>NC_133128.1:88303341-89503341 GCF_048418815.1 Hemitrygon akajei
TGTAAGAGTCACCCACTCTGAAGTTCCAGGGCTGGTAGGGCTGGTTTCTTCTACCTGAAGGGCAGTTCGATCTGTACCTTTCCTTGCCTTACCCATAAAGTGCCCATCTTTTAAATACTGTGATTGTGTATGAGTCCATCACGTCCTCTGCAATCTAACATAGTGTTTGCAAAGGCAATGAAGTCCTGTTATGCCGTAAAGACATGAAAGTTTGTTCATATCGTTAACGTGTATTCAGAGGAGTGCAGGTACCAGCTGGTGGTGTAGTGGATCTGCACTGGGTTCGAATCCTGTCAGCTCCTTACACATTTTCCATCTACACCGGGCTGAGCTTCAGTTCATATCTCGGCCTCTGTAAAAAAAAACAAACACTAAAGAAACGGCAAGATTGCCACCCGATCCACCACGAGGCCCAGAGAAGATAATACCCAAAAGAGACAAATATTTTTGCAAGCCAGCACATTAACAACAGAGATGTTAAATTTCTCAGCAGTGAAATTTAAAGTGAATGTCTGGGAAGGTGTTACATTGTTCAGAAGCAAGTACCGTAGATGTCGGATTATAAGCCGCTACTTTTTTCCCACATTTTGAACAGCTTTGAACACTGCGGCCTTTAATATGGAGCGGCTAATACATGATTTTTTTCATGCCACCAAAAACATTTTGCTTCGTAACAGTAGACCAATAAAATTGATGAGTAGTTCACAGAGGTCCAATGAAATTGTACGATAAATCAAGCGCACTTTCACAATTAAATTATTGTAAATCAGTCATTTGTACTCACCCTCATCAACATGGAAAACACTCGAAGAAAAGCATTGTGCTGCCTTTATGGCAGTTATTTAGTTTATAATATTTTCGCTTAGTAATTCATTTTCTAGTTAAAGTTAGAAGAGTTTTAACTATATTTGTTTTCTGTACTACATCGCGGGATGCTATGACGTCACACCCGGTTTCGCCGTGTCTTGTGGGAAAAATGCCGTTTGCGATAAACGGGACGGCGGGGGGCGAGCGGCGGAGCGGCATTGGATCTGAGCGAACGCTGCTTTTAAGTTAAAGGCGATCAATAACTTTTCCTGGTAGGCTGCAGTATATAT
This sequence comes from Hemitrygon akajei, assembly GCF_048418815.1. Classification (NCBI taxonomy): domain Eukaryota; kingdom Metazoa; phylum Chordata; class Chondrichthyes; order Myliobatiformes; family Dasyatidae; genus Hemitrygon; species Hemitrygon akajei. Next base: position 88,304,439 of record NC_133128.1, read on the forward strand.
ATTTTTTACCAGTCGTTAGGAGATATTGGAATGTTGTTCAGTAAAAAAGTATACGCAACGTATATTTAAAAGTAGCCGCGTTACAGGCACGGTTCGAAAAAAAGCATTTGCAATATGTATTTGTTTATGTTACCATATGGATTTAATTAAAAGTTAAAAAATCCTCACGTGTAATATCTTTCTGTGTAAATATCTCATATTACAACGTGGGACACCTGCGGCCGAAAATCCGGTGCGGCCTAAAATCCGGTGCGGCCTTTACAAGTAAAAAATTGATTTTCTTTCTAAAATTAGAGCCAGCGGCTTTTAATCAGGTGCGCTCTGTAGTCCGGAATCTACGGTATTTGACCCTCCTAAGGGATCACAACATAAAGGCATGCACAGATGCACAAAACACCTTGTGTAAGGTTGCATTACCCTCTGCATTCACATTTGAAAAATACAGAAAGCTACAAATATCCATATCCCCTCATTCGAAGTCTATAGCTATCAAACTATTATGTCAGGTTCATTCAGTCTTTCATATTTCCCTTTAGGATTTGATGCTTGAACTAGTTTTGAAAGACTTGATGCTGAAGCTGAACTTAGGGTTTTCTGTCATACTTGCTTGGATTGTGTACAGAGGAGGTTGTGTATAGAGTGGGTTGTGTACAGAGTCGGTTGTGTATAGAGTGGGTTATGTACAGAGTGGGTTGTGTACAGAGTGGGCTTGTATAGAGTGGGTTGTGTGCAGAGGGGGTTGTGTACACAGCGGTTTGTGTGCAGAGGGGGTTGTGTACAGAGTGGGTTGTGTACACAGTGTTTTGAGTGCAGAGGGCGTTGTGTACAGAATGGGATTGTGTACTATGGGTTATGTACACAGTGGTTGTGTACACTGTAAGTTGTGTACACGGTGGGGTGTGTACACAGTGGGGTGTGTGCACAGTGGGGTGTGTGCACGGTGGGGTGTGTACATGGTGGTTTGTGTACATGGTGGGGTGTGTACACAGTGGTTTGTGTACACAGTGAGTTGAGTACACAGTAGTTTGTGCACATAGAAGGTTGTGTACACAGTGGGGTGTGTACATGGTGGTTTGTGTACATAGTCGGTTGTGTGAACAGTGGGGTGTGTACATGATGGTTTGTGTACATAGTGGGTTGTGTACACAGTGGGGTGTGTACACGGTGGTTTGTGTACATAGTGGGTTGTGTGAACAGTGGGGTGTGTACATGATGGTTTGTGTACATAGTGGGTTGTGTACACTGTGGGGTGTGTACACGGTGGTTTGTGTACATAGTGGGTTGTGTACACAGTGGGGTGTGTACACGGTGGTTTGTGTACATAGTGGGGTGTGTACACAGTGGGGTGTGTACACAGTGGTTTGTGTACATAGTGGGGTGTGTACACGGTGGTTTGTGTACACAGTGGGGTGTGTACACAGTGGGTTGTGTACATAGTGGGTTGTGTACATAGTGGGTTCTGTACATAGTGGGTTGTGTGAACAGTGGGGTGTGTACACAGTGGTTTGTGTACATAGTGGGGTGTGTACACGGTGGTTTGTGTACACAGTGGGGTGTGTACACAGTGGTTTGTGTACATAGTGGGGTGTGTACACAGTGGTTTGTGTACACAGTGGGGTGTGTACACAGTGGGTTGTGTACATAGTGGGTTGTGTACATAGTGGGTTCTGTACATAGTGGGTTGTGTGAACAGTGGGGTGTGTACATGGTGGTGTGTGTACAGAGTGGGTTTGTGCACACTGCATTGTGTACACAACAATAGATTATTGTTGGATTTATTTAACAATTATTGGATTTACTTAGTATGCCCACAGAAAAACTGAATATCAGGGTTGTGTCTGGTGTCATATATGTACTTTGATAATAAACTTACTTTGAGCTTTGAACAATAGTTGTGTAAGACTTGGTACAATGAACTGTGGTTGTGTATCCATGGAGGTGTGTATAATAATAGTGCACCCACTGGTAGTGTGCACTGTGTTTGTGTTCCCTGGGGCAGTGTGTGTACTGGCTGGGTACCTGTGGTAGTGTGTATAATACTTGTGTACCCCATGGTACTGTTCACAGTAGTGGCAAACCCTGTGGTTGTATGCACAATGGGTGTGTAGCCTGTGGCAGTGTGCACAATGGTTGTGTATCCTGGGATAGTCTGCCCGAAGGTTGTGTTCTTACGGTGGTGTGTATGCTGACTGTGTGCCCTGTGGCAGTGTGCACAATGGTTGTGTATCCTGGGATAGTCTGCCTGAAGGTTGTGTACTTACAGTGGTGTGTACGCTGACTGCGTGCCCTGTGGCATTGTGCAATGGTTGTGTATCCTGGTTTCTCTGTGCAGTGGCTTTGTACCTACGGTCGAGCTTACAATACTTTCCCCATGTAAGTGTGCAGAGGGGGTTGTGGAATTGGGTTCAATCACAACTTCTGAACAGCATTTGGACAGACACTTGAATAAGAAAGGCTTGGAACAACAAGGATCTAACTCCAGAGACTCAGTCAGGGTCGGGAGCAGAGGACTGCAAATTAAATGAAAATATATAAGGGGCAAGTGGGGCGGCCATCGTTGGGTGTGGGCCGGCGGTGAGCGCCAGGCTTTGACTCGAGACTTCAGCGAGAAGAGGCTGAGGCTGGAGAAACAGGTTAGAGGATTTGGTCTTGGTTGCCCATTGCACAGTGCAGGCAGGATGGCAGATATGGCAGTGGAATGCTCCTCCTGTGGGATGTGGGAATTCATGGAACCTGATCGTCTCCCTGATGACTACATCTGCAGGGAGTGCTGCCAACTGCAGCTCATGAAAGACTGCACTAAAGGAGCTGGAGCTGGAGCTGGATGAACTTAGGATCATCCAGGAGGCAGAGCAATTGATAGATACGACTCCTGAGCAGGTGGTTGCACTGTGAGTGCAGAAATCAGGGAGGAGGTGGGTGAACACTGAGAGAGGTAAAGGGAGAAGGAAGTCAGTGCAGGTATCCCCCTCAGCCACAGGTTTACCCCTTTGGGTATTGCTGAGGGGGGTGGCCTATCTGGGCAAGGCAGCAGCAGCCAGACCAACAGCACTGTGGCAGGCTCTGAGCCTCCGAAGGGGAGAGTGAAGTGGGGCAACATTCACAGGGGACTCGATAGTTAGGGGGACAGACAGGAGATACTGTGCAGTAAAATAGACACCAGGGCAGTGTGTTGCCTCCCAGGTGCTGGGGTCCAGGATGTCTCTGAGCGGTCGCAGGATATTCTTGGAGGGGAGTGTGAGCAGCTGGAGGTTGTGGTACGTGCTGGTACCAGTGACAGGCAGGAGAGGGGTTAGAGGTCTTGCGCATTAAATTTAGGGAGTTAAGACGGAGGCTGAAGAGCAGGACCTCCGAGGTGGTCCATGTTACTCCTGGTGCAACGAGCTAGTGAAGGTGAGAACAGGAAGACAGTGCAGATGAATGAGTGGCTGAGGAGATGGGGCAGGGGACAGGGTTTTAAGTTCCTGGATGATTGGAACTTTTTCTGGGGAAGGGGTGACCTGTATAAGTGGGACGGGTTGTATCTGAATAGGAGGGGAAACAATATCTTGGGAGGGAGATTTGATGATGCTATTGGGGAGGGTTTAAACCAGATTTGCAGGGGTTTTGGTGGAAACCGAAGTGAAGAGAAAGTGGATGGGGTGGTTGGCGCACAAGTAGTGACAGCTTTTGGGGAGGTTGTGAGGAAGGATAAGCAGTTGACAGAGCGAGGAAGTACTCAGCCAGATGGTTTAATCTGTGTCTATTTTAATGCAAGGAGTATCATGAGCAAGGCAGGTGAACTTGGAACGTGGATCAATATGTGGAGCTATGACGTTGTGGCCATTACAGAGACTTAGATGTCTCAGAGGCAGGAATGGCTGCTAAGTGTGCCAGGCTTTAGATGTTTCAAAAAGGACAGGGAGGGAGGCAAAAGAGGTGGGGGGGGGGCGTGGTGCTGCCGATCAGAGATAGTGTCACGGCTAGAGAAAAGGAGGAAGTCATGGAGGAATTGTCTCCTGAGTCTCTGTGGGTGGAAGTCAGAAAGAGGAAGAGGGCAATAACTCTACTGGGTGGTTTTATGGACCCCCCCCAATAGAAACAGAGGCATTGAGGAGCAGATAGGGAGATGGATTCTGGCATGATGCAATAATGATAGGGTTGTGATGGGTGATTTAACTTTGCTTGACTGGTATCTCCTCCAAGCAAGGGGTTTAGGTGGGGTAGAGTTCTTCAGGTGTGTTCAGGAAGGTTTCCTGTCACACCATGTAGATAAGCCTACAAGAGGAGAGGCTGTACTTGATCTGTTATTGGGAAATGAACCTGGTGAGGTGTCAGGTCTCTCAGTGGGAGAGCATTTTGGAGATAGTGATCACAACTCTATTTCCTTTACCAGAGCATTGGAGAGGGATAGGAACAGACAAGTTAGGAAAGCGTAATAATAACAAGGTTGTGATGGGAGATTTTAATTTCCCAAATATAGATTGGCATTTTCCTAGAGCAAGGGGTTTAGATGGGGTGGAGTTTGTTAGGTGTGTTCAGGAAGATTTCTTGACACAAAATGTAGATAGGCCTACAAGAGGAGAGGCTGTACTTGATCTGGTATTGGGAAATGAACCTGGTCAGGTGTCAGGTCTCTCAGTGGGAGAGCATTTTGGAGATAGTGATCACAATTCTATTTCCTTTACCATGGCACTAGAGAGGGTTATGAGTAGACAGTTTGGGAAAACATTTAATTGGGGTAGGGAGAAATATGATGCTATTAGGCAGGAGCTTGGGAGCATAAATTGGGAGCAGATGTTCTCAGGGAAACGCATGGCAGAAATGTGGCAAATGTTCGGGGAACATTTGCATGGCGTTCTGCATAGGGATGTTGCACTGAGGCAGGGAAAGGATGGTAGGGTTAAAGAACCATTGTGTACAAAGAATGTAGAAAATCTCGCTAAGAAGAAAAGAAAAACTTATGAAAGGTTCAAGAAACTAGGTACTATTAGATCTCTAGAAAATTACAGAAGTGCCAGGAAGGAGCTTAAGAAGGAAATTAGAAGAGCCAGAAGGGGCCATGGTCTTGGCAGACAGGATTAAGGAAAACCCCAAGGCATTCTACAAGTATGCGAAAAGCAAGAGAATAAGATGTGAGAGAATAGGACCAATCAAGTGTGACAGTGGCAAAGTGTGCATGGAACTGGAGGAGATAGAAGTGTACTCAGTAAACACTTGCTTCAGTATTCACCCGTGAAGAGGACCCTGGGAATTGTGGGGATGACTTGCAGTGGACTGAAACGTTGAGTGTATGTACAGACATTAAGAAAGAGGATGTCCTGGAGACCGGACAAGACTTACCCCAGGCTACTGTGGGAAGAGATTGCTGAGCCTTTGGGGATGATCTTTGCATCACCATTAGGGATGGGAGAAGTACTAGAAGATTGGAAGGTGGAAAACATTGTTCCCTTATTCAAGAAAGGGAGTAGAAACACCCCAGGAAATTATAGACCAGTTAATCTTAATTCAGTGGTGGACTATTTGTTGGAGAAGATCCTGAGAGGCAGGACATGAGCATTTGGAGGGATAATCTGATTAGGGATAGTCAGCATGGCTTTGTCAAGGGCAGGTCATGACTTACAGTGTTGGAGGGAGATACAATAGGGTCTTTTAAGAGACTCCTGGACAGGTAGATGGAGCTTAGAAAAGTAGAGGGCTATGGGTAACCCGAGGTAATTTCTAGAGTAAGTACATGTTTGGCACAGCATTGTGGGCTGAAGGGCCCGTATTGTGCTGTAGGTTTTCTATATTTCTATATAGACAAAAATCCTGCAAATGGTCATGACATTGTAATGCATGACACCGACAGCTTGTGAGACTAATGAGAAAGATAAGAGAAAACAATTATTGAGCAGAGAGAGATAGTTCTGCCATTTGTAAGACAAATGTATGCACAAGTTCCTAGAAGAGCCTCAAGCTTGTAGGAGTAAACATCGGTAACAATCCATCCTTATTCAACCATGGCTGCTGTCTGTTAGTGTCTCTACTTCCTCAGGAGGCTGAAGGAATTTAGCATATTCCTGTTGACCCGCACTGTGCTGCCTTTATGGCAGTTATTTAGTTTATAATATTTTCGCTAAGTAATTCGTGTGTTAGCATTTTTTAGTGAAAGTTAAGATTGTTTAAGTAAATTCGTTGTCTGTAATATATCACGGCATGCGATGACATCACATCCGGTTTCGCCGCGTCTTGTGGGAAAATACCGGTTTGGGAAAGACGGAAAGGTGGGGGCACACACATGTGCCAGTCCAGCGCAAGAAAGGTTGTCTTCTACACATTAGAAATCACAGTGGAGCAACGCTGTAAGTCATAGATAATCGATATGTTGAATTAAAATGTTAACACTGATTCTGTTAAAAGTAACGATGGTTGATAACGTTTAGGTTTTCGTTAGTTAAAGAGTTGCGGGTAGTCGCGTTGAAGTGTATTTAAAGCAGTCAATGGCGTAAGTAGATTCTGACTGTATGCTGCACTTTAATGTAATGTAGTTGTTGTAGTTTTACCTTTGCAAGTATTCACGATGCAAATGTGATATCTAGAAGGAAACAAATACTGTACCAATCTTGTATTGTTTTATCAACAGTTTTCACCGTACGTTAATGTGGAAGGGTGAACAGTAAATGGTTAATCTTACTGCGACCTTGTTTTCATTGACTACGGTTTACCTCGATGTTTAGTTCGGGTTCCGTTACACCCGAGCGAGAACATTACACTCACCATAGATGCATCGTAGCTTGGTGTGACAACTGACTGCAAGAAACTGCAGAGAGTTGTGCCCAGAGCTCAGCACGTCAGGAAAACCAGCCTCTTCTCTATGGACTCTGGCTCTACTTCTTACTGCCTCAGTAAATCAGCCAGAGGCTTTTTCCCGGGGCTGAAATGGTTAACATGTGAGGGCACAGTTTTAAGCTGCTTGGAAGTAGGTACAGAGGGGATATCAGAGATAAGTTTTTTACACAGAGAGTGGTGAGTGCGTGGAATGGGCTGTCCACAACGGTTGTAGAGGGGGATGCAATAAGATCTTTTAAGAGACTCTTAGATAGGTACATGGAGCTTAGAAAAATAGAGGGCTATGTGGTTGGGAAATTGTAAGCAGTTTCTAGAGTAGGTTATATGATCGGCACAACATTGTGGGCCGAAGGGCCAGTAATGTGCTGTAGGTTTCTATGATTCTATGTTTCAAACAGATTGACCGGTTTAGAGAGGCAAGAAAGATCAGCATGGATCTGTTGGGCCAGAGGGGCTGTTTCACTTCTGGATGTGACTGTGATGATCAAAGTGACCTCACTGAAAACCAACCAGAGGCTCAGCGAGGAATTAGGAAGGTGAATATTACGCATGTTATTATCAGAATCAAAATTAGAATCAGTATCAAGCTTAATATTAGCAGCATGTGGCATTATTATGACAAGAGAGGTTCAAAAGTCAAATTTAATGTCAGAGAAATGTATACAATATACATCCTGAAATTCTTTTTCTTCACAACCATCCACAAAAACAGAGGAGTGCCCCAAAGAATGAACGACAGTTAAACATGAGAACCCCAAAGTCCCCCCCAGCTCCCCCCTCCCGTGCATAAACAATGGCAAGAAACGATTCCCCCCCCCCCCCACCACTGGCAAAACAAAAAGTGCCCCCGCTATCAAGCACAAGTGTGAGCGAAGCGATAGCAAAGGCACAGACCTGGCAGTTACCCCAAAGGCTTCGCATTTCATCCGGCATTCGACAACCCACAGGTTCTCTCTCTCCCTGGCAAGGGAGAGGGAGGTGTCCCTCATTTTCACAGCGAGCGGGAGACATAACGACAACCCGCTTGTTTACGATGTTAAGAGTAAAGGAATGTCAGCACAAATATACAGGACCTTTACAAGATTGCAGCAGAGGTATTGTGTACAGATTTGGTCTCCATGCTTAGAAAGAGGGAGCGCTGCAAAGATCCACAGACTTGTTCCTTCGATGACGGGTTTGTCATTTGAGGCGAGCTTGCACTGGAATCCCCAGAGCTTAGAAGAATGAGAGACCATACTAAAATTTAGAAATACAATAAAGGGCAAGATTCTTTGGACTGAGATAAGAGGAAATGTCTTCACTCAGAGGGTGCTGAATCTCTGGATTTCTTTACCCTGGAGAGGTAAGAGGCTCATTCCTTCAGATCTTCAAGCTATGGAGTGGTGGGTTTCCAACTGTTCACAACTTCAAGGAGTGAGAGACCAAAGCTGAGGTAGATTATGTTGAGGATGATTTTTTGCATTTTTGCATTTCCAAGTGAATTCTGAAAATGTTACTGATGTAATTGGCAGTAACAAAGATCACTGAAGTCCACGTAGAAATTTTTACAGACATCCGAAGATTGATTTCTTACTTCAGTGGTTGGCAAGCTGACGGAGAAGATCCTGAGAGGCAGGATTTATGAACATTTGGAGAGGCATAATATAATTAGGAATAGTCAGCATGGCTTTGTCAAAGGCAGGTTGTGCCTTACGATCCTGATTGAATTTTTTGAGTATGTGACTAAGCACATTGATGAAGGTAGAGCAGTAGATGAAGTGTATATAGATTTCAGCAAGGCATTTGATGAGGTACCCCATGTAAGGCTTATTCAGAAAGTAAGGGGGCATGGGATCCAAGGGGACAGTGTTTCGTGGACCCAGAACTGGCTTGCCCACAGAGGGCAAAGAGTGGTTGTAGACAGGTCATATTATGCATGGAGGTCAGTGATCAGTGGTGTGCCTCAGGGATCTGTTCTGGGACTCCTAATCTTCATGATTTTTATAAGAGACCTGGATGAGGAATTGGAGGGATGGGATAGTAAAATTGCTGAGGACACAAAGGTTGGGGGTGTTGTGGATAGTGTGGAGGGCTGTTAGAGGTTACAGTGAGACATCGATAGGATGCAAAACTGGGCTGAGGAGTGGCAGATGGAATTCAACCCAGATAATTCTGAGGTGGTTCATTTTGATAGGTGAAATATTGGCAGTGTGAAGGATCAGAAGGATCTTGGGGTCCGAGTCCATATGACACTCAAAGCTGCTGCACAGGTTGACTCAGTGGTTAAGAAGGCATAGGGTGTATTGGCCTTCATCAATCACGGGATTGAGTTTAAGAGCCAAGAGGAAATGTTACAGCTATATAGGGCCCTGGTCAGACCCCACTTGGAGTACTGTGCTCAGTCCGGTCACCCCACTACAGGAAGTATGTGGAAACTATAGAAAGGGTGCAGAGTAGATTTTCAAGAATGTTGCCTGGATGGGGGAGCATGCCTTATGAGAATAGGTTGAGTGAACTCGGCTTTTTCTCCTTGGAGCGACAGAGGATGAGAGGCAACCTGATAGAGGTGAATACGATGATGAGAGGCATTGATTGTGTGGATAGCCAGAGGCTTTTGCCCAGAGCTGAAATGGCTAGTTTTAAGATGCTTGGAAGTAGATGCAGAGATGTCAAGGGTAGGTTTTTTACTCAGAGATTGGTGAGTGCATGGAATAGGCTTCTTGTGATGGTAGTGGAGGCGGATGTGATAGGGTCTTTTAAGAGGCTCATGGATAGGTATATGGAGCTTAGAAAAATAGAGGGTTATGGGTAACCCAAAGTAATTTCTAAAGTAAGTGCGTGTTCGGCTCAACATTGTGGGTTGAAGCACCCGTATTGTGCTGTAGGTTTTCTATGTTTCTATATACACAAAAATCCTCCAAATGGTCACCCCATATTCATGGCATTGTAATGAATGGCACCGACAGCATGTAAGACTAATAAGAAAGATAAGAGAAAACAATTATTGAGCAGAGAGAGATAGTTCTGCCATTTGTAAGACAAATGTATGAACAAGTTCCTAGAAGAGCCTCAAGCTTGTAAGAGTAAACATCGGTAACAATCCATCCTTATTCAACCATGGCTGCTGTCTGTTGGTGTCTCTACTTCCTCAGGAGGCTGAAGGAATTTAGCATATTCCTGTTGACCCGCACCATAGATGCATCGTAGCTTGGTGTGACAACTGACTGCAAGAAACTGCAGAGAGTTGTGCCCAGAGCTCAACAGGTCATGAAAACCAGCCTCTTCTCTATGGACTCTGGCTCTACTTCCCACTGCCTCAGTAAATCAGCCAACATATCACAGATCCTTCCCACCCTGACCATTCTCTCTTCTCTCCTCTCCCTCAGGCAGAAGATGCAAAAGCACCAGGATCAAGGACATCTTTTATCTCACTGTTGTAGAACTATTGAATGTAGTATGACGAGAGGGTCTCTAACCTCCCAGTCTACGCCATCATATCCTTTATAGCTTATTGCCTGTGCTTTCTCTAAACTGTAACACTGTATTCTGCACTCTGTTGTTGCTTTCCCTTATTCAACCTCAATGGACTGGGGTAATGAAGAGATCTGTATGGATGATACGTAAAGCAAAGGTTTTCATTGTACCTCAGTTCATTGACAATAATAATCCACATTACCAATGTACTCTGTCACACTTATGATTTAATGATATCATGGGAATCCAACTATGTTTATGAATGTCCACAAGTCAGATATCCATAGCCCAAGGACAGCTTTGTGATACCTTCAGGATGGTAAATAAGCAATGAATTGGAGATATTTTAATTTCAAAAATAGGCTTTACTCATGATAAAAATGCATAAAAGGAAGACATAGAGCAAAAAACCTTGATAGTCGTGGTTGGCATATTCAGTAAAGTAACTTTTAAAGAGAAAAGGCCCCAGCATATTTCACACCATTGCCATTGGTGTGGCTCCCTAAGATAATATCGTTTTCAGTGTTCATGGGCTCCTGCCACCCAACCCTGCCCCTCCATATGCACTAGCAGAAGAAACTGAGACTGCTCCTTCCCCATAGCAGCTCCAGGAGTACGTCGTAACTGACGACTGAGTTCTTCCTAGTCATTGACAGACAAGGCCACTTCCATCAACCCAGGTTTTGTTTGACCTTCCCATGACAGTTGTTGCCATGGCAAATGTGCCCAGCAGTTTTGCACACTGTCTTACTGAGTGGGGGATGCCTTTAATGGAGGGTAGAGTGACAACCAGGGTACTGGCATCATCCATCTCCTTTACAAACGGTAATGCAGTAGCCCAGGAGTTTCATGGGGTTTCTTCCAACATAACTGAAGTGGCAGCCCAAAGAGTTGTCAAGAAAATGGGAGAAAAAGCATTTTTCTTTTAATTTCCACCTAAGAGCCCGCCAGCAATAGCCAAAGGAAGACCCACAAATTCCCAGGAAGTACCTGCCTGAAAACTTCTCCTGAGTCATCGACACGATTCAGTGATCAGCGTGTTACATGGTGCCTATGTAATTCACTTGAATTATCTTTTAAAGGTCCTGTGATTTTCATAGGCTTGCTTGGATTTAGAACCATAGAACCTTACAGCACAGAAACAGGCCTTTTGGCCCTTCTTAGCTGTGCAGAACCATTTTTCTGCCTAGTCCCACTGACCTGCACCTGGCCCATATCCCTCCAAACCCCTCTCATCCATGTACCTGTCCAAGTTTTTCTTAAATGTTGAAAGTGAATCCACATTTACCACTTCATCTGGCAGCTCATTCCACACTCCCACCACTCTCTGTGTGAAGAAGCCCCCCCTAATGTTCCCTTTAAACTTTTCCCCCTTCACCCTTAATCCAGGTTCTCTGGTTCCAGGTAGACCTATTGTCTCAGCTTGCTCCAGAAGTGTTCCACCAGCATTTTGTGAGTGTTGTTAGAATTTCCAGCATCTGCAGATTTCCTCGTATTTGCTCCTCTGGTTGTTTTCTCCCCTAGCCTCAGTGAAAAAAGTCTGCTTGCATTCACTCTATCTATACCCATCATAATTTTATACACCTCTATCAAATCACCCCTCATTCTCCTATACTCCAGGGAATAAAGTCCTAACCTATTCAACTGTCGTGTTCTCGCACAGGTGTAAAAAATCTGAACTAAACACCAAGTATAAACCGGTCAATGAGGCACGATCCCAGTAAAATTAACAGTTTACTGTTCACTCTTCCACATTAACGTATGGTGAAAACTGTTGATAAAACAATACAAAATATATACAGTATCTGTTTCCTTCTTGGCATCACATTTACATCATAAATACTTGCAAAAATAAAACTACAACAAACTATATTACATTAAAGTACAACATACAGTCAGAATCTACCTACGCCATCAACTGCTTTAAATACACTTCAACACAAACTATCCGTAACTCTTTAAATAACAAAGAACATAAACTTTATCAACCGTCATTACTTTTAACAGAATCAGCATTAACATTTTTACTTCAACATATCGATTATCTTATGAACTTACGGCGTTGCTTCTATGATGTTTCTAGTGCGTAGAAAGAAAACTTTTCTCATGCTGATCCTGCACACACAAGCCCCCTCCTTCCTGTTTCTCCAGACCGGTATTTTCCCACAGGACGCAGCGAAACCGGGTGTGACGTCATCGCATGCCGTGATATATCACAGACAATGAATTTACTTTCAACAACCTTAACTTTAACTAGAAAACGATTACAAATGAATTACTAAAGTGAAAATATAATAAACTGAACGAATGCCTTAAGGGCAACACACTCCCCGCCTGACCTTTGTAAGGTCAATATGAACGTGATACAAACTTCAGTCTCTAAATCAGTCCTTAGGTAGAAGTAGAATAACTTCTGCAACTGGCCTTTGGTAAGTTTTCACATTACCTTGGTCAGAAGTTTTCAACTCAACCTTCCTGACATGTCCATCCCTACCAGGGAATGTGGCAGTGATTCTGGCCATTGGCCAGCAGTTGCGGGCGATCTGCTTGTCCCTGAGCAGGACTAAATCTCCAACTTGAAGATTCCTGCGAGGTTCTGTCCACTTTTGTCTGTGTTGCAACAAAGATAGATATTCATGTCTCCAACAGGACCAGAACTGATTAGCGAGAGCCTGAACCTGTCTCCATTGCTTTGGTACAAATCCTTATCTGAGAAGTCCCCAGGTGGAGGGGGAGCTCCTGTCTTCTGCGTAAGGAGCATTAAAGGTGAGAGTATGAAGGGGCTTTCCGGGTCAGAAGAGACAGGTAGGAGTGGTCGTGCATTTATAATGGCTGTGACCTCTGCCATTAGTGTGCACAGTACTTCGTGGGTCAGTTGGGTGTGTTGCTGCAGAAACATCAAATCAAGGATCCTTCTGGTGATACCAATCATCCGCTCCCATGAGCCTCCCAAGATCAACAGTCCCGCTGCCCTGATTGCTCCTTCCGTCAGGTGACAGCCCTGATGCCTTACCTGTTCATGGTGATGGCGAGTGAGCAGTAAGGACACATGGCTGTCTTTGGGCAGGATTACTGGCCTCTTTTCTGCAGCTGAAAGGTGAGAGTGTATTAACCGGCCTCCAATGCAAATAAGATCATTCTTCAGAATCGGGTTGAGTTTCCTCAAAGGGCTGTCCTTTGGTATGGTATGGTATGGTATTAGCTTGGAGGGCCGAAAACTCCCTTGCAAAAGCTGCTCTTTGAGTTGCTTTAAGGATGACATCCTTTGTCTGGGCCAATTTGTTCGCAGTGTACCTACGTGGGATATGAAGCTGTTTTGGATCTTGAAGTGAGTCTCTCCAAGCCTCCCGTCTGTTTAGCTTGTCTTCTGGTAGGGGAGTATCCCAGTCGGAGAGCTCAGAGGTAAGTTCCCTGAGAAGGACTCTTCCCTGGATTGTAACTGGTGCCAGTAGACCCAAGGGATTGAAAACACTGTTGACAGTGCAGAGAACTCCATGGCGGGTGAATGGCTTGATCACGGTCGGCACGGAGAACGTGAATGTGTCAGTCGTAATCTCCCAAAGGAGACCCAAACTCCTTTGTGTGGGTATGGTTTCTCCATCTAGATCTAGGTCTTTGATTGCTGGAGCACAGTCATTGTGTGGAAAGACCTCCATTACTGTCTGACAGTTTGATGCGAACTTGTGCAAGCGGAGGTTTGACTCAGCGAGTGAGGCTTGTGTACGTCAGAGCAGATCGATTGCTTCGTCTTCTTTCTGTAGCGATATCAAGCCACCATCGACATAGAAATGCCTTTCTACAAACTTAACGGTGTCATCGCCGCGCTCCTGTGTGCCCTCTCTGATGGCTCTTCGCAGCCCATAGATGGCCACGGCCGGTGATGGACTATTGCCGAAAACGTGGACTTTCATCCGGTACTCAATGACTTCCTTGTTAATGTCATTGTCCTTGTGCCATAAGAAATGGAGGAAATTGTGATGGTCTTCCTGTACTAAGAAGCAGTGGAACATCTGCTGGATGTCCGCTAGGATTGCGACCTTCTCCTTCCGGAAGCGCAGCAGGACCCCGAGAAGGGTATTGTTAAGGACGGGGCCTGTGAGGAGCACGTCATTAAGAGAGATACCAGCGCACTGAGCACTGGAGTCAAAGACCACCCTGATCTGATTGGGCTTTTGTGGATGGTAAACCCCAAACGTTGGGAGGTACCAGCACTCCTCACCTTCCCTCAGTGGTGGTGCTACTTCAGCATGTCCATTAGCGAAGATCTTCTCCATGAATGCTACGTATTGTTGCTGCATCTCGGGTTTCCTTTTCAGGGTTTTTTGCAAAGACGTGAACCGCTTGACTGCCTGCTCTTTGTTGTTTGGCAAGCGCTGGCGTGGTTCTCTGAAAGGTAGTGGGGCGACCCAGTTATTTGCTTCGTCTCTGAAGACCTTGGTGTCCATTATTTTTAAGAAGATGGCGTCTTGTGCTGATGGAGCAAGTTTATTATCATGCTCAGTTTGAGCGAAGACTGACTGACCCAGCGTCTTGTCGGTTACTTTACATTTGTTAAAGCCTTGTCGTGCTTCCTTGATACACATGAAACTTGTGCAGGGTTGAAAAATTGAATGGCGGCCACTCTCTAGCACATTGGTCTTGAGTGTGTTAACTGTCGGTTTGTGTACATTGCCAAGGCACTCCTCTCCTATCACCACCCAGCCCAGATCCAGGCGTTGGGCAAAGGGGGCATCGTGTGGTCCATTGACCTGCTGCCTAACCTTGTGCACCTGGAGAACATCTCTTCCTAATAGCAGGAGTATTTCTGCTTTTGGATCCAGTTCTGGGATGTGCTTGGCAATGTGGTGGAGATGTGGCTGGTGTAGCACTGCACTTGGCGTCGGGATCTCAGTGCGGTTATTCAAAATTTCATTGCACTCTAAGAGTGGAGGGAGACAGATGACAACTTTACCATCCAGGGACTCGAGCTGGAAGCCTTCTGCCTTCCTGCCATATGTTTCTACGCTGCCTGAGCAAGTTCTAAGGTAGTATGGGAACTGATTACTCTCTACGTTGAACAAATCAAAGAACTCTGGTCTGACTAGTGAGCGATTGCTCTGGTCGTCCAGAATTACAAAGGCTTTGATGGCCTTGTCTTTGGCTCCCTTAGGGTACACCTTAGTGAGACAGATCTTTGAACAAGAACGGCTTGCCTGAGCTTGACCGCAAACTTCTGTACAGCTCGAGCTGACAACAGTTGTCCTGGAGTGAGCTTCTCCCTCCCCGCCGTCCTGTTGTGGGGGTGAAGGAGCGTTGTTGGTTCGCGGTAACGGACCGGGATGCATGGCCCCATCGTGATTAGTGCTATTACATTCTGGGCACTTCACGGCGATCGTACACTCTCTAGCACAGTGAGAGGTCGAGGAACAGCATTTAAAACATATTCTTTTTTCCTTAAGAAGGGCCATTCTCTCGTCAAAGGGTTTTTTCCTAAACGTTCTGCATTTTTTGAGGGGGTGGGGTTTGTTGTGCAATGGACAATTCTTGCTAGGGTCGTTGTTTGTTGTAGAGACTTAAGTTTTACGCACTGAGACAGGTTTATTGATGTTAAAATTATTGGAAGTGGATTTGACTGGCTTGGTGTAAATTGTACTGCTACCTTGACTCATGAAGCTAGGGTCATTTCGATTCTTCGCCTCCTTGCACACAAACCTAGTGAAATACTCAAAGGGAGGAAATCAACCATCGTTCTCTTCCTTGTACTCTGAGCCAACAGATACCCACCTTTGCTGCAGCCCAAATGGAAGTTTGTCACGATTGGTCTAATTCCATATGAAGTATCTAAATATGACAGGCCAGTTAAATAGCCGTCTTCTTTAGCGCCTTCAATCTCCATGAGTAGATCTCTGAGCTCTCTTAGCTTAGTGTGGTCCTTGGCTGACACCTTAGGAAAATTTTCCAGATGTCGAAATAGTGCCGTTTCAATAATTTCGGGGGCCGCATATGTTACGAACTCCGTAACTGGGTCACTTACCAGCAAAGATGGAGACGTCCGTTGAAGTCTGATGATACTATTTTTGACAGTATTTATTAGTAAAACTACACAAAAATAATATCAACGCAAATATACAGATAATATACGTCGTCAATACTAAATCTAAAAGTGCGGGTATAATAATAATCAATAAGAAATAAGCTCTATCGTTGTCTAGGGGATAATGTATTGTCCGATGGAAATATAAAGTTCACTCAGTTCATGCAGGCTGCAGCTGTTGGGGACCACTGTGTTTGCAATGGTTGGAGAGAGAGAGAGATTTGGAGAAAAACTTGCCAGCTTTCCTTTTATGATTTCGATCCGTCGGAGTCTCGTTGGTGTGGCCGTTCACTTGTGGCCTCTCCTTTAGCTAAACCGTTCTTCTGTGATGAGCCCGCCACCCAGGCAAGGGAGGATGCACACGAGCCCCCACCGGCTGTCGCTATTAAACGCTGTCATGGGATTTCTAGCGTTTCTCCTGGTGCGTCTAAAGGGGTTGTTCCCCAGACCCTCTTTTATCCTTACTCACGGGGTCTCAGATGTCAATCAGATTGGGATGATGCAATCCCTCAACCAGACCACTCTGGTTGTCCCCTGAGGGTTTTCAATGAATAGTACAGTAGTCAATACACAATTCCGTCTCCAAGAGACAATGGCTGTTATCAGTGGTTCTGTTTCGCTGAGGCCAGGACACATTCCAAACCTTGTGTATTCTGGACGTCTCTCTCTCATTTCCTGGGTCTCAGACCCGAATTAATAGCGATCTTGTGATTCTCAAAAAGGAGGGGGGCGACTTTGTACCCTTCGGCCCCTCAGAGTTGCGTCACATTCGTAACACATAGCACTCCCGAAGTCTCTCCCATGCTTTGCGTAAGGCTAGCTTGGGGTTGTTGATGTACACTGAACGTATGCGTCTCACCTGTTCGCATGATTCTTTTCCCAGCCATTTCATCATAAGATCTAACTCTTGGGTTGCTCCGAGCTGGATTCCGTGGATAGCATTGGCGAATGAGGAGAACCATGCACGGTAATTTTCAGGCTTATCGTCAAACTGGTATAGTCCTGAAGTGACGAGATCTCATCGTGCTAAATACTGTGCCATGGGTTCAACTGCAAGTGGCATGCTGGCTGGGGGAATATGTTGGCGGGTATATGACTGAGGGTGTACATTTGGTATGGGATTTACTGTTCTGAATTCAGCCTTTGCCTCTCCTCTTGCCAAATCTGTTAAGTTTGGTGTCGAGAAGTATTTGTCATCAGCCCTTTCATTCTTGAATTCGTCGCGAAGTTGCAAGGGTAAATTGTCTTCCTCAGATGGATGTGATGCCATTGGGCTTCTCTTTGACTCCTCATGAAATAGGATGTTAGCGTATAAGTATGGAGAGGAAGAACAACTCTTCAAGTCCATTTGAGATCGGACGTAGTCGCTTGTGCGTTCCAATCTGGTCCTTTCTGAAGTAGATTTTACCTGTTCCAGAACATGCATTTCTTCAGCATTTTCTAATATCTCTGCTTCCACCCTGGCAGCTTTGGCTTCTCGGTGTAGCGTCAGCACTTCTAACTCTGCTTCTATCCTTACCCTTTCCAACTTGTTTTCAGCTTCTCTGGCAGCCGCTTCCTTTTGGTTTTCGGCTTCTCCGGCAGCCTTTTCCATTTTCAGTTTTGCTACCTGTTCAGCGTATGACGCACCTTAGCGGTTTCTGCTTTAGCTCTTGCGTGGGCAGTCTTATTTGTTGATGCCCTACTGCTCCTGGCACTGGATGGCAACGACTTGACGCTGGATCGCGATGCCATCGTAGCACTTGAAACACCTGGTAATGCCGCCTTTTCACTGTCGTGTTCTCGCACAGGTGTAAAAAAACTCTGAACTAAACACCAAGTATAAACCGGAGTCAATGAGGCACGATCCCTGTAAGATTAACCGTTTACTGTTCACTCTTCCACATTAACGTATGGTGAAAACTGTTGATAAAACAATACAAAATATATACAGTATCTGTTTCCTTCTTGGCATCACATTTATATCATAAATACTTGCAAAAATAAAACTACAACAAACTATATTACTTTAAAGTACAACATACAGTCAGAATCTACCTACGCCATCAACTGCTTTAAATACACTTCAACACAAACTATCCGTAACTCTTTAAATAACAAAGAACATAAACTTTATCAACCGTCATTACTTTTAACAGAATCAGCATTAACATTTTTACTTCAACATATCGATTATCTTATGAACTTACGGCGTTGCTTCTATGATGTTTCTAATGCATAGAAAGTAAACTTTTCTCGCGCTGATCCTGCACACACAAGCCCCCTCCTTCCTGTTTCTCCAAACCGGTATTTTCCCACAAGATGCAGCGAAACCGGGTGTGATATCATCGCATGCTGTGATATATCATAGACAATGAATTTACTTTCAACAACCTTAACTTTAACTAGAAAACGATTACAAATGAATTACTAAAGCGAAAATATAATAAACTAAATGAATGCCTTAAGGGCAACATATCAACCTTTCTCTGTAACTCAGTTTCTCAAGTCCGGGCAACATCCTTGTAAACTTTCTCTGCACTCTTTCAACCTTATTAATATCCTTCCTGTGACTCGGTGACCAAAACTGCACACAATACTCCAAATTCGGCCTCACCAATGCCTTATACCACCTCACCATTACATTCCAACTCTTATACTCAATACTTTGATTTCTAAAGGCCAATGTACCAAAAGCTCTCTTTACTACCCTATCTACCTGTGACGCCACTTTTAGGGAATTTTGTATCTGTATTCCTAGATCACTCTGTTCTACTGCACTCCTCAGTGTCCTACCATTTACCTTGTATGTTCTACCTTGGTTTGTCCTTCCAAAGTGCAATACCTCACACTTGTCTGTATTAAAATCCATCTGCCATTTTTCAGTCCATTTTTCCAGCTGGTCCAAGTCCCTCTGCAAGCTTTGAAAACCTTCCTCACTGTCCACTACACCTCCAATCTTTGTATCATCAGCAAATTTGCTGATCCAATTCACCACATTATCATCCAGATCATTGATATAGATGACAAATAACAATGGACCCAGCACTGATCCCTGTGGCACACCACTAGTCACAGGCCTCCACTTAGAGAAGCAATCCTCCACTATCACTCTCTGACTTCTCCCATTGAGCCAATGTCTAATCCAATTTACTACCTCACCATGTATACCTAGCGACTGAATCTTCCTAACTAACCTCCCATGCGGGATCTTGTCAAAGGCCTTACTGAAGTCCATGTAGACAACATCCACTGCCTTCCCTTCATCCGTTTTCCTTGTAACCTCCTCAAAAAACTCTAATAGATTTGTTAAACATGACCTACCATGCACAAAGCCGTGTTGACTCTCCCTAATAAGATCTTGTCTATCTAAATACTTGTAGATCCTATCTCTTAGTACTCCTTCCAATAATTTACCTACTACCGATGTCAAACTTACCGGCCTATAATTTCCCAGATTACTTTTAGAGCCTTTTTTAAACAACAGAACAACATCAGCTATCCCCCAATCCTCCGGCACCTCACCCATAGATACCGACATTTTAAATATATCTGCCAGGGCCCCTGCAATTTCAACACTAGTCTCCTTCAAGGTCCAAGGAAATACCTTGTCAGGTCCTGGGGATTTATCTACTCTGATTTTCCTCAAGCTATCAAGCACCTCCTCCAATCTGTATAGGTTCCATGACCTCACTACTTGCTTTCCTTATTTCCATTGACTCCATGCCAGTTTCCTTAGTAAATACAGATGCAAAAGACCCATTTAAGATCTCCCCCATTTCTTTTAGTTCCATACATAGCTGACCACCCTGATCTTCAAAAGGACCAATTTTATCCCTTACTATCCTTTTGCTCTTAACATACCTGTAGAAGCTCTTTGGATTATCCTTCACCTTGACTGCCAAAGCTACCTCATGTCTTCTTTTAGCCCTCCTGATTTCTTTCTTAAGTTTTTTTTGCACTTTTTATACTTCTCAAGTACCTTATTTGCTCCCCGTTTCCTGTACATGTCATACATCTCTCTCTTCTTCTTTACCAGAGTTCCAATATCCCTGGAGAACCAAGGTTCCTTATTCTTATTCACTTTGCCTTTAATCCTGACAGGAACATACAAACTCTGCACTCTCAAAATTTCACCTTTGAAGGCCTCCCACTTTCCAACGACATCCTTGGCAGAGAACAACCTGTCCCAGTCCACGCTTTTTAGATCAGTTCTCATTTCTTCTAATTTGGCCTTTTTCCAGTTTAGAACCTCAACCCGAGGACCAGATCTATCTTTATCCATGATCAAGTTGAAACTAATGGTGTTCTGATCACTGGAACCAAAGTGTTCCCCTACACACACTTCCATCTCCTGTCCTAACTCGCTTCCTAATAGGAGATCTAATATTGCATCCTCTCTTGTCGGTACCTCTATATATTGATTTAGAAAATTTTCCTGAACACATTTTACAAACTCTAACCCATCTAGACCTTTAACAGTATGGGAGTCCCAATCAATATGTGGAAAATTAAAATGCCCTACTATCACAACTTTATGTTTCCAGCAGTTGTCTGCTATCTCTCTGCAGATTTGCTCCTCCAATTCTCGCTCACTATTGGGTGGTCTATAATACAACCCCATTAATGTGGTCATACCTTTCCTGCTTCTCAGCTCCACCCATATGGCCTCAGTAGACAAACCCTCTAATCTGTCCTGACTGAACACTGCTGTAATATTTTCCCTGACTAGCAATGCAACCCCCACCTTTCATTCCTCTGCCTCTATCACGTCTGAAATATCGGAACCCTGGAACATTAAGCTGCCAGTCCTGCCCCTCCTGTAGCCAAGTTTCACTAATGGCTACAATATCATAATTCCACATGTCAATCCACGCCCTCAGCTCATCAGCCTTCCTCACAATATTTCTCGCATTGAAATAGACACACCTCAGAAGATTATTACCACCACACACAACCCTTCTATTTCTGACTTTGCATGAAACTTTAGTATCATTTATTTTCACCCCTGCTCCACTATCTACTCTGGCACTGTTTCCCATCCCTCTGCAAATCTAGTTTAACCCCCCCCCCCATAGCACTAACAAACCTCCCTGCAAGGATATTGGTCCCCCTGTAGTTCAGGTGTTACCTTTCTCTCTTGTACAGGTCCCACCTGCCCCAGAAGAGGTCCCAATGATCCTGAAATCTGAAACCCTGCCCCCTACACCAGTTCCTCAGCCACATGTTCATCCTCCAGAGCATCCTATTGTTACCCTCACTGGCACGTGGCACAGGTAGCAATCCTGAGATTACCACCCTCGAGGTCCTGCTTTTTAACTTCCTACCAAACTCTCTGTACTCACTCTTCAGGACCTCCTCACTCTTTCTTCCTACGTCATTGGTACCGATGTGTACCATGACATCTGGCTGCTCACCCTCCCATTTCAGAATGCTGTGCACGTGATCAGAGACACCCTGACCCTGGCACCCGGGAGGCA
Source organism: Hemitrygon akajei (assembly GCF_048418815.1). NCBI lineage: Eukaryota > Metazoa > Chordata > Chondrichthyes > Myliobatiformes > Dasyatidae > Hemitrygon > Hemitrygon akajei. The sequence continues at coordinate 88,326,234 of NC_133128.1, forward strand.
ACAAACCATCCGGGAGTCTCTATCGCGACCACAGAACCTCCTATCTGTACCTTTAACTATCAAGTCCCCTATCACTACCGTTCTCCTGTTCTCCCCCCCTCCCTTCTGCACTGCAGAACCGGACTCAGTGCCAGAGATCTGGCTGCCGCAGCTTGTCCCAGGTGAGTCATCCCTCCAACAGTATCCAAATCAGTATACTTGTTGTTGAGGGGAATGGCCACAGGGGAGCCCTGCTCTGCCTGCCCTTTCCCCTTCCCTCGCTTGACCACAACCTGTGCAATGCTCCTTTGACGTAACTGCCTCCCTGAAACTACTATCTATAAACTCCTCATTCTTCCGAATGATCCGGAGGTCATCCAGCTCCTGCTCCAGTTCCCTAACGTGGTTTGTTAGGAGCTGCACATTTCTTGCAGGTGTCATTGTCAGGGACACTGGGGGTCTCCCTGTCTTCCCACATCCTGCAAGAGCAGCATTCCAACATCCTGCCTGGCATTCTCTCTGCTCTAAACAAACAAGCCAAAACTTACCGGAACCTATCCTCGCCTCTGCCTGTTCACGCCGAAGCTGTCCCACTCTGACTCAGTCCACTCCGACAATGGCCGCTGTATATGGCGTCTGACCTCCTGAAGTCTGGAGTCAAAGGAATGAGTGTGGGAGCCACCAGCATCTTGCTTTATTGTGCATACAACACTACTGCCTTGGGATGATTCAGAATTCGATGTGAGCTGAGTATTCATGTACATCAGGATGCAATTGAATTGCTTGTTTACCTGAAGCTCATGGAGTAAACAGTGTGATCACAAAGACACAGGAGATTTTGCGGATGCTGCAAATCTTGAGCATCACACACAAAATGCGAGAGCAACTCAGCAAATCAAGCAGCATGTATGGAGGGGACTGAACAGCCAGTGTTTCAGGCTGAGATCTTTAATCAGGATTGGGAAGCACAAGGGCAGAAGCCAGAAAAATTGTTAGGGGAGGGAGAGGAACACAAGCTGGCTGATGATAGGTGTGTCCAGGTGAGGAGGAAGGTAGGTGGGAGGGAGAGGAGGGATGATGTGAGAGGCTAGGAGGTGATGGTGGAAGAGGTAAAGGGCTGCTGATAAAGGACTCTGATAGGAGGACGGTAAACCATTGAGTAAAGGAAAGGAGGTTGGGAAACAGAGGGAGGTGATGGAGAGGTCATAAGGGCATGGGAGTGAAAGAGAAGGGGTGACTGGGTCACAGGAATGAAGAAAAACAAAGTGGAGTGGGGGCAACAGAAAGGAATGGTTACTGGACAATAAAGAAGTGGGTGTTCATTCTGTAGGGTAACAGCCAGGGTGCTGGCATCCTTAAGGGGACTGCTGGCCTTCCTGAGGCAGTTCAGTACAAAGATGGCCTGGACAGAAGGAAGTGATTAGCCAGTGATGGCCGGGGCAGTGTTTACCATGCCTTGCAGGTTCCGTCAATCCAGAGAAAATCAGTTGTCACACCAGGGTGAGATGCAACCCGTCACTATCCTTTCTGTAGACGATCTGTAGAAGTCTGACGTATTCCTCACAGTCAAGCTGAACTTTCCTAGAACCTGAGAAAGTATATTTATTGATGTGCATTCTTGATCACTGCATCAGAGCAGAGGGGCCAGTGGAGGTTGCTGGTCATATGGATACCTAGAAACCTGAAGCAGTTGACCATCTCTAAAACATCTCTCCAGAGTTAGCTGTTCTCTGTATCCAAAGCATCCGACAGCACTTCTGGTGAAGTGCTAATCCTGAAGGGGGTTTAAAATCAGTTTACAATAATGTAGCTTGTACTGATGTGATGGTCTGTTCAAGCTTCAGAGAGAATAAGTCAAGAGTGCAACCCACCAAGGTCTCTGAGTTGTTACTTCACCGACGATCAGCGACCCACCAAGCCCACGGTGTACCTTAAGGTGGACTGGACTTCAAAATATGTGATAGTGTCATGTAATTGGGTGACAGGTGTTGATAATAGAAACTGTTCTACATAATCCACAAGCACCAACACTGAGTTGCTGTGTTCACTTTAAGAGACGTTGTCTGAGGTAATGACGTCAGTGTAAGGTGACTGCTTTTGGTCTGTTCGTAATGGAAGTAAAGGGCTGTGTCTTTTGCTAAGCACAAAAAAACAATTTCCACACGGGTTATTTGCAAAATCCTACAATGGTACAGGAGGAGGCCATTCAACCATTTGTCCATAACGTTTATTCAAATAGACCAGAACTGCAGAATTGTCAATGCACAAAAGGAGCTCTCCATCAAGTCTGTGACACACCTTAATGTGGACTTTCAATTCTGCTTAAGTTCTAGGAATCTCTTCTTATCATGACATTAAAGGACCCAGGAGTATCTGTGACTGTTTTACTTCTAACCACATGACATGTGGACATGATGCTGGCATCATTTAGACACCACTATACGTACATGCTGATGACTGGACTTCCTCACACACCCTTACACAATCACAACACTCTGTCCTCTTTACAGGAGACCTTCATAGCCATGCCCCAGCCAAGCCTGTGGGCTGCTTTCCTTAGAGAGCTCCTCAGTGTTGTACTCACTCCTGGTCTCCGGGTCTCACACCCCTTCACCGTTCAATGACTGCAACAGTGTCTGACTCTGTGTCAATGGCAGGAGTGACATCACTATAATGTGACGGTGCACATGGGTGAAACTCTTGCTGTGATCCGGGGTATCTCTGACATGGTTTGTGACATAAACCAGACAGGACCCATTGCAGTCTCCTTCACGCTCACTGGTCTGGTGACTCTAACTCTCCAGCTCAGTCCAAATTGCTTTTCTTTTCCTCGACTCATTGCTCAGACTTCAGTCGCTGCCTCGCTGCACTCTCCTCCGAGTTAGGCTGTGCCAGACGCAGTCGTGTGGGGAATGATGATACATTGAGAGCTCTGTTAGAGAATGATGCAGTATTAAAATGGTGGCCAATCTATCACTTATTAAAAAGCTAGGGTAACCTTGGGACACTTCTTCAGGCTTCTCTGATCACACTGCAGTGTGGGACGGAGGAAGCTGTCCATATTTGCTGTGTTATGCAGCATGCATTTGAGAATTTCAAGCGAAATGTTTTACACCAATTCAATGCCTAGGAAAAATGCAGATCAGCTGTTACAACACTGTAACAGTGCTGTACGAGAACCCCTGATTGGAGTTTAGTCCAAGTTGAATGAATGCCAAATTAAGAAGTTGCCAGTTGTGCTTCTGAGAAAAATTCTCTGAAGTTAGAAGTATTGTTGGCCAAGGCTCTGCCCAAACTGGTGCTCTGCATTGCTGGCAAACATAGGCAAAAATTCCTTGCTATCATGGTTAATCCATGGACAGAGCTCCTGGTAATGTCTTTCATGCTAACAACTACAATCTGCTCCGCTTGTAGCTTGTTCACAATTTCTTTCCCCAGAACATTTAGAACGATGGCTCAATGATTCAATTTTAAAAGTCCTAGCAGGTTGATCATTCAAACCCGCAACCAGAGAATGGTCCATGAAGGATTCACATCCATATGCATCCTTCAATTCAAGTTTATTGTTATGTGCACAAGTACAGTGAGATACAGGTCCAAAGAAAAACTTTGTAAACTGCATCACAGACATAAAGGTTCGGACATCATGCACAACATAAATTATAAATGGCAGTAAAGAAGAGGACTGTGGAAAGCAAGACTTTAGTGCATAAAAAAAAATCAAAGACAAGTCCACGGTAGTGCAAGAGGTAGACTGTACTATTCCATTGTCAAGGTAGTCTGTACTATTCCATTGTCAAGGTAGTCTGTACTATTCCATTGTGGTGGTAGTGTGTACTATTTCATTGTGGAGGTTGTCTGTACTATTTCATTGTGGTGGTTGTGCGTACTATTCCATTGTGGAGGTAGTGTGTACTCTTCCATTGTGGAGGTAGTGTGTACTATTCCATTGTGGAGGTAGTCTGTACTATTTCATTGTGGAGGTAGTCCGTACTATTCCATTGTGGAGGTAGTTCGTACTATTCCATTGTGGAGGTAGTGTGTACTATTCCATTGTGGAGGTAGTGTGTACTATTCCATTGTGGAGGTAGTCTGTACTATTTCATTGTGGAGGTAGTCCGTACTATTCCATTGTGGAGGTAGTTCGTACTATTCCATTGTGGAGGTAGTGTGTACTATTCCATTGTCAAGGTAGTCTGTACTATTCCATTGTGGAGGTAGTGTGTACTATTCCATTGTGGAGGTAGTCTGTACTATTCCATTGTGGAGGTAGTGTGTACTATTCCATTGTGGAGGTAGTCTGTACTATTCCATTGTGGAGGTAGTTCATACTATTCCATTGTGGAGGTAGTGTGTACTATTCCATTGTGGAGGTAGTCTGTACTATTCCATTGTGGAGGTAGTGTGTAGTATTCCATTGTGGAGGTAGTCTGTACTATTCCATTGTGGAGGTAGTGTGTAGAATTCCATTGTGGAGGTAGTCCGTACTATTCCATTGTGGAGGTAGTCCGTACTATTCCATTGTGGAGGTAGACTGTACTATTCCATTGTGGAGGTAGTGTGTACTATTTCATTGTGGAGGTTGTCTGTACTCTTCCATTGTGGAGGAGGTCTGTACTATTCCATTGTGGAGGTAGTCGGTACTATTCTATTGTGGAGGTAATGTTTGCTATACCATTGTGGAGGTAGTCCGTACTATTCCATTGTGGAGGTAGTGTGTACTATTTCTTTGTGGAGGTAGTGTGTACTATTCCATTGTGGAGGTAGTGTGTGCTATTCCATTGTGGAGGTAGTTCGTACTATTCCATTGTTGAGGTAGTGTGTACCATTCCATTGTGGAGGTAGTCCGTACTATTCCATTGTGGAGGTAGTCTGTACTATTTCATTGTGGAGGTAGTGTGTACTATTCCATTGTGGAGGTAGTCCGTACTATTCCATTGTGGAGGTAGTGTGTACTATTCCATTGTGGAGGTAGTCTGTACTATTCCATTGTGGAGGTAGTCTGTACTATTCCATTGTGGAGGTAGTCTGTACTATTCCATTGTGGTGGTAATGTTTACTATTCCATTGTGGAGGTAGTCTGTACTATTCTATTGTGGAGGTAATGTTTACTATTCCATTGTGGAGGTAGTGTGTACTATTTCATTGTGGAGGTAGTCTGTACTATTCCATTGTGGAGGTAGTGTGTAATATTCCATTGTGGAGGTAGTCTGTACTATTCCATTGTGGAGGTAGTCTGTACTATTCTATTGTGGAGGTAATGTTTACTATTCCATTGTGGAGGTAGTCTGTACTATTCTATTGTGGAGGTAGTCTGTACTATTCCATTGTGGAGGTAATGTTTACTATTCCATTGTGGAGGTAGTCTGTACTATTCTATTGTGGAGGTAATGTTTACTATTCCATTGTGGAGGTAGTCTGTACTATTCTATTGTGGAGGTAATGTTTACTATTCCATTGTGGAGGTAGTCTGTACTATTCTATTGTGGAGGTAATGTTTACTATTCCATTGTGGAGGTAGTCTGTACTATTCTATTGTGGAGGTAGTCTGTACTATTCTATTGTGGAGGTAATGTTTACTATTCCATTGTGGAGGTAGTCTGTACTATTCTATTGTGGAGGTAATGTTTACTATTCCATTGTGGAGGTAGTCCAAACTATTCCATTGTGGAGGTAGTCCGTACTATTCCATTGTGGAGGTAGTGTGTACTATTCCATAGTGGAGGTAGTCCGTACCATTCCATAGTGGAGGTAGTCCGTACTATTTCATTGTGGAGGTTGTGCGTACTATTCCATTGTGGAGGTAGTCTGTACTATTCCATTTTGGAGGTAGTGTGTACTATTCCATTGTGGAGGTAGTGTGTACTATTCCATTGTGGAGGTAGTCCGTACTATTCCAATGTGGAGGTAGTCCGTACTATTCCTTTGTGGAGGTAGTGTGTACTATTCCATTGTGGAGGTAGTGTGTACTATTCCATTTTGGAGGTAGTCCATACTATTCCATTGTGGAGGTCGTCCGTACTATTCCATTGTGCAGGTAGTGTGTACTATTCCATTATGGAGGTAGTCCGTACTATTTCATTGTGGAGGTAGTGTGTACTATTCCATTGTGGAGGTAGTCTGTACTATTCCATTGTGGTGGTAGAGTGTACTATTTCATTGTGGAGGTTGTCTGTACTCTTCCATTGTGGAGGAGGTCTGTACTATTCCATTGTGGAGGTAGTCTGTACTATTCTATTGTGGAGGTAATGTTTGCTATACCATTGTGGAGGTAGTCCGTACTATTCCATTGTGGAGGTAGTGTGTACTATTCCATTGTGGAGGTAGTGTGTACTATTCCATTGTGGAGGTAGTGTGTACTATTCCATTGTGGAGGTAGTGTGTACTATTCCATTGTGGAGGTAGTTCGTACTATTCCATTGTGGAGGCAGTGTGTACTATTCCATTGTGGAGGTAGTGTGTACTATTCCATTGTGGAGGTAGTTCGTACTATTCCATTGTGGAGGTAGTGTGTACTATTCCATTGTGGAGGTAGTCCGTACTATTCCATTGTGGAGGTAGTGTGTACTATTCCATTGTGGAGGTAGTGTGTACTATTCCATTGTGGAGGTAGTTCGTACTATTCCATTGTGGAGGTAGTGTGTACTATTCCATTGTGGAGGTAGTCCATACTATTCCATTGTGGAGGTCGTCCGTACTATTCCATTGTGCAGGTAGTGTGTACTATTCCATTATGGAGGTAGTCCGTACTATTTCATTGTGGAGGTAGTGTGTACTATTCCATTGTGGAGGTAGTCTGTACTATTCCATTGTGGTGGTAGAGTGTACTATTTCATTGTGGAGGTTGTCTGTACTCTTCCATTGTGGAGGAGGTCTGTACTATTCCATTGTGGAGGTAGTCTGTACTATTCTATTGTGGAGGTAATGTTTGCTATACCATTGTGGAGGTAGTCCGTACTATTCCATTGTGGAGGTAGTGTGTACTATTCCATTGTGGAGGTACTGTGTACTATTCCATTGTGGAGGTAGTGTGTACTATTCCATTGTGGAGGTAGTGTGTACTATTCCATTGTGGAGGTAGTTCGTACTATTCCATTGTGGAGGTAGTGTGTACTATTCCATTGTGGAGGTAGTATGTACTATTCCATTGTGGAGGTAGTTCGTACTATTCCATTGTGGAGGTAGTGTGTACTATTCCATTGTGGAGGTAGTCCGTACTATTCCATTGTGGAGGTAGTGTGTACTATTCCATTGTGGAGGTAGTGTGTACTATTCCATTGTGGAGGTAGTTCGTACTATTCCATTGTGGAGGTAGTGTGTACTATTCCATTGTGGAGGTAGTCCGTACTATTCCATTGTGGAGGTAGTCCGAACTATTCCATTGTGGAGGTAGTGTGTACTATTCCATTGTGGAGGTATTGTGTACTATTCCATTGTGGAGGTAGTTCGTACTATTCCATTGTGGTGGTAGTGTGTACTATTTCATTGTGGAGGTAGTCTGTACTATTCCATTGTGGAGGTAGTCTGTACTATTCTATTGTGGAGGTAATGTTTACTATTCCATTGTGGAGGTAGTCTGTACTATTCTATTGTGGAGGTAATGTTTACTATTCCATTGTGGAGGTAGTCCGTAATATTCCATTGTGGAGGTAGTGTGTACTATTCCATTGTGGAGGTAGTGTGTACTATTCCATTGTGGAGGTAGTTTGTACTATTCCATTGTGGTGGTAGTGTGTACTATTCCATTGTGGAGGTAGTCTGTACTATTCCATTGTGGAGGTAGTCTGTACTATTCTATTGTGGAGGTAGTGTGTACTATTCCATTGTGGAGGTAGTCCGTACTATTCCATTGTGGAGGTAGTGTGTACTATTCCATTGTGGAGGTAGTGTGTACTATTCCATTGTGGAGGTAGTTCGTACTATTCCATTGTGGAGGTAGTGTGTACTATTCCATTGTGGAGGTAGTCCGTACTATTCCATTGTGGAGGTAGTCTGTACTATTTCATTGTGGAGGTAGTGTGTACTATTCCATTGTGGAGGTAGTCCGTACTATTCCATTGTGGAGGTAGTGTGTACTATTCCATTGTGGAGGTAGTCTGTACTATTCCATTGTGGAGGTAGTCTGTACTATTCCATTGTGGTGGTAGTGTGTAATATTCCATTGTGGAGGTAGTCTGTACTATTCCATTGTGGAGGTAGTCTGTACTATTCTATTGTGGAGGTAATGTTTACTATTCCATTGTGGAGGTAGTCTGTACTATTCTATTGTGGAGGTAATGTTTACTATTCCATTGTGGAGGTAGTCCGAACTATTCCATTGTGGAGGTAGTGTGTACTATTCCATTGTGGAGGTATTGTGTACTATTCCATTGTGGAGGTAGTTCGTACTATTCCATTGTGGTGGTAGTGTGTACTATTTCATTGTGGAGGTAGTCTGTACTATTCCATTGTGGAGGTAGTCTGTACTATTCTATTGTGGAGGTAATGTTTACTATTCCATTGTGGAGGTAGTCTGTACTATTCTATTGTGGAGGTAATGTTTACTATTCCATTGTGGAGGTAGTCCGTAATATTCCATTGTGGAGGTAGTGTGTACTATTCCATTGTGGAGGTAGTGTGTACTATTCCATTGTGGAGGTAGTTTGTACTATTCAATTGTGGTGGTAGTGTGTACTATTCCATTGTGGAGGTAGTCTGTACTATTCCATTGTGGAGGTAGTCTGTACTATTCTATTGTGGAGGTAATGTTTACTATTCCATTGTGGAGGTAGACCGTACTATTCCATTGTGGAGGTAGTGTGTACTATTCCATTGTGGAGGTAGTGTGCACTATTCCATTGTGGAGGTAGTTCGTACTATTACATTGTGGAGGTAGTGTGTACTCTTCCATTGTGGAGGTAGTCTGTACTTTTCTATTGTGGAGGTAATGTTTACTATTCCATTGTGGAGGTAGTCTGTACTATTCTATTGTGGAGGTAATGTTTGCTATACCATTGTGGAGGTAGTCCGTACTATTCCATTGTGGAGGTAGTGTGTACTATTCCATTGTGGAGGTAGTGTGTACTATTCCATTGTGGAGGTAGTGTGTACTATTCCATTGTGGAGGTAGTTCGTACTATTCCATTGTGGAGGTAGTGTGTACTATTCCATTGTGGAGGTAGTGTGTACTATTCCATTGTGGAGGTAGTCTGTACTATTTCATTGTGGAGGTAGTGTGTACTAATCCATTGTGGAGGTAGTCCGTACTATTCCATTGTGGAGGTAGTGTGTACTATTCCATTGTGGAGGTAGTCTGTACTATTCCATTATGGAGGTAGTCTGTACTATTCCATTGTGGAGGTAATCTGTACTATTCCATTGTGGTGGTAGTGTGTACTATTCCATTGTGGAGGTAGTCTGTACTATTCCATTGTGGAGGTAGTGTGTACTATTTCACTGTGGAGGTATTCCGTACTATTCCATTGTGGAGGTAGTGTGTAATATTCCATTGTGGAGGTAGTCTGTACTATTCCATTGTGGAGGAAGTAGGTACTATTCTATTGTGGAGGTAATGTTTACTATTCCATTGTGGAGGTAGTCTGTACTATTCTATTGTGGAGGTAATGTTTACTATTCGATTCTGGATGTAGTCCGAACTATTCCATTGTGGAGGTAGTGTGTACTATTCCATTGTGGAGGTAGTGTGTACTATTCCATTGTGGAGGTAGTCTGTACTATTCCATTGTGGAGGTAGTGTGTACTATTCCATTGTGGAGGTAGTGTGTACTATTCCATTGTGGAGGTAGTTCGTACTATTCCATTGTGGAGGTAGTCTGTACAATTCTATTGTGGCGGTAATGTTTACTATTCCATTGTGGAGGTAGTCCGAACTATTCCATTGTGGAGGTAGTGTGTACTATTCCATAGTGGAGGTAGTCCGTACCATTCCATAGTGGAGGTAGTCCGTACTATTTCATTGTGGAGGTTGTGCGTACTATTCCATTGTGGAGGTAGTCTGTACTATTCCATTTTGGAGGTAGTGTGTACTATTCCATTGTGGAGGTAGTGTGTACTATTCCATTGTGGAGGTAGTCCGTACTATTCCAATGTGGAGGTAGTCCGTACTATTCCTTTGTGGAGGTAGTGTGTACTATTCCATTGTGGAGGTAGTGCGTACTATTCCATTTTGGAGGTCGTCCGTACTATTCCATTGTGCAGGTAGTGTGTACTATTCCATTATGGAGGTAGTCCGTACTATTTCATTGTGGAGGTAGTCTGTACTATTCTATTGTGGAGGTAATGTTTACTATTCCATTGTGGAGGTAGTCTGTACTATTCTATTGTGGAGGTAATGTTTACTATTCCATTGTGGAGGTAGTCCGTACTATTCCATTGTGGAGGTAGTGTGTTCTATTTCATTGTGGAGGTTGTCTGTACTCTTCCATTGTGGAGGAGGTCTGTACTATTCCATTGTGGAGGTAGTCTGTACTATTCTATTGTGGAGGTAATGTTTGCTATACCATTGTGGAGGTAGTCCGTACTATTCCATTGTGGAGGTAGTGTGTACTATTCCATTGTGGAGGTAGTGTGTACTATTCCATTGTGGAGGTAGTGTGTACTATTCCATTGTGGAGGTAGTTCGTACTATTCCATTGTGGAGGTAGTGTGTACTATTCCATTGTGGAGGTAGTGTGTACTATTCCATTGTGGAGGTAGTTCGTACTATTCCATTGTGGAGGTAGTGTGTACTATTCCATTGTGGAGGTAGTCCGTACTATTCCATTGTGGAGGTAGTGTGTACTATTCCATTGTGGAGGTAGTGTGTACTATTCCATTGTGGAGGTAGTTCGTACTATTCCATTGTGGAGGTAGTGTGTACTATTCCATTGTGGAGGTAGTCCGTACTATTCCATTGTGGAGGTAGTCTGTACTATTTCATTGTGGAGGTAGAGTGTACTATTCCATTGTGGAGGTAGTCCGTACTATTCCATTGTGGAGGTAGTGTGTACTATTCCATTGTGGAGGTAGTCTGTACTATTCCATTGTGGACGTAGTCTGTACTATTCCATTGTGGTGGCAGTGTGTAATATTCCATTGTGGAGGTAGTCTGTACTATTCCATTGTGGAGGTAGTCTGTACTATTCTATTGTGGAGGTAATGTTTACTATTCCATTGTGGAGGTAGTCTGTACTATTCTATTGTGGAGGTAATGTTTACTATTCCATTGTGGAGGTAGTCCGAACTATTCCATTGTGGAGGTAGTGTGTACTATTCCATTGTGGAGGTATTGTGTACTATTCCATTGTGGAGGTAGTCCATACTATTCCATTGTGGAGGTAGTGTGTACTATTCCATTGTGGAGGTATTGTGTACTATTCCATTGTGGAGGTAGTCCGTACTATTCCATTGTGGAGGTAGTCTGTACTATTTCATTGTGGAGGTAGTGTGTACTATTCCATTGTGGAGGTAGTCCGTACTATTCCATTGTGGAGGTAGTGTGTACTATTCCATTGTGGAGGTAGTCTGTACTATTCCATTGTGGAGGTAGTCTGTACTATTCCATTGTGGTGGTAGTGTGTAATATTCCATTGTGGAGGTAGTCTGTACTATTCCATTGTGGAGGTAGTCTGTACTATTCTATTGTGGAGGTAATGTTTACTATTCCATTGTGGAGGTAGTCTGTACTATTCTATTGTGGAGGTAATGTTTACTATTCCATTGTGGAGGTAGTCCGAACTATTCCATTGTGGAGGTAGTGTGTACTATTCCATTGTGGAGGTATTGTGTACTATTCCATTGTGGAGGTAGTTCGTACTATTCCATTGTGGTGGTAGTGTGTACTATTTCATTGTGGAGGTAGTCTGTACTATTCCATTGTGGAGGTAGTCTGTACTATTCTATTGTGGAGGTAATGTTTACTATTCCATTGTGGAGGTAGTCTGTACTATTCTATTGTGGAGGTAATGTTTACTATTCCATTGTGGAGGTAGTCCGTAATATTCCATTGTGGAGGTAGTGTGTACTATTCCATTGTGGAGGTAGTGTGTACTATTCCATTGTGGAGGTAGTTTGTACTATTCAATTGTGGTGGTAGTGTGTACTATTCCATTGTGGAGGTAGTCTGTACTATTCCATTGTGGAGGTAGTCTGTACTATTCTATTGTGGAGGTAATGTTTACTATTCCATTGTGGAGGTAGACCGTACTATTCCATTGTGGAGGTAGTGTGTACTATTCCATTGTGGAGGTAGTGTGCACTATTCCATTGTGGAGGTAGTTCGTACTATTACATTGTGGAGGTAGTGTGTACTCTTCCATTGTGGAGGTAGTCTGTACTTTTCTATTGTGGAGGTAATGTTTACTATTCCATTGTGGAGGTAGTCTGTACTATTCTATTGTGGAGGTAATGTTTGCTATACCATTGTGGAGGTAGTCCGTACTATTCCATTGTGGAGGTAGTGTGTAATATTCCATTGTGGAGGTAGTGTGTACTATTCCATTGTGGAGGTAGTGTGTACTATTCCATTGTGGAGGTAGTTCGTACTATTCCATTGTGGAGGTAGTGTGTACTATTCCATTGTGGAGGTAGTGTGTACTATTCCATTGTGGAGGTAGTCTGTACTATTTCATTGTGGAGGTAGTGTGTACTAATCCATTGTGGAGGTAGTCCGTACTATTCCATTGTGGAGGTAGTGTGTACTATTCCATTGTGGAGGTAGTCTGTACTATTCCATTATGGAGGTAGTCTGTACTATTCCATTGTGGAGGTAATCTGTACTATTCCATTGTGGTGGTAGTGTGTACTATTCCATTGTGGAGGTAGTCTGTACTATTCCATTGTGGAGGTAGTGTGTACTATTTCACTGTGGAGGTATTCCGTACTATTCCATTGTGGAGGTAGTGTGTAATATTCCATTGTGGAGGTAGTCTGTACTATTCCATTGTGGAGGAAGTAGGTACTATTCTATTGTGGAGGTAATGTTTACTATTCCATTGTGGAGGTAGTCTGTACTATTCTATTGTGGAGGTAATGTTTACTATTCGATTCTGGATGTAGTCCGAACTATTCCATTGTGGAGGTAGTGTGTACTATTCCATTGTGGAGGTAGTGTGTACTATTCCATTGTGGAGGTAGTCTGTACTATTCCATTGTGGAGGTAGTGTGTACTATTCCATTGTGGAGGTAGTGTGTACTATTCCATTGTGGAGGTAGTTCGTACTATTCCATTGTGGAGGTAGTCTGTACAATTCTATTGTGGCGGTAATGTTTACTATTCCATTGTGGAGGTAGTCCGAACTATTCCATTGTGGAGGTAGTGTGTACTATTCCATAGTGGAGGTAGTCCGTACCATTCCATAGTGGAGGTAGTCCGTACTATTTCATTGTGGAGGTTGTGCGTACTATTCCATTGTGGAGGTAGTCTGTACTATTCCATTTTGGAGGTAGTGTGTACTATTCCATTGTGGAGGTAGTGTGTACTATTCCATTGTGGAGGTAGTCCGTACTATTCCAATGTGGAGGTAGTCCGTACTATTCCTTTGTGGAGGTAGTGTGTACTATTCCATTGTGGAGGTAGTGCGTACTATTCCATTTTGGAGGTCGTCCGTACTATTCCATTGTGCAGGTAGTGTGTACTATTCCATTATGGAGGTAGTCCGTACTATTTCATTGTGGAGGTAGTCTGTACTATTCTATTGTGGAGGTAATGTTTACTATTCCATTGTGGAGGTAGTCTGTACTATTCTATTGTGGAGGTAATGTTTACTATTCCATTGTGGAGGTAGTCCGTACTATTCCATTGTGGAGGTAGTGTGTTCTATTTCATTGTGGAGGTTGTCTGTACTCTTCCATTGTGGAGGAGGTCTGTACTATTCCATTGTGGAGGTAGTCTGTACTATTCTATTGTGGAGGTAATGTTTGCTATACCATTGTGTAGGTAGTCCGTACTATTCCATTGTGGAGGTAGTGTGTACTATTCCATTGTGGAGGTAGTGTGTACTATTCCATTGTGGAGGTAGTGTGTACTATTCCATTGTGGAGGTAGTTCGTACTATTCCATTGTGGAGGTAGTGTGTACTATTCCATTGTGGAGGTAGTGTGTACTATTCCATTGTGGAGGTAGTTCGTACTATTCCATTGTGGAGGTAGTGTGTACTATTCCATTGTGGAGGTAGTCCGTACTATTCCATTGTGGAGGTAGTGTGTACTATTCCATTGTGGAGGTAGTGTGTACTATTCCATTGTGGAGGTAGTTCGTACTATTCCATTGTGGAGGTAGTGTGTACTATTCCATTGTGGAGGTAGTCCGTACTATTCCATTGTGGAGGTAGTCTGTACTATTTCATTGTGGAGGTAGAGTGTACTATTCCATTGTGGAGGTAGTCCGTACTATTCCATTGTGGAGGTAGTGTGTACTATTCCATTGTGGAGGTAGTCTGTACTATTCCATTGTGGACGTAGTCTGTACTATTCCATTGTGGTGGCAGTGTGTAATATTCCATTGTGGAGGTAGTCTGTACTATTCCATTGTGGAGGTAGTCTGTACTATTCTATTGTGGAGGTAATGTTTACTATTCCATTGTGGAGGTAGTCTGTACTATTCTATTGTGGAGGTAATGTTTACTATTCCATTGTGGAGGTAGTCCGAACTATTCCATTGTGGAGGTAGTGTGTACTATTCCATTGTGGAGGTATTGTGTACTATTCCATTGTGGAGGTAGTCCATACTATTCCATTGTGGAGGTAGTGTGTACTATTCCATTGTGGAGGTATTGTGTACTATTCCATTGTGGAGGTAGTCCGTACTATTCCATTGTGGAGGTAGTGTTTACTATTCCATTGTGGAGGTAGTCCGAACTATTCCATTGTGGAGGTAGTGTGTACTATTCCATTGTGGAGGTATTGTGTACTATTCCATTGTGGAGGTAGTCCGTACTATTCCATTGTGGAGGTAGTGTGTACTATTCCATTGTGGAGGTAGTTCGTACTATTCCATTGTGGTGGTAGTGTGTACTATTTCATTGTGGAGGTAGTCTGTACTATTCCATTGTGGAGGTAGTGTGTACTATTCCATAGTGGAGGTAGTCCGTACCATTCCATAGTGGAGGTAGACCGTACTATTTCATTGTGGAGGTTGTGCGTACTATTCCATTGTGGAGGTAGTCTGTACTATTCCATTTTGGAGGTAGTGTGTACTATTCCATTGTGGAGGTAGTGTGTACTATTCCATTGTGGAGGTAGTCCGTACTATTCCAATGTGGAGGTAGTCCGTACTATTCCTTTGTGGAGGTAGTGTGTACTATTCCATTGTGGAGGTAGTGTGTACTATTCCATTTTGGAGGTAGTCCATACTATTCCATTGTGGAGGTCGTCCGTACTATTCCATTGTGCAGGTAGTGTGTACTATTCCATTATGGAGGTAGTCCGTACTATTTCATTGTGGAGGTAGTGTGTACTATTCCATTGTGGAGGTAGTCTGTACTATTCCATTGTGGTGGTAGAGTGTACTATTTCATTGTGGAGGTTGTCTGTACTATTCTATTGTGGAGGTAATGTTTGCTATACCATTGTGGAGGTAGTCCGTACTATTCCATTGTGGAGGTAGTGTGTACTATTCCATTGTGGAGGTAGTGTGTACTATTCCATTGTGGAGGTAGTGTGTACTATTCCATTGTGGAGGTAGTGTGTACTATTCCATTGTGGAGGTAGTGTGTACTATTCCATTGTGGAGGTAGTGTGTACTATTCCATTGTGGAGGTAGTTCGTACTATTCCATTGTGGAGGTAGTGTGTACTATTCCATTGTGGAGGTAGTCCGTACTATTCCATTGTGGAGGTAGTGTGTACTATTCCATTGTGGAGGTAGTGTGTACTATTCCATTGTGGAGGAGGTTCGTACTATTCCATTGTGGAGGTAGTGTGTACTATTCCATTGTGGAGGTAGTCCGTACTATTCCATTGTGGAGGTAGTCCGAACTATTCCATTGTGGAGGTAGTGTGTACTATTCCATTGTGGAGGTATTGTGTACTATTCCATTGTGGAGGTAGTTCGTACTATTCCATTGTGGTGGTAGTGTGTACTATTTCATTGTGGAGGTAGTGTGTACTATTCCATTGTGGAGGTAGTTTGTACTATTCCATTGTGGTGGTAGTGTGTACTATTCCATTGTGGAGGTAGTCTGTACTATTCCATTGTGGAGGTAGTCTGTACTATTCTATTGTGGAGGTAATGTTTACTATTCCATTGTGGAGGTAGACCGTACTATTCCATTGTGGAGGTAGTGTGCACTATTCCATTGTGGAGGTAGTTCGTACTATTACATTGTGGAGGTAGTGTGTACTCTTCCATTGTGGAGGTAGTCTGTACTATTCTATTGTGGAGGTAATGTTTTCTATTCCATTGTGGAGGTAGTCTGTACTATTCTATTGTGGAGGTAATGTTTGCTATACCATTGTGGAGGTAGTCCGTACTATTCCATTGTGGAGGTAGTGTGTACTATTCCATTGTGGAGGTAGTGTGTACTATTCCATTGTGGAGGTAGTTCGTACTATTCCATTGTGGAGGTAGTGTGTACTATTCCATTGTGGAGGTAGTGTGTACTATTCCATTGTGGAGGTAGTCTGTACTATTTCATTGTGGAGGTAGTGTGTACTAATCCATTGTGGAGGTAGTCCGTACTATTCCATTGTGGAAGTAGTGTGTACTATTCCATTGTGGAGGTAGTCTGTACTATTCCATTATGGAGGTAGTCTGTACTATTCCATTGTGGAGGTAATCTGTACTATTCCATTGTGGTGGTAGTGTGTACTATTCCATTGTGGAGGTAGTCTGTACTATTCCATTGTGGAGGTAGTGTGTACTATTTCACTGTGGAGGTATTCCGTACTATTCCATTGTGGAGGTAGTGTGTAATATTCCATTGTGGAGGTAGTCTGTACTATTCCATTGTGGAGGTAGTAGGTACAATTCTATTGTGGAGGTAATGTTTACTATTCCATTGTGGAGGTAGTCTGTACTATTCTATTGTGGAGGTAATGTTTACTATTCCATTCTGGATGTAGTCCGAACTATTCCATTGTGGAGGTAGTGTGTACTATTCCATTGTGGAGGTAGTGTGTACTATTCCATTGTGGAGGTAGTCTGTACTATTCCATTGTGGAGGTAGTGTGTACTATTCCATTGTGGAGGTAGTGTGTACTATTCCATTGTGGAGGTAGTTCGTACTATTCCATTGTGGAGGTAGTCTGTACAATTCTATTGTGGAGGTAATGTTTACTATTCCATTGTGGAGGTAGTCCGAACTATTCCATTGTGGAGGTAGTGTGTACTATTCCATAGTGGAGGTTGTCCGTACCATTCCATAGTGGAGGTAGTCCGTACTATTTCATTGTGGAGGTTGTGCGTACTATTCCATTGTGGAGGTAGTCTGTACTATTCCATTTTGGAGGTAGTGTGTACTATTCCATTGTGGAGGTAGTGTGTACTATTCCATTGTGGAGGTAGTCCGTACTATTCCAATGTGGAGGTAGTCCGTACTATTCCATTGTGGAGGTAGTGTGTACTATTCCATTGTGGAGGTAGTGCGTACTATTCCATTTTGGAGGTCGTCCGTACTATTCCATTGTGCAGGTAGTGTGTACTATTCCATTATGGAGGTAGTCCGTACTATTTCATTGTGGAGGTAGTCTGTACTATTCTATTGTGGAGGTAATGTTTACTATTCCATTGTGGAGGTAGTCTGTACTATTCTATTGTGGAGGTAATGTTTACTATTCCATTGTGGAGGTAGTCCGTACTATTCCATTGTGGAGGTAGTGTGTACTATTTCATTGTGGAGGTTGTCTGTACTCTTCCATTGTGGAGGAGGTCTGTACTATTCCATTGTGGAGGTAGTCTGTACTATTCTATTGTGGAGGTAATGTTTGCTATACCATTGTGGAGGTAGTCCGTACTATTCCATTGTGGAGGTAGTGTGTACTATTCCATTGTGGAGGTAGTGTGTACTATTCCATTGTGGAGGTAGTGTGTACTATTCCATTGTGGAGGTAGTTCGTACTATTCCATTGTGGAGGTAGTGTGTACTATTCCATTGTGGAGGTAGTGTGTACTATTCCATTGTGGAGGTAGTTCGTACTATTCCATTGTGGAGGTAGTGTGTACTATTCCATTGTGGAGGTAGTCCGTACTATTCCATTGTGGAGGTAGTGTGTACTATTCCATTGTGGAGGTAGTGTGTACTATTCCATTGTGGAGGTAGTTCGTACTATTCCATTGTGGAGGTAGTGTGTACTATTCCATTGTGGAGGTAGTCCGTACTATTCCATTGTGGAGGTAGTGTGTACTATTCCATTGTGGAGGTAGTCTGTACTATTTCATTGTGGAGGTAGAGTGTACTATTCCATTGTGGAGGTAGTCCGTACTATTCCATTGTGGAGGTAGTGTGTACTATTCCATTGTGGAGGTAGTCTGTACTATTCCATTGTGGACGTAGTCTGTACTATTCCATTGTGGTGGCAGTGTGTAATATTCCATTGTGGAGGTAGTCTGTACTATTCCATTGTGGAGGTAGTCTGTACTATTCTATTGTGGAGGTAATGTTTACTATTCCATTGTGGAGGTAGTCTGTACTATTCTATTGTGGAGGTAATGTTTACTATTCCATTGTGGAGGTAGTCCGAACTATTCCATTGTGGAGGTAGTGTGTACTATTCCATTGTGGAGGTATTGTGTACTATTCCATTGTGGAGGTAGTCCGTACTATTCCATTGTGGAGGTAGTGTGTACTATTCCATTGTGGAGGTATTGTGTACTATTCCATTGTGGAGGTAGTCCGTACTATTCCATTGTGGAGGTAGTGTTTACTATTCCATTGTGGAGGTAGTCCGAACTATTCCATTGTGGAGGTAGTGTGTACTATTCCATTGTGGAGGTATTGTGTACTATTCCATTGTGGAGGTAGTCCGTACTATTCCATTGTGGAGGTAGTGTGTACTATTCCATTGTGGAGGTAGTTCGTACTATTCCATTGTGGTGGTAGTGTGTACTATTTCATTGTGGAGGTAGTCTGTACTATTCCATTGTGGAGGTAGTGTGTACTATTCCATAGTGGAGGTAGTCCGTACCATTCCATAGTGGAGGTAGACCGTACTATTTCATTGTGGAGGTTGTGCGTACTATTCCATTGTGGAGGTAGTCTGTACTATTCCATTTTGGAGGTAGTGTGTACTATTCCATTGTGGAGGTAGTGTGTACTATTCCATTGTGGAGGTAGTCCGTACTATTCCAATGTGGAGGTAGTCCGTACTATTCCTTTGTGGAGGTAGTGTGTACTATTCCATTGTGGAGGTAGTGTGTACTATTCCATTTTGGAGGTAGTCCATACTATTCCATTGTGGAGGTCGTCCGTACTATTCCATTGTGCAGGTAGTGTGTACTATTCCATTATGGAGGTAGTCCGTACTATTTCATTGTGGAGGTAGTGTGTACTATTCCATTGTGGAGGTAGTCTGTACTATTCCATTGTGGTGGTAGAGTGTACTATTTCATTGTGGAGGTTGTCTGTACTCTTCCATTGTGGAGGAGGTCTGTACTATTCCATTGTGGAGGTAGTCTGTACTATTCTATTGTGGAGGTAATGTTTGCTATACCATTGTGGAGGTAGTCCGTACTATTCCATTGTGGAGGTAGTGTGTACTATTCCATTGTGGAGGTAGTGTGTACTATTCCATTGTGGAGGTAGTGTGTACTATTCCATTGTGGAGGTAGTGTGTACTATTCCATTGTGGAGGTAGTTCGTACTATTCCATTGTGGAGGTAGTGTGTACTATTCCATTGTGGAGGTAGTATGTACTATTCCATTGTGGAGGTAGTTCGTACTATTCCATTGTGGAGGTAGTGTGTACTATTCCATTGTGGAGGTAGTCCGTACTATTCCATTGTGGAGGTAGTGTGTACTATTCCATTGTGGAGGTAGTGTGTACTATTCCATTGTGGAGGTAGTTCGTACTATTCCATTGTGGAGGTAGTGTGTACTATTCCATTGTGGAGGTAGTCCGTACTATTCCATTGTGGAGGTAGTCCGAACTATTCCATTGTGGAGGTAGTGTGTACTATTCCATTGTGGAGGTATTGTGTACTATTCCATTGTGGAGGTAGTTCGTACTATTCCATTGTGGTGGTAGTGTGTACTATTTCATTGTGGAGGTAGTCTGTACTATTCCATTGTGGAGGTAGTCTGTACTATTCTATTGTGGAGGTAATGTTTACTATTCCATTGTGGAGGTAGTCTTTACTATTCTATTGTGGAGGTAATGTTTACTATTCCATTGTGGAGGTAGTCCGTAATATTCCATTGTGGAGGTAGTGTGTACTATTCCATTGAGGAGGTAGTGTGTACTATTCCATTGTGGAGGTAGTTTGTACTATTCCATTGTGGTGGTAGTGTGTACTATTCCATTGTGGAGGTAGTCTGTACTATTCCATTGTGGAGGTAGTCTGTACTATTCTATTGTGGAGGTAATGTTTACTATTCCATTGTGGAGGTAGTCTGTACTATTCTATTGTGGAGGTAATGTTTACTATTCCATTGTGGAGGTAGTCCGTACTATTCCATTGTGGAGGTAGTGTGTACTATTCCATTGTGGAGGTAGTGTGCACTATTCCATTGTGGAGGTAGTTCGTACTATTACATTGTGGAGGTAGTGTGTACTATTCCATTGTGGAGGTAGTCTGTACTATTCCATTGTGGAGGTTGTCTGTACTATTCCATTGTGGAGGTAGTCTGTACTATTCCATTGTGGAGGTAGTCCATACTATTCCATTGTGGAGGTACTGTGTACTATTTCATTGTGGAGGTAGTCCGTACTATTTCATTGTGGAGGTAGTGTGTACTATTCCATTGTGGAGGTATTCCATACTATTCCATTGTGGAGGTAGTCTGTACTATTCCATTGTGGAGGTAGTGTGTACAATTCCATTGTGGAGGTAGTGTTTACTATTCCATTGTGGTGGTAGTGTGTACTATTTCATTGTGGAGGTAGTCTGTACTATTCCATTGTGGAGGTAGTCCATACTATTCCATTGTGGAAATAGTGTGTACTATTTCATTGTGGAGGTAGTCCGTACTATTTCATTGTGGAGGTAGTGTGTACTATTCCATTGTGGAGGTAGTCCGTACTATTCCATTGTGGAGGTAGTGTGTACTATTCCATAGTGGAGGTAGTCCGTACCATTCCATAGTGGAGGTAGACCGTACTATTTCATTGTGGAGGTTGTGCGTACTATTCCATTGTGGAGGTAGTCTGTACTATTCCATTTTGGAGGTAGTGTGTACTATTCCATTGTGGAGGTAGTGTGTACTATTCCATCGTGGAGGTAGTCCGTACTATTCCAATGTGGAGGTAGTCCGTACTATTCCTTTGTGGAGGTAGTGTGTACTATTCCATTGTGGAGGTAGTGTGTACTATTCCATTGTGGAGGTAGTCCGTACTATTCCATTGTGGAGGTCGTCCGTACTATTCCATTGTGCAGGTAGTGTGTACTATTCCATTGTGGAGGTAGTCCGTACTATTTCATTGTGGAGGTAGTGTGTACTATTCCATTGTGGAGGTAGTGTGTACTATTCCATTGTGGAGGTAGTTCGTACTATTCCATTGTGGAGGTAGTGTGTACTATTCCATTGTGGAGGTAGTGTGTACTATTCCATTGTGGAGGTAGTCTGTACTATTTCATTGTGGAGGTAGTGTGTACTAATCCATTGTGGAGGTAGTCCGTACTATTCCATTGTGGAGGTAGTGTGTACTATTCCATTGTGGAGGTAGTCTGTACTATTCCATTATGGAGGTAGTCTGTACTATTCCATTGTGGAGGTAGTCTGTACTATTCCGTTGTGGTGGTAGTGTGTACTATTCCATTGTGGAGGTAGTGTGTACTATTTCACTGTGGAGGTATTCCGTACTATTCCATTGTGGAGGTAGTGTGTAATATTCCATTGTGGAGGTAGTCTGTACTATTCCATTGTGGAGGTAGTAGGTACTATTCTATTGTAGAGGTAATGTTTACTATTCCATTGTGGAGGTAGTCTGTACTATTCTATTGTGGAGGTAATGTTTACTATTCCATTCTGGATGTAGTCCGAACTATTCCATTGTGGAGGTAGTGTGTACTATACCATTGTGGAGGTAGTGTGTACTATTCCATTGTGGAGGTAGTCCGAACTATTCCATTGTGGAGGTAGTGTGTACTATTCCATTGTGGAGGTAGTCCGTACTATTCCATTGTGGAGGTAGTCCGAACTATTCCATTGTGGAGGTAGTGTGTACTATTCCATTGTGGAGGTATTGTGTACTATTCCATTGTGGAGGTAGTTCGTACTATTCCATTGTGGTGGTAGTGTGTACTATTTCATTGTGGAGGTAGTCTGTACTATTCCATTGTGGAGGTAGTCTGTACTATTCTATTGTGGAGGTAATGTTTACTATTCCATTGTGGAGGTAGTCTGTACTATTCTATTGTGGAGGTAATGTTTACTATCCATTGTGGAGGTAGTCCGTAATATTCCATTGTGGAGGTAGTGTGTACTATTCCATTGTGGAGGTAGTGTGTACTATTCCATTGTGGAGGTAGTTTGTACTATTCCATTGTGGTGGTAGTGTGTACTATTCCATTGTGGAGGTAGTCTGTACTATTCCATTGTGGAGGTAGTCTGTACTATTCTATTGTGGAGGTAATGTTTACTATTCCATTGTGGAGGTAGTCTGTACTATTCTATTGTGGAGGTAATGTTTACTATTCCATTGTGGAGGTAGTCCGTACTATTCCATTGTGGAGGTAGTGTGTACTATTCCATTGTGGAGGTAGTGTGCACTATTCCATTGTGGAGGTAGTTCGTACTATTACATTGTGGAGGTAGTGTGTACTATTCCATTGTGGAGGTAGTCTGTACTATTCCATTGTGGAGGTAGTCTGTACTATTCCATTGTGGAGGTAGTCCATACTATTCCATTGTGGAGGTACTGTGTACTATTTCATTGTGGAGGTAGTCCGTACTATTTCATTGTGGAGGTAGTGTGTACTATTCCATTGTGGAGGTATTCCATACTATTCCATTGTGGAGGTAGTGTGTACTATTCCATTGTGGAGGTAGTCTGTACTATTCCATTGTGGAGGTAGTGTGTACAATTCCATTGTGGAGGTAGTGTTTACTATTCCATTGTGGTGGTAGTGTGTACTATTTCATTGTGGAGGTAGTCTGTACTATTCCATTGTGGAGGCAGTCCATACTATTCCATTGTGGAAATAGTGTGTACTATTTCATTGTGGAGGTAGTCCGTACTATTTCATTGTGGAGGTAGTGTGTACTATTCCATTGTGGAGGTAGTCCGTACTATTCCATTGTGGAGGTAGTGTGTACTATTCCATAGTGGAGGTAGTCCGTACTATTTCATTGTGGAGGTAGTGTGTACTATTCCATTGTGGAGGTAGTCCGTACTATTCCATTGTGGAGGTAGTGTGTACTATTCCATAGTGGAGGTAGTCCGTACCATTCCATAGTGGAGGTAGACCGTACTATTCCATTGTGGAGGTAGTCCGTACTATTCCATTGTGGAAATAGTGTGTACTATTTCATTGTGGAGGTAGTCCGTACTATTTCATTGTGGAGGTAGTGTGTACTATTCCATTGTGGAGGTAGTCCGTACTATTCCATTGTGGAGGTAGTGTGTACTATTCCATAGTGGAGGTAGTCCGTACCATTCCATAGTGGAGGTAGACCGTACTATTTCATTGTGGAGGTTGTGCGTACTATTCCATTGTGGAGGTAGTCTGTACTATTCCATTTTGGAGGTAGTGTGCACTATTCCATTGTGGAGGTAGTGTGTACTATTCCATCGTGGAGGTAGTCCGTACTATTCCAATGTGGAGGTAGTCCGTACTATTCCTTTGTGGAGGTAGTGTGTACTATTCCATTGTGGAGGTAGTGTGTACTATTCCATTGTGGAGGTAGTCCGTACTATTCCATTGTGGAGGTCGTCCGTACTATTCCATTGTGCAGGTAGTGTGTACTATTCCATTGTGGAGGTAGTCCGTACTATTTCATTGTGGAGGTAGTGTGTACTATTCCATTGTGGAGGTAGTCTGTACTATTCCATTGTGGTGGTAGTGTGTACTATTTCATTGTGGAGGTTGTCTGTACTCTTCCATTGTGGAGGAGGTCTGTACTATTCCATTGTGGAGGTAGTCTGTACTATTCTATTGTGGAGGTAATGTTTGCTATACCATTGTGGAGGTAGTCCGTACTATTCCATTGTGGAGGTAGTGTGTACTATTCCATTGTGGAGGTAGTGTGTACTATTCCATTGTGGAGGTAGTGTGTACTATTCCATTGTGGAGGTAGTTCGTACTATTCCATTGTGGAGGTAGTGTGTACTATTCCATTGTGGAGGTAGTGTGTACTATTCCATTGTGGAGGTAGTCTGTACTATTTCATTGTGGAGGTAGTGTGTACTAATCCATTGTGGAGGTAGTCCGTACTATTCCATTGTGGAGGTAGTGTGTACTATTCCATTGTGGAGGTAGTCTGTACTATTCCATTGTGGAGGTAGTCTGTACTATTCCATTGTGGTGGTAGTGTGTACTATTCCATTGTGGAGGTAGTCTGTACTATTCCATTGTGGAGGTAGTGTGTACTATTTCACTGTGGAGGTATTCCGTACTATTCCATTGTGGAGGTAGTGTGTAATATTCCATTGTGGAGGTAGTCTGTACTATTCCATTGTGGAGGTAGTAGGTACTATTCTATTGTGGAGGTAATGTTTACTATTCCATTGTGGAGGTAGTCTGTACTATTCTATTGTGGAGGTAATGTTTACTATTCCATTCTGGATGTAGTCCGAACTATTCCATTGTGGAGGTAGTGTGTACTATTCCATTGTGGAGGTAGTGTGTACTATTCCATTGTGGAGGTAGTCTGTACTATTCCATTGTGGAGGTAGTGTGTACTATTCCATTGTGGAGGTAGTGTGTACTATTCCATTGTGGAGGTAGTTCGTACTATTCCATTGTGGAGGTAGTCTGTACAATTCTATTGTGGAGGTAATGTTTACTATTCCATTGTGGAGGTAGTTCGAACTATTCCATTGTGGAGGTAGTCCGTACTATTCCATTGTGGAGGTAGTGTGTACTATTCCATAGTGGAGGTAGTCCGTACTATTTCATTGTGGAGGTTGTGCGTACTATTCCATTGTGGAGGTAGTCTGTACTATTCCATTTTGGAGGTAGTGTGTACTATTCCATTGTGGAGGTAGTGTGTACTATTCCATTGTGGAGGTAGTCCGTACTATTCCAATGTGGAGGTAGTCCGTACTATTCCTTTGTGGAGGTAGTGTGTACTATTCCATTGTGGAGGTAGTGTGTACTATTCCATTTTGGAGGTAGTCCATACTATTCCATTGTGGAGGTCGTCCGTACTATTTCATTGTGGAGGTAGTGTGTACTATTCCATTGTGGAGGTAGTCTGTACTATTCCATTGTGGTGGTAGAGTGTACTATTTCATTGTGGAGGTTTTCTGTACTCTTCCATTGTGGAGGAGGTCTGTACTATTCCATTGTGGAGGTAGTCTGTACTATTCTATTGTGGAGGTAATGTTTGCTATACCATTGTGGAGGTAGTCCGTACTATTCCATTGTGGAGGTAGTGTGTACTATTCCATTGTGGAGGTAGTGTGTACTATTCCATTGTGGAGGTAGTGTGTACTATTCCATTGTGGAGGTAGTGTGTACTATTCCATTGTGGAGGTAGTTCGTACTATTCCATTGTGGAGGTAGTGTGTACTATTCCATTGTGGAGGTAGTGTGTACTATTCCATTGTGGAGGTAGTTCGTACTATTCCATTGTGGAGGTAGTGTGTACTATTCCATTGTGGAGGTAGTCCGTACTATTCCATTGTGGAGGTAGTGTGTACTATTCCATTGTGGAGGTAGTGTGTACTATTCCATTGTGGAGGTAGTTCGTACTATTCCATTGTGGAGGTAGTGTGTACTATTCCATTGTGGAGGTAGTCCGTACTATTCCATTGTGGAGGTAGTCTGTACTATTTCATTGTTGAGGTAGTGTGTACTATTCCATTGTGGAGGTAGTCCGTACTATTCCATTGTGGAGGTAGTGTGTACTATTCCATTGTGGAGGTAGTCTGTACTATTCCATTGTGGAGGTAGTCTGTACTATTCCATTGTGGTGGTAGTGTGTAATATTCCATTGTGGAGGTAGTCTGTACTATTCCATTGTGGAGTTAGTCTGTACTATTCTATTGTGGAGGTAATGTTTACTATTCCATTGTGGAGGTAGTCTGTACTATTCTATTGTGGAGGTAATGTTTACTATTCCATTGTGGAGGTAGTCCGAACTATTCCATTGTGGAGGTAGTGTGTACTATTCCATTGTGGAGCAATTGTGTACTATTCCATTGTGGAGGTAGTTCGTACTATTCCATTGTGGTGGTAGTGTGTACTATTTCATTGTGGAGGTAGTCTGTACTATTCCATTGTGGAGGTAGTGTGTACTATTCCATAGTGGAGGTAGTCCGTACCATTCCATAGTGGAGGTAGTCCGTACTATTTCATTGTGGAGGTTGTGCGTACTATTCCATTGTGGAGGTAGTCTGTACTATTCCATTTTGGAGGTAGTGTGTACTTTTCCATTGTGGAGGTAGTGTGTACTATTCCATTGTGGAGGTAGTCCGTACTATTCCAATGTGGAGGTAGTCCGTACTATTCCTTTGTGGAGGTAGTGTGTACTATTCCATTGTGGAGGTAGTGTGTACTATTCCATTTTGGAGGTAGTCCATACTATTCCATTGTGGAGGTCGTCCGTACTATTCCATTGTGCAGGTAGTGTGTACTATTCCATTATGGAGGTAGTCCGTACTATTTCATTGTGGAGGTAGTGTGTACTATTCCATTGTGGAGGTAGTCTGTACTATTCCATTGTGGTGGTAGAGTGTACTATTTCATTGTGGAGGTTGTCTGTACTCTTCCATTGTGGAGGAGGTCTGTACTATTCCATTGTGGAGGTAGTCTGTACTATTCTATTGTGGAGGTAATGTTTGCTATACCATTGTGGAGGTAGTCCGTACTATTCCATTGTGGAGGTAGTGTGTACTATTCCATTGTGGAGGTAGTGTGTACTATTCCATTGTGGAGGTAGTGTGTACTATTCCATTGTGGAGGTAGTTCGTACTATTCCATTGTGGAGGTAGTGTGTACTATTCCATTGTGGAGGTAGTCCGTACTATTCCATTGTGGAGGTAGTGTGTACTATTCCATAGTGGAGGTAGTTCGTACCATTCCATAGTGGAGGTAGTCCGTACTATTTCATTGTGGAGGTTGTGCGTACTATTCCATTGTGGAGGTAGTCTGTACTATTCCATTTTGGAGGTAGTGTGTACTATTCCATTGTGGAGGTAGTGTGTACTATTCCATTGTGGAGGTAGTCCGTACTATTCCAATGTGGAGGTAGTCCGTACTATTCCTTTGTGGAGGTAGTGTGTACTATTCCATTGTGGAGGTAGTGTGTACTATTCCATTTTGGAGGTAGTCCATACTATTCCATTGTGGAGGTCGTCCGTACTATTCCATTGTGCAG
The DNA here is from genome assembly GCF_048418815.1 of Hemitrygon akajei. Taxonomy (NCBI): domain Eukaryota; kingdom Metazoa; phylum Chordata; class Chondrichthyes; order Myliobatiformes; family Dasyatidae; genus Hemitrygon; species Hemitrygon akajei. The sequence goes on from NC_133128.1 coordinate 88,353,829, forward strand.
GTAGTGTGTACTATTCCACTATGGAGGTAGTCCGTACTATTTCATTGTGGAGGTAGTGTGTACTATTCCATTGTGGAGGTAGTCTGTACTATTCCATTGTGGTGGTAGAGTGTACTATTTCATTGTGGAGGTTGTCTGTACTCTTCCATTGTGGAGGAGGTCTGTACTATTCCATTGTGGAGGTAGTCTGTACTATTCTATTGTGGAGGTAATGTTTGCTATACCATTGTGGAGGTAGTGTGTACTATTCCATTGTGGAGGTAGTGTGTACTATTCCATTGTGGAGGTAGTGTGTACTATTCCATTGTGGAGGTAGTGTGTACTATTCCATTGTGGAGGTAGTTCGTACTATTCCATTGTGGAAGTAGTGTGTACTATTCCATTGTGGAGGTAGTGTGTACTATTCCATTGTGGAGGTAGTTCGTACTATTCCATTGTGGAGGTAGTGTGTACTATTCCATTGTGGAGGTAGTCCGTACTATTCCATTGTGGAGGTAGTGTGTACTATTCCATTGTGGAGGTAGTGTGTACTATTCCATTGTGGAGGTAGTTCGTACTATTCCATTGTGGAGGTAGTGTGTACTATTCCATTGTGGAGGTAGTCCGTAGTATTCCATTGTGGAGGTAGTCTGTACTATTTCATTGTTGAGGTAGTGTGTACTATTCCATTGTGGAGGTAGTCCGTACTATTCCATTGTGGAGGTAGTCTGTACTATTCCATTGTGCAGGTAGTCTGTACTATTCCATTGTGGAGGTAGTCTGTACTATTCCATTGTGGTGGTAGTGTGTAATATTCCATTGTGGAGGTAGTCTGTACTATTCCATTGTGGAGTTAGTCTGTACTATTCTATTGTGGAGGTAATGTTTACTATTCCATTGTGGAGGTAGTCTGTACTATTCTATTGTGGAGGTAATGTTTACTATTCCATTGTGGAGGTAGTCCGAACTATTCCATTGTGGAGGTGGTGTGTACTATTCCATTGTGGAGGTATTGTGTACTATTCCATTGTGGAGGTAGTTCGTACTATTCCATTGTGGTGGTAGTGTGTACTATTTCATTGTGGAGGTAGTCTGTACTATTCCATTGTGGAGGTAGTGTGTACTATTCCATAGTGGAGGTAGTCCGTACCATTCCATAGTGGAGGTAGTCCGTACTATTTCATTGTGGAGGTTGTGCGTACTATTCCATTGTGGAGGTAGTCTGTACTATTCCATTTTGGAGGTAGTGTGTACTATTCCATTGTGGAGGTAGTGTGTACTATTCCATTGTGGAGGTAGTCCGTACTATTCCAATGTGGAGGTAGTCCGTACTATTCCTTTGTGGAGGTAGTGTGTACTATTCCATTGTGGAGGTAGTGTGTACTATTCCATTTTGGAGGTAGTCCATACTATTCCATTGTGGAGGTCGTCCGTACTATTCCATTGTGCAGGTAGTGTGTACTATTCCATTATGGAGGTAGTCCGTACTATTTCATTGTGGAGGTAGTGTGTACTATTCCATTGTGGAGGTAGTCTGTACTATTCCATTGTGGTGGTAGAGTGTACTATTTCATTGTGGAGGTTGTCTGTACTCTTCCATTGTGGAGGAGGTCTGTACTATTCCATTGTGGAGGTAGTCTGTACTATTCTATTGTGGAGGTAATGTTTGCTATACCATTGTGGAGGTAGTCCGTACTATTACATTGTGGAGGTAGTGTGTACTATTCCATTGTGGAGGTAGTGTGTACTATTCCATTGTGGAGGTAGTGTGTACTATTCCATTGTGGAGGTAGTGTGTACTATTCCATTGTGGAGGTAGTTCGTACTATTCCATTGTGGAGGTAGTGTGTACTATTCCATTGTGGAGGTAGTGTGTACTATTCCATTGTGGAGGTAGTTCGTACTATTCCATTGTGGAGGTAGTGTATACTATTCCATTGTGGAGGTAGTCCGTACTATTCCATTGTGGAGGTAGTGTGTACTATTCCATTGTGGAGGTAGTGTGTACTATTCCATTGTGGAGGTAGTTCGTACTATTCCATTGTGGAGGTAGTGTGTACTATTCCATTGTGGAGGTAGTCCGTACTATTCCATTGTGGAGGTAGTCTGTACTATTTCATTGTGGAGGTAGTGTGTACTATTCCATTGTGGAGGTAGTCCGTACTATTCCATTGTGGAGGTAGTGTGTACTATTCCATTGTGGAGGTAGTCTGTACTATTCCATTGTGGAGGTAGTCTGTACTATTCCATTGTGGTGGTAGTGTGTAATATTCCATTGTGGAGGTAGTCTGTACTATTCCATTGTGGAGTTAGTCTGTACTATTCTATTGTGGAGGTAATGTTTACTATTCCATTGTGGAGGTAGTCTGTACTATTCTATTGTGGAGGTAATGTTTACTATTCCATTGTGGAGGTAGTCCGAACTATTCCATTGTGGAGGTGGTGTGTACTATTCCATTGTGGAGTTATTGTGTACTATTCCATTGTGGAGGTAGTTCGTACTATTCCATTGTGGTGGTAGTGTGTACTATTTCATTGTGGAGGTAGTCTGTACTATTCCATTGTGGAGGTAGTGTGTACTATTCCATAGTGGAGGTAGTCCGTACCATTCCATAGTGGAGGTAGTCCGTACTATTTCATTGTGGAGGTTGTGCGTACTATTCCATTGTGGAGGTAGTCTGTACTATTCCATTTTGGAGGTAGTGTGTACTATTCCATTGTGGAGGTAGTGTGTACTATTCCATTGTGGAGGTAGTCCGTACTATTCCAATGTGGAGGTAGTCCGTACTATTCCTTTGTGGAGGTAGTGTGTACTATTCCATTGTGGAGGTAGTGTGTACTATTCCATTTTGGAGGTAGTCCATACTATTCCATTGTGGAGGTCGTCCGTACTATTCCATTGTGCAGGTAGTGTGTACTATTCCATTATGGAGGTAGTCCGTACTATTTCATTGTGGAGGTAGTGTGTACTATTCCATTGTGGAGGTAGTCTGTACTATTCCATTGTGGTGGTAGAGTGTACTATTTCATTGTGGAGGTTGTCTGTACTCTTCCATTGTGGAGGAGGTCTGTACTATTCCATTGTGGAGGTAGTCTGTACTATTCTATTGTGGAGGTAATGTTTGCTACACCATTGTGGAGGTAGTCCGTACTATTCCATTGTGGAGGTAGTGTGTACTATTCCATTGTGGAGGTAGTGTGTACTATTCCATTGTGGAGGTAGTGTGTACTATTCCATTGTGGAGGTAGTTCGTACTATTCCATTGTGGAGGTAGTGTGTACTATTCCATTGTGGAGGTAGTGTGTACTATTCCATTGTGGAGGTAGTTCGTACTATTCCATTGTGGAGGTAGTGTGTACTATTCCATTGTGGAGGTAGTCCGTACTATTCCATTGTGGAGGTAGTGTGTACTATTCCATTGTGGAGGTAGTGTGTACTATTCCATTGTGGAGGTAGTTCGTACTATTCCATTGTGGAGGTAGTGTGTACTATTCCATTGTGGAGGTAGTCCGTACTATTCCATTGTGGAGGTAGTCTGTACTATTTCATTGTGGAGGTAGTGTGTACTATTCCATTGTGGAGGTAGTCCGTACTATTCCATTGTGGAGGTAGTGTGTACTATTCCATTGTGGAGGTAGTCTGTACTATTCCATTGTGGAGGTAGTCTGTACTATTCCATTGTGGTGGTAGTGTGTAATATTCCATTGTGGAGGTAGTCTGTACTATTCCATTGTGGAGGTAGTCTGTACTATTCTATTGTGGAGGTAATGTTTACTATTCCATTGTGGAGGTAGTCTGTACTATTCTATTGTGGAGGTAATGTTTACTATTCCATTGTGGAGGTAGTCCGAACTATTCCATTGTGGAGGTAGTGTGTACTATTCCATTGTGGAGGTTTTGTGTACTATTCCATTGTGGAGGTAGTTCGTACTATTCCATTGTGGTGGTAGTGTGTACTATTTCATTGTGGAGGTAGTCTGTACTATTCCATTGTGGAGGTAGTCTGTACTATTCTATTGTGGAGGTAATGTTTACTATTCCATTGTGGAGGTAGTCTGTACTATTCTATTGTGGAGGTAATGTTTACTATTCCATTGTGGAGGTGGTCCGTAATATTCCATTGTGGAGGTAGTGTGTACTATTCCATTGTGGAGGTAGTGTGTACTATTCCATTGTGGAGGTAGTTTGTACTATTCCATTGTGGTGGTAGTGTGTACTATTCCATTGTGGAGGTAGTCTGTACTATTCCATTGTGGAGGTAGTCTGTACTATTCTATTGTGGAGGTAATGTTTACTATTCCATTGTGGAGGTAGTCTGTACTATTCTATTGTGGAGGTAATGTTTACTATTCCATTGTGGAGGTAGTCCGTACTATTCCATTGTGGAGGTAGTGTGTACTATTCCATTGTGGAGGTAGTGTGCACTATTCCATTGTGGAGGTAGTTCGTACAATTACATTGTGGAGGTAGTGTGTACTATTCCATTGTGGAGGTAGTCTGTACTATTCCATTGTGGAGGTAGTCTGTACTATTCCATTGTGGAGGTAGTCCATACTATTCCATTGTGGAGGTACTGTGTACTATTTCATTGTGGAGGTAGTCCGTACTATTTCATTGTGGAGGTAGTGTGTACTATTCCATTGTGGAGGTATTCCATACTATTCCATTGTGGAGGTAGTGTGTACTATTCCATTGTGGAGGTAGTCTGTACTATTCCATTGTGGAGGTAGTGTGTACAATTCCATTGTGGAGGTAGTGTTTACTATTCCATTGTGGTGGTAGTGTGTACTATTTCATTGTGGAGGTAGTCTGTACTATTCCATTGTGGAGGTAGTCCATACTATTCCATTGTGGAAATAGTGTGTACTATTTCATTGTGGAGGTAGTCCGTACTATTTCATTGTGGAGGTAGTGTGTACTATTCCATTGTGGAGGTAGTCCGTACTATTCCATTGTGGAGGTAGTGTGTACTATTCCATAGTGGAGGTAGTCCGTACCATTCCATAGTGGAGGTAGTCCGTACTATTTCATTGTGGAGGTTGTGCGTACTATTCCATTGTGGAGGTAGTCTGTACTATTCCATTTTGGAGGTAGTGTGTACTATTCCATTGTGGAGGTAGTGTGTACTATTCCATCGTGGAGGTAGTCCGTACTATTCCAATGTGGAGGTAGTCCGTACTATTCCTTTGTGGAGGTAGTGTGTACTATTCCATTGTGGAGGTAGTGTGTACTATTCCATTGTGGAGGTAGTCCATACTATTCCATTGTGGAGGTCGTCCGTACTATTCCATTGTGCAGGTAGTGTGTACTATTCCATTGTGGAGGTAGTCCGTACTATTTCATTGTGGTGGTAGTGTGTACTATTCCATTGTGGAGGTAGTCTGTACTATTCCATTGTGGTGGTAGTGTGTACTATTTCATTGTGGAGGTTGTCTGTACTCTTCCATTGTGGAGGAGGTCTGTACTATTCCATTGTGGAGGTAGTCTGTACTATTCTATTGTGGAGGTAATGTTTGCTATACCATTGTGGAGGTAGTCCGTACTATTCCATTGTGGAGGTAGTGTGTACTATTCCATTGTGGAGGTAGTGTGTACTATTCCATTGTGGAGGTAGTGTGTACTATTCCATTGTGGAGGTAGTTCGTACTATTCCATTGTGGAGGTAGTGTGTACTATTCCATTGTGGAGGTAGTGTGTACTATTCCATTGTGGAGGTAGTCTGTACTATTTCATTGTGGAGGTAGTGTGTACTAATCCATTGTGGAGGTAGTCCGTACTATTCCATTGTAGAGGTAGTGTGTACTATTCCATTGTGGAGGTAGTCTGTACTATTCCATTATGGAGGTAGTCTGTACTATTCCATTGTGGAGGTAGTCTGTACTATTCCATTGTGGTGGTAGTGTGTACTATTCCATTGTGGAGGTAGTCTGTACTATTCCATTGTGGAGGTAGTGTGTACTATTTCACTGTGGAGGTATTCCGTACTATTCCATTGTGGAGGTAGTGTGTAATATTCCATTGTTGAGGTAGTCTGTACTATTCCATTGTGGAGGTAGTAGGTACTATTCTATTGTGGAGGTAATGTTTACTATTCCATTGTGGAGGTAGTCTGTACTATTCCATTGTGGTGGTAGAGTGTACTATTTCATTGTGGAGGTTGTCTGTACTCTTCCATTGTGGAGGAGGTCTGTACTATTCCATTGTGGAGGTAGTCTGTACTATTCTATTGTGGAGGTAATGTTTGCTATACCATTGTGGAGGTAGTCCGTACTATTCCATTGTGGAGGTAGTGTGTACTATTCCATTGTGGAGGTAGTGTGTACTATTCCATTGTGGAGGTAGTGTGTACTATTCCATTGTGGAGGTAGTTCGTACTATTCCATTGTGGAGGTAGTGTGTACTATTCCATTGTGGAGGTAGTGTGTACTATTCCATTGTGGAGGTAGTTCGTACTATTCCATTGTGGAGGTAGTGTGTACTATTCCATTGTGGAGGTAGTCTGTACTATTCTATTGTGGAGGTAATGATTACTATTCCATTGTGGAGGTAGTCCGAACTATTCCATTGTGGAGGTAGTGTGTACTATTCCATTGTGGAGGTATTGTGTACTATTCCATTGTGGAGGTAGTTCGTACTATTCCATTGTGGTGGTAGTGTGTACTATTTCATTGTGGAGGTAGTCTGTACTATTCCATTGTGGAGGTAGTCTGTACTATTCTATTGTGGAGGTAATGTTTACTATTCCATTGTGGAGGTAGTCTGTACTATTCTATTGTGGAGGTAATGTTTACTATTCCATTGTGGAGGTAGTCCGTAATATTCCATTGTGGAGGTAGTGTGTACTATTCCATTGTGGAGGTAGTGTGTACTATTCCATTGTGGAGGTAGTTTGTACTATTCCATTGTGGTGGTAGTGTGTACTATTCCATTGTGGAGGTAGTCTGTACTATTCCATTGTGGAGGTAGTCTGTACTATTCTATTGTGGAGGTAATGTTTACTATTCCATTGTGGAGGTAGTCTGTACTATTCTATTGTGGAGGTAATGTTTACTATTCCATTGTGGAGGTAGTCCGTACTATTCCATTGTGGAGGAGTGTGTACTATTCCATTGTGGAGGTAGTGTGCACTATTCCATTGTGGAGGTAGTTCGTACAATTACATTGTGGAGGTAGTGTGTACTATTCCATTGTGGAGGTAGTCTGTACTATTCCATTGTGGAGGTAGTCTGTACTATTCCATTGTGGAGGTAGTCCATACTATTCCATTGTGGAGGTACTGTGTACTATTTCATTGTGGAGGTAGTCCGTACTATTTCATTGTGGAGGTAGTGTGTACTATTCCATTGTGGAGGTATTCCATACTATTCCATTGTGGAGGTAGTGTGTACTATTCCATTGTGGAGGTAGTCTGTACTATTCCATTGTGGAGGTAGTGTGTACAATTCCATTGTGGAGGTAGTGTTTACTATTCCATTGTGGTGGTAGTGTGTACTATTTCATTGTGGAGGTAGTCTGTACTATTCCATTGTGGAGGTAGTCCATACTATTCCATTGTGGAAATAGTGTGTACTATTTCATTGTGGAGGTAGTCCGTACTATTTCATTGTGGAGGTAGTGTGTACTATTCCAGTGTGGAGGTAGTCCGTACTATTCCATTGTGGAGGTAGTGTGTACTATTCCATAGTGGAGGTAGTCCGTACCATTCCATAGTGGAGGTAGTCTGTACTATTCCATTGTGGAGGTAGTCCATACTATTCCATTGTGGAAATAGTGTGTACTATTTCATTGTGGAGGTAGTGTGTACTATTCCATTGTGGAGGTAGTGTGTACTATTCCATTGTGGAGGTAGTGTGTACTATTCCATTGTGGAGGTAGTGTGTACTATTCCATTGTGGAGGTAGTGTGTACTATTCCATTGTGGAGGTAGTTCGTACTATTCCATTGTGGAGGTAGTGTGTACTATTCCATTGTGGAGGTAGTGTGTACTATTCCATTGTGGAGGTAGTTCGTACTATTCCATTGTGGAGGTAGTGTGTACTATTCCATTGTGGAGGTAGTCCGTACTATTCCATTGTGGAGGTAGTGTGTACTATTCCATTGTGGAGGTAGTGTGTACTATTCCATTGTGGAGGTAGTCCATACTATTCCATTGTGGAGGTACTGTGTACTATTTCATTGTGGAGGTAGTCCGTACTATTTCATTGTGGAGGTAGTGTGTACTATTCCATTGTGGAGGTAGTGTGTACTATTCCATTGTGGAGGTAGTCTGTACTATTCCATTGTGGAGGTAGTGTGTACAATTCCATTGTGGAGGTATTGTTTACTATTCCATTGTGGTGGTAGTGTGTACTATTTCATTGTGGAGGTAGTCTGTACTATTCCATTGTGGAGGTAGTCCATACTATTCCATTGTGGAAATAGTGTGTACTATTTCATTGTGGAGGTAGTCCGTACTATTTCATTGTGGAGGTAGTGTGTACTATTCCAGTGTGGAGGTAGTCCGTACTATTCCATTGTGGAGGTAGTGTGTACTATTCCATAGTGGAGGTAGTCCGTACCATTCCATAGTGGAGGTAGTCTGTACTATTCCATTGTGGAGGTAGTCCATACTATTCCATTGTGGAAATAGTGTGTACTATTTCATTGTGGAGGTAGTGTGTACTATTCCATTGTGGAGGTAGTGTGTACTATTCCATTGTGGAGGTAGTGTGTACTATTCCATTGTGGAGGTAGTGTGTACTATTCCATTGTGGAGGTAGTTCGTACTATTCCATTGTGGAGGTAGTGTGTACTATTCCATTGTGGAGGTAGTGTGTACTATTCCATTGTGGAGGTAGTGTGTACTATTCCATTGTGGAGGTAGTTCGTACTATTCCATTGTGGAGGTAGTGTGTACTATTCCATTGTGGAGGTAGTCCGTACTATTCCATTGTGGAGGTAGTGTGTACTATTCCATTGTGGAGGTAGTGTGTACTATTCCATTGTGGAGGTAGTGTGTACTATTCCATTGTGGAGGTAGTGTGTACTATTCCATTGTGGAGGTAGTGTGTACTATTCCATTGTGGAGGTAGTGTGTACTATTCCATTGTGGAGGTAGTTCGTACTATTCCATTGTGGAGGTAGTGTGTACTATTCCATTGTGGAGGTAGTCCGTACTATTCCATTGTGGAGGTAGTGTGTACTATTCCATTGTGGAGGTAGTGTGTACTATTCCATTGTGGAGGTAGTGTGTACTATTCCATTGTGGAGGTAGTGTGTACTATTCCATTGTGGAGGTAGTGTGTACTATTCCATTGTGGAGGTAGTTCGTACTATTCCATTGTGGAGGTAGTGTGTACTATTCCATTGTGGAGGTAGTGTGTACTATTCCATTGTGGAGGTAGTGTGTACTATTCCATTGTGGAGGTAGTTCGTACTATTCCATTGTGGAGGTAGTGTGTACTATTCCATTGTGGAGGTAGTCCGTACTATTCCATTGTGGAGGTAGTGTGTACTATTCCATTGTGGAGGTAGTGTGTACTATTCCATTGTGGAGGTAGTTCGTACTATTCCATTGTGGAGGTAGTGTGTACTATTCCATTGTGGATGTAGTCCGTACTATTCCATTGTGGAGGTAGTCTGTACTATTTCATTGTGGAGGTAGTGTGTACTATTCCATTGTGGAGGTAGTCCGTACTATTCCATTGTGGAGGTAGTGTGTACTATTCCATTGTGGAGGTAGTCTGTACTATTCCATTGTGGAGGTAGTCTGTACTATTCCATTGTGGTGGTAGTGTGTAATATTCCATTGTGGAGGTAGTCTGTACTATTCCATTGTGGAGGTAGTCTGTACTATTCTATTGTGGAGGTAATGTTTACTATTCCATTGTGGAGGTAGTCTGTACTATTCTATTGTGGAGGTAATGTTTACTATTCCATTGTGGAGGTAGTCCGAACTATTCCATTGTGGAGGTAGTGTGTACTATTCCATTGTGGAGGTATTGTGTACTATTCCATTGTGGAGGTAGTTCGTACTATTCCATTGTGGTGGTAGTGTGTACTATTTCATTGTGGAGGTAGTCTGTACTATTCCATTGTGGAGGTAGTCTGTACTATTCTATTGTGGAGGTAATGTTTACTATTCCATTGTGGAGGTAGTCTGTACTATTCTATTGTGGAGGTAATGTTTACTATTCCATTGTGGAGGTAGTCCGTAATATTCCATTGTGGAGGTAGTGTGTACTATTCCATTGTGGAGGTAGTGTGTACTATTCCATTGTGGAGGTAGTTTGTACTATTCCATTGTGGTGGTAGTGTGTACTATTCCATTGTGGAGGTAGTCTGTACTATTCCATTGTGGAGGTAGTCTGTACTATTCTATTGTGGAGGTAATGTTTACTATTCCATTGTGGAGGTAGTCTGTACTATTCTATTGTGGAGGTAATGTTTACTATTCCATTGTGGAGGTAGTCCGTACTATTCCATTGTGGAGGTAGTGTGTACTATTCCATTGTGGAGGTAGTGTGCACTATTCCATTGTGGAGGTAGTTCGTACAATTACATTGTGGAGGTAGTGTGTACTATTCCATTGTGGAGGTAGTCTGTACTATTCCATTGTGGAGGTAGTCTGTACTATTCCATTGTGGAGGTAGTCCATACTATTCCATTGTGGAGGTACTGTGTACTATTTCATTGTGGAGGTAGTCCGTACTATTTCATTGTGGAGGTAGTGTGTACTATTCCATTGTGGAGGTATTCCATACTATTCCATTGTGGAGGTAGTGTGTACTATTCCATTGTGGAGGTAGTCTGTACTATTCCATTGTGGAGGTAGTGTGTACAATTCCATTGTGGAGGTAGTGTTTACTATTCCATTGTGGTGGTAGTGTGTACTATTTCATTGTGGAGGAAGTCCATACTATTCCATTGTGGAAATAGTGTGTACTATTTCATTGTGGAGGTAGTCCGTACTATTTCATTGTGGAGGTAGTGTGTACTATTCCATTGTGGAGGTAGTCCGTACTATTCCATTGTGGAGGTAGTGTGTACTATTCCATAGTGGAGGTAGTCCGTACCATTCCATAGTGGAGGTAGTCCGTACTATTTCATTGTGGAGGTTGTGCGTACTATTCCATTGTGGAGGTAGTCTGTACTATTCCATTTTGGAGGTAGTGTGTACTATTCCATTGTGGAGGTAGTGTGTACTATTCCATTGTGGAGGTAGTTCGTACTATTCCATTGTGGAGGTAGTGTGTACTATTCCATTGTGGAGGTAGTCCGTACTATTCCATTGTGGAGGTAGTGTGTACTATTCCATTGTGGAGGTAGTGTGTACTATTCCATTGTGGAGGTAGTTCGTACTATTCCATTGTGGAGGTAGTGTGTACTATTCCATTGTGGAGGTAGTCCGTACTATTCCATTGTGGAGGTAGTCTGTACTATTTCATTGTGGAGGTAGTGTGTACTATTCCATTGTGGAGGTAGTCCGTACTATTCCATTGTGGAGGTAGTGTGTACTATTCCATTGTGGAGGTAGTCTGTACTATTCCATTGTGGAGGTAGTCTGTACTATTCCATTGTGGTGGTAGTGTGTAATATTCCATTGTGGAGGTAGTCTGTACTATTCCATTGTGGAGGTAGTCTGTACTATTCTATTGTGGAGGTAATGTTTACTATTCCATTGTGGAGGTAGTCTGTACTATTCTATTGTGGAGGTAATGTTTACTATTCCATTGTGGAGGTAGTCCGAACTATTCCATTGTGGAGGTAGTGTGTACTATTCCATTGTGGAGGTATTGTGTACTATTCCATTGTGGAGGTAGTTCGTACTATTCCATTGTGGTGGTAGTGTGTACTATTTCATTGTGGAGGTAGTCTGTACTATTCCATTGTGGAGGTAGTCTGTACTATTCTATTGTGGAGGTAATGTTTACTATTCCATTGTGGAGGTAGTCTGTACTATTCTATTGTGGAGGTAATGTTTACTATTCCATTGTGGAGGTAGTCCGTAATATTCCATTGTGGAGGTAGTGTGTACTATTCCATTGTGGAGGTAGTGTGTACTATTCCATTGTGGAGGTAGTTTGTACTATTCCATTGTGGTGGTAGTGTGTACTATTCCATTGTGGAGGTAGTCTGTACTATTCCATTGTGGAGGTAGTCTGTACTATTCTATTGTGGAGGTAATGTTTACTATTCCATTGTGGAGGTAGTCTGTACTATTCTATTGTGGAGGTAATGTTTACTATTCCATTGTGGAGGTAGTCCGTACTATTCTATTGTGGAGGTAGTGTGTACTATTCCATTGTGGAGGTAGTGTGCACTATTCCATTGTGGAGGTAGTTCGTACAATTACATTGTGGAGGTAGTGTGTACTATTCCATTGTGGAGGTAGTCTGTACTATTCCATTGTGGAGGTAGTCTGTACTATTCCATTGTGGAGGTAGTCCATACTATTCCATTGTGGAGGTACTGTGTACTATTTCATTGTGGATGTAGTCCGTACTATTTCATTGTGGAGGTAGTGTGTACTATTCCATTGTGGAGGTATTCCATACTATTCCATTGTGGAGGTAGTGTGTACTATTCCATTGTGGAGGTAGTCTGTACTATTCCATTGTGGAGGTAGTGTGTACAATTCCATTGTGGAGGTAGTGTTTACTATTCCATTGTGGTGGTAGTGTGTACTATTTCATTGTGGAGGAAGTCCATACTATTCCATTGTGGAAATAGTGTGTACTATTTCATTGTGGAGGTAGTCCGTACTATTTCATTGTGGAGGTAGTGTGTACTATTCCATTGTGGAGGTAGTCCGTACTATTCCATTGTGGAGGTAGTGTGTACTATTCCATAGTGGAGGTAGTCCGTACCATTCCATAGTGGAGGTAGTCCGTACTATTTCATTGTGGAGGTTGTGCGTACTATTCCATTGTGGAGGTAGTCTGTACTATTCCATTTTGGAGGTAGTGTGTACTATTCCATTGTGGAGGTAGTGTGTACTATTCCATCGTGGAGGTAGTCCGTACTATTCCAATGTGGAGGTAGTCCGTACTATTCCTTTGTGGAGGTAGTGTGTACTATTCCATTGTGGAGGTAGTCTGTACTATTCTATTGTGGAGGTAATGTTTACTATTCCATTGTGGAGGTAGTCCGTACTATTCCATTGTGGAGGTAGTGTGTACTATTCCATTGTGGAGGTAGTGTGCACTATTCCATTGTGGAGGTAGTTCGTACAATTACATTGTGGAGGTAGTGTGTACTATTCCATTGTGGAGGTAGTCTGTACTATTCCATTGTGGAGGTAGTCTGTACTATTCCATTGTGGAGGTAGTCCATACTATTCCATTGTGGAGGTACTGTGTACTATTTCATTGTGGAGGTAGTCCGTACTATTTCATTGTGGAGGTAGTGTGTACTATTCCATTGTGGAGGTATTCCATACTATTCCATTGTGGAGGTAGTGTGTACTATTCCATTGTGGAGGTAGTCTGTACTATTCCATTGTGGAGGTAGTGTGTACAATTCCATTGTGGAGGTAGTGTTTACTATTCCATTGTGGTGGTAGTGTGTACTATTTCATTGTGGAGGTAGTCCATACTATTCCATTGTGGAAATAGTGTGTACTATTTCATTGTGGAGGTAGTCCGTACTATTTCATTGTGGAGGTAGTGTGTACTATTCCATTGTGGAGGTAGTCCGTACTATTCCATTGTGGAGGTAGTGTGTACTATTCCATAGTGGAGGTAGTCCGTACCATTCCATAGTGGAGGTAGTCCGTACTATTTCATTGTGGAGGTTGTGCGTACTATTCCATTGTGGAGGTAGTCTGTACTATTCCATTTTGGAGGTAGTGTGTACTATTCCATTGTGGAGGTAGTGTGTACTATTCCATCGTGGAGGTAGTACGTACTATTCCAATGTGGAGGTAGTCCGTACTATTCCTTTGTGGAGGTAGTGTGTACTATTCCATTGTGGAGGTAGTGTGTACTATTCCATTGTGGAGGTAGTCCGTACTATTCCATTGTGGAGGTCGTCCGTACTATTCCATTGTGCAGGTAGTGTGTACTATTCCATTGTGGAGGTAGTCCGTACTATTTCATTGTGGTGGTAGTGTGTACTATTCCATTGTGGAGGTTGTCTGTACTCTTCCATTGTGGAGGAGGTCTGTACTATTCCATTGTGGAGGTAGTCTGTACTATTCTATTGTGGAGGTAATGTTTGCTATACCATTGTGGAGGTAGTCCGTACTATTCCATTGTGGAGGTAGTGTGTACTATTCCATTGTGGAGGTAGTGTGTACTATTCCATTGTGGAGGTAGTGTGTACTATTCCATTGTGGAGGTAGTTCGTACTATTCCATTGTGGAGGTAGTGTGTACTATTCCATTGTGGAGGTAGTGTGTACTATTCCATTGTGGAGGTAGTCTGTACTATTTCATTGTGGAGGTAGTGTGTACTAATCCATTGTGGAGGTAGTCCGTACTATTCCATTGTGGAGGTAGTGTGTACTATTCCATTGTGGAGGTAGTCTGTACTATTCCATTATGGAGGTAGTCTGTACTATTCCATTGTGGAGGTAGTCTGTACTATTCCATTGTGGTGGTAGTGTGTACTATTCCATTGTGGAGGTAGTCTGTACTATTCCATTGTGGAGGTAGTGTGTACTATTTCACTGTGGAGGTATTCCGTACTATTCCATTGTGGAGGTAGTGTGTAATATTCCATTGTTGAGGTAGTCTGTACTATTCCATTGTGGAGGTAGTAGGTACTATTCTATTGTGGAGGTAATGTTTACTATTCCATTGTGGAGGTAGTCTGTACTATTCCATTGTGGTGGTAGAGTGTACTATTTCATTGTGGAGGTTGTCTGTACTCTTCCATTGTGGAGGAGGTCTGTACTATTCCATTGTGGAGGTAGTCTGTACTATTCTATTGTGGAGGTAATGTTTGCTATACCATTGTGGAGGTAGTCCGTACTATTCCATTGTGGAGGTAGTGTGTACTATTCCATTGTGGAGGTAGTGTGTACTATTCCATTGTGGAGGTAGTGTGTACTATTCCATTGTGGAGGTAGTTCGTACTATTCCATTGTGGAGGTAGTGTGTACTATTCCATTGTGGAGGTAGTGTGTACTATTCCATTGTGGAGGTAGTTCGTACTATTCCATTGTGGAGGTAGTGTGTACTATTCCATTGTGGAGGTAGTCCGTACTATTCCATTGTGGAGGTAGTGTGTACTATTCCATTGTGGAGGTAGTGTGTACTATTCCATTGTGGAGGTAGTTCGTACTATTCCATTGTGGAGGTAGTGTGTACTATTCCATTGTGGAGGTAGTCCGTACTATTCCATTGTGGAGGTAGTCTGTACTATTTCATTGTGGAGGTAGTGTGTACTATTCCATTGTGGAGGTAGTCCGTACTATTCCATTGTGGAGGTAGTGTGTACTATTCCATTGTGGAGGTAGTCTGTACTATTCCATTGTGGAGGTAGTCTGTACTATTCCATTGTGGTGGTAGTGTGTATTATTCCATTGTGGAGGTAGTCTGTACTATTCCATTGTGGAGGTAGTCTGTACTATTCTATTGTGGAGGTAATGTTTACTATTCCATTGTGGAGGTAGTCTGTACTATTCTATTGTGGAGGTAATGTTTACTATTCCATTGTGGAGGTAGTCCGAACTATTCCATTGTGGAGGTAGTGTGTACTATTCCATTGTGGAGGTATTGTGTACTATTCCATTGTGGAGGTAGTTCGTACTATTCCATTGTGGTGGTAGTGTGTACTATTTCATTGTGGAGGTAGTCTGTACTATTCCATTGTGGAGGTAGTCTGTACTATTCTATTGTGGAGGTAATGTTTACTATTCCATTGTGGAGGTAGTCTGTACTATTCTATTGTGGAGGTAATGTTTACTATTCCATTGTGGAGGTAGTCCGTAATATTCCATTGTGGAGGTAGTGTGTACTATTCCATTGTGGAGGTAGTGTGTACTATTCCATTGTGGAGGTAGTTTGTACTATTCCATTGTGGTGGTAGTGTGTACTATTCCATTGTGGAGGTAGTCTGTACTATTCCATTGTGGAGGTAGTCTGTACTATTCTATTGTGGAGGTAATGTTTACTATTCCATTGTGGAGGTAGTCCGTACTATTCCATTGTGGAGGTAGTGTGTACTGTTCCATTGTGGAGGTAGTGTGCACTATTCCATTGTGGAGGTAGTTCGTACAATTACATTGTGGAGGTAGTGTGTACTATTCCATTGTGGAGGTAGTCTGTACTATTCCATTGTGGAGGTAGTCTGTACTATTCCATTGTGGAGGTAGTCCATACTATTCCATTGTGGTGGTAGTGTGTACTATTTCATTGTGGAGGTAGTCTGTACTATTCCATTGTGGAGGTAGTCCATACTATTCCATTGTGGAAATAGTGTGTACTATTTCATTGTGGAGGTAGTCCGTACTATTTCATTGTGGAGGTAGTGTGTACTATTCCAGTGTGGAGGTAGTCCGTACTATTCCATTGTGGAGGTAGTGTGTACTATTCCATAGTGGAGGTAGTCCGTACCATTCCATAGTGGATGTAGTCCGTACTATTTCATTGTGGAGGTTGTGCGTACTATTCCATTGTGGAGGTAGTCTGTACTATTCCATTTTGGAGGTAGTGTGTACTATTCCATTGTGGAGGTAGTGTGTACTATTCCATCGTGGAGGTAGTCCGTACTATTCCAATGTGGAGGTAGTCCGTACTATTCCTTTGTGGAGGTAGTGTGTACTATTCCATTGTGGAGGTAGTGTGTACTATTCCATTGTGGAGGTAGTCCGTACTATTCCATTGTGGAGGTCGTCCGTACTATTCCATTGTGCAGGTAGTGTGTACTATTCCATTGTGGAGGTAGTCCGTACTATTTCATTGTGGTGGTAGTGTGTACTATTCCATTGTGGAGGTAGTCTGTACTATTCCATTGTGGTGGTAGTGTGTACTATTTCATTGTGGAGGTTGTCTGTACTCTTCCATTGTGGAGGAGGTCTGTACTATTCCATTGTGGAGGTAGTCTGTACTATTCTATTGTGGAGGTAATGTTTGCTATACCATTGTGGAGGTAGTCCGTACTATTCCATTGTGGAGGTAGTGTGTACTATTCCATTGTGGAGGTAGTGTGTACTATTCCATTGTGGAGGTAGTGTGTACTATTCCATTGTGGAGGTAGTTCGTACTATTCCATTGTGGAGGTAGTGTGTACTATTCCATTGTGGAGGTAGTGTGTACTATTCCATTGTGGAGGTAGTCTGTACTATTTCATTGTGGAGGTAGTGTGTACTAATCCATTGTGGAGGTAGTCCGTACTATTCCATTGTGGAGGTAGTGTGTACTATTCCATTGTGGAGGTAGTCTGTACTATTCCATTATGGAGGTAGTCTGTACTATTCCATTGTGGAGGTAGTCTGTACTATTCCATTGTGGTGGTAGTGTGTACTATTCCATTGTGGAGGTAGTCTGTACTATTCCATTGTGGAGGTAGTGTGTACTATTTCACTGTGGAGGTATTCCGTACTATTCCATTGTGGAGGTAGTGTGTAATATTCCATTGTGGAGGTAGTCTGTACTATTCCATTGTGGAGGTAGTAGGTACTATTCTATTGTGGAGGTAATGTTTACTATTCCATTGTGGAGGTAGTCTGTACTATTCTATTGTGGAGGTAATGTTTACTATTCCATTCTGGATGTAGTCCGAACTATTCCATTGTGGAGGTAGTGTGTACTATTCCATTGTGGAGGTAGTGTGTACTATTCCATTGTGGAGGTAGTCTGTACTATTCCATTGTGGAGGTAGTGTGTACTATTCCATTGTGGAGGTAGTGTATACTATTCCATTGTGGAGGTAGTTCGTACTATTCCATTGTGGAGGTAGTCTGTACTATTCTATTGTGGAGGTAATGTTTACTATTCCATTGTGGAGGTGGTCTGTACTATTCTATTGTGGAGGTAATGTTTACTATTCCATTGTGGAGGTAGTCCGTAATATTCCATTGTGGAGGTAGTGTGTACTATTCCATTGTGGAGGTAGTGTGTACTATTCCATTGTGGAGGTAGTTTGTACTATTCCATTGTGGTGGTAGTGTGTACTATTCCATTGTGGTGGTAGTCTGTACTATTCCATTGTGGAGGTAGTCTGTACTATTCTATTGTGGAGGTAATGTTTACTATTCCATTGTGGAGGTAGTCTGTACTATTCCATTGTGGAGGTAATGTTTACTATTCCATTGTGGAGGTAGTCCGTACTATTCCATTGTGGAGGTAGTGTGTACTATTCCATTGTGGACGTAGTCTGTACTATTCTATTGTGGAGGTAATGTTTACTATTCCATTGTGGAGGTAGTCCGTACTATTCCATTGTGGAGGTAGTGTGTACTATTCCATTGTGGAGGTAGTGTGTACAATTCCATTGTGGAGGTAGTCTGTACTATTCCATTGTGGAGGTAGTCTCTACTATTCCATTGTGGAGGTAGTCCGTACTATTCCATTGTGGAGGTAGTCCGTACTATTCCTTTGTGGAGGTAGTGTGTACTATTCCATTGTGGAGGTAGTGTGTACTATTCCATTGTGGTGGTAGTTTGTACTATTCCATTGTGGTGGTAGTGTGTACTATTCCATTGTGGAGGTAGTCTGTACTATTCCATTGTGGAGGTAGTCTGTACTATTCTATTGTGGAGGTAATGTTTACTATTCCATTGTGGAGGTAGTCTGTACTATTCCATTGTGGAGGTAATGTTTACTATTCCATTGTGGAGGTAGTCCGTACTATTCCATTGTGGAGGTAGTGTGTACTATTCCATTGTGGACGTAGTCTGTACTATTCTATTGTGGAGGTAATGTTTACTATTCCATTGTGGAGGTAGTCCGTACTATTCCATTGTGGAGGTAGTGTGTACTATTCCATTGTGGAGGTAGTGTGTACTATTCCATTGTGGAGGTAGTTCGTACTATTACATTGTGGAGGTAGTGTGTACTATTCCATTGTGGAGGTAGTCTGTACTATTCCATTGTGGTGGTAGTGTGTACTATTTCATTGTGGAGGTAGTCTGTACTATTCCATTGTGGAGGTAGTCCATACTATTCCATTGTGGAGGTACTGTGTACTATTTCATTGTGGAGGTAGTCCGTACTATTTCATTGTGGAGGTAGTGTGTACTATTCCATTGTGGAGGTATTCCATACTCTTCCATTGTGGAGGTAGTGTGTACTATTCCATTGTGGAGGTAGTCTGTACTATTCCATTGTGGAGGTAGTGTGTACAATTCCATTGTGGAGGTAGTGAATACTATTCCATTGTGGTGGTAGTGTGTACTATTTCATTGTGGAGGTAGTGTGTACTATTCCATTGTGGAGGCAGTGTGTACTATTCCATTGAGGAGGTAGTCTGTACTATTTCATTGTGGAGGTAGTGTGTACTATTCCATTGTGGAGGTAGTCCGTACTATTCCATTGTGGAGGTAGTGTGTACTATTCCATTGTGGAAGTAGTCTGTACTATTCTATTGTGGAGGTAGTCTGTAATATTCCATTGTGGAGGTAGTCTGTACTATTCCATTGTGGTGGTAGTGTGTACTATTTCATTGTGGAGGTATTCCGTACTATTCCATTGTGGAGGTAGTGTGTAATATTCCATTGTGGAGGTAGTCTGTACTATTCCATTGTGGAGGTAGTCTGTACTATTCTATTGTGGAGGTAATGTTTACTATTCCATTGTGGAGGTAGTGTGTACTATTCCATTGTGGAGGTAGTGTGTACTATTCCATTGTGGAGGTAGTTCGTACTATTACATTGTGGAGGTAGTGTGTACTATTCCATTGTGGAGGTAGTCTGTACTATTCCATTGTGGTGGTAGTGTGTACTATTTCATTGTGGAGGTAGTCTGTACTATTCCATTGTGGAGGTAGTCCATACTATTCCATTGTGGAGGTTGTGTGTACTATTTCATTGTCGAGGCAGTCCGTACTATTTCATTGTGGAGGTAGTGTGTACTATTGCATTGTGGAGGTTGTCCGTACTATTACATTGTGGAGGTAGTGTGTTCTATTCCATTGTGGAGGTAATCTGTACTATTCCATTGTGGAGGTAGTCTCTACTATTCCATTGTGGAGGTAGTTTGTACTATTCTATTGTGGAGGTAATGTTTACTACTCCATTGTGGAGGTAGTCGTACTATTTCATTGTGGAGGTAGTGTGTACTATTCCATTGTGGTGGTAGTGTGTACTATTCCATTGTGGAGGTAGTCCATACTATTCCATTGTGGAGGTACTGTGTACTATTTCATTGTGGAGGTAGTCCGTACTATTTCATTGTTGAGGTAGTGTGTACTATTCCATTGTGGAGGTATTCCATACCATTCCATTGTGGAGGTAGTGTGTACTATTCCATTGTGGAGGTAGTCTGTACTATTCCATTGTGGAGGTAGTGTGTACAATTCCATTGTGGAGGTAGTGAATACTATTCCATTTTGGAGGTAATGTTTACTATTCCATTGTGGAGGTAGTCTGTACTATTCCATTGTGGAGGTAGTCTGTCCTATTCCATTGTGGTGGTAGTGTGTACTATTTCATTGTGGAGTTTGTCTGTACTCTTCCATTGTGGAGGAAGTCTGTACTATTCCATTGTGGAGGTAGTGTGTACTATTTCTTTGTGGAGGTAGTGTGTACTATTCCATTGTGGAGGTAGTGTGTACTATTCCAGTGTGGAGGTAGTCCGTACTATTCCATTGTGGAGGTAGTGTGTACTATTCCATAGTGGAGGTAGTCCGTACCATTCCATAGTGGATGTAGTCCGTACTATTTCATTGTGGAGGTTGTGCGTACTATTCCATTGTGGAGGTAGTCTGTACTATTCCATTTTGGAGGTAGTGTGTACTATTCCATTGTGGAGGTAGTGTGTACTATTCCATCGTGGAGGTAGTCCGTACTATTCCAATGTGGAGGTAGTCCGTACTATTCCTTTGTGGAGGTAGTGTGTACTATTCCATTGTGGAGGTAGTGTGTACTATTCCATTGTGGAGGTAGTCCGTACTATTCCATTGTGGAGGTCGTCCGTACTATTCCATTGTGCAGGTAGTGTGTACTATTCCATTGTGGAGGTAGTCCGTACTATTTCATTGTGGTGGTAGTGTGTACTATTCCATTGTGGAGGTAGTCTGTACTATTCCATTGTGGTGGTAGTGTGTACTATTTCATTGTGGAGGTTGTCTGTACTCTTCCATTGTGGAGGAGGTCTGTACTATTCCATTGTGGAGGTAGTCTGTACTATTCTATTGTGGAGGTAATGTTTGCTATACCATTGTGGAGGTAGTCCGTACTATTCCATTGTGGAGGTAGTGTGTACTATTCCATTGTGGAGGTAGTGAATACTATTCCATTGTGGTGGTAGTGTGTACTATTTCATTGTGGAGGTAGTGTGTACTATTCCATTGTGGAGGCAGTGTGTACTATTCCATTGAGGAGGTAGTCTGTACTATTTCATTGTGGAGGTAGTGTGTACTATTCCATTGTGGAGGTAGTCCGTACTATTCCATTGTGGAGGTAGTGTGTACTATTCCATTGTGGAAGTAGTCTGTACTATTCTATTGTGGAGGTAGTCTGTAATATTCCATTGTGGAGGTAGTCTGTACTATTCCATTGTGGTGGTAGTGTGTACTATTTCATTGTGGAGGTATTCCGTACTATTCCATTGTGGAGGTAGTGTGTAATATTCCATTGTGGAGGTAGTCTGTACTATTCCATTGTGGAGGTAGTCTGTACTATTCTATTGTGGAGGTAATGTTTACTATTCCATTGTGGAGGTAGTGTGTACTATTCCATTGTGGAGGTAGTGTGTACTATTCCATTGTGGAGGTAGTTCGTACTATTACATTGTGGAGGTAGTGTGTACTATTCCATTGTGGAGGTAGTCTGTACTATTCCATTGTGGTGGTAGTGTGTACTATTTCATTGTGGAGGTAGTCTGTACTATTCCATTGTGGAGGTAGTCCATACTATTCCATTGTGGAGGTTGTGTGTACTATTTCATTGTCGAGGCAGTCCGTACTATTTCATTGTGGAGGTAGTGTGTACTATTGCATTGTGGAGGTTGTCCGTACTATTACATTGTGGAGGTAGTGTGTTCTATTCCATTGTGGAGGTAATCTGTACTATTCCATTGTGGAGGTAGTCTCTACTATTCCATTGTGGAGGTAGTGTGTACTATTCCATTGTGGAGGTATTCCATACCATTCCATTGTGGAGGTAGTGTGTACTATTCCATTGTGGAGGTAGTCTGTACTATTCCATTGTGGAGGTAGTGTGTACAATTCCATTGTGGAGGTAGTGAATACTATTCCATTTTGGAGGTAATGTTTACTATTCCATTGTGGAGGTAGTCTGTACTATTCCATTGTGGAGGTAGTCTGTCCTATTCCATTGTGGTGGTAGTGTGTACTATTTCATTGTGGAGTTTGTCTGTACTCTTCCATTGTGGAGGAAGTCTGTACTATTCCATTGTGGAGGTAGTGTGTACTATTTCTTTGTGGAGGTAGTGTGTACTATTCCATTGTGGAGGTAGTGTGTACTATTCCATTTTGGAGGTAATGTTTACTATTCCATTGTGGAGGTAGTCTGTACTATTCCATTGTGGAGGTAGTCTGTACTATTCTATTGTGGAGGTAGTGTGTACTATTCCATAGTGGAGGTAGTCCGTACGATTCCATAGTGGAGGTAGTCCGTACTGTTCCATTGTGGAGGTTGTGCGTACTATTCCATTGTGGAGGTAGTCTGTACTATTCCATTTTGGAGGTAGTTTGTACTATTCCATTGTGGAGGTAGTGTGTACTATTCCATTGTGGAGGTAATGTGTACTATTCCATAGTGGAGGTAGTCTGTACTATTCCATTGTGGAGGTAGTGTGTACTATTCCATAGTGGAGGTAGTCCGTACCATTCCATAGTGGAGGTAGTCCGTACTATTCCATTGTGGAGGTTGTGCGTACTATTCCATTGTGGAGGTAGTCTGTACTATTCCATTTTGGAGGTAGTGTGTACTATTCCATTGTGGAGGTAGTGTGTACTATTCCATTGTGGAGGTAGTCCGTACTATTCCATTGTGGAGGTAGAGTGTACTATTCCATTGTGGAGGTAGTCTGTACTATTCCATTGTGGTGGTAGTGTGTACTAATCCATTGTGGAGGTAGTGTGTACTATTTCATTGTGGAGGTTGTCTGTACTCTTCCATTGTGGAGGAGGTCTGTACTATTCCATTGTGGAGGTAGTGTGTACTATTTCATTGTGGAGTTTGTCTGTACTCTTCCATTGTGGAGGAGGTCTGTACTATTCCATTGTGGAGGTAGTGTTTACTACTCCATTGTGTAGGTAGTGTGTACTATTTCTTTGTGGAGGTAGTGTGTACTATTCCATTGTGGAGGTAGTGTGTACTATTCCATTTTGGAGGTAACGTTTACTATTCCATTGTGGAGGTAGTCTGTACTATTCCATTGTGGAGGTAGTCTGTAATATTCTATTGTGGAGGTAATGTTTGCTATCCCATTGTGGAGGTAGTCCATACTATTCCATTGTGGAGGTAGTGTGTACAATTCCATTGTGGAGGTAGTGTGTGCTATTCCATTGTGGAGATAGTTCGTACTATTCCATTGTTGAGGTAGTGTGTACTATTCCATTGTGGAGGTAGTCCGTACTATTCCATTGTGGAGGTAGTCTGTACTATTTCATTGTGGAGGTAGTGTGTACTATTCCATTGTGGAGGTAGTCCGTACTATTCCATTGTGGAGGTAGTCTGTACTATTCCATTGTGGAGGTAGTCTGTACTATTCCATTGTGGAGGTAGTGTGTACAATTCCATTGTGGAGGTAGTGAATACTATTCCATTTTGGAGGTAATGTTTACTATTCCATTGTGGAGGTAGTCTGTACTATTCCATTGTGGAGGTAGTCTGTCCTATTCCATTGTGGTGGTAGTGTGTACTATTTCATTGTGGAGTTTGTCTGTACTCTTCCATTGTGGAGGAAGTCTGTACTATTCCATTGTGGAGGTAGTGTGAACTATTTCTTTGTGGAGGTAGTGTGTACTATTCCATTGTGGAGGTAGTGTGTACTATTCCATTTTGGAGTTAATGTTTACTATTCCATTGTGGAGGTAGTCTGTACAATTCCATTGTGGAGGTAGTCTGTACTATTCTATTGTGGAGGTAGTGTGTACTATTCCATAGTGGAGGTAGTCCATACTATTCCATTGTGGAGGTTGTGCGTACTATTCCATTGTGGAGGTAGTCTGTACTATTCCATTTTGGAGGTAGTGTGTACTATTCCATTGTGGAGGTAGTCTGTACTATTCCATTGTGGAGGTAATGTGTACTATTCCATAGTGGAGGTAGTCCGTACCATTCCATAGTGGAGGTAGTCCGTACTATTCCATTGTGGAGGTTGTGCGTACTATTCCATTGTGGAGGTTGTGCGTACTATTCCATTGTGGAGGTAGTCTGTACTATTCCATTTTGGAGGTAGTGTGTACTATTCCATTGTGGAGGTAGTCTGTACTATTCCATTGTGGTGGTAGTGTGTACTATTCCATTGTGGAGGTAGTGTGTACTATTTCATTGTGGAGGTTGTCTGTACTCTTTCATTGTGGAGGTAGTCTGTACTATTCCATTGTGGAGGTAGTGTGTTCTATTCCATAGTGGAGGTAGTCCGTACCATTCCATAGTGGAGGTAGTCCGTACTATTCCATTGTGGAGGTTGTGCGTACTATTCCATTGTGGAGGTTGTGCGTACTATTCCATTCTGGAGGTAGTCTGTACTATTCCATTTTGGAGGTAGTGTGTACTATTCCATTGTGGAGGTAGTCTGTACTATTCCATTGTGGTGGTAGTGTGTACTATTCCATTGTGGAGGTAGTGTGTACTATTTCATTGTGGAGGTTGTCTGTACTCTTCCATTGTGGAGGAGGTCTGTACTATTCCATTGTGGAGGTAGTGTGTACTATTTCTTTGTGGAGGTAGTGTGTACTATTCCATTGTGGAGGTAGTGTGTACTATTCCATTTTGGAGGTAACGTTTACT
Source organism: Hemitrygon akajei (assembly GCF_048418815.1). NCBI lineage: Eukaryota > Metazoa > Chordata > Chondrichthyes > Myliobatiformes > Dasyatidae > Hemitrygon > Hemitrygon akajei. The sequence continues at coordinate 88,378,877 of NC_133128.1, forward strand.
ATTCCATTGTGGAGGTAGTCTGTACTATTCCATTGTGGAGGTAGTCTGTACTATTCTATTGTGGAGGTAATGTTTGCTATACCATTGTGGAGGTAGTCCGTACTATTCCATTGTGGAGGTAGTCCGTACTATTCCATTGTGGAGGTAGTGTGTACTATTCCATTTTGGAGGTAACGTTTACTATTCCATTGTGGAGGTAGTCTGTACTATTCCATTGTGGAGGTAGTCTGTACTATTCTATTGTGGAGGTAATGTTTGCTATACCATTGTGGAGGTAGACCGTACTATTCCATTGTGGAGGTAGTCTGTACTATTCCATTGTGGAGGTAGTGTGTGCTATTCCATTGTGGAGGTAGTTCGTACTATTCCATTGTTGAGGTAGTGTGTACTATTCCATTGTGGAGGTAGTCCGTACTATTCCATTGTGGAGGTAGTCTGTACTATTTCATTGTGGAGGTAGTGTGTACTATTCCATTGTGGAGGTAGTCCGTACTATTCCATTGTGGAGGTAGTCTGTACTATTCCATTGTGGAGGTAGTCTGTACTATTCCATTGTGGAGGTAGTCTGTACTATTCCGGGTGGTAGTGTGTACTATTTCATTGTGGAGGTATTCCGTACTATTCCATTGTGAGGTAGTGTGTACTATTCTATTGTGGAGGTAGTCTGTACTATTCCATTGTGGAGGTAGTCTGTACTATTCTATTGTGGAGGTAATGTTTACTATTCCATTGTGGAGGTAGTCTGTACTATTCTATTGTGGAGGTAATGTTTACTATTTCATTGTGGAGGTATTCCATACTATTCCATTGTGGAGGTAGTGTGTACTATTCCATTGTGGAGGTAGTCTGTACTATTCCATTGTGGAGGTAGTGTGTACAATTCCATTGTGGAGGTAGTGAATACTATTGCATTTTGGAGGTAATGTTTACTATTCCATTGTGGAGGTAGTCTGTACTATTCCATTGTGGAGGTAGTCTGTACTATTCCATTGTGGTGGTAGTGTGTACTATTTCATTGTGGAGGTTGTCTGTACTCTTCCATTGTGGAGGAAGTCTGTACTATTCCATTGTGGAGGTAGTGTGTACTATTTCTTTGTGGAGGTAGTGTGTACTATTCCATTGTGGAGGTAGTGTGTAATATTCCATTTTGGAGGTAATGTTTACTATTCCATTGTGGAGGTAGTCTGTACTATTCCATTGTGGAGGTAGTCTGTACTATTCTATTGTGGAGGTAGTGTGTACTATTCCATTGTGGAGGTAGTCCGTACCATTCCATAGTGGAGGTAGTCCGTACTATTTCATTGTGGAGGTTGTGCGTACTATTCCATTGTGGAGGTAGTCTGTACTATTCCATTTTGGAGGTAGTGTGTACTATTCCATTGTGGAGGTAGTGTGTACTATTCCATTGTGGAGGTAGTCCGTACTATTCCATTGTGGAGGTCGTCCGTACTATTCCATTGTGCAGGTAGTGTGTACTATTCCATTGCGGAGGTAGTGTGTAATATTCCATTTTGGAGGTAATGTTTACTATTCCATTGTGGAGGTAGTCTGTACTATTCCATTGTGGAGGTAGTCTGTACTATTCTATTGTGGAGGTAGTGTGTACTATTCCATTGTGGAGGTAGTCCGTACCATTCCATAGTGGAGGTAGTCCGTACTATTTCATTGTGGAGGTTGTGCGTACTATTCCATTGTGGAGGTAGTCTGTACTATTCCATTTTGGAGGTAGTGTGTACTATTCCATTGTGGAGGTAGTGTGTACTATTCCATTGTGGAGGTAGTCCGTACTATTCCATTGTGGAGGTCGTCCGTACTATTCCATTGTGCAGGTAGTGTGTACTATTCCATTGCGGAGGTAGTCCGTACTATTTCATTGTGGAGGTAGTGTGTACTATTCCATTGTGGAGGTAGTCTGTACTATTCCATTGTGGTGGTAGTGTGTACTGTTTCATTGTGGAGGTTGTCTGTACTCTTCCATTGTGGAGGAGGTCTGTACTATTCCATTGTGGAGGTAGTGTGTACTATTCCATTGTGGAGGTAGTGTGTACTATTCCATTTTGGAGGTAACGTTTACTATTCCATTGTGGAGGTAGTCTGTACTAATCCATTGTGGTGGTAGTCTGTACTATTCTATTGTGGAGGTAGTCCGTACTATTCTATTGTGGAGGTAATGTTTACTATTCCATTGTGGAGGTAGTCCGTAATATTCCATTGTGGAGGTAGTGTGTACTATTCCATTGTGGAGGTAGTGTGTACTATTCCATTGTGGAGGAAGTTTGTACTATTCCATTGTGGTGGTAGTCTGTACTATTCCATTGTGGAGGTAGTCTGTACTATTCCATTGTGGAGGTAGTCTGTACTATTCTATTGTGGAAGTAATGTTTACTGTTCCATTGTGGAGGTAGTCTGTACTATTCTATTGTGGAGGTAATGTTTACTATTCCATTGTGGAGGTAGTCCGTAGTATTCCATTGTGGAGGTAGTGTGTACTATTCCATTGTGGAGGTAGTGTGTACTATTCCATTGTGGAGGTAATGTGTACTATTCCATAGTGGAGGTAGTCTGTACTATTCCATTGTGGAGGTAGTGTGTACTATTCCATAGTGGAGGTAGTCCGTACCATTCCATAGTGGAGGTAGTCCGTACTATTCCATTGTGGAGGTTGTGCGTACTATTCCATTGTGGAGGTAGTCTGTACTATTCCATTTTGGAGGTAGTGTGTACTATTCCATTGTGGAGGTAGTGTGTACTATTCCATTGTGGAGGTAGTCCGTACTATTCCATTGTGGAGGTAGAGTGTACTATTCCATTGTGGAGGTAGTCTGTACTATTCCATTGTGGTGGTAGTGTGTACTAATCCATTGTGGAGGTAGTGTGTACTATTTCATTGTGGAGGTTGTCTGTACTCTTCCATTGTGGAGGAGGTCTGTACTATTCCATTGTGGAGGTAGTGTGTACTATTTCATTGTGGAGTTTGTCTGTACTCTTCCATTGTGGAGGAGGTCTGTACTATTCCATTGTGGAGGTAGTGTGTACTACTCCATTGTGTAGGTAGTGTGTACTATTTCTTTGTGGAGGTAGTGTGTACTATTCCATTGTGGAGGTAGTGTGTACTATTCCATTTTGGAGGTAACGTTTACTATTCCATTGTGGAGGTAGTCTGTACTATTCCATTGTGGAGGTAGTCTGTAATATTCTATTGTGGAGGTAATGTTTGCTATCCCATTGTGGAGGTAGTCCATACTATTCCATTGTGGAGGTAGTGTGTACAATTCCATTGTGGAGGTAGTGTGTGCTATTCCATTGTGGAGATAGTTCGTACTATTCCATTGTTGAGGTAGTGTGTACTATTCCATTGTGGAGGTAGTCCGTACTATTCCATTGTGGAGGTAGTCTGTACTATTTCATTGTGGAGGTAGTGTGTACTATTCCATTGTGGAGGTAGTCCGTACTATTCCATTGTGGAGGTAGTCTGTACTATTCCATTGTGGAGGTAGTCTGTACTATTCCATTGTGGAGGTAGTGTGTACAATTCCATTGTGGAGGTAGTGAATACTATTCCATTTTGGAGGTAATGTTTACTATTCCATTGTGGAGGTAGTCTGTACTATTCCATTGTGGAGGTAGTCTGTCCTATTCCATTGTGGTGGTAGTGTGTACTATTTCATTGTGAAGTTTGTCTGTACTCTTCCATTGTGGAGGAAGTCTGTACTATTCCATTGTGGAGGTAGTGTGAACTATTTCTTTGTGGAGGTAGTGTGTACTATTCCATTGTGGAGGTAGTGTGTACTATTCCATTTTGGAGTTAATGTTTACTATTCCATTGTGGAGGTAGTCTGTACAATTCCATTGTGGAGGTAGTCTGTACTATTCTATTGTGGAGGTAGTGTGTACTATTCCATAGTGGAGGTAGTCCATACTATTCCATTGTGGAGGTTGTGCGTACTATTCCATTGTGGAGGTAGTCTGTACTATTCCATTTTGGAGGTAGTGTGTACTATTCCATTGTGGAGGTAGTCTGTACTATTCCATTGTGGAGGTAATGTGTACTATTCCATAGTGGAGGTAGTCCGTACCATTCCATAGTGGAGGTAGTCCGTACTATTCCATTGTGGAGGTTGTGCGTACTATTCCATTGTGGAGGTTGTGCGTACTATTCCATTGTGGAGGTAGTCTGTACTATTCCATTTTGGAGGTAGTGTGTACTATTCCATTGTGGAGGTAGTCTGTACTATTCCATTGTGGTGGTAGTGTGTACTATTCCATTGTGGAGGTAGTGTGTACTATTTCATTGTGGAGGTTGTCTGTACTCTTTCATTGTGGAGGTAGTCTGTACTATTCCATTGTGGAGGTAGTGTGTTCTATTCCATAGTGGAGGTAGTCCGTACCATTCCATAGTGGAGGTAGTCCGTACTATTCCATTGTGGAGGTTGTGCGTACTATTCCATTGTGGAGGTTGTGCGTACTATTCCATTCTGGAGGTAGTCTGTACTATTCCATTTTGGAGGTAGTGTGTACTATTCCATTGTGGAGGTAGTCTGTACTATTCCATTGTGGTGGTAGTGTGTACTATTCCATTGTGGAGGTAGTGTGTACTATTTCATTGTGGAGGTTGTCTGTACTCTTCCATTGTGGAGGAGGTCTGTACTATTCCATTGTGGAGGTAGTGTGTACTATTTCTTTGTGGAGGTAGTGTGTACTATTCCATTGTGGAGGTAGTGTGTACTATTCCATTTTGGAGGTAACGTTTACTATTCCATTGTGGAGGTAGTCTGTACTATTCCATTGTGGAGGTAGTCTGTACTATTCTATTGTGGAGGTAATGTTTGCTATACCATTGTGGAGGTAGTCCGTACTATTCCATTGTGGAGGTAGTCCGTACTATTCCATTGTGGAGGTAGTGTGTACTATTCCATTTTGGAGGTAACGTTTACTATTCCATTGTGGAGGTAGTCTGTACTATTCCATTGTGGAGGTAGTCTGTACTATTCTATTGTGGAGGTAATGTTTGCTATACCATTGTGGAGGTAGACCGTACTATTCCATTGTGGAGGTAGTCTGTACTATTCCATTGTGGAGGTAGTGTGTGCTATTCCATTGTGGAGGTAGTTCGTACTATTCCATTGTTGAGGTAGTGTGTACTATTCCATTGTGGAGGTAGTCCGTACTATTCCATTGTGGAGGTAGTCTGCACTATTTCATTGTGGAGGTAGTGTGTACTATTCCATTGTGGAGGTAGTCCGTACTATTCCATTGTGGAGGTAGTCTGTACTATTCCATTGTGGAGGTAGTCTGTACTATTCCATTGTGGAGGTAGTCTGTACTATTCCGGGTGGTAGTGTGTACTATTTCATTGTGGAGGTATTCCGTACTATTCCATTGTGAGGTAGTGTGTACTATTCTATTGTGGAGGTAGTCTGCACTATTCCATTGTGGAGGTAGTCTGTACTATTCTATTGTGGAGGTAATGTTTACTATTCCATTGTGGAGGTAGTCTGTACTATTCTATTGTGGAGGTAATGTTTACTATTTCATTGTGGAGGTATTCCATACTATTCCATTGTGGAGGTAGTGTGTACTATTCCATTGTGGAGGTAGTCTGTACTATTCCATTGTGGAGGTAGTGTGTACAATTCCATTGTGGAGGTAGTGAATACTATTGCATTTTGGAGGTAATGTTTACTATTCCATTGTGGAGGTAGTCTGTACTATTCCATTGTGGAGGTAGTCTGTACTATTCCATTGTGGTGGTAGTGTGTACTATTTCATTGTGGAGGTTGTCTGTACTCTTCCATTGTGGAGGAAGTCTGTACTATTCCATTGTGGAGGTAGTGTGTACTATTTCTTTGTGGAGGTAGTGTGTACTATTCCATTGTGGAGGTAGTGTGTAATATTCCATTTTGGAGGTAATGTTTACTATTCCATTGTGGAGGTAGTCTGTACTATTCCATTGTGGAGGTAGTCTGTACTATTCTATTGTGGAGGTAGTGTGTACTATTCCATTGTGGAGGTAGTCCGTACCATTCCATAGTGGAGGTAGTCCGTACTATTTCATTGTGGAGGTTGTGCGTACTATTCCATTGTGGAGGTAGTCTGTACTATTCCATTTTGGAGGTAGTGTGTACTATTCCATTGTGGAGGTAGTGTGTACTATTCCATTGTGGAGGTAGTCCGTACTATTCCATTGTGGAGGTCGTCCGTACTATTCCATTGTGCAGGTAGTGTGTACTATTCCATTGCGGAGGTAGTGTGTAATATTCCATTTTGGAGGTAATGTTTACTATTCCATTGTGGAGGTAGTCTGTACTATTCCATTGTGGAGGTAGTCTGTACTATTCTATTGTGGAGGTAGTGTGTACTATTCCATTGTGGAGGTAGTCCGTACCATTCCATAGTGGAGGTAGTCCGTACTATTTCATTGTGGAGGTTGTGCGTACTATTCCATTGTGGAGGTAGTCTGTACTATTCCATTTTGGAGGTAGTGTGTACTATTCCATTGTGGAGGTAGTGTGTACTATTCCATTGTGGAGGTAGTCCGTACTATTCCATTGTGGAGGTCGTCCGTACTATTCCATTGTGCAGGTAGTGTGTACTATTCCATTGCGGAGGTAGTCCGTACTATTTCATTGTGGAGGTAGTGTGTACTATTCCATTGTGGAGGTAGTCTGTACTATTCCATTGTGGTGGTAGTGTGTACTGTTTCATTGTGGAGGTTGTCTGTACTCTTCCATTGTGGAGGAGGTCTGTACTATTCCATTGTGGAGGTAGTGTGTACTATTCCATTGTGGAGGTAGTGTGTACTATTCCATTTTGGAGGTAACGTTTACTATTCCATTGTGGAGGTAGTCTGTACTAATCCATTGTGGTGGTAGTCTGTACTATTCTATTGTGGAGGTAGTCCGTACTATTCTATTGTGGAGGTAATGTTTACTATTCCATTGTGGAGGTAGTCCGTAATATTCCATTGTGGAGGTAGTGTGTACTATTCCATTGTGGAGGTAGTGTGTACTATTCCATTGTGGAGGAAGTTTGTACTATTCCATTGTGGTGGTAGTCTGTACTATTCCATTGTGGAGGTAGTCTGTACTATTCCATTGTGGAGGTAGTCTGTACTATTCTATTGTGGAAGTAATGTTTACTGTTCCATTGTGGAGGTAGTCTGTACTATTCTATTGTGGAGGTAATGTTTACTATTCCATTGTGGAGGTAGTCCGTAGTATTCCATTGTGGAGGTAGTGTGTACTATTCCATTGTGGAGGTAGTGTGTACTATTCCATTGTGGAGGTAGTTCGTACTATTACATTGTGGAGGTAGTGTGTACTATTCCATTGTGGAGGTAGTCTGTACTATTCCATTGTGGTGGTAGTGTGTACTATTTCATTGTGGAGGTAGTCTGTACTATTCCATTGTGGAGGTAGTCCATACTATTCCATTGTGGAGGTACTGTGTACTATTTCATTGTGGAGGTAGTCCGTACTATTTCATTGTGGAGGTAGTGTGTACTATTCCATTGTGGAGGTATTCCATACTATTCCATTGTGGAGGTAGTGTGTACTATTCCATTGTGGAGGTAGTCTGTACTATTCCATTGTGGAGGTAGTGTGTACAATTCCATTGTGGAGGTAGTGAATACTATTCCATTTTGGAGGTAATGTTTACTATTCCATTGTGGAGGTAGTCTGTACTATTCCATTGTGGAGGTAGTCTGTCCTATTCCATTGTGGTGGTAGTGTGTACTATTTCATTGTGGAGTTTGTCTGTACTCTTCCATTGTGGAGGAAGTCTGTACTATTCCATTGTGGAGGTAGTGTGTACTATTTCTTTGTGGAGGTAGTGTGTACTATTCCATTGTGGAGGTAGTGTGTACTATTCCATTTTGGAGGTAATGTTTACTATTCCATTGTGGAGGTAGTCTGTACTATTCCATTGTGGAGGTAGTCTGTACTATTCTATTGTGGAGGTTGTGTGTACTATTCCATAGTGGAGGTAGTCCGTACCATTCCATAGTGGAGGTAGTCCGTACTATTCCATTGTGGAGGTTGTGCGTACTATTCCATTGTGGAGGTAGTCTGTACTATTCCATTTTGGAGGTAGTTTGTACTATTCCATTGTGGAGGTAGTGTGTATTATTCCATTGTGGAGGTAATGTGTACTATTCCATAGTGGAGGTAGTCTGTACTATTCCATTGTGGAGGTAGTGTGTACTATTCCATAGTGGAGGTAGTCCGTACCATTCCATAGTGGAGGTAGTCCGTACTATTCCATTGTGGAGGTTGTGCGTACTATTCCATTGTGAAGGTAGTCTGTACTATTCCATTTTGGAGGTAGTGTGTACTATTCCATTGTGGAGGTAGTGTGTACTATTCCATTGTGGAGGTAGTCCGTACTATTCCATTGTGGAGGTAGTGTGTACTATTCCATTGTGGAGGTAGTCTGTACTATTCCATTGTGGTGCTAGTGTGTACTATTCCATTGTGGAGGTAGTGTGTACTATTCCATTGTGGTGGTAGTCTGTACTATTCCATTGTGGAGGTAGTCTGTACTATTCCATTGTGGAGGTAGTCTGTACTATTCTATTGTGGAAGTAATGTTTACTGTTCCATTGTGGAGGTAGTCTGTACTATTCTATTGTGGAGGTAATGTTTACTATTCCATTGTGGAGGTAGTCCGTAGTATTCCATTGTGGAGGTAGTGTGTACTATTCCATTGTGGAGGTAGTGTGTACTATTCCATTGTGGAGGTAGTTCGTACTATTACATTGTGGAGGTAGTGTGTACTATTCCATTGTGGAGGTAGTCTGTACTATTCCATTGTGGTGGTAGTGTGTACTATTTCATTGTGGAGGTAGTCTGTACTATTCCATTGTGGAGGTAGTCCATACTATTCCATTGTGGAGGTACTGTGTACTATTTCATTGTGGAGGTAGTCCGTACTATTTCATTGTGGAGGTAGTGTGTACTATTCCATTGTGGAGGTATTCCATACTATTCCATTGTGGAGGTAGTGTGTACTATTCCATTGTGGAGGTAGTCTGTACTATTCCATTGTGGAGGTAGTGTGTACAATTCCATTGTGGAGGTAGTGAATACTATTCCATTTTGGAGGTAATGTTTACTATTCCATTGTGGAGGTAGTCTGTACTATTCCATTGTGGAGGTAGTCTGTCCTATTCCATTGTGGTGGTAGTGTGTACTATTTCATTGTGGAGTTTGTCTGTACTCTTCCATTGTGGAGGAAGTCTGTACTATTCCATTGTGGAGGTAGTGTGTACTATTTCTTTGTGGAGGTAGTGTGTACTATTCCATTGTGGAGGTAGTGTGTACTATTCCATTTTGGAGGTAATGTTTACTATTCCATTGTGGAGGTAGTCTGTACTATTCCATTGTGGAGGTAGTCTGTACTATTCTATTGTGGAGGTTGTGTGTACTATTCCATAGTGGAGGTAGTCCGTACCATTCCATAGTGGAGGTAGTCCGTACTATTCCATTGTGGAGGTTGTGCGTACTATTCCATTGTGGAGGTAGTCTGTACTATTCCATTTTGGAGGTAGTTTGTACTATTCCATTGTGGAGGTAGTGTGTATTATTCCATTGTGGAGGTAATGTGTACTATTCCATAGTGGAGGTAGTCTGTACTATTCCATTGTGGAGGTAGTGTGTACTATTCCATAGTGGAGGTAGTCCGTACCATTCCATAGTGGAGGTAGTCCGTACTATTCCATTGTGGAGGTTGTGCGTACTATTCCATTGTGAAGGTAGTCTGTACTATTCCATTTTGGAGGTAGTGTGTACTATTCCATTGTGGAGGTAGTGTGTACTATTCCATTGTGGAGGTAGTCCGTACTATTCCATTGTGGAGGTAGTGTGTACTATTCCATTGTGGAGGTAGTCTGTACTATTCCATTGTGGTGCTAGTGTGTACTATTCCATTGTGGAGGTAGTGTGTACTATTTCATTGTGGAGGTTGTCTGTACTCTTCCATTGTGGAGGAGGTCTGTACTATTCCATTGTGGAGGTAGTGTGTACTATTTCATTGTGGAGGTTGTCTGTACTCTTCCATTGTGGAGGAGGTCTGTACTATTCCATTGTGGAGGTAGTGTGTACTATTCCATTGTGTAGGTAGTGTGTACTATTTCTTTGTGGAGGTAGTGTGTACTATTCCATTGTGGAGGTAGTGTGTACTATTCCATTATGGAGGTAACGTTTACTATTCCATTGTGGAGGTAGTCTGTACTATTCCATTGTGGAGGTAGTCTGTACTATTCTATTGTGCAGGTAATGTTTGCTATACCATTGTGGAGGTAGTCCGTACTATTCCATTGTGGAGGTAGTGTGTACTATTCCATTGTGGAGGTAGTGTGTACTACTCCATTGTGTAGGTAGTGTGTACTATTTCTTTGTGGAGGTAGTGTGTACTATTCCATTGTGGAGGTAGTGTGTACTATTCCATTTTGGAGGTAACGTTTACTATTCCATTGTGGAGGTAGTCTGTACTATTCCATTGTGGAGGTAGTCTGTAATATTCTATTGTGGAGGTAATGTTTGCTATACCATTGTGGAGGTAGTCCATACTATTCCATTGTGGAGGTAGTGTGTACAATTCCATTGTGGAGGTAGTGTGTGCTATTCCATTGTGGAGATAGTTCGTACTATTCCATTGTTGAGGTAGTGTGTACTATTCCATTGTGGAGGTAGTCCGTACTATTCCATTGTGGAGGTAGTCTGTACTATTTCATTGTGGAGGTAGTGTGTACTATTCCATTGTGGAGGTAGTCCGTATTATTCCATTGTGGAGGTAGTCTGTACTATTCCATTGTGGAGGTAGTCTGTACTATTCCATTGTGGAGGTAGTGTGTACAATTCCATTGTGGAGGTAGTGAATACTATTCCATTTTGGAGGTAATGTTTACTATTCCATTGTGGAGGTAGTCTGTACTATTCCATTGTGGAGGTAGTCTGTCCTATTCCATTGTGGTGGTAGTGTGTACTATTTCATTGTGGAGTTTGTCTGTACTCTTCCATTGTGGAGGAAGTCTGTACTATTCCATTGTGGAGGTAGTGTGAACTATTTCTTTGTGGAGGTAGTGTGTACTATTCCATTGTGGAGGTAGTGTGTACTATTCCATTTTGGAGGTAATGTTTACTATTCCATTGTGGAGGTAGTCTGTACAATTCCATTGTGGAGGTAGTCTGTACTATTCTATTGTGGAGGTAGTGTGTACTATTCCATAGTGGAGGTAGTCCATACTATTCCATTGTGGAGGTTGTGCGTACTATTCCATTGTGGAGGTAGTCTGTACTATTCCATTTTGGAGGTAGTGTGTACTATTCCATTGTGGAGGTAGTCTGTACTATTCCATTGTGGAGGTAATGTGTACTATTCCATAGTGGAGGTAGTCCGTACCATTCCATAGTGGAGTTTGTCCGTACTATTCCATTGTGGAGGTTGTGCGTACTATTCCATTGTGGAGGTTGTGCGTACTATTCCATTGTGGAGGTAGTCTGTACTATTCCATTTTGGAGGTAGTGTGTACTATTCCATTGTGGAGGTAGTCTGTACTATTCCATTGTGGTGGTAGTGTGTACTATTCCATTGTGGAGGTAGTGTGTACTATTTCATTGTGGAGGTTGTCTGTACTCTTTCATTGTGGAGGTAGTCTGTACTATTCCATTGTGGAGGTAGTGTGTACTATTCCATAGTGGAGGTAGTCCGTACCATTCCATAGTGGAGGTAGTCCGTACTATTCCATTGTGGAGGTTGTGCGTACTATTCCATTGTGGAGGTTGTGCGTACTATTCCATTCTGGAGGTAGTCTGTACTATTCCATTTTGGAGGTAGTGTGTACTATTCCATTGTGGAGGTAGTCTGTACTATTCCATTGTGGTGGTAGTGTGCACTATTCCATTGTGGAGGTAGTGTGTACTATTTCATTGTGGAGGTTGTCTGTACTCTTCCATTGTGGAGGAGGTCTGTACTATTCCATTGTGGAGGTAGTGTGTACTATTTCTTTGTGGAGGTAGTGTGTACTATTCCATTGTGTAGGTAGTGTGTACTATTCCATTTTGGAGGTAACGTTTACTATTCCATTGTGGAGGTAGTCTGTACTATTCCATTGTGGAGGTAGTCTGTACTATTCTATTGTGGAGGTAATGTTTGCTATACCATTGTGGAGGTAGTCCGTACTATTCCATTGTGGAGGTAGTCCGTACTATTCCATTGTGGAGGTAGTGTGTACTATTCCATTTTGGAGGTAACGTTTACTATTCCATTGTGGAGGTAGTCTGTACTATTCCATTGTGGAGGTAGTCTGTACTATTCTATTGTGGAGGTAATGTTTGCTATACCATTGTGGAGGTAGACCGTACTATTCCATTGTGGAGGTAGTCTGTACTATTCCATTGTGGAGGTAGTGTGTGCTATTCCATTGTGGAGGTAGTTCGTACTATTCCATTGTTGAGGTAGTGTGTACTATTCCATTGTGGAGGTAGTCCGTACTATTCCATTGTGGAGGTAGTCTGTACTATTTCATTGTGGAGGTAGTGTGTACTATTCCATTGTGGAGGTAGTCCGTACTATTCCATTGTGGAGGTAGTCTGTACTATTCCATTGTGGAGGTAGTCTGTACTATTCCATTGTGGAGGTAGTCTGTACTATTCCGGGTGGTAGTGTGTACTATTTCATTGTGGAGGTATTCCGTACTATTCCATTGTGAGGTAGTGTGTACTATTCTATTGTGGAGGTAGTCTGTACTATTCCATTGTGGAGGTAGTCTGTACTATTCTATTGTGGAGGTAATGTTTACTATTCCATTGTGGAGGTAGTCTGTACTATTCTATTGTGGAGGTAATGTTTACTATTTCATTGTGGAGGTATTCCATACTATTCCATTGTGGAGGTAGTGTGTACTATTCCATTGTGGAGGTAGTCTGTACTATTCCATTGTGGAGGTAGTGTGTACAATTCCATTGTGGAGGTAGTGAATACTATTGCATTTTGGAGGTAATGTTTACTATTCCATTGTGGAGGTAGTCTGTACTATTCCATTGTGGAGGTAGTCTGTACTATTCCATTGTGGTGGTAGTGTGTACTATTTCATTGTGGAGGTTGTCTGTACTCTTCCATTGTGGAGGAAGTCTGTACTATTCCATTGTGGAGGTAGTGTGTACTATTTCTTTGTGGAGGTAGTGTGTACTATTCCATTGTGGAGGTAGTGTGTAATATTCCATTTTGGAGGTAATGTTTACTATTCCATTGTGGAGGTAGTCTGTACTATTCCATTGTGGAGGTAGTCTGTACTATTCTATTGTGGAGGTAGTGTGTACTATTCCATTGTGGAGGTAGTCCGTACCATTCCATAGTGGAGGTAGTCCGTACTATTTCATTGTGGAGGTTGTGCGTACTATTCCATTGTGGAGGTAGTCTGTACTATTCCATTTTGGAGGTAGTGTGTACTATTCCATTGTGGAGGTAGTGTGTACTATTCCATTGTGGAGGTAGTCCGTACTATTCCATTGTGGAGGTCGTCCGTACTATTCCATTGTGCAGGTAGTGTGTACTATTCCATTGCGGAGGTAGTGTGTAATATTCCATTTTGGAGGTAATGTTTACTATTCCATTGTGGAGGTAGTCTGTACTATTCCATTGTGGAGGTAGTCTGTACTATTCTATTGTGGAGGTAGTGTGTACTATTCCATTGTGGAGGTAGTCCGTACCATTCCATAGTGGAGGTAGTCCGTACTATTTCATTGTGGAGGTTGTGCGTACTATTCCATTGTGGAGGTAGTCTGTACTATTCCATTTTGGAGGTAGTGTGTACTATTCCATTGTGGAGGTAGTGTGTACTATTCCATTGTGGAGGTAGTCCGTACTATTCCATTGTGGAGGTCGTCCGTACTATTCCATTGTGCAGGTAGTGTGTACTATTCCATTGCGGAGGTAGTCCGTACTATTTCATTGTGGAGGTAGTGTGTACTATTCCATTGTGGAGGTAGTCTGTACTATTCCATTGTGGTGGTAGTGTGTACTGTTTCATTGTGGAGGTTGTCTGTACTCTTCCATTGTGGAGGAGGTCTGTACTATTCCATTGTGGAGGTAGTGTGTACTATTCCATTGTGGAGGTAGTGTGTACTATTCCATTTTGGAGGTAACGTTTACTATTCCATTGTGGAGGTAGTCTGTACTAATCCATTGTGGTGGTAGTCTGTACTATTCTATTGTGGAGGTAGTCCGTACTATTCTGTTGTGGAGGTAGTGTGTACTATTCCATTGTGGAGGTAGTGTGTACTATTCCATTGTGGAGGAAGTTTGTACTATTCCATTGTGGTGGTAGTCTGTACTATTCCATTGTGGAGGTAGTCTGTACTATTCCATTGTGGAGGTAGTCTGTACTATTCTATTGTGGAAGTAATGTTTACTGTTCCATTGTGGAGGTAGTCTGTACTATTCTATTGTGGAGGTAATGTTTACTATTCCATTGTGGAGGTAGTCCGTAGTATTCCATTGTGGAGGTAGTGTGTACTATTCCATTGTGCAGGTAGTGTGTACTATTCCATTGTGGAGGTAGTTCGTACTATTACATTGTGGAGCTAGTGTGTACTATTCCATTGTGGAGGTAGTCTGTACTATTCCATTGTGGTGGTAGTGTGTACTATTTCATTGTGGAGGTAGTCTGTACTCATCCATTGTGGAGGTAGTCCATACTATTCCATTGTGGAGGTACTGTGTACTATTTCATTGTGGAGGTAGTCCGTACTATTTCATTGTGGAGGTAGTGTGTACTATTCCATTGTGGAGGTATTCCATACTATTCCATTGTGGAGGTAGTGTGTACTATTCCATTGTGGAGGTAGTCTGTACTATTCCATTGTGGAGGTAGTGTGTACAATTCCATTGTGGAGGTAGTGAATACTATTCCATTTTGGAGGTAATGTTTACTATTCCATTGTGGAGGTAGTCTGTACTATTCCATTGTGGAGGTAGTCTGTCCTATTCCATTGTGGTGGTAGTGTGTACTATTTCATTGTGGAGTTTGTCTGTACTCTTCCATTGTGGAGGAAGTCTGTACTATTCCATTGTGGAGGTAGTGTGTACTATTTCTTTGTGGAGGTAGTGTGTACTATTCCATTGTGGAGGTAGTGTGTACTATTCCATTTTGGAGGTAATGTTTACTATTCCATTGTGGAGGTAGTCTGTACTATTCCATTGTGGAGGTAGTCTGTACTATTCTATTGTGGAGGTAGTGTGTACTATTCCATAGTGGAGGTAGTCCGTACCATTCCATAGTGGAGGTAGTCCGTACTATTCCATTGTGGAGGTTGTGCGTACTATTCCATTGTGGAGGTAGTCTGTACTATTCCATTTTGGAGGTAGTTTGTACTATTCCATTGTGGAGGTAGTGTGTACTATTCCATTGTGGAGGTAATGTGTACTATTCCATAGTGGAGGTAGTCTGTACTATTCCATTGTGGAGGTAGTGTGTACTATTCCATAGTGGAGGTAGTCCGTACCATTCCATAGTGGAGGTAGTCCGTACTATTCCATTGTGGAGGTTGTGCGTACTATTCCATTGTGAAGGTAGTCTGTACTATTCCATTTTGGAGGTAGTGTGTACTATTCCATTGTGGAGGTAGTGTGTACTATTCCATTGTGGAGGTAGTCCGTACTATTCCATTGTGGCGGTAGTGTGTACTATTCCATTGTGGAGGTAGTCTGTACTATTCCATTGTGGTGGTAGTGTGTACTATTCCATTGTGGAGGTAGTGTGTACTATTTCATTGTGGAGGTTGTCTGTACTCTTCCATTGTGGAGGAGGTCTGTACTATTCCATTGTGGAGGTAGTGTGTACTATTTCATTGTGGAGGTTGTCTGTACTCTTCCATTGTGGAGGAGGTCTGTACTATTCCATTGTGGAGGTAGTGTGTACTATTCCATTGTGTAGGTAGTGTGTACTATTTCTTTGTGGAGGTAGTGTGTACTATTCCATTGTGGAGGTAGTGTGTACTATTCCATTATGGAGGTAACGTTTACTATTCCATTGTGGAGGTAGTCTGTACTATTCCATTGTGGAGGTAGTCTGTACTATTCTATTGTGCAGGTAATGTTTGCTATACCATTGTGGAGGTAGTCCGTACTATTCCATTGTGGAGGTAGTGTGTACTATTCCATTGTGGAGGTAGTGTGTGCTATTCCATTGTGGAGATAGTTCGTACTATTCCATTGTTGAGGTAGTGTGTACTATTCCATTGTGGAGGTAGTCCGTACTATTCCATTGTGGAGGTTGTCTGTACTATTTCATTGTGGAGGTAGTGTGTACTATTCCATTGTGGAGGTAGTCCGTACTATTCCATTGTGGAGGTAGTCTGTACTATTCCATTGTGGAGGTAGTCTGTACTATTCCATTGTGGAGGTAGTGTGTACAATTCCATTGTGGAGGTAGTGAATACTATTCCATTTTGGAGGTAATGTTTACTATTCCATTGTGGAGGTAGTCTGTACTATTCCATTGTGGAGGTAGTCTGTCCTATTCCATTGTGGTGGTAGTGTGTACTATTTCATTGTGGAGTTTGTCTGTACTCTTCCATTGTGGAGGAAGTCTGTACTATTCCATTGTGGAGGTAGTGTGTACTATTTCTTTGTGGAGGTAGTGTGTACTATTCCATTGTGGAGGTAGTGTGTACTATTCCATTTTGGAGGTAATGTTTACTATTCCATTGTGGAGGTAGTCTGTACTATTCCATTGTGGAGGTAGTCTGTACTATTCTATTGTGGAGGTAGTGTGTACTATTCCATAGTGGAGGTAGTCCATACTATTCCATTGTGGAGGTTGTGCGTACTATTCCATTGTGGAGGTAGTCTGTACTATTCCATTTTGGAGGTAGTGTGTACTATTCCATTGTGGAGGTAGTCTGTACTATTCCATTGTGGAGGTAATGTGTACTATTCCATAGTGGAGGTAGTCCGTACCATTCCATAGTGGAGGTAGTCCGTACTATTCCATTGTGGAGGTTGTGCGTACTATTCCATTGTGGAGGTTGTGCGTACTATTCCATTGTGGAGGTAGTCTGTACTATTCCATTTTGGAGGTAGTGTGTACTATTCCATTGTGGAGGTAGTCTGTACTATTCCATTGTGGTGGTAGTGTGTACTATTCCATTGTGGAGGTAGTGTGTACTATTTCATTGTGGAGGTTGTCTGTACTCTTTCATTGTGGAGGTAGTCTGTACTATTCCATTGTGGAGGTAGTGTGTACTATTCCATAGTGGAGGTAGTCCGTACCATTCCATAGTGGAGGTAGTGTGTACTATTCCATTGTGGAGGTAGTGCGTACTATTCCATTGTGGAGGTAGTCTGTACTATTCCATTTTGGAGGTAGTGTGTACTATTCCATTGTGGAGGTAGTCTGTACTATTCGATTGTGGTGGTAGTGTGCACTATTCCATTGTGGAGGTAGTGTGTACTATTTCATTGTGGAGGTTGTCTGTACTCTTCCATTGTGGAGGAGGTCTGTACTATTCCATTGTGGAGGTAGTGTGTACTATTTCTTTGTGGAGGTAGTGTGTACTATTCCATTGTGGAGGTAGTGTGTACTATTCCATTTTGGAGGTAACGTTTACTATTCCATTGTGGAGGTAGTCTGTACTATTCCATTGTGGAGGTAGTCTGTACTATTCTATTGTGGAGGTAATGTTTGCTATACCATTGTGGAGGTAGTCCGTACTATTCCATTGTGGAGGTAGTCCGTACTATTCCATTGTGGAGGTAGTGTGTACTATTCCATTTTGGAGGTAACGTTTACTATTCCATTGTGGAGGTAGTCTGTACTATTCCATTGTGGAGGTAGTCTGTACTATTCTGTTGTGGAGGTAGTGTGTACTATTCCATTGTGGAGGTAATGTGTACTATTCCATAGTGGAGGTAGTCTGTACTATTCCATTGTGGAGGTAGTGTGTACTATTCCATAGTGGAGGTAGTCCGTACCATTCCATAGTGGAGGTAGTCCGTACTATTCCATTGTGGAGGTTGTGCGTACTATTCCATTGTGAAGGTAGTCTGTACTATTCCATTTTGGAGGTAGTGTGTACTATTCCATTGTGGAGGTAGTGTGTACTATTCCATTGTGGAGGTAGTCCGTACTATTCCATTGTGGAGGTAGTGTGTACTATTCCATTGTGGAGGTAGTCTGTACTATTCCATTGTGGTGGTAGTGTGTACTATTCCATTGTGGAGGTAGTGTGTACTATTTCATTGTGGAGGTTGTCTGTACTCTTCCATTGTGGAGGAGGTCTGTACTATTCCATTGTGGAGGTAGTGTGTACTATTTCATTGTGGAGGTTGTCTGTACTCTTCCATTGTGGAGGAGGTCTGTACTATTCCATTGTGGAGGTAGTGTGTACTATTCCATTGTGTAGGTAGTGTGTACTATTTCTTTGTGGAGGTAGTGTGTACTATTCCATTGTGGAGGTAGTGTGTACTATTCCATTTTGGAGGTAACGTTTACTATTCCATTGTGGAGGTAGTCTGTACTATTCCATTGTGGAGGTAGTCTGTACTATTCTATTGTGCAGGTAATGTTTGCTATACCATTGTGGAGGTAGTCCGTACTATTCCATTGTGGAGGTAGTGTGTACTATTCCATTGTGGAGGTAGTGTGTGCTATTCCATTGTGGAGATAGTTCGTACTATTCCATTGTTGAGGTAGTGTGTACTATTCCATTGTGGAGGTAGTCCGTACTATTCCATTGTGGAGGTTGTCTGTACTATTTCATTGTGGAGGTAGTGTGTACTATTCCATTGTGGAGGTAGTCCGTACTATTCCATTGTGGAGGTAGTCTGTACTATTCCATTGTGGAGGTAGTCTGTACTATTCCATTGTGGAGGTAGTGTGTACAATTCCATTGTGGAGGTAGTGAATACTATTCCATTTTGGAGGTAATGTTTACTATTCCATTGTGGAGGTAGTCTGTACTATTCCATTGTGGAGGTAGTCTGTCCTATTCCATTGTGGTGGTAGTGTGTACTATTTCATTGTGGAGTTTGTCTGTACTCTTCCATTGTGGAGGAAGTCTGTACTATTCCATTGTGGAGGTAGTGTGTACTATTTCTTTGTGGAGGTAGTGTGTACTATTCCATTGTGGAGGTAGTGTGTACTATTCCATTTTGGAGGTAATGTTTACTATTCCATTGTGGAGGTAGTCTGTACTATTCCATTGTGGAGGTAGTCTGTACTATTCTATTGTGGAGGTAGTGTGTACTATTCCATAGTGGAGGTAGTCCATACTATTCCATTGTGGAGGTTGTGCGTACTATTCCATTGTGGAGGTAGTCTGTACTATTCCATTTTGGAGGTAGTGTGTACTATTCCATTGTGGAGGTAGTCTGTACTATTCCATTGTGGAGGTAATGTGTACTATTCCATAGTGGAGGTAGTCCGTACCATTCCATAGTGGAGGTAGTCCGTACTATTCCATTGTGGAGGTTGTGCGTACTATTCCATTGTGGAGGTTGTGCGTACTATTCCATTGTGGAGGTAGTCTGTACTATTCCATTTTGGAGGTAGTGTGTACTATTCCATTGTGGAGGTAGTCTGTACTATTCCATTGTGGTGGTAGTGTGTACTATTCCATTGTGGAGGTAGTGTGTACTATTTCATTGTGGAGGTTGTCTGTACTCTTTCATTGTGGAGGTAGTCTGTACTATTCCATTGTGGAGGTAGTGTGTACTATTCCATAGTGGAGGTAGTCCGTACCATTCCATAGTGGAGGTTGTCCGTACTATTCCATTGTGGAGGTTGTGCGTACTATTCCATTGTGGAGGTAGTCTGTACTATTCCATTTTGGAGGTAGTGTGTACTATTCCATTGTGGAGGTAGTCTGTACTATTCCATTGTGGTGGTAGTGTGCACTATTCCATTGTGGAGGTAGTGTGTACTATTTCATTGTGGAGGTTGTCTGTACTCTTCCATTGTGGAGGAGGTCTGTACTATTCCATTGTGGAGGTAGTGTGTACTATTTCTTTGTGGAGGTAGTGTGTACTATTCCATTGTGGAGGTAGTGTGTACTATTCCATTTTGGAGGTAACGTTTACTATTCCATTGTGGAGGTAGTCTGTACTATTCCATTGTGGAGGTAGTCTGTACTATTCTATTGTGGAGGTAATGTTTGCTATACCATTGTGGAGGTAGTCCGTACTATTCCATTGTGGAGGTAGTCCGTACTATTCCATTGTGGAGGTAGTGTGTACTATTCCATTTTGGAGGTAACGTTTACTATTCCATTGTGGAGGTAGTCTGTACTATTCCATTGTGGAGGTAGTCTGTACTATTCTATTGTGGAGGTAATGTTTGCTATACCATTGTGGAGGTAGTCCGTACTATTCCATTGTGGAGGTAGTCTGTTCTATTCCATTGTGGAGGTAGTGTGTGCTATTCCATTGTGGAGGTAGTTCGTAGTATTCCATTGTTGAGGTAGTGTGTACTATTCCATTGTGGAGGTAGTCCGTACTATTCCATTGTGGAGGTAGTCTGTACTATTTCATTGTGGAGGTAGTGTGTACTATTCCATTGTGGAGGTAGTCCGTACTATTCCATTGTGGAGGTAGTCTGTACTATTCCATTGTGGAGGTAGTCTGTACTATTCTATTGTGGAGGTAATGTTTGCTATACCATTGTGGAGGTAGTCCGTACTATTCCATTGTGGAGGTAGTCCGTACTATTCCATTGTGGAGGTAGTGTGTACTATTCCATTTTGGAGGTAACGTTTACTATTCCATTGTGGAGGTAGTCTGTACTATTCCATTGTGGAGGTAGTCTGTACTATTCTATTGTGGAGGTAGTGTGTACTATTCCATTGTGGAGGTAATGTGCACTATTCCATAGTGGAGGTAGTCTGTACTATTCCATTGTGGAGGTAGTGTGTACTATTCCATAGTGGAGGTAGTCCGTACCATTCCATAGTGGAGGTAGTCCGTACTATTCCATTGTGGAGGTTGTGCGTACTATTCCATTGTGAAGGTAGTCTGTACTATTCCATTTTGGAGGTAGTGTGTACTATTCCATTGTGGAGGTAGTGTGTACTATTCCATTGTGGAGGTAGTCCGTACTATTCCATTGTGGAGGTAGTGTGTACTATTCCATTGTGGAGGTAGTCTGTACTATTCCATTGTGGTGGTAGTGTGTACTATTCCATTGTGGAGGTAGTGTGTACTATTTCATTGTGGAAGTTGTCTGTACTCTTCCATTGTGGAGGAGGTCTGTACTATTCCATTGTGGAGGTAGTGTGTACTATTTCATTGTGGAGGTTGTCTGTACTCTTCCATTGTGGAGGAGGTCTGTACTATTCCATTGTGGAGGTAGTGTGTACTATTCCATTGTGTAGGTAGTGTGTACTATTTCTTTGTGGAGGTAGTGTGTACTATTCCATTGTGGAGGTAGTGTGTACTATTCCATTTTGGAGGTAACGTTTACTATTCCATTGTGGAGGTAGTCTGTACTATTCCATTGTGGAGGTAGTCTGTACTATTCCATTGTGGAGGTAGTGTGTACTATTCCATTTTGGAGGTAATGTTTGCTATACCATTGTGGAGGTAGTCCGTACTATTCCATTGTGGAGGTAGTGTGTACTATTCCATTGTGGAGGTAGTGTGTGCTATTCCATTGTGGAGGTAGTCCGTACTATTCCATTGTGGAGGTTGTCTGTACTATTTCATTGTGGAGGTAGTGTGTACTATTCCATTGTGGAGGTAGTCCGTACTATTCCATTGTGGAGGTAGTCTGTACTATTCCATTGTGGAGGTAGTCTGTACTATTCCATTGTGGAGGTAGTGTGTACAATTCCATTGTGGAGGTAGTGAATACTATTCCATTTTGGAGGTAATGTTTACTATTCCATTGTGGAGGTAGTCTGTACTATTCCATTGTGGAGGTAGTCTGTCCTATTCCATTGTGGTGGTAGTGTGTACTATTTCATTGTGGAGTTTGTCTGTACTCTTCCATTGTGGAGGAAGTCTGTACTATTCCATTGTGGAGGTAGTGTGTACTATTTCTTTGTGGAGGTAGTGTGTACTATTCCATTGTGGAGGTAGTGTGTACTATTCCATTTTGGAGGTAATGTTTACTATTCCATTGTGGAGGTAGTCTGTACTATTCCATTGTGGAGGTAGTCTGTACTATTCTATTGTGGAGGTAGTGTGTACTATTCCATAGTGGAGGTAGTCCATACTATTCCATTGTGGAGGTTGTGCGTACTATTCCATTGTGGAGGTAGTGTGTACTATTCCATTTTGGAGGTAACGTTTACTATTCCATTGTGGAGGTAGTCTGTACTATTCCATTGTGGAGGTAGTCTGTACTATTCTATTGTGGAGGTAATGTTTGCTATACCATTGTGGAGGTAGTCCGTACTATTCCATTGTGGAGGTAGTCTGTACTATTCCATTGTGGAGGTAGTGTGTGCTATTCCATTGTGGAGGTAGTTCGTAGTATTCCATTGTTGAGGTAGTGTGTACTATTCCATTGTGGAGGTAGTCCGTACTATTCCATTGTGGAGGTAGTCTGTACTACTTCATTGTGGAGGTAGTGTGTACTATTCCATTGTGGAGGTAGTCCGTACTATTCCATTGTGGAGGTAGTCTGTACTATTCCATTGTGGAGGTAGTCTGTACTATTCCATTGTGGAGGTAGTCTGTACTATTCCGGGTGGTAGTGTGTACTATTTCATTGTGGAGGTATTCCGTACTATTCCATTGTGAGGTAGTGTGTACTATTCTATTGTGGAGGTAGTCTGTACTATTCCATTGTGGAGGTAGTCTGTACTATTCTATTGTGGAGGTAATGTTTACTATTCCATTGTGGAGGTAGTCTGTACTATTCTATTGTGGAGGTAATGTTTACTATTCCATTGTGGAGGTATTCCATACTATTCCATTGTGGAGGTGGTGTGTACTATTCCATTGTGGAGGTAGTCTGTACTATTCCATTGTGGAGGTAGTGTGTACAATTCCATTGTGGAGGTAGTGAATACTATTGCATTTTGGAGGTAATGTTTACTATTCCATTGTGGAGGTAGTCTGTACTATTCCATTGTGGAGGTAGTCTGTACTATTCCATTGTGGTGGTAGTGTGTACTATTTCATTGTGGAGGTTGTCTGTACTCTTCCATTGTGGAGGAAGTCTGTACTATTCCATTGTGGAGGTAGTGTGTACTATTTCTTTGTGGAGGTAGTGTGTACTATTCCATTGTGGAGGTAGTCCGTACTATTCCATTGTGGAGGTCGTCCGTACTATTCCATTGTGCAGGTAGAGTGTACTATTCCATTGTGGAAGTAGTCCGTACTATTTCATTGTGGAGGTAGTGTGTACTATTCCATTGTGGATGTAGTCTGTACTATTCCATTGTGGTGGTAGTGTGTACTATTCCATTGTGGAGGTAGTCCGTTCTATTCCATTGTGGAGGTAGTGTGTACTATTCCATTGTGGAGGTAGTGTGTACTATTCCATTGTGGAGGTAGTTCGTACTATTCCATTGTTGAGGTAGTGTGTACTATTCCATTGTGGAGGTAGTCCGTACTATTCCATTGTGGAGGTAGTCTGTACTATATCATTGTGGAGGTAGTGTGTACTATTCCATTGTGGAGGTAGTCCGTACTATTCCATTGTGGAGGTAGTGTGTACTATTCCATTGTGGAGGTAGTCTGTACTATTCCATTGCGGTGGTAGTGTGTACTATTTCATTGTGGAGGTAGTCTGTACTATTCCATTGTGGAGGTAGTCCGTACTATTCCATTGTGGAGGTAGTGTGTATTATTTCATTGTGGAGGTAGTCCGTACTATTTCATTGTGGAGGTAGTGTGTACTATTCCATTGTGGAGGTAGTCCGTACTATTCCATTGTGGAGGTAGTGTGTACTATTCCATAGTGGAGGTAGTCCGTACCATTCCATAGTGGAGTTAGTCCGTACTATTTCATTGTTGAGGTTGTGCGTACTATTCCACTGTGGAGGTAGTCTGTACTTTTCCATTGTGGATGTAGTGTGTACTATTCCATTGTGGAGGTAGTCCGTAATATTCCAATGTGGAGGTAGTCCGTACTATTCCTTTGTGGAGGTAGTATGTACTATTCCATTGTGGAGGTAGTGTGTACTATTCCATTGTGGAGGTAGTCTGTACTATTCCATTGCGGTGGTAGTGTGTACAATTTCATTGTGGAGGTAGTCTGTACTATTCCATTGTGGAGGTAGTCCATACTATTCCATTGTGGAGGTAGTGTGTATTATTTCATTGTGGAGGTAGTCCGTACTATTTCATTGTGGAGGTAGTCCGTACTATTCCATTGTGGAGGTAGTCCGTACTATTCCATTGTGGAGGTAGTGTGTACTATTCCATAGTGGAGGTAGTACGTACCATTCCATAGTGGAGTTAGTCCGTACTATTTCATTGTTGAGGTTGTGCGTACTATTCCATTGTGGAGGTAGTCTGTACTTTTCCATTGTGGATGTAGTCCGTACCATTCCATAGTGGAGGTAGTCCGTTCTATTTCATTGTGGAGGTTGTGCGTACTATTCCATTTTGGAGGTAGTCTGTACTATTACATTGTGGAGGTAATGTGTACTATTCCATTGTGGAGGTAGTCTGTACTATTCCATTGTGGAGGTAGTCCGTACTATTCCATTGTGGAGGTAGTCCGTACTATTCCATTGTTGATGTAGTGTGTACTATTCCATTGTGGAGGTAGTCCGTACTATTCCAATGTGGAGGTTGTCTGTACTATTCCTTTGTGGAGGTAGTGTGTACTATTCCATTGTGGAGGTAGTCCGTTCTATTCCATTGTAGAGGTAGTGTGTACTATTCCATTGTGAAGGTAGTGTGTACTATTCCATTGTGGAGGTAGTTCGTACTATTCCATTGTTGAGGTAGTGTGTACTATTCCATTGTGGAGGTAGTCCGTACTATTCCATTGTGGAGGTAGTCTGTACTATATCATTGTGGAGGTAGTGTGTACTATTCCATTGTGGAGGTAGTCCGTACTATTCCAATGTGGAGGTTGTCTGTACTATTCCTTTGTGGAGGTAGTGTGTACTATTCCATTGTGGAGGTAGTCCGTTCTATTCCATTGTAGAGGTAGTGTGTACTATTCCATTGTGGAGGTAGTGTGTACTATTCCATTGTGGAGGTAGTTCGTACTATTCCATTGTGGAGGTAGTGTGTACTATTCCATTGTGGAGGTAGTCTGTACTATTCCATTGCGGTGGTAGTCCGTACTATTCCATTGTGGAGGTAGTCCGTACTATTCCATTGTGGAGGTAGTGTGTATTATTTCATTGTGGAGGTAGTCCGTACTATTTCATTGTGGAGGTAGTGTGTACTATTCCATTGTGGAGGTAGTCCGTACTATTCCATTGTGGAGGTAGTGTGTACTATTCCATAGTGGAGGTAGTCCGTATTATTCCATTGTGGAGGAAGTCCGTACTATTCCATTGTGGAGGTAGTGTGTACTATTCCATAGTGGAGGTAGTCCGTACCATTCCATAGTGGAGTTAGTCCGTACTATTTCATTGTTGAGGTTGTGCGTACTATTCCATTGTGGAGGTAGTCTGTACTTTTCCATTGTGGATGTAGTGTGTACTATTCCATTGTGGAGGTAGTCCGTAATATTCCAATGTGGAGGTAGTCCGTACTATTCCTTTGTGGAGGTAGTGTGTACTATTCCATTGTGGAGGTAGTGTGTACTATTCCATTGTGGAGGTAGTCCATTCTATTCCATTGTGGAGGTCGTCCGTACTATTCCATTGTGCAGGTAGTGTGTACTATTCCATTGTGGAGCTAGTCCGTACTATTTCATTGTGGAGGTAGTGTGTACTATTCCATTGTGGAGGTAGTCTGTACTATTCCATTGTGGTGGTAGTGTGTACTATTTCATTGTGGAGGTTGTCTGTACTCTTCCATTGTTAAGGAAGTCTGTACTATTCCATTGAGGAGGTATTGTGTACTATTTCTTTGTGGAGGTAGTGTGTACTATTCCATTGTGGAGGTAGTCCGTACTGTTCCAATGTGGAGGTAGTGTGTACTATTCCATACTGGAGGTAGTGTGTACTATTCCATAGTGGAGGTAGACCGTACTATTTCATTGTGGAGGTAGTCTGTACTATTTCATTGTGGAGGTAGTGTGTACTATTCCATTGTGGAGGTTGTCTGTACTATTCCATTGTGGTGGTAGTGTGTACTATTTCATTGTGGAGGTAGTCTGTACTATTCCATTGTGGAGGTAGTCCATACTATTCCATAGTGGAGGTAGTGTGTACTATTTCATTGTGGAGGTAGTCCGTACTATTTCATTGTGGAGGTAGTGTGTACTAATCCATTGTGGAGGTAGTCCGTACTATTCCATTGTGGAGGTAGTGTGTACTATTCCATAGTGGAGGTAGTCCGTACCATTCCATAGTGGAGGTAGTCCGTACTATTCCATTGTGGAGGTAGTGTGTACTATTCCATTGTGGCGGTAGTGTGTACTATTCCATTGTGGAGGTAGTTCAACTATTCCATTGTTGAGGTAGTGTGTACTATTCCATTGTGGAGGTAGTCCGTACTATTCCATTGTGGAGGTAGTCTGTACTATTTCATTGTGGAGGTAGTGTGTACTATTCCATTGTGGAGGTAGTCCGTACTATTCCAATGTGGAGGTAGTCCGTACTATTCCTTTGTGGAGGTAGTGTGTACTATTCCATTGTGGAGGTAGTGTGTACTATTCCATTGTGGAGGTAGTCTGTACTATTCCATTGCGGTGGTAGTGTGTACAATTTCATTGTGGAGGTAGTCTGTACTATTCCATTGTGGAGGTAGTCCATACTATTCCATTGTGGAGGTAGTGTGTATTATTTCATTGTGGAGGTAGTCCGTACTATTTCATTGTGGAGGTAGTCCGTACTATTCCATTGTGGAGGTAGTCCGTACTATTCCATTGTGGAGGTAGTGTGTACTATTCCATAGTGGAGGTAGTACGTACCATTCCATAGTGGAGTTAGTCCGTACTATTTCATTGTTGAGGTTGTGCGTACTATTCCATTGTGGAGGTAGTCTGTACTTTTCCATTGTGGATGTAGTCCGTACCATTCCATAGTGGAGGTAGTCCGTTCTATTTCATTGTGGAGGTTGTGCGTACTATTCCATTTTGGAGGTAGTCTGTACTATTACATTGTGGAGGTAATGTGTACTATTCCATTGTGGAGGTAGTCTGTACTATTCCATTGTGGAGGTAGTCCGTACTATTCCATTGTGGAGGTAGTCCGTACTATTCCATTGTTGATGTAGTGTGTACTATTCCATTGTGGAGGTAGTCCGTACTATTCCAATGTGGAGGTTGTCTGTACTATTCCTTTGTGGAGGTAGTGTGTACTATTCCATTGTGGAGGTAGTCCGTTCTATTCCATTGTAGAGGTAGTGTGTACTATTCCATTGTGAAGGTAGTGTGTACTATTCCATTGTGGAGGTAGTTCGTACTATTCCATTGTTGAGGTAGTGTGTACTATTCCATTGTGGAGGTAGTCCGTACTATTCCATTGTGGAGGTAGTCTGTACTATATCATTGTGGAGGTAGTGTGTACTATTCCATTGTGGAGGTAGTCCGTACTATTCCAATGTGGAGGTTGTCTGTACTATTCCTTTGTGGAGGTAGTGTGTACTATTCCATTGTGGAGGTAGTCCGTTCTATTCCATTGTAGAGGTAGTGTGTACTATTCCATTGTGGAGGTAGTGTGTACTATTCCATTGTGGAGGTAGTTCGTACTATTCCATTGTGGAGGTAGTGTGTACTATTCCATTGTGGAGGTAGTCTGTACTATTCCATTGCGGTGGTAGTCCGTACTATTCCATTGTGGAGGTAGTCCGTACTATTCCATTGTGGAGGTAGTGTGTATTATTTCATTGTGGAGGTAGTCCGTACTATTTCATTGTGGAGGTAGTGTGTACTATTCCATTGTGGAGGTAGTCCGTACTATTCCATTGTGGAGGTAGTGTGTACTATTCCATAGTGGAGGTAGTCCGTATTATTCCATTGTGGAGGAAGTCCGTACTATTCCATTGTGGAGGTAGTGTGTACTATTCCATAGTGGAGGTAGTCCGTACCATTCCATAGTGGAGTTAGTCCGTACTATTTCATTGTTGAGGTTGTGCGTACTATTCCATTGTGGAGGTAGTCTGTACTTTTCCATTGTGGATGTAGTGTGTACTATTCCATTGTGGAGGTAGTCCGTAATATTCCAATGTGGAGGTAGTCCGTACTATTCCTTTGTGGAGGTAGTGTGTACTATTCCATTGTGGAGGTAGTGTGTACTATTCCATTGTGGAGGTAGTCCATTCTATTCCATTGTGGAGGTCGTCCGTACTATTCCATTGTGCAGGTAGTGTGTACTATTCCATTGTGGAGCTAGTCCGTACTATTTCATTGTGGAGGTAGTGTGTACTATTCCATTGTGGAGGTAGTCTGTACTATTCCATTGTGGTGGTAGTGTGTACTATTTCATTGTGGAGGTTGTCTGTACTCTTCCATTGTTAAGGAAGTCTGTACTATTCCATTGAGGAGGTATTGTGTACTATTTCTTTGTGGAGGTAGTGTGTACTATTCCATTGTGGAGGTAGTCCGTACTGTTCCAATGTGGAGGTAGTGTGTACTATTCCATACTGGAGGTAGTGTGTACTATTCCATAGTGGAGGTAGACCGTACTATTTCATTGTGGAGGTAGTCTGTACTATTTCATTGTGGAGGTAGTGTGTACTATTCCATTGTGGAGGTTGTCTGTACTATTCCATTGTGGTGGTAGTGTGTACTATTTCATTGTGGAGGTAGTCTGTACTATTCCATTGTGGAGGTAGTCCATACTATTCCATAGTGGAGGTAGTGTGTACTATTTCATTGTGGAGGTAGTCCGTACTATTTCATTGTGGAGGTAGTGTGTACTAATCCATTGTGGAGGTAGTCCGTACTATTCCATTGTGGAGGTAGTGTGTACTATTCCATAGTGGAGGTAGTCCGTACCATTCCATAGTGGAGGTAGTCCGTACTATTCCATTGTGGAGGTAGTGTGTACTATTCCATTGTGGCGGTAGTGTGTACTATTCCATTGTGGAGGTAGTTCAACTATTCCATTGTTGAGGTAGTGTGTACTATTCCATTGTGGAGGTAGTCCGTACTATTCCATTGTGGAGGTAGTCTGTACTATTTCATTGTGGAGGTAGTGTGTACTATTCCATTGTGGAGGTAGTCCGTACTATTCCATTGTGGAGGTAGTGTGTACTATTGCATTGTGGAGGTAGTCTGTACTATTCCATTGTGGAGGTAGTCCATACTATTCCATTGTGGAGGTAGTGTGTACTATTCCATTGTGGAGGTAGTCCATACTATTTCATTGTTGAGGTAGTGTGTACTATTCCATTGTGGAGGTAGTCTGTACTATTCCATTGTGGAGGTAGTGTGTACTATTCCATTGTTGAGGTAGTCTGTACTATTCCATTGTGGTGGTAGTGTGTACTATTTCATTGTGGAGGTAGTCTGTACTATTCCATTGTGGAGGTAGTCCATACTATTCCATTGTGGAGCTAGTGTGTACTATTTCATTGTGGAGCTAGTCCGTACTATTTCATTGTGGAAGTAGTGTGTACTATTCCATTGTGGAGGTAGTCCGTACCATTCCATAGTGGAGGTAGTCCGTACTATTTCATTGTGGAGGTTGTGCGTACTATTCCATTGTGGAGGTAGTGTGTACTATTCCATTGTGGAAGTAGTCCGTACTATTTCATTGTGGAGGTAGTGTGTACTATTCCATTGTGGATGTAGTCTGTACTATTCCATTGTGGTGGTAGTGTGTACTATTCCATTGTGGAGGTAGTCCATTCTATTCCATTGTGGAGGTAGTGTGTACTATTCCATTGTGGAGGTAGTGTGTACTATTCCATTGTGGAGGTAGTCCGTACTATTCCATTGTGGAGGTAGTCTGTACTATTTCATTGTGGAGGTAGTGTGTACTATTCCATTGTGGAGGTAGTCCGTACTATTCCATTGTGGAGGTAGTGTGTACTATTCCATTGTGGAGGTAGTCTGTACTTTTCCATTGTGGTGGTAGTGTGTACTATTTCATTGTGGAGGTAGTCTGTACTATTCCATTGTGGAGGTAGTCCATACTATTCCATTGTGGAGGTAGTGTGTACTATTCCATTGTGGAGGTAGTGTGTACTATTCCATTGTGGAGGTAGTCTGTACTTTTCCATTGTGGTGGTAGTGTGTACTATTTCATTGTGGAGGTAGTCTGTACTATTCCATTGTGGAGGTAGTCCATACTATTCAATTGTGGAGGTAGTGTGTACTATTCCATTGTGGAGGTAGTGTGTACTATTCCATTGTGGAGGTAGTCTGTACTATTCCATTGTGGAGGTAGTCTGTACTTTTCCATTGTGGTGGTAGTGTGTACTATTTCATTGTGGAGGTAGTCTGTACTATTCCATTGTGGAGGTAGTCCATACTATTCAATTGTGGAGGTAGTGTGTACTATTCCATTGTGGAGGTAGTGTGTACTATTCCATTGTGGAGGTAGTCTGTACTATTCCATTGTGGAGGTAGTCTGTACTTTTCCATTGTGGTGGTAGTGTGTACTATTTCATTGTGGAGGTAGTCTGTACTATTCCATTGTGGAGGTAGTCCATACTATTCAATTGTGGAGGTAGTGTGTACTATTCCATTGTGGAGGTAGTGTGTACTATTCCATTGTGGAGGTAGTCTGTACTATTCCATTGTGGAGGTAGTCTGTACTTTTCCATTGTGGTGGTAGTGTGTACTATTTCATTGTGGAGGTAGTCTGTACTATTCCATTGTGGAGGTAGTCCATACTATTCCATTGTGGAGGTAGTGTGTACTATTCCATTGTGGAGGTAGTGTGTACTATTCCATTGTGGAGGTAGTGTGTACTATTCCATAGTGGAGGTAGTGTGTACTATTCCATTGTGGAGGTAGTGTGTACTATTCCATAGTGGAGGTAGACCGTACTATTCCATTGTGGAGGTAGTGTGCACTATTCCATTGTGGAGGTAGTGTGTACTATTCCATTGTGGAGGTAGTCTGTACTATTCCATTGTGGAGGTAGTGTGTACTATTCCATTGTGGAGGTAGTGTGTACTATTCCTTTGTGGAGGTAGTCCGTACTATTTCATTGTGGAGGTAGTGTGTACTATTCCATTGTGGAGGTAGTGTGTACTATTCCATTGTGGAGGTAGTGTGTACTATTCCATTGTGGAGGTAGTGTGTACTATTCCATTGTGGAGGTAGTGTGTACTATTCCATAGTGGAGGTAGACCGTACTATTCCATTGTGGAGGTAGTGTGTACTATTCCATTGTGGAGGTAGTCTGTACTATTACATTGTGGAGGTAATGTGTACTATTCCATTGTGGAGGTAGTGTGTACTATTCCATTGTGGAGGTAGTCCGTACTATTCCAATGTGGAGGTTGTCTGTACTATTCCTTTGTGGAGGTAGTGTGTACTATTCCATTGTGGATGTAGTGTGTACTATTCCATTGTGGAGGTAGTCCGTTCTATTCCATTGTGCAGGTAGTGTGTACTATTCCATTGTGGAGGTAGTGTGTACTATTCCATTTTGGAGGTAGTCCGTACTATTCCAATGTGGAGGTAGTCCGTACTATTCCTTTGTGGAGGTAGTGTGTACTATTCCATTGTGAAGGTAGTCCGTACTATTCCATTGTGGAGGTCGTCCGTACTATTCCATTGTGCAGGTAGAGTGTACTATTCCATTGTGGAAGTAGTCCGTACTATTTCATTGTGGAGGTAGTGTGTACTATTCCATTGTGGATGTAGTCTGTACTATTCCATTGTGGTGGTAGTGTGTACTATTCCATTGTGGAGGTAGTCCGTTCTATTCCATTGTGGAGGTAGTGTGTACTATTCCATTGTGAAGGTAGTGTGTACTATTCCATTGTGGAGGTAGTTCGTACTATTCCATTGTTGAGGTAGTGTGTACTATTCCATTGTGGAGGTAGTCCGTACTATTTCATTGTGGAGGTAGTGCGTACTATTCCATTGTGGATGTAGTCTGTACTTTTCCATTGTGGATGCAGTGTGTACTATTCCATTGTGGAGGTAGTCCGTAATATTCCAATGTGGAGGTAGTCCGTACTATTCCATTGTGGAGGTAGTGTGTACTATTCCATAGTGGAGGTAGTCCGTACCATTCCATAGTGGAGATAGTCCGTTGTATTTCATTGTGGAGGTTGTGCGTAGTATTCCATTGTGGAGGTAGTCTGTACTATTACATTTTGGAGGTAGTGTGTACTATTCCATTGTGGAGGTAGTGTGTACTATTCCATTGTGGAGGTAGTGTGTACTACTCCATTGTGGAGGTAGTCCGTACTATTCCAATGTGGAGGTTGTCTGTACTATTCCTTTGTGGAGGTAGTGTGTACTATTCCATTGTGGAGGTAGTGTGTACTATTCCATTGTGGAGGGAGTCCGTTCTATTCAATTGTGCAGGTAGTGTGTACTATTCCATTGTGGAGGTAGTGTGTACTATTCCATTTTGGAGGTAGTCCGTACTATTCCAATGTGGAGGTAGTCCGTACTATTCCTTTGTGGAGGTAGTGTGTACTATTCCATTGTGGAGGTAGTGTGTACTATTCCATTGTGGAGGTAGTCCGTACTATTCCATTGTGGAGGTCGTCCGTACTATTCCATTGTGCAGGTAGAGTGTACTATTCCATTGTGGAAGTAGTCCGTACTATTTCATTGTGGAGGTAGTGTGTACTATTCCATTGTGGATGTAGTCTGTACTATTCCATTGTGGTGGTAGTGTGTACTATTCCATTGTGGAGGTAGTCCGTTCTATTCCATTGTGGAGGTAGTGTGTACTATTCCATTGTGGAGGTAGTGTGTACTATTCCATTGTGGAGGTAGTTCGTACTATTCCATTGTTGAGGTAGTGTGTACTATTCCATTGTGGAGGTAGTCCGTACTATTCCATTGTGGAGGTAGTCTGTACTATATCATTGTGGAGGTAGTGTGTACTATTCCATTGTGGAGGTAGTCCGTACTATTCCATTGTGGAGGTAGTGTGTACTATTCCATTGTGGAGGTAGTCTGTACTATTCCATTGCGGTGGTAGTGTGTACTATTTCATTGTGGAGGTAGTCTGTACTATTCCATTGTGGAGGTAGTCCGTACTATTCCATTGTGGAGGTAGTGTGTATTATTTCATTGTGGAGGTAGTCCGTACTATTTCATTGTGGAGGTAGTGTGTACTATTCCATTGTGGAGGTAGTCCGTACTATTCCATTGTGGAGGTAGTGTGTACTATTCCATAGTGGAGGTAGTCCGTACCATTCCATAGTGGAGTTAGTCCGTACTATTTCATTGTTGAGGTTGTGCGTACTATTCCACTGTGGAGGTAGTCTGTACTTTTCCATTGTGGATGTAGTGTGTACTATTCCATTGTGGAGGTAGTCCGTAATATTCCAATGTGGAGGTAGTCCGTACTATTCCTTTGTGGAGGTAGTGTGTACTATTCCATTGTGGAGGTAGTGTGTACTATTCCATTGTGGAGGTAGTCTGTACTATTCCATTGCGGTGGTAGTGTGTACAATTTCATTGTGGAGGTAGTCTGTACTATTCCATTGTGGAGGTAGTCCATACTATTCCATTGTGGAGGTAGTGTGTATTATTTCATTGTGGAGGTAGTCCGTACTATTTCATTGTGGAGGTAGTCCGTACTATTCCATTGTGGAGGTAGTCCGTACTATTCCATTGTGGAGGTAGTGTGTACTATTCCATAGTGGAGGTAGTACGTACCATTCCATAGTGGAGTTAGTCCGTACTATTTCATTGTTGAGGTTGTGCGTACTATTCCATTGTGGAGGTAGTCTGTACTATTCCATTGTGGAGGTAGTGTGTACTATTCCATAGTGGAGGTAGTCCGTACCATTCCATAGTGGAGGTAGTCCGTACTATTTCATTGTTGAGGTAGTCCGTACCATTCCATAGTGGAGGTAGTCCGTACTATTTCATTGTTGAGGTTGTGCGTACTATTCCATTTTGGAGGTAGTCTGTACTATTACATTGTGGAGGTAATGTGTACTATTCCATTGTGGAGGTAGTCTGTACTATTCCATTGTGGAGGTAGTCCGTACTATTCCATTGTGGAGGTAGTCCGTACTATTCCATTGTTGATGTAGTGTGTACTATTCCATTGTGGAGGTAGTCCGTACTATTCCAATGTGGAGGTTGTCTGTACTATTCCTTTGTGGAGGTAGTGTGTACTATTCCATTGTGGAGGTAGTCCGTTCTATTCCATTGTAGAGGTAGTCCGTACTATTCCTTTGTGGAGGTAGTGTGTACTATTCCATTGTGGAGGTAGTTCGTACTATTCCATTGTTGAGGTAGTGTGTACTATTCCATTGTGGAGGTAGTCCGTACTATTCCATTGTGGAGGTAGTGTGTGCTATTCCATTGTGGAGGTAGTCCGTACTATTCCATTGTGGAGGTAGTCCGTACTATTCCAATGTGGAGGTAGTCCGTACTATTCCATTGTGGAGGTAGTGTGTACTATTCCATTGTGGAGGTAGTCCGTACTATTCCAATGTGGAGGTAGTCCGTACTATTCCATTGTGGAGGTAGTGTGTACTATTCCATTGTGGAGGTAGTCCGTTCTATTCCATTGTAGAGGTAGTGTGTACTATTCCATTGTGGTGGTAGTGTGTACTATTCCATTGTGGAGGTAGTTCGTACTATTCCATTGTTGAGGTAGTGTGTACTATTCCATTGTGGAGGTAGTCCGTACTATTCCATTGTGGAGGTAGTCTGTACTATATCATTGTTGAGGTAGTGTGTACTATTCCATTGTGGAGGTAGTCCGTACTATTCCATTGTGGAGGTAGTGTGTATTATTCCATTGTGGAGGTAGTGTGTACTATTCCATTGTGGAGGTAGTGTGTATTATTTCATTGTGGAGGTAGTCCGTACTATTTCATTGTGGAGGTAGTGTGTACTATTCCATTGTGGAGGTAGTCCGTACTATTCCATTGTGGAGGTAGTGTGTTCTATTCCATAGTGGAGGTAGTCCGTATTATTCCATTGTGGAGGTAGTCCGTACTATTCCATTGTGGAGGTAGTGTGTACTATTCCATTGTGGAGGTAGTCCGTACTATTCCATTGTGGAGGTAGTGTGTTCTATTCCATAGTGGAGGTAGTCCGTATTATTCCATAGTGGTGGTAGTCCGTACTATTCCATTGTGGAGGTAGTGTGTATTATTTCATTGTGGAGGTAGTGTGTTCTATTCCATAGTGGAGGTAGTCCGTATTATTCCATTGTGGAGGTAGTCCGTACTATTCCATTGTGGAGGTAGTGTGTACTATTTCATTGTGGAGGTAGTGTGTATTATTTCATTGTGGAGGTAGTGTGTTGTATTCCATAGTGGAGGTAGTCCGTATTATTCCATTGTGGAGGTAGTCCGTACTATTCCATTGTGGAGGTAGTGTGTACTATTTCATTGTGGAGGTAGTGTGTACTATTCCATTGTGGAGGTAGTCCGTACTATTCCATTGTGGAGGTAGTGTGTACTATTTCATTGTGGAGGTAGTGTGTACTATTCCATTGTGGAGGTAGTCCGTACTATTTCATTGTGGAGGTAGTGTGTACTATTCCATTGTGGAGGTAGTCCGTACTATTCCATTGTGGAGGTAGTGTGTACTATTCCATTGTGGAGGTAGTCTGTACTATTCCATTGTGGAGGTAGTGTGTACTATTCCATTGTGGAGGTAGTCCGTACTATTCCATTGTGGAGGTAGTGTGTACTATTCCATTGTGGAGGTAGTCTGTACTATTCCATTGTGGAGGTAGTGTGTACTATTCCATTGCGGTGGTAGTGTGTACTATTTCATTGTGGAGGTAGTCCGTACTATTTCATTGTGGAGGTAGTGTGTACTATTCCATTGTGGAGGTAGTCCGTACTATTCCATTGTGGAGGTAGTGTGTTCTATTCCATAGTGGAGGTAGTCCGTATTATTCCATTGTGGAGGTAGTCCGTACTATTCCATTGTGGAGGTAGTGTGTACTATTCCATAGTGGAGGTAGTCCGTACCATTCCATAGTGGAGTTAGTCCGTACTATTTCATTGTTGAGGTTGTGCGTACTATTCCATTGTGGAGGTAGTCTGTACTTTTCCATTGTGGATGTAGTGTGTACTATTCCATTGTGGAGGTAGTCCGTAATATTCCAATGTGGAGGTAGTCCGTACTATTCCTTTGTGGAGGTAGTGTGTACTATTCCATTGTGGAGGTAGTGTGTACTATTCCATTGTGGAGGTAGTCCATTCTATTCCATTGTGGAGGTCGTCCGTACTATTCCATTGTGCAGGTAGTGTGTACTATTCCATTGTGGAGCTAGTCCGTACTATTTCATTATGGAGGTAGTGTGTACTATTCCATTGTGGAGGTAGTCTGTACTATTCCATTGTGGTGGTAGTGTGTACTATTTCATTGTGGAGGTTGTCTGTACTCTTCCATTGTTAAGGAAGTCTGTACTATTCCATTGTGGAGGTATTGTGTACTATTTCTTTGTGGAGGTAGTGTGTACTATTCCATTGTGGAGGTAGTCCGTACTGTTCCAATGTGGAGGTAGTGTGTACTATTCCATACTGGAGGTAGTGTGTACTATTCCATAGTGGAGGTAGACCGTACTATTTCATTGTGGAGTTAGTCTGTACTATTTCATTGTGGAGGTAGTGTGTACTATTCCATTGTGGAGGTAGTCTGTACTATTCCATTGTGGTGGTAGTGTGTACTATTTCATTGTGGAGGTAGTCTGTACTATTCCATTGTGGAGGTAGTCCATACTATTCCATAGTGGAGGTAGTGTGTACTATTTCATTGTGGAGGTAGTCCGTACTATTTCATTGTGGAGGTAGTGTGTACTAATCCATAGTGGAGGTAGTCCGTACTATTCCATTGTGGAGGTAGTGTGTACTATTCCATAGTGGAGGTAGTCCGTACCATTCCATAGTGGAGGTAGTCCGTACTATTTCATTGTGGAGGTTGTGCGTACTATTCCATTGTGGAGGTAGTCTGTACTATTCCATTGTTGTGGTAGTGTGTACTATTCCATTGTGGAGGTAGTCCGTTCTATTCCATTGTAGAGGTAGTGTGTACTATTCCATTGTGGTGGTAGTCTGTACTATTCCATTGTGGAGTTAATGTGTACTATTCCATTGTTGTGGTAGTGTGTACTATTCCATTGTGGAGGTAGTCCGTTCTATTCCATTGTAGAGGTAGTGTGTACTATTCCATTGTGGTGGTAGTCCGTACTATTCCATTGTGGAGGTAGTGTGTACTATTCCATTGTGGAGTTAATGTGTACTATTCCATTGTTGTGGTAGTGTGTACTATTCCATTGTGGAGGTAGTCCGTTCTATTCCATTGTAGAGGTAGTGTGTACTATTCCATTGTGGTGGTAGTCTGTACTATTCCATTGTGGAGTTAATGTGTACTATTCCATTGTTGTGGTAGTGTGTACTATTCCATTGTGGAGGTAGTCCGTTCTATTCCATTGTAGAGGTAGTGTGTACTATTCCATTGTGGTGGTAGTCCGTACTATTCCATTGTGGAGGTAGTCTGTACTATTCCATTGTGGAGTTAATGTGTACTATTCCATTGTTGTGGTAGTGTGTACTATTCCATTGTGGAGGTAGTCCGTTCTATTCCATTGTAGAGGTAGTGTGTACTATTCCATTGTGGTGGCAGTCCGTACTATTCCATTGTGGAGGTAGTGTGTACTATTCCATTGTGGAGGTAGTCCGTTCTATTCCATTGTAGAGGTAGTGTGTACTATTCCATTGTGGTGGTAGTGTGTACTATTCCATTGTGGAGGTAGTTCGTACTATTCCATTGTTGAGGTAGTGTGTACTATTCCATTGTGGAGGTAGTCCGTACTATTCCATTGTGGAGGTAGTCTGTACTATATCATTGTGGAGGTAGTGTGTACTATTCCATTGTGGAGGTAGTCCGTACTATTCCATTGTGGTGGTAGTGTGTACTATTCCATTGTGGAGGTAGTCTGTACTATTCCATTGTGGAGGTAGTCCGTACTATTCCATTGTGGAGGTAGTTCGTACTATTCCATTGTGGAGGTAGTGTGTACTATTCCATTGTGGAGGTAGTCTGTACTATTCCATTGTGGAGGTAGTTCGTACTATTCCATTGTGGAGGTAGTGTGTACTATTCCATTGTGGAGGTAGTCTGTACTATTCCATTGTGGAGGTAGTGTGTACTATTCCATTGTGGAGGTAGTCCGTTCTATTCCATTGTAGAGGTAGTGTGTACTATTCCATTGTGGTGGTAGTGTGTACTATTCCATTGTGGAGGTAGTTCGTACTATTCCATTGTTGAGGTAGTGTGTACTATTCCATTGTGGAGGTAGTCCGTACTATTCCATTGTTGAGGTAGTGTGTACTATTCCATTGTGGAGGTAGTCCGTACTATTCCATTGTGGAGGTAGACTGTACTATATCATTGTGGAGGTAGTGTGTACTATTCCATTGTGGAGGTAGTCCGTACTATTCCATTGTGGAGGTAGTGTGTACTATTCCATTGTGGAGGTAGTGTGCACTATACCATTGTGGAGGTAGTCCGTACTATTGCATTGTGGAGGTAGTGTGTATTATTTCATTGTGGAGGTAGTCCGTACTATTTCATTGTGGAGGTAGTGTGTACTATTCCATTGTGGAGGTAGTCCGTACTATTCCATTGTGGAGGTAGTGTGTTCTATTCCATAGTGGAGGTAGTCCGTATTATTCCATTGTGGAGGTAGTCCGTACTATTCTATTGTGGAGGTAGTGTGTACTATTCCATAGTGGAGGTAGTCCGTACCATTCCATAGTGGAGTTAGTCCGTACTATTTCATTGTTGAGGTTGTGCGTACTATTCCATTGTGGAGGTAGTCTGTACTTTTCCATTGTGGATGTAGTGTGTACTATTCCATTGTGGAGGTAGTCCGTAATATTCCAATGTGGAGGTAGTCCGTACTATTCCTTTGTGGAGGTAGTGTGTACTATTCCATTGTGGAGGTAGTGTGTACTATTCCATTGTGGAGGTAGTCCATTCTATTCCATTGTGGAGGTCGTCCGTACTATTCCATTGTGCAGGTAGTGTGTACTATTCCATTGTGGAGCTAGTCCGTACTATTTCATTATGGAGGTAGTGTGTACTATTCCATTGTGGAGGTAGTCTGTACTATTCCATTGTGGTGGTAGTGTGTACTATTTCATTGTGGAGGTTGTCTGTACTCTTCCATTGTTAAGGAAGTCTGTACTATTCCATTGTGGAGGTATTGTGTACTATTTCTTTGTGGAGGTAGTGTGTACTATTCCATTGTGGAGGTAGTCCGTACTGTTCCAATGTGGAGGTAGTGTGTACTATTCCATACTGGAGGTAGTGTGTACTATTCCATAGTGGAGGTAGACCGTACTATTTCATTGTGGAGTTAGTCTGTACTATTTCATTGTGGAGGTAGTGTGTACTATTCCATTGTGGAGGTAGTCTGTACTATTCCATTGTGGTGGTAGTGTGTACTATTTCATTGTGGAGGTAGTCTGTACTATTCCATTGTGGAGGTAGTCCATACTATTCCATAGTGGAGGTAGTGTGTACTATTTCATTGTGGAGGTAGTCCGTACTATTTCATTGTGGAGGTAGTGTGTACTAATCCATTGTGGAGGTAGTCCGTACTATTCCATTGTGGAGGTAGTGTGTACTATTCCATAGTGGAGGTAGTCCGTACCATTCCATAGTGGAGGTAGTCCGTACTATTTCATTGTGGAGGTTGTGCGTACTATTCCATTGTGGAGGTAGTCTGTACTATTCCATTGTGGAGTTAATGTGTACTATTCCATTGTTGTGGTAGTGTGTACTATTCCATTGTGAAGGTAGACCGTACTATTCCAATGTGGAGGTAGTCCGTACTATTCCTTTGTGGAGGTAGTGTGTACTATTCCATTCTGGAGGTAGTGTGTACTATTCCATTGTGAAGGTAGTCCGTACTATTCCAATGTGGAGGTAGTCCGTACTATTCCTTTGTGGAGGTAGTGTGTACTATTCCATTGTGGAGGTAGTGTGTACTATTCCATTGTGGAGGTAGTGTGTACTATTCCATTGTGAAGGTAGTGTGTACTATTCCATTGTGGAGGTAGTGTGTACTATTCCATTGTGAAGGTAGTGTGTACTATTCCATTGTGGAGGTAATGTGTACTATTCCATAGTGGAGGTAGTCTGTACTATTCCATTGTGGAGGTAGTGTGTACTATTCCATTGTGGAGGTAGTCCGTTCTATTCCATTGTGGAGGTCGTCCGTACTATTCCATTGTGCAGGTAGTGTGTACTATTCCATTGTGGAGCTAGTCCGTACTATTTCATTGTGGAGGTAGTGTGTATTATTCCATTGTGGAGGTAGTCTGTACTATTCCATTGTGGTGGTAGTGTGTACTATTTCATTGTGGAGGTTGTCTGTACTCTTCCATTGTTAAGGAAGTCTGTACTATTCCATTGTGGAGGTAGTCTGTACTATTCCATTGTGGAGGTAGTGTGTACTATTCCATTGTGGAGGTAGTGTGTACTATTCCATTGTGGAGGTAGTGTGTACTATTCCATAGTGGAGGTAGTCCGTATTATTTCATTGTGGAGGTCGAGTGTACTATTCCATTGTGGAGGTAGTGTGTACTATTCCATAGTGGAGGTAGTCCGTATTATTTCATTGTGGAGGTCGTGTGTACTATTCCATTGTGGAGGTAGTGTGTACTATTCCATTGTGGAGGTAGTGTGTACTATTCCATTGTGGAGGTAGTGTGTACTATTCCATTGTGGAGGTAATGTGTACTATTCCATCGTGGATGTAGTCTGTACTATTCCATTGTGGTGGTAGTGTGTACTATTCCATTGTGGAGGTAGTCCGTTCTATTCCATTGTGGAGGTAGTGTGTACTATTCCATTGTGGAGGTAGTGTGTACTATTCCATTGTGGAGGTAGTTCGTACTATTCCATTGTTGAGGTAGTGTGTACTATTCCATTGTGGAGGTAGTCCGTACTATTCCAATGTGGAGGTAGTCCGTACTATTCCTTTGTGGAGGTAGTGTGTACTATTCCATTGTGGAGGTAGTGTGTACTATTCCATAGTGGAGGTAGTCCGTACCATTCCATAGTGGAGTTAGTCCGTACTATTTCATTGTTGAGGTTGTGCGTACTATTCCATTGAGGATGTAGTCTGTACTTTTCCATTGTGGATGTAGTGTGTACTATTCCATTGTGGAGGTAGTCCGTAATATTCCAATGTTGAGGTAGTCCGTACTATTCCATTGTGGAGGTAGTGTGTACTATTCCATAGTGGAGGTAGTACGTACCATTCCATAGTGGAGGTAGTCCGTTCTATTTCATTGTGGAGGTTGTGCGTACTATTCCATTGTGGAGGTAGTCTGTACTATTACATTGTGGAGGTAATGTGTACTATTCCATTGTGGAGGTAGTGTGTACTATTCCATTGTGCAGGTAGTCCGTACTATTCCAATGTGGAGGTTGTCTGTACTATTCCTTTGTGGAGGTAGTGTGTACTATTCCATTGTGGAGGTAGTGTGTACTATTCCATTGTGGAGGGAGTCCATTCTATTCCATTGTGCAGGTAGTGTGTACTATTCCATTGTGGAGGTAGTGTGTACTATTCCATTTTGGAGGTAGTCCGTACTATTCCAATGTGGAGGTAGTCCGTACTATTCCTTTGTGGAGGTAGTGTGTACTATTCCATTGTGGAGGTAGTGTGTACTATTCCATTGTGGAGGTAGTCCGTACTATTCCATTGTGGAGGTCGT
Organism: Hemitrygon akajei; assembly: GCF_048418815.1. Taxonomy (NCBI): domain Eukaryota; kingdom Metazoa; phylum Chordata; class Chondrichthyes; order Myliobatiformes; family Dasyatidae; genus Hemitrygon; species Hemitrygon akajei. The sequence continues at coordinate 88,420,760 of NC_133128.1, forward strand.
CCGTACTATTCCATTGTGCAGGTAGAGTGTACTATTCCATTGTGGAAGTAGTCCGTACTATTTCATTGTGGAGGTAGTGTGTACTATTCCATTGTGGATGTAGTCAGTACTATTCCATTGTGGTGGTAGTGTGTACTATTCCATTGTGGAGGTAGTCCGTTCTATTCCATTGTGGAGGTAGTGTGTACTATTCCATTGTGGAGGTAGTGTGTACTATTCCATTGTGGAGGTAGTTCGTACTATTCCATTGTTGAGGTAGTGTGTACTATTCCATTGTGGAGGTAGTCCGTACTATTCCATTGTGGAGGTAGTGTGTACTATTCCATTGTGGAGGTAGTCCGTTCTATTCCATTGTGGAGGTAGTGTGTACTATTCCATTGTGGAGGTAGTGTGTACTATTCCATTGTGGAGGTAGTTCGTACTATTCCATTGTTGAGGTAGTGTGTACTATTCCATTGTGGAGGTAGTCCGTACTATTCCATTGTGGAGGTAGTCTGTACTATATCATTGTGGAGGTAGTGTGTACTATTCCATTGTGGAGGTAGTCCGTACTATTCCATTGTGGAGGTAGTGTGTACTATTCCATTGTGGAGGTAGTGTGTACTATTCCATTGTGGAGGTAGTGTGTACTATTCCATTGTGGAGGTAGTCCGTTCTATTCCATTGTGGAGGTAGTGTGTACTATTCCATTGCGGTGGTAGTCCGTACTATTCCATTGTGGAGGTAGTGTGTATTATTTCATTGTGGAGGTAGTCCGTACTATTCCATTGTGGAGGTAGTGTGTACTATTCCATTGTGGAGGTAGTCCGTTCTATTCCATTGTGGAGGTAGTGTGTACTATTCCATTGTGGAGGTAGTGTGTACTATTCCATTGTGGAGGTAGTGTGTACTATTCCATTGTGGAGGTAGTGTGTACTATTCCATTGTGGAGGTAGTCCGTTCTATTCCATTGTGGAGGTAGTGTGTACTATTCCATTGTGGTGGTAGTCCGTACTATTCCATTGTGGAGGTAGTGTGTATTATTTCATTGTGGAGGTAGTCCGTACTATTTCATTGTGGAGGTAGTGTGTACTATTCCATTGTGGAGGTAGTCCGTACTATTCCATTGTGGAGGTAGTGTGTACTATTCCATAGTGGAGGTAGTCCGTACTATTCCATTGTGGAGGTAGTCCGTACTATTCCATTGTGGAGGTAGTGTGTACTATTCCATAGTGGAGGTAGTCCGTACCATTCCATAGTGGAGTTAGTCCGTACTATTTCATTGTTGAGGTTGTGCGTACTATTCCATTGTGGAGGTAGTCTGTACTTTTCCATTGTGGATGTAGTGTGTACTATTCCATTGTGGAGGTAATCCGTAATATTCCAATGTGGAGGTAGTCCGTACTATTCCTTTCTGGAGGTAGTGTGTACTATTCCATTGTGGAGGTAGTGTGTACTATTCCATTGTGGAGGTAGTCCATTCTATTCCATTGTGGAGGTCGTCCGTACTATTCCATTGTGCAGGTAGTGTGTACTATTCCATTGTGGAGCTAGTCCGTACTATTTCATTGTGGAGGTAGTGTGTACTATTCCATTGTGGAGGTAGTCTGTACTATTCCATTGTGGTGGTAGTGTGTACTATTTCATTGTGGAGGTTGTCTGTACTCTTCCATTGTTAAGGAAGTCTGTACTATTCCATTGTGGAGGTATTTTGTACTATTTCTTTGTGGAGGTAGTGTGTACTATTCCATTGTGGAGGTAGTCCGTACTGTTCCAATGTGGAGGTAGTGTGTACTATTCCATACTGGAGGTAGTGTGTACTATTCCATAGTGGAGGTAGACCGTACTATTTCATTGTGGAGGTAGTCTGTACTATTTCATTGTGGAGGTAGTGTGTACTATTCCATTGTGGAGGTAGTCTGTACTATTCCATTGTGGTGGTAGTGTGTACTATTTCATTGTGGAGGTAGTCTGTACTATTCCATTGTGGAGGTAGTCCATACTATTCCATAGTGGAGGTAGTGTGTACTATTTCATTGTGGCGGTAGTCCGTACTATTTCATTGTTGAGGTTGTGCGTACTATTCCATTGTGGATGTAGTCTGTACTTTTCCATTGTGGATGTAGTGTGTACTATTCCATTGTGGAGGTAGTCCGTAATATTCCAATGTTGAGGTAGTCCGTACTATTCCATTGTGGAGGTAGTGTGTACTATTCCATAGTGGAGGTAGTCCGTACCATTCCATAGTGGAGGTAGTCCGTTCTATTTCATTGTGGAGGTTGTGCGTACTATTCCATTGTGGAGGTAGTCTGTACTATTACATTGTGGAGGTAATGTGTACTATTCCATTGTGGAGGTAGTGTGTACTATTCCATTGTGCAGGTAGTCCGTACTATTCCAATGTGGAGGTTGTCTGTACTATTCCTTTGTGGAGGTAGTGTGTACTATTCCATTGTGCAGGTAGTGTGTACTATTCCATTGTGGAGGTAGTGTGTACTATTCCATTTTGGAGGTAGTCCGTACTATTCCAATGTGGAGGTAGTCCGTACTATTCCTTTGTGGAGGTAGTGTGTACTATTCCATTGTGGAGGTAGTGTGTACTATTCCATTGTGGAGGTAGTCCGTACTATTCCATTGTGGAGGTCGTCCGTACTATTCCATTGTGCAGGTAGAGTGTACTATTCCGTTGTGGAAGTAGTCCGTACTATTTCATTGTGGAGGTAGTGTGTACTATTCCATTGTGGATGTAGTCAGTACTATTCCATTGTGGAGGTAGAGTGTACTATTCCATTGTGGAAGTAGTCCGTACTATTTCATTGTGGAGGTAGTGTGTACTATTCCATTGTGGAAGTAGTCCGTACTATTCCATTGTGGTGGTAGTGTGTACTATTCCATTGTGGAGGTAGTCCGTTCTATTCCATTGTGGAGGTAGTGTGTACTATTCCATTGTGGAAGTAGTCCGTACTATTCCATTGTGCAGGTAGAGTGTACTATTCCATTGTGGAAGTAGTCCGTACTATTTCATTGTGGAGGTAGTGTGTACTATTCCATTGTGGAGGTAGTCCGTACTATTCCATTGTGGTGGTAGTGTGTACTATTCCATTGTGGAGGTAGTCCGTTCTATTCCATTGTGGAGGTAGTGTGTACTATTCCATTGTGGAGGTAGTGTGTACTATTCCATTGTGGAGGTAGTTCGTACTATTCCATTGTTGAGGTAGTGTGTACTATTCCATTGTGGAGGTAGTCCGTACTATTCCATTGTGGAGGTAGTCTGTACTATATCATTGTGGAGGTAGTGTGTACTATTCCATTGTGGAGGTAGTCCGTACTATTCCATTGTGGAGGTAGTGTGTATTATTCCATTGTGGAGTTAGTCCGTACTATTCCATTGTGGAGGTAGTCCGTACTATTCCATTGTGGAGGTAGTGTGTATTATTTCATTGTGGAGGTAGTGTGTACTATATCATTGTGGAGGTAGTGTGTACTATTCCATTGTGGAGGTAGTCCGTACTATTCCATTGTGGAGGTAGTGTGTACTATTCCATAGTGGAGGTAGTCCGTACTATTCCATTGTGGAGGTAGTGTGTACTATTCCATAGTGGAGGTAGTCCGTACCATTCCATAGTGGAGTTAGTCCGTACTATTTCATTGTTGAGGTTGTGCGTACTATTCCATTGTGGAGGTAGTCTGTACTTTTCCATTGTGGATGTAGTGTGTACTATTCCATTGTGGAGGTAATCCGTAATATTCCAATGTGGAGGTAGTCCGTACTATTCCTTTGTGGAGGTAGTGTGTACTATTCCATTGTGGAGGTAGTGTGTACTATTCCATTGTGGAGGTAGTCCATTCTATTCCATTGTGGAGGTCGTCCGTACTATTCCATTGTGCAGGTAGTGTGTACTATTCCGTTGTGGAGCTAGTCCGTACTATTTCATTGTGGAGGTAGTGTGTACTATTCCATTGTGGAGGTAGTCTGTACTATTCCATTGTGGTGGTAGTGTGTACTATTTCATTGTGGAGGTAGTGTGTACTATTCCATTGTGGAGGTAGTTCGTACTATTCCATTGTTGAGGTAGTGTGTACTATTCCATTGTGGAGGTAGTCCGTACTATTCCATTGTGGAGGTAGTCTGTACTATATCATTGTGGAGGTAGTGTGTACTATTCCATTGTGGAGGTAGTGTGTATTATTCCATTGTGGAGTTAGTCCGTACTATTCCATTGTGGAGGTAGTCCGTACTATTCCATTGTGGAGGTAGTGTGTATTATTTCATTGTGGAGGTAGTGTGTACTATATCATTGTGGAGGTAGTGTGTACTATTCCATTGTGGAGGTAGTCCGTACTATTCCATTGTGGAGGTAGTGTGTACTATTCCATAGTGGAGGTAGTCCGTACTATTCCATTGTGGAGGTAGTCCGTACTATTCCATTGTGGAGGTAGTGTGTACTATTCCATAGTGGAGGTAGTCCGTACCATTCCATAGTGGAGTTAGTCCGTACTATTTCATTGTTGAGGTTGTGCGTACTATTCCATTGTGGAGGTAGTCTGTACTTTTCCATTGTGGATGTAGTGTGTACTATTCCATTGTGGAGGTAATCCGTAATATTCCAATGTGGAGGTAGTCCGTACTATTCCTTTGTGGAGGTAGTGTGTACTATTCCATTGTGGAGGTAGTGTGTACTATTCCATTGTGGAGGTAGTCCATTCTATTCCATTGTGGAGGTCGTCCGTACTATTCCATTGTGCAGGTAGTGTGTACTATTCCGTTGTGGAGCTAGTCCGTACTATTTCATTGTGGAGGTAGTGTGTACTATTCCATTGTGGAGGTAGTCTGTACTATTCCATTGTGGTGGTAGTGTGTACTATTTCATTGTGGAGGTTGTATGTACTCTTCCATTGTTAAGGAAGTCTGTACTATTCCATTGTGGAGGTATTTTGTACTATTTCTTTGTGGAGGTAGTGTGTACTATTCCATTGTGGAGGTAGTCCGTACTGTTCCAATGTGGAGGTAGTGTGTACTATTCCATACTGGAGGTAGTGTGTACTATTCCATAGTGGAGGTAGACCGTACTATTTCATTGTGGAGGTAGTCTGTACTATTTCATTGTGGAGGTAGTGTGTACTATTCCATTGTGGAGGTAGTCTGTACTATTCCATTGTGGTGGTAGTGTGTACTATTTCATTGTGGAGGTAGTCTGTACTATTCCATTGTGGAGGTAGTCCATACTATTCCATAGTGGAGGTAGTGTGTACTATTTCATTGTGGCGGTAGTCCGTACTATTTCATTGTGGAGGTAGTGTGTACTATTCCATTGTGGAGGTAGTCCGTACTATTCCATTGTGGAGGTAGTGTGTACTATTCCATAGTGGAGGTAGTCCGTACCATTCCATAGTGGAGGTAGTCCGTACTATTTCATTGTGGAGGTTGTGCGTACTATTCCATTGTGGAGGTAGTCTGTACTTTTCCATTGTGGATGTAGTCCGTACCATTCCATAGTGGAGGTAGTCCGTTCTATTTCATTGTGGAGGTTGTGCGTACTATTCCATTGTGGAGGTAGTCTGTACTATTACATTGTGGAGGTAATGTGTACTATTCCATTGTGGAGGTAGTCTGTACTAATCCATTGTGGAGGTAGTCCGTACTATTCCATTGTGGAGGTAGTCCGTACTATTCCATTGTTGATGTAGTGTGTACTATTCCATTGTGGAGGTAGTCCGTACTATTCCAATGTGGAGGTTGTCTGTACTATTCCTTTGTGGAGGTAGTGTGTACTATTCCATTGTGGAGGTAGTCCGTTCTATTCCATTGTAGAGGTAGTGTGTACTATTCCATTGTGGTGGTAGTGTGTACTATTCCATTGTGGAGGTAGTTCGTACTATTCCATTGTTGAGGTAGTGTGTACTATTCCATTGTGGAGGTAGTCCGTACTATTCCATTGTGGAGGTAGTCTGTACTATATCATTGTGGAGGTAGTGTGTACTATTCCATTGTGGAGGTAGTCTGTACTATTCCATTGCGGTGGTAGTCCGTACTATTCCATTGTGGAGGTAGTGTGTATTATTTCATTGTGGAGGTAGTCCGTACTATTTCATTGTGGAGGTAGTGTGTACTATTCCATTGTGGAGGTAGTCCGTACTATTCCATTGTGGAGGTAGTGTGTACTATTCCATAGTGGAGGTAGTCCGTATTATTCCATTGTGGAGGTAGTCCGTACTATTCCATTGTGGAGGTAGTGTGTACTATTCCATAGTGGAGGTAGTCCGTACCATTCCATAGTGGAGTTAGTCCGTACTATTTCATTGTTGAGGTTGTGCGTACTATTCCATTGTGGAGGTAGTCTGTACTTTTCCATTGTGGATGTAGTGTGTACTATTCCATTGTGGAGGTAGTCCGTAATATTCCAATGTGGAGGTAGTCCGTACTATTCTTTTGTGGAGGTAGTGTGTACTATTCCATTGTGGAGGTAGTGTGTACTATTCCATTGTGGAGGTAGTCCATTCTATTCCATTGTGGAGGTCGTCCGTACTATTCCATTGTGCAGGTAGTGTGTACTATTCCATTGTGGAGCTAGTCCGTACTATTTCATTATGGAGGTAGTGTGTACTATTCCATTGTGGAGGTAGTCTGTACTATTCCATTGTGGTGGTAGTGTGTACTATTTCATTGTGGAGGTTGTCTGTACTCTTCCATTGTTAAGGAAGTCTGTACTATTCCATTGTGGAGGTATTGTGTACTATTTCTTTGTGGAGGTAGTGTGTACTATTCCATTGTGGAGGTAGTCCGTACTGTTCCAATGTGGAGGTAGTGTGTACTATTCCATACTGGAGGTAGTGTGTACTATTCCATAGTGGAGGTAGACCGTACTATTTCATTGTGGAGGTAGTCTGTACTATTTCATTGTGGAGGTAGTGTGTACTATTCCATTGTGGAGGTAGTCTGTACTATTCCATTGTGGTGGTAGTGTGTACTATTTCATTGTGGAGGTAGTCTGTACTATTCCATTGTGGAGGTAGTCCATACTATTCCATAGTGGAGGTAGTGTGTACTATTTCATTGTGGAGGTAGTCCGTACTATTTCATTGTGGAGGTAGTGTGTACTAATCCATTGTGGAGGTAGTCCGTACTATTCCATTGTGGAGGTAGTGTGTACTATTCCATAGTGGAGGTAGTCCGTACCATTCCATAGTGGAGGTAGTCCGTACTATTTCATTGTGGAGGTTGTGCGTACTATTCCATTGTGGAGGTAGTCTGTACTATTCCATTGTGGAGTTAATGTGTACTATTCCATTGTGGAGGTAGTGTGTACTATTCCATTGTGAAGGTAGTCCGTACTATTCCAATGTGGAGGTAGTCCGTACTATTCCTTTGTGGAGGTAGTGTGTACTATTCCATTGTGGAGGTAGTGTCTACTATTCCATTGTGAAGGTAGTCCGTACTATTCCAATGTGGAGGTAGTCCGTACTATTCCTTTGTGGAGGTAGTGTGTACTATTCCATTGTGGAGGTAGTGTGTACTATTCCATTGTGGAGGTAGTGTGTACTATTCCATTGTGAAGGTAGTGTGTACTATTCCATTGTGGAGGTAGTGTGTACTATTCCATTGTGAAGGTAGTGTGTACTATTCCATTGTGGAGGTAATGTGTACTATTCCATAGTGGAGGTAGTCTGTACTATTCCATTGTGGAGGTAGTGTGTACTATTCCATTGTGGAGGTAGTCCGTTCTATTCCATTGTGGTGGTAGTGTGTACTATTTCATTGTGGAGGTTGTCTGTACTCTTCCATTGTTAAGGAAGTCTGTACTATTCCATTGTGGAGGTAGTCTGTACTATTCCATTGTGGAGGTAGTGTGTACTATTCCATTGTGGAGGTAGTGTGTACTATTCCATTGTGGAGGTAGTGTGTACTATTCCATAGTGGAGGTAGTCCGTATTATTTCATTGTGGAGGTCGAGTGTACTATTCCATTGTGGAGGTAGTGTGTACTATTCCATAGTGGAGGTAGTCCGTATTATTTCATTGTGGAGGTCGTGTGTACTATTCCATTGTGGAGGTAGTGTGTACTATTCCATCGTGGAGGTAGTGTGTACTATTCCATTGTGGAGGTAGTGTGTACTATTCCATTGTGGAGGTAGTGTGTACTATTCCATTGTGGAGGTAATGTGTACTATTCCATTGTGGATGTAGTCTGTACTATTCCATTGTGGTGGTAGTGTGTACTATTCCATTGTGGAGGTAGTCCGTTCTATTCCATTGTGGAGGTAGTGTGTACTATTCCATTGTGGAGGTAGTGTGTACTATTCCATTGTGGAGGTAGTTCGTACTATTCCATTGTTGAGGTAGTGTGTACTATTCCATTGTGGAGGTAGTCCGTACTATTTCATTGTGGAGGTAGTGCGTACTATTCCATTGTGGAGGTAGTCCGTACTATTCCACTGTGGAGGTAGTGTGTACTATTCCATAGTGGAGGTAGTACGTACCATTCCATAGTGGAGTTAGTCCGTACTATTTCATTGTTGAGGTTGTGCGTACTATTCCATTGTGGATGTAGTCTGTACTTTTCCATTGTGGATGTAGTGTGTACTATTCCATTGTGGAGGTAGTCCGTAATATTCCAATGTTGAGGTAGTCCGTACTATTCCATTGTGGAGGTAGTGTGTACTATTCCATAGTGGAGGTAGTCCGTACCATTCCATAGTGGAGGTAGTCCGTTCTATTTCATTGTGGAGGTTGTGCGTACTATTCCATTGTGGAGGTAGTGTGTACTATTCCATTGTGGAGGTAGTGTGTACTATTCCATTGTGGAGGTAGTGTGTACTATTCCATTGTGGAGGTAGTGTGTACTATTCCATTGTGCAGGTAGTCCGTACTATTCCAATGTGGAGGTTGTCTGTACTATTCCTTTGTGGAGGTAGTGTGTACTATTCCATTGTGGAGGTAGTGTGTACTATTCCATTGTGGAGGGAGTCCATTCTATTCCATTGTGCAGGTAGTGTGTACTATTCCATTGTGGAGGTAGTGTGTACTATTCCATTTTGGAGGTAGTCCGTACTATTCCTTTGTGGAGGTAGTGTGTACTATTCCATTGTGGAGGTAGTGTGTACTATTCCATTGTGGAGGTAGTCCGTACTATTCCATTGTGGAGGTCGTCCGTACTATTCCATTGTGCAGGTAGAGTGTACTATTCCATTGTGGAAGTAGTCCGTACTATTTCATTGTGGAGGTAGTGTGTACTATTCCATTGTGGATGTAGTCTGTACTATTCCATTGTGGTGGTAGTGTGTACTATTCCATTGTGGAGGTAGTCCGTTCTATTCCATTGTGGAGGTAGTGTGTACTATTCCATTGTGGAGGTAGTGTGTACTATTCCATTGTGGAGGTAGTTCGTACTATTCCATTGTTGAGGTAGTGTGTACTATTCCATTGTGGAGGTAGTCCGTACTATTCCATTGTGGAGGTAGTCTGTACTATATCATTGTGGAGGTAGTGTGTACTATTCCATTGTGGAGGTAGTCCGTACTATTCCATTGTGGAGGTAGTGTGTATTATTTCATTGTGGAGGTAGTCCGTACTATTTCATTGTGGAGGTAGTGTGTACTATTCCATTGTGGAGGTAGTCCGTACTATTCCATTGTGGAGGTAGTGTGTACTATTCCATAGTGGAGGTAGTCCGTACTATTCCATTGTGGAGGTAGTCCGTACTATTCCATTGTGGAGGTAGTGTGTACTATTCCATAGTGGAGGTAGTCCGTACCATTCCATAGTGGAGTTAGTCCGTACTATTTCATTGTTGAGGTTGTGCGTACTATTCCATTGTGGAGGTAGTCTGTACTTTTCCATTGTGGATGTAGTGTGTACTATTCCATTGTGGAGGTAATCCGTAATATTCCAATGTGGAGGTAGTCCGTACTATTCCTTTGTGGAGGTAGTGTGTACTATTCCATTGTGGAGGTATTGTGTACTATTCCATTGTGGAGGTAGTCCATTCTATTCCATTGTGGAGGTCGTCCGTACTATTCCATTGTGCAGGTAGTGTGTACTATTCCATTGTGGAGCTAGTCCGTACTATTTCATTGTGGAGGTTGTCTGTACTCTTCCATTGTTAAGGAAGTCTGTACTATTCCATTGTGGAGGTATTTTGTACTATTTCTTTGTGGAGGTAGTGTGTACTATTCCATTGTGGAGGTAGTCCGTACTGTTCCAATGTGGAGGTAGTGTGTACTATTCCATACTGGAGGTAGTGTGTACTATTCCATAGTGGAGGTAGACCGTACTATTTCATTGTGGAGGTAGTCTGTACTATTTCATTGTGGAGGTAGTGTGTACTATTCCATTGTGGAGGTAGTCTGTACTATTCCATTGTGGTGGTAGTGTGTACTATTTCATTGTGGAGGTAGTCTGTACTATTCCATTGTGGAGGTAGTCCATACTATTCCATAGTGGAGGTAGTGTGTACTATTTCATTGTGGAGGTAGTCCGTACTATTTCATTGTGGAGGTAGTGTGTACTATTCCATTGTGGAGGTAGTCCGTACTATTCCATTGTGGAGGTAGTGTGTACTATTCCATAGTGGAGGTAGTCCGTACCATTCCATAGTGGAGGTAGTCCGTACTATTTCATTGTGGAGGTTGTGCGTACTATTCCATTGTGGAGGTAGTCTGTACTATTCCATTGTGGAGTTAATGTGTACTATTCCATTGTGGAGGTAGTGTGTACTATTCCATTGTGAAGGTAGTCCGTACTATTCCAATGTGGAGGTAGTCCGTACTATTCCTTTGTGGAGGTAGTGTGTACTATTCCATTGTGGAGGTAGTGTGTACTATTCCATTGTGGAGGTAGTCCGTTCTATTCCATTGTGGAGGTCGTCCGTACTATTCCATTGTGCAGGTAGTGTGTACTATTCCATTGTGGAGCTAGTCCGTTCTATTTCATTGTGGAGGTAGTGTGTACTATTCCATTGTGGAGGTAGTCTATACTATTCCATTGTGGTGGTAGTGTGTACTATTTCATTGTGGAGGTTGTCTGTACTCTTCCATTGTTAAGGAAGTCTGTACTATTCCATTGTGGAGGTAGTGTGTACTATTCCATTGTGGAGGTAGTGTGTACTATTCCATTGTGGAGGTAGTGTGTACTATTGCATTGTGGATGTAGTCTGTACTATTCCAATGTGGAGGTAGTCCGTACTATTCCATTGTGGAGGTAGTGTGTACTATTCCATAGTGGAGGTAGTGTGTACTATTCCATTGTGGAGGTAGTGTGTACTATTCCATTGTGGAGGTAGTGTGTAGTATTCCATTGTGGAGGTAGTCTGTACTATTCCATTGTGGACGTAGTCCGTACTATTCCAATGTGGAGGTAGTCCGTACTATTCCATTGTGGAGGTAGTGTGTACTATTCCATGGTGGAGGTAGTCTGTACTATTCCATTGTGGAGGTAGTGTGTACTATTCCATTGTGGAGGTAGTCTATACTATTCCATTGTGGAGGTAGTCCGTACTATTCCAATGTGGAGGTAGTCCGTACTATTCCATTGTGGAGGTAGTGTGTACTATTCCATAGTGGAGGTAGTGTGTACTATTCCATTGTGGAGGTAGTGTGTACTATTCCATTGTGGAGGTAGTGTGTAGTATTCCATTGTGGAGGTAGTCTGTACTATTCCATTGTGGAGGTAGTCCGTACTATTCCATAGTGGAGGTAGTCCGTACCATTCCATAGTGGAGGTAGTCCGTTCTACTTCATTGTGGAGGTTGTGCGTACTATTCCATTGTGGAGGTAGTCTGTACTATTCCATTGTGGAGGTAGTCCGTTCTACTTCATTGTGGAGGTTGTGCGTACTATTCCATTGTGGATGTAGTGTGTACTATTCCATTGTGGAGGTAGTCCGTAATATTCCAATGTTGAGGTAGTCCGTACTATTCCATTGTGGAGGTAGTGTGTACTATTCCATAGTGGAGGTAGTCCGTACCATTCCATAGTGGAGGTAGTCCGTTCTATTTCATTGTGGAGGTTGTGCGTACTATTCCATTGTGGAGGTAGTGTGTACTATTCCATTGTGGAGGTAGTGTGTACTATTCCATTGTGGAGGTAGTGTGTACTATTCCATTGTGGAGGTAGTGTGTACTATTCCATTGTGCAGGTAGTCCGTACTATTCCAATGTGGAGGTTGTCTGTACTATTCCTTTGTGGAGGTAGTGTGTACTATTCCATTGTGGAGGTAGTGTGTACTATTCCATTGTGGAGGGAGTCCATTCTATTCCATTGTGCAGGTAGTGTGTACTATTCCATTGTGGAGGTAGTGTGTACTATTCCATTTTGGAGGTAGTCCGTACTATTCCTTTGTGGAGGTAGTGTGTACTATTCCATTGTGGAGGTAGTGTGTACTATTCCATTGTGGAGGTAGTCCGTACTATTCCATTGTGGAGGTCGTCCGTACTATTCCATTGTGCAGGTAGAGTGTACTATTCCATTGTGGAAGTAGTCCGTACTATTTCATTGTGGAGGTAGTGTGTACTATTCCATTGTGGATGTAGTCTGTACTATTCCATTGTGGTGGTAGTGTGTACTATTCCATTGTGGAGGTAGTCCGTTCTATTCCATTGTGGAGGTAGTGTGTACTATTCCATTGTGGAGGTAGTGTGTACTATTCCATTGTGGAGGTAGTTCGTACTATTCCATTGTTGAGGTAGTGTGTACTATTCCATTGTGGAGGTAGTCCGTACTATTCCATTGTGGAGGTAGTCTGTACTATATCATTGTGGAGGTAGTGTGTACTATTCCATTGTGGAGGTAGTCCGTACTATTCCATTGTGGAGGTAGTGTGTATTATTTCATTGTGGAGGTAGTCCGTACTATTTCATTGTGGAGGTAGTGTGTACTATTCCATTGTGGAGGTAGTCCGTACTATTCCATTGTGGAGGTAGTGTGTACTATTCCATAGTGGAGGTAGTCCGTACTATTCCATTGTGGAGGTAGTCCGTACTATTCCATTGTGGAGGTAGTGTGTACTATTCCATAGTGGAGGTAGTCCGTACCATTCCATAGTGGAGTTAGTCCGTACTATTTCATTGTTGAGGTTGTGCGTACTATTCCATTGTGGAGGTAGTCTGTACTTTTCCATTGTGGATGTAGTGTGTACTATTCCATTGTGGAGGTAATCCGTAATATTCCAATGTGGAGGTAGTCCGTACTATTCCTTTGTGGAGGTAGTGTGTACTATTCCATTGTGGAGGTATTGTGTACTATTCCATTGTGGAGGTAGTCCATTCTATTCCATTGTGGAGGTCGTCCGTACTATTTCATTGTGCAGGTAGTGTGTACTATTCCATTGTGGAGCTAGTCCGTACTATTTCATTGTGGAGGTAGTGTGTACTATTCCATTGTGGAGGTAGTCTGTACTATTCCATTGTGGTGGTAGTGTGTACTATTTCATTGTGGAGGTTGTCTGTACTCTTCCATTGTTAAGGGAGTCTGTACTATTCCATTGTGGAGGTATTTTGTACTATTTCTTTGTGGAGGTAGTGTGTACTATTCCATTGTGGAGGTAGTCCGTACTGTTCCAATGTGGAGGTAGTGTGTACTATTCCATACTGGAGGTAGTGTGTACTATTCCATAGTGGAGGTAGACCGTACTATTTCATTGTGGAGGTAGTCTGTACTATTTCATTGTGGAGGTAGTGTGTACTATTCCATTGTGGAGGTAGTCTGTACTATTCCATTGTGGTGGTAGTGTGTACTATTTCATTGTGGAGGTAGTCTGTACTATTCCATTGTGGAGGTAGTCCATACTATTCCATAGTGGAGGTAGTGTGTACTATTTCATTGTGGAGGTAGTCCGTACAATTTCATTGTGGAGGTAGTGTGTACTATTCCATTGTGGAGGTAGTCCGTACTATTCCATTGTGGAGGTAGTGTGTACTATTCCATAGTGGAGGTAGTCCGTACCATTCCATAGTGGAGGTAGTCCGTACTATTTCATTGTGGAGGTTGTGCGTACTATTCCATTGTGGAGGTAGTCTGTACTATTCCATTGTGGAGTTAATGTGTACTATTCCATTGTGGAGGTAGTGTGTACTATTCCATTGTGAAGGTAGTCCGTACTATTCCAATGTGGAGGTAGTCCGTACTATTCCTTTGTGGAGGTAGTGTGTACTATTCCATTGTGGAGGTAGTGTGTACTATTCCATTGTGGAGGTAGTCCGTTCTATTCCATTGTGGAGGTCGTCCGTACTATTCCATTGTGCAGGTAGTGTGTACTATTCCATTGTGGAGCTAGTCCGTACTATTTCATTGTGGAGGTAGTGTGTACTATTCCATTGTGGAGGTAGTCTATACTATTCCATTGTGGTGGTAGTGTGTACTATTTCATTGTGGAGGTTGTCTGTACTCTTCCATTGTTAAGGAAGTCTGTACTATTCCATTGTGGAGGTAGTGTGTACTATTCCATTGTGGAGGTAGTGTGTACTATTCCATTGTGGAGGTAGTGTGTACTATTGCATTGTGGATGTAGTCTGTACTATTCCAATGTGGAGGTAGTCCGTACTATTCCATTGTGGAGGTAGTGTGTACTATTCCATAGTGGAGGTAGTGTGTACTATTCCATTGTGGAGGTAGTGTGTACTATTCCATTGTGGAGGTAGTGTGTAGTATTACATTGTGGAGGTAGTCTGTACTATTCCATTGTGGACGTAGTCCGTACTATTCCAATGTGGAGGTAGTCCGTACTATTCCATTGTGGAGGTAGTGTGTACTATTCCATGGTGGAGGTAGTCTGTACTATTCCATTGTGGAGGTAGTGTGTACTATTCCATTGTGGAGGTAGTCTATACTATTCCATTGTGGAGGTAGTCCGTACTATTCCAATGTGGAGGTAGTCCGTACTATTCCATTGTGGAGGTAGTGTGTACTATTCCATAGTGGAGGTAGTGTGTACTATTCCATTGTGGAGGTAGTGTGTACTATTCCATTGTGGAGGTAGTGTGTAGTATTCCATTGTGGAGGTAGTCTGTACTATTCCATTGTGGAGGTAGTCCGTACTATTCCATAGTGGAGGTAGTCCGTACCATTCCATAGTGGAGGTAGTCCGTTCTACTTCATTGTGGAGGTTGTGCGTACTATTCCATTGTGGAGGTAGTCTGTACTATTCCATTGTGGAGGTAGTGTGTACCTTTCCATTGTGGAGGTAGTGTGTACTATTCCATTGTGGAGGTAGTCCGTTCTATTCCACTGTGCAGGTATTGTGTACTATTCCATTGTGGAGGTAATGTGTACTATTCCATTGTGGAGGTAGTCCGTACTATTCCAATGTGGAGGTTGTCTGTACTATTCCTTTGTGGAGGTAGTGTGTACTTTTCCATTGTGGAGGTAGTGTGTACTATTCCATTGTGGAGGTAGTCCGTTCTATTCCATTGTGCAGGTAGTGTGTACTATTCCATTGTGGAGGTAGTGTGTACTATTCCATTTTGGAGGTAGTCCGTACTATTCCAATGTGGAGGTAGTCCGTACTATTCCTTTGTGGAGGTAGTGTGTACTATTCCATTGTGGAGGTAGTGTGTACTATTCCATTGTGGAGGTAGTCCGTACTATTCCATTGTGGAGGTCGTCCGTACTATTCCATTGTGCAGGTAGAGTGTACTATTCCATTGTGGACGTAGTCCGTACTATTCCAATGTGGAGGTAGTCCGTACTATTCCATTGTGGAGGTAGTGTGTACTATTCCATGGTGGAGGTAGTCTGTACTATTCCATTGTGGAGGTAGTGTGTACTATTCCATTGTGGAGGTAGTCTATACTATTCCATTGTGGAGGTAGTCCGTACTATTCCAATGTGGAGGTAGTCCGTACTATTCCATTGTGGAGGTAGTGTGTACTATTCCATAGTGGAGGTAGTGTGTACTATTCCATTGTGGAGGTAGTGTGTACTATTCCATTGTGGAGGTAGTGTGTAGTATTCCATTGTGGAGGTAGTCTGTACTATTCCATTGTGGAGGTAGTCCGTACTATTCCATAGTGAGGTAGTCCGTACCATTCCATAGTGGAGGTAGTCCGTTCTACTTCATTGTGGAGGTTGTGCGTACTATTCCATTGTGGAGGTAGTCTGTACTATTCCATTGTGGAGGTAGTCCGTTCTACTTCATTGTGGAGGTTGTGCGTACTATTCCATTGTGGATGTAGTGTGTACTATTCCATTGTGGAGGTAGTCCGTAATATTCCAATGTTGAGGTAGTCCGTACTATTCCATTGTGGAGGTAGTGTGTACTATTCCATAGTGGAGGTAGTCCGTACCATTCCATAGTGGAGGTAGTCCGTTCTATTTCATTGTGGAGGTTGTGCGTACTATTCCATTGTGGAGGTAGTGTGTACTATTCCATTGTGGAGGTAGTGTGTACTATTCCATTGTGGAGGTAGTGTGTACTATTCCATTGTGGAGGTAGTGTGTACTATTCCATTGTGCAGGTAGTCCGTACTATTCCAATGTGGAGGTTGTCTGTACTATTCCTTTGTGGAGGTAGTGTGTACTATTCCATTGTGGAGGTAGTGTGTACTATTCCATTGTGGAGGGAGTCCATTCTATTCCATTGTGCAGGTAGTGTGTACTATTCCATTGTGGAGGTAGTGTGTACTATTCCATTTTGGAGGTAGTCCGTACTATTCCTTTGTGGAGGTAGTGTGTACTATTCCATTGTGGAGGTAGTGTGTACTATTCCATTGTGGAGGTAGTCCGTACTATTCCATTGTGGAGGTCGTCCGTACTATTCCATTGTGCAGGTAGAGTGTACTATTCCATTGTGGAAGTAGTCCGTACTATTTCATTGTGGAGGTAGTGTGTACTATTCCATTGTGGATGTAGTCTGTACTATTCCATTGTGGTGGTAGTGTGTACTATTCCATTGTGGAGGTAGTCCGTTCTATTCCATTGTGGAGGTAGTGTGTACTATTCCATTGTGGAGGTAGTGTGTACTATTCCATTGTGGAGGTAGTTCGTACTATTCCATTGTTGAGGTAGTGTGTACTATTCCATTGTGGAGGTAGTCCGTACTATTCCATTGTGGAGGTAGTCTGTACTATATCATTGTGGAGGTAGTGTGTACTATTCCATTGTGGAGGTAGTCCGTACTATTCCATTGTGGAGGTAGTGTGTATTATTTCATTGTGGAGGTAGTCCGTACTATTTCATTGTGGAGGTAGTGTGTACTATTCCATTGTGGAGGTAGTCCGTACTATTCCATTGTGGAGGTAGTGTGTACTATTCCATAGTGGAGGTAGTCCGTACTATTCCATTGTGGAGGTAGTCCGTACTATTCCATTGTGGAGGTAGTGTGTACTATTCCATAGTGGAGGTAGTCCGTACCATTCCATAGTGGAGTTAGTCCGTACTATTTCATTGTTGAGGTTGTGCGTACTATTCCATTGTGGAGGTAGTCTGTACTTTTCCATTGTGGATGTAGTGTGTACTATTCCATTGTGGAGGTAATCCGTAATATTCCAATGTGGAGGTAGTCCGTACTATTCCTTTGTGGAGGTAGTGTGTACTATTCCATTGTGGAGGTATTGTGTACTATTCCATTGTGGAGGTAGTCCATTCTATTCCATTGTGGAGGTCGTCCGTACTATTCCATTGTGCAGGTAGTGTGTACTATTCCATTGTGGAGCTAGTCCGTACTATTTCATTGTGGAGGTAGTGTGTACTATTCCATTGTGGAGGTAGTCTGCACTATTCCATTGTGGTGGTAGTGTGTACTATTTCATTGTGGAGGTTGTCTGTACTCTTCCATTGTTAAGGAAGTCTGTACTATTCCATTGTGGAGGTATTTTGTACTATTTCTTTGTGGAGGTAGTGTGTACTATTCCATTGTGGAGGTAGTCCGTACTGTTCCAATGTGGAGGTAGTGTGTACTATTCCATACTGGAGGTAGTGTGTACTATTCCATAGTGGAGGTAGACCGTACTATTTCATTGTGGAGGTAGTCTGTACTATTTCATTGTGGAGGTAGTGTGTACTATTCCATTGTGGAGGTAGTCTGTACTATTCCATTGTGGTGGTAGTGTGTACTATTTCATTGTGGAGGTAGTCTGTACTATTCCATTGTGGAGGTAGTCCATACTATTCCATAGTGGAGGTAGTGTGTACTATTTCATTGTGGAGGTAGTCCGTACTATTTCATTGTGGAGGTAGTGTGTACTATTCCATTGTGGAGGTAGTCCGTACTATTCCATTGTGGAGGTAGTGTGTACTATTCCATAGTGGAGGTAGTCCGTACCATTCCATAGTGGAGGTAGTCCGTACTATTTCATTGTGGAGGTTGTGCGTACTATTCCATTGTGGAGGTAGTCTGTACTATTCCATTGTGGAGTTAATGTGTACTATTCCATTGTGGAGGTAGTGTGTACTATTCCATTGTGAAGGTAGTCCGTACTATTCCAATGTGGAGGTAGTCCGTACTATTCCTTTGTGGAGGTAGTGTGTACTATTCCATTGTGGAGGTAGTGTGTACTATTCCATTGTGGAGGTAGTCCGTTCTATTCCATTGTGGAGGTCGTCCGTACTATTCCATTGTGCAGGTAGTGTGTACTATTCCATTGTGGAGCTAGTCCGTACTATTTCATTGTGGAGGTAGTGTGTACTATTCCATTGTGGAGGTAGTCTATACTATTCCATTGTGGTGGTAGTGTGTACTATTTCATTGTGGAGGTTGTCTGTACTCTTCCATTGTTAAGGAAGTCTGTACTATTCCATTGTGGAGGTAGTGTGTACTATTCCATTGTGGAGGTAGTGTGTACTATTCCATTGTGGAGGTAGTGTGTACTATTGCATTGTGGATGTAGTCTGTACTATTCCAATGTGGAGGTAGTCCGTACTATTCCATTGTGGAGGTAGTGTGTACTATTCCATAGTGGAGGTAGTGTGTACTATTCCATTGTGGAGGTAGTGTGTACTATTCCATTGTGGAGGTAGTGTGTAGTATTCCATTGTGGAGGTAGTCTGTACTATTCCATTGTGGACGTAGTCCGTACTATTCCAATGTGGAGGTAGTCCGTACTATTCCATTGTGGAGGTAGTGTGTACTATTCCATGGTGGAGGTAGTCTGTACTATTCCATTGTGGAGGTAGTGTGTACTATTCCATTGTGGAGGTAGTCTATACTATTCCATTGTGGAGGTAGTCCGTACTATTCCAATGTGGAGGTAGTCCGTACTATTCCATTGTGGAGGTAGTGTGTACTATTCCATAGTGGAGGTAGTGTGTACTATTCCATTGTGGAGGTAGTGTGTACTATTCCATTGTGGAGGTAGTGTGTAGTATTCCATTGTGGAGGTAGTCTGTACTATTCCATTGTGGAGGTAGTCCGTACTATTCCATAGTGGAGGTAGTCCGTACCATTCCATAGTGGAGGTAGTCCGTTCTACTTCATTGTGGAGGTTGTGCGTACTATTCCATTGTGGAGGTAGTCTGTACTATTCCATTGTGGAGGTAGTGTGTACCTTTCCATTGTGGAGGTAGTGTGTACTATTCCATTGTGGAGGTAGTCCGTTCTATTCCACTGTGCAGGTATTGTGTACTATTCCATTGTGGAGGTAATGTGTACTATTCCATTGTGGAGGTAGTCCGTACTATTCCAATGTGGAGGTTGTCTGTACTATTCCTTTGTGGAGGTAGTGTGTACTTTTCCATTGTGGAGGTAGTGTGTACTATTCCATTGTGGAGGTAGTCCGTTCTATTCCATTGTGCAGGTAGTGTGTACTATTCCATTGTGGAGGTAGTGTGTACTATTCCATTTTGGAGGTAGTCCGTACTATTCCAATGTGGAGGTAGTCCGTACTATTCCTTTGTGGAGGTAGTGTGTACTATTCCATTGTGGAGGTAGTGTGTACTATTCCATTGTGGAGGTAGTCCGTACTATTCCATTGTGGAGGTCGTCCGTACTATTCCATTGTGCAGGTAGAGTGTACTATTCCATTGTGGAAGTAGTCCGTACTATTTCATTGTGGAGGTCGTGTGTACTATTCCATTGTGGATGTAGTCTGTACTATTCCATTGTGGTGGTAGTGTGTACTATTCCATTGTGGAGGTAGTCCGTTCTATTCCATTGTGGAGGTAGTGTGTACTATTCCATTGTGGAGGTAGTGTGTACTATTCCATTGTGGAGGTAGTGTGTACTATTCCATTGTGGAGGTAGTCCGTACTATTCCATTGTGGAGGTAGTCTGTACTATTTCATTGTGGAGGTAGTGTGTACTATTCCATTGTGGAGTTAGTCCTTACTATTCCATTGTGGAGGTAGTGTGTACTATTCCATTGTGGAGGTAGTCTGTACTATTCCATTGCGGTGGTAGTGTGTACTATTTCATTGTGGAGGTAGTCTGTACTATTCCATTGTGGAGGTAGTCCATACTATTCCATTGTGGAGGTAGTGTGTATTATTTCATTGTGGAGGTAGTCCGTACTATTTCATTGTGGAGTTAGTGTGTACTATTCCATTGTGGAGGTAGTCCGTACTATTCCATTGTGGAGGTAGTGTGTACTATTCCATAGTGGAGGTAGTCCGTACCATTCCATAGTGGAGTTAGTCCGTACTATTTCATTGTTGAGGTTGTGCGTACTATTCCATTGTGGAGGTAGTCTGTACTTTTCCATTGTGGATGTAGTGTGTACTATTCCATTGTGGAGGTAGTCCGTAATATTCCAATGTGGAGGTAGTCCGTACTATTCCTTTGTGGAGGTAGTCCGTACTATTTCATTGTGGAGGTTGTGCGTACTATTCCATTGTGGAGGTAGTCTGTACTATTCCATTGTGGAGTTAATGTGTACTATTCCATTGTGGAGGTAGTGTGTACTATTCCATTGTGAAGGTAGTCCGTACTATTCCAATGTGGAGGTAGTCCGTACTATTCCTTTGTGGAGGTAGTGTGTACTATTCCATTGTGGAGGTAGTGTGTACTATTCCATTGTGGAGGTAGTGTATACTATTCCATTGTGGAGCTAGTCCGTACTATTTCATTGTGGAGGTAGTGTGTACTATTCCATTGTGGAGGTAGTCTGTACTATTCCATTGTGGTGGTAGTGTGTACTATTTCATTGTGGAGGTTGTCTGTACTCTTCCATTGTTAAGGAAGTCTGTACTATTCCATTGTGGAGGTATTGTGTACTATTTCTTTGTGGAGGTAGTTCGTACTATTCCATTGAGGAGGTAGTGTGTACTATTTCATTGTGGAGGTTGTGCGTACTATTCCATTGTGGAGGTAGTCCGTACTTTTCCAATGTGGAGGTAGTGTGTACTATTCCATACTGGAGGTAGTGTGTACTATTCCATAGTGGAGGTAGACCGTACTATTTCATTGTGGAGGTAGTCTGTACTATTTCATTGTGGAGGTAGTGTGTACTATTCCATTGTGGAGGTAGTCCGTACTATTCCATTGTGGAGGTAGTGTGTACTATTCCATAGTGGAGGTAGACCGTACTATTTCATTGTGGAGGTAGTCTGTACTATTCCATTGTGGTGGTAGTGTGTACTATTTCATTGTGGAGGTAGTCTGTACTATTCCATTGTGGAGGTAGTCCATACTATTCCATTGTGGAGGTAGTGTGTACTATTTCATTGTGGAGGTAGTCTGTACTATTTCATTGTGGAGGTAGTGTGTACTATTCCATTGTGGAGGTAGTCCGTACTATTCCATTGTGGAGGTAGTGTGTACTATTCCATAGTGAAGGTAGTCCGTACCATTCCATAGTGGAGGTAGTCCGTACTATATCATTGTGGAGGTTGTGCGTACTATTCCATTGTGGAGGTAGTCTGTACTATTCCATTGTGGAGTTAATGTGTACTATTCCATTGTGAAGGTAGTGTGTACTATTCCATTGTGAAGGTAGTCCGTACTATTCCAATGTGGAGGTAGTCCGTACTATTCCTTTGTGGAGGTAGTGTGTACTATTCCATTGTGGAGGTAGTGTGTACTATTCCATTGTGGAGGTAGTCCGTTCTATTCCATTGTGGAGGTCGTCCGTACTATTCCATTGTGCAGGTAGTGTGTACTATTCCATTGTGGAGGTAGTCCGTACTATTTCATTGTGGAGGTAGTGTGTACTATTCCATTGTGGAGGTAGTCTGTACTATTCCATTGTGGTGGTAGTGTGTACTATTTCATTGTGGAGGTTGTCTGTACTCTTCCATTGTGGAGGAAGTCTGTACTATTCCATTGTGGAGGTAGTGTATACTATTTCTTTGTGGAGGTAGTGTGTACTATTCCATTGCGGAGGTAGTACGTACTGTTCCATTGTGGAGGTAGTGTGTACTATTCCATTGTGGAGGTAGTGTGTACTATTTCATTGTGGAGGTAGTGTTTACTATTCCATTGTGGAGGTAGTCCGTACTATTCCATTGTGGAGGTAGTGTGTACTATTCCATTGTGGAGGTAGTCCGTACTATTTCATTGTGGAGGTAGTCCGTACTATTTCATTGTGGAGGTAGTGTGTACTATTCCATTGTGGAGGTAGTGTGTACTATTCCATTGTGGATGTAGTCCGTACTATTCCATTGTGGAGGTAGTGTGTACTATTCCATAGTGGAGGTAGTCCGTACCATTCCATAGTGGAGGTAGTCCGTACTATTTCATTGTGGAGGTTGTGCGTACTATTCCATTGTGGAGGTAGTCTGTACTATTCCATTGTGGAGTTAATGTGTACTATTCCATTGTGAAGGTAGTGTGTACTATTCCATTGTGAAGGTAGTCCGTACTATTCCAATGTGGAGGTATTCCGTACTATTCCTTTGTGGAGGTAGTGTGTACTATTCCATTGTGGAGGTAGTGTGTACTATTCCATTGTGGAGGTAGTCCGTTCTATTCCATTGTGGAGGTCGTCCGTACTATTCCATTGTGCAGGTAGTGTGTACTATTCCATTGTGGAGGTAGTCCGTACTATTTCATTGTGGAGGTAGTGTGTACTATTCCATTGTGGAGGTAGTCTGTACTATTCCATTGTGGTGGTAGTGTGTACTATTTCATTGTGGAGGTTGTCTGTACTCTTCCATTGTGGAGGAAGTCTGTACTATTCCATTGTGGAGGTAGTGTATACTATTTCTTTGTGGAGGTAGTGTGTACTATTCCATTGCGGAGGTAGTCCGTACTGTTCCATTGTGGAGGTAGTGTGTACTATTCCATTGTGGAGGTAGTGTGTACTATTTCATTGTGGAGGTAGTGTTTACTATTCCATTGTGGAGGTAGTCCGTACTATTCCATTGTGGAGGTAGTGTGTACTATTCCATTGTGGAGGTAGTCCGTACTATTTCATTGTGGAGGTAGTGTGTACTATTCCATTGTGGAGGTAGTGTGTACTATTCCATTGTGGAGGTACTGTGTACTATTACATTGTGGAGGTAGTGTGTACTATTTGATTGAATAGGTAGTCCGTACTATTCCATTGTGGAGGTAGTGTGTAGTATTCAATTGTGGAGGTAGTGTGTACTATTCAATTGTGGAGGTAGTGTGTACTATTCCATTGTGGAGGTAGAGTGTACTATTTCATCGTGGAGGTTGTGTGTACTATTCCATTGTGGAGGTAGTGTGTAGTATTCCATTGTGGAGGTAGTGTGTACTATATCATTGTGGAGGTAGTCCGTACTATTCCATTGTGGAGGTAGTCCGTACTATTCCATTGTGGAGGTAGTGTGTACTATTCCATAGTGTAGGTAGTCCGTACCATTCCATAGTGGAGTTAGTCCGTACTATTTCATTGTTGAGGTTGTGCGTACTATTCCATTGTGGAAGTAGTCCGTACTATTTCATTGTGGAGGTAGTGTGTACCATTCCATTGTGGAGGTAGTCTGTACTTTTCCATTGTGGATGTAGTGTGTACTATTCCATTGTGGAGGTAGTCCGTAATATTCCAATGTGGAGGTAGTCCGTACTATTCCATTGTGGAGGCAGTGTGTTCTATTCCATAGTGGAGGTAGTCCGTAGCATTCCATAGTGGAGGTAGTCCGTACTATTTCATTGTGGAGGTTGTCTGTACTATTCCATTGTGGAGGTAATCCGTACTATTCCATTGTGGAGGTAGTCTGTACTATTCCATTGTGGAGGTAGTGTGTACTATTCCATTGTGGAGGTAGTCTGTACTATTCCATTGTGGAGGTAGTGTGTACTATTCCATTGTGGAGGTAGTCTGTACTATTCCATTGTGGAGGTATTGTGTACTATTCCATTGTGGAGGTAGTCCGTACTATTCCATTGTGGAGGTAGTGTGTACTATTCCATTCTGGAGGTAATCCGTACTATTCCATTGTGGAGGTAGTCTGTACTATTCCATTGTGGAGGTATTGTGTACTATTCCATTGTGGAGGTAGTCTGTACTATTCCATTGTGGAGGTAGTGTGTACTATTCCATTGTGGAGGTAATCCGTACTATTCCATTGTGGAGGTAGTCTGTACTATTCCATTGTGGAGGTATTGTGTACTATTCCATTGTGGAGGTAGTCTGTACTATTCCATTGTGGAGGTAATGTGTACTATTCCATTGTGGAGGTAGTGTGTACTATTCCATTGTGGAGGTAGTGTGTACTATTCCATTGTGGAGGTAGTCCGTACTATTCCAATGTGGAGGTTGTCTGTACTATTCCTTTGTGGAGGTAGTGTGTACTATTCCATTGTGAAGGTAGTGTGTACTATTCCATTGTGGAGGTAGTGTGTACTATTCCATTGTGGAGGTAGTCCGTACTATTCCAATGTGGAGGTAGTCCGTACTATTCCTTTGTGGAGGTAGTGTGTACTATTCCATTGTGGAGGTAGTGTGTACTATTCCATTGTGGAGGTAGTCCGTACTATTCCATTGTGGAGGTCGTCCGTACTATTCCATTGTGCAGGTAGAGTGTACTATTCCATTGTGGAAGTAGTCCGTACTATTTCATTGTGGAGGTAGTGTGTAGTATTCCATTGTGGATGTAGTCTGTACTATTCCAATGTGGTGGTAGTGTGTACTATTCCATTGTGGAGGTAGTCCGTTCTATTCCATTGTGGAGGTAGTGTGTACTATTCCATTGTGGAGTTAGTGTGTACTATTCCATTGTGGAGGTAGTTCGTACTATTCCATTGTTGAGGTAGTGTGTACTATTCCATTGTGGAGGTAGTCCGTACTATTCCATTGTGGAGGTAGTCTGTACAATTTCATTGTGGAGGTAGTGTGTACTTTTCTATTGTGGAGGTAGTCCGTACTATTCCATTGAGGAGGTAGTCCGTACTATTCCATTGTGGAGGTAGTGTGTACTATTCCATTGTGGAGGTAGTGTGTACTATTCCATTGTGGAGGTAGTCTGTACTATTCCATTGCGGTGGTAGTGTGTACTATTTCATTGTGGAGGTAGTCCGTACTATTTCATTGTGGAGGTAGTGTGTACTATTCCATTGTGGAGGTAGTCCGTACTATTCCATTGTGGAGGTAGTGTGTACTATTCCATAGTGGAGGTAGTCCGTACCATTCCATAGTGGAGTTAGTCCGTACTATTTCATTGTTGAGGTTGTGCGTACTATTCCATTGTGGAGGTAGTCTGTACTTTTCCATTGTGGATGTAGTGTGTACTATTCCATTGTGGAGGTAGTCCGTAATATTCCATTGTGGAGGTCGTCCGTACTATTCCATTGTGCAGGTAGTGTGTACTATTCCAATGTGGAGCTAGTCCGTACTATTTCATTGTGGAGGTAGTGTGTACTATTCCATTGTGGAGGTAGTCTGTACTATTCCATTGTGGTGGTAGTGTGTACTATTTCATTGTGGAGGTTGTCTGTACTCTTCCATTGTTAAGGAAGTCTGTACTATTCCATTCAGGAGGTATTGTGTACTATTTCTTTGTGGAGGTAGTGTGTACTATTCCATTGTGGAGGTAGTCCGTACTGTTCCAATGTGGAGGTAGTGTGTACTATTCCATACTGGAGGTAGTGTGTACTATTCCATAGTGGAGGTAGTGTGTACTATTCCATTGTGGAGGTAGTGTGTACTATTCCATTGTGGAGGTAGTCTGTACTATTCCATTGTGGAGGTAGTGTGTACTATTTCAATGTGGAGGTAGTCTGTACTATTCCATTGTTGAGGTAGTCCATACTATTCCATTGTGGAGGTAGTGTGTACTATTTCATTGTGGAGGTAGTCCGTACTATTTCATTGTGGAGGTAGTGTGTACTATTCCATTGTGGAGGTAGTCCGTACTATTCCATTGTGGAGGTTGTGCGTACTATTCCATTGTGGTGGTAGTGTGTAGTATTTCATTGTGGAGGTAGTCCGTACTATTTCATTGTGGAGGTAGTGTGTACTATTCCATTGTGGAGGTAGTTCGTACTATTCCATTGTGGAGGTAGTGTGTACTATTCCATTGTGGAGGTAGTCTGTACTATTCCATTGTGGAGGTAGTCTGTACTATTCCATTGTGGTGGTAGTGTGTACTATTTCATTGTGGAGGTAGTCTGTACTATTCCATTGTTGAGGTAGTCCATACTATTCCATTGTGGAGGTAGTGTGTACTATTCCATTGTGGAGGTAGTCCGTACTATTCCATTGTGGAGGTAGTGTGTACTATTCCATAGTGGAGGTAGTCCGTACCATTCCATAGTGGAGGTAGTCCGTACTATTTCATTGTGGAGGTTGTGCGTACTATTCCATTGTGGAGGTAGTCTGTACTATTCCATTGTGGAGGTAGTGTGTACTATTCCATTGTGGAGGTAGTCCGTACTATTCCAATGTGGAGGTAGTCCGTACTATTCCTTTGTGGAGGTAGTGTGTACTATTCCATTGTGGAGGTAGTGTGTACTATTCCATTGTGGAGGTAGTCCGTTCTATTCCATTGTGGAGGTCGTCCGTACTATTCCATTGTGCAGGTAGTGTGTACTATTCCATTGTGGAGGTAGTCCGTACTATTTCATTGTGGAGGTAGTGTGTACTATTCCATTGTGGAGGTAGTCTGCACTATTCCATTGTGGTGGTAGTGTGTACTATTTCATTGTGGAGGTTGTCTGTACTCTTCCATTGTGGAGGAAGTCTGTACTATTCCATTGTGGAGGTAGTGTGTACTATTTCTTTCTGGAGGTAGTGTGTACTATTCCATTGTGGAGGTAGTCCGTACTGTTCCATTGTGGAGGTAGTGTGTACTATTCCATACTGGAGGTAGTGTGTACTATTCCATTGTGGAGGTAGTGTGTACTATTCCATTGCGGAGGTAGTCCGTACTATTCCATTGTGGAGGTAGTGTGTACTATTCCATAGTGGAGGTAGACCGTACTATTTCATTGTGGAGGTAGTCTGTACTATTCCATTGTGGTGGTAGTGTGTACTATTTCATTGTGGAGGTAGTCTGTACTATTCCATTGTGGAGGTAGTCCATACTATTCCATTGTGGAGGTAGTGTGTACTATTTCATTGTGGAGGTAGTCTGTACTATTTCATTGTGGAGGTAGTGTGTACTATTCCATTGTGGAGGTAGTCCGTACTATTCCATTGTGGAGGTAGTGTGTACTATTCCATAGTGAAGGTAGTCCGTACCATTCCATAGTGGAGGTAGTCCGTACTATTTCATTGTGGAGGTTGTGCGTACTATTCCATTGTGGAGGTAGTCTGTACTATTCCATTGTGGAGTTAATGTGTACTATTCCATTGTGAAGGTAGTGTGTACTATTCCATTGTGAAGGTAGTCCGTACTATTCCAATGTGGAGGTAGTCCGTACTATTCCTTTGTGGAGGTAGTGTGTACTATTCCATTGTGGAGGTAGTGTGTACTATTCCATTGTGGAGGTAGTCCGTTCTATTCCATTGTGGAGGTCGTCCGTACTATTCCATTGTGCAGGTAGTGTGTACTATTCCATTGTGGAGGTAGTCCGTACTATTTCATTGTGGAGGTAGTGTGTACTATTCCATTGTGGAGGTAGTCTGTACTATTCCATTGTGGTGGTAGTGTGTACTATTTCATTGTGGAGGTTGTCTGTACTCTTCCATTGTGGAGGAAGTCTGTACTATTCCATTGTGGAGGTAGTGTATACTATTTCTTTGTGGAGGTAGTGTGTACTATTCCATTGCGGAGGTAGTCCGTACTGTTCCATTGTGGAGGTAGTGTGTACTATTCCATTGTGGAGGTAGTGTGTACTATTTCATTGTGGAGGTAGTGTTTACTATTCCATTGTGGAGGTAGTCCGTACTATTCCATTGTGGAGGTAGTGTGTACTATTCCATTGTGGAGGTAGTCCGTACTATTTCATTGTGGAGGTAGTGTGTACTATTCCATTGTGGAGGTAGTGTGTACTATTCCATTGTGGAGGTACTGTGTACTATTACATTGTGGAGGTAGTGTGTACTATTTGATTGAATAGGTAGTCCGTACTATTCCATTGTGGAGGTAGTGTGTAGTATTCAATTGTGGAGGTAGTGTGTACTATTCAATTGTGGAGGTAGTGTGTACTATTCCATTGTGGAGGTAGAGTGTACTATTTCATCGTGGAGGTTGTGTGTACTATTCCATTGTGGAGGTAGTGTGTAGTATTCCATTGTGGAGGTAGTGTGTACTATATCATTGTGGAGGTAGTCCGTACTATTCCATTGTGGAGGTAGTCCGTACTATTCCATTGTGGAGGTAGTGTGTACTATTCCATAGTGTAGGTAGTCCGTACCATTCCATAGTGGAGTTAGTCCGTACTATTTCATTGTTGAGGTTGTGCGTACTATTCCATTGTGGAAGTAGTCCGTACTATTTCATTGTGGAGGTAGTGTGTACCATTCCATTGTGGAGGTAGTCTGTACTTTTCCATTGTGGATGTAGTGTGTACTATTCCATTGTGGAGGTAGTCCGTAATATTCCAATGTGGAGGTAGTCCGTACTATTCCATTGTGGAGGCAGTGTGTTCTATTCCATAGTGGAGGTAGTCCGTAGCATTCCATAGTGGAGGTAGTCCGTACTATTTCATTGTGGAGGTTGTCTGTACTATTCCATTGTGGAGGTAATCCGTACTATTCCATTGTGGAGGTAGTCTGTAGTATTCCATTGTGGAGGTAGTGTGTACTATTCCATTGTGGAGGTAGTCTGTACTATTCCATTGTGGAGGTAGTGTGTACTATTCCATTGTGGAGGTAGTCTGTACTATTCCATTGTGGAGGTATTGTGTACTATTCCATTGTGGAGGTAGTCCGTACTATTCCATTGTGGAGGTAGTGTGTACTATTCCATTCTGGAGGTAATCCGTACTATTCCATTGTGGAGGTAGTCTGTACTATTCCATTGTGGAGGTATTGTGTACTATTCCATTGTGGAGGTAGTCTGTACTATTCCATTGTGGAGGTAGTGTGTACTATTCCATTGTGGAGGTAATCCGTACTATTCCATTGTGGAGGTAGTCTGTACTATTCCATTGTGGAGGTATTGTGTACTATTCCATTGTGGAGGTAGTCTGTACTATTCCATTGTGGAGGTAATGTGTACTATTCCATTGTGGAGGTAGTGTGTACTATTCCATTGTGGAGGTAGTGTGTACTATTCCATTGTGGAGGTAGTCCGTACTATTCCAATGTGGAGGTTGTCTGTACTACTCCTTTGTGGAGGTAGTGTGTACTATTCCATTGTGAAGGTAGTGTGTACTATTCCATTGTGGAGGTAGTGTGTACTATTCCATTGTGGAGGTAGTCCGTACTATTCCAATGTGGAGGTAGTCCGTACTATTCCTTTGTGGAGGTAGTGTGTACTATTCCATTGTGGAGGTAGTGTGTACTATTCCATTGTGGAGGTAGTCCGTACTATTCCATTGTGGAGGTCGTCCGTACTATTCCATTGTGCAGGTAGAGTGTACTATTCCATTGTGGAAGTAGTCCGTACTATTTCATTGTGGAGGTAGTGTGTAGTATTCCATTGTGGATGTAGTCTGTACTATTCCAATGTGGTGGTAGTGTGTACTATTCCATTGTGGAGGTAGTCCGTTCTATTCCATTGTGGAGGTAGTGTGTACTATTCCATTGTGGAGTTAGTGTGTACTATTCCATTGTGGAGGTAGTTCGTACTATTCCATTGTTGAGGTAGTGTGTACTATTCCATTGTGGAGGTAGTCCGTACTATTCCATTGTGGAGGTAGTCTGTACAATTTCATTGTGGAGGTAGTGTGTACTTTTCTATTGTGGAGGTAGTCCGTACTATTCCATTGAGGAGGTAGTCCGTACTATTCCATTGTGGAGGTAGTGTGTACTATTCCATTGTGGAGGTAGTGTGTACTATTCCATTGTGGAGGTAGTCTGTACTATTCCATTGCGGTGGTAGTGTGTACTATTTCATTGTGGAGGTAGTCCGTACTATTTCATTGTGGAGGTAGTGTGTACTATTCCATTGTGGAGGTAGTCCGTACTATTCCATTGTGGAGGTAGTGTGTACTATTCCATAGTGGAGGTAGTCCGTACCATTCCATAGTGGAGTTAGTCCGTACTATTTCATTGTTGAGGTTGTGCGTACTATTCCATTGTGGAGGTAGTCTGTACTTTTCCATTGTGGATGTAGTGTGTACTATTCCATTGTGGAGGTAGTCCGTAATATTCCATTGTGGAGGTCGTCCGTACTATTCCATTGTGCAGGTAGTGTGTACTATTCCATTGTGGAGCTAGTCCGTACTATTTCATTGTGGAGGTAGTGTGTACTATTCCATTGTGGAGGTAGTCTGTACTATTCCATTGTGGTGGTAGTGTGTACTATTTCATTGTGGAGGTTGTCTGTACTCTTCCATTGTTAAGGAAGTCTGTACTATTCCATTCAGGAGGTATTGTGTACTATTTCTTTGTGGAGGTAGTGTGTACTATTCCATTGTGGAGGTAGTCCGTACTGTTCCAATGTGGAGGTAGTGTGTACTATTCCATACTGGAGGTAGTGTGTACTATTCCATAGTGGAGGTAGTGTGTACTATTCCATTGTGGAGGTAGTGTGTACTATTCCATTGTGGAGGTAGTCTGTACTATTCCATTGTGGAGGTAGTGTGTACTATTTCAATGTGGAGGTAGTCTGTACTATTCCATTGTTGAGGTAGTCCATACTATTCCATTGTGGAGGTAGTGTGTACTATTTCATTGTGGAGGTAGTCCGTACTATTTCATTGTGGAGGTAGTGTGTACTATTCCATTGTGGAGGTAGTCCGTACTATTCCATTGTGGAGGTAGTCTGTACTATTCCATTGTGGTGGTAGTGTGTAGTATTTCATTGTGGAGGTAGTCCGTACTATTTCATTGTGGAGGTAGTGTGTACTATTCCATTGTGGAGGTAGTTCGTACTATTCCATTGTGGAGGTAGTGTGTACTATTCCATTGTGGAGGTAGTCTGTACTATTCCATTGTGGAGGTAGTCTGTACTATTCCATTGTGGTGGTAGTGTGTACTATTTCATTGTGGAGGTAGTCTGTACTATTCCATTGTTGAGGTAGTCCATACTATTCCATTGTGGAGGTAGTGTGTACTATTCCATTGTGGAGGTAGTCCGTACTATTCCATTGTGGAGGTAGTGTGTACTATTCCATAGTGGAAGTAGTCCGTACCATTCCATAGTGGAGGTAGTCCGTACTATTTCATTGTGGAGGTTGTGCGTACTATTCCATTGTGGAGGTAGTCTGTACTATTCCATTGTGGAGGTAGTGTGTACTATTCCATTGTGGAGGTAGTCCGTACTATTCCAATGTGGAGGTAGTCCGTACTATTCCTTTGTGGAGGTAGTGTGTACTATTCCATTGTGGAGGTAGTGTGTACTATTCCATTGTGGAGGTAGTCCGTTCTATTCCATTGTGGAGGTCGTCCGTACTATTCCATTGTGCAGGTAGTGTGTACTATTCCATTGTGGAGGTAGTCCGTACTATTTCATTGTGGAGGTAGTGTGTACTATTCCATTGTGGAGGTAGTCTGCACTATTCCATTGTGGTGGTAGTGTGTACTATTTCATTGTGGAGGTTGTCTGTACTCTTCCATTGTGGAGGAAGTCTGTACTATTCCATTGTGGAGGTAGTGTGTACTATTTCTTTCTGGAGGTAGTGTGTACTATTCCATTGTGGAGGTAGTCCGTACTGTTCCATTGTGGAGGTAGTGTGTACTATTCCATACTGGAGGTAGTGTGTACTATTCCATTGTGGAGGTAGTGTGTACTATTCCATTGCGGAGGTAGTCCGTACTATTTCATTGTGGAGGTAGTGTGTACTATTCCATTGTGGAGGTAGTCCGTACTATTTCATTGTGGAGGTAGTGTGTACTATTCCATTGTGGAGGTAGTGTGTACTATTCCATTGTGGAGGTACTGTGTACTATTTCATTGTGGAGGTAGTGTGTACTATTTGATTGTGGAGGTAGTCCATACTATTTCATTGTGGAGGTAGTGTGTACTATTCCATTGTGGAGGTAGTCCGTACTATTTCATTGTGGAGGTCGTGTGTACTATTCCATTGTGGAGGTAGTGTGTACTATACCATTGTGGAGGTAGTCCGTACTATTCCATTGTGGAGGTAGTGTGTACTATTCCATTGTGAATGTAGTTTGTACTATTCCATTGTGGAGATAGTGTGTACTATTCCATTGTGGAGGTAGTCCGTACAATTCCATTGTGGAGGTAGTGTGTACTATTCCATTGTGTAGGTAGTGTGTACTATTCCATTGTGGAGGTAGTGTGTACTATTTCATTGTGGAGGTAGTGTGTACTATTCCAATGTGGAGGTAGTCCGTACTATTCCTTTGTGGAGGTAGTGTGTACTATTCCATCGTGGAGGTAGTGTGTACTATTCCATTGTGGAGGTAGTCCGTTCTATTCCATTGTGGAGGTCGTCCGTACTATTCCATTGTGCAGGTAGTGTGTACTATTCCATTGTGGAGGTCGTCCGTACTATTTCATTGTGGAGGTAGTGTGTACTATTCCATTGTGGAGGTCGTCCGTACTATTTCATTGTGGAGGTAGTGTGTACTATTCCATTGTGGAGGTTGTCTGTACTATTCCATTGTGGTGGTAGTGTGTACTATTTCATTGTGGAGGTTGTCTGTACTCTTCCATTGTGGAGGTAGACTGTACTATTACATTGTGGAGGTAGTGTGTACTATTTCTTTGTGGAGGTAATGTGTACTATTCCATTGTGGAGGTAGTCCGTACTGTTCCATTGTGGAGGTAGTGTGTACTATTCCATACTGGAGGTAGTGTGTACTATTCCATAGTGGAGGTAGACCGTACTATTTCATTGTGGAGGTAGTGTGTACTATTCCATTGCGGAGGTAGTCCGTACTATTTCATTGTGGAGGTAGTGTGTACTATTCCATTGTGGAGGTAGTCCGTACTATTTCATTGTGGAGGTAGTCCGTACTATTTCATTGTGGAGGTAGTCCGTACTATTTCATTGTGGAGGTAGTGTGTACTATTCCATTGTGGAGGTAGTCCGTACTATTTCATTGTGGAGGTAGTCCGTACTATTTCATTGTGGAGGTAGTCTGTACTATTTCATTGTGGAGGTAGTGTGTACTATTTCATTGTGGAGGTAGTCCGTACTATTTCATTGTGGAGGTAGTGTTTACTATTCCATTGCGGAGGTAGTCCGTACTATTTCATTGTGGAGGTAGTGTGTACTATTCCATTGTGGAGGTAGTCCGTACTATTTCATTGTGGAGGTAGTCCGTACTATTTCATTGTGGAGGTAGTCCGTACTATTCCATTGTGGAGGTAGTCCGTACTATTTCATTGTGGAGGTAGTGTGTACTATTCCATTGTGGAGGTAGTGTGTACTATTCCATTGTGTAGGTACTGTGTACTATTTCATTGTGGAGGTAGTGTGTACTATTTGATTGTGGAGGTAGTCCGTACTATTCCATTGTGGAGGTAGTGTGTACTATTCCATTGTGGAGGTAGACCGTACTATTTCATTGTGGAGGTAGTGTGTACTATTCCATTGTGGAGGTAGTGTGTACTATTTCTTTGTGGAGGTAATGTGTACTATTCCATAGTGGAGGTAGACCGTACTATTTCATTGTGGAGGTAGTGTGTACTATTCCATTGTGGATGTAGTGTGTACTATTTCATTGTGGAGGTAGTCCGTACTATTTCATTGTGGAGGTAGTGTGTACTATTCCATTGTGGAGGTAGTGTGTACTATTCCATTGTGTAGGTACTGTGTACTATTCCATTGTGGAGGTAGTGTGTACTATTTCATTGTGGAGGTAGTGTGTACTATTCCATTGTGGAGGTAGACCGTACTATTTCATTGTGGAGGTAGTGTGTACTATTCCATTGTGGAGGTAGTGTTTACTATTCCATTGTGTAGGTACTGTGTACTATTCCATTGTGGAGGTAGTGTGTACTATTCCATTGTGTAGGTACTGTGTACTATTCCATTGTGGAGGTAGTGTGTACTATTTCATTGTGGAGTTAGTGTGTACTATTCCATTGTGGAGGTAGACCGTACTATTTCATTGTGGAGGTAGTGTGTACTATTCCATTGTGGAGGTAGACCGTACTATTCCATTGTGGAGGTAGTGTGTACTATTTCTTTGTGGAGGTAATGTGTACTATTCCATAGTGGAGGTAGTCCGTACTATTTCATTGTGGAGGTAGTGTGTACTATTCCATTGTGGAGGTAGTGTGTACTATTCCATTGTGTAGGTACTGTGTACTATTCCATTGCGGAGGTAGTCCGTACTATTTCATTGTGGAGGTAGTCTGTACTTTTCCATTGTGGTGGTAGTGTGTACTATTCCATTGTGGAGGTAGTGTGTACTATTCCATTGTGGAGGTAGTCCGTATTATTTCATTTTGGAGGTAGTGTGTACTATTCCATTGTGGAGGTAGTCCGTACTATTTCATTGCGGAGGTAGTATGTACTATTCCATTGTGGAGGTAGTGTGTACCATTCCATTGTGGAGGTACTGTGTACTATTTCATTGTGGAGGTAGTGTGTACTATTTGATTGTGGAGGTAGTCCGTACTATTCCATTGTGGAGGTAGTGTGTAGTATTCAATTGTGGAGGTAGTGTGTACTATTCAATTGTGGAGGTAGTGTGTACTATTCCATTGTGGAGGTAGTGTGTACTATTTCATCGTGGAGGTTGTGTGTACTATTCCATTGTGGAGGTAGTGTGTAGTATTCCATTGTGGAGGTAGTGTGTACTATATCATTGTGGAGGTAGTCCGTACTATTCCATTGTGGAGGTAGTGTGTACTATTCCATTGTGGAGGTAGTGTGTACTATTCCATTGTGGAGGTAGTGTGTACTATTCCATTGTGTAGGTACTGTGTACTATTCCATTGTGGAGGTAGTGTGTAGTATTCCATTGTGGAGGTAGTGTGTACTATATCATTGTGGAGGTAGTCCGTACTATTCCATTGTGGAGGTAGTCCGTACTATTCCATTGTGGAGGTAGTGTGTAC
Organism: Hemitrygon akajei; assembly: GCF_048418815.1. NCBI lineage: Eukaryota > Metazoa > Chordata > Chondrichthyes > Myliobatiformes > Dasyatidae > Hemitrygon > Hemitrygon akajei. Next base: position 88,456,099 of record NC_133128.1, read on the forward strand.
TATTCCATAGTGGAGGTAGTCCGTACCATTCCATAGAGGAGTTAGTCCGTACTATTTCATTGTTGAGGTTGTGCGTACTATTCCATTGTGGAGGTAGTCTGTACTTTTCCATTGTGGATGTAGTGTGTACTATTCCATTGTGGAGGTAGTCCGTAATATTCCAATGTGGAGGTAGTCCGTACTATTCCTTTGTGGAGGTAGTGTGTACTATTCCATAGTGGAGGTAGTGTGTACTATTCCTGTGTGGAGGTAGTGTGTACTATTCCATTGTGGAGGTAGTCTGTACTATTCTATTGTGGAGGTAATGTTTACTATTCCATTGTGGAGGTAGTCCGTACTATTCCATTGTGGAGGTAGTGTGTTCTATTTCATTGTGGAGGTTGTCTGTACTCTTCCATTGTGGAGGAGGTCTGTACTATTCCATTGTGGAGGTAGTCTGTACTATTTCATTGTGGAGGTAGTGTGTACTATTTCATTGTGGAGGTAGTCCGTACTATTTCATTGTGGAGGTAGTGTTTACTATTCCATTGCGGAGGTAGTCCGTACTATTTCATTGTGGAGGTAGTGTGTACTATTCCATTGTGGAGGTAGTCCGTACTATTTCATTGTGGAGGTAGTCCGTACTATTTCATTGTGGAGGTAGTCCGTACTATTCCATTGTGGAGGTAGTCCGTACTATTTCATTGTGGAGGTAGTGTGTACTATTCCATTGTGGAGGTAGTGTGTACTATTCCATTGTGTAGGTACTGTGTACTATTTCATTGTGGAGGTAGTGTGTACTATTTGATTGTGGAGGTAGTCCGTACTATTCCATTGTGGAGGTAGTGTGTACTATTCCATTGTGGAGGTAGACCGTACTATTTCATTGTGGAGGTAGTGTGTACTATTCCATTGTGGAGGTAGTGTGTACTATTTCTTTGTGGAGGTAATGTGTACTATTCCATAGTGGAGGTAGACCGTACTATTTCATTGTGGAGGTAGTGTGTACTATTCCATTGTGGATGTAGTGTGTACTATTTCATTGTGGAGGTAGTCCGTACTATTTCATTGTGGAGGTAGTGTGTACTATTCCATTGTGGAGGTAGTGTGTACTATTCCATTGTGTAGGTACTGTGTACTATTCCATTGTGGAGGTAGTGTGTACTATTTCATTGTGGAGGTAGTGTGTACTATTCCATTGTGGAGGTAGACCGTACTATTTCATTGTGGAGGTAGTGTGTACTATTCCATTGTGGAGGTAGTGTTTACTATTCCATTGTGTAGGTACTGTGTACTATTCCATTGTGGAGGTAGTGTGTACTATTCCATTGTGTAGGTACTGTGTACTATTCCATTGTGGAGGTAGTGTGTACTATTTCATTGTGGAGTTAGTGTGTACTATTCCATTGTGGAGGTAGACCGTACTATTTCATTGTGGAGGTAGTGTGTACTATTCCATTGTGGAGGTAGACCGTACTATTCCATTGTGGAGGTAGTGTGTACTATTTCTTTGTGGAGGTAATGTGTACTATTCCATAGTGGAGGTAGTCCGTACTATTTCATTGTGGAGGTAGTGTGTACTATTCCATTGTGGAGGTAGTGTGTACTATTCCATTGTGTAGGTACTGTGTACTATTCCATTGCGGAGGTAGTCCGTACTATTTCATTGTGGAGGTAGTCTGTACTTTTCCATTGTGGTGGTAGTGTGTACTATTCCATTGTGGAGGTAGTGTGTACTATTCCATTGTGGAGGTAGTCCGTATTATTTCATTTTGGAGGTAGTGTGTACTATTCCATTGTGGAGGTAGTCCGTACTATTTCATTGCGGAGGTAGTATGTACTATTCCATTGTGGAGGTAGTGTGTACCATTCCATTGTGGAGGTACTGTGTACTATTTCATTGTGGAGGTAGTGTGTACTATTTGATTGTGGAGGTAGTCCGTACTATTCCATTGTGGAGGTAGTGTGTAGTATTCAATTGTGGAGGTAGTGTGTACTATTCAATTGTGGAGGTAGTGTGTACTATTCCATTGTGGAGGTAGTGTGTACTATTTCATCGTGGAGGTTGTGTGTACTATTCCATTGTGGAGGTAGTGTGTAGTATTCCATTGTGGAGGTAGTGTGTACTATATCATTGTGGAGGTAGTCCGTACTATTCCATTGTGGAGGTAGTGTGTACTATTCCATTGTGGAGGTAGTGTGTACTATTCCATTGTGGAGGTAGTGTGTACTATTCCATTGTGTAGGTACTGTGTACTATTCCATTGTGGAGGTAGTGTGTAGTATTCCATTGTGGAGGTAGTGTGTACTATATCATTGTGGAGGTAGTCCGTACTATTCCATTGTGGAGGTAGTCCGTACTATTCCATTGTGGAGGTAGTGTGTACTATTCCATAGTGGAGGTAGTCCGTACCATTCCATAGAGGAGTTAGTCCGTACTATTTCATTGTTGAGGTTGTGCGTACTATTCCATTGTGGAGGTAGTCTGTACTTTTCCATTGTGGATGTAGTGTGTACTATTCCATTGTGGAGGTAGTCCGTAATATTCCAATGTGGAGGTAGTCCGTACTATTCCTTTGTGGAGGTAGTGTGTACTATTCCATAGTGGAGGTAGTGTGTACTATTCCTGTGTGGAGGTAGTGTGTACTATTCCAATGTGGAGGTAGTCCGTACTATTCCTTTGTGGAGGTAGTGTGTACTATTCCATTGTGGAGGTAGTGTGTACTATTCCATTGTGGAGGTAGTCCGTTCTATTCCATTGTGGAGGTCGTCCGTACTATTCCATTGTGCAGGTAGTGTGTACTATTCCATTGTGGAGGTCGTCCGTACTATTTCATTGTGGAGGTAGTGTGTACTATTCCATTGTGGAGGTAGTCTGTACTATTCCATTGTGGTGGTAGTGTGTACTATTTCATTGTGGAGGTTATCTGTACTCTTCCATTGTGGAGGAAGTCTGTACTATTCCAATGTGGAGGTAGTGTGTACTATTTCTTTGTGGAGGTAGTCTGTACTATTCCATTGTGGAGGTAGTGTGTACTATTCCATTGTGGAGGTAGTCCGTACTATTCCATTGTGGAGGTAGTGTGTACTATTCCATTGTGGAGGTAGTCCGTACTGTTCCATTGTGGAGGTAGTGTGTACTATTCCATACTGGAGGTAGTGTGTACTATTCCATAGTGGAGGTAGACCGTACTATTTCATTGTGGAGGTAGTGTGTACTAGTCCATTGTGGAGGTAGTGTGTACTATTTCATTGTGGAGGTAGTGTTTACTATTCCATTGTGGAGGTAGTGTGTACTATTCCATTGTGGAGGTAGTCCGTACTATTCCATTGTGGAGGTAGTGTGTACTATTTCATTGTGGAGGTAGTGTGTACAATTCCATTGTGGAGGTAGTCCGTACTATTTCATTGTGGAGGTAGTGTGTACTATTCCATTGTGGAGGTAGTGTGTACTATTCCATTGTGTAGGTACTGTGTACTATTTCATTGTGGAGGTAGTGTGTACTATTCCTTTGTGGAGGTAGTCTGTACTATTCCATTGTGGAGGTAGTGTGTACTATTTGATTGTGGAGGTAGTCCGTACTATTCCATTGTGGAGGTAGTGTGTACTATTCCATTGTGGAGGTAGACCGTACTATTTCATTGTGGAGGTAGTGTGTACTATTCCATTGTGGAGGTAGTGTGTACTATTTCATTGTGGAGGTAGTGTTTACTATTCCATTGTGGAGGTAGTGTGTACTATTCCATTGCGGAAGTAGTCCGTATTATTTCATTGTGGAGGTAGTGTGTACTATTCCATTGTGGAGGTAGTGTGTACTATTTCATTGTGGAGGTAGTGTGTACTATTCCATTGTGGAGGTAGTGTGTACTATTTCATTGTGGAGGTAGTGTTTACTATTCCATTGTGGAGGTAGTGTGTACTATTCCATTGTGGAGGTAGTGTGTACTATTTCATTGTGGAGGTAGTGTTTACTATTCCATTGTGGAGGTAGTGTGTACTATTCCATTGTGGAGGTAGTCCGTACTATTTCATTGTGGAGGTAGTCCGTACTATTTCATTGTGGAGGTAGTCCGTACTATTTCATTGTGGAGGTAGTGTGTACTATTCCATTGTGGAGGTAGTCCGTACTATTTCATTGTGGAGGTAGTCCGTACTATTTCATTGTGGAGGTAGTGTTTACTATTCCATTGCGGAGGTAGTCCGTACTATTTCATTGTGGAGGTAGTGTGTACTATTCCATTGTGGAGGTAGTCCGTACTATTTCATTGTGGAGGTAGTCCGTACTATTTCATTGTGGAGGTAGTCCGTACTATTCCATTGTGGAGGTAGTCCGTACTATTTCATTGTGGAGGTAGTGTGTACTATTCCATTGTGGAGGTAGTGTGTACTATTCCATTGTGTAGGTACTGTGTACTATTTCATTGTGGAGGTAGTGTGTACTATTTGATTGTGGAGGAAGTCCGTACTATTCCATTGTGGAGGTAGTGTGTACTATTCCATTGTGGAGGTAGACCGTACTATTTCATTGTGGAGGTAGTGTGTACTATTCCATTGTGGAGGTAGTGTGTACTATTTCTTTGTGGAGGTAATGTGTACTATTCCATAGTGGAGGTAGACCGTACTATTTCATTGTGGAGGTAGTGTGTACTATTCCATTGTGGATGTAGTGTGTACTATTTCATTGTGGAGGTAGTCCGTACTATTTCATTGTGGAGGTAGTGTGTACTATTCCATTGTGGAGGTAGTGTGTACTATTCCATTGTGTAGGTACTGTGTACTATTCCATTGTGGAGGTAGTGTGTACTATTTCATTGTGGAGGTAGTGTGTACTATTCCATTGTGGAGGTAGACCGTACTATTTCATTGTGGAGGTAGTGTGTACTATTCCATTGTGGAGGTAGTGTTTACTATTCCATTGTGTAGGTACTGTGTACTATTCCATTGTGGAGGTAGTGTGTACTATTCCATTGTGTAGGTACTGTGTACTATTCCATTGTGGAGGTAGTGTGTACTATTTCATTGTGGAGGTAGTGTGTACTATTCCATTGTGGAGGTAGACCGTACTATTTCATTGTGGAGGTAGTGTGTACTATTCCATTGTGGAGGTAGACCGTACTATTCCATTGTGGAGGTAGTGTGTACTATTTCTTTGTGGAGGTAATGTGTACTATTCCATAGTGGAGGTAGACCGTACTATTTCATTGTGGAGGTAGTGTGTACTATTCCATTGTGGATGTAGTGTGTACTATTTCATTGTGGAGGTAGTCCGTACTATTTCATTGTGGAGGTAGTGTGTACTATTCCATTGTGGAGGTAGTGTGTACTATTCCATTGTGTAGGTACTGTGTACTATTCCATTGCGGAGGTAGTCCGTACTATTTCATTGTGGAGGTAGTCTGTACTTTTCCATTGTGGTGGTAGTGTGTACTATTCCATTGTGGAGGTAGTGTGTACTATTCCATTGTGGAGGTAGTCCGTATTATTTCATTTTGGAGGTAGTGTGTACTATTCCATTGTGGAGGTAGTCCGTACTATTTCATTGCGGAGGTAGTATGTACTATTCCATTGTGGAGGTAGTGTGTACCATTCCATTGTGGAGGTACTGTGTACTATTTCATTGTGGAGGTAGTGTGTACTATTTGATTGTGGAGGTAGTCCGTACTATTCCATTGTGGAGGTAGTGTGTAGTATTCAATTGTGGAGGTAGTGTGTACTATTCAATTGTGGAGGTAGTGTGTACTATTCCATTGTGGAGGTAGTGTGTACTATTTCATCGTGGAGGTTGTGTGTACTATTCCATTGTGGAGGTAGTGTGTAGTATTCCATTGTGGAGGTAGTGTGTACTATATCATTGTGGAGGTAGTCCGTACTATTCCATTGTGGAGGTAGTGTGTACTATTCCATTGTGGAGGTAGTGTGTACTATTCCATTGTGGAGGTAGTGTGTACTATTCCATTGTGTAGGTACTGTGTACTATTCCATTGTGGAGGTAGTGTGTAGTATTCCATTGTGGAGGTAGTGTGTACTATATCATTGTGGAGGTAGTCCGTACTATTCCATTGTGGAGGTAGTCCGTACTATTCCATTGTGGAGGTAGTGTGTACTATTCCATAGTGGAGGTAGTCCGTACCATTCCATAGAGGAGTTAGTCCGTACTATTTCATTGTTGAGGTTGTGCGTACTATTCCATTGTGGAGGTAGTCTGTACTTTTCCATTGTGGATGTAGTGTGTACTATTCCATTGTGGAGGTAGTCCGTAATATTCCAATGTGGAGGTAGTCCGTACTATTCCTTTGTGGAGGTAGTGTGTACTATTCCATAGTGGAGGTAGTGTGTACTATTCCTGTGTGGAGGTAGTGTGTACTATTCCAATGTGGAGGTAGTCCGTACTATTCCTTTGTGGAGGTAGTGTGTACTATTCCATTGTGGAGGTAGTGTGTACTATTCCATTGTGGAGGTAGTCCGTTCTATTCCATTGTGGAGGTCGTCCGTACTATTCCATTGTGCAGGTAGTGTGTACTATTCCATTGTGGAGGTCGTCCGTACTATTTCATTGTGGAGGTAGTGTGTACTATTCCATTGTGGAGGTAGTCTGTACTATTCCATTGTGGTGGTAGTGTGTACTATTTCATTGTGGAGGTTGTCTGTACTCTTCCATTGTGGAGGAAGTCTGTACTATTCCAATGTGGAGGTAGTGTGTACTATTTCTTTGTGGAGGTAGTCTGTACTATTCCATTGTGGAGGTAGTGTGTACTATTCCATTGTGGAGGTAGTCCGTACTATTCCATTGTGGAGGTAGTGTGTACTATTCCATTGTGGAGGTAGTCCGTACTGTTCCATTGTGGAGGTAGTGTGTACTATTCCATACTGGAGGTAGTGTGTACTATTCCATAGTGGAGGTAGACCGTACTATTTCATTGTGGAGGTAGTGTGTACTATTCCATTGTGGAGGTAGTGTGTACTATTTCATTGTGGAGGTAGTGTTTACTATTCCATTGTGGAGGTAGTGTGTACTATTCCATTGTGGAGGTAGTCCGTACTATTCCATTGTGGAGGTAGTGTGTACTATTTCATTGTGGAGGTAGTGTGTACAATTCCATTGTGGAGGTAGTCCGTACTATTTCATTGTGGAGGTAGTGTGTACTATTCCATTGTGGAGGTAGTGTGTACTATTCCATTGTGTAGGTACTGTGTACTATTTCATTGTGGAGGTAGTGTGTACTATTCCTTTGTGGAGGTAGTCTGTACTATTCCATTGTGGAGGTAGTGTGTACTATTTGATTGTGGAGGTAGTCCGTACTATTCCATTGTGGAGGTAGTGTGTACTATTCCATTGTGGAGGTAGACCGTACTATTTCATTGTGGAGGTAGTGTGTACTATTCCATTGTGGAGGTAGTGTGTACTATTTCATTGTGGAGGTAGTGTTTACTATTCCATTGTGGAGGTAGTGTGTACTATTCCATTGCGGAAGTAGTCCGTATTATTTCATTGTGGAGGTAGTGTGTACTATTCCATTGTGGAGGTAGTGTGTACTATTTCATTGTGGAGGTAGTGTGTACTATTCCATTGTGGAGGTAGTGTGTACTATTTCATTGTGGAGGTAGTGTTTACTATTCCATTGTGGAGGTAGTGTGTACTATTCCATTGCGGAAGTAGTCCGTATTATTTCATTGTGGAGGTAGTGTGTACTATTCCATTGTGGAGGTAGTGTGTACTATTTCATTGTGGAGGTAGTCCGTACTATTCCATTGTGGAGGTAGTGTGTACTATTCCATTGTGGAGGTAGTCCGTACTATTTCATTGCGGAGGTAGTGTGTACTATTCCATTGTGGAGGTAGTGTGTACTATTCCATTGTGGAGGTAGTGTGTACTATTTCATTGTTGAGGTAGTGTGTACTATTCCATTGTGGAGGTACTGTGTACTATTTCATTGTGGAGGTAGTGTGTACTATTTGATTGTGGAGGTAGTCCGTACTATTCCATTGTGGAGGTAGTGTGTAGTATTCAATTGTGGAGGTAGTGTGTACTATTCAATTGTGGAGGTAGTGTGTACTATTCCATTGTGGAGGTAGTGTGTACTATTTCATCGTGGAGGTTGTGTGTACTATTCCATTGTGGAGGTAGTGTGTAGTATTCCATTGTGGAGGTAGTGTGTACTATATCATTGTGGAGGTAGTCCGTACTATTCCATTGTGGAGGTAGTCCGTACTATTCCATTGTGGAGGTAGTGTGTACTATTCCATAGTGGAGGTAGTCCGTACCATTCCATAGTGGAGTTAGTCCGTACTATTTCATTGTTGAGGTTGTGCGTACTATTCCATTGTGGAGCTAGTCCGTACTATTTCATTGTGGAGGTAGTGTGTACTATTCCATTGTGGAGGTAGTCTGTACTATTCCATTGTGGTGGTAGTGTGTACTATTTCATTGTGGAGGTTGTCTGTATTCTTCCATTGTTAAGGAAGTCTGTACTATTCCATTGTGGAGGTATTGTGTACTATTTCTTTGTGGAGGTAGTGTGTACTATTCCATTGTGGAGGTAGTCCGTACTGTTCCAATGTGGAGGTAGTGTGTACTATTCCATACTGGAGGTAGTGTGTACTATTCCATAGTGGAGGTAGTGTGTACTATTCCATTGTGGAGGTAGTGTGTACTATTCCATTGTGGAGGTAGTCTGTACTATTCCATTGTGGAGGTAGTGTGTACTATTTCAATGTGGAGGTAGTCTGTACTATTCCATTGTTGAGGTAGTCCTTACTATTCCATTGTGGAGGTAGTGTGTACTATTTCATTGTGGAGGTAGTCCGTACTATTTCATTGTGGAGGTAGTGTGTACTATTCCATTGTGGAGGTAGTCCGTACTATTCCATTGTGGAGGTAGTCTGTACTATTCCATTGTGGTGGTAGTGTGTAGTATTTCATTGTGGAGGTAGTCCGTACTATTTCATTGTGGAGGTAGTGTGTACTATTCCATTGTGGAGGTAGTTCGTACTATTCCATTGTGGAGGTAGTGTGTACTATTCCATTGTGGAGGTAGTCTGTACTATTCCATTGTGGAGGTAGTCTGTACTATTCCATTGTGGTGGTAGTGTGTACTATTTCATTGTGGAGGTAGTCTGTACTATTCCATTGTTGATGTAGTCCATACTATTCCATTGTGGAGGTAGTGTGTACTATTCCATTGTGGAGGTAGTCCGTACTATTCCATTGTGGAGGTAGTGTGTACTATTCCATAGTGGAGGTAGTCCGTACCATTCCATAGTGGAGGTAGTCCGTACTATTTCATTGTGGAGGTTGTGCGTACTATTCCATTGTGGAGGTAGTCTGTACTATTCCATTGTGGAGTTAATGTGTACTATTCCATTGTGGAGGTAGTGTGTACTATTCCATTGTGGAGGTAGTCCGTACTATTCCAATGTGGAGGTAGTCCGTACTATTCCTTTGTGGAGGTAGTGTGTACTATTCCATTGTGGAGGTAGTGTGTACTATTCCATTGTGGAGGTAGTCCGTTCTATTCCATTGTGGAGGTCGTCCGTACTATTCCATTGTGCAGGTAGTGTGTACTATTCCATTGTGGAGGTAGTCCGTACTATTTCATTGTGGAGGTAGTGTGTACTATTCCATTGTGGAGGTAGTCTGCACTATTCCATTGTGGTGGTAGTGTGTACTATTTCATTGTGGAGGTTGTCTGTACTCTTCCATTGTGGAGGAAGTCTGTACTATTCCATTGTGGAGGTAGTGTGTACTATTTCTTTCTGGAGGTAGTGTGTACTATTCCATTGTGGAGGTAGTCCGTACTGTTCCATTGTGGAGGTAGTCCGTACTATTTCATTGTGGAGGTAGTCCGTACTATTCCATTGTGGAGGTAGTGTGTACTATTCCATTGTGGAGGTACTTTGTACTATTTCATTGTGGAGGTAGTGTGTACTATTCCATTGTTGAGGTAGTGTGTACTATTCCATTGCGGAGGTAGTCCGTACTATTTCATTGTGGAGGTAGTCCGTACTATTCCATTGTGGAGGTAGTGTGTACTATTCCATTGTGGAGGTACTTTGTACTATTTCATTGTGGAGGTAGTGTGTACTATTTGATTGTGGAGGTAGTGTGTACTATTTCATTGTGGAGGTAGTGTTTACTATTCCATTGTGGAGGTAGTGTTTACTATTCCATTGTGGAGGTAGTGTGTACTATTCCATTGTGGAGGTAGTCCGTACTATTTCATTGTGGAGGTAGTGTGTACTATTCCATTGTGGAGGTAGTGTTTACTATTCCATTGTGGAGGTAGTGTGTACTATTCCATTGTGGAGGTAGTGTGTACTATTCCATTGTGGAGGTAGTGTGTACTATTCCATTGTGGAGGTAGTGTGTACTATTCCATTGTGGAGGTAGTCCGTACTATTTCATTGTGGAGGTAGTGTGTACTATTCCTTTGTGGAGGTAGTGTGTACTATTCCATTGTGGAGGTAGTGTTTACTATTCCATTGTGGAGGTAGTGTGTACTATTCCATTGTGGAGGTAGTCCGTACTATTTCATTGTGGAGGTAGTGTGTACTATTCCATTGTGGAGGTAGTGTGTACTATTCCATTGTGGAGGTACTGTGTACTATTTCATTGTGGAGGTAGTGTGTACTATTTGATTGTGGAGGTAGTCCATACTATTTCATTGTGGAGGTAGTGTGTACTATTCCATTGTGGAGGTAGTCCGTACTATTTCATTGTGGAGGTCGTGTGTACTATTCCATTGTGGAGGTAGTGTGTACTATACCATTGTGGAGGTAGTCCGTACTATTCCATTGTGGAGGTAGTGTGTACTATTCCATTGTGAAGGTAGTTTGTACTATTCCATTGTGGAGGTAGTGTGTACTATTCCATTGTGGAGGTAGTCCGTACTATTCCATTGTGGAGGTAGTGTGTACTATTCCATTGTGTAGGTAGTGTGTACTATTCCATTGTGGAGGTAGTGTGTACTATTTCATTGTGGAGGTAGTGTGTACTATTCCAATGTGGAGGTAGTCCGTACTATTCCTTTGTGGAGGTAGTGTGTACTATTCCATCGTGGAGGTAGTGTGTACTATTCCATTGTGGAGGTAGTCCGTTCTATTCCATTGTGGAGGTCGTCCGTACTATTCCATTGTGCAGGTAGTGTGTACTATTCCATTGTGGATGTCGTCCGTACTATTTCATTGTGGAGGTAGTGTGTACTATTCCATTGTGGATGTCGTCCGTACTATTTCATTGTGGAGGTAGTGTGTACTATTCCATTGTTGAGGTAGTCCATACTATTCCATTGTGGAGGTAGTGTGTACTATTCCATTGTGGAGGTAGTCCGTACTATTCCATTGTGGAGGTAGTGTGTACTATTCCATAGTGGAGGCAGTCCGTACCATTCCATAGTGGAGGTAGTCCGTACTATTTCATTGTGGAGGTTGTGCGTACTATTCCATTGTGGAGGTAGTCTGTACTATTCCATTGTGGAGTTAATGTGTACTATTCCATTGTGGAGGTAGTGTGTACTATTCCATTGTGGAGGTAGTCCGTACTATTCCAATGTGGAGGTAGTCCGTACTATTCCTTTGTGGAGGTAGTGTGTACTATTCCATTGTGGAGGTAGTGTGTACTATTCCATTGTGGAGGTAGTCCGTTCTATTCCATTGTGGAGGTCGTCCGTACTATTCCATTGTGCAGGTAGTGTGTACTATTCCATTGTGGAGGTAGTCCGTACTATTTCATTGTGGAGGTAGTGTGTACTATTCCATTGTGGAGGTAGTCTGCACTATTCCATTGTGGTGGTAGTGTGTACTATTTCATTGTGGAGGTTGTCTGTACTCTTCCATTGTGGAGGAAGTCTGTACTATTCCATTGTGGAGGTAGTGTGTACTATTTCTTTCTGGAGGTAGTGTGTACTATTCCATTGTGGAGGTAGTCCGTACTGTTCCATTGTGGAGGTAGTCCGTACTATTTCATTGTGGAGGTAGTCCGTACTATTCCATTGTGGAGGTAGTGTGTACTATTCCATTGTGGAGGTACTTTGTACTATTTCATTGTGGAGGTAGTGTGTACTATTCCATTGTTGAGGTAGTGTGTACTATTCCATTGCGGAGGTAGTCCGTACTATTTCATTGTGGAGGTAGTCCGTACTATTCCATTGTGGAGGTAGTGTGTACTATTCCATTGTGGAGGTACTTTGTACTATTTCATTGTGGAGGTAGTGTGTACTATTTGATTGTGGAGGTAGTGTGTACTATTTCATTGTGGAGGTAGTGTTTACTATTCCATTGTGGAGGTAGTGTTTACTATTCCATTGTGGAGGTAGTGTGTACTATTCCATTGTGGAGGTAGTCCGTACTATTTCATTGTGGAGGTAGTGTGTACTATTCCATTGTGGAGGTAGTGTTTACTATTCCATTGTGGAGGTAGTGTGTACTATTCCATTGTGGAGGTAGTGTGTACTATTCCATTGTGGAGGTAGTGTGTACTATTCCATTGTGGAGGTAGTCCGTACTATTTCATTGTGGAGGTAGTGTGTACTATTCCTTTGTGGAGGTAGTGTGTACTATTCCATTGTGGAGGTAGTGTTTACTATTCCATTGTGGAGGTAGTGTGTACTATTCCATTGTGGAGGTAGTCCGTACTATTTCATTGTGGAGGTAGTGTGTACTATTCCATTGTGGAGGTAGTGTGTACTATTCCATTGTGGAGGTACTGTGTACTATTTCATTGTGGAGGTAGTGTGTACTATTTGATTGTGGAGGTAGTCCATACTATTTCATTGTGGAGGTAGTGTGTACTATTCCATTGTGGAGGTAGTCCGTACTATTTCATTGTGGAGGTCGTGTGTACTATTCCATTGTGGAGGTAGTGTGTACTATACCATTGTGGAGGTAGTCCGTACTATTCCATTGTGGAGGTAGTGTGTACTATTCCATTGTGAAGGTAGTTTGTACTATTCCATTGTGGAGGTAGTGTGTACTATTCCATTGTGGAGGTAGTCCGTACTATTCCATTGTGGAGGTAGTGTGTACTATTCCATTGTGTAGGTAGTGTGTACTATTCCATTGTGGAGGTAGTGTGTACTATTTCATTGTGGAGGTAGTGTGTACTATTCCAATGTGGAGGTAGTCCGTACTATTCCTTTGTGGAGGTAGTGTGTACTATTCCATCGTGGAGGTAGTGTGTACTATTCCATTGTGGAGGTAGTCCGTTCTATTCCATTGTGGAGGTCGTCCGTACTATTCCATTGTGCAGGTAGTGTGTACTATTCCATTGTGGATGTCGTCCGTACTATTTCATTGTGGAGGTAGTGTGTACTATTCCATTGTGGAGGTCGTCCGTACTATTTCATTGTGGAGGTAGTGTGTACTATTCCATTGTGGAGGTAGTCTGTACTATTCCATTGTGGTGGTAGTGTGTACTATTTAATTGTGGAGGTTGTCTGTACTCTTCCATTGTGGAGGTAGACTGTACTATTACATTGTGGAGGTAGTGTGTACTATTTCTTTGTGGAGGTAATGTGTACTATTCCATTGTGGAGGTAGTCCGTACTGTTCCATTGTGGAGGTAGTGTGTACTATTCCATACTGGAGGTAGTGTGTACTATTCCATAGTGGAGGTACACCGTACTATTTCATTGTGGAGGTTGTGTGTACTATTCCATTGTGGAGGTAGTGTGTACTATTTCATTGTGGAGGTAGTGTTTACTATTCCATTGTGGAGGTAGTCCGTACTATTCCATTGTGGAGGTAGTCCGTACTATTTCATTGTGGAGGTAGTGTGTACTATTCCATTGTGGAGGTAGTCCGTACTATTTCATTGTGGAGGTAGTGTGTACTATTCCATTGTGGAGGTAGTCCGTACTATTTCATTGTGGAGGTAGTGTGTACTATTCCATTGTGGAGGTAGTCCGTACTATTTCATTGTGGAGGTAGTGTGTACTATTCCATTGTGGAGGTAGTCCGTACTATTTCATTGTGGAGGTAGTCCGTACTATTTCATTGTGGAGGTAGTGTGTACTATTCCATTGCGGAGGTAGTCCGTACTATTTCATTGTGGAGGTAGTGTGTACTATTCCATTGTGGAGGTAGTCCGTACTATTTCATTGTGGAGGTAGTCCGTACTATTTCATTGTGGAGGTAGTCCGTACTATTCCATTGTGGAGGTAGTCCGTACTATTTCATTGTGGAGGTAGTGTGTACTATTCCATTGTGGAGGTAGTGTGTACTATTCCATTGTGTAGGTACTGTGTACTATTTCATTGTGGAGGTAGTGTGTACTATTTGATTGTGGAGGTAGTCCGTACTATTCCATTGTGGAGGTAGTGTGTACTATTCCATTGTGGAGGTAGACCGTACTATTTCATTGTGGAGGTAGTGTGTACTATTCCATTGTGTAGGTAGTGTGTACTATTTCTTTGTGGAGGTAATGTGTACTATTCCATAGTGGAGGTAGACCGTACTATTTCATTGTGGAGGTAGTGTGTACTACTCCATACTGGAGGTAGTGTGTACTATTCCATTGTGGAGGTAGTGTGTACTATTCCATTGTGGAGGTAGTCCGTACTATTTCATTGTGGAGGTAGTGTGTACTATTCCATTGTGGAGGTAGTCCGTACTATTTCATTGTGCAGGTAGTGTGTACTATTCCATTGTGGAGGTAGTGTGTACTATTCCATTGTGGAGGTACTGTGTACTATTTCATTGTGGAGGTAGTGTGTACTATTTGATTGTGGAGGTAGTGTGTACTATTTCATTGTGGAGGTAGTGTTTACTATTCCATTGTGGAGGTAGTGTGTACTATTCCATTGCGGAGGTAGTCTGTACTATATCATTGTGGAGGTACTGTGTACTATTCCATTGTGGAGGTAGTCCGTACTATTTCATTGTGGAGGTAGTGTGTACTATTCCATTGTGGAGGTAGTCCGTACTATTTCATTGTGGAGGTAGTGTGTACTATTCCATTGTGGAGGTAGTGTGTACTATTCCATTGTGGAGGTACTGTGTACTATTTCATTGTGGAGGTAGTGTGTACTATTTGATTGTGGAGGTAGTCCATACTATTTCATTGTGGAGGTAGTGTGTACTATTCCATTGTGGAGGTAGTCCGTACTATTTCATTGTGGAGGTCGTGTGTACTATTCCATTGTGGAGGTAGTGTGTACTATACCATTGTGGAGGTAGTCCGTACTATTCCATTGTGGAGGTAGTCTGTACTATTCCATTGCGGTGGTAGTGTGTACTATTCCATTGTGGAGGTAGTCCGTACTATTCCATTGTGGAGGTAGTGTGTACTATTCCATTGTGAAGGTAGTTTGTACTATTCCATTGTGGAGGTAGTGTGTACTATTCCATTGTGGAGGTAGTCCGTACTATTCCATTGTGGAGGTAGTGTGTACTATTCCATTGTGTAGGTAGTGTGTACTATTCCATTGTGGAGGTAGTGTGTACTATTCCATTGTGTAGGTAGTGTGTACTATTCCATTGCGGAGGTAGTCCGTACTATTTCATTGTGGAGGTAGTGTGTACTATTCCATTGTGGAGGTAGTCCGTACTATTTCATTGTGGAGGTAGTCCGTACTATTTCATTGTGGAGGTAGTCCGTACTATTCCATTGTGGAGGTAGTCCGTACTATTTCATTGTGGAGGTAGTGTGTACTATTCCATTGTGGAGGTAGTGTGTACTATTCCATTGTGTAGGTACTGTGTACTATTTGATTGTGGAGGTAGTGTGTACTATTTGATTGTGGAGGTAGTCCGTACTATTCCATTGTGGAGGTAGTGTGTACTATTCCATTGTGGAGGTAGACCGTACTATTTCATTGTGGAGGTAGTGTGTACTATTCCATTGTGGAGGTAGTGTGTACTATTTCTTTGTGGAGGTAATGTGTACTATTCCATAGTGGAGGTAGACCGTACTATTTCATTGTGGAGGTAGTGTGTACTATTCCATTGTGGATGTAGTGTGTACTATTTCATTGTGGAGGTAGTCCGTACTATTTCATTGTGGAGGTAGTGTGTACTATTTCTTTGTGGAGGTAATGTGTACTATTCCATAGTGGAGGTAGACCGTACTATTTCATTGTGGAGGTAGTGTGTACTATTCCATTGTGGATGTAGTGTGTACTATTTCATTGTGGAGGTAGACCGTACTATTTCATTGTGGAGGTAGTGTGTACTATTCCATTGTGGAGGTAGTGTGTACTATTTCTTTGTGGAGGTAATGTGTACTATTCCATAGTGGAGGTAGACCGTACTATTTCATTGTGGAGGTAGTGTGTACTATTCCATTGTGGATGTAGTGTGTACTATTTCATTGTGGAGGTAGTCCGTACTATTTCATTGTGGAGGTAGTGTGTACTATTCCATTGTGGAGGTAGTGTGTACTATTCCATTGTGTAGGTACTGTGTACTATTCCATTGTGGAGGTAGTGTGTACTATTCCATTGTGGAGGTAGTGTGTACTATTCCATTGTGTAGGTACTGTGTACTATTTCATTGAGGAGGTAGTGTGTACTATTTGATTGTGGAGGTAGTCCGTACTATTCCATTGTGGAGGTAGTGTGTACCATTCCATTGTGGAGGTAGACCGTACTATTTCATTGTGGAGGTAGTGTGTACTATTCCATTGTGGAGGTAGTGTGTACTATTCCATTGCGGAGGTAGTCCGTATTATTTCATTGTGGAGGTAGTGTGTACTATTCCATTGTGGAGGTATTGTGTACTATTCCATTGTGGAGGTAATGTGTACTATTCCATTGTGGAGGTAGTGTGTACTATTTCATTGCGGAGGTAGTGTGTACTATTCCATTGTGGAGGTAGTGTGTACTATTTCATTGCGGAGGTAGTCCGTACTATTCCAATGTGGAGGTAGTGTGTACTATTTCATTGTGGAGGTAGTCCGTACTATTCCATTGTGGAGGTAGTGTGTACTATTCCATTGTGGAGGTAGTGTGTACTATTTCATTGTGGAGGTAATGTGTACTATTCCATTGTGGAGGTAGTGTGTACTATTTCATTGCGGAGGTAGTATGTACTATTCCATTGTGGAGGTAGTGTGTACTATTCCATTGTGGAGGTAGTGTGTACTATTTCATTGCGGAGGTAGTATGTACTATTCCATTGTGGAGGTAGTGTGTACTATTCCATTGTGGAGGTAGTCCGTACTATTCCATTGTGGAGGTAGTGTGTACTATTCCATTGTGGAGGTAGTGTGTACTATTCCATTGTGGAGGTAGTGTGTACTATTTCATTGCGGAGGTAGTATGTACTATTCCATTGTGGAGGTAGTGTGTACTATTCCATTGTGGAGGTAGTCCGTACTATTCCATTGTGGAGGTAGTGTGTACTATTCCATTGTGGAGGTAGTGTGTACTATTTCATTGCGGAGGTAGTATGTACTATTCCATTGTGGAGGTAGTGTGTACTATTCCATTGTGGAGGTAGTCCGTACTATTCCATTGTGGAGGTAGTGTGTACTATTCCATTGCGGAGGTAGTCCGTATTATTTCATTGTGGAGGTAGTGTGTACTATTCCATTGTGGAGGTAGTCCGTACTATTCCATTGTGGAGGTAGTGTGTACTATTTCATTGCGGAGGTAGTGTGTACTATTCCATTGTGGAGGTAGTGTGTACTATTCCATTGTGGAGGTACTGTGTACTATTTCATTATGGAGGTAGTGTGTACTATTTGATTGTGGAGGTAGTCCGTACTATTC
The DNA here is from genome assembly GCF_048418815.1 of Hemitrygon akajei. NCBI lineage: Eukaryota > Metazoa > Chordata > Chondrichthyes > Myliobatiformes > Dasyatidae > Hemitrygon > Hemitrygon akajei. The sequence goes on from NC_133128.1 coordinate 88,473,784, forward strand.
CATTGTGGAGGTAGTGTGTAGTATTCAATTGTGGAGGTAGTGTGTACTATTCAATTGTGGAGGTAGTGTGTACTATTCCATTGTGGAGGTAGTGTGTACTATTTCATCGTGGAGGTTGTGTGTACTATTCCATTGTGGAGGTAGTGTGTAGTATTCCATTGTGGAGGTAGTGTGTACTATATCATTGTGGAGGTAGTCCGTACTATTCCATTGTGGAGGTAGTCCGTACTATTCCATTGTGGAGGTAGTGTGTACTATTCCATAGTGGAGGTAGTCCGTACCATTCCATAGTGGAGTTAGTCCGTACTATTTCATTGTTGAGGTTGTGCGTACTATTCCATTGTGGAGGTAGTCTGTACTTTTCCATTGTGGATGTAGTGTGTACTATTCCATTGTGGAGGTAGTCCGTAATATTCCAATGTGGAGGTAGTCCGTACTATTCCTTTGTGGAGGTAGTGTGTACTATTCCATTGTGGAGGTAGTGTGTACTATTCCATTGTGGAGGTAGTGTGTACTATTTCATTGTTGAGGTAGTGTGTACTATTCCATTGTGGAGGTACTGTGTACTATTTCATTGTGGAGGTAGTGTGTACTATTTGATTGTGGAGGTAGTGTGTACTATTCCATTGTGGAGGTAGTCTGTACTATTCCATTGTGGAGGTAGTGTGTACTATTCCATTGTGGAGGTAGTGTGTACTATTCCATTGTGGAGGTAGTGTGTACTATTTCATTGTTGAGGTAGTGTGTACTATTCCATTGTGGAGGTACTGTGTACTATTTCATTGTGGAGGTAGTGTGTACTATTTGATTGTGGAGGTAGTCCGTACTATTCCATTGTGGAGGTAGTGTGTAGTATTCAATTGTGGAGGTAGTGTGTACTATTCAATTGTGGAGGTAGTGTGTACTATTCCATTGTGGAGGTAGTGTGTACTATTTCATCGTGGAGGTTGTGTGTACTATTCCATTGTGGAGGTAGTGTGTAGTATTCCATTGTGGAGGTAGTGTGTACTATATCATTGTGGAGGTAGTCCGTACTATTCCATTGTGGAGGTAGTCCGTACTATTCCATTGTGGAGGTAGTGTGTACTATTCCATAGTGGAGGTAGTCCGTACCATTCCATAGTGGAGTTAGTCCGTACTATTTCATTGTTGAGGTTGTGCGTACTATTCCATTGTGGAGGTAGTCTGTACTTTTCTATTGTGGATGTAGTGTGTACTATTCCATTGTGGAGGTAGTCCGTAATATTCCAATGTGGAGTTAGTCCGTACTATTCCATTGTGGAGGCAGTGTGTACTATTCCATAGTGGAGGTAGTCCGTAGCATTCCATAGTGGAGGTAGTCCGTACTATTTCATTGTGGAGGTTGTGCGTACTATTCCATTGTGAAGTTAGTGTGTACTATTCCATTGTGGAGGTAGTCCATTCTATTCCATTGTGCAGGTAGTGTGTACTATTCCATTGTGGAGGTAGTGTGTACTATTCCATTGTGGAGTTAGTCAGTACTATTCCAATGTGGAGGTAGTCCGTACTATTCCTTTGTGGAGGTAGTGTGTACTATTCCATTGTGGAGGTAGTGTGTACTATTCCATTGTGGAGGTAGTCCGTACTATTCCATTGTGGAGGTCGTCCGTACTATTCCATTGTGCAGGTAGAGTGTACTATTCCATTGTGGAAGTAGTCCGTACAATTTCATTGTGGAGGTAGTGTGTAGTATTCCATTGTGGATGTAGTCTGTACTATTCCAATGTGGTGGTAGTGTGTACTATTCCATTGTGGAGGTAGTGTGTACTATTCCATTGTGGAGGTAGTGTGTACTATTCCATTGTGGAGGTATTGTGTACTATTCCATTGTGGAGGTAGTTCGTACTATTCCATTGTTGAGGTAGTGTGTACTATTCCATTGTGGAGGTAGTCCGTACTATTCCATTGTGGAGGTAGTCTGTACTATTTCATTGTGGAGGTAGTGTGTACTATTCCATTGTGGAGGTAGTCCGTATTATTCCATTGTGGAGGTAGTGTGTATTATTCCATTGTGGATGTAGTGTGTACTATTCCATTGTGGAGGTAGTCCGTACTATTCCATTGTGGAGGTAGTCTGTACTATTCCATTGCGGTGGTAGTGTGTACTATTCCATTGTGGATGTAGTGTGTACTATTCCATTGTGGAGGTAGTCCGTACTATTTCATTGTGGAGGTAGTCTGTACTATTCCATTGTGGAGGTAGTCCATACTATTCCATTGTGGAGGTAGTCTGTACTATTCCATTGTGGAGGTAGTCCATACTATTCCATTGTGGAGGTAGTGTGTTTTATTTCATTGTGGAGGTAGTCCGTACTATTTCATTGTGGAGGTAGTGTGTACTATTCCATTGTGGAGGTAGTCCGTACTATTCCATTGTGGAGGTAGTGTGTACTATTCCATAGTGGAGGTAGTCCGTACCATTCCATAGTGGAGTTAGTCCGTACTATTTCATTGTTGAGGTTGTGCGTACTTTTCCATTGTGGAGGTAGTGTGTACTTTTCCATTGTGGATGTAGTGTGTACTGTTCCATTGTGGAGGTAGTCTGTACTCTTTCATTGTGTAGGTAGTGTGTACTATTCCATTGTGGAGGTAGTCCGTACTATTTCATTGTGGAGGTAGTGTGTACTATTCCATTGTGGAGGTAGTGTGTACTATTCCATTGTGTAGGTACTGTGTACTATTTCATTGTGGAGGTAGTGTGTACTATTTGATTGTGGAGGTAGTCCGTACTATTCCATTGTGGAGGTAGTGTGTAGTATTCAATTGTGGAGGTAGTGTGTACTATTCCATAGTGGAGGTAGACCGTACTATTTCATTGTGGAGGTAGTGTGTACTATTCCATTGTGGAGGTAGTGTGTACTATTTCATTGTGGAGGTAGTGTTTACTATTCCATTGTGGAGGTAGTGTGTACTATTCCATAGTGGAGGTAGTCCGTATTATTTCATTGTGGTGGTAGTGTGTACTATTCCATTGTGGAGGTAGTCCGTACTATTTCATTGTGGAGGTAGTGTGTACTATTCCATTGTGGAGGTAGTGTGTACTATTCCATTGTGGAGGTAGTCCGTACTATTCCATTGTGGAGGTAGTGTGTACTATTCCATAGTGGAGGTAGTCCGTACCATTCCATAGTGGAGGTAGTCCGTACTATTTCATTGTGGAGGTTGTGCGTACTATTCCATTGTGGAGGTAGTCTGTACTATTCCATTGTGGAGTTAATGTGTACTATTCCATTGTGGAGGTAGTGTGTACTATTCCATTGTGGAGGTAGTCCGTACTATTCCAATGTGGAGGTAGTCCGTACTATTCCTTTGTGGAGGTAGTGTGTACTATTCCATTGTGGAGGTAGTGTGTACTATTCCATTGTGGAGGTAGTCCGTTCTATTCCATTGTGGAGGTCGTCCGTACTATTCCATTGTGCAGGTAGTGTGTACTATTCCATTGTGGAGGTAGTCCGTACTATTTCATTGTGGAGGTAGTGTGTACTATTCCATTGTGGAGGTAGTCTGTACTATTCCAATGTGGTGGTAGTGTGTACTATTTCATTGTGGAGGTTGTCTGTACTCTTCCATTGTGGAGGAAGTCTGTACTATTCCATTGTGGAGGTAGTGTGTACTATTTCTTTGTGGAGGTAGTGTGTACTATTCCATTGTGGAGGTAGTCCGTACTGTTCCATTGTGGAGGTAGTGTGTACTATTCCATACTGGAGGTAGTGTGTACTATTCCATAGTGGAGGTAGACCGTACTATTTCATTGTGGAGGTAGTGTGTACTATTCCATTGTGGAGGTAGTGTGTACTATTTCATTGTGGAGGTAGTCTGTACTATTTCATTGTGGAGGTAGTGTGTACTATTCCATTGCGGAGGTAGTGTGCACTATTCCATTGTGGAGGTAGTGTGTACTATTCCATTGCGGAGGTAGTCCGTACTATTTCATTGTGGAGGTATTGTGTACTATTCCATTGTGGAGGTAGTCCGTACTATTTCATTGTGGAGGTAGTGTGTACTATTCCATTGTGGAGGTAGTGTGTACTATTCCATAGTGGAGGTAGTCCGTACCATTCCATAGTGGAGTTAGTCCGTACTATTTCATTGTTGAGGTTGTGCGTACTTTTCCATTGTGGAGGTAGTCTGTACTTTTCCATTGTGGATGTAGTGTGTACTATTCCATTGTGGAGGTAGTCTGTACTATTCCAATGTGGAGGAAGTCTGTACTATTCCATTGTGGAGGTAGTGTGTACTATTTCTTTGTGGAGGTAGTGTGTACTATTCCATTGTGGAGGTAGTCCGTACTGTTCCATTGTGGAGGTAGTGTGTACTATTCCATACTGGAGGTAGTGTATACTATTCCATAGTGGAGGTAGACCGTACTATTTCATTGTGGAGGTAGTGTGTACTATTCCATTGTGGAGGTAGTGTGTACTATTTCTTTGTGGAGGTAGTGTGTACTATTCCATTGTGGAGGTAGTCCGTACTGTTCCATTGTGGAGGTAGTGTGTACTATTCCATACTGGAGGTAGTGTGTACTATTCCATAGTGGAGGTAGACCGTACTATTTCATTGTGGAGGTAGTGTGTACTATTCCATTGTGGAGGTAGTGTGTACTATTTCATTGTGGAGGTAGTGTTTACTATTCCATTGTGGAGGTAGTGTGTACTATTCCATTGTGGAGGTAGTCCGTACTATTTCATTGTGGATGTAGTGTGTACTATTCCATTGTGGAGGTAGTGTGTACTATTCCATAGTGGAGGTAGTCCGTACCGTTCCATAGTGGAGTTAGTCCGTACTATTTCATTGTTGAGGTTGTGCGTACTTTTCCATTGTGGAGGTAGTCTGTACTTTTCCATTGTGGATGTAGTGTGTACTATTCCATTGTGGAGGTAGTCCGTAATATTCCAATGTGGAGGTAGTCCGTACTATTCCTTTGTGGAGGTAGTGTGTACAATTCCATTGTGGAGGTAGTGTGTACTATTCCATTGTGGTGGTCGTCCGTACTAATCCATTGTGCAGGTAGTGTGTACTATTCCATTGTGGAGCTAGTCCGTACTATTTCATTGTGGAGGTAGTGTGTACTATTCCATTGTGGAGGTAGTCTGTACTATTCCATTGTGGTGGTAGTGTGTACTATTCCATTGTGGAGGTAGTCCGTACTATTTCATTGTGGAGGTAGTGTGTACTATTCCATTGTGGAGGTAGTCCGTACTATTTCATTGTGGAGGTAGTGTGTACTATTCCATTGTGGAGGTAGTGTGTACTATTCCATTGTGTAGGTACTGTGTACTATTTCATTGTGGAGGTAGTGTGTACTATTTGATTGTGGAGGTAGTCCGTATTATTCCATTGTGGAGGTAGTGTGTAGTATTCAATTGTGGAGGTAGTGTGTACTATTCCATAGTGGAGGTAGACCGTACTATTTCATTGTGGAGGTAGTGTGTACTATTCCATTGTGGAGGTAGTGTGTACTATTTCATTGTGGAGGTAGCGTTTACTATTCCATTGTGGAGGTAGTGTGTACTATTCCATTGCGGAGGTAGTCCGTACTATTTCATTGTGGAGGTAGTGTGTACTATTCCATTGTGGAGGTAGTGTGTACTATTCCATTGTGGAGGTAGTCCGTACTATTCCATTGTGGAGGTAGTGTGTACTATTCCATAGTGGAGGTAGTCCGTACCATTCCATAGTGGAGGTAGTCCGTACTATTTCATTGTGGAGGTTGTCCGTACTATTCCATTGTGGAGGTAGTCTGTACTATTCCATTGTGGAGTTAATGTGTACTATTCCATTGTGGAGGTAGTGTGTACTATTCCATTGTGGAGGTAGTCCGTACTATTCCAATGTGGAGGTAGTCCGTACTATTCCATTGTGGATGTAGTCTGTACTATTCCAATGTGGTGGTAGTGTGTACTATTCCATTGTGGAGGTAGTGTGTACTATTCCATTGTGGAGGTAGTCCGTTCTATTCCATTGTGGAGGTAGTGTGTACTATTCCATTGTAGAGGTATTGTGTACTATTCCATTGTGGAGGTAGTTCGTACTATTCCATTGTTGAGGTAGTGTGTACTATTCCATTGTGGAGGTAGTCCGTACTATTCCATTGTGGAGGTAGTCTGTACTATTTCATTGTGGAGGTAGTGTGTACTATTCCATTGTGGAGGTAGTCCGTATTATTCCATTGTGGAGGTAGTGTGTACTATTCCATTGTGGAGGTAGTCTGTACTATTCCATTGCGGTGGTAGTGTGTACTATTTCATTGTGGAGGTAGTCTGTACTATTCCATTGTGGAGGTAGTCCATACTATTCCATTGTGGAGGTAGTGTGTTTTATTTCATTGTGGAGGTAGTCCGTACTATTTCATTGTGGAGGTAGTGTGTACTATTCCATTGTGGAGGTAGTCCGTACTATTCCATTGTGGAGGTAGTGTGTACTATTCCATAGTGGAGGTAGTCCGTAATATTCCAATGTGGAGGTAGTCCGTACTATTCCTTTGTGGAGGTAGTGTGTACAATTCCATTGTGGAGGTAGTGTGTACTATTCCATTGTGGAGGTCTTCCATACTAATCCATTGTGCAGGTAGTGTGTACTATTCCATTGTGGAGCTAGTCCGTACTATTTCATTGTGGAGGTAGTGTGTACTATTCCATTGTGGAGGTAGTCTGTACTATTCCATTGTGGTGGTAGTGTGTACTATTTCATTGTGGAGGTAGTGTGTACTATTCCATTGTGGAGGTAGTCCGTACTATTTCATTGTGGAGGTAGTGTGTACTATTCCATTGTGGAGGTAGTGTGTACTATTCCATTGTGTAGGTACTGTGTACTATTTCATTGTGGAGGTAGTGTGTACTATTTGATTGTGGAGGTAGTCCGTACTATTCCATTGTGGAGGTAGTGTGTAGTTTTCAATTGTGGAGGTAGTGTGTACTATTCCATAGTGGAGGTAGACCGTACTATTTCATTGTGGAGGTAGTGTGTACTATTCCATTGTGGAGGTAGTGTGTACTATTTCATTGTGGAGGTAGTGTTTACTATTCCATTGTGTAGGTAGTCCGTACTATTCTATTGTGGAGGTAGTCTGTACTATTCCATTATGGAGGTAGTGTGTACTATTCCATTGCGGAGGTAGTCCGTATTATTTCATTGTGGAGGTAGTGTGTACTATTCCATTGTGGAGGTAGTGTGTACTATTTCATTGTGGAGGTAGTGTTTACTATTCCATTGTGTAGGTAGTGTGTACTATTCCATTGCGGAGGTAGTCCGTATTATTTCATTGTGGAGGTAGTGTGTACTATTCCATTGTGGTGGTAGTCCGTACTATTCCATAGTGGAGGTAGTCCGTACCATTCCATAGTGGAGTTAGTCCGTACTATTTCATTGTTGAGGTTGTGCGTACTTTTCCATTGTGGAGGTAGTCCGTACTATTTCATTGTGGAGGTAGTGTGTACTATTCCATTGTGGAGGTAGTGTGTACTATTCCATTGTGGATGTAGTCCGTACTATTCCATTGTGGAGGTAGTGTGTACTATTCCATAGTGGAGGTAGTCCGTACCATTCCATAGTGGAGGTAGTCCGTACTATTTCATTGTGGAGGTTGTGCGTACTATTCCATTGTGGAGGTAGTCTGTACTATTCCATTGTGGAGTTAATGTGTACTATTCCATTGTGGAGGTAGTGGGTACTATTCCATTGTGGAGGTAGTCCGTACTATTCCAATGTGGAGGTAGTGTGTACTATTCCATTGTGGAGGTACTGTGTACTATTTCATTGTGGAGGTAGTGTGTACTATTTGATTGTGGAGGTAGTCCGTACTATTCCATTGTGGAGGTAGTGTGTAGTATTCAATTGTGGAGGTAGTGTGTACTATTCAATTGTGGAGGTAGTGTGTACTATTCCATTGTGGAGGTAGTGTGTACTATTACATCGTGGAGGTTGTGTGTACTATTCCATTGTGGAGGTAGTGTGTAGTATTCCATTGTGGAGGTAGTGTGTACTATATCATTGTGGAGGTAGTCCGTACTATTCCATTGTGGAGGTAGTGTGTACTATTCCATTGTGGAGGTAGTGTGTACTATTCCATAGTGGAGGTAGTCCGTACCATTCCATAGTGGAGTTAGTCCGTACTATTTCATTGTTGAGGTTGTGCGTACTATTCCATTGTGGAGGTAGTCTGTACTTTTCCATTGTGGAGTTAATGTGTACTATTCCATTGTGGAGGTAGTCTGTACTTTTCCATTGTGGAGTTAATGTGTACTATTCCATTGTGGATGTAGTGTGTACTATTCCATTGTGGAGGTAGTCCGTAATATTCCAATGTGGAGGTAGTCTGTACTTTTCCATTGTGGAGTTAATGTGTACTATTCCATTGTGGAGGTAGTCTGTACTTTTCCATTGTGGAGTTAATGTGTACTATTCCATTGTGGATGTAGTGTGTACTATTCCATTGTGGAGGTAGTCCGTACTATTCCATTGTGGAGGTAGTCTGTACTTTTCCATTGTGGAGTTAATGTGTACTATTCCATTGTGGAGGTAGTCTGTACTTTTCCATTGTGGAGTTAATGTGTACTATTCCATTGTGGATGTAGTGTGTACTATTCCATTGTGGAGGTAGTCCGTAATATTCCAATGTGGAGGTAGTCCGTACTATTCCATTGTGGAGGCAGTGTGTACTATTCCATAGTGGAGGTAGTCCGTACTATTCCATTGTGGAGGTAGTGTGTACTATTCCATTGTGGAGGTAGTCTGTACTATTCCATTGTGGAGGTAGTCTGTACTATTCTATTGTGTAGGTAGTGTGTACTATTCCATTGTTGAGGTAGTGTGTACTATACCATTGTGGAGGTAGACTGTACTATTCCATAGTGGAGGTAGTCCGTACTATTCCATTGTGGAGGTCGTGTGTACTATTCCATTGTGGAGGTAATGTGTACTATTCCATTGTGGAGGTAGTGTGTACTATACCATTGTGGAGGTAGTCTGTACTATTCCATAGTGGAGGTAGTCTGTACTATTCCATTGTGGAGGTAGTCTGTACTATTCTATTGTGTAGGTAGTGTGTACTATTCCATTGTTGAGGTAGTGTGTACTATACCATTGTGGAGGTAGTCTGTACTATTCCATAGTGGAGGTAGTCCGTACTATTCCATTGTGGAGGTCGTGTGTACTATTCCATTGTGGAGGTAGTGTGTACTATACCATTGTGGAGGTAGTCTGTACTATTCCATAGTGGAGGTAGTCCGTACTATTCCATTGTGGAGGTCGTGTGTACTATTCCATTGTGGAGGTAATGTGTACTATTCCATTGTGGAGGTAGTGTGTACTATACCATTGTGGAGGTAGTCTGTACTATTCCATAGTGGAGGTAGTCCGTACTATTCCATTGTGGAGGTCGTGTGTACTATTCCATTGTGGAGGTCGTGTGTACTATTCCATTGTGGAGGTAATGTGTACTATTCCATTGTGGAGGTAGTGTGTACTATACCATTGTGGAGGTAGTCTGTACTATTCCATAGTGGAGGTAGTGTGTACTATTCCATTGTGGAGGTCGTGTGTACTATACCATTGTGGAGGTAGTCCGTACTATACCATTGTGGAGGTAGTCTGTACTATTCTATTGTGGAGGTAGTGTGTACTATTCCATTGTGGAGGTAATGTGTACTATTCCATTGTGGAGGTAGTGTGTACTATACCATTGTGGAGGTAGTCCGTATTATTCCATTGTGGAGGTAGTGTGTACTATACCATTGTGGAGGTAGTCTGTACTATTCCATAGTGGAGGTAGTCCGTACTATTCCATTGTGGAGGTCGTGTGTACTATACCATAGTGGAGGTAGTCCGTACTATACCATTGTGGAGGTAGTCTGAACTATTCTATTGTGGAGGTAGTGTGTACTATTCCATTGTGGAGGTAATGTGTACTATTCCATTGTGGAGGTAGTGTGTACTATACCATTGTGGAGGTAGTCCGTACTATTCCATTGTGGAGGTAGTGTGTACTATTCCATTGTGAAGGTAGTTTGTACTATTCCATTGTGGAGGTAGTGTGTACTATACCATTGTGGAGGTAGTCCGTACTATTCCATTGTGGAGGTAGTGTGTACTATTCCATTGTGTAGGTAGTGTGTACTATTCCATTGTGGAGGTAGTGTGTACTATTCCTGTGTGGAGGTAGTGTGTACTATTCCAATGTGGAGGTAGTCCGTACTATTCCTTTGTGGAGGTTGTGTGTAGTATTCCATTGTGGAGGTAGTGTGTACTATTCCATTGTGGAGGTAGTCCGTTCTATTCCATTGTGGAGGTCGTCCGTACTATTCCATTGTGCAGGTAGTGTGTACTATTCCATTGTGGAGGTCGTCCGTACTATTTCATTGTGGAGGTAGTGTGTACTATTCCATTGTGGAGGTAGTGTGTACTATTTCATTGTGGAGGTAGTGTGTACTATTCCATTGTGGAGGTAGTCCGTACTGTTCCATTGTGGAGGTAGTGTGTACTATTCCATACTGGAGGTAGTGTGTACTATTCCATAGTGGAGGTAGACCGTACTATTTCATTGTGGAGGTAGTGTGTACTATTCCATTGTGGAGGTAGTGTGTACTATTTCATTGTGGAGGTAGTGTTTACTATTCCATTGTGGAGGTAGTGTGTACTATTCCATTGTGGAGGTAGTCCGTACTATTTCATTGTGGAGGTAGTGTGTACTATTCCATTGTGTAGGTACTGTGTACTATTTCATTGTGGAGGTAGTGTGTACTATTTGATTGTGGAGGTAGTCCGTACTATTCCATTGTGGAGGTAGTGTGTAGTATTCAATTGTGGAGGTAGTGTGTACTATTCCATAGTGGAGGTAGACTGTACTATTTCATTGTGGAGGTAGTGTGTACTATTCCATTGTGGAGGTAGTGTGTACTATTCCATTGTGTAGGTAGTGTGTACTATTCCATTGTTGAGGTAGTGTGTACTATACCATTGTGGAGGTAGACTGTACTATTCCATAGTGGAGGTAGTCCGTACTATTCCATTGTGGAGGTCGTGTGTACTATTCCATTGTGGAGGTAATGTGTACTATTCCATTGTGGAGGTAGTGTGTACTATACCATTGTGGAGGTAGTCTGTACTATTCCATAGTGGAGGTAGTCTGTACTATTCCATTGTGGAGGTAGTCTGTACTATTCTATTGTGTAGGTAGTGTGTACTATTCCATTGTTGAGGTAGTGTGTACTATACCATTGTGGAGGTAGTCTGTACTATTCCATAGTGGAGGTAGTCCGTACTATTCCATTGTGGAGGTCGTGTGTACTATTCCATTGTGGAGGTAGTGTGTACTATACCATTGTGGAGGTAGTCTGTACTATTCCATAGTGGAGGTAGTCCGTACTATTCCATTGTGGAGGTCGTGTGTACTATTCCATTGTGGAGGTAATGTGTACTATTCCATTGTGGAGGTAGTGTGTACTATACCATTGTGGAGGTAGTCTGTACTATTCCATAGTGGAGGTAGTCCGTACTATTCCATTGTGGAGGTCGTGTGTACTATTCCATTGTGGAGGTCGTGTGTACTATTCCATTGTGGAGGTAATGTGTACTATTCCATTGTGGAGGTAGTGTGTACTATACCATTGTGGAGGTAGTCTGTACTATTCCATAGTGGAGGTAGTGTGTACTATTCCATTGTGGAGGTCGTGTGTACTATACCATTGTGGAGGTAGTCCGTACTATACCATTGTGGAGGTAGTCTGTACTATTCTATTGTGGAGGTAGTGTGTACTATTCCATTGTGGAGGTAATGTGTACTATTCCATTGTGGAGGTAGTGTGTACTATACCATTGTGGAGGTAGTCCGTATTATTCCATTGTGGAGGTAGTGTGTACTATACCATTGTGGAGGTAGTCTGTACTATTCCATAGTGGAGGTAGTCCGTACTATTCCATTGTGGAGGTCGTGTGTACTATACCATAGTGGAGGTAGTCCGTACTATACCATTGTGGAGGTAGTCTGAACTATTCTATTGTGGAGGTAGTGTGTACTATTCCATTGTGGAGGTAATGTGTACTATTCCATTGTGGAGGTAGTGTGTACTATACCATTGTGGAGGTAGTCCGTACTATTCCATTGTGGAGGTAGTGTGTACTATTCCATTGTGAAGGTAGTTTGTACTATTCCATTGTGGAGGTAGTGTGTACTATACCATTGTGGAGGTAGTCCGTACTATTCCATTGTGGAGGTAGTGTGTACTATTCCATTGTGTAGGTAGTGTGTACTATTCCATTGTGGAGGTAGTGTGTACTATTCCTGTGTGGAGGTAGTGTGTACTATTCCAATGTGGAGGTAGTCCGTACTATTCCTTTGTGGAGGTTGTGTGTAGTATTCCATTGTGGAGGTAGTGTGTACTATTCCATTGTGGAGGTAGTCCGTTCTATTCCATTGTGGAGGTCGTCCGTACTATTCCATTGTGCAGGTAGTGTGTACTATTCCATTGTGGAGGTCGTCCGTACTATTTCATTGTGGAGGTAGTGTGTACTATTCCATTGTGGAGGTAGTGTGTACTATTTCATTGTGGAGGTAGTGTGTACTATTCCATTGTGGAGGTAGTCCGTACTGTTCCATTGTGGAGGTAGTGTGTACTATTCCATACTGGAGGTAGTGTGTACTATTCTATAGTGGAGGTAGACCGTACTATTTCATTGTGGAGGTAGTGTGTACTATTCCATTGTGGAGGTAGTGTGTACTATTTCATTGTGGAGGTAGTGTTTACTATTCCATTGTGGAGGTAGTGTGTACTATTCCATTGTGGAGGTAGTCCGTACTATTTCATTGTGGAGGTAGTGTGTACTATTCCATTGTGTAGGTACTGTGTACTATTTCATTGTGGAGGTAGTGTGTACTATTTGATTGTGGAGGTAGTCCGTACTATTCCATTGTGGAGGTAGTGTGTAGTATTCAATTGTGGAGGTAGTGTGTACTATTCCATAGTGGAGGTAGACTGTACTATTTCATTGTGGAGGTAGTGTGTACTATTCCATTGTGGAGGTAGTGTGTACTATTCCATTGTGGAGGTAGTGTGTACTATTTCATTGTGGAGGTAGTGTTTACTATTTCATTGTGGAGGTAGTGTGTACTATTCCATTGTGGAGGTAGTCCGTACTATTTCATTGTGGAGGTAGTCCGTACTATTCCATTGTGGAGGTAGTGTGTACTATTCCATTGTGGAGGTAGTGTGTACTATTTGATTGTGGAGGTAGTCGGTACTATTCCATTGTGGAGGTAGTGTGTAGTATTCAATTGTGGAGGTAGTGTGTACTATTCAATTGTGGAGGTAGTGTGTACTATTCCATAGTGGAGGTAGACTGTACTATTTCATTGTGGAGGTATTGTGTACTATTCCATTGTGGAGGTAGTGTGTACTATTTCATTGTGGAGGTAGTGTGTACTATTCCATTGCGGAGGTAGTCCGTACTATTCCATTGTGGAGGTAGTGTGTACTATTCCATTGTGGAGGTAGTGTGTACTATTCCATTGTGGAGGTACTGTGTACTATTCCATTGTGGAGGTAGTGTGTACTATTCCATTGCGGAGGTAGTGTGTACTATTTGATTGTGGAGGTAGTCGGTACTATTCCATTGTGGAGGTAGTGAGTAGTATTCAATTGTGGAGGTAGTGTGTACTATTCAATTGTGGAGGTAGTGTGTACTATTCCATTGTGGAGGTAGTGTGTACTATTTCATCGTGGAGGTTGTGTGTACTATTCCATTGTGGAGGTAGTGTGTAGTATTCCATTGTGGAGGTAGTGTGTACTATATCATTGTGGAGGTAGTCCGTACTATTCCATGGTGGAGGTAGTCCGTACTATTCCATTGTGGAGGTAGTGTGTACTATTCCATAGTGGAGGTAGTCCGTACCATTCCATAGTGGAGTTAGTCCGTACTATTTCATTGTTGAGGTTGTGCGTACTATTCCATTGTGGAGGTAGTCTGTACTTTTCCATTGTGGATGTAGTGTGTACTATTCCATTGTGGAGGTAGTCCGTAATATTCCAATGTGGAGGTAGTCCGTACTATTCCATTGTGGAGACAGTGTGTACTATTCCATAGTGGAGGTAGTCCGTAGCATTCCATAGTGGAGGTAGTCCGTACTATTTCATTGTGGAGGTTGTGCGTACTATTCCATTGTGGAGGTAGTCTGTACTATTCCATTGTGGAGGTAATGTGTACTATTCCATTGTGGAGGTAGTGTGTACTATTCCATTGTGGAGGTAGTCCGTACTATTCCAATGTGGAGGTTGTCTGTACTATTCCTTTGTGCAGGTAGTGTGTACTATTCCATTGTGAAGGTAGTGTGTACTATTCCATTGTGTAGGTAGTCCATTCTATTCCATTGTGCAGGTAGTGTGTACTATTCCATTGTGGAGGTAGTGTGTACTATTCCATTGTGGAGGTAGTCCGTACTATTCCAATGTGGAGGTAGTCCGTACTATTCCTTTGTGGAGGTAGTGTGTACTATTCCATTGTGGAGGTAGTGTGTACTATTCCATTGTGGAGGTAGTCCGTACTATTCCATTGTGGAGGTCGTCCGTACTATTCCATTGTGGAGGTAGTGTGTACTATTCCATTGTGGAGGTAGTCCGTACTATTCCAATGTGGAGGTAGTCCGTACTATTCCTTTGTGGAGGTAGTGTGTACTATTCCATTGTGGAGGTAGTGTGTACTATTTCATTGTGGAGGTAGTGTGTACTATTCCATTGTGGAGGTAGTCCGTATTATTCCATTGTGGAGGTAGTGTGTACTATTCCATTGTGGAAGTAGTCCGTACTATTTCATTGTGGAGGTAGTGTGTAGTATTCCATTGTGGATGTAGTCTGTACTATTCCAATGTGGTGGTAGTGTGTACTATTCCATTGTGGAGGTAGTCCGTTCTATTCCATTGTGGAGGTAGTGTGTACTATTCCATTGTGGAGGTAGTGTGTACTATTCCATTGTGGAGGTAGTTCGTACTATTCCATTGTTGAGGTAGTGTGTACTATTCCATTGTGGAGGTAGTCCGTACTATTCCATTGTGGAGGTAGTCTGTACTATTTCATTGTGGAGGTAGTGTGTACTATTCCATTGTGGAGGTAGTCCGTACTATTCCTTTGTGGAGGTAGTGTGTACTATTCCATTGTGGAGGTAGTGTGTACTATTCCATTGTGGAGGTAGTCCGTTCTATTCCATTGCGGAGGTAGTCTGTACTATTCCATTGCGGTGGTAGTGTGTACTATTTCATTGTGGAGGTAGTCTGTACTATTCCATTGTGGAGGTAGTCCATACTATTCCATTGTGGAGGTAGTGTGTATTATTTCATTGTGGAGGTAGTCCGTACTATTTCATTGTGGAGGTAGTGTGTACTATTCCATTGTGGAGGTAGTCCGTACTATTCCATTGTGGAGGTAGTGTGTACTATTCCATAGTGGAGGTAGTCCGTACCATTCCATAGTGGAGGTAGTCCGTACTATTCCATAGTGGAGGTAGTCTGTACTTTTCCATTGTGGAGGTAGTGTGTACTATTCCATTGTGGAGGTAGTCTGTACTATTCCATTGTGGAGGTAGTCTGTACTATTCCATTGTGGAGGTAGTCCGTAATATTCCAATGTGGAGGTAGTCCGTACTATTCCTTTGTGGAGGTAGTGTGTACTATTCCATTGTGGAGGTAGTGTGTACTATTCCATTGTGGAGGTAGTCCGTTCTATTCCATTGCGGAGGTCGTCCGTACTAATCCATTGTGCAGGTAGTGTGTACTATTCCATTGTTAAGGAAGTCTGTACTATTCCATTGTGGAGGTATTGTGTACTATTTCTTTATGGAGGTAGTGTGTACTATTCCATTGTGGAGGTAGTCCGTACTGTTCCAATGTGGAGGTAGTGTGTACTATTCCATACTGGAGGTAGTGTGTACTATTCCATAGTGGAGGTAGACCGTACTATTTCATTGTGGAGGTAGTCTGTACTATTTCATTGTGGAGGTAGTGTGTACTATTCCATTGTGGAGGTAGTCTGTACTATTCCATTGTGGTGGTAGTGTGTACTATTTCATTGTGGAGGTTGTCTGTACTCTTCCATTGTTAAGGAAGTCTGTACTATTCCATTGTGGAGGTATTGTGTACTATTTCTTTGTGGAGGTAGTGTGTACTATTCCATTGTGGAGGTAGTCCGTACTGTTCCAATGTGGAGGTAGTGTGTACTATTCCATACTGGAGGTAGTGTGTACTATTCCATAGTGGAGGTAGACCGTACTATTTCATTGTGGAGGTAGTCTGTACTATTTCATTGTGGAGGTAGTGTGTACTATTCCATTGTGGAGGTTGTCCGTACTATTCCATTGTGGAGGTAGTGTGTACTATTCCATTGTGGAGTTAGTCTGTACTATTCCATTGTGGTGGTAGTGTGTACTATTTCATTGTGGAGGTAGTCTGTACTATTCCATTGTTGAGGTAGTCCATACTATTCCATTGTGGAGGTAGTGTGTACTATTTCATTGTGGAGGTAGTCCGTACTATTTCATTGTGGAGGTAGTGTGTACTATTCCACAGTGGAGGTAGTCCGTACCATTCCATAGTGGAGGTAGTGTGTACTATTCCATTGTGGAGGTAGTCCGTACTATTTCATTGTGGAGGTAGTGTGTACTATTCCACAGTGGAGGTAGTCCGTACCATTCCATAGTGGAGGTAGTCCGTACTATTTCATTGTGGAGGTTGTGCGTACTATTCCATTGTGGAGGTAGTCTGTACTATTCCATTGTGGAGTTAATGTGTACTATTCCATTGTGGAGGTAGTGTGTACTATTCCATTGTGGAGGTAGTCCGTACTATTCCAATGTGGAGGTAGTCCGTACTATTCCTTTGTGGAGGTAGTGTGTACTATTCCATTGTGGAGGTAGTGTGTACTATTCCATTGTGGAGGTAGTCCGTTCTATTCCATTGTGGAGGTCGTCCGTACTATTCCATTGTGCAGGTAGTGTGTACTATTCCATTGTGGAGGTAGTCCGTACTATTTCATTGTGGAGGTAGTGTGTACTATTCCATTGTGGAGGTAGTCTGTACTATTCCATTGTGGTGGTAGTGTGTACTATTTCATTGTGGAGGTTGTCTGTACTCTTCCATTGTGGAGGAAGTCTGTACTATTCCATTGTGGAGGTAGTGTGTACTATTTCTTTGTGGAGGTAGTGTGTACTATTCCATTGTGGAGGTAGTCCGTACTGTTCCATTGTGGAGGTAGTCTGTACTATTCCATACTGGAGGTAGTGTGTACTATTCCATAGTGGAGGTAGACCGTACTATTTCATTGTGGAGGTAGTGTGTACTATTTCTTTGTGGAGGTAGTGTGTACTATTCCATTGTGGAGGTAGTCCGTACTGTTCCATTGTGGAGGTAGTCTGTACTATTCCATACTGGAGGTAGTGTGTACTATTCCATAGTGGAGGTAGACCGTACTATTCCATTGTGGAGGTAGTGTGTACTATTTCTTTGTGGAGGTAGTGTGTACTATTCCATTGTGGAGGTAGTCCGTACTGTTCCATTGTGGAGGTAGTGTGTACTATTCCATACTGGAGGTAGTGTGTACTATTCCATTGTGGAGGTAGTGTGTACTATTCCATACTGGAGGTAGTGTTTACTATTCCATTGTGGAGGTAGTGTGTACTATTCCATTGCGGAGGTAGTCCGTACTATTTCATTGTGGAGGTAGTGTGTACTATTCCATTGTGGAGGTAGTCCGTACTATTTCATTGTGGAGGTAGTGTGTACTATTCCATTGTGGAGGTAGTGTGTACTATTCCATTGTGGAGGTACTGTGTACTATTTCATTGTGGAGGTAGTGTGTACTATTTGATTGTGGAGGTAGTGTGTACTATTCCATTGTGGAGGTAGTGTGTAGTATTCAATTGTGGAGGTAGTGTGTACTATTCAATTGTGGAGGTAGTGTGTACTATTCCATTGTGGAGGTAGTGTGTACTATTCCATAGTGGAGGTAGTCCGTACCATTCCATAGTGGAGTTAGTCCGTACTATTTCATTGTTGAGGTTGTGCGTACTATTCCATTGTGGAGGTAGTCTGTACTTTTCCATTGTGGATGTAGTGTGTACTATTCCATTGTGGAGGTAGTCCGTAATATTCCAATGTGGAGGTAGTCCGTACTATTCCATTGTGGAGACAGTGTGTACTATTCCATAGTGGAGGTAGTCCGTAGCATTCCATAGTGGAGGTAGTCCGTACTATTTCATTGTGGAGGTTGTGCGTACTATTCCATTGTGGAGGTAGTCTGTACTATTCCATTGTGGAGGTAATGTGTACTATTCCATTGCGGAGGTAGTGTGTACTATTCCATTGTGAAGGTAGTGTGTACTATTCCATTGTGTAGGTAGTCCATTCTATTCCATTGTGCAGGTAGTGTGTACTATTCCATTGTGGAGGTAGTGTGTACTATTCCATTGTGGAGGTAGTCCGTACTATTCCAATGTGGAGGTAGTCCGTACTATTCCTTTGTTGAGGTAGTGTGTACTATTCCATTGTGGAGGTAGTGTGTACTATTCCATTGTGGAGGTAGTCCGTACTATTCCATTGTGGAGGTCGTCCGTACTATTCCATTGTGCAGGTAGAGTGTACTATTCCATTGTGGAAGTAGTCCGTACTATTTCATTGTGGAGGTAGTGTGTAGTATTCCATTGTGGATGTAGTCTGTACTATTCCAATGTGGTGGTAGTGTGTACTATTCCATTGTGGAGGTAGTCCGTTCTATTCCATTGTGGAGGTAGTGTGTACGATTCCATTGTGGAGGTAGTGTGTACTATTCCATTGTGGAGGTAGTTCGTACTATTCCATTGTTGAGGTAGTGTGTACTATTCCATTGTGGAGGTAGTCCGTACTATTCCATTGTGGAGGTAGTCTGTACTATTTCATTGTGGAGGTAGTGTGTACTATTCCATTGTGGAGGTAGTCCGTATTATTCCATTGTGGAGGTAGTGTGTACTATTTCATTGTGGAGGTAGTCCGTACTATTCCATTGTGGAGGTAGTCCGTACTATTTCATTGTGGAGGTAGTGTGTACTATTCCATTGTGGAGGGAGTGTGTACTATTCCATTGTGGAGGTAGTCTGTACTATTCCATTGCGGTGGTAGTGTGTACTATTTCATTGTGGAGGTAGTCTGTACTATTCCATTGTGGAGGTAGTCCATACTATTCCATTGTGGAGGTAGTGTGTATTATTTCATTGTGGAGGTAGTCCGTACTATTTCATTGTGGAGGTAGTGTGTACTATTCCATTGTGGAGGTAGTCCGTACTATTCCATTGTGGAGGTAGTGTGTACTATTCCATAGTGGAGGTGGTCCGTACCATTCCATAGTGGAGTTAGTCCGTACTATTTCATTGTTGAGGTTGTGCGTACTTTTCCATTGTGGAGGTAGTCCGTACTATTCCAATGTGGAGGTAGTCCGTACTATTCCTTTGTGGAGGTAGTGTGTACTATACCATTGTGGAGGTAGTCCGTTCTATTCCATTGCGGAGGTCGTCCGTACTAATCCATTGTGCAGGTAGTGTGTACTATTCCATTGTGGAGCTAGTCCGTACTATTTCATTGTGGAGGTAGTGTGTACTATTCCATTGTGGAGGTAGTCTGTACTATTCCATTGTGGTGGTAGTGTGTACTATTTCATTGTGGAGGTTGTCTGTACTCTTCCATTGTTAAGGAAGTCTGTACTATTCCATTGTGGAGGTATTGTGTACTATTTCTTTGTGGAGGCAGTGTGTACTATTCCATTGTGGAGGTAGTCCGTACTGTTCCAATGTGGAGGTAGTGTGTACTATTCCATACTGGAGGTAGTGTGTACTATTCCATAGTGGAGGTAGACCGTACTATTTCATTGTGGAGGTAGTCTGTACTATTTCATTGTGGAGGTAGTGTGTACTATTCCATTGTGGAGGTTGTCCGTACTATTCCATTGTGGAGGTAGTGTGTACTATTCCATTGTGGAGGTAGTCTGTACTATTCCATTGTGGTGGTAGTGTGTACTATTTCATTGTGGAGGTAGTCTGTACTATTCCATTGTTGAGGTAGTCCATACTATTCCATTATGGAGGTAGTGTGTACTATTTCATTGTGGAGGTAGTCCGTACTATTTCATTGTGGAGGTAGTGTGTACTATTCCACAGTGGAGGTAGTCCGTACCATTCCATAGTGGAGGTAGTGTGTACTATTCCATTGTGGAGGTAGTCCGTACTATTCCGTTGTGGAGGTAGTGTGTACTATTCCACAGTGGAGGTAGTCCGTACCATTCCATAGTGGAGGTAGTCCGTACTATTTCATTGTGGAGGTTGTGCGTACTATTCCATTGTGGAGGTAGTCTGTACTATTCCATTGTGGAGTTAATGTGTACTATTCCATTGTGGAGGTAGTGTGTGCTATTCCATTGTGGAGGTAGTCCGTACTATTCCAATGTGGAGGTAGTCCGTACTATTCCTTTGTGGAGGTAGTGTGTACTATTCCATTGTGGAGGTAGTGTGTACTATTCCATTGTGGAGGTAGTCCGTTCTATTCCATTGTGGAGGTCGTCCGTACTATTCCATTGTGCAGGTAGTGTGTACTATTCCATTGTGGAGGTAGTCCGTACTATTTCATTGTGGAGGTAGTGTGTACTATTCCATTGTGGAGGTAGTCTGTACTATTCCATTGTGGTGGTAGTGTGTACTATTTCATTGTGGAGGTTGTCTGTACTCTTCCATTGTGGAGGAAGTCTGTACTATTCCATTGTGGAGGTAGACCGTACTATTTCATTGTGGAGGTAGTGTGTACTATTCCATTGTGGAGGTAGTGTGTACTATTTCATTGTGGAGGTAGTGTTTACTATTCCATTGTGGAGGTAGTGTGTACTATTCCATTGCGGAGGTAGTCCGTACTATTTCATTGTGGAGGTAGTGTGTACTATTCCATTGTGGAGGTAGTCCGTACTATTTCATTGTGGAGGTAGTGTGTACTATTCCATTGTGGAGGTAGTGTGTACTATTCCATTGTGGAGGTACTGTGTACTATTTCATTGTGGAGGTAGTGTGTACTATTTGATTGTGGAGGTAGTCCGTACTATTCCATTGTGGAGGTAGTGTGTAGTATTCAATTGTGGAGGTAGTGTGTACTATTCAATTGTGGAGGTAGTGTGTACTATTCCATTGTGGAGGTAGTGTGTACTATTTCATCATGGAGGTTGTGTGTACTATTCCATTGTGGAGGTAGTGTGTAGTATTCCATTGTGGAGGTAGTGTGTACTATACCATTGTGGAGGTAGTCCGTACTATTCCATTGTGGAGGTAGTGTGTAATATTCCATTGTGAAGGTAGTGTGTACTATTCCATTGTGGAGGTAGTGTGTACTATTCCATTGTGGAGGTAGTCCGTACTATTCCATTGTGGAGTTAGTATGTACTATTCCATTGTGTAGGTAGTGTGTACTATTCCATTGTGGAGGTAGTGTGTACTATTCCAGTGTGGAGGTAGTGTGTAGTATTCAATTGTGGAGGTAGTGTGTACTATTCAATTGTGGAGGTAGTGTGTACTATTCCATTGTGGAGGTAGTGTGTACTATTTCATCGTGGAGGTTGTGTGTACTATTCCATTGTGGAGGTAGTGTGTAGTATTCCATTGTGGAGGTAGTGTGTACTATACCATTGTGGAGGTAGTCCGTACTATTCCATTTTGGAGGTAGTGTGTACTATTCCATTGTGAAGGTAGTGTGTACTATTCCATTGTGGAGGTAGTGTGTACTATTCCATTGTGGAGGTAGTCCGTACTATTCCAATGTGGAGGTAGTCCGTACTATTCCTTTGTGGAGGTAGTGTGTACTATTCCATTGTGGAGGTAGTGTGTACTATTCCATTGTGGAGGTAGTCCGTTCTATTCCATTGTGGAGGTCGTCCGTACTATTCCATTGTGCAGGTAGTGTGTACTATTCCATTGTGGAGGTAGTCCGTACTATTTCATTGTGGAGGTAGTGTGTACTATTCCATTGTGGAGGTAGTCTGTACTATTCCATTGTGGTGGTAGTGTGTACTATTTCATTGTGGAGGTTGTCTGTACTCTTCCATTGTGGAGGAAGTCTGTACTATTCCATTGTGGAGGTAGACCGTACTATTTCATTGTGGAGGTAGTGTGTACTATTCCATTGTGGAGGTAGTGTGTACTATTTCATTGTGGAGGTAGTGTTTACTATTCCATTGTGGAGGTAGTGTGTACTATTCCATTGCGGAGGTAGTCCGTACTATTTCATTGTGGAGGTAGTGTGTACTATTCCATTGTGGAGGTAGTCCGTACTATTTCATTGTGGAGGTAGTGTGTACTATTCCATTGTGGAGGTAGTGTGTACTATTCCATTGTGGAGGTACTGTGTACTATTTCATTGTGGAGGTAGTGTGTACTATTTGATTGTGGAGGTAGTCCGTACTATTCCATTGTGGAGGTAGTGTGTAGTATTCAATTGTGGAGGTAGTGTGTACTATTCAATTGTGGAGGTAGTGTGTACTATTCCATTGTGGAGGTAGTGTGTACTATTTCATCATGGAGGTTGTGTGTACTATTCCATTGTGGAGGTAGTGTGTAGTATTCCATTGTGGAGGTAGTGTGTACTATACCATTGTGGAGGTAGTCCGTACTATTCCATTGTGGAGGTAGTGTGTACTATTCCATTGTGAAGGTAGTGTGTACTATTCCATTGTGGAGGTAGTGTGTACTATTCCATTGTGGAGGTAGTCCGTACTATTCCATTGTGGAGTTAGTATGTACTATTCCATTGTGTAGGTAGTGTGTACTATTCCATTGTGGAGGTAG
Source organism: Hemitrygon akajei (assembly GCF_048418815.1). Lineage (NCBI taxonomy): Eukaryota > Metazoa > Chordata > Chondrichthyes > Myliobatiformes > Dasyatidae > Hemitrygon > Hemitrygon akajei. Next base: position 88,496,626 of record NC_133128.1, read on the forward strand.
TGTGTACTATTCCAGTGTGGAGGTAGTGTGTAGTATTCAATTGTGGAGGTAGTGTGTACTATTCAATTGTGGAGGTAGTGTGTACTATTCCATTGTGGAGGTAGTGTGTACTATTTCATCGTGGAGGTTGTGTGTACTATTCCATTGTGGAGGTAGTGTGTAGTATTCCATTGTGGAGGTAGTGTGTACTATACCATTGTGGAGGTAGTCCGTACTATTCCATTTTGGAGGTAGTGTGTACTATTCCATTGTGAAGGTAGTGTGTACTATTCCATTGTGGAGGTAGTGTGTACTATTCCATTGTGGAGGTAGTCCATACTATTCCATTGTGGAGGTAGTGTGTACTATTCCATTGTGTAGGTAGTGTGTACTATTCCATTGTGGAGGTAGTGTGTACTATTCCAGTGTGGAGGTAGTGTGTAGTATTCAATTGTGGAGGTATTGTATACTATTCCATTTTGGAGGTATTCCGTACTATTCCATTGTGGAGGTAGTGTGTACTATTCCATTGTGGAGTAAGTGTGTAGTATTTCATTGTGGAGGTAGTGTTTACTATTCCATTGTGGAGGTAGTGTGTACTATTCCATTGCGGAGGTAGTCCGTACTATTCCATTGTGGAGGTAGTCCGTACTATTTCATTGTGGAGGTCGTGTGTACTATTCCATTGTGGAGGTAGTGTGTACTATACCATTGTGGAGGTAGTCCGTACTATTCCATTGTGGAGGTAGTGTGTACTATTCCATTGTGAAGGTAGTTTGTACTATTCCATTGTGGAGGGAGTGTGTACTATTCCATTGTGGAGGTAGTCCGTACTATTCCATTGTGGAGGTAGTGTGTACTATTCCATTGTGTAGGTAGTGTGTACTATTCCATTGTGGAGGTAGTGTGTACTATTCCTGTGTGGAGGTAGTGTGTACTATTCCAATGTGGAGGTAGTCCGTACTATTCCTTTGTGGAGGTAGTGTGTACTATTCCATTGTGGAGGTAGTCTGTACTATTCCATTGTGGTGGTAGTGTGTACTATTTCATTGTGGTGGTTGTCTGTACTCTTCCATTGTGGAGGAAGTCTGTACTATTCCATTGTGGAGGTAGTGTGTACTATTTCTTTGTGGAGGTAGTGTGTACTATTCCATTGTGGTGGTAGTGTGTACTATTCCATAGTGGAGGTAGACCGTACTATTTCATTGTGGAGGTAGTGTGTACTATTCCATTGTGGAGGTAGTGTGTACTATTTCATTGTGGAGGTTGTGTTTACTATTTCATTGTGGAGGTAGTGTGTACTATTCCATTGTGGAGGTAGTCCGTACTATTTCATTGTGGAGGTATTGTGTACTATTCCATTGTGGAGGTAGTGTGTACTATTCCATTGTGTAGGTACTGTGTACTATTTCATTGTGGAGGTAGTGTGTACTATTTGATTGTGGAGGTAGTCCGTACTATTCCATTGTGGAGGTAGTGTGTAGTATTCAATTGTGGAGGTAGTGTGTACTATTCAATTGTGGAGGTAGTGTGTACTATTCCATTGTGGAGGTAGTGTGTACTATATCATCGTGGAGGTTGTGTGTACTATTCCATTGTGGAGGTAGTGTGTAGTATTCCATTGTGGAGGTAGTGTGTACTATACCATTGTGGAGGTAGTCCGTACTATTCCATTGTGGAGGTAGTGTGTACTATTCCATTGTGAAGGTAGTGTGTACTATTCCATTGTGGAGGTAGTGTGTACTATTCCATTGTGGTGGTAGTCCGTACTATTCCATTGTGGAGTTAGTGTGTACTATTCCATTGTGTAGGTAGTGTGTACTATTCCATTGTGGAGGTAGTGTGTACTATTCCATTGTGGAGGTAGTGTGTACTATTCCATTGTGAAGGTAGTCCGTTCTATTCCATTGTGGATGTCGTCCGTACTATTCCATTGTGCAGGTAGTGTGTACTATTCCATTGTGGAGGTAGTCCGTACTATTTCATTGTGGAGGTAGTGTGTACTATTCCATTGTGGAGGTAGTCTGTACAATTCCATTGTGGTGGTAGTGTGTACTATTTCATTGTGGAGGTTGTCTGTACTCTTCCATTGTGGAGGAAGTCTGTACTATTCCATTGTGGAGGTAGTGTGTACTATTTCTTTGTGGAGGTAGTGTGTACTATTCCATTGTGGAGGTAGTCCGTACTGTTCCATTGTGGAGGTAGTGTGTACTATTCCATACTGGAGGTAGTGTGTACTATTCCATAGTGGAGGTAGACCGTACTATTTCATTGTGGAGGTAGTGTGTACTATTCCATTGTGAAGGTAGTGTGTACTATTTCATTGTGGAGGTAGTGTTTACTATTCCATTGTGGAGGTAGTGTGTACTATTCCATTGCGGAGGTAGTCCGTACTATTTCATTGTGGAGGTACTGTGTACTATTCCATTGTGGAGGTACTGTGTACTATTTCATTGTGGAGGTAGTGTGTACTATTTGATTGTGGAGGTAGTCCGTACTATTCCATTGTGGAGGTAGTGTGTAGTATTCAATTGTGGAGGTAGTGTGTACTATTCAATTGTGGAGGTAGTGTGTACCATTCCATTGTGGAGGTAGTGTGTACTATTTAATCGTGGAGGTTGTGTGTACTATTCCATTGTGGAGGTAGTGTGTAGTATTCCATTGTGGAGGTAGTGTGTACTATACCATTGTGGAGGTAGTCCGTACTATTCCATTGTGGAGGTAGTGTGTAATATTCCATTGTGAAGGTAGTGTGTACTATTCCTGTGTGGAGGTAGTGTGTACTATTTCATCGTGGAGGTAGTGTGTACTATTTCATCGTGGAGGTTGTGTGTACTATTCCATTGTGGAGGTAGTGTGTAGTATTCCATTGTGGAGGTAGTGTGTACTATACCATTGTGGAGGTAGTCCGTACTATTCCATTGTGGAGGTAGTGTGTACTATTCCATTGTGGTGGTAGTCCGTACTATTCCATTGTGGAGTTAGTGTGTACTATTCCATTGTGTAGGTAGTGTGTACTATTCCATTGTGGAGGTAGTGTGTACTATTCCAGTGTGGAGGTAGTGTGTAGTATTCAATTGTGGAGGTAGTGTGTACTATTCAATTGTGGAGGTAGTGTGTACTATTCCATTGTCGATGTAGTGTGTACTATTTCATCGTGGAGGTTGTGTGTACTATTCCATTGTGGAGGTAGTGTGTAGTATTCCATTGTGGAGGTAGTGTGTACTATACCATTGTGGAGGTAGTCCGTACTATTCCATTTTGGAGGTAGTGTGTACTATTCCATTGTGAAGGTAGTGTGTACTATTTCATTGTGGAGGTAGTGTTTACTATTCCATAGTGGAGGTAATGTGTACTATTCCATTGTGGAGGTAATGTGTACTATTCCATTGTGGATGTAGTCTGTACTATTCCATTGTGAAGGTAGTGTGTACTATTCCTGTGTGGAGGTAGTGTGTACTATTTCATCGTGGAGGTAGTGTGTACTATTTCATCGTGGAGGTTGTGTGTACTATTCCATTGTGGAGGTAGTGTGTAGTATTCCATTGTGGAGGTAGTGTGTACTATACCATTGTGGAGGTAGTCCGTACTATTCCATTGTGGAGGTAGTGTGTACTATTCCATTGTGGTGGTAGTCCGTACTATTCCATTGTGGAGTTAGTGTGTACTATTCCATTGTGTAGGTAGTGTGTACTATTCCATTGTGGAGGTAGTGTGTACTATTCCAGTGTGGAGGTAGTGTGTAGTATTCAATTGTGGAGGTAGTGTGTACTATTCAATTGTGGAGGTAGTGTGTACTATTAGATTGTGGAGGTAGTGTGTACTATTTCATCGTGGAGGTTGTGTGTACTATTCCATTGTGGAGGTAGTGTGTAGTATTCCATTGTGGAGGTAGTGTGTACTATACCATTGTGGAGGTAGTCCGTACTATTCCATTTTGGAGGTAGTGTGTACTATTCCATTGTGAAGGTAGTGTGTACTATTTCATTGTGGAGGTAGTGTTTACTATTCCACTGTGGAGGTAGTGTGTACTATTCCATTGCGGAGGTAGTCCGTACTATTTCATTGTGGAGGTAGTGTGTACTATTCCATTGTGGAGGTAGTCCGTACTATTTCATTGTGGAGGTAGTGTGTACTATTCCATTGTGGAGGTAGTGTGTACTATTCCATTGTGGAGGTACTGTGTACTATTTCATTGTGGAGGTAGTGTGTACTATTTGATTGTGGAGGTAGTCCGTACTATTCCATTGTGGAGGTAGTGTGTAGTATTCAATTGTGGAGGTAGTCCGTACTATTCCATTGTGGAGGTAGTGTGTACTATTTCATCGTGGAGGTTGTGTGTACTATTCCATTGTGGAGGTAGTGTGTAGTATTCCATTGTGGAGGTAGTGTGTACTATACCATTGTGGAGGTAGTCCGTACTATTCCATTGTGGAGGTAGTGTGTACTATTCCATTGTGAAGGTAGTGTGTACTATTCCATTGTGGAGGTAGTGTGTACTATTCCATTGTGGTGGTAGTCCGTACTATTCCATTGTGGAGTTAGTGTGTACTATTCCATTGTGTAGGTAGTGTGTACTATTCCATTGTGGAGGTAGTGTGTACTATTCCAGTGTGGAGGTAGTGTGTACTATTTCATCGTGGAGGTTGTGTGTACTATTCCATTGTGGAGGTAGTGTGTAGTATTCAATTGTGGAGGTAGTGTGTACTATTCAATTGTGGAGGTAGTGTGTACTATTCCATTGTGGAGGTAGTGTGTACTATTTCATCGTGGAGGTTGTGTGTACTATTCCATTGTGGAGGTAGTGTGTAGTATTCCATTGTGGAGGTAGTGTGTACTATTCCATTGTGGAGGTAGTGTGTAGTATTCAATTGTGGAAGTAGTGTGTACTATTCAATTGTGGAGGTAGTGTGTACTATTGCATTGTGGAGGTAGTGTGTACTATTTCATCGTGGAGGTTGTGTGTACTATTCCATTGTGGAGGTAGTGTGCAGTATTCCATTGTGGAGGTAGTGTGTACTATTCCATTGTGGAGGTAGTGTGTACTATTCCATTGTGGAGGTAGTCCGTACTATTCCATTGTGGAGGTAGTGTGTACTATTTCATTGTGGAGGTTGTGTGTACTATTCCATTGTGGAGGTAGTGTGTAGTATTCCATTGTGGAGGTAGTGTGTACTATTCCATTGTGGAGGTAGTGTGTACTATTCCATTGTGGAGGTAGTGTGTACTATTCCATCGTGGAGGTTGTGTGTACTATTCCATTGTGGAGGTAGTGTGTAGTATTCCATTGTGGAGGTAGTGTGTACTATTCCATTGTGGAGGTAGTGTGTACTATTCCATTGTGGAGGTAGTCCGTACTATTCCATTGTGGAGGTAGTGTGTACTATACCATTGTGGAGGTAGTCTGTACTATTCCATTTTGGAGGTAGTGTGTACTATTCCATTGTGAAGGTAGTGTGTGCTATTCCATTGTGGAGGTAGTGTGTACTATTCCATTGTGGAGGTAGTCCGTACTATTCCATTGTGGAGGTAGTCCGTACTATTCCATTGTGGAGGTAGTGTGTACTATTCCATTGTGTAGGTACTGTGTACTATTCCATTGTGAAGGTAGTGTGTGCTATTCCATTGTGGAGGTAGTGTGTACTATTCCATTTTGGAGGTATTCCGTACTATTCCATTGTGTAGGTAGTGTGTACTATTCCATTGTGGAGGTAGTGTGTACTATTCCTGTGTGGAGATAGTGTGTACTATTCCAATGTGGAGGTAGTCCGTACTATTCCTTTGTGGAGGTAGTGTGTACTATTCCATTGTGGAGGTAGTCCGTTCTATTCCATTGTGGAGGTCGTCCGTACTATTCCATTGTGCAGATAGTGTGTACTATTCCATTGTGGAGGTAGTCCGTACTATTTCATTGTGGAGGTAGTGTGTACTATTCCATTGTGGAGGTAGTCTGTACTATTCCATTGTGGTGGTAGTGTGTACTATTTCATTGTGGAGGTTGTCTGTACTCTTCCATTGTGGAGGAAGTCTGTACTATTCCATTGTGTAGGTAGTGTGTACTATTTCTTTGTGGAGGTAGTGTGTACTATTCCATTGTGGAGGTAGTCCGTACTGTTCCATTGTGGAGGTAGTGTGTACTATTCCATACTGGAGGTAGTGTGTACTATTCCATAGTGGAGGTAGACCGTACTATTTCATTGTGGAGGTATTGTGTACTATTCCATTGTGAAGGTAGTGTGTACTATTTCATTGTGGAGGTAGTGTTTACTATTCCATTGTGGAGGTAGTGTGTACTATTCCATTGCGGAGGTAGTCCGTACTATTTCATTGTGGAGGTAGTGTGTACTATTCCATTGTTTAGGTAGTCCGTACTATTTCATTGTGGAGGTAGTGTGTACTATTCCATTGTGGAGGTAGTCCGTACTATTTCATTGTGGAGGTAGTGTGTACTATTCCATTGTGGAGGTAGTCTGTACTATTCCATTGTGGTGGTAGTGTGTACTATTCCATTGTGGAGGTAGTCTGTACTATTCCATTGTGGAGGTAGTCCGTACTATTCAATTGTGGAGGTAGTGTGTACTATTCCATTGTGGAGGTAGTCCGTACTGTTCCATTGTGGAGGTAGTGTGTACTATTCCATACTGGAGGTAGTGTGTACTATTCCATAGTGGAGGTAGACCGTACTATTTCATTGTGGAGGTAGTGTGTACTATTCCATTGTGAAGGTAGTGTGTACTATTTCATTGTGGAGGTAGTGTTTACTATTCCATTGTGGAGGTAGTGTGTACTATTCCATTGCGGAGGTAGTCTCTACTATTTCATTGTGGAGGTAGTGTGTACTATTCCATTGTGGAGGTAGTCCGTACTATTTCATTGTGGAGGTAGTGTGTACTATTCCATTGTGGAGGTAGTGTGTACTATTCCATTGTGGAGGTACTGTGTACTATTTCATTGTGGAGGTAGTGTGTACTATTTGATTGTGGAGGTAGTCCGTACTATTCCATTGTGGAGGTAGTGTGTAGTATTCAATTGTGGAGGTAGTGTGTACTATTCAATTGTGGAGGTAGTGTGTACTATTTCATCGTGGAGGTTGTGTGTACTATTCCAATGTGGAGGTAGTCCGTACTATTCCTTTGTAGAGGTAGTGTGTACAATTCCATTGTGGAGGTAGTGTGTACTATTCCATTGTGGAGGTCGTCCGTACTAATCCATTGTGCAGGTAGTGTGTACGATTCCATTGTGGAGCTAGTCCGTACTATTTCATTGTGGAGGTAGTGTGTACTATTCCATTGTGGAGGTAGTCTGTACTATTCCATTGTGGAGGTAGTGTGTACTATTTCATCGTGGAGGTTGTGTGTACTATTCCATTGTGGAGGTAGTGTGTAGTATTCCATTGTGGAGGTAGTGCGTACTATTCCATTGTGGAGGTAGTCCGTACTATTCCATTGTGGAGGTAGTCCATACTATTCCATTGTGGAGGTAGTGTGTACTATTCCATTGTGAAGGTAGTGTGTACTATTCCATTGTGGAGGTAGTGTGTACTATTCCATTGTGGAGGTAGTCCGTACTATTCCATTGTGGAGGTAGTGTGTACTATTCCATAGTGGAGGTAGACCGTACTATTTCATTGTGGAGGTATTGTGTACTATTCCATTGTGAAGGTAGTGTGTACTATTTCATTGTGGAGGTAGTGTTTACTATTCCATTGTGGAGGTAGTGTGTACTATTCCATTGCGGAGGTAGTGTGTACTATTCCATTGTGGAGGTAGTCCGTACTATTTCATTGTGGAGGTAGTGTGTACTATTCCATTGTAGAGGTAGTGTGTACTATTCCATTGTGGAGGTAGTCCGTACTATTCCATTGTGGAGGTAGTGTGTACTATTTCATTGTGGAGGTAGTCCGTACTATTTCATTGTGGAGGTAGTGTGTACTATTCCATTGTGGAGGTAGTCCGTACTATTTCATTGTGGAGGTAGTGTTTACTATTCCATTGTGGAGGTAGTCCGTACTATTTCATTGTGGAGGTAGTGTGTACTATTCCATTGTGGAGGTAGTGTGTACTATTCCATTGTGGAGGTACTGTGTACTATTTCATTGTGGAGGTAGTGTGTACTATTTGATTGTGGAGGTAGTCCGTACTATTCCATTGTGGAGGTAGTGTGTAGTATTCAATTGTGGAGGTAGTGTGTACTATTCAATTGTGGAGGTAGTGTGTACTATTCCATTGTGGAGGTAGTGTGTACTATTTCATCGTGGAGGTTGTGTGTACTATTCCATTGTGGAGGTAGTGTGTAGTATTCCATTGTGGAGGTAGTGTGTACTATACCATTGTGGAGGTAGTCCGTACTATTCCATTGTGGAGGTAGAGTGTACTATTCCATTGTGTAGGTAGTGTGTACTATTCCATTGTGGAGGTAGTGTGTACTATTCCATTGTGGTGGTAGTCCGTACTATTCCATTGTGGAGTTAGTGTGTACTATTCCATTGTGTAGGTAGTGTGTACTATTCCATTGTGGAGGTAGTGTGTACTATTCCAGTGTGGAGGTAGTGTGTAGTATTCAATTGTGGAGGTAGTGTGTACTATTCAATTGTGGAGGTAGTGTGTACTATTCCATTGTGGAGGTAGTGTGTACTATTTCATCGTGGAGGTTGTGTGTACTATTCCATTGTGGAGGTAGTGTGTAGTATTCCATTGTGGAGGTAGTGTGTACTATACCATTGTGGAGGTAGTCCGTACTATTCCATTTTGGAGGTAGTGTGTACTATTCCATTGTGAAGGTAGTGTGTGCTATTCCATTGTGGAGGTATTGTGTACTATTCCATTGTGGAGGTAGTCCGTACTATTCCATTGTGGAGGTAGTGTGTACTATTCCATTGTGTAGGTAGTGTGTACTATTCCATTGTGGAGGTAGTGTGTACTATTCCAGTGTGGACGTAGTGTGTAGTATTCAATTGTGGAGGTATTGTATACTATTCCATTTTGGAGGTATTCCGTACTATTCCATTGTGTAGGTAGTGTGTACTATTCCATTGTGGAGGTAGTGTGTACTATTCCTGTGTGGAGGTAGTGTGTACTATTCCATACTGGAGGTAGTGTGTACTATTCCATAGTGGAGGTAGACCGTACTATTTCATTGTGGAGGTAGTGTGTACTATTCCATTGTGAAGGTAGTGTGTACTATTTCATTGTGGAGGTAGTGTTTACTATTCCATTGTGGAGGTAGTGTGTACTATTCCATTGCGGAGGTAGTCCGTACTATTTCATTGTGGAGGTAGTGTGTACTATTCCATAGTGGAGGTAGACCGAACTATTTCATTGTGGAGGTAGTGTGTTCTATTCCATTGTGAAGGTAGTGTGTACTATTTCATTGTGGAGGTAGTGTTTACTATTCCATTGTGGAGGTAGTCTGTACTATTCCATTGCGGAGGTAGTGTGTACTATTCCATTGTGGAGTTAGTCCGTACTATTTCATTGTGGAGGTAGTGTGTACTATTCCATTGTGGAGGTAGTCCGTACTATTTCATTGTGGAGGTAGTGTGTACTATTCCATTGTGGAGGTACTGTGTACTATTTCATTGTGGAGGTAGTGTGTACTATTTGATTGTGGATGTAGTCCGTACTATTCCATTGTGGAGGTAGTGTGTAGTATTCAATTGTGGAGGTAGTGTGTACTATTCAATTGTGGAGGTAGTGTGTACTATTCCATTGTGGAGGTAGTGTGTACTATTTCATCGTGGAGGTTGTGTGTACTATTCCATTGTGGAGGTAGTGTGTAGTATTCCATTGTGGAGGTAGTGTGTACTATACCATTGTGGAGGTAGTCCGTACTATTCCATTGTGGAGGTAGTGTGTACTATTCCATTGTGAAGGTAGTGTGTACTATTCCATTGTGGAGGTAGTGTGTACTATTCCATTGTGGTGGTAGTCCGTACTATTCCATTGTGGAGTTAGTGTGTACTATTCCATTGTGTAGGTAGTGTGTACTATTCCATTGTGGAGGTAGTGTGTACTATTCCAGTGTGGAGGTAGTGTGTAGTATTCAATTGTGGAGGTAGTGTGTACTATTCAATTGTGGAGGTAGTGTGTACTATTCCATTGTGGAGGTAGTGTGTACTATTTCATCGTGGAGGTTGTGTGTACTATTCCATTGTGGAGGTAGTGTGTAGTATTCCATTGTGGAGGTAGTGTGTACTATACCATTGTGGAGGTAGTCCGTACTATTCCATTTTGGAGGTAGTGTGTACTATTTCATTGTGGAGGTAGTGTTTACTATTCCACTGTGGAGGTAGTGTGTACTATTCCATTGCGGAGGTAGTCCGTACTATTTCATTGTGGAGGTAGTGTGTACTATTCCATTGTGGAGGTAGTCCGTACTATTTCATTGTGGAGGTAGTGTGTACTATTCCATTGTGGAGGTAGTGTGTACTATTCCATTGTGGAGGTACTGTGTACTATTTCATTGTGGAGGTAGTGTGTACTATTTGATTGTGGAGGTAGTCCGTACTATTCCATTGTGGAGGTAGTGTGTAGTATTCAATTGTGGAGGTAGTCCGTACTATTCCATTGTGGAGGTAGTGTGTACTATTTCATCGTGGAGGTTGTGTGTACTATTCCATTGTGGAGGTAGTGTGTAGTATTCCATTGTGGAGGTAGTGTGTACTATACCATTGTGGAGGTAGTCCGTACTATTCCATTGTGGAGGTAGTGTGTACTATTCCATTGTGAATGTAGTGTGTACTATTCCATTGTGGAGGTAGTGTGTACTATTCCATTGTGGTGGTAGTCCGTACTATTCCATTGTGGAGTTAGTGTGTACTATTCCATTGTGTAGGTAGTGTGTACTATTCCATTGTGGAGGTAGTGTGTACTATTCCAGTGTGGAGGTAGTGTGTAGTATTCAATTGTGGAGGTAGTGTGTACTATTCAATTGTGGAGGTAGTGTGTACTATTCCATTGTGGAGGTAGTGTGTACTATTTCATCGTGGAGGTTGTGTGTACTATTCCATTGTGGAGGTAGTGTGTAGTATTCCATTGTGGAGGTAGTGTGTACTATTCCATTGTGGAGGTAGTGTGTAGTATTCAATTGTGGAGGTAGTGTGTACTATTGCATTGTGGAGGTAGTGTGTACTATTTCATCGTGGAGGTTGTGTGTACTATTCCATTGTGGAGGTAGTGTGCAGTATTCCATTGTGGAGGTAGTGTGTACTATTCCATTGTGGAGGTAGTGTGTACTATTCCATTGTGGAGGTAGTCCGTACTATTCCATTGTGGAGGTAGTGTGTACTATTTCATTGTGGAGGTTGTGTGTACTATTCCATTGTGGAGGTAGTGTGTAGTATTCCATTGTGGAGGTAGTGTGTACTATTCCATTGTGGAGGTAGTGTGTACTATTCCATTGTGGAGGTAGTGTGTAGTATTCCATTGTGGAGGTAGTGTGTACTATTCCATTGTGGAGGTAGTGTGTACTATTCCATTGTGGAGGTAGTCCGTACTATTCCATTGTGGAGGTAGTGTGTACTATACCATTGTGGAGGTAGTCTGTACTATTCCATTTTGGAGGTAGTGTGTACTATTCCATTGTGGAGGTAGTGTGTGCTATTCCATTGTGGAGGTAGTGTGTACTATTTCATTGTGGAGGTAGTCCGTACTATTCCATTGTGGAGGTAGTGTGTACTATTCCATTGTGCAGGTAGTGTGTACTATTCCATTGTGGAGGTAGTCCGTACTATTCCATTGTGGAGGTAGTGTGTACTATACCATTGTGGAGGTAGTGTGTACTATTCCATTGTGCAGGTAGTGTGTACTATTCCATTGTGGAGGTAGTCCGTACTATTCCATTGTGGAGGTAGTGTGTACTATACCATTGTGGAGGTAGTCTGTACTATTCCATTGTGGAGGTAGTGTGTGCTATTCCATTGTGGAGGTAGTGTGTACTATTCCATTGTGGAGGTAGTCCGTACTATTCCATTGTGGAGGTAGTGTGTACTATTCCATTGTGTAGGTAGTGTGTACTATTCCATTGTGGAGGTAGTGTGTACTATTCCAGTGTGGAGGTAGTGTGTACTATTCTATTGTGGAGGTAATGTTTACTATTCCATTGTGGAGGTAGTCCGTACTATTCCATTGTGTAGGTAGTGTGTACTATTCCATTGTGGAGGTAGTGTGTACTATTCCTGTGTGGAGGTAGTGTGTACTATTCCAATGTGGAGGTAGTCCGTACTATTCCTTTGTGGAGGTAGTGTGTACTATTCCATTGTGGAGGTAGTCTGTACTATTCCATTTTGGAGGTAGTGTGTACTATTCCATTGTGGAGGTAGTGTGTGCTATTCCATTGTGGAGGTAGTGTGTACTATTTCATTGTGGAGGTAGTCCGTACTATTCCATTGTGGAGGTAGTGTGTACTATTCCATTGTGCAGGTAGTGTGTACTATTCCATTGTGGAGGTAGTCCGTACTATTCCATTGTGGAGGTAGTGTGTACTATACCATTGTGGAGGTAGTGTGTACTATTCCATTGTGCAGGTAGTGTGTACTATTCCATTGTGGAGGTAGTCCGTACTATTCCATTGTGGAGGTAGTGTGTACTATACCATTGTGGAGGTAGTCTGTACTATTCCATTGTGGAGGTAGTGTGTGCTATTCCATTGTGGAGGTAGTGTGTACTATTCCATTGTGGAGGTAGTCCGTACTATTCCATTGTGGAGGTAGTGTGTACTATTCCATTGTGTAGGTAGTGTGTAGTATTCCATTGTGGAGGTAGTGTGTACTATTCCAGTGTGGAGGTAGTGTGTACTATTCTATTGTGGAGGTAATGTTTACTATTCCATTGTGGAGGTAGTCCGTACTATTCCATTGTGTAGGTAGTGTGTACTATTCCATTGTGGAGGTAGTGTGTACTATTCCTGTGTGGAGGTAGTGTGTACTATTCCAATGTGGAGGTAGTCCGTACTATTCCTTTGTGGAGGTAGTGTGTACTATTCCATTGTGGAGGTAGTCCGTTCTATTCCATTGTGGAGGTCGTCCGTACTTTTCCATTGTGGAGGTAGTCTATACTATTCCATTGTGGAGGTAGTGTGTACTATTCCATTGTGGAGGTAGTCCGTACTATTTCATTGTGGAGGTAGTGTGTACTATTCCTTTGTGCAGGTAGTGTGTACTATTCCATTGTGGAGGTAGTCCGTACTATTTCATTGTGGAGGTAGTGTGTACTATTCCATTGTGGAGGTAGTCTGTACTATTCCATTGTGGTGGTAGTGTGTACTATTTCATTGTGGAGGTTGTCTGTACTCTTCCATTGTGGAGGTAGTGTGTACTATTTCTTTGTGGAGGTAGTGTGTACTATTCCATTGTGGAGGTAGTCCATACTGTTCCATTGTGGAGGTAGTGTGTACTATTCCATACTGGAGGTAGTGTGTACTATTCCATAGTGGAGGTAGACCGTACTATTTCATTGTGGAGGTATTGTGTACTATTCCATTGTGAAGGTAGTGTGTACTATTTCATTGTGGAGGTAGTGTTTACTATTCCATTGTGGAGGTAGTGTGTACTATTCCATTGCGGAGGTAGTCCGTACTATTTCATTGTGGAGGTAGTGTGTACTATTCCATTGTGGAGGTAGTCCGTACTATTTCATTGTGGAGGTAGTGTGTACTATTCCATTGTGGAGGTAGTCCGTACTATTTCATTGTGGAGGTAGTGTGTACTATTCCATTGCGGAGGTAGTCCGTACTATTTCATTGTGGAGGTAGTGTGTACTATTCCATTGTGGAGGTAGTCCGTACTATTTCATTGTGGAGGTAGTGTGTACTATTCCATTGTGGAGGTAGTCTGTACTATTCCATTGTGGAGGTAGTCTGTACTATTCCATTGTGGAGGTAGTCCGTACTATTCCATTGTGGAGGTAGTGTGTACTATTCCATTGTGGAGGTAGTCCGTACTATTTCATTGTGGAGGTAGTGTGTACTATTCCATTGTGGAGGTAGTCCGTACTATTTCATTGTGGAGGTAGTGTGTACTATTCCATTGTGGAGGTAGTCTGTACTATTCCATTGTGGTGGTAGTGTGTACTATTCCATTGTGGAGGTAGTCTGTACTATTCCATTGTGGAGGTAGTCCGTACTATTCCATTGTGGAGGTAGTGTGTACTATTCCATTGTGGAGGTAGTCCGTACTGTTCCATTGTGGAGGTAGTGTGTACTATTCCATACAGGAGGTAGTGTGTACTATTCCATAGTGGAGGTAGACCGTACTATTTCATTGTGGAGGTAGTGTGTACTATTCCATTGTGAAGGTAGTGTGTACTATTTCATTGTGGAGGTAGTGTTTACTATTCCATTGTGGAGGTAGTGTGTACTATTCCATTGCGGAGGTAGTCTCTACTATTTCATTGTGGAGGTAGTGTGTACTATTCCATTGTGGAGGTAGTCCGTACTATTTCATTGTGGAGGTAGTGTGTACTATTCCATTGTGGAGGTAGTGTGTACTATTCCATTGTGGAGGTACTGTGTACTATTTCATTGTGGAGGTAGTGTGTACTATTTGATTGTGGAGGTAGTCCGTACTATTCCATTGTGGAGGTAGTGTGTAGTATTCAATTGTGGAGGTAGTGTGTACTATTCAATTGTGGAGGTAGTGTGTACTATTCCATTGTGGAGGTAGTGTGTACTATTTCATCGTGGAGGTTGTGTGTACTATTCCATTGTGGAGGTAGTGTGTAGTATTCCATTGTGGAGGTAGTGTGTACTATTCCATTGTGGAGGTAGTCCGTACTATTCCATTGTGGAGGTAGTCCATACTATTCCATTGTGGAGGTAGTGTGTACTATTCCATTGTGAAGGTAGTGTGTACTATTCCATTGTGGAGGTAGTGTGTACTATTCCATTGTGGAGGTAGTCCGTACTATTCCATTGTGGAGGTAGTGTGTACTATTCCATAGTGGAGGTAGACCGTACTATTTCATTGTGGAGGTATTGTGTACTATTCCATTGTGAAGGTAGTGTGTACTATTTCATTGTGGAGGTAGTGTTTACTATTCCATTGTGGAGGTAGTCTGTACTATTCCATTGTGGTGGTACTGTGTACTATTTCATTGTGGAGGTAGTGTGTACTATTTGATTGTGGAGGTAGTCCGTACTATTCCATTGTGGAGGTAGTGTTTACTATTCCATTGTGGAGGTAGTGTGTACTATTCCATTGTGGAGGTAGTGTGTACTATTCCATACAGGAGGTAGTGTGTACTATTCCATAGTGGAGGTAGACCGTACTATTTCATTGTGGAGGTAGTGTGTACTATTCCATTGTGAAGGTAGTGTGTACTATTTCATTGTGGAGGTAGTGTTTACTATTCCATTGTGGAGGTAGTGTGTACTATTCCATTGCGGAGGTAGTCTCTACTATTTCATTGTGGAGGTAGTGTGTACTATTCCATTGTGGAGGTAGTCCGTACTATTCCATTGTGGAGGTAGTGTGTACTATTCCATTGTGGAGGTAGTGTGTACTATTCCATTGTGGAGGTACTGTGTACTATTTCATTGTGGAGGTAGTGTGTACTATATGATTGTGGAGGTAGTCCGTACTATTCCATTGTGGAGGTAGTGTGTAGTATTCAATTGTGGAGGTAGTGTGTACTATTCAATTGTGGAGGTAGTGTGTACTATTCCATTGTGGAGGTAGTGTGTACTATTTCATCGTGGAGGTTGTGTGTACTATTCCATTGTGGAGGTAGTGTGTAGTATTCCATTGTGGAGGTAGTGTGTACTATTCCATTGTGGAGGTAGTCCGTACTATTCCATTGTGGAGGTAGTCCATACTATTCCATTGTGGAGGTAGTGTGTACTATTCCATTGTGAAGGTAGTGTGTACTATTCCATTGTGGAGGTAGTGTGTACTATTCCATTGTGGAGGTAGTCCGTACTATTCCATTGTGGAGGTAGTGTGTACTATTCCATAGTGGAGGTAGACCGTACTATTTCATTGTGGAGGTATTGTGTACTATTCCATTGTGAAGGTAGTGTGTACTATTTCATTGTGGAGGTAGTGTTTACTATTCCATTGTGGAGGTAGTCTGTACTATTCCATTGTGGTGGTACTGTGTACTATTTCATTGTGGAGGTAGTGTGTACTATTTGATTGTGGAGGTAGTCCGTACTATTCCATTGTGGAGGTAGTGTTTACTATTCCATTGTGGAGGTAGGGTGTACTATTCCATTGCGGAGGTAGTCCGTTCTATTCCATTGTGGAGGTAGTGTGTACTATTTCATTGTGGAGGTAGTGTGTACTATTCCATTGTGGAGGTAGTGTGTACTATTCCATTGTGGAGGTAGTCCGTACTATTTCATTGTGGAGGTAGTGTGTACTATTCCATTGCGGAGGTAGTCCATACTATTTCATTGTGGAGGTAGTGTGTACTATTCCATTGTGGAGGTAGTCCGTACTATTTCATTGTGGAGGTAGTGTGTACTATTCCATTGTGGAGGTAGTGTGTACTATTCCATTGTGGAGGTACTGTGTACTATTTCATTGTGGAGGTAGTGTGTACTATTTGATTGTGGAGGTAGTCCGTACTATTCCATTGTGGAGGTAGTGTGTAGTATTCAATTGTGGAGGTAGTGTGTACTATTCAATTGTGGAGGTAGTGTGTACTATTCCATTGTGGAGGTAGTGTGTACTATTTCATCGTGGAGGTTGTGTGTACTATTCCATTGTGGAGGTAGTGTGTAGTATTCCATTGTGGAGGTAGTGTGTACTATACCATTGTGGAGGTAGTCTGTACTATTCCATTGTGGAGGTAGAGTGTACTATTCCATTGTGAAGGTAGTGTGTACTATTCCATTGTGGTGGTAGTCCGTACTATTCCATTGTGGAGGTAGTCCGTACTATTCCATTGTGGTGGTAGTCCGTACTATTCCATTGTGGAGTTAGTGTGTACTATTCCATTGTGTAGGTAGTGTGTACTATTCCATTGTGGAGGTTGTGTGTACTATTCCAGTGTGGAGGTAGTGTGTAGTATTCAATTGTGGAGGTAGTGTGTACTATTCAATTGTGGAGGTAGTGTGTACTATTCCATTGTGGAGGTAGTGTGTACTATTTCATCGTGGAGGTTGTGTGTACTATTCCATTGTGGAGGTAGTGTGTAGTATTCCATTGTGGAGGTAGTGTGTACTATACCATTGTGGAGGTAGTCCGTACTATTCCATTTTGGAGGTAGTGTGTACTATTCCATTGTGAAGGTAGTGTGTGCTATTCCATTGTGGAGGTAGTCCATACTATTCCATTGTGGAGGTAGTGTGTACTATTCCATTGTGGAGGTAGTCCGTACTATTCCATTGTGGAGGTAGTGTGTACTATTCCAGTGTGGAGGTAGTGTGTAGTATTCAATTGTGGAGGTATTGTATACTATTCCATTTTGGAGGTATTCCGTACTATTCCATTGTGTAGGTAGTGTGTACTATTCCATTGTGGAGGTAGTGTGTACTATTCCTGTGTGGAGGTAGTGTGTACTATTCCAATGTGTAGGTAGTCCGTACTATTCCTTTGTGGAGGTAGTGTGTACTATTCCATTGTGTAGGTAGTGTGTACTATTCCATTGTGGAGGTAGTGTGTACTATTCCAGTGTGGAGGTAGTGTGTAGTATTCAATTGTGGAGGTATTGTATACTATTCCATTTTGGAGGTATTCCGTACTATTCCATTGTGTAGGTAGTGTGTACTATTCCATTGTGGAGGTAGTGTGTACTATTCCTGTGTGGAGGTAGTGTGTACTATTCCAATGTGTAGGTAGTCCGTACTATTCCTTTGTGGAGGTAGTGTGTACTATTCCATTGTGGAGGTAGTCCGTTCTATTCCATTGTGGAGGTCGTCCGTACTATTCCATTGTGCAGGTAGTGTGTACTATTCCATTGTGGAGGTAGTCCGTACTATTTCATTGTGGAGGTAGTGTGTACTATTCCATTGTGGAGGTAGTCTGTACTATTCCATTGTGGTGGTAGTGTGTACTATTCCATTGTGGAGGTAGTCTGTACTATTCCATTGTGGAGGTAGTCCATACTATTCCATTGTGGAGGTAGTGTGTACTATTCCATTGTGGAGGTAGTCCGTACTGTTCCATTGTGGAGGTAGTCCGTACTATTCCATTGTGGAGGTAGTGTGTACTATTCCATACTGGAGGTAGTGTGTACTATTCCATAGTGGAGGTAGACCGTACTATTTCATTGTGGAGGTAGTGTGTACTATTCCATTGTGAAGGTAGTGTGTACTATTTCATTGTGGAGGTAGTGTTTACTATTCCATTGTGGAGGTAGTGTGTACTATTCCATTGCGGAGGTAGTCTCTACTATTTCATTGTGGAGGTAGTGTGTACTATTCCATTGTGGAGGTAGTCCGTACTATTTCATTGTGGAGGTAGTGTGTACTATTCCATTGTGGAGGTAGTGTGTACTATTCCATTGTGGAGGTACTGTGTACTATTTCATTGTGGAGGTAGTGTGTACTATTTGATTGTGGAGGTAGTCCGTACTATTCCATTGTGGAGGTAGTGTGTAGTATTCAATTGTGGAGGTAGTGTGTACTATTCAATTGTGGAGGTAGTGTGTACTATTCCATTGTGGAGGTAGTGTGTACTATTTCATCGTGGAGGTTGTGTGTACTATTCCATTGTGGAGGTAGTGTGTAGTATTCAATTGTGGAGGTAGTGTGTACTATTCCATTGTGGAGGTAGTGTGTACTATTCCATCGTGTAGGCAGTGTGTACTATTCCATTGTGGAGGTAGTGTGTACTATTCCAGTGTGGAGGTAGTGTGTAGTATTCAATTGTGGAGGTAGTGTGTACTATTCAATTGTGGAGGTAGTGTGTAGTATTCCGTTGTGGAGGTAGTGTGTACTATTTCATTGTGGAGGTAGTGTTTACTATTCCATTGTGGAGGTAGTGTGTACTATTCCATTGTAGAGGTAGTGTGTACTATTCCATTGTGGAGGTAGTCCGTACTATTCCGTTGTGGAGGTAGTGTGTACTATTTCATTGTGGAGGTAGTGTTTACTATTCCATTGTGGAGGTAGTGTGTACTATTCCATTGTAGAGGTAGTGTGTACTATTCCATTGTGGAGGTAGTCCGTACTATTCCCTTGTGGAGGTAGTGTGGAAGCTCTGCAGTTGGCTGTTTGAAAGGAGCTGTTCCTGAAGCTGGAGGTGTAGGAATTTTAGGGTTCTGTAGCTCCTGCTTTATGGTAGCATGACTGGGATCGCATGGATTCTCAATTCTTGAGGCATTGTGCCTTGTCAATGTTGTTGATGGTGGGGAAGGGTGTGCCTCTGGTCTTTAAGGAAGATGTCAATGGAAATATGGTGGCAGAGTGCTGTAGTTAGACAGCTGCAGTCTCGCATTCCTAGTGACTTCATGCAACCTTATGGCTCTATGTAATCTCCCAGTGCAAGTGGCCCCATAAGCTCTATTCTGATTCCATTCCGTTCCACACATTTGGAGTACCTCCCTACAGACGTACTTTGCTCAGTGCTCATTGTCTGAACCTAGGCCACTCTTTGCTGAGTTCCTGTATTACATGCTTCTTTAATCTTCCCAAATCTTCCCTGCCTTCCTTCCCACATTCTGCAGCCTTTTAAAGCACCCCCCTCAATATCTCGTAATCTCTTATCTTCTTTCCCTTTGTCCTATCTGTCTGCTTCTCAATTTGCTTATTTATTGAGGTACAGCTCAGATTAGGCCCTCCTGGCCCTTTGAGCCACACCACCCAGCAAACCTCGATTTAACCCTCACCTACTCACAGGACAATTTACAATGACCGATTAACCCACTGACTGGTACGTCTTTAGAGGACACCGGAGCACCGGGGAAAGCGCTCGCACTCCACGGAGAGGACCCCTTCCAGGTGACGTCAGAATTGAACTCTGAACTCTGACACCTCGAGCTGTAATAGCAGCCTGCTAACTGCCTGGCTACTGCGGCACCCAAAATGAATAAGCAAGAATTAATGCAGAAATCAGCTGAGTACATGGAAAGGCTGAGCAGTCCAAAGCTGAACATCGATCCATGAAGCAAACCTTTGTTTTCTTTGGATTCAGACTGTGCTCTGGTCCATCAATTAAGGAGAGCATTTTTCTCTCATAAACATGACCATGCAGCCGCAGTTTGAGGGGTGGGGAAGGTAAAAGGCCTCAGAGGATTGGCTTATATTTCCAAAGAAAACACAAAAATATCTTCCCAAGTTGTAACAATGCTGTCATCTGTCTACATTTCTTTCTTGCATTTGGTATGGAGAACACATCATTGCTCTTTGCAGCACAGGCAGATCCAGAGGGATCTAATTCTGCAGGCTAGGCACGATGCAAGAGAGCCTCTGCTCATTGGCAATCTGATTTACTGAAAAGCCAATTCTTCACCACTAATTGCCTAAGAATTAAAATAATTCCCATGACATGGAAGGATGCCATTCTTCCCATCGAATCCATCCTAGCACTCAGAACAATCCCATTCTCCCACTTCGTTCCTTATAACACATTCTCCCTCACTTGGCCATGAACTCCCTCTTGTTCTCCAACTACCCACTTACACTAAGGGTAAACACTTACAGAGGCCATCCACCACATTCAACATCTGATTCTGAAGAGCGCAGGAGGGAACTGAGAACCCAGAGGAATTGCCCCACCTGGTCACAGGGAGAGCGTGCAAACTCCACACAGACAGCACTGGAGATCAGGACTAAACACTGGTCACTGAAGTTGTGGGGCAACAGCTCTCCCAGCTGTGCCCACTGCACCACTATTTCGCTATGCAGCTCCGTCACTAATCATGCTTGCAGATCAGGGCGAATATGAAGTGGGAAGAGTTTGGGGGATGATTACATCTGCTGTTATATGTGCATTATTCGTGAGGAGTGGCCAAGTGATCCTTGATGGCACTCGGGCACTTCCGGCGTTGGCCAAACCATCAATGATGCATTGTGATCTATTCTCAGATTCCTGAAGCCACGCCTGTCTGCTGCTCCAGACTTTAAATGGAGCGGAGTGGAGAAATCAGTGACTCTGCAGCAAGCAGTGCAGGTTTCCTCCTCAGGCTCGGGGTGACTTGCTTGCACTCTGGTTCCGGGTCACTGGTGATGCCAATGCAGAGACACAGATTCTTCCAGGGATGGGCCGGGCAGGTGGGGAATCAGTCTCCTCTGCTGAAATACCGGGATCTGCTGCCTTGTCGCCCCTCATGGCTACCTGAAACAAATTGCAGAGGATACAACGAGAAACGGTGGGGTGAGGGACCTTTCCTCATGTGTGTCCAAAACCCCTCTCATTTGGTCTGGGTGACTGAGGCAGACATCAGGGCCTTTGTTACTTGTTCTCACTATAACCTTGGAAGCTTTGTGCCTCTGGATTCTTCACTGGAGATCGTAGTGTGTAAAGGAATCACACAGCATGGAAACAGCAGACCTGTGTCGAAACCTACACTAACCTCATGCGCTCTTCATTCTCATAACCTTCCTCCAGATTCAGCTACTGACATTTACAGTGATTAATTATTATACCCCCACACACCCTTTTGCTCATTGGAGAAAACCAGAGAGCCTGTCGGAAAGCGACACAAGCTCCGCACGGATAACACCCGAGGTCACGATTGAACCCAGGTCACGGGGAAGTTCTACCAGCCTCATCAGTGTGCCACTCAAATGGTGCCAGTTCTTTGCTACTTCCTTTTAAACCAGCCCCACTGTACAATTAATGATTTAAATGTGTGCGTTTTCTAAAGTCCCCTGTTGGATTTCAATTTCCAATCTTCGAGTGTGCTGCCTTCGCTTTTGTTTCCCCGATCAAAGTAGTTATTTTAGTAGAGCCAGGATAGTGCCAATTCTTACGACCTTCAAAAACAATTGAATTGTTTCATCTGCACCATCTGTCTCACTAATGAAAATTGTAGCGTAATTGAGGCATGACTTATCCTTAATCATAGTATTCACCAAATATGATGCAACTCTCGTAGTGTTGGGCAACATGACGTGGCAGACAGCAGTCAAGGATGTGTGTTAGCTTATGCAGATACACCCAACAATACTCTCTTAAAGTTAGCGATACCAACTGTGAAGTACTAACGGTTCTTTGCAAGCAGAAGCAATGGCAGACAGGGCAAATTTGAAAGCTACGTGAAGAGCAATCTGCGAACAGAATTGATAACAGTTGGTGAAACGGAGACTGTACTCCCCCAGATTCACTGTCATTGAAACAGAGAACGTACTAAACAAGATTCACTGTCAGTGAAGCAGAAATAGTTCTCACCGAGATTCACTGTCAGTGAAGTAGAGACCGTACTCCCCCAGATTCACTGTCAGTGAAACAGAGACCGTACACTCCAGATTCACTGTCAGTGAAACAGAGACCGTACTCCCCCAGATTCACGGTCAGTGAAACAGAGACCGTACACTCCAGATTCACTGTCAGTGAAACAGAGACCGTACTCCCCCAGATTCACGGTCAGTGAAACAGAGACCGTACACTCCAGATTCACAGCCAGTGAAACAGAGACCATAATCCCACAGATTCACTGACATTCAAACAGAGACTGTACTCCCCCAGATTCACGGTCAGTGAAACACAGAGGGTACTTCCCCAGATTCACAGCCAGTGAAACAGAGACCATACTAACCAAGATTCACTGTCAGTGAAACAGAGACCGTACTCCCCAAGATTCACTGTCAGTGAAACAGAGACCATACTCCCCAAGATTCACTGACATTGAAACAGAGACTGAACTCCCCCAGATTCACGGTCAGTGAAACACAGATGGTACTTCCCCAGATTCACTGTCAGTGAAACAGAGACCATACTCACCAAGATTCCCTGACATTGAAACAGAGACAGTACACGCCCAGATTCACGGTCAGTGAAACACAGATGGTACTTCCCCAGATTCACAGCCAGAGAAACAGAGACCATACTCCCCCAGATTCACAGACATTGAAACAGAGACTATACTCCACCAGATTCACGGTCAGTGAAACACAGATGGTACTTCCCCAGATTCACAGCCAGTGAAACAGAGACCATACTCCCCCAGATTCACTGACATTGAAACAGAGACTGTACTCCCCCAGATTCACTGTCAGTGGAACTGTGACCGTAGTCCCCCAGAATCACTGGCAGTGAAGCAGTGTCAGTACTCCCCCAGATTCACTGACAGTGAAACATAGACGGTACTCCCCGTGATTCACTGTCAGTGAAACAGAGTCTGTAGTCCCGCTGATTCACTGTGAGTGAAACAGAGTCCGTAATCCCCAGATTCACTGTCCGTGAAACAGAGACCGTAGTCCCCCAGATTCACTAACTGGG
The DNA here is from genome assembly GCF_048418815.1 of Hemitrygon akajei. Lineage (NCBI taxonomy): Eukaryota > Metazoa > Chordata > Chondrichthyes > Myliobatiformes > Dasyatidae > Hemitrygon > Hemitrygon akajei. Next base: position 88,519,928 of record NC_133128.1, read on the forward strand.
AAACAGAGACTGTACGGCCCCAGATACACTGTGGGTGAAACAGAGACCGTACACCCCAGATTCACTGACAGTGAAACAGCTAGAGTACTCCCCCCGATACACTGTCAGTGGAACTGTGACCGTAGTGCTCCAGATTCACTGTCAATGAGACAGAGACAGTACTTCTGCAGATTCACTGTCAGTGAAACACAGACAGTACATCCGCAGTTTCACTGTCCATGAAACAGAGACCGTACTCCCCCAGAATCACTGGCAGTAAAGCATTGTCAGTACTCGCCCAGATTGACTGTCAGTGAAACAGAGTCCGTAGTCCCCCTGATTCACTGTCAGTGAAAAAGATACCGTACTCCCCCCAGAGTCACTGTCAGTGAAACACAGACTTCAAGCCCCCGGATTCACTGTCGGTGAAACAGAGACCGTAATCCCCCAGATTGACTGTCAGTGAAACAGAGACCGTTCTCCCCCAGATTGACTGTCAGTGAAACAGCTACCGTACTGCCCCTGATTCACTGTCAGGGAACAGTGACGTATTCCCCAGAGTCACTGACAGTGAAACATAGACGGTACTCCCCGTGATTCACTGTCAGTGGAACAGTGACATAGTCCCCCAGAGTCACTGTCAGTGAAACAGAGTCTGTAGTCCCCCTGATTCACTGTCAGTGAAAAAGATACCGTACTCCCCCCAGAGTCACTGTCAGTGAAACACAGACTTCAAGCCCCCGGATTCACTGTCGGTGAAACAGAGACCGTAATCCCCCAGATTGACTGTCAGTGAAACAGAGACCGTTCTCCCCCAGATTGACTGTCAGTGAAACAGAGACCGTACTCCCCCGATTCACTGTCAGTGGAACTGTGACCGTAGTCCCCCAGAATCACTGGCAGTGAAGCAGTTTCAGTACTCCCCCAGATTCTCTGTCTGTGAAACGGAGGCGGTATTCCCCCGATACACTGTCAGTGAAACAGAGACCGTACTCCCCCAGATTCACTGATAGTGAAACTGATACTGTACGCCCCCAGATTCACTGTCGGTGAAACAGAGACCGTACTCCCCCAGAGTCACTGTCAGTGAAAAACAGACTTTACGCCCCCGGATTCACTGTCAGTGAAACAGAGACCGTTCTCCCCCAGATTCACTGTCAGTGAAACAGAGACCGTTCTCCCCCAGATTCACTGTCGGTGAAACAGAGACCGTACTCCCCCCGATTCACTGTCAGTGGAACAGTGACGTAGTCACCCAGAATCACTTTCAGTGAAACACAGACAGTACGCCCCCAGATTCAGTGTCTGTGAAACACAAACGGTACTTCCACAGATTCACTGTCAGTGAAACATAGACGGTACTCCCCCAGATTCACTGTCAGTGAAACAGAGACAATACTTCCCCAGATTCACTGTCAGTGAAACAGAGACCGTATTAAACAAGATTCACTGTCAGTGAAGCAGAAATAGTTCTCACCGAGATTCACTGTCAGTGAAGCAGAGACGGTACACTCCAGATTCACTGTCAGTGAAATAGAGACTGTACTCCCCCAGATTCACGGTCAGTGAAACACAGATGGTACTTCCCCAGATTCACTGTCAGTGAAACAGAGATGGTACTCCCCAGATTCACTGTCAGAGAAACAGAGACTGTACTCCCCCAGATTCACTGACAGTGAAACAGAGACCGTTCTCCCCCAGATTCACTGTCAGTGAAACAGAGACCGTTCTCCCCCAGATTCACTGTCGGTGAAACAGAGACCGTACTCCCCCCGATTCACTGTCAGTGGAACAGTGACGTAGTCACCCAGAATCACTTTCAGTGAAACACAGACAGTACGCCCCCAGATTCAGTGTCTGTGAAACACAAACGGTACTTCCACAGATTCACTGTCAATGAAACAGAGACCGTACTCCCCCAGATTCACTGACAGTGTAACATAGACGGTACTAACCCAGATTAACTGTCAGTGAAACAGCTACCATTCTCCCCCGATTCACTGTCAGTGAAACAGAGACCGTACTCCCCCAGATCCACTGCCATTGAAACAGAGAACGTACTCTTTAGATTCACTGTCAGTGAAAGAGAGACTGTACTCACCCAGATTCACTGTCAGTGAAAGAGAGACTGTACGCCCCCTGATGCACCGTCAGTGAAATAGAGATCGTACTCTCCCTCCTTCACTGACAGTGAAACAGAGACAGTACGTCCCCAGATTCACTTTCTGTGAAACAGAGACTGTACTCCTCCGGAGTCACTGTCAGTGAAATAGAGTCCGTAGTCCTGCTGATTCACTGTGAGTGAAACAGAGTCCGTAATCCCCCAGATTCACTGTCAGTGGATCAGTGACCATTGTCCGGCAGTTTCACTGTCCGTGAAACATTGACCGTAGTCTCCCAGATTCACCAACAGGGAAACAGAGACAGTACGGCCCCAGATACACTGTAGGAGAAACAGAGACCATACACCCCAGATTCACTGACAGTGAAATAGAGACTGAATGCCCCCAGATTCACTGTCAGTGGAACTGTGACCATACTCCCCCAGAATCACTGGCAGTAAAGCATTGTCAGTACTCGCCCAGATTGACTGTCAGTGAAACAGAGTCCGTAGTCCCCCTGATTCACTGTGAGTGAAACAGCTACCGTACTCCCTCCAATTCACTGTCAGTGGAACTGTGACCGTAATCCCCCAGAATCACTGGCAGTGAAGCAGTGTCAGTACTCCCCCAGAATCTCTGGCAGTGAAGCAGTTTCAGTACTCACCCAGATTCACTGTCTGTGAAACAGAGACAGTATTCCCCCGATACACTGTCAGTGAAACAGAGACCGTACTCCACCAGCTTCACAGAGAGTGAAACAGAGACTGTACGCCCCCAGTTCACTGACAGTGAAACAGAGACCATAATCCCACAGATTCACGGTCAGTGAAACAGAGACCGTACACTCCAGATTCACAGCCAGTGAAACAGAGACCATAATCCCACAGATTCACTGACATTCAAACAGAGACTGTACTCCCCCAGATTCACGGTCAGTGAAACACAGAGGGTAATTCCCCAGATTCACAGCCAGTGAAACAGAGACCATACTAACCAAGATTCACTGTCAGTGAAACAGAGACCGTACTCCCCAAGATTCACTGTCAGTGAAACAGAGACCATACTCCCCAAGATTCACTGACATTGAAACAGAGACTGAACTCCCCCAGATTCACGGTCAGTGAAACACAGATGGTACTTCCCCAGATTCACTGTCAGTGAAACAGAGACCATACTCACCAAGATTCCCTGACATTGAAACAGAGACAGTACACCCCCAGATTCACTGTCTGTGAAACAGAGACAGTATTCCCCCGATACACTGTCAGTGAAACAGAGACCGTACTCCACCAGCTTCACAGAGAGTGAAACAGAGACTGTACGCCCCCAGTTCACTGACAGTGAAACAGAGACCATAATCCCACAGATTCACGGTCAGTGAAACAGAGACCGTACACTCCAGATTCACAGCCAGTGAAACAGAGACCATAATCCCACAGATTCACTGACATTCAAACAGAGACTGTACTCCCCCAGATTCACGGTCAGTGAAACACAGAGGGTACTTCCCCAGATTCACAGCCAGTGAAACAGAGACCATACTAACCAAGATTCACTGTCAGTGAAACAGAGACCGTACTCCCCAAGATTCACTGTCAGTGAAACAGAGACCATACTCCCCAAGATTCACTGACATTGAAACAGAGACTGAACTCCCCCAGATTCACGGTCAGTGAAACACAGATGGTACTTCCCCAGATTCACTGTCAGTGAAACAGAGACCATACTCACCAAGATTCCCTGACATTGAAACAGAGACAGTACACGCCCAGATTCACGGTCAGTGAAACACAGATGGTACTTCCCCAGATTCACAGCCAGAGAAACAGAGACCATACTCCCCCAGATTCACAGACATTGAAACAGAGACTATACTCCACCAGATTCACGGTCAGTGAAACACAGATGGTACTTCCCCAGATTCACAGCCAGTGAAACAGAGACCATACTCCCCCAGATTCACTGACATTGAAACAGAGACTGTACTCCCCCAGATTCACTGTCAGTGGAACTGTGACCGTAGTCCCCCAGAATCACTGGCAGTGAAGCAGTGTCAGTACTCCCCCAGATTCACTGACAGTGAAACATAGATGGTACTCCCCGTGATTCACTGTCAGTGAAACAGAGTCTGTAGTCCCGCTGATTCACTGTGAGTGAAACAGAGTCCGTAATCCCCAGATTCACTGTCCGTGAAACAGAGACCGTAGTCCCCCAGATTCACAGTCAGTGGATCAGTGACCGTTGTCCCGCAGTTTCACTGTCCGTGAAACAGAGACCGTAGTCCCCCAGATTCACTAACTGGGAAACAGAGACTGTACGGCCCCAGATACACTGTGGGTGAAACAGAGACCGTACACCCCAGATTCACTGACAGTGAAACAGCTAGAGTACTCCCCCCGATACACTGTCAGTGGAACTGTGACCGTAGTGCTCCAGATTCACTGTCAATGAGACAGAGACAGTACTTCTGCAGATTCACTGTCAGTGAAACACAGACAGTACATCCGCAGTTTCACTGTCCATGAAACAGAGACCGTACTCCCCCAGAATCACTGGCAGTAAAGCATTGTCAGTACTCGCCCAGATTGACTGTCAGTGAAACAGAGTCCGTAGTCCCCCTGATTCACTGTCAGTGAAAAAGATACCGTACTCCCCCCAGAGTCACTGTCAGTGAAACACAGACTTCAAGCCCCCGGATTCACTGTCGGTGAAACAGAGACCGTAATCCCCCAGATTGACTGTCAGTGAAACAGAGACCGTTCTCCCCCAGATTGACTGTCAGTGAAACAGCTACCGTACTGCCCCTGATTCACTGTCAGGGAACAGTGACGTATTCCCCAGAGTCACTGACAGTGAAACATAGACGGTACTCCCCGTGATTCACTGTCAGTGGAACAGTGACATAGTCCCCCAGAGTCACTGTCAGTGAAACAGAGTCTGTAGTCCCGCTGATTCACTGTGAGTGAAACAGAGTCCGTAATCCCCAGATTCACTGTCCGTGAAACAGAGACCGTACTCCCCCGATTCACTGTCAGTGGAACTGTGACCGTAGTCCCCCAGAATCACTGGCAGTGAAGCAGTTTCAGTACTCCCCCAGATTCTCTGTCTGTGAAACGGAGGCGGTATTCCCCCGATACACTGTCAGTGAAACAGAGACCGTACTCCCCCAGATTCACTGATAGTGAAACTGATACTGTACGCCCCCAGATTCACTGTCGGTGAAACAGAGACCGTACTCCCCCAGAGTCACTGTCAGTGAAACACAGACTTTACGCCCCCGGATTCACTGTCAGTGAAACAGAGACCGTTCTCCCCCAGATTCACTGTCAGTGAAACAGAGACCGTTCTCCCCCAGATTCACTGTCGGTGAAACAGAGACCGTACTCCCCCCGATTCACTGTCAGTGGAACAGTGACGTAGTCACCCAGAATCACTTTCAGTGAAACACAGACAGTACGCCCCCAGATTCAGTGTCTGTGAAACACAAACGGTACTTCCACAGATTCACTGTCAGTGAAACATAGACGGTACTCCCCCAGATTCACTGTCAGTGAAACAGAGACAATACTTCCCCAGATTCACTGTCAGTGAAACAGAGACCGTATTAAACAAGATTCACTGTCAGTGAAGCAGAAATAGTTCTCACCGAGATTCACTGTCAGTGAAGCAGAGACGGTACACTCCAGATTCACTGTCAGTGAAATAGAGACTGTACTCCCCCAGATTCACGGTCAGTGAAACACAGATGGTACTTCCCCAGATTCACTGTCAGTGAAACAGAGATGGTACTCCCCAGATTCACTGTCAGAGAAACAGAGACTGTACTCCCCCAGATTCACTGACAGTGAAACAGAGACCGTTCTCCCCCAGATTCACTGTCAGTGAAACAGAGACCGTTCTCCCCCAGATTCACTGTCGGTGAAACAGAGACCGTACTCCCCCCGATTCACTGTCAGTGGAACAGTGACGTAGTCACCCAGAATCACTTTCAGTGAAACACAGACAGTACGCCCCCAGATTCAGTGTCTGTGAAACACAAACGGTACTTCCACAGATTCACTGTCAATGAAACAGAGACCGTACTCCCCCAGATTCACTGACAGTGTAACATAGACGGTACTAACCCAGATTAACTGTCAGTGAAACAGCTACCATTCTCCCCCGATTCACTGTCAGTGAAACAGAGACCGTACTCCCCCAGATCCACTGCCATTGAAACAGAGAACGTACTCTTTAGATTCACTGTCAGTGAAAGAGAGACTGTACTCACCCAGATTCACTGTCAGTGAAAGAGAGACTGTACGCCCCCTGATGCACCGTCAGTGAAATAGAGATCGTACTCTCCCTCCTTCACTGACAGTGAAACAGAGACAGTACGTCCCCAGATTCACTTTCTGTGAAACAGAGACTGTACTCCCCCGGAGTCACTGTCAGTGAAATAGAGTCCGTAGTCCTGCTGATTCACTGTGAGTGAAACAGAGTCCGTAATCCCCCAGATTCACTGTCAGTGGATCAGTGACCATTGTCCGGCAGTTTCACTGTCCGTGAAACATTGACCGTAGTCTCCCAGATTCACCAACAGGGAAACAGAGACAGTACGGCCCCAGATACACTGTGGGAGAAACAGAGACCATACACCCCAGATTCACTGACAGTGAAATAGAGACTGAACGCCCCCAGATTCACTGTCAGTGGAACTGTGACCATACTCCCCCAGAATCAGTGGCAGTAAAGCATTGTCAGTACTCGCCCAGATTGACTGTCAGTGAAACAGAGTCCGTAGTCCCCCTGATTCACTGTGAGTGAAACAGCTACCGTACTCCCTCCAATTCACTGTCAGTGGAACTGTGACCGTAATCCCCCAGAATCACTGGCAGTGAAGCAGTGTCAGTACTCCCCCAGAATCTCTGGCAGTGAAGCAGTTTCAGTACTCACCCAGATTCACTGTCTGTGAAACAGAGACAGTACACCCCCAGATTCACTGTCTGTGAAACAGAGACAGTATTCCCCCGATACACTGTCAGTGAAACAGAGACCGTACTCCACCAGCTTCACAGACAGTGAAACAGAGACTGTACGCCCCCAGTTCACTGACAGTGAAACAGAGACCATAATCCCACAGATTCACTGTCAGTGAAACTGATACTGTACGCCCCCAGATTCACTGTCGGTGAAACAGAGACCGTACTCCCCCGATTCACTGTCAGTGGAACAGTGACGTAGTCCCCCAGTGTCATTGTCAGTGAAACACAGACTGTACGCTCCCAGATTCAGTGTCTGTGAAACACAAATGGTACTTCCACAGATTCACTGTCAGTGATACATAGACGGTACTCCCCCAGATTCACTGTCAGTGAAACAGAGACCGTATTAAACAAGATTCACTGTCAGTGAAGCAGAAATAGTTCTCACCGAGATTCACTGTCAGTGAAGCAGAGACGGTACACTCCAGATTCACTGTCAGTGAAATAGAGACTGTACTCCCCCAGATTCACGGTCAGTGATACACAGATGGTACTTCCCCAGATTCACTGTCAGTGAAACAGAGATGGTAGTCCCCAGATTCACTGTCAGAGAAACAGAGACTGTACTCCCCCAGATTCACTGACAGTGAAATAGAGACTGTACTCCCCCAGATTCACGGTCAGTGAAACACAGATGGTACTTCCCCAGATTCACTGTCAGTGAAAAAGATACCGTACTCCCCCCAGAGTCACTGACAGTGAAACACAGACTTCAAGCCCCCGGATTCACTGTCGGTGAAACAGAGACCGTAATCCCCCAGATTGACTGTCAGTGAAACAGAGACCGTTCTCCCCCAGATTGACAGTCAGTGAAACACAGACCGTACTACCCCAGAATCACTGGCAGTAAAGCATTGTCAGTACTCGCCCAGATTGACTGTCAGTGAAACAGAGTCCGTAGTCCCCCTGATTCACTGTCAGTGAAAAAGATACTGTACTCCCCCCAGAGTCACTGTCAGTGAAACACAGACTTCAAGCCCCCGGATTCACTGTCGGTGAAACAGAGACCGTAATCCCCCAGATTGACTGTCAGTGAAACAGAGACCGTTCTCCCCCAGATTGACTGTCAGTGAAACAGCTACCGTACTGCCCCTGATTCACTGTCAGGGAACAGTGACGTATTCCCCAGAGTCACTGACAGTGAAACATAGACGGTACTCCCCGTGATTCACTGTCAGTGGAACAGTGACATAGTCCCCCAGAGTCACTGTCAGTGAAACAGAGTCTGTAGTCCCGCTGATTCACTGTGAGTGAAACAGAGTCCGTAATCCCCAGATTCACTGTCCGTGAAACAGAGACCGTACTCCCCCGATTCACTGTCAGTGGAACTGTGACCGTAGTCCCCCAGAATAACTGGCAGTGAAGCAGTTTCAGTACTCCCCCAGATTCTCTGTCTGTGAAACGGAGGCAGTATTCCCCCGATACACAGTCAGTGAAACAGAGACCGTACTCCCCCAGATTCACTGACAGTGTAACATAGACGGTACTAACCCAGATTAACTGTCAGTGAAACAGCTACCATTCTCCCCCGATTCACTGTCAGTGAAACAGAGACCGTACTCCCCCAGATCCACTGCCATTGAAACAGAGAACGTACTCTTTAGATTCACTGTCAGTGAAAGAGAGACTGTACTCACCCAGATTCACTGTCAGTGAAAGAGAGACTGTACGCCCCCTGATGCACCGTCAGTGAAATAGAGATCGTACTCTCCCTCCTTCACTGACAGTGAAACAGAGACAGTACGTCCCCAGATTCACTTTCTGTGAAACAGAGACTGTACTCCCCCGGAGTCACTGTCAGTGAAATAGAGTCCGTAGTCCTGCTGATTCACTGTGAGTGAAACAGAGTCCGTAATCCCCCAGATTCACTGTCAGTGGATCAGTGACCATTGTCCGGCAGTTTCACTGTCCGTGAAACATTGACCGTAGTCTCCCAGATTCACCAACAGGGAAACAGAGACAGTACGGCCCCAGATACACTGTGGGAGAAACAGAGACCGTACACCCCAGATTCACTGACAGTGAAATAGAGACTGAACGCCCCCAGATTCACTGTGAGTGGAACTGTGACCGTAATTCCCCAGAATCACTGGCAGTAAAGCAGTGTCAGTACTCCCCCAGAATCTCTGGCAGTGAAGCAGTTTCAGTACTCACCCAGATTCACTGTCTGTGAAACAGAGACAGTACACCCCCAGATTCACTGTCTGTGAAACAGAGACAGTATTCCCCCGATACACTGTCAGTGAAACAGAGACCATAATCCCACAGATTCACTGTCAGTGAAACTGATACTGTACGCCCCCAGATTCACTGACAGTGAAACAGAGACCGTACTCCCCCGATTCACTGTCAGTGGAACAGTGACGTAGTCCCCCAGTGTCATTGTCAGTGAAACACAGACTGTACGCCCCCAGATTCAGTGTCTGTGAAACACAAATGGTACTTCCACAGATTCACTGTCAGTGAAACATAGACGGTACACCCCCAGATTCACTGTCAGTGAAACAGAGACAATACTTCCCCAGATTCACTGTCAGTGAAACAGAGACCGTATTAAACAAGATTCACTGTCAGTGAAGCAGAAATAGTTCTCACCGAGATTCACTGTCAGTGAAGCAGAGACGGTACACTCCAGATTCACTGTCAGTGAAATAGAGACTGTACTCCCCCAGATTCACGGTCAGTGAAACACAGATGGTACTTCCCCAGATTCACTGTCAGTGAAACAGAGATGGTACTCCCCAGATTCACTGTCAGAGAAACAGAGACTGTACTCCCCCAGATTCACTGACAGTGAAATAGAGACTGTACTCCCCCAGATTCACGGTCAGTGAAACACAGATGGTACTTCCCCAGGTTCACTGTCAGTGAAACAGAGATGGTACTCCCCAGATTCACTGTCAGAGAAACAGAGACTGTACTCCCCCAGATTCACTGACAGTGAAATAGAGACTGTACTCCCCCAGATTCACGGTCAGTGAAACACAGATGGTACTTCCCCAGATTCACTGTCAGTGAAACAGAGACCATACTCCCCCAGATTCACGGTCAGTGAAACACAGATGGTACTTCCCCAGATTCACAGTCAGTGAAACAGAGATGGTACTTCCCCAGATTCACGGTCAGTGAAACAGAGACCATACTCCCCCAGATTGACTGTCAGTGAAACACAGACCGTACTCCCCCAGAATCACTGGCAGTAAAGCATTGTCAGTACTCGCCCAGATTGACTGTCAGTGAAACAGAGTCCGTAGTCCCCCTGATTCACTGTCAGTGAAAAAGATACCGTACTCCCCCCAGAGTCACTGTCAGTGAAACACAGACTTCAATCCCCCGGATTCACTGTCGGTGAAACAGAGACCGTAATCCCCCAGATTGACTGTCAGTGAAACAGAGACCGTTCTCCCCCAGATTGACTGTCAGTGAAACAGCTACCGTACTGCCCCTGATTCACTGTCAGGGAACAGTGACGTATTCCCCAGAGTCACTGACAGTGAAACATAGACGGTACTCCCCGTGATTCACTGTCAGTGGAACAGTGACATAGTCCCCCAGAGTCACTGTCAGTGAAACAGAGTCTGTAGTCCCGCTGATTCACTCTGAGTGAAACAGAGTCCGTAATCCCCAGATTCACTGTCAGTGGAACTGTGACCGTAGTCCCCCAGAATCTCTGGCAGTGAAGCAGTTTCAGTACTCCCCCAGATTCTCTGTCTGTGAAACAGAGACCGTTCTCCCCCAGATTCACTGTCGGTGAAACAGAGACCGTACTCCCCCCGATTCACTGTCAGTGGAACAGTGACGTAGTCACCCAGAATCACTTTCAGTGAAACACAGACAGTACGCCCCCAGATTCAGTGTCTGTGAAACACAAACGGTACTTCCACAGATTCACTGTCAATGAAACAGAGACCGTACTCCCCCAGATTCACTGACAGTGTAACATAGACGGTACTAACCCAGATTAACTGTCAGTGAAACAGCTACCATTCTCCCCCGATTCACTGTCAGTGAAACAGAGACCGTACTCCCCCAGATCCACTGCCATTGAAACAGAGAACGTACTCTTTAGATTCACTGTCAGTGAAAGAGAGACTGTACTCACCCAGATTCACTGTCAGTGAAAGAGAGACTGTACGCCCCCTGATGCACCGTCAGTGAAATAGAGATCGTACTCTCCCTCCTTCACTGACAGTGAAACAGAGACAGTACGTCCCCAGATTCACTTTCTGTGAAACAGAGACTGTACTCCCCCGGAGTCACTGTCAGTGAAATAGAGTCCGTAGTCCTGCTGATTCACTGTGAGTGAAACAGAGTCCGTAATCCCCCAGATTCACTGTCAGTGGATCAGTGACCATTGTCCGGCAGTTTCACTGTCCGTGAAACATTGACCGTAGTCTCCCAGATTCACCAACAGGGAAACAGAGACAGTACGGCCCCAGATACACTGTGGGAGAAACAGAGACCATACACCCCAGATTCACTGACAGTGAAATAGAGACTGAACGCCCCCAGATTCACTGTCAGTGGAACTGTGACCATACTCCCCCAGAATCACTGGCAGTAAAGCATTGTCAGTACTCGCCCAGATTGACTGTCAGTGAAACAGAGTCCGTAGTCCCCCTGATTCACTGTGAGTGAAACAGCTACCGTACTCCCTCCAATTCACTGTCAGTGGAACTGTGACCGTAATCCCCCAGAATCACTGGCAGTGAAGCAGTGTCAGTACTCCCCCAGAATCTCTGGCAGTGAAGCAGTTTCAGTACTCACCCAGATTCACTGTCTGTGAAACAGAGACAGTACACCCCCAGATTCACTGTCTGTGAAACAGAGACAGTATTCCCCCGATACACTGTCAGTGAAACAGAGACCGTACTCCACCAGCTTCACAGACAGTGAAACAGAGACTGTACGCCCCCAGTTCACTGACAGTGAAACAGAGACCATAATCCCACAGATTCACTGTCAGTGAAACTGATACTGTACGCCCCCAGATTCACTGTCGGTGAAACAGAGACCGTACTCCCCCGATTCACTGTCAGTGGAACAGTGACGTAGTCCCCCAGTGTCATTGTCAGTGAAACACAGACTGTACGCCCCCAGATTCAGTGTCTGTGAAACACAAATGGTACTTCCACAGATTCACTGTCAGTGAAACATAGACGGTACTCCCCCAGATTCACTGTCAGTGAAACAGAGACAATACTTCCCCAGATTCACTGTCAGTGAAACAGAGACCGTATTAAACAAGATTCACTGTCAGTGAAGCAGAAATAGTTCTCACCGAGATTCACTGTCAGTGAAGCAGAGACGGTACACTCCAGATTCACTGTCAGTGAAACAGAGATGGTACTCCCCAGATTCACTGTCAGAGAAACAGAGACTGTACTCCCCCAGATTCACTGACAGTGAAATAGAGACTGTACTCCCCCAGATTCACGGTCAGTGAAACACAGATGGTACTTCCCCAGATTCACTGTCAGTGAAAAAGATACCGTACTCCCCCCAGAGTCACTGACAGTGAAACACAGACTTCAAGCCCCCGGATTCACTGTCGGTGAAACAGAGACCGTAATCCCCCAGATTGACTGTCAGTGAAACAGAGACCGTTCTCCCCCAGATTGACAGTCAGTGAAACACAGACCGTACTCCCCCAGAATCACTGATAGTGAAACTGATACTGTACGCTCCCAGATTCACTGTCGGTGAAACAGAGACCGTACTCCCCCAGAGTCACTGTCAGTGAAACACAGACTTTACGCCCCCGGATTCACTGTCAGTGAAACAGAGACCGTTCTCCCCCAGATTCACTGTCAGTGAAACAGAGACCGTTCTCCCCCAGATTCACTGTCGGTGAAACAGAGACCGTACTCCCCCCGATTCACTGTCAGTGGAACAGTGACGTAGTCACCCAGAATCACTTTCAGTGAAACACAGACAGTACGCCCCCAGATTCAGTGTCTGTGAAACACAAACGGTACTTCCACAGATTCACTGTCAATGAAACAGAGACCGTACTCCCCCAGATTCACTGACAGTGTAACATAGACGGTACTAACCCAGATTAACTGTCAGTGAAACAGCTACCATTCTCCCCCGATTCACTGTCAGTGAAACAGAGACCGTACTCCCCCAGATCCACTGCCATTGAAACAGAGAACGTACTCTTTAGATTCACTGTCAGTGAAAGAGAGACTGTACTCACTCAGATTCACTGTCAGTGAAAGAGAGACTGTACGCCCCATGATGCACCGTCAGTGAAATAGAGATCGTACTCTCCCTCCTTCACTGACAGTGAAACAGAGACAGTACGTCCCCAGATTCACTTTCTGTGAAACAGAGACTGTACTCCCCCGGAGTCACTGTCAGTGAAATAGAGTCCGTAGTCCTGCTGATTCACTGTGAGTGAAACAGAGTCCGTAATCCCCCAGATTCACTGTCAGTGGATCAGTGACCATTGTCCGGCAGTTTCACTGTCCGTGAAACATTGACCGTAGTCTCCCAGATTCACCAACAGGGAAACAGAGACAGTACGGCCCCAGATACACTGTGGGAGAAACAGAGACCATACACCCCAGATTCACTGACAGTGAAATAGAGACTGAACGCCCCCAGATTCACTGTCAGTGGAACTGTGACCATACTCCCCCAGAATCAGTGGCAGTAAAGCATTGTCAGTACTCGCCCAGATTGACTGTCAGTGAAACAGAGTCCGTAGTCCCCCTGATTCACTGTGAGTGAAACAGCTACCGTACTCCCTCCAATTCACTGTCAGTGGAAATGTGACCGTAATCCCCCAGAATCACTGGCAGTGAAGCAGTGTCAGTACTCCCCCAGAATCTCTGGCAGTGAAGCAGTTTCAGTACTCACCCAGATTCACTGTCTGTGAAACAGAGACAGTATTCCCCCGATACACTGTCAGTGAAACAGAGACCATAATCCCACAGATTCACTGTCAGTGAAACTGATACTGTACGCCCCCAGATTCACTGACAGTGAAACAGAGACCGTACTCCCCCGATTCACTGTCAGTGGAACAGTGACGTAGTCCCCCAGTGTCATTGTCAGTGAAACACAGACTGTACGCCCCCAGATTCAGTGTCTGTGAAACACAAATGGTACTTCCACAGATTCACTGTCAGTGAAACATAGACGGTACTCCCCCAGATTCACTGTCAGTGAAACAGAGACAATACTTCCCCAGATTCACTGTCAGTGAAACAGAGACCGTAATAAACAAGATTCACTGTCAGTGAAGCAGAAATAGTTCTCACCGAGATTCACTGTCAGTGAAGCAGAGACGGTACACTCCAGATTCACTGTCAGTGAAATAGAGACTGTACTCCCCCAGATTCACGGTCAGTGAAACACAGATGGTACATCCCCAGATTCACTGTCAGTGAAACAGAGATGGTACTCCCCAGATTCACTGTCAGAGAAACAGAGACTGTACTCCCCCAGATTCACTGACAGTGAAATAGAGACTGTACTCCCCCAGATTCACGGTCAGTGAAACACAGATGGTACTTCCCCAGGTTCACTGTCAGTGAAACAGAGATGGTACTCCCCAGATTCACTGTCAGAGAAACAGAGACTGTACTCCCCCAGATTCACTGACAGTGAAATAGAGACTGTACTCCCCCAGATTCACGGTCAGTGAAACACAGATGGTACTTCCCCAGATTCACTGTCAGTGAAACAGAGACCATACTACCCCAGATTCACGGTCAGTGAAACACAGATGGTACTTCCCCAGATTCACAGTCAGTGAAACAGAGATGGTACTTCCCCAGATTCACGGTCAGTGAAACAGAGACCATACTCCCCCAGATTCACTGACACTGAAACAGAGACTGTACTCCACCAGATTCATGGTCAGTGAAACAGCTACAGTACTTCCCCCGATTCACTGTCAGTGGAACTGTGACCGTAGTCCCCCAGAATCACTGGCAGTGAAGCAGTGTCAGTACTCCCCCAGATTCACTGGCAGTGAAGCAGTTTCAGTACTCACCCAGATTCACTGTCTGTGAAACAGAGACTGTACTTCCCCAGATTCACAGCCAGTGAAACAGAGACCATACTCCCCCAGATTCACTGTCAGTGGAACTGTGACCGTAGTCCCCCAGAATCACTGGCAGTGAAGCAGTGTCAGTACTCCCCCAGATTCACTGACAGTGAAACAGAGTCTGTAGTCCCGCTGATTCACTGTGAGTGAAACAGAGTCCGTAATCCCCAGATTCACTGTCCGTGAAACAGAGACCGTAGTCCCCCAGATTCACTGTCCGTGAAATAGAGACCGTAGTCCCCCAGATTCACTAACAGGGAAACAGAGACTGTACGGCCCCAGATTCACTGTCCGTGAAACAGAGACCGTAGTCCCCCAGATTCACTAACAGGGAAACAGAGACTGTACGGCCCCAGATTCACTGTCAGTGAAACGGAGGCAGTATTCCCCTGATACACTGTCAGTGAAACAGAGACCGTTCTCCCCCAGATTGACTGTCAGTGAAACAGCTACCGTACTGCCCCTGATTCATTGTCAGGGAACAGTGACGTATTCCCCAGATTCCGTGTCTGTGAAACACAAACGGTACTTCCACAGATTCACTGTCAATGAAACAGAGACCGTACTCCCCCAGATTCACTGACAGTGTAACATAGACGGTACTACCCCAGATTCACTGTCAGTGAAACAGCTACCGTTCTCCCCCTGATTCACTGTCAGTGAAACAGAGACCGTACTCCCCCAGATCCACTGCCATTGAAACAGAGAACGTACTCTTTAGATTCACTGTCAGTGAAAGAGAGACTGTACTCACTCAGATTCACTGTCAGTGAAAGAGAGACTGTACGCCCCCTGATGCACCGTCAGTGAAATAGAGATCGTACACTCCCTCCTTCACTGACAGTGAAAGAGAGACAGTACGTCCCCAGATTCACTTTCTGTGAAACAGATACTGTACTCCCCCGGAGTCACTGTCAGTGAAATAGAGTCCGTAGTCCTGCTGATTCACTGTCCGTGAAACATTGACCGTAGTCTCCCAGATTCACTAACAGGGAAACAGAGACAGTACGGCCCCAGATACACTGTGGGAGAAACAGAGACCGTACACCCCAGATTCACTGACAGTGAAATAGAGACTGAACGCCCCCAGATTCACTGTCAGTGGAACTGTGACCATACTCCCCCAGAATCACTGGCAGTAAAGCATTGTCAGTACTCGCCCAGATTGACTGTCAGTGAAACAGAGTCCGTAGTCCCCCTGATTCACTGTCAGTGAAACAGAGACCGTACTCCCCCCAATTCACTGTCAGTGGAACTGTGACCGTAATCCCCCAGAATCACTGGCAGTGAAGCAGTGTCAGTACTCCCCCAGAATCTCTGGCAGTGAAGCAGTTTCAGTACTCACCCAGATTCACTGTCTGTGAAACAGAGACAGTACACCCCCAGATTCACTGTCTGTGAAACAGAGACAGTACACCCCCAGATTCACTGTCTGTGAAACAGAGACAGTATTCCCCCGATACACTGTCAGTGAAACAGAGACCGTACTCCACCAGCTTCACAGACAGTGAAACAGAGACTGTACGCCCCCAGTTCACTGACAGTGAAACAGAGACCATAATCCCACAGATTCACTGTCAGTGAAACTGATACTGTACGCCCCCAGATTCACTGTCGGTGAAACAGAGACCGTACTCCCCCGATTCACTGTCAGTGGAACAGTGACGTAGTCCCCCAGTGTCATTGTCAGTGAAACACAGACTGTACGCCCCCAGATTCAGTGTCTGTGAAACACAAATGGTACTTCCACAGATTCACTGTCAGTGAAACATAGACGGTACTCCCCCAGATTCACTGTCAGTGAAACAGAGACAATACTTCCCCAGATTCACTGTCAGTGAAACAGAGACCGTATTAAACAAGATTCACTGTCAGTGAAGCAGAAATAGTTCTCACCGAGATTCACTGTCAGTGAAGCAGAGACGGTACACTCCAGATTCACTGTCAGTGAAATAGAGACTGTACTCCCCCAGATTCACGGTCAGTGAAACACAGATGGTACTTCCCCAGATTCACTGTCAGTGAAACAGAGATGGTACTCCCCAGATTCACTGTCAGAGAAACAGAGACTGTACTCCCCCAGATTCACTGACAGTGAAATAGAGACTGTACTCCCCCAGATTCACGGTCAGTGAAACACAGATGGTACTTCCCCAGGTTCACTGTCAGTGAAACAGAGATGGTACTCCCCAGATTCACTGTCAGCGAAACAGAGACTGTACTCCCCCAGATTCACTGACAGTGAAATAGAGACTGTACTCCCCCAGATTCACGGTCAGTGAAACACAGATGGTACTTCCCCAGATTCACTGTCAGTGAAACAGAGACCATACTCCCCCAGATTCACGGTCAGTGAAACACAGATGGTACTTCCCCAGATTCACAGTCAGTGAAACAGAGATGGTACTTCCCCAGATTCACGGTCAGTGAAACAGAGACCATACTCCCCCAGATTCACTGACACTGAAACAGAGACTGTACTCCACCAGATTCATGGTCAGTGAAACAGCTACAGTACTTCCCCCGATTCACTGTCAGTGGAACTGTGACCGTAGTCCCCCAGAATCACTGGCAGTGAAGCAGTGTCAGTACTCCCCCAGATTCACTGGCAGTGAAGCAGTTTCAGTACTCACCCAGATTCACTGTCTGTGAAACAGAGACTGTACTCCACCAGATTCATGGTCAGTGAAACACAGATGGTACTTCCCCAGATTCACAGCCAGTGAAACAGAGACCATACTCCCCCAGATTCACTGTCAGTGGAACTGTGACCGTAGTCGCCCAGAATCACTGGCAGTGAAGCAGTGTCAGTACTCCCCCAGATTCACTGACAGTGAAACAGAGTCTGTAGTCCCGCTGATTCACTGTGAGTGAAACAGAGTCCGTAATCCCCAGATTCACTGTCCGTGAAACAGAGACCGTAGTCCCCCAGATTCACTGTCCGTGAAACAGAGACCGTAGTCCCCCAGATTCACTAACAGGGAAACAGAGACTGTACGGCCCCAGATTCACTGTCCGTGAAACAGAGACCGTAGTCCCCCAGATTCACTAACAGGGAAACAGAGACTGTACGGCCCCAGATTCACTGTCAGTGAAACGGAGGCAGTATTCCCCTGATACACTGTCAGTGAAACAGAGACCGTTCTCCCCCAGATTGACTGTCAGTGAAACAGCTACCGTACTGCCCCTGATTCATTGTCAGGGAACAGTGACGTATTCCCCAGATTCAGTGTCTGTGAAACACAAACGGTACTTCCACAGATTCACTGTCAATGAAACAGAGACCTTACTCCCCCAGATTCACTGACAGTGTAACATAGACGGTACTATCCCAGATTCACTGTCAGTGAAACAGCTACCGTTCTCCCCCTGATTCACTGTCAGTGAAACAGAGACCGTACTCCCCCAGATCCACTGCCATTGAAACAGAGAACGTACTCTTTAGATTCACTGTCAGTGAAAGAGAGACTGTACTCACTCAGATTCACTGTCAGTGAAAGAGAGACTGTACGCCCCCTGATGCACCGTCAGTGAAATAGAGATCGTACTCTCCCTCCTTCACTGACAGTGAAACAGAGACAGTACGTCCCCAGATTCACTTTCTGTGAAACAGAGACTGTACTCCCCCGGAGTCACTGTCAGTGAAATAGAGTCCGTAGTCCTGCTGATTCACTGTCCGTGAAACATTGACCGTAGTCTCCCAGATTCACTAACAGGGAAACAGAGACAGTACGGCCCCAGATACACTGTGGGAGAAACAGAGACCGTACACCCCAGATTCACTGACAGTGAAATAGAGACTGAACGCCCCCAGATTCACTGTCAGTGGAACTGTGACCATACTCCCCCAGAATCACTGGCAGTAAAGCATTGTCAGTACTCGCCCAGATTGACTGTCAGTGAAACAGAGTCCGTAGTCCCCCTGATTCACTGTCAGTGAAACAGCTACCGTACTCCCCCCAATTCACTGTCAGTGGAACTGTGACCGTAATCCCCCAGAATCACTGGCAGTGAAGCAGTGTCAGTACTCCCCCAGAATCTCTGGCAGTGAAGCAGTTTCAGTACTCACCCAGATTCACTGTCTGTGAAACAGAGACAGTACACCCCCAGATTCACTGTCTGTGAAACAGAGACAGTATTCCCCCGATACACTGTCAGTGAAACAGAGACCGTACTCCACCAGCTTCACAGACAGTGAAACAGAGACTGTACGCCCCCAGTTCACTGACAGTGAAACAGAGACCATAATCCCACAGATTCACTGTCAGTGAAACTGATACTGTACGCCCCCAGATTCACTGTCGGTGAAACAGAGACCGTACTCCCCCGATTCACTGTCAGTGGAACAGTGACGTAGTCCCCCAGTGTCATTGTCAGTGAAACACAGACTGTACGCCCCCAGATTCAGTGTCTGTGAAACACAAATGGTACTTCCACAGATTCACTGTCAGTGAAACATAGACGGTACTCCCCCAGATTCACTGTCAGTGAAACAGAGACAATACTTCCCCAGATTCACTGTCAGTGAAACAGAGACCGTATTAAACAAGATTCACTGTCAGTGAAGCAGAAATAGTTCTCACCGAGATTCACTGTCAGTGAAGCCGAGACGGTACACTCCAGATTCACTGTCAGTGAAATAGAGACTGTACTCCCCCAGATTCACGGTCAGTGAAACACAGATGGTACTTCCCCAGATTCACTGTCAGTGAAACAGAGATGGTACTGCCCAGATTCACTGTCAGAGAAACAGAGACTGTACTCCCCCAGATTCACTGACAGTGAAATAGAGACTGTACTCCCCCAGATTTACGGTCAGTGAAACACAGATGGTACTTCCCCAGATTCACTGTCAGTGAAACAGAGACCATACTCACCAAGATTCACTGACATTGAAACAGAGACAGTACGTGCCCAGATTCACGGTCAGTGAAACACAGATGGTACTTCCCCAGATTCACAGCCAGTGAAACAGAGACCATACTCCCCCAGATTCACTGACATTGAAACAGAGACTGTACTCCCCCGGAGTCACTGTCAGTGAAATAGAGTCCGTAGTCCTGCTGATTCACTGTGAGTGAAACAGAGTCCGTAATCCACCAGATTCACTGTCAGTGGATCAGTGACCATTGTCCGGCAGTTTCACTGTCCGTGAAACATTGACCGTAGTCTCCCAGATTCACTAACAGGGAAACAGAGACAGTACGGCCCCAGATACACTGTGGGAGAAACAGAGACCGTACACCCCAGATTCACTGACAGTGAAATAGAGACTGAACGCCCCCAGATTCACTGTCAGTGGAACTGTGACCATACTCCCACAGAATCACTGGCAGTAAAGCATTGTCAGTACTCGCCCAGATTGACTGTCAGTGAAACAGAGTCCGTAGTCCCCCTGATTCACTGTCAGAGAAACAGCTACCGTACTCCCCCGATTCACTGTCAGTGGAACTGTGACCATACTCCCCCAGAATCACTGGCAGTAAAGCATTGTCAGTACTCGCCCAGATTGACTGTCAGTGAAACAGAGTCCGTAGTTCCCCTGATTCACTGTCAGTGAAACAGCTACCGAACTCCCTCCAATTCACTGTCAGTGGAACTTTGACCGTAATCCACCAGAATCACTGGCAGTGAAGCAGTGTCAGTACTCCCCCAGAATCTCTGGCAGTGAAGCAGTTTCAGTACTCACCCAGATTCACTGTCTGTGAAACAGAGACAGTACACCCCCAGATTCACTGTCTGTGAAACAGAGACAGAATTCCCCCGATACACTGTCAGTGAAACAGAGACCGTACTCCACCAGCTTCACTGACAGTGAAACAGAGACCATAATCCCACAGATTCACTGTCAGTGAAACTGATACTGTACGCCCCCAGATTCACTGTCGGTGAAACAGAGACCGTACTCCCCCGATTCACTGTCAGTGGAACAGTGACGTAGTCCCCCAGTGTCATTGTCAGTGAAACACAGACTGTACGCCCCCAGATTCAGTGTCTGTAAAACACAAATGGTACTTCCACAGATTCACTGTCAGTGAAACATAGACGGTTCTCCCCCAGATTCACTGTCAGTGAAACAGAGACAATACTTCCGCAGATTCACTGTCAGTGAAACAGAGACCGTATTAAACAAGATTCACTGTCAGTGAAGCAGAAATAGTTCTCACCGAGATTCACTGTCAGTGAAGCAGAGACGGTATACTCCAGATTCACTGTCAGTGAAATAGAGACTGTACTCCCCCAGATTCACGGTCAGTGAAACACAGATGGTACTTCCCCAGATTCACTGTCAGTGAAACAGAGACCATACTCCCCCAGATTCACAGACATTGAAACAGAGACTGTACTCCCCCAGATTCACGGTCAGTGAAACACAGATGGTACTTCCCCAGATTCACAGCCAGTGAAACAGAGACCATACTCCCCCAGATTCACGGTCAGTGAAACACAGATGGTACTTCCCCAGATTCACTGTCAGTGAAAGACAGATGGTACTTCCCCAGATTCACTGTCAGTGAAACAGAGACCATACTCACCAAGATTCACTGACATTGAAACAGAGACAGTACGTGCCCAGATTCACGGTCAGTGAAACACAGATGGTACTTCCCCAGATTCACTGTCAGTGAAACAGAGACCATACTCACCAAGACTCACTGACATTGAAACAGAGACTGTACTCCCCCAGATTCACGGTCAGTGAAACACAGATGGTACTTCTCCAGATTCACAGCCAGTGAAACAGAGACCATACTCCCCCAGATTCACGGTCAGTGAAACACAGATGGTACTTCCCCAGATTCACTGTCAGTGAAAGACAGATGGTACTTCCCCAGATTCACTGTCAGTGAAACAGAGACCATACTCACCAAGATTCACTGACATTGAAACAGAGACAGTACGTGCCCAGATTCACGGTCAGTGAAACACAGATGGTACTTCCCCAGATTCACAGCCAGTGAAAGAGAGACCATACTCCCCCAGATTCACAGACATTGAAACAGAGACTGTACTCCCCCAGATTCACGTTCAGTGAAACACAGACGGTACTTCCCCAGATTCACAGCCAGAGAAACAGAGACCATACTCCCCCAGATTCACAGACATTGAAACAGAGACTGTACTCCCCCAGATTCACTGACATTGAAACAGAGACTGTACTCCACCAGATTCACGGTCAGTGAAACACAGATGGTACTTCCCCAGATTCACAGCCAGTGAAACAGAGACCATACTCCCCCAGATTCACTGACATTGAAACAGAGACTGTACTCCACCAGATTCATGGTCAGTGAAACAGCTACAGTACTTCCCCCGATTCACTGTCAGTGGAACTGTGACCGTAGTCCCCCAGAATCACTGGCAGTGAAGCAGTGTCAGTACTCCCCCAGATTCACTGGCAGTGAAGCAGTTTCAGTACTCAGCCAGATTCACTGTCTGTGAAAAAGAGACAGTATTCCCCTGTTACACTGTCAGTGAAACAGAGATGGTACTCCCCAGATTCACTGTCAGTGAAACAGTGACCGTAATCCCCAGATTCACTGACAGTGAAACTGATACTGTACGCCCCCAGATTCACTGTCGGTGAAACAGAGACCGTACTCCCCCTGATTCACTGTCAGTGGAACAGTGACGTAGTCCTCCAGAGTCACTGTCAGTGAAACACAGATGGTACTTCCCCAGATTCACTGTCAGTGAAACAGAGACCATACTCACCAACATTCCCTGACATTGAAACAGAGACAGTACGCGCCAAGATTCACGGTCAGTGAAACACAGATGGTACTTCCCCAGATTCACAGCCAGTGAAACAGAGACCATACTCCCCCCGATTCACTGTCAGTGAAACAGAGACCGTACTCCCCCGATTCACTGTCAGTGGAACTGTGACCGTAGTCCCCCAGAATCACTGGCAGTGAAGCAGTTTCAGTACTCCCCCAGATTCTCTGTCTGTGAAACGGAGGCAGTATTCCCCTGATACACTGTCAGTGAAACAGAGACCGTTCTCCCCCAGATTGACTGTCAGTGAAACAGCTACCGTACTGCCCCTGATTCACTGTCAGGGAACAGTGACGTATTCCCCAGAGTCACTGACAGTGAAACATAGACGGTACTCACCGTGATTCACTGTCAGTTGAACAGTGACATAGTCCCCCAGAGTCACTGTCAGTGAAACAGAGTCTGTAGTCCCGCTGATTCACTGTGAGTGAAACAGAGTCCGTAATCCCCAGATTCACTGTCCGTGAAACAGAGACCGTAGTTCCCCAGATTCACTGTCAGTGGAACTGTGACCGTAGTCCACCAGATTCAATGTCTGTGAAACAGAGACTGTAATCCCCCAGTTTCACTGTCAGTGAAACAGAGACCGTACTCCCCCGATTCACTGTCAGTGGAACTGTGACCGTAGTCCACCAGATTCAATGTCTGTGAAACAGAGACTGTAATCCCCCAGTTTCACTGTCAGTGAAACAGAGACCGTACTCCCCCGATTCACTGTCAGTGCAACTGTGACCGTAGTCCCCCAGAATCACTGGCAGTGAAGCAGTTTCATTACTCCCCCAGATTCTCTGTCTGTGAAACGGAGGCAGTATTCCCCCGATACACTGTCAGTGAAACAGAGACCGTACTCCCCCAGATTCACTGTCAGTGAAACAGAGACCGTACTCCCCCAGAGTCACTGTCAGTGAAACACAGACTTTACGCCCCCGGATTCACTGTCAGTGAAACAGAGACCGTAAACCCCCAGATTCACTGTCAGTGAAACAGAGACCGTTCTCCCCCAGATTCACTGTCAGTGAAACATAGACCGTTCTCCCCCAGATTCACTGTCAGTGAAACAGAAAACGTTCTCCCCCAGATTCACTGTCAGTGAAACAGAGACCGTTCTCCCCCAGATTCACTGTCAGTGAAACAGAGACCGTTCTCCCCCAGATTCACTGTCGGTGAAACAGAGACCGTACTCCCCCCGATTCACTGTCAGTGGAACAGTGACGTAGTCAACCAGAGTCACTGTCAGTGAAACACAGACAGTACGCCCCCAGATTCAGTGTCTGTGAAACACAAATGGTACTTCCACAGATTCACTGTCAGTGAAACATAGACGGTACTCCCCCAGATTCACTGTCAGTGAAACAGAGACAATACTTCCCCAGATTCACTGTCAGTGAAACATTGACTGTAGTCTCCCAGATTCACTAACAGGGAAACAGAGACAGTACGGCCCCAGATACACTGTGGGAGAAACAGAGACCGTACACCCCAGATTCACTGACAGTGAAATAGAGACAGAACGCCCCCAGATTCACTGTCAGTGGAACTGTGACCATACTCCCCCAGAATCACTGGCAGTAAAGCATTGTCAGTACTCGCCCAGATTGACTGTCAGTGAAACAGAGTCCGTAGTCCCCCTGATTCACTGTCAGTGAAACAGCTACCGTACTCCCCCGATTCACTGTCAGTGGAACTGTGACCATACTCCCCCAGAATCACTGGCAGTAAAGCATTGTCAGTACTCGCCCAGATTGACTGTCAGTGAAACAGAGTCCGTAGTCCCCCTGATTCACTGTCAGTGAAACAGCTACCGTACTCCCTCCAATTCACTGTCAGTGGAACTGTGACCGTAATCCCCCAGAATCACTGCCAGTGAAGCAGTGTCAGTACTCGCCCAGAATCTCTGGCAGTGAAGCAGTTTCAGTACTCACCCAGATTCACTGTCTGTGAAACAGAGACAGTACACCCCCAGATTCACTGTCTGTGAAACAGAGACAGAATTCCCCCGATACACTGTCAGTGAAACAGAGACCGTACTCCACCAGCTTCACAGACAGTGAAACAGAGACTGTACGCCCCCAGTTCACTGACAGTGAAACAGAGACCATAATCCCACAGATTCACTGTCAGTGAAACTGATACTGTACGCCCCCAGATTCACTGTCTGTGAAACAGAGACCGTACTCCCCCGATTCACTGTCAGTGGAACAGTGACGTAGTCCCCCAGTGTCATTGTCAGTGAAACACAGACTGTACGCCCCCAGATTCAGTGTCTGTAAAACACAAATGGTACTTCCACAGATTCACTGTCAGTGAAACATAGACGGTTCTCCCCCAGATTCACTGTCAGTGAAACAGAGACAATACTTCCGCAGATTCACTGTCAGTGAAACAGAGACCGTATTAAACAAGATTCACTGTCAGTGAAGCAGAAATAGTTCTCACCGAGATTCACTGTCAGTGAAGCAGAGACGGTATACTCCAGATTCACTGTCAGTGAAATAGAGACTGTACTCCCCCAGATTCACGGTCAGTGAAACACAGATGGTACTTCCCCAGATTCACTGTCAGTGAAACAGAGACCATACTCACCAAGATTCCCTGACATTGAAACAGAGACAGTACGCGCCAAGATTCACGGTCAGTGAAACACAGATGGTACTTCCCCAGATTCACAGCCAGTGAAACAGAGACCATACTTCCCCAGATTCACAGACATTGTAACAGAGACTGTACTCCCCCAGATTCACGGTCAGTGAAACACAGATGGTACTTCCCCAGATTCACAGCCAGAGAAACAGAGACCATACTCCGCCAGATTTACAGACATTGAAACAGAGACTGTACTCCCCCAGATTCACGGTCAGTGAAACACAGATGGTACTTCCCCAGATTCACAGCCAGTGAAACAGAGACCATACTCCCCCGATTCACTGTCAGTGGAACTGTGACCGTAGTCCCCCAGAATCACTGGCAGTGAAGCAGTTTCAGTACTCCCCCAGATTCTCTGTCTGTGAAACGGAGGCAGTATTCCCCTGATACACTGTCAGTGAAACAGAGACCATTCTCCCCCAGATTGACTGTCAGTGAAACAGCTACCGTACTGCCCCTGATTCACTGTCAGGGAACAGTGACGTATTCCCCAGAGTCACTGACAGTGAAACATAGACGGTACTCCCCGTGATTCACTGTCAGTTGAACAGTGACATAGTCCCCCAGAGTCACTGTCAGTGAAACAGAGTCTGTAGTCCCGCTGATTCACTGTGAGTGAAACAGAGTCCGTAATCCCCAGATTCACTGTCCGTGAAACAGAGACCGTAGTCCCCCAGATTCACTGTCAGTGGAACTGTGACCGTAGTCCACCAGATTCAATGTCTGTGAAACAGAGACTGTAATCCCCCAGTTTCACTGTCAGTGAAACAGAGACCGTACTCCCCCGATTCACTGTCAGTGCAACTGTGACCGTAGTCCCCCAGAATCACTGGCAGTGAAGCAGTTTCAGTACTCCCCCAGATTCTCTGTCTGTGAAACGGAGGCAGTATTCCCCCGATACACTGTCAGTGAAACAGAGACCGTACTCCCCCAGATTCACTGTCAGTGAAACAGAGACCGTACTCCCCCAGAGTCACTGTGAGTGAAACACAGACTATACGCCCCCGGATTCACTGTCAGTGAAACAGAGACCGTAAACCCCCAGATTCACTGTCAGTGAAACAGAGACCGTTCTCCCCCAGATTCACTGTCAGTGAAACAGAGACCGTTCTCCCCCAGATTCACTGTCAGTGAAACAGAAAACGTTCTCCCCCAGATTCACTGTCAGTGAAACAGAGACCGTTCTCCCCCAGATTCACTGTCAGTGAAACAGAGACCGTTCTCCCCCAGATTCACTGTCGGTGAAACAGAGACCGTACTCCCCCCGATTCACTGTCAGTGGAACAGTGACGTAGTCAACCAGAGTCACTGTCAGTGAAACACAGACAGTACGCCCCCAGATTCAGTGTCTGTGAAACACAAACGGTACTTCCACAGATTCACTGTCAATGAAACAGAGACCGTACTCCCCCAGATTCACTGACAGTGTAACATAGACGGTACTACCCCAGATTCACTGTCAGTGAAACAGCTACCGTACTCCCCCAGATCCACTGCCATTGAAACAGAGAACGTACTCTTTAGATTCACTGTCAGTGAAAGAGAGACTGTACTCACTCAGATTCACTGTCAGTGAAAGAGAGACTGTACGCCCCCTGAATCACCGTCAGTGAAATAGAGATCGTACTCTCCCTCCTTCACTGACAGTGAAACAGAGACAGTACGTCACCAGATTCACTTTCTGTGAAACAGAGACTGTACTCCCCCGGAGTCACTGTCAGTGAAATAGAGGCCGTAGTCCTGGTGATTCACTGTGAGTGAAACAGAGTCCGTAATCCCCCAGATTCACTGTCAGTGGATCAGTGACCATTGTCCGGCAGTTTCACTGTCCGTGAAACATTGACCGTAGTCTCCCAGATTCACTAACAGGGAAACAGAGACAGTACGGCCCCAGATACACTGTGGGAGAAACAGAGACCGTACACCCCAGATTCACTGACAGTGAAATAGAGACTGAACGCCCCCAGATTCACTGTCAGTGGAACTGTGACCATACTCCCCCAGAATCACTGGCAGTAAAGCATTGTCAGTACTCGCCCAGATTGACTGTCAGTGAAACAGAGTCAGTACTCCCCCAGATTCACTGGCAGTGAAGCAGTTTCAGTACTCACCCAGATTCACTGTCTGTGAAACAGAGGCAATACACCCCCAGATTCACTGTCTGTGAAACAGAGACAGTATTCCCCCGATACACTGTCAGTGAAACAGAGACCGTACTCCACCAGCTTCACAGACAGTGAAACAGAGACTGTACGCCCCCAGTTCACTGACAGTGAAACAGAGACCATAATCCCACAGATTCACTGTCAGTGAAACTGATACTGTACGCCCCCAGATTCACTGTCGGTGAAACAGAGACCGTACTCCCCCGATTCACTGTCCGTGGAACAGTGACGTAGTCCCCCAGTGTCATTGTCAGAGAAACAGAGACTGTACTCCCTCCAGATTCACTGACAGTGAAATAGAGACTGTACTCCCCCAGATTCACGGTCAGTGAAACACAGATGGTACTTCCCCAGATTCACAGCCAGTGAAACAGAGACCATACTCCCCCAGATTCACGGTCAGTGAAACACAGATGGTACTTCCCCAGATTCACAGCCAGAGAAACAGAGACCATACTCCCCCAGATTCACAGACATTGAAACAGAGACTGTACTCCCCCAGATTCACGGTCAGTGAAACACAGATGGTACTTCCCCAGATTCACAGCCAGTGAAACAGAGACCATACTCCCCCAGATTCACTGACATTGAAACAGAGACTGTACTTCCCCCGGAGTCACTGTCAGTGAAATAGAGTCCGTAGTCCTGCTGATTCACTGTGTGTGAAACAGAGTCCGTAATCCCCCAGATTCACTGTCAGTGGATCAGTGACCATTGTCCGGCAGTTTCACTGTCCGTGAAACATTGACCGTAGTCTCCCAGATTCACTAACAGGGAAACAGAGACAGTACGGCCCCAGATACACTGTGGGAGAAACAGAGACCGTACACCCCAGATTCACTGACAGTGAAATAGAGACTGAACGCCCCCAGATTCACTGTCAGTGGAACTGTGACCATACTCCCCCAGAATCACTGGCAGTAAAGCATTGTCAGTACTCGCCCAGATTGACTGTCAGTGAAACAGAGTCCGTAGTCCCCTTGATTCACTGTCAGTGAAACAGCTACCGTACTCCCTCCAATTCACTGTCAGTGGAACTGTGACCGTAATCCCCCAGAATCACTGGCAGTGAAGCAGTGTCAGTACTCCCCCAGATTCACTGTCTGTGAAACAGAGACAGTACACCCCCAGATTCACTGTCTGTGAAACAGAGACAGTATTCCCCCGATACACTGTCAGTGAAACAGAGACCGTACTCCACCAGCTTCACAGACAGTGAAACAGAGACTGTATGCCCCCAGTTCACTGACAGTGAAACAGAGACCATAATCCCACAGATTCACTGTCAGTGAAACTGATACTGTACGCCCCCAGATTCACTGTCGGTGAAACAGAGACCGTACTCCCCCAATTCACTGTCAGTGGAACAGTGACGTAGTCCCCCAGTGTCATTGTCAGTGAAACACAGACTGTACGCCCCCAGATTCAGTGTCTGTGAAACACAAATGGTACTTCCACAGATTCACTGTCAGTGAAACATAGACGGTACTCCCCCAGATTCACTGTCAGTGAAACAGAGACAATACTTCCCCAGATTCACTGTCAGTGAAACAGAGACCGCATTAAACAAGATTCACTGTCAGTGAAGCAGAAATAGTTCTCACCGAGATTCACTGTCAGTGAAGCAGAGACGGTATACTCCAGATTCACTGTCAGTGAAATAGAGACTGTACTCCCCCAGATTCACGGTCAGTGAAACACAGATGTTACTTCCCCAGATTCACAGCCAGTGAAACAGAGACCATACTCCCCCAGATTCACGGTCAGTGAAACACAGATGGTACTTCCCCAAATTCACTGTCAGTGAAACAGAGACCATACTCCCCCAGATTCACAGACATTGAAACAGAGACTGTACGTGCCCAGATTCACGGTCAGTGAAACACAGATGGTACTTCCCCAGATTCACAGCCAGAGAAACAGAGACCATACTCCCCCAGATTCACAGACATTGAAACAGAGACTGTACTCCACCAGATTCATGGTCAGTGAAACAGCTACAGTACTTCCCCCGATTCACTGTCAGTGGAACTGTGACCGTAGTCCCCCAGAATCACTGGCAGTGAAGCAGTGTCAGTACTCCCGCAGATTCACTGGCAGTGAAGCAGTTTCAGTACTCACCCAGGTTCACTGTCTGTGAAACAGAGGCAATACACCCCCAGATTCACTGTCTGTGAAACAGAGACAGTATTCCCCTGTTACACTGTCAGTGAAACAGAGATGGTACTCCCCAGATTCACTGTCAGTGAAACAGTGACCGTAATCCCCAGATTCACTGACAGTGAAACTGATACTGTACGCCCCCAGATTCACTGTCGGTGAAACAGAGACCGTACTCCCCCTGATTCACTGTCAGTGGAACAGTGACGTAGTCCTCCAGAGTCACTGTCAGTGAAACACAGATGGTACTTCCCCAGATTCACTGTCAGTGAAACAGAGACCATACTCACCAAGATTCCCTGACATTGAAACAGAGACAGTACGCGCCAAGATTCACGGTTAGTGAAACACAGATGGTACTTCCCCAGATTCACGGCCAGTGAAACAGAGACCATACTCCCCCAGATTCACTGACATTGAAACAGAGACTGTACTCCCCCAGATTCACGGTCAGTGAAACACAGATGGTACTTCCCCAGATTCACAGCCAGTGAAACAGAGACCATTCTCCCCCAGATTCACTGAAATTGAAACAGAGACTGTACTCCACCAGTTTCACGGTCAGTGAAACACAGAAGTTACTTCCCCAGATTCACAGCCAGTGAAACAGAGACCATACTCACCCAGATTCACTGACATTGAAACAGAGACTGTACTCCACCAGATTCACGGTCAGTGAAACAGCTACCATACTCCCCCAGATTCACTGTCAGTGGAACTGTGACCGTAGTCCACCAGATTCAGTGTCTGTGGAACTGTGACCGTAGTCCACCAGATTCAGTGTCTGTGAAACAGAGACTGTAATCCCCCAGTTTCACTGTCAGTGAAACAGAGACCGTACTCCCCCGATTCACTGTCAGTGGAACTGTGACCGTAGTCCACCAGATTCAGTGTCTGTGGAACTGTGACCGTAGTCCACCAGATTCAGTGTCTGTGAAACAGAGACTGTAATCCCCCAGTTTCACTGTCAGTGAAACAGAGACCGTACTCCCCCGATTCACTGTCAGTGGAACTGTGACCGTAGTCCACCAGAATCACTGGCAGTGAAGCAGTTTCAGTACTCCCCCAGATTCTCTGTCTGTGAAACGGAGGCAGTATTCCCCTGATACACTGTCAGTGAAACAGAGACCGTTCTCCCCCAGATTGACTGTCAGTGAAACAGCTACCGTACTGCCCCTGATTCACTGTCAGGGAACAGTGACGTATTCCCCAGAGTCACTGACAGTGAAACATAGACGGTACTCCCCGTGATTCACTGTCAGTGGAACAGTGACATAGTCCCCCAGAGTCACTGTCAGTGAAACTGATACTGTACGCCCCCAGATTCACTGTCGGTGAAACAGAGACCGTACTCCCCCAATTCACTGTCAGTGGAACACTGACGTAGTCCCCCAGTGTCATTGTCAGTGAAACACAGACTGTACGCCCCCAGATTCAGTGTCTGTGAAACACAAATGGTACTTCCACAGATTCACTGTCAGTGAAACATAGACGGTACTCCCCCAGATTCACTGTCAGTGAAACAGAGACAATACTTCCCCAGATTCACTGTCAGTGAAACAGAGACCGTAGTTCCCCAGATTCACTGTCAGTGGAACATAGACGGTACTCCCCGTGATTCACTGTCAGTTGAACAGTGACATAGTCCCCCAGAGTCACTGTCAGTGAAACAGAGTCTGTAGTCCCGCTGATTCACTGTGAGTGAAACAGAGTCCGTAATCCCCAGATTCACTGTCCGTGAAACAGAGACCGTAGTTCCCCAGATTCACTGTCAGTGGAACTGTGACCGTAGTCCACCAGATTCAATGTCTGTGAAACAGAGACTGTAATCCCCCAGTTTCACTGTCAGTGAAACAGAGACCGTACTCCCCCGATTCACTGTCAGTGGAACTGTGACCGTAGTCCACCAGATTCAATGTCTGTGAAACAGAAACTGTAATCCCCCAGTTTCACTGTCAGTGAAACAGAAAACGTTCTCCCCCAGATTCACTGTCAGTGAAACAGAGACCGTTCTCCCCCAGATTCACTGTCAGTGAAACAGAGACCGTTCTCCCCCAGATTCACTGTCGGTGAAACAGAGACCGTACTCCCCCCGATTCACTGTCAGTGGAACAGTGACGTAGTCAACCAGAGTCACTGTCAGTGAAACACAGACAGTACGCCCCCAGATTCAGTGTCTGTGAAACACAAATGGTACTTCCACAGATTCACTGTCAGTGAAACATAGACGGTACTCCCCCAGATTCACTGTCAGTGAAACAGAGACAATACTTCCCCAGATTCACTGTCAGTGAAACATTGACTGTAGTCTCCCAGATTCACTAACAGGGAAACAGAGACAGTACGGCCCCAGATACACTGTGGGAGAAACAGAGACCGTACACCCCAGATTCACTGACAGTGAAATAGAGACAGAACGCCCCCAGATTCACTGTCAGTGGAACTGTGACCATACTCCCCCAGAATCACTGGCAGTAAAGCATTGTCAGTACTCGCCCAGATTGACTGTCAGTGAAACAGAGTCCGTAGTCCCCCTGATTCACTGTCAGTGAAACAGCTACCGTACTCCCCCGATTCACTGTCAGTGGAACTGTGACCATACTCCCCCAGAATCACTGGCAGTAAAGCATTGTCAGTACTCGCCCAGATTGACTGTCAGTGAAACAGAGTCCGTAGTCCCCCTGATTCACTGTCAGTGAAACAGCTACCGTACTCCCTCCAATTCACTGTCAGTGGAACTGTGACCGTAATCCCCCAGAATCACTGCCAGTGAAGCAGTGTCAGTACTCGCCCAGAATCTCTGGCAGTGAAGCAGTTTCAGTACTCACCCAGATTCACTGTCTGTGAAACAGAGACAGTACACCCCCAGATTCACTGTCTGTGAAACAGAGACAGAATTCCCCCGATACACTGTCAGTGAAACAGAGACCGTACTCCACCAGCTTCACAGACAGTGAAACAGAGACTGTACGCCCCCAGTTCACTGACAGTGAAACAGAGACCATAATCCCACAGATTCACTGTCAGTGAAACTGATACTGTACGCCCCCAGATTCACTGTCTGTGAAACAGAGACCGTACTCCCCCGATTCACTGTCAGTGGAACAGTGACGTAGTCCCCCAGTGTCATTGTCAGTGAAACACAGACTGTACGCCCCCAGATTCAGTGTCTGTAAAACACAAATGGTACTTCCACAGATTCACTGTCAGTGAAACATAGACGGTTCTCCCCCAGATTCACTGTCAGTGAAACAGAGACAATACTTCCGCAGATTCACTGTCAGTGAAACAGAGACCGTATTAAACAAGATTCACTGTCAGTGAAGCAGAAATAGTTCTCACCGAGATTCACTGTCAGTGAAGCAGAGACGGTATACTCCAGATTCACTGTCAGTGAAATAGAGACTGTACTCCCCCAGATTCACGGTCAGTGAAACACAGATGGTACTTCCCCAGATTCACTGTCAGTGAAACAGAGACCATACTCACCAAGATTCCCTGACATTGAAACAGAGACAGTACGCGCCAAGATTCACGGTCAGTGAAACACAGATGGTACTTCCCCAGATTCACAGCCAGTGAAACAGAGACCATACTTCCCCAGATTCACAGACATTGTAACAGAGACTGTACTCCCCCAGATTCACGGTCAGTGAAACACAGATGGTACTTCCCCAGATTCACAGCCAGAGAAACAGAGACCATACTCCGCCAGATTTACAGACATTGAAACAGAGACTGTACTCCCCCAGATTCACGGTCAGTGAAACACAGATGGTACTTCCCCAGATTCACAGCCAGTGAAACAGAGACCATACTCCCCCCGATTCACTGTCAGTGAAACAGAGACCATACTCCCCCGATTCACTGTCAGTGGAACTGTGACCGTAGTCCCCCAGAATCACTGGCAGTGAAGCAGTTTCAGTACTCCCCCAGATTCTCTGTCTGTGAAACGGAGGCAGTATTCCCCTGATACACTGTCAGTGAAACAGAGACCATTCTCCCCCAGATTGACTGTCAGTGAAACAGCTACCGTACTGCCCCTGATTCACTGTCAGGGAACAGTGACGTATTCCCCAGAGTCACTGACAGTGAAACATAGACGGTACTCCCCGTGATTCACTGTCAGTTGAACAGTGACATAGTCCCCCAGAGTCACTGTCAGTGAAACAGAGTCTGTAGTCCCGCTGATTCACTGTGAGTGAAACAGAGTCCGTAATCCCCAGATTCACTGTCCGTGAAACAGAGACCGTAGTCCCCCAGATTCACTGTCAGTGGAACTGTGACCGTAGTCCACCAGATTCAATGTCTGTGAAACAGAGACTGTAATCCCCCAGTTTCACTGTCAGTGAAACAGAGACCGTACTCCCCCGATTCACTGTCAGTGCAACTGTGACCGTAGTCCCCCAGAATCACTGGCAGTGAAGCAGTTTCAGTACTCCCCCAGATTCTCTGTCTGTGAAACGGAGGCAGTATTCCCCCGATACACTGTCAGTGAAACAGAGACCGTACTCCCCCAGATTCACTGTCAGTGAAACAGAGACCGTACTCCCCCAGAGTCACTGTGAGTGAAACACAGACTATACGCCCCCGGATTCACTGTCAGTGAAACAGAGACCGTAAACCCCCAGATTCACTGTCAGTGAAACAGAGACCGTTCTCCCCCAGATTCACTGTCAGTGAAACAGAGACCGTTCTCCCCCAGATTCACTGTCAGTGAAACAGAAAACGTTCTCCCCCAGATTCACTGTCAGTGAAACAGAGACCGTTCTCCCCCAGATTCACTGTCAGTGAAACAGAGACCGTTCTCCCCCAGATTCACTGTCGGTGAAACAGAGACCGTACTCCCCCCGATTCACTGTCAGTGGAACAGTGACGTAGTCAACCAGAGTCACTGTCAGTGAAACACAGACAGTACGCCCCCAGATTCAGTGTCTGTGAAACACAAACGGTACTTCCACAGATTCACTGTCAATGAAACAGAGACCGTACTCCCCCAGATTCACTGACAGTGTAACATAGACGGTACTACCCCAGATTCACTGTCAGTGAAACAGCTACCGTACTCCCCCAGATCCACTGCCATTGAAACAGAGAACGTACTCTTTAGATTCACTGTCAGTGAAAGAGAGACTGTACTCACTCAGATTCACTGTCAGTGAAAGAGAGACTGTACGCCCCCTGAATCACCGTCAGTGAAATAGAGATCGTACTCTCCCTCCTTCACTGACAGTGAAACAGAGACAGTACGTCACCAGATTCACTTTCTGTGAAACAGAGACTGTACTCCCCCGGAGTCACTGTCAGTGAAATAGAGGCCGTAGTCCTGGTGATTCACTGTGAGTGAAACAGAGTCCGTAATCCCCCAGATTCACTGTCAGTGGATCAGTGACCATTGTCCGGCAGTTTCACTGTCCGTGAAACATTGACCGTAGTCTCCCAGATTCACTAACAGGGAAACAGAGACAGTACGGCCCCAGATACACTGTGGGAGAAACAGAGACCGTACACCCCAGATTCACTGACAGTGAAATAGAGACTGAACGCCCCCAGATTCACTGTCAGTGGAACTGTGACCATACTCCCCCAGAATCACTGGCAGTAAAGCATTGTCAGTACTCGCCCAGATTGACTGTCAGTGAAACAGAGTCAGTACTCCCCCAGATTCACTGGCAGTGAAGCAGTTTCAGTACTCACCCAGATTCACTGTCTGTGAAACAGAGGCAATACACCCCCAGATTCACTGTCTGTGAAACAGAGACAGTATTCCCCCGATACACTGTCAGTGAAACAGAGACCGTACTCCACCAGCTTCACAGACAGTGAAACAGAGACTGTACGCCCCCAGTTCACTGACAGTGAAACAGAGACCATAATCCCACAGATTCACTGTCAGTGAAACTGATACTGTACGCCCCCAGATTCACTGTCGGTGAAACAGAGACCGTACTCCCCCGATTCACTGTCCGTGGAACAGTGACGTAGTCCCCCAGTGTCATTGTCAGAGAAACAGAGACTGTACTCCCTCCAGATTCACTGACAGTGAAATAGAGACTGTACTCCCCCAGATTCACGGTCAGTGAAACACAGATGGTACTTCCCCAGATTCACAGCCAGTGAAACAGAGACCATACTCCCCCAGATTCACGGTCAGTGAAACACAGATGGTACTTCCCCAGATTCACAGCCAGAGAAACAGAGACCATACTCCCCCAGATTCACAGACATTGAAACAGAGACTGTACTCCCCCAGATTCACGGTCAGTGAAACACAGATGGTACTTCCCCAGATTCACAGCCAGTGAAACAGAGACCATACTCCCCCAGATTCACTGACATTGAAACAGAGACTGTACTTCCCCCGGAGTCACTGTCAGTGAAATAGAGTCCGTAGTCCTGCTGATTCACTGTGTGTGAAACAGAGTCCGTAATCCCCCAGATTCACTGTCAGTGGATCAGTGACCATTGTCCGGCAGTTTCACTGTCCGTGAAACATTGACCGTAGTCTCCCAGATTCACTAACAGGGAAACAGAGACAGTACGGCCCCAGATACACTGTGGGAGAAACAGAGACCGTACACCCCAGATTCACTGACAGTGAAATAGAGACTGAACGCCCCCAGATTCACTGTCAGTGGAACTGTGACCATACTCCCCCAGAATCACTGGCAGTAAAGCATTGTCAGTACTCGCCCAGATTGACTGTCAGTGAAACAGAGTCCGTAGTCCCCTTGATTCACTGTCAGTGAAACAGCTACCGTACTCCCTCCAATTCACTGTCAGTGGAACTGTGACCGTAATCCCCCAGAATCACTGGCAGTGAAGCAGTGTCAGTACTCCCCCAGATTCACTGTCTGTGAAACAGAGACAGTACACCCCCAGATTCACTGTCTGTGAAACAGAGACAGTATTCCCCCGATACACTGTCAGTGAAACAGAGACCGTACTCCACCAGCTTCACAGACAGTGAAACAGAGACTGTATGCCCCCAGTTCACTGACAGTGAAACAGAGACCATAATCCCACAGATTCACTGTCAGTGAAACTGATACTGTACGCCCCCAGATTCACTGTCGGTGAAACAGAGACCGTACTCCCCCAATTCACTGTCAGTGGAACAGTGACGTAGTCCCCCAGTGTCATTGTCAGTGAAACACAGACTGTACGCCCCCAGATTCAGTGTCTGTGAAACACAAATGGTACTTCCACAGATTCACTGTCAGTGAAACATAGACGGTACTCCCCCAGATTCACTGTCAGTGAAACAGAGACAATACTTCCCCAGATTCACTGTCAGTGAAACAGAGACCGCATTAAACAAGATTCACTGTCAGTGAAGCAGAAATAGTTCTCACCGAGATTCACTGTCAGTGAAGCAGAGACGGTATACTCCAGATTCACTGTCAGTGAAATAGAGACTGTACTCCCCCAGATTCACGGTCAGTGAAACACAGATGTTACTTCCCCAGATTCACAGCCAGTGAAACAGAGACCATACTCCCCCAGATTCACGGTCAGTGAAACACAGATGGTACTTCCCCAAATTCACTGTCAGTGAAACAGAGACCATACTCCCCCAGATTCACAGACATTGAAACAGAGACTGTACGTGCCCAGATTCACGGTCAGTGAAACACAGATGGTACTTCCCCAGATTCACAGCCAGAGAAACAGAGACCATACTCCCCCAGATTCACAGACATTGAAACAGAGACTGTACTCCACCAGATTCATGGTCAGTGAAACAGCTACAGTACTTCCCCCGATTCACTGTCAGTGGAACTGTGACCGTAGTCCCCCAGAATCACTGGCAGTGAAGCAGTGTCAGTACTCCCGCAGATTCACTGGCAGTGAAGCAGTTTCAGTACTCACCCAGGTTCACTGTCTGTGAAACAGAGGCAATACACCCCCAGATTCACTGTCTGTGAAACAGAGACAGTATTCCCCTGTTACACTGTCAGTGAAACAGAGATGGTACTCCCCAGATTCACTGTCAGTGAAACAGTGACCGTAATCCCCAGATTCACTGACAGTGAAACTGATACTGTACGCCCCCAGATTCACTGTCGGTGAAACAGAGACCGTACTCCCCCTGATTCACTGTCAGTGGAACAGTGACGTAGTCCTCCAGAGTCACTGTCAGTGAAACACAGATGGTACTTCCCCAGATTCACTGTCAGTGAAACAGAGACCATACTCACCAAGATTCCCTGACATTGAAACAGAGACAGTACGCGCCAAGATTCACGGTTAGTGAAACACAGATGGTACTTCCCCAGATTCACGGCCAGTGAAACAGAGACCATACTCCCCCAGATTCACTGACATTGAAACAGAGACTGTACTCCCCCAGATTCACGGTCAGTGAAACACAGATGGTACTTCCCCAGATTCACAGCCAGTGAAACAGAGACCATTCTCCCCCAGATTCACTGAAATTGAAACAGAGACTGTACTCCACCAGTTTCACGGTCAGTGAAACACAGAAGTTACTTCCCCAGATTCACAGCCAGTGAAACAGAGACCATACTCACCCAGATTCACTGACATTGAAACAGAGACTGTACTCCACCAGATTCACGGTCAGTGAAACAGCTACCATACTCCCCCAGATTCACTGTCAGTGGAACTGTGACCGTAGTCCACCAGATTCAGTGTCTGTGGAACTGTGACCGTAGTCCACCAGATTCAGTGTCTGTGAAACAGAGACTGTAATCCCCCAGTTTCACTGTCAGTGAAACAGAGACCGTACTCCCCCGATTCACTGTCAGTGGAACTGTGACCGTAGTCCACCAGATTCAGTGTCTGTGGAACTGTGACCGTAGTCCACCAGATTCAGTGTCTGTGAAACAGAGACTGTAATCCCCCAGTTTCACTGTCAGTGAAACAGAGACCGTACTCCCCCGATTCACTGTCAGTGGAACTGTGACCGTAGTCCACCAGAATCACTGGCAGTGAAGCAGTTTCAGTACTCCCCCAGATTCTCTGTCTGTGAAACGGAGGCAGTATTCCCCTGATACACTGTCAGTGAAACAGAGACCGTTCTCCCCCAGATTGACTGTCAGTGAAACAGCTACCGTACTGCCCCTGATTCACTGTCAGGGAACAGTGACGTATTCCCCAGAGTCACTGACAGTGAAACATAGACGGTACTCCCCGTGATTCACTGTCAGTGGAACAGTGACATAGTCCCCCAGAGTCACTGTCAGTGAAACTGATACTGTACGCCCCCAGATTCACTGTCGGTGAAACAGAGACCGTACTCCCCCAATTCACTGTCAGTGGAACACTGACGTAGTCCCCCAGTGTCATTGTCAGTGAAACACAGACTGTACGCCCCCAGATTCAGTGTCTGTGAAACACAAATGGTACTTCCACAGATTCACTGTCAGTGAAACATAGACGGTACTCCCCCAGATTCACTGTCAGTGAAACAGAGACAATACTTCCCCAGATTCACTGTCAGTGAAACAGAGACCGTAGTTCCCCAGATTCACTGTCAGTGGAACATAGACGGTACTCCCCGTGATTCACTGTCAGTTGAACAGTGACATAGTCCCCCAGAGTCACTGTCAGTGAAACAGAGTCTGTAGTCCCGCTGATTCACTGTGAGTGAAACAGAGTCCGTAATCCCCAGATTCACTGTCCGTGAAACAGAGACCGTAGTTCCCCAGATTCACTGTCAGTGGAACTGTGACCGTAGTCCACCAGATTCAATGTCTGTGAAACAGAGACTGTAATCCCCCAGTTTCACTGTCAGTGAAACAGAGACCGTACTCCCCCGATTCACTGTCAGTGGAACTGTGACCGTAGTCCACCAGATTCAATGTCTGTGAAACAGAAACTGTAATCCCCCAGTTTCACTGTCAGTGAAACAGAGACCGTACTCCCCCGATTCACTGTCAGTGCAACTGTGACCGTAGTCCCCCAGAATCACTGGCAGTGAAGCAGTTTCATTACTCCCCCAGATTCTCTGTCTGTGAAACGGAGGCAGTATTCCCCCGATACACTGTCAGTGAAACAGAGACCGTACTCCCCCAGATTCACTGTCAGTGAAACAGAGACCGTACTCCCCCAGAGTCACTGTCAGTGAAACACAGACTTTACGCCCCCGGATTCACTGTCAGTGAAACAGAAAACGTTCTCCCCCAGATTCACTGTCAGTGAAACAGAGACCGTTCTCCCCCAGATTCACTGTCAGTGAAACAGAGACCGTTCTCCCCCAGATTCACTGTCGGTGAAACAGAGACCGTACTCCCCCCGATTCACTGTCAGTGGAACAGTGACGTAGTCAACCAGAGTCACTGTCAGTGAAACACAGACAGTACGCCCCCAGATTCAGTGTCTGTGAAACACAAATGGTACTTCCACAGATTCACTGTCAGTGAAACATAGACGGTACTCCCCCAGATTCACTGTCAGTGAAACAGAGACAATACTTCCCCAGATTCACTGTCAGTGAAACATTGACCGTAGTCTCCCAGATTCACTAACAGGGAAACAGAGACAGTACGGCCCCAGATACACTGTGGGAGAAACAGAGACCGTACACCCCAGATTCACTGACAGTGAAATAGAGACTGAACGCCACCAGATTCACTGTCAGTGGAACTGTGACCATACTCCCACAGAATCACTGGCAGTAAAGCATTGTCAGTACTCGCCCAGATTGACTGTCAGTGAAACAGAGTCCGTAGTCCCCCTGATTCACTGTCAGTGAAACAGCTACCGTACTCCCCCGATTCACTGTCAGTGGAACTGTGACCATACTCCCCCAGAATCACTGGCAGTAAAGCATTGTCAGTACTCGCCCAGATTGACTGTCAGTGAAACAGAGTCCGTAGTCCCCCTGATTCACTGTCAGTGAAACAGCTACCGTACTCCCTCCAATTCACTGTCAGTGGAACTGTGACCGTAATCCCCCAGAATCACTGCCAGTGAAGCAGTGTCAGTACTCGCCCAGAATCTCTGGCAGTGAAGCAGTTTCAGTACTCACCCAGATTCACTGTCTGTGAAACAGAGACAGTACACCCCCAGATTCACTGTCTGTGAAACAGAGACAGAATTCCCCCGATACACTGTCAGTGAAACAGAGACCGTACTCCACCAGCTTCACAGACAGTGAAACAGAGACTGTACGCCCCCAGTTCACTGACAGTGAAACAGAGACCATAATCCCACAGATTCACTGTCAGTGAAACTGATACTGTACGCCCCCAGATTCACTGTCGGTGAAACAGAGACCGTACTCCCCCGATTCACTGTCAGTGGAACAGTGACGTAGTCCCCCAGTGTCATTGTCAGTGAAACACAGACTGTACGCCCCCAGATTCAGTGTCTGTAAAACACAAATGGTACTTCCACAGATTCACTGTCAGTGAAACATAGACGGTTCTCCCCCAGATTCACTGTCAGTGAAACAGAGACAATACTTCCGCAGATTCACTGTCAGTGAAACAGAGACCGTATTAAACAAGATTCACTGTCAGTGAAGCAGAAATAGTTCTCACCGAGATTCACTGTCAGTGAAGCAGAGACGGTATACTCCAGATTCACTGTCAGTGAAATA
Source organism: Hemitrygon akajei (assembly GCF_048418815.1). NCBI lineage: Eukaryota > Metazoa > Chordata > Chondrichthyes > Myliobatiformes > Dasyatidae > Hemitrygon > Hemitrygon akajei. Next base: position 88,561,411 of record NC_133128.1, read on the forward strand.
GAGACTGTACTCCCCCAGATTCACGGTCAGTGAAACACAGATGGTACTTCCCCAGATTCACTGTCAGTGAAACAGAGACCATACTCACCAAGATTCCCTGACATTGAAACAGAGACAGTACGCGCCAAGATTCACGGTCAGTGAAACACAGATGGTACTTCCCCAGATTCACAGCCAGTGAAACAGAGACCATACTTCCCCAGATTCACAGACATTGTAACAGAGACTGTACTCCCCCAGATTCACGGTCAGTGAAACACAGATGGTACTTCCCCAGATTCACAGCCAGAGAAACAGAGACCATACTCCGCCAGATTTACAGACATTGAAACAGAGACTGTACTCCCCCAGATTCACGGTCAGTGAAACACAGATGGTACTTCCCCAGATTCACAGCCAGTGAAACAGAGACCATACTCCCCCCGATTCACTGTCAGTGAAACAGAGACCGTACTCCCCCGATTCACTGTCAGTGGAACTGTGACCGTAGTCCCCCAGAATCACTGGCAGTGAAGCAGTTTCAGTACTCCCCCAGATTCTCTGTCTGTGAAACGGAGGCAGTATTCCCCTGATACACTGTCAGTGAAACAGAGACCATTCTCCCCCAGATTGACTGTCAGTGAAACAGCTACCGTACTGCCCCTGATTCACTGTCAGGGAACAGTGACGTATTCCCCAGAGTCACTGACAGTGAAACATAGACGGTACTCCCCGTGATTCACTGTCAGTTGAACAGTGACATAGTCCCCCAGAGTCACTGTCAGTGAAACAGAGTCTGTAGTCCCGCTGATTCACTGTGAGTGAAACACAGTCCGTAATCCCCAGATTCACTGTCCGTGAAACAGAGACCGTAGTCCCCCAGATTCACTGTCAGTGGAACTGTGACCGTAGTCCACCAGATTCAATGTCTGTGAAACAGAGACTGTAATCCCCCAGTTTCACTGTCAGTGAAACAGAGACCGTACTCCCCCAATTCACTGTCAGTGGAACTGTGACCGTAGTCCACCAGATTCAATGTCTGTGAAACAGAGACTGTAATCCCCCAGTTTCACTGTCAGTGAAACAGAGACCGTACTCCCCCGATTCACTGTCAGTGCAACTGTGACCGTAGTCCCCCAGAATCACTGGCAGTGAAGCAGTTTCAGTACTCCCCCAGATTCTCTGTCTGTGAAACGGAGGCAGTATTCCCCCGATACACTGTCAGTGAAACAGAGACCGTACTCCCCCAGATTCACTGTCAGTGAAACAGAGACCGTACTCCCCCAGAGTCACTGTCAGTGAAACACAGACTATACGCCCCCGGATTCACTGTCAGTGAAACAGAGACCGTAAACCCCCAGATTCACTGTCAGTGAAACAGAGACCGTTCTCCCCCAGATTCACTGTCAGTGAAACAGAGACCGTTCTCCCCCAGATTCACTGTCAGTGAAACAGAAAACGTTCTCCCCCAGATTCACTGTCAGTGAAACAGAGACCGTTCTCCCCCAGATTCACTGTCAGTGAAACAGAGACCGTTCTCCCCCAGATTCACTGTCGGTGAAACAGAGACCGTACTCCCCCCGATTCACTGTCAGTGGAACAGTGACGTAGTCAACCAGAGTCACTGTCAGTGAAACACAGACAGTACGCCCCCAGATTCAGTGTCTGTGAAACACAAACGGTATTTCCACAGATTCACTGTCAATGAAACAGAGACCGTACTCCCCCAGATTCACTGACAGTGTAACATAGACGGTACTACCCCAGATTCACTGTCAGTGAAACAGCTACCGTACTCCCCCAGATCCACTGCCATTGAAACAGAGAACGTACTCTTTAGATTCACTGTCAGTGAAAGAGAGACTGTACTCACTTAGATTCACTGTCAGTGAAAGAGAGACTGTACGCCCCCTGAATCACCGTCAGTGAAATAGAGATCGTACTCTCCCTCCTTCACTGACAGTGAAACAGAGACAGTACGTCACCAGATTCACTTTCTGTGAAACAGAGACTGTACTCCCCCGGAGTCACTGTCAGTGAAATAGAGGCCGTAGTCCTGGTGATTCACTGTGAGTGAAACAGAGTCCGTAATCCCCCAGATTCACTGTCAGTGGATCAGTGACCATTGTCCGGCAGTTTCACTGTCCGTGAAACATTGACCGTAGTCTCCCAGATTCACTAACAGGGAAACAGAGACAGTACGGCCCCAGATACACTGTGGGAGAAACAGAGACCGTAAACCCCAGATTCACTGACAGTGAAATAGAGACTGAACGCCCCCAGATTCACTATCAGTGGAACTGTGACCATACTCCCCCAGAATCACTGGCAGTAAAGCATTGTCAGTACTCGCCCAGATTGACTGTCAGTGAAACAGAGTCAGTACTCCCCCAGATTCACTGGCAGTGAAGCAGTTTCAGTACTCACCCAGATTCACTGTCTGTGAAACAGAGGCAATACACCCCCAGATTCACTGTCTGTGAAACAGAGACAGTATTCCCCCGATACACTGTCAGTGAAACAGAGACCGTACTCCACCAGCTTCACAGACAGTGAAACAGAGACTGTAAGCCCCCAGTTCACTGACAGTGAAACAGAGACCATAATCCCACAGATTCACTGTCAGTGAAACTGATACTGTACGCCCCCAGATTCACTGTCGGTGAAACAGAGACCGTACTCCCCCGATTCACTGTCCGTGGAACAGTGACGTAGTCCCCCAGTGTCATTGTCAGAGAAACAGAGACTGTACTCCCCCAGATTCACTGACAGTGAAATAGAGACTGTACTCCCCCAGATTCACGGTCAGTGAAACACAGATGGTACTTCCCCAGATTCACAGCCAGTGAAACAGAGACCATACTCCCCCAGATTCACGGTCAGTGAAACACAGATGGTACTTCCCCAGATTCACTGTCAGTGAAACAGAGACCATACTCACCAAGATTCACTGACATTGAAACAGAGACAGAACGTGCCCAGATTCACGGTCAGTGAAAGACAGATGGTACTTCCCCAGATTCACAGCCAGAGAAACAGAGACCATACTCCCCCAGATTCACAGACATTGAAACAGAGACTGTACTCCCCCAGATTCACGGTCAGTGAAACACAGATGGTACTTCCCCAGATTCACAGCCAGTGAAACAGAGACCATACTCCCCCAGATTCACTGACATTGAAACAGAGACTGTACTTCCCCCGGAGTCACTGTCAGTGAAATAGAGTCCGTAGTCCTGCTGATTCACTGTGTGTGAAACAGAGTCCGTAATCCCCCAGATTCACTGTCAGTGGATCAGTGACCATTGTCCGGCAGTTTCACTGTCCGTGAAACATTGACCGTAGTCTCCCAGATTCACTAACAGGGAAACAGAGACAGTACGGCCCCAGATACACTGTGGGAGAAACAGAGACCGTACACCCCAGATTCACTGACAGTGAAATAGAGACTGAACGCCCCCAGATTCACTGTCAGTGGAACTGTGACCATACTCCCCCAGAATCACTGGCAGTAAAGCATTGTCAGTACTCGCCCAGATTGACTGTCAGTGAAACAGAGTCCGTAGTCCCCTTGATTCACTGTCAGTGAAACAGCTACCGTACTCCCTCCAATTCACTGTCAGTGGAACTGTGACCGTAATCCCCCAGAATCACTGGCAGTGAAGCAGTGTCAGTACTCCCCCAGATTCACTGTCTGTGAAACAGAGACAGTACACCCCCAGATTCACTGTCTGTGAAACAGAGACAGTATTCCCCCGATACACTGTCAGTGAAACAGAGACCGTACTCCACCAGCTTCACAGACAGTGAAACAGAGACTGTATGCCCCCAGTTCACTGACAGTGAAACAGAGACCATAATCCCACAGATTCACTGTCATTGAAACTGATACTGTACGCCCCCAGATTCACTGTCGGTTAAACAGAGACCGTACTCCCCCAATTCACTGTCAGTGGAACACTGACGTAGTCCCCCAGTGTCATTGTCAGTGAAACACAGACTGTACGCCCCCAGATTCAGTGTCTGTGAAACACAAATGGTACTTCCACAGATTCACTGTCAGTGAAACATAGACGGTACTCCCCCATATTCACTGTCAGTGAAACAGAGACAATACTTCCCCAGATTCACTGTCAGTGAAACAGAGACCGTATTAAACAAGATTCACTGTCAGTGAAGCAGAAATAGTTCTCACCGAGATTCACTGTCAGTGAAGCAGAGACGGTATACTCCAGATTCACTGTCAGTGAAATAGAGACTGTACTCCCCCAGATTCACGGTCAGTGAAACACAGATGGTACTTCCCCAGATTCACAGCCAGTGAAACAGAGACCATACTCCCCCAGATTCACGGTCAGTGAAACACAGATGGTACTTCCCCAGATTCACTGTCAGTGAAACAGAGACCATACTCCCCCAGATTCACAGACATTGAAACAGAGACTGTACGTGCCCAGATTCACGGTCAGTGAAACACAGATGGTACTTCCCCAGATTCACAGCCAGAGAAACAGAGACCATACTCCCCCAGATTCACAGACATTGAAACAGAGACTGTACTCCATCAGATTCATGGTCAGTGAAACAGCTACAGTACTTCCCCCGATTCACTGTCAGTGGAACTGTGACCGTAGTCCCCCAGAATCACTGGCAGTGAAGCAGTGTCAGTACTCCCGCAGATTCACTGGCAGTGAAGCAGTTTCAGTACTCACCCAGATTCACTGTCTGTGAAACAGAGGCAATACACCCCCAGATTCACTGTCTGTGAAACAGAGACAGTATTCCCCTGTTACACTGTCAGTGAAACAGAGATGGTACTCCCCAGATTCACTGTCAGTGAAACAGTGACCGTAATCCCCAGATTCACTGACAGTGAAACTGATACTGTACTCCCCCAGATTCACTGTCGGTGAAACAGAGACCGTACTCCCCCTGATTCACTGTCAGTGGAACAGTGACCTAGTCCTCCAGAGTCACTGTCAGTGAAACACAGATGGTACTTCCCCAGATTCACTGTCAGTGAAACAGAGACCATACTCACCAAGATTCCCTGACATTGAAACAGAGACAGTACGCGCCAAGATTCACGGTTAGTGAAACACAGATGGTACTTCCCCAGATTCACGGCCAGTGAAACAGAGACCATACTCCCCCAGATTCACTGACATTGAAACAGAGACTGTACTCCCCCAGAATCACGGTCAGTGAAACACAGATGGTACTTCCCCAGATTCACAGCCAGTGAAACAGAGACCATACTCCCCCAGATTCACTGAAATTGAAACAGAGACTGTACTCCACCAGTTTCACGGTCAGTGAAACACAGATGTTACTTCCCCAGATTCACAGCCAGTGAAACAGAGACCATACTCACCCAGATTCACTGACATTGAAACAGAGACTGTACTCCACCAGATTCACGGTCAGTGAAACAGCTACCATACTCCCCCAGATTCACTGTCAGTGGAACTGTGACCGTAGTCCACCAGATTCAGTGTCTGTGGAACTGTGACCGTAGTCCACCAGATTCAGTGTCTGTGAAACAGAGACTGTAATCCCCCAGTTTCACTGTCAGTGAAACAGAGACCGTACTCCCCCGATTCACTGTCAGTGGAACTGTGACCGTAGTCCACCAGATTCAGTGTCTGTGGAACTGTGACCGTAGTCCACCAGATTCAGTGTCTGTGAAACAGAGACTGTAATCCCCCAGTTTCACTGTCAGTGAAACAGAGACCGTACTCCCCCGATTCACTGTCAGTGGAACTGTGACCGTAGTCCACCAGAATCACTGGCAGTGAAGCAGTTTCAGTACTCCCCCAGATTCTCTGTCTGTGAAACGGAGGCAGTATTCCCCTGATACACTCTCAGTGAAACAGAGACCGTTCTCCCCCAGATTGACTGTCAGTGAAACAGCTACCGTACTGCCCCTGATTCACTGTCAGGGAACAGTGACGTATTCCCCAGAGTCACTGACAGTGAAACATAGACGGTACTCCCCGTGATTCACTGTCAGTGGAACAGTGACATAGTCCCCCAGAGTCACTGTCAGTGAAACTGATACTGTACGCCCCCAGATTCACTGTCGGTGAAACAGAGACCGTACTCCCCCAATTCACTGTCAGTGGAACACTGACGTAGTCCCCCAGTGTCATTGTCAGTGAAACACAGACTGTACGCCCCCAGATTCAGTGTCTGTGAAACACAAATGGTACTTCCACAGATTCACTGTCAGTGAAACATAGACGGTACTCCCCCAGATTCACTGTCAGTGAAACAGAGACAATACTTCCCCAGATTCACTGTCAGTGAAACAGAGACCGTATTAAACAAGATTCACTGTCAGTGAAGCAGAAATAGTTCTCACCGAGATTCACTGTCAGTGAAGCAGAGACGGTATACTCCAGATTCACTGTCAGTGAAATAGAGACTGTACTCCCCCAGATTCACGGTCAGTGAAACACAGATGGTACTTCCCCAGATTCACAGCCAGTGAAACAGAGACCATACTCCCCCAGATTCACGGTCAGTGAAACACAGATGGTACTTCCCCAGATTCACTGTCAGTGAAACAGAGACCATACTCCCCCAGATTCACAGACATTGAAACAGAGACTGTACGTGCCCAGATTCACGGTCAGTGAAACACAGATGGTACTTCCCCAGATTCACAGCCAGAGAAACAGAGACCATACTCCCCCAGATTCACAGACATTGAAACAGAGACTGTACTCCACCAGATTCATGGTCAGTGAAACAGCTACAGTACTTCCCCCGATTCACTGTCAGTGGAACTGTGACCGTAGTCCCCCAGAATCACTGGCAGTGAAGCAGTGTCAGTACTCCCGCAGATTCACTGGCAGTGAAGCAGTTTCAGTACTCACCCAGATTCACTGTCTGTGAAACAGAGGCAATACACCCCCAGATTCACTGTCTGTGAAACAGAGACAGTATTCCCCTGTTACACTGTCAGTGAAACAGAGATGGTACTCCCCAGATTCACTGTCAGTGAAACAGTGACCGTAATCCCCAGATTCACTGACAGTGAAACTGATACTGTACGCCCCCAGATTCACTGTCGGTGAAACAGAGACCGTACTCCCCCTGATTCACTGTCAGTGGAACAGTGACGTAGTCCTCCAGAGTCACTGTCAGTGAAACACAGATGGTACTTCCCCAGATTCACTGTCAGTGAAACAGAGACCATACTCACCAAGATTCCCTGACATTGAAACAGAGACAGTACGCGCCAAGATTCACGGTTAGTGAAACACAGATGGTACTTCCCCAGATTCACGGCCAGTGAAACAGAGACCATACTCCCCCAGATTCACTGACATTGAAACAGAGACTGTACTCCCCCAGATTCACGGTCAGTGAAACACAGATGGTACTTCCCCAGATTCACAGCCAGTGAAACAGAGACCATACTCCCCCAGATTCACTGAAATTGAAACAGAGACTGTACTCCACCAGTTTCACGGTCAGTGAAACACAGATGTTACTTCCCCAGATTCACAGCCAGTGAAACAGAGACCATACTCACCCAGATTCACTGACATTGAAACAGAGACTGTACTCCACCAGATTCACGGTCAGTGAAACAGCTACCATACTCCCCCAGATTCACTGTCAGTGGAACTGTGACCGTAGTCCACCAGATTCAGTGTCTGTGGAACTGTGACCGTAGTCCACCAGATTCAGTGTCTGTGAAACAGAGACTGTAATCCCCCAGTTTCACTGTCAGTGAAACAGAGACCGTACTCCCCCGATTCACTGTCAGTGGAACTGTGACCGTAGTCCACCAGATTCAGTGTCTGTGGAACTGTGACCGTAGTCCACCAGATTCAGTGTCTGTGAAACAGAGACTGTAATCCCCCAGTTTCACTGTCAGTGAAACAGAGACCGTACTCCCCCGATTCACTGTCAGTGGAACTGTGACCGTAGTCCACCAGAATCACTGGCAGTGAAGCAGTTTCAGTACTCCCCCAGATTCTCTGTCTGTGAAACGGAGGCAGTATTCCCCTGATACACTGTCAGTGAAACAGAGACCGTTCTCCCCCAGATTGACTGTCAGTGAAACAGCTACCGTACTGCCCCTGATTCACTGTCAGGGAACAGTGACGTATTCCCCAGAGTCACTGACAGTGAAACATAGACGGTACTCCCCGTGATTCACTGTCAGTGGAACAGTGACATAGTCCCCCAGAGTCACTGTCAGTGAAACTGATACTGTACGCCCCCAGATTCACTGTCGGTGAAACAGAGACCGTACTCCCCCAATTCACTGTCAGTGGAACACTGACGTAGTCCCCCAGTGTCATTGTCAGTGAAACACAGACTGTACGCCCCCAGATTCAGTGTCTGTGAAACACAAATGGTACTTCCACAGATTCACTGTCAGTGAAACATAGACGGTACTCCCCCAGATTCACTGTCAGTGAAACAGAGACAATACTTCCCCAGATTCACTGTCAGTGAAACAGAGACCGTATTAAACAAGATTCACTGTCAGTGAAGCAGAAATAGTTCTCACCGAGATTCACTGTCAGTGAAGCAGAGACGGTATACTCCAGATTCACTGTCAGTGAAATAGAGACTGTACTCCCCCAGATTCACGGTCAGTGAAACACAGATGGTACTTCCCCAGATTCACAGCCAGTGAAACAGAGACCATACTCCCCCAGATTCACGGTCAGTGAAACACAGATGGTACTTCCCCAGATTCACTGTCAGTGAAACAGAGACCATACTCCCCCAGATTCACAGACATTGAAACAGAGACTGTACGTGCCCAGATTCACGGTCAGTGAAACACAGATGGTACTTCCCCAGATTCACAGCCAGAGAAACAGAGACCATACTCCCCCAGATTCACAGACATTGAAACAGAGACTGTACTCCACCAGATTCATGGTCAGTGAAACAGCTACAGTACTTCCCCCGATTTACTGTCAGTGGAACTGTGACCGTAGTCCCCCAGAATCACTGGCAGTGAAGCAGTGTCAGTACTCCCGCAGATTCACTGGCAGTGAAGCAGTTTCAGTACTCACCCAGATTCACTGTCTGTGAAACAGAGGCAATACACCCCCAGATTCACTGTCTGTGAAACAGAGACAGTATTCCCCTGTTACACTGTCAGTGAAACAGAGATGGTACTCCCCAGATTCACTGTCAGTGAAACAGTGACCGTAATCCCCAGATTCACTGACAGTGAAACTGATACTGTACGCCCCCAGATTCACTGTCGGTGAAACAGAGACCGTACTCCCCCTGATTCACTGTCAGTGGAACAGTGACGTAGTCCTCCAGAGTCACTGTCAGTGAAACACAGATGGTACTTCCCCAGATTCACTGTCAGTGAAACAGAGACCATACTCACCAAGATTCCCTGACATTGAAACAGAGACAGTACGCGCCAAGATTCACGGTTAGTGAAACACAGATGGTACTTCCCCAGATTCACAGCCAGTGAAACAGAGACCATACTCCCCCAGATTCACTGACATTGAAACAGAGACTGTACTCCCCCAGATTCACGGTCAGTGAAACACAGATGGTACTTCCCCAGATTCACAGCCAGTGAAACAGAGACCATACTCCCCCAGATTCACTGAAATTGAAACAGAGACTGTACTCCACCAGTTTCACGGTCAGTGAAACACAGATGTTACTTCCCCAGATTCACAGCCAGTGAAACAGAGACCATACTCACCCAGATTCACTGACATTGAAACAGAGACTGTACTCCACCAGATTCACGGTCAGTGAAACAGCTACCATACTCCCCCAGATTCACTGTCAGTGGAACTGTGACCGTAGTCCACCAGAATCACTGGCAGTGAAGCAGTTTCAGTACTCCCCCAGATTCTCTGTCTGTGAAACGGAGGCAGTATTCCCCTGATACACTGTCAGTGAAACAGAGACCGTTCTCCCCCAGATTGACTGTCAGTGAAACAGCTACCGTACTGCCCTGATTCACTGTCAGGGAACAGTGACGTATTCCCCAGAGTCACTGACAGTGAAACATAGACGGTACTCCCCGTGATTCACTGTCAGTGGAACAGTGACATAGTCCCCCAGAGTCACTGTCAGTGAAACTGATACTGTACGCCCCCAGATTCACTGTCGGTGAAACAGAGACCGTACTCCCCCAATTCACTGTCAGTGGAACACTGACGTAGTCCCCCAGTGTCATTGTCAGTGAAACACAGACTGTACGCCCCCAGATTCAGTGTCTGTGAAACACAAATGGTACTTCCACAGATTCACTGTCAGTGAAACATAGACGGTACTCCCCCAGATTCACTGTCAGTGAAACAGAGACAATACTTCCCCAGATTCACTGTCAGTGAAACAGAGACCGTATTAAACAAGATTCACTGTCAGTGAAGCAGAAATAGTTCTCACCGAGATTCACTGTCAGTGAAGCAGAGACGGTATACTCCAGATTCACTGTCAGTGAAATAGAGACTGTACTCCCCCAGATTCACGGTCAGTGAAACACAGATGGTACTTCCCCAGATTCACAGCCAGTGAAACAGAGACCATACTCCCCCAGATTCACGGTCAGTGAAACACAGATGGTACTTCCCCAGATTCACTGTCAGTGAAACAGAGACCATACTCCCCCAGATTCACAGACATTGAAACAGAGACTGTACGTGCCCAGATTCACGGTCAGTGAAACACAGATGGTACTTCCCCAGATTCACAGCCAGAGAAACAGAGACCATACTCCCCCAGATTCACAGACATTGAAACAGAGACTGTACTCCACCAGATTCATGGTCAGTGAAACAGCTACAGTACTTCCCCCGATTCACTGTCAGTGGAACTGTGACCGTAGTCCCCCAGAATCACTGGCAGTGAAGCAGTGTCAGTACTCCCGCAGATTCACTGGCAGTGAAGCAGTTTCAGTACTCACCCAGATTCACTGTCTGTGAAACAGGGGCAATACACCCCCAGATTCACTGTCTGTGAAACAGAGACAGTATTCCCCTGTTACACTGTCAGTGAAACAGAGATGGTACTCCCCAGATTCACTGTCAGTGAAACAGTGACCGTAATCCCCAGATTCACTGACAGTGAAACTGATACTGTACGCCCCCAGATTCACTGTCGGTGAAACAGAGACCGTACTCCCCCGGATTCACTGTCAGTGGAACAGTGACGTAGTCCTCCAGAGTCACTGTCAGTGAAACACAGATGGTACTTCCCCAGATTCACTGTCAGTGAAACAGAGACCATACTCACCAAGATTCCCTGACATTGAAACAGAGACAGTACGCGCCAAGATTCACGGTTAGTGAAACACAGATGGTACTTCCCCAGATTCACAGCCAGTGAAACAGAGACCATACTCCCCCAGATTCACTGACATTGAAACAGAGACTGTACTCCCCCAGATTCACGGTCAGTGAAACACAGATGGTACTTCCCCAGATTCACAGCCAGTGAAACAGAGACCATACTCCCCCAGATTCACTGAAATTGAAACAGAGACTGTACTCCACCAGTTTCACGGTCAGTGAAACACAGATGTTACTTCCCCAGATTCACAGCCAGTGAAACAGAGACCATACTCACCCAGATTCACTGACATTGAAACAGAGACTGTACTCCACCAGATTCACGGTCAGTGAAACAGCTACCATACTCCCCCAGATTCACTGTCAGTGGAACTGTGACCGTAGTCCACCAGATTCAGTGTCTGTGGAACTGTGACCGTAGTCCACCAGATTCAGTGTCTGTGAAACAGAGACTGTAATCCCCCAGTTTCACTGTCAGTGAAACAGAGACCGTACTCCCCCGATTCACTGTCAGTGGAACTGTGACCGTAGTCCACCAGATTCAGTGTCTGTGGAACTGTGACCGTAGTCCACCAGATTCAGTGTCTGTGAAACAGAGACTGTAATACCCCAGTTTCACTGTCAGTGAAACAGAGACCGTACTCCCCCGATTCACTGTCAGTGGAACTGTGACCGTAGTCCACCAGAATCACTGGCAGTGAAGCAGTTTCAGTACTCCCCCAGATTCTCTGTCTGTGAAACGGAGGCAGTATTCCCCTGATACACTGTCAGTGAAACAGAGACCGTTCTCCCCCAGATTGACTGTCAGTGAAACAGCTACCGTACTGCCCCTGATTCACTGTCAGGGAACAGTGACGTATTCCCCAGAGTCACTGACAGTGAAACATAGACGGTACTCCCCGTGATTCACTGTCAGTGGAACAGTGACATAGACCCCCAGAGTCACTGTCAGTGAAACAGAGTCTGTAGTCCCGCTGATTCACTGTGAGTGAAACAGAGTCCGTAATCCCCAGATTCACTGTCCGTGAAACAGAGACCGTAGTCCACCAGATTCACTAACAGGGAAACAGAAACTGTACGGCCCCAGATTCACAGCCAGTGAAACAGAGACCATACTCCCCCAGATTCACTGACATTGAAACAGAGACTGTACTTCCCCCGGAGTCACTGTCAGTGAAATAGAGTCCGTAGTCCTGCTGATTCACTGTGTGTGAAACAGAGTCCGTAATCCCCCAGATTCACTGTCAGTGGATCAGTGACCATTGTCCGGCAGTTTCACTGTCCGTGAAACATTGACCGTAGTCTCCCAGATTCACTAACAGGGAAACAGAGACAGTACGGCCCCAGATACACTGTGGGAGAAACAGAGACCGTACACCCCAGATTCACTGACAGTGAAATAGAGACTGAACGCCCCCAGATTCACTGTCAGTGGAACTGTGACCATACTCCCCCAGAATCACTGGCAGTAAAGCATTGTCAGTACTCGCCCAGATTGACTGTCAGTGAAACAGAGTCCGTAGTCCCCTTGATTCACTGTCAGTGAAACAGCTACCGTACTCCCTCCAATTCACTGTCAGTGGAACTGTGACCGTAATCCCCCAGAATCACTGGCAGTGAAGCAGTGTCAGTACTCCCCCAGAATCTCTGGCAGTGAAGCAGTTTCAGTACTCAACCAGATTCACTGTCTGTGAAACAGAGACAGTACACCCCCAGATTCACTGTCTGTGAAACAGAGACATTATTCCCCCGATACACTGTCAGTGAAACAGAGACCGTACTCCACCAGCTTCACAGACAGTGAAACAGAGACTGTATGCCCCCAGTTCACTGACAGTGAAACAGAGTCCATAATCCCACAGATTCACTGTCAGTGAAACTGATACTGTACGCCCCCAGATTCACTGTCGGTGAAACAGAGACCGTACTCCCCCGATTCACTGTCAGTGGAACAGTGACGTAGTCCCCCAGTGTCATTGTCAGTGAAACACAGACTGTACGCCCCCAGATTCAGTGTCTGTGAAACACAAATGGTACTTCCACAGATTCACTGTCAGTGAAACATAAACGGTACTCCCCCAGATTCACTGTCAGTGAAACAGAGACAATACTTCCCCAGATTCACTGTCAGTGAAACAGAGACCGTATTAAACAAGATTCACTGTCAGTGAAGCAGAAATAGTTCTCACCGCGATTCACTGTCAGTGAAGCAGAGACGGTATACTCCAGATTCACTGTCAGTGAAATAGAGACTGTACTCCCCCAGATTCACGGTCAGTGAAACACAGATGGTACTTCCCCAGATTCACTGTCAGTGAAACAGAGATGGTACTCCCCAGATTCACTGTCAGCGAAACAGAGACTGTACTCCCCCAGATTCACTGACAGTGAAATAGAGACTGTACTCCCCCAGATTCACGGTCAGTGAAACACAGATGGTACTTCCCCAGATTCACTGTCAGTGAAACAGAGACCATACTCGCCACGATTCACTGACATTGAAACAGAGACAGTACGTGCCCAGATTCACGGTCAGTGAAACACAGATGGTACTTCCCCAGATTCACAGCCAGTGAAACAGAGACCATACTCCCCCAGATTCACGGTCAGTGAAACACAGATGGTACTTCCCCAGATTCACTGTCAGTGAAACAGAGACCATACTCCCCCAGATTCACAGACATTGAAACAGAGACTGTACATGCCCAGATTCACGGTCAGTGAAACACAGATGGTACTTCCCCAGATTCACAGCCAGAGAAACAGAGACCATACTCCCCCAGATTCACAGACATTGAAACAGAGACTGTACTCCCCCAGATTCACGGTCAGTGAAACACAGATGGTACTTCCCCAGATTCACAGCCAGTGAAACAGAGACCATACTCCCCCAGATTCACTGACATTGAAACAGAGACTGTACTCCACCAGATTCATGGTCAGTGAAACAGCTACAGTACTTCCCCCGATTCACTGTCAGTGGAACTGTGACCGTAGTCCCCCAGAATCACTGGCAGTGAAGCAGTGTCAGTACTCCCCCAGATTCACTGGCAGTGAAGCAGTTTCAGTACTCACCCAGATTCACTGTCTGTGAAACAGAGGCAATACACCCCCAGATTCACTGTCTGTGAAACAGAGACAGTATTCCCCTGTTACACTGTCAGTGAAACAGAGATGGTACTCCCCAGATTCACAGTCAGTGAAACAGTGACCGTAATCCCCAGATTCACTGACAGTGAAACTGATACTGTACGCCCCCAGATTCACTGTCGGTGAAACAGAGACCGTACTCCCCCTGATTCACTGTCAGTGGAACAGTGACGTTGTCCTCCAGAGTCACTGTCAGTGAAACACAGATGGTACTTCCCCAGATTCACTGTCAGTGAAACAGAGACCATACTCACCAAGATTCCCTGACATTGAAACAGAGACAGTACGCGCCAAGATTCACGGTTAGTGAAACACAGATGGTACTTCCCCAGATTCACAGCCAGGGAAACAGAGACCATACTCCGCCAGATTTACAGACATTGAAACAGAGACTGTACTCCCCCAGATTCACGGTCAGTGAAACACAGATGGTACTTCCCCAGATTCACAGCCAGTGGAACTGTGACCGTAGTCCCCCAGAATCACTGGCAGTGAAGCAGTTTCAGTACTCCCCCAGATTCTCTGTCTGTGAAACGGAGGCAGTATTCCCCCGATATACTGTCAGTGAAACAGAGACCGTACTCCCCCAGATTCACTGTCGGTGAAACAGAGACCGTACTCCCCCAGAGTCACTGTCAGTGAAACAAAGACTTTACCCCCCCGGATTCACTGTCAGTGAAACAGAGACCGTAATCCCCCAGATTCACTGTCAGTGAAACAGAGACCGTTCTCCCCCAGATTCACTGTCAGTGAAACAGAGACCGTTCTCCCCCAGATTCACTGTCGGTGAAACAGAGACCGTACTCCCCCCGATTCACTGTCAGTGGAACAGTGACGTAGTCACCCAGAGTCACTGTCAGTGAAACACAGACAGTACGCCCCCAGATTCAGTGTCTGTGAAACACAAACGGTACTTCCACAGATTCACTGTCAATGAAACAGAGACCGTACTCCCCCAGATTCACTGTCAGTGAAACAGCTACCGTTCTCCCCCTGATTCACTGTCAGTGAAACAGAGACCGTACTCCCCCAGATCCACTGCCATTGAAACAGAGAACGTACTCTTTAGATTCACTGTCAGTGAAAGAGAGACTGTACTCACTCAGATTCACTGTCAGTGAAAGAGAGACTGTACTTCCCCCGGAGTCACTGTCAGTGAAATAGAGTCCGTAGTCCTGCTGATTCACTGTGTGTGAAACAGAGTCCGTAATCCCCCAGATTCACTGTCAGTGGATCAGTGACCATTGTCCGGCAGTTTCACTGTCCGTGAAACATTGACCGTAGTCTCCCAGATTCACTAACAGGGAAACAGAGACAGTACGGCCCCAGATACACTGTGGGAGAAACAGAGACCGTACACCCCAGATTCACTGACAGTGAAATAGAGACTGAACGCCCCCAGATTCACTGTCAGTGGAACTGTGACCATACTCCCCCAGAATCACTGGCAGTAAAGCATTGTCAGTACTCGCCCAGATTGACTGTCAGTGAAACAGAGTCCGTAGTCCCCTTGATTCACTGTCAGTGAAACAGCTACCGTACTCCCTCCAATTCACTGTCAGTGGAACTGTGACCGTAATCCCCCAGAATCACTGGCAGTGAAGCAGTGTCAGTACTCCCCCAGAATCTCTGGCAGTGAAGCAGTTTCAGTACTCAACCAGATTCACTGTCTGTGAAACAGAGACAGTACACCCCCAGATTCACTGTCTGTGAAACAGAGACATTATTCCCCCGATACACTGTCAGTGAAACAGAGACCGTACTCCACCAGCTTCACAGACAGTGAAACAGAGACTGTATGCCCCCAGTTCACTGACAGTGAAACAGAGTCCATAATCCCACAGATTCACTGTCAGTGAAACTGATACTGTACGCCCCCAGATTCACTGTCGGTGAAACAGAGACCGTACTCCCCCGATTCACTGTCAGTGGAACAGTGACGTAGTCCCCCAGTGTCATTGTCAGAGAAACACAGACTGTACGCCCCCAGATTCAGTGTCTGTGAAACACAAATGGTACTTCCACAGATTCACTGTCAGTGAAACATAAACGGTACTCCCCCAGATTCACTGTCAGTGAAACAGAGACAATACTTCCCCAGATTCACTGTCAGTGAAACAGAGACCGTATTAAACAAGATTCACTGTCAGTGAAGCAGAAATAGTTCTCACCGCGATTCACTGTCAGTGAAGCAGAGACGGTATACTCCAGATTCACTGTCAGTGAAATAGAGACTGTACTCCCCCAGATTCACGGTCAGTGAAACACAGATGGTACTTCCCCAGATTCACTGTCAGTGAAACAGAGACGGTACTCCCCAGATTCACTGTCAGCGAAACAGAGACTGTACTCCCCCAGATTCACTGACAGTGAAATAGAGACTGTACTCCCCCAGATTCACGGTCAGTGAAACACAGATGGTACTTCCCCAGATTCACTGTCAGTGAAACAGAGACCATACTCACCACGATTCACTGACATTGAAACAGAGACAGTACGTGCCCAGATTCACGGTCAGTGAAACACAGATGGTACTTCCCCAGATTCACAGCCAGTGAAACAGAGACCATACTCCCCCAGATTCACGGTCAGTGAAACACAGATGGTACTTCCCCAGATTCACTGTCAGTGAAACAGAGACCATACTCCCCCAGATTCACAGACATTGAAACAGAGACTGTACATGCCCAGATTCACGGTCAGTGAAACACAGATGGTACTTCCCCAGATTCACAGCCAGAGAAACAGAGACCATACTCCCCCAGATTCACAGACATTGAAACAGAGACTGTACTCCCCCAGATTCACGGTCAGTGAAACACAGATGGTACTTCCCCAGATTCACAGCCA
This sequence comes from Hemitrygon akajei, assembly GCF_048418815.1. NCBI lineage: Eukaryota > Metazoa > Chordata > Chondrichthyes > Myliobatiformes > Dasyatidae > Hemitrygon > Hemitrygon akajei. The sequence goes on from NC_133128.1 coordinate 88,578,699, forward strand.
GTGAAACAGAGACCATACTCCCCCAGATTCACTGACATTGAAACAGAGACTGTACTCCACCAGATTCATGGTCAGTGAAACAGCTACAGTACTTCCCCCGATTCACTGTCAGTGGAACTGTGACCGTAGTCCCCCAGAATCACTGGCAGTGAAGCAGTGTCAGTACTGCCCCAGATTCACTGGCAGTGAAGCAGTTTCAGTACTCACCCAGATTCACTGTCTGTGAAACAGAGGCAATACACCCCCAGATTCACTGTCTGTGAAACAGAGACAGTATTCCCCTGTTACACTGTCAGTGAAACAGAGATGGTACTCCCCAGATTCACAGTCAGTGAAACAGTGACCGTAATCCCCAGATTCACTGACAGTGAAACTGATACTGTACGCCCCCAGATTCACTGTCGGTGAAACAGAGACCGTACTCCCCCTGATTCACAGTCAGTGGAACAGTGACGTTGTCCTCCAGAGTCACTGTCAGTGAAACACAGATGGTACTTCCCCAGATTCACTGTCAGTGAAACAGAGACCATACTCACCAAGATTCCCTGACATTGAAACAGAGACAGTACGCGCCAAGATTCACGGTTAGTGAAACACAGATGGTACTTCCCCAGATTCACAGCCAGGGAAACAGAGACCATACTCCGCCAGATTTACAGACATTGAAACAGAGACTGTACTCCCCCAGATTCACGGTCAGTGAAACACAGATGGTACTTCCCCAGATTCACGGTCAGTGAAACACAGATGGTACTTCCCCAGATTCACAGCCAGTGGAACTGTGACCGTAGTCCCCCAGAATCACTGGCAGTGAAGCAGTTTCAGTACTCCCCCAGATTCTCTGTCTGTGAAACGGAGGCAGTATTCCCCCGATACACTGTCAGTGAAACAGAGACCGTACTCCCCCAGATTCACTGTCGGTGAAACAGAGACCGTACTCCCCCAGAGTCACTGTCAGTGAAACACAGACTTTACCCCCCCGGATTCACTGTCAGTGAAACAGAGACCGTAATCCCCCAGATTCACTGTCAGTGAAACAGAGACCGTTCTCCCCCAGATTCACTGTCAGTGAAACAGAGACCGTTCTCCCCCAGATTCACTGTCGGTGAAACAGAGACCGTACTCCCCCCGATTCACTGTCAGTGGAACAGTGACGTAGTCACCCAGAGTCACTGTCAGTGAAACACAGACAGTACGCCCCCAGATTCAGTGTCTGTGAAACACAAACGGTACTTCCACAGATTCACTGTCAATGAAACAGAGACCGTACTCCCCCAGATTCACTGTCAGTGAAACAGCTACCGTTCTCCCCCTGATTCACTGTCAGTGAAACAGAGACCGTACTCCCCCAGATCCACTGCCATTGAAACAGAGAACGTACTCTTTAGATTCACTGTCAGTGAAAGAGAGACTGTACTCACTCAGATTCACTGTCAGTGAAAGAGAGACTGTACGCCCCCTGATGCACCGTCAGTGAAATAGAGATCGTACTCTCCCTCCTTCACTGACAGTGAAACAGAGAAAGTACGTCCCCAGATTCACTTTCTGTGAAACAGAGACTGTACTCCCACGGAGTCACTGTCAGTGAAATAGAGTCCGTAGTCCTGCTGATTCACTGTCCGTGAAACATTGACCGTAGTCTCCCAGATTCACTAACAGGGAAACAGAGACAGTACGGCCCCAGATACACTGTGGGAGAAACAGAGACCGTACACCCCAGATTCACTGACAGTGAAATAGAGACTGAACGCCCCCAGATTCACTGTCAGTGGAACTGTGACCATACTCCCCCAGAATCACTGGCAGTAAAGCATTGTCAGTACTCGCCCAGATTGACTGTCAGTGAAACAGAGTCCGTAGTCCCCCTGATTCACTGTCAGTGAAACAGCTACCATACACCCCCCAATTCACTGTCAGTGGAACTGTGACCGTAATCCCCCAGAATCACTGGCAGTGAAGCAGTGTCAGTACTCCCCCAGAATCTCTGGCAGTGAAGCAGTTTCAGTACTCACCCAGATTCACTGTCTGTGAAACAGAGACAGTACACCCCCAGATTCACTGTCTGTGAAACAGAGACAGTATTCCCCCGATACACTGTCAGTGAAACAGAGACCGTACTCCACCAGCTTCACAGACAGTGAAACAGAGACTGTACGCCCCCAGTTCACTGACAGTGAAACAGAGACCATAATCCCACAGATTCACTGTCAGTGAAACTGATACTGTACGCCCCCAGATTCACTGTCGGTGAAACAGAGACCGTACTCCCCCGATTCACTGTCAGTGGAACAGTGACGTAGTCCCCCAGTGTCATTGTCAGTGAAACACAGACTGTACGCCCCCAGATTCAGTGTCAGTGAAACATAGACGGTACTCCCCCAGATTCACTGTCAGTGAAACAGAGACAATACTTCCCCAGATTCACTGTCAGTGAAACAGAGACCGTATTAAACAAGATTCACTGTCAGTGAAGCAGGAATAGTTCTCACCGAGATTCACTGTCAGTGAAGCAGAGACGGTACACTCCAGATTCACTGTCAGTGAAATAGAGACTGTACTCCCCCAGATTCACGGTCAGTGAAACACAGATGGTACTTCCCCAGATTCACTGTCAGTGAAACAGAGATGGTACTCCCCAGATTCACTGTCAGAGAAACAGAGACTGTACTCCCCCAGATTCACTGACAGTGAAATAGAGACCATACTCCCCCAGATTCACGGTCATTGAAACACAGATGGTACTTCCCCAGATTCACTGTCAGTGAAACAGAGACCATACTCCCCCAGATTCACGGTCAGTGAAACACAGATGGTACTTCCCCAGATTCACTGACATTGAAACAGAGACAGTACGTGCCCAGATTCACGGTCAGTGAAACACAGATGGTACTTCCCCAGATTCACAGCCAGTGAAACAGAGACCATACTCCCCCAGATTCACTGACATTGAAACAGAGACTGTACTCCCCCGGAGTCACTGTCAGTGAAATAGAGTCCGTAGTCCTGCTGATTCACTGTGAGTGAAACAGAGTCCGTAATCCCCCAGATTCACTGTCAGTGGATCAGTGACCATTGTACGGCAGTTTCACTGTCCGTGAAACATTGACCGTAGTCTCCCAGATTCACTAACAGGGAAACAGAGACAGTACGGCCCCAGATACACTGTGGGAGAAACAGAGACCGTACACCCCAGATTCACTGACAGTGAAATAGAGACTGAACGCCCCCAGATTCACTGTCAGTGGAACTGTGACCATACTCCCCCAGAATCACTGGCAGTAAAGCATTGTCAGTACTCGCCCAGATTGACTGTCAGTGAAACAGAATCCGTAGTCCCCCTGATTCACTGTCAGTGAAACAGCTACCGTACTCCCTCCAATTCACTGTCAGTGGAACTGTGACCGTAATCCCCCAGAATCACTGCCAGTGAAGCAGTGTCAGTACTCCCCCAGAATCACTGGCAGTGAAGCAGTTTCAGTACTCACCCAGATTCACTGTCTGTGAAACAGAGACAGTACACCCCCAGATTCACTGTCTGTGAAACAGAGACAGTATTCCACCGATACACTGTCAGAGAAACAGAGACCGTACTCCACCAGCTTCACAGACAGTGAAACAGAGACTGTACGCCCCCAGTTCACTGACAGTGAAACAGAGACCATAATCCCACAGATTCACTGTCAGTGAAACTGATACTGTACGCCCCCAGATTCACTGTCGTTGAAACAGAGACCGTACTCCCCCGATTCACTGTCAGTGGAACAGTGACGTAGTCCCCCAGTGTCATTGTCAGTGAAACACAGACTGTACGCCCCCAGATTCAGTGTCTGTGAAACACAAATGGTACTTCCACAGATTCACTGTCAGTGAAACATAGACGGTTCTCCCCCAGATTCACTGTCAGTGAAACAGAGACAATACTTCCCCAGATTCACTGTCAGTGAAACAGAGACCGTATTAAACAAGATTCACTGTCAGTGAAGCAGAAATAGTTCTCACCGAGATTCACTGTCAGTGAAGCAGAGACTGTACTCCCCCAGATTCACGGTCAGTGAAACACAGATGGTACTTCCCCAGATTCACTGTCAGTGAAACAGAGACCATACTCCCCCAGATTCACGGTCAGTGAAACACAGATGGTACTTCCCCAGATTCACTGTCAGTGAAACAGAGACCATACTCCCCCAGATTCACGGTCAGTGAAACACAGATGGTACTTCCCCAGATTCACTGTCAGTGAAACAGAGACCATACTCCCCCAGATTCACTGTCAGTGAAACAGAGACCATACTCACCAAGATTCACTGACATTGAAACAGAGACAGTACGCGCACAGATTCACGGTCAGTGAAATACAGATGGTACTTCCCCAGATTCACAGCCAGTGAAACAGAGACCATACTCCCCCAGATTCACGGTCAGTGAAACACAGATGGTACTTCCCCAGATTCACTGTCAGTGAAACAGAGACCATACTCCCCCAGATTCACAGACATTGAAACAGAGACTGTACGTGCCCAGATTCACGGTCAGTGAAACACAGATGGTACTTCCCCAGATTCACAGCCAGAGAAACAGAGACCATACTCCCCCAGATTCACAGACATTGAAACAGAGACTGTACTCCACCAGATTCATGGTCAGTGAAACAGCTACAGTACTTCCCCCGATTCACTGTCAGTGGAACTGTGACCGTAGTCCCCCAGAATCACTGGCAGTGAAGCAGTGTCAGTACTCCCCCAGATTCACTGGCAGTGAAGCAGTTTCAGTACTCACCCAGATTCACTGTCTGTGAAACAGAGGCAATACACCCCCAGATTCACTGTCTGTGAAACAGAGACAGTATTCCCCTGTTACACTGTCAGTGAAACAGAGATGGTACTCCGCAGATTCACTGTCAGTGAAACAGTGACCGTAATCCCCAGATTCACTGACAGTGAAACTGATACTGTACGCCCCCAGATTCACTGTCGGTGAAACAGAGACCGTACTCCCCCTGATTCACTGTCAGTGGAACAGTGACGTAGTCCTCCAGAGTCACTGTCAGTGAAACACAGATGGTACTTCCCCAGATTCACTGTCAGTGAAACAGAGACCATACTCACCAAGATTCCCTGACATTGAAACAGAGACAGTACGCGCCAAGATTCACGGTCAGTGAAACACAGATGGTACTTCCCCAGATTCACAGCCAGAGAAACAGAGACCATACTCCCCCAGATTCACGGTCAGTGAAACACAGATGGTACTTCCCCAGATTCACAGCCAGTGAAACAGAGACCATACTCCGCCAGATTTACAGACATTGAAACAGAGACTGTACTCCCCCAGATTCACGGTCAGTGAAACACAGATGGTACTTCCCCAGATTCACAGCCAGTGAAACAGAGACCATACTCCCCCAGATACACTGACATTGAAACAGAGTCTGTACTACACCAGTTTCACGGTCAGTGAAACACAGATGTTACTTCCCCAGATTCACAGCCAGTGAAACAGAGACCATACTCCCCCAGATTCACTGTCAGTGGAACTGTGACCGTACTCCTCCCGATTCACTGTCAGTGGAACTGTGACCGTAGTCCCCCAGAATCACTGGCAGTGAAGCAGTTTCAGTACTCCCCCAGATTCTCTGTCTGTGAAACGGAGGCAGTATTCCCCTGATACACTGTCAGTGAAACAGAGACCGTTCTCCCCCAGATTTACTGTCAGTGAAACAGCTACCGTACTGCCCCTGATTCACTGTCAGGGTACAGTGACGTATTCCCCAGAGTCACTGACAGTGAAACATAGACGGTACTCCCCGTGATTCACTGTCAGTGAAACAGAGACCATACTCACCAAGATTCCCTGACATTGAAACAGAGACAGTACGCGCCAAGATTCACGGTTAGTGAAACACAGATGGTACTTCCCCAGATTCACAGCCAGGGAAACAGAGACCATACACCGCCAGATTTACAGACATTGAAACAGAGACTGTACTCCCCCAGATTCACGGTCAGTGAAACACAGATGGTACTTCCCCAGATTCACGGTCAGTGAAACACAGATGGTACTTCCCCAGATTCACAGCCAGTGAAACAGAGACCATACTCCCCCAGATTCACTGAAATTGAAACAGAGACTGTACTCCACCAGTTTCACGGTCAGTGAAACACAGATGGTACTTCCCCAGATTCACAGCCAGTGAAACAGAGACCATACTCCCCCAGATTCACTGAAATTGAAACAGAGACTGTACTACACCAGATTCACGGTCAGTGAAACAGCTACCATACTCCCCCAGATTCACTGTCAGTGGAACTGTGACCGTAGTCCACCAGATTCAGTGTCTGTGGAATTGTGACCGTAGTCCACCAGATTCAGTGTCTGTGAAACAGAGACTGTAATCCCCCAGTTTCACTGTCAGTGAAACAGAGACCGTACTCCCCCGATTCACTGTCAGTGGAACTGTGACCGTAGTCCACCAGAATCACTGGCAGTGAAGCAGTTTCAGTACTCCCCCAGATTCTCTGTCTGTGAAACGGAGGCAGTATTCCCCTGATACACTGTCAGTGAAACAGAGACCGTTCTCCCCCAGATTGACTGTCAGTGAAACAGCTACCGTACTGCCCCTGATTCACTGTCAGGGAACAGTGACGTATTCCCCAGAGTCACTGACAGTGAAACATAGACGGTACTCCCCGTGATTCACTGTCAGTGGAACAGTGACATAGTCCCCCAGAGTCACTGTCAGTGAAACAGAGTTTGTAGTCCCGCTGATTCACTGTGAGTGAAACAGAGTCCGTAATCCCCAGATTCACTGTCCGTGAAACAGAGACCGTAGTCCCCCAGATTCACTAACAGGGAAACAGAGACTGTACGGCTCCAGATACACTGTGAGTGAAACAGAGTCCGTAATCCCCAGATTCACTGTCCGTGAAACAGAGACCGTAGTCCCCCAGATTCACTGTCAGTGAAACAGAGACCGTAGCCCCCCAGATTCACTGTCAGTGAAACAGAGACTGTACGGCCCCAGATTCACTGTCAGTAAAAAAGCTAGCGTAATCCCCCGATTCACTGTCAGTGGAACTGTGACCGTAGTCCCCCAGAATCACTGGCAGTGAAGCAGTTTCAGTACTCCCCCAGATTCTCTGTCTGTGAAACGGAGGCAGTATTCCCCCGAAACACTGTCAGTGAAACAGAGACCGTACTCCCCCAGATTCACTGTCGGTGAAACAGAGACCGTACTCCCCCAGAGTCACTGTCAGTGAAACACAGACTTTACGCCCCCGGATTCACTGTCAGTGAAACAGAGACCGTAATCCCCCAGATTCACTGTCAGTGAAACAGAGACCGTTCTCCCCCAGATTCACTGTCAGTGAAACAGAGACCGTTCTCCCCCAGATTCACTGTCGGTGAAACAGAGACCGTACTCCCCCCGATTCACTGTCAGTGGAACAGTGACGTAGTCACCCAGAGTCACTCTCAGTGAAACACAGACAGTACGCCCCCAGATTCAGTGTCTGTGAAACACAAACGGTACTTCCACAGATTCACTGTCAATGAAACAGAGACCGTACTCCCCCAGATTCACTGACAGTGTAACATAGACGGTACTACCCCAGATTCACTGTCAGTGAAACAGCTACCGTTCTCCCCCGATTCACTGTCAGTGAAACAGAGACCGTACTCCCCCAGATCCACTGCCATTGAAACAGAGAACGTACTCTTTAGATTCACTGTCAGTGAAAGAGAGACTGTACTCACTCAGATTCACTGTCAGTGAAAGAGAGACTGTACGCCCCCTGATGCACCGTCAGTGAAATAGAGATCGTACTCTCCCTCCTTCACTGACAGTGAAACAGAGACAGTACGTCCCCAGATTCACTTTCTGTGAAACAGAGACTGTACTCCCACGGAGTCACTGTCAGTGAAATAGAGTCCGTAGTCCTGCTGATTCACTTTCCGTGAAACATTGACCGTAGTCTCCCAGATTCACTAACAGGGAAACAGAGACAGTACGGCCCCAGATACACTGTGGGAGAAACAGAGACCGTACACCCCAGATTCACTGACAGTGAAATAGAGACTGAACGCCCCCAGATTCACTGTCAGTGGAACTGTGACCATACTCCCCCAGAATCACTGGCAGTAAAGCATTGTCAGTACTCGCCCAGATTGACTGTCAGTGAAACAGAGTCCGTAGTCCCCCTGATTCACTGTCAGTGAAACAGCTACCATACTCCCCCCAATTCACTGTCAGTGGAACTGTGACCGTAATCCCCCAGAATCACTGGCAGTGAAGCAGTGTCAGTACTCCCCCAGAATCTCTGGCAGTGAAGCAGTTTCAGTACTCACCCAGATTCACTGTCTGTGAAACAGAGACAGTACACCCCCAGATTCACGGTCAGTGAAACACAGATGGTACTTCCCCAGATTCACTGTCAGTGAAACAGAGACCATACTTCCCCAGATTCACGGTCAGTGAAACACAGATGGTACTTCCCCAGATTCACTGTCAGTGAAACAGAGACCATACTCCCCCAGATTCACTGTCAGTGAAACAGAGACCATACTCACCAAGATTCACTGACATTGAAACAGAGACAGTACGCGCCCAGATTCACGGTCAGTGAAATACAGATGGTACTTCCCCAGATTCACAGCCAGTGAAACAGAGACAATACTCCCCCAGATTCACGGTCAGTGAAACACAGATGGTACTTCCCCAGATTCACTGTAAGTGAAACAGAGACCATACTCACCAAGATTCACTGACATTGAAACAGAGACAGTACGCGCCCAGATTCACGGTCAGTGAAACACAGATGGTACTTCCCCAGATTCACAGCCAGTGAAACAGAGACCATACTCCCCCAGATTCACTGTCTGTGAAACAGAGACAGTATTCCCCTGTTACACTGTCAGTGAAACAGAGATGGTACTCCGCAGATTCACTGTCAGTGAAACAGTGACCGTAATCCCCAGATTCACTGACAGTGAAACTGATACTGTACGCCCCCAGATTCACTGTCGGTGAAACAGAGACCGTACTCCCCCTGATTCACTGTCAGTGGAACAGTGACGTAGTCCTCCAGAGTCACTGTCAGTGAAACACAGATGGTACTTCCCCAGATTCACTGTCAGTGAAACAGAGACCATACTCACCAAGATTCCCTGACATTGAAACAGAGACAGTACGCGCCAAGATTCACGGTCAGTGAAACACAGATGGTACTTCCCCAGATTCACAGCCAGAGAAACAGAGACCATACTCCCCCAGATTCACGGTCAGTGAAACACAGATGGTACTTCCCCAGATTCACAGCCAGTGAAACAGAGACCATACTCCGCCAGATTTACAGACATTGAAACAGAGACTGTACTCCCCCAGATTCACGGTCAGTGAAACACAGATGGTACTTCCCCAGATTCACAGCCAGTGAAACAGAGACCATACTCCCCCAGATACACTGACATTGAAACAGAGTCTGTACTACACCAGTTTCACGGTCAGTGAAACACAGATGTTACTTCCCCAGATTCACAGCCAGTGAAACAGAGACCATACTCCCCCAGATTCACTGTCAGTGGAACTGTGACCGTACTCCTCCCGATTCACTGTCAGTGGAACTGTGACCGTAGTCCCCCAGAATCACTGGCAGTGAAGCAGTTTCAGTACTCCCCCAGATTCTCTGTCTGTGAAACGGAGGCAGTATTCCCCTGATACACTGTCAGTGAAACAGAGACCGTTCTCCCCCAGATTTACTGTCAGTGAAACAGCTACCGTACTGCCCCTGATTCACTGTCAGGGTACAGTGACGTATTCCCCAGAGTCACTGACAGTGAAACATAGACGGTACTCCCCGTGATTCACTGTCAGTGAAACAGAGACCATACTCACCAAGATTCCCTGACATTGAAACAGAGACAGTACGCGCCAAGATTCACGGTTAGTGAAACACAGATGGTACTTCCCCAGATTCACAGCCAGGGAAACAGAGACCATACACCGCCAGATTTACAGACATTGAAACAGAGACTGTACTCCCCCAGATTCACGGTCAGTGAAACACAGATGGTACTTCCCCAGATTCACGGTCAGTGAAACACAGATGGTACTTCCCCAGATTCACAGCCAGTGAAACAGAGACCATACTCCCCCAGATTCACTGAAATTGAAACAGAGACTGTACTCCACCAGTTTCACGGTCAGTGAAACACAGATGGTACTTCCCCAGATTCACAGCCAGTGAAACAGAGACCATACTCCCCCAGATTCACTGAAATTGAAACAGAGACTGTACTACACCAGATTCACGGTCAGTGAAACAGCTACCATACTCCCCCAGATTCACTGTCAGTGGAACTGTGACCGTAGTCCACCAGATTCAGTGTCTGTGGAATTGTGACCGTAGTCCACCAGATTCAGTGTCTGTGAAACAGAGACTGTAATCCCCCAGTTTCACTGTCAGTGAAACAGAGACCGTACTCCCCCGATACACTGTCAGTGGAACTGTGACCGTAGTCCACCAGAATCACTGGCAGTGAAGCAGTTTCAGTACTCCCCCAGATTCTCTGTCTGTGAAACGGAGGCAGTATTCCCCTGATACACTGTCAGTGAAACAGAGACCGTTCTCCCCCAGATTGACTGTCAGTGAAACAGCTACCGTACTGCCCCTGATTCACTGTCAGGGAACAGTGACGTATTCCCCAGAGTCACTGACAGTGAAACATAGACGGTACTCCCCGTGATTCACTGTCAGTGGAACAGTGACATAGTCCCCCAGAGTCACTGTCAGTGAAACAGAGTTTGTAGTCCCGCTGATTCACTGTGAGTGAAACAGAGTCCGTAATCCCCAGATTCACTGTCCGTGAAACAGAGACCGTAGTCCCCCAGATTCACTAACAGGGAAACAGAGACTGTACGGCTCCAGATACACTGTGAGTGAAACAGAGTCCGTAATCCCCAGATTCACTGTCCGTGAAACAGAGACCGTAGTCCCCCAGATTCACTGTCAGTGAAACAGAGACCGTAGCCCCCCAGATTCACTGTCAGTGAAACAGAGACTGTACGGCCCCAGATTCACTGTCAGTAAAAAAGCTAGCGTAATCCCCCGATTCACTGTCAGTGGAACTGTGACCGTAGTCCCCCAGAATCACTGGCAGTGAAGCAGTTTCAGTACTCCCCCAGATTCTCTGTCTGTGAAACGGAGGCAGTATTCCCCCGAAACACTGTCAGTGAAACAGAGACCGTACTCCCCCAGATTCACTGTCGGTGAAACAGAGACCGTACTCCCCCAGAGTCACTGTCAGTGAAACACAGACTTTACGCCCCCGGATTCACTGTCAGTGAAACAGAGACCGTAATCCCCCAGATTCACTGTCAGTGAAACAGAGACCGTTCTCCCCCAGATTCACTGTCAGTGAAACAGAGACCGTTCTCCCCCAGATTCACTGTCGGTGAAACAGAGACCGTACTCCCCCCGATTCACTGTCAGTGGAACAGTGACGTAGTCACCCAGAGTCACTCTCAGTGAAACACAGACAGTACGCCCCCAGATTCAGTGTCTGTGAAACACAAACGGTACTTCCACAGATTCACTGTCAATGAAACAGAGACCGTACTCCCCCAGATTCACTGACAGTGTAACATAGACGGTACTACCCCAGATTCACTGTCAGTGAAACAGCTACCGTTCTCCCCCGATTCACTGTCAGTGAAACAGAGACCGTACTCCCCCAGATCCACTGCCATTGAAACAGAGAACGTACTCTTTAGATTCACTGTCAGTGAAAGAGAGACTGTACTCACTCAGATTCACTGTCAGTGAAAGAGAGACTGTACGCCCCCTGATGCACCGTCAGTGAAATAGAGATCGTACTCTCCCTCCTTCACTGACAGTGAAACAGAGACAGTACGTCCCCAGATTCACTTTCTGTGAAACAGAGACTGTACTCCCACGGAGTCACTGTCAGTGAAATAGAGTCCGTAGTCCTGCTGATTCACTTTCCGTGAAACATTGACCGTAGTCTCCCAGATTCACTAACAGGGAAACAGAGACAGTACGGCCCCAGATACACTGTGGGAGAAACAGAGACCGTACACCCCAGATTCACTGACAGTGAAATAGAGACTGAACGCCCCCAGATTCACTGTCAGTGGAACTGTGACCATACTCCCCCAGAATCACTGGCAGTAAAGCATTGTCAGTACTCGCCCAGATTGACTGTCAGTGAAACAGAGTCCGTAGTCCCCCTGATTCACTGTCAGTGAAACAGCTACCATACTCCCCCCAATTCACTGTCAGTGGAACTGTGACCGTAATCCCCCAGAATCACTGGCAGTGAAGCAGTGTCAGTACTCCCCCAGAATCTCTGGCAGTGAAGCAGTTTCAGTACTCACCCAGATTCACTGTCTGTGAAACAGAGACAGTACACCCCCAGATTCACGGTCAGTGAAACACAGATGGTACTTCCCCAGATTCACTGTCAGTGAAACAGAGACCATACTTCCCCAGATTCACGGTCAGTGAAACACAGATGGTACTTCCCCAGATTCACTGTCAGTGAAACAGAGACCATACTCCCCCAGATTCACTGTCAGTGAAACAGAGACCATACTCACCAAGATTCACTGACATTGAAACAGAGACAGTACGCGCCCAGATTCACGGTCAGTGAAATACAGATGGTACTTCCCCAGATTCACAGCCAGTGAAACAGAGACAATACTCCCCCAGATTCACGGTCAGTGAAACACAGATGGTACTTCCCCAGATTCACTGTAAGTGAAACAGAGACCATACTCACCAAGATTCACTGACATTGAAACAGAGACAGTACGCGCCCAGATTCACGGTCAGTGAAACACAGATGGTACTTCCCCAGATTCACAGCCAGTGAAACAGAGACCATACTCCCCCAGATTCACTGACATTGAAACAGAGACTGTACTCCACCAGATTCATGGTCAGTGAAACAGCTACAGTACTTCCCCCGATTCACTGTCAGTGGAACTGTGACCGTAGTCCCCCAGAATCACTGGCAGTGAAGCAGTGTCAGTACTCCCCCAGATTCATTGGCAGTGAAGCAGTTTCAGTACTCACCCAGATTCACTGTCTGTGAAACAGAGGCAATACACCCCCAGATTCACTGTCTGTGAAACAGAGACAGTATTCCCCTGTTACACTGTCAGTGAAACAGAGATGGTACTCCGCAGATTCACTGTCAGTGAAACAGTGACCGTAATCCCCAGATTCACTGACAGTGAAACTGATACTGTACGCCCCCAGATTCACTGTCGGTGAAACAGAGACCGTACTCCCCCTTATTCACTGTCAGTGGAACAGTGACGTAGTCCTCCAGAGTCACTGTCAGTGAAACACAGATGGTACTTCCCCAGATTCACTGTCAGTGAAACAGAGACCATACTCACCAAGATTCCCTGACATTGAAACAGAGACAGTACGCGCCAAGATTCACGGTCAGTGAAACACAGATGGTACTTCCCCAGATTCACAGCCAGAGAAACAGAGACCATACTCCCCCAGATTCACGGTCAGTGAAACACAGATGGTACTTCCCCAGATTCACAGCCAGTGAAACAGAGACCATACTCCGCCAGATTTACAGACATTGAAACAGAGACTGTACTCCCCCAGATTCACGGTCAGTGAAACACAGATGGTACTTCCCCAGATTCACAGCCAGTGAAACAGAGACCATACTCCCCCAGATTCACTGACATTGAAACAGAGTCTGTACTACACCAGTTTCACGGTCAGTGAAACACAGATGTTACTTCCCCAGATTCACAGCCAGTGAAACAGAGACCATACTCCCCCAGATTCACTGTCAGTGGAACTGTGACCGTACTCCCCCCGATTCACTGTCAGTGGAACTGTGACCGTAGTCCCCCAGAATCACTGGCAGTGAAGCAGTTTCAGTACTCCCCCAGATTCTCTGTCTGTGAAACGGAGGCAGTATTCCCCTGATACACTGTCAGTGAAACAGAGACCGTTCTCCCCCAGATTCACTGTCAGTGAAACAGCTACCGTACTGCCCCTGATTCACTGTCAGGGTACAGTGACGTATTCCCCAGAGTCACTGACAGTGAAACATAGACGGTACTCCCCGTGATTCACTGTCAGTGGAACAGTGACATAGTCCCCCAGAGTCACTGTCAGTGAAACAGAGTCTGTAGTCCCCCAGATTCACTAACAGGGAAACAGAGACTGTACGGCCCCAGATTCACTGTCAGTGAAACAGAGACCGTAGTCCCCCAGATTCACTAACAGGGAAACAGAGACTGTACGGCCCCAGATTCACTGTCAGTGAAACAGAGACCGTACTCACCCGATTCACTGTCAGTGGAACTGTGACCGTAGTCCACCAAAATCAATGTGTGTGAAACAGAGACTGTAATCCCCCAGTTTCACTGTCAGTGAAACAGACACCGTACTCCCCCGATTCACTGTCAGTGGAACTGTGACCGTAGTTCCGCAGAATCACTGGCAGTGAAGCAGTTTCAGTACTCCCCCAGATTCTCTGTCTGTGAAACGGAGGCAGTATTCCACCGATACACTGTCAGTGAAACAGAGACCGTACTCTCCCAGATTCACTGTCGGTGAAACAGAGACCGTACTCCCCCAGAGTCACTGTCAGTGAAACACAGACTTTACGCCCCCGGATTCACTGTCAGTGAAACAGAGACCGTAATCCCCCAGATTCACTGTCAGTGAAACAGAAAACGTTCTCCCCCAGATTCACTGTCAGTGAAACAGAGTCCGTTCTCCCCCAGATTCACTGTCAGTGAAACAGAGACCGTTCTCCCCCAGATTCACTGTCGGTGAAACAGAGACCGTACTCCCCCCGATTCACTGTCAGTGGAACAGTGACGTAGTCACCCAGAGTCACTGTCAGTGAAACACAGACAGTACGCCCCCAGATTCAGTGTCTGTGAAACACAAACGGTACTTCCACTGATTCACTGTCAATGAAACAGAGACCGTACTCCCCCAGATTCACTGACAGTGTAACATAGACGGTACTACCCCAGATTCACTGTCAGTGAAACAGCTACCGTTCTCCCCCTGATTCACTGAAAGTGAAACTGAGACCGTACTCCCCCAGATCCACTGCCATTGAAACAGAGAACGTACTCTTTAGATTCACTGTCAGTGAAAGAGAGACTGTACGCCCCCTGATGCACCGTCAGTGAAATAGAGATCGTACTCTCCCTCCTTCACTGACAGTGAAACAGAGACAGTACGTCCCCAGATTCACTTTCTGTGAAACAGAGACTGTACTCCAACGGAGTCACTGTCAGTGAAATAGAGTCCGTAGTCCTGCTGATTCACTGTGAGTGAAACAGAGTCCGTAATCCCCCAGATTCACTGTCAGTGGATCAGTGACCATTGTCCGGCAGTTTCACTGTCCGTGAAACATTGACCGTAGTCTCCCAGATTCACTAACAGGGAAACAGAGACAGTACGGCCCCAGATACACTGTGGGAGAAACAGAGACCGTACACCCCAGATTCACTGACAGTGAAATAGAGACTGAACGCCCCCAGATTCACTGTCAGTGGAACTGTGACCATACTCCCCCAGAATCACTGGCAGTAAAGCATTGTCAGTACTCGCCCAGATTGACTGTCAGTGAAACAGAGTCCGTAGTCCCCCTGATTCACTGTCAGTGAAACAGCTACCGTACTCCCCCCAATTCACTGTCAGTGGAACTGTGACCGTAATCCCCCAGAATCACTGGCAGTGAAGCAGTGTCAGTACTCCCACAGAATCTCTGGCAGTGAAGCAGTTTCAGTACTCACCCAGATTCACTGTCTGTGAAACAGAGACAGTACACCCCCAGATTTAGAGTCTGTGAAACAGAGACTGTATTCCCCCGATACACTGTCAGTGAAACAGAGACCTTACTCCACCAGCTTCACAGACAGTGAAACAGAGACTGTACGCCCCCAGTTCACTGACAGTGAAACAGAGACCATAATCCCACAGATTCACTGTCAGTGAAACTGATACTGTACGCCCCCAGATTCACTGTCGGTGAAACAGAGACCGTACTCCCCCGATTCACTGTCAGTGGAACAGTGACGTAGTCCCCCAGTGTCATTGTCGGAGAAACAGAGACTGTACTCCCCCAGATTCACTGACAGTGAAATAGAGACTGTACTCCCCCAGATTCACGGTCAGTGAAACACAGATGGTACTTCCCCAGATTCACAGCCAGTGAAACAGAGACCATACTCCCCCAGATTCACGGTCAGTGAAACACAGATGGTACTTCCCCAGATTCACAGCCAGTGAAACAGAGACCATACTTCCCCAGATTCACTGTCAGTGAAACAGAGACCATACTCACCAAGATTCACTGACATTGAAACAGAGACAGTACGTGCCCAGATTCACTGTCAGTGAAACAGAGAACGTACTCTTTAGATTCACTGTCAGTGAAAGAGAGACTGTACTCACTCAGATTCACTGTCAGTGAAAGAGAGACTGTACGCCCCCTGATGCACCGTCAGTGAAATAGAGATCGTACTCTCCCTCCTTCACTGACAGTGAAACAGAGACAGTACGTCCCCAGATTCACTTTCTGTGAAACAGAGACTGTACTCCCACGGAGTCACTGTCAGTGAAATAGAGTCCGTAGTCCTGCTGATTCACTGTCCGTGAAACATTGACCGTAGTCTCCCAGATTCACTAACAGGGAAACAGAGACAGTACGGCCCCAGATACACTGTGGGAGAAACAGAGACCGTACACCCCAGATTCACTGACAGTGAAATAGAGAATGAACGCCCCCAGATTCACTGTCAGTGGAACTGTGACCATACTCCCCCAGAATCACTGGCAGTAAAGCATTGTCAGTACTCGCCCAGATTGACTGTCAGTGAAACAGAGTCCGTAGTCCCCCTGATTCACTGTCAGTGAAACAGCTACCATACTCCCCCCAATTCACTGTCAGTGGAACTGTGACCGTAATCCCCCAGAATCACTGGCAGTGAAACAGAGACCGTAGCCCCCCAGATTCACTGTCAGTGAAACAGAGACTGTACGGCCCCAGATTCACTGTCAGTAAAAAAGCTAGCGTAATCCCCCGATTCACTGTCAGTGGAACTGTGACCGTAGTCCCCCAGAATCACTGGCAGTGAAGCAGTTTCAGTACTCCCCCAGATTCTCTGTCTGTGAAACGGAGGCAGTATTCCCCCGAAACACTGTCAGTGAAACAGAGACCGTACTCCCCCAGATTCACTGTCGGTGAAACAGAGACCGTACTCCCCCAGAGTCACTGTCAGTGAAACACAGACTTTACGCCCCCGGATTCACTGTCAGTGAAACAGAGACCGTAATCCCCCAGATTCACTGTCAGTGAAACAGAGACCGTTCTCCCCCAGATTCACTGTCAGTGAAACAGAGACCGTTCTCCCCCAGATTCACTGTCGGTGAAACAGAGACCGTACTCCCCCCGATTCACTGTCAGTGGAACAGTGACGTAGTCACCCAGAGTCACTCTCAGTGAAACACAGACAGTACGCCCCCAGATTCAGTGTCTGTGAAACACAAACGGTACTTCCACAGATTCACTGTCAATGAAACAGAGACCGTACTCCCCCAGATTCACTGACAGTGTAACATAGACGGTACTACCCCAGATTCACTGTCAGTGAAACAGCTACCGTTCTCCCCCTGATTCACTGTCAGTGAAACAGAGACCGTACTCCCCCAGATCCACTGCCATTGAAACAGAGAACGTACTCTTTAGATTCACTGTCAGTGAAAGAGAGACTGTACTCACTCAGATTCACTGTCAGTGAAAGAGAGACTGTACGCCCCCTGATGCACCGTCAGTGAAATAGAGATCGTACTCTCCCTCCTTCACTGACAGTGAAACAGAGACAGTACGTCCCCAGATTCACTTTCTGTGAAACAGAGACTGTACTCCCACGGAGTCACTGTCAGTGAAATAGAGTCCGTAGTCCTGCTGATTCACTGTCCGTGAAACATTGACCGTAGTCTCCCAGATTCACTAACAGGGAAACAGAGACAGTACGGCCCCAGATACACTGTGGGAGAAACAGAGACCGTACACCCCAGATTCACTGACAGTGAAACAGAGACTGAACGCCCCCAGATTCACTGTCAGTGGAACTGTGACCATACTCCCCCAGAATCACTGGCAGTAAAGCATTGTCAGTACTCGCCCAGATTGACTGTCAGTGAAACAGAGTCCGTAGTCCCCCTGATTCACTGTCAGTGAAACAGCTACCATACTCCCCCCAATTCACTGTCAGTGGAACTGTGACCGTAATCCCCCAGAATCACTGGCAGTGAAGCAGTGTCAGTACTCCCCCAGAATCTCTGGCAGTGAAGCAGTTTCAGTACTCACCCAGATTCACTGTCTGTGAAACAGAGACAGTACACCCCCAGATTCACGGTCAGTGAAACACAGATGGTACTTCCCCAGATTCACTGTCAGTGAAACAGAGACCATACTCCCCCAGATTCACGGTCAGTGAAACACAGATGGTACTTCCCCAGATTCACTGTCAGTGAAACAGAGACCATACTCCCCCAGATTCACTGTCAGTGAAACAGAGACCATACTCACCAAGATTCACTGACATTGAAACAGAGACAGTACGCGCCCAGATTCACGGTCAGTGAAATACAGATGGTACTTCCCCAGATTCACAGCCAGTGAAACAGAGACAATACTCCCCCAGATTCACGGTCAGTGAAACACAGATGGTACTTCCCCAGATTCACTGTAAGTGAAACAGAGACCATACTCACCAAGATTCACTGACATTGAAACAGAGACAGTACGCGCCCAGATTCACGGTCAGTGAAACACAGATGGTACTTCCCCAGATTCACAGCCAGTGAAACAGAGACCATACTCCCCCAGATTCACTGACATTGAAACAGAGACTGTACTCCACCAGATTCATGGTCAGTGAAACTGCTACAGTACTTCCCCCGATTCACTGTCAGTGGAACTGTGACCGTAGTCCCCCAGAATCACTGGCAGTGAAGCAGTGTCAGTACTCCCCCAGATTCACTGGCAGTGAAGCAGTTTCAGTACTCACCCAGATTCACTGTCTGTGAAACAGAGGCAATACACCCCCAGATTCACTGTCTGTGAAACAGAGACAGTATTCCCCTGTTACACTGTCAGTGAAACAGAGATGGTACTCCCCAGATTCACTGTCAGTGAAACAGTGACCGTAATCCCCAGATTCACTGACAGTGAAACTGATACTGTACGCCCCCAGATTCACTGTCGGTGAAACAGAGACCGAACTCCCCCTGATTCACTGTCAGTGGAACAGTGACGTAGTCCTCCAGAGTCACTGTCAGTGAAACACAGATGGTACTTCCCCAGATTCACTGTCAGTGAAACAGAGACCATACTCACCAAGATTCCCTGACATTGAAACAGAGACAGTACGCGCCAAGATTCACGGTCAGTGAAACACAGATGGTACTTCCCCAGATTCACAGCCAGAGAAACAGAGACCATACTCCCCCAGATTCACGGTCAGTGAAACACAGATGGTACTTCCCCAGATTCACAGCCAGTGAAACAGAGACCATACTCCGCCAGATTTACAGACATTGAAACAGAGACAGTACACCCCCAGATTTAGAGTCTGTGAAACAGAGACTGTATTCCCCCGATACACTGTCAGTGAAACAGAGACCTTACTCCACCAGCTTCACAGACAGTGAAACAGAGACTGTACGCCCCCAGTTCACTGACAGTGAAACAGAGACCATAATCCCACAGATTCACTGTCAGTGAAACTGATACTGTACGCCCCCAGATTCACTGTCGGTGAAACAGAGACCGTACTCCCCCGATTCACTGTCAGTGGAACAGTGACGTAGTCCCCCAGTGTCATTGTCGGAGAAACAGAGACTGTACTCCCCCAGATACACTGACAGTGAAATAGAGACTGTACTCCCCCAGATTCACGGTCAGTGAAACACAGATGGTACTTCCCCAGATTTACAGCCAGTGAAACAGAGACCATACTCCCCCAGATTCACGGTCAGTGAAACACAGATGGTACTTCCCCAGATTCACAGCCAGTGAAACAGAGACCATACTTCCCCAGATTCACTGTCAGTGAAACAGAGACCATACTCACCAAGATTCACTGACATTGAAACAGAGACAGTACGTGCCCAGATTCACTGTCAGTGAAAGACAGATGGTACTTCCCCAGATTCACAGCCAGAGAAACAGAGACCATACTCCCCCAGATTCACAGACATTGAAACAGAGACTGTACTCCCCCAGATTCACGGTCAGTGAAACACAGATGGTACTTCCCCAGATTCACAGCCAGTGAAACAGAGACCATACTCCCCCAGATTCACTGACATTGAAACAGAGACTGTACTTCCCCCGGAGTCACTGTCAGTGAAATAGAGTCCGTAGTCCTGCTGATTCACTGTGTGTGAAACAGAGTCCGTAATCCCCCAGATTCACTGTCAGTGGATCAGTGACCATTGTCCGGCAGTTTCACTGTCCGTGAAACATTGACCGTAGTCTCCCAGATTCACTAACAGGGAAACAGAGACAGTACGGCCCCAGATACACTGTTGGAGAAACAGAGACCGTACACCCCAGATTCACTGACAGTGAAATAGAGACTGAACGCCCCCAGATTCACTGTCAGTGGAACTGTGACCATACTCCCCCAGAATCACTGGCAGTAAAGCATTGTCAGTACTCGCCCAGATTGACTGTCAGTGAAACAGAGTCCGTAGTCCCCTTGATTCACTGTCAGTGAAACAGCTACCGTACTCCCTCCAATTCACTGTCAGTGGAACTGTGACCGTAATCCCCCAGAATCACTGGCAGTGAAGCAGTGTCAGTACTCCCCCAGAATCTCTGGCAGTGAAGCAGTTTCAGTACTCACCCAGATTCACTGTCTGTGAAACAGAGACAGTACACCCCCAGATTCACTGTCTGTGAAACAGAGACAGTATTCCCCCGATACACTGTCAGTGAAACAGAGACCGTACTCCACCAGCTTCACAGACAGTGAAACAGAGACTGTATGCCCCCAGTTCACTGACAGTGAAACAGAGACCATAATCCCACAGATTCACTGTCAGTGAAACTGATACTGTTCGCCCCCAGATTCACTGTCGGTGAAACAGAGACCGTACTCCCCCGATTCACTGTCAGTGGAACAGTGACGTAGTCCCCCAGTGTCATTGTCAGTGAAACACAGACTGTACGCCCCCAGATTCAGTGTCTGTGAAACACAAATGGTACTTCCACAGATTCACTGTCAGTGAAACATAGACGGTACTCCCCCAGATTCACTGTCAGTGAAACAGAGACAATACTCCCCCAGATTCACTGTCAGTGAAACAGAGACAATACTTCCCCAGATTCACTGTCAGTGAAACAGAGACCGTATTAAACAAGATTCACTGTCAGTGAAGCAGAAATAGTTCTCACCGAGATTCACTGTCAGTGAAGCAGAGACGGTATACTCCAGATTCACTGTCAGTGAAATAGAGACTACTCCCCCAGATTCACGGTCAGTGAAACACAGATGGTACTTCCCCAGATTCACTGTCAGTGAAACAGAGATGGTACTCCCCAGATTCTCTGTCAGAGAAACAGAGACTTTACTCCCCCAGATTCACTGACAGTGAAATAGAGACTGTACTCCCCCAGATTCACTGTCAGAGAAACACAGATGGTACTTCCCCAGATTCACTGTCAGTGAAACAGAGACCATACTCACCAAGATTCACTGACATTGAAACAGAGACAGTACGTGCCTAGATTCACGGTCAGTGAAACACAGATGGTACTTCCCCAGATTCACAGCCAGTGAAACAGAGACCATACTCATCCAGATTCACGGTCAGTGAAACACAGATGGTACTTCCCCAGATTCACTGTCAGTGAAACAGAGACCATACTCCCCCAGATTCACAGACATTGAAACAGAGACTGTACGTGCCCAGATTCACGGTCAGTGAAACACAGATGGTACTTCCCCAGATTCACAGCCAGAGAAACAGAGACCATACTCCCCCAGATTCACAGACATTGAAACAGAGACTGTACTCCCCCAGATTCACGGTCAGTGAAACACAGATGGTACTTCCCCAGATTCACAGCCAGTGAAACAGAGACCATACTCCCCCAGATTCACTGACATTGAAACAGAGACTGTACTCCCCCAGATTCACGGTCAGTGAAACACAGATGGTACTTCCCCAGATTCACAGCCAGTGAAACAGAGACCATACTCCCCCAGATTCACTGACATTGAAACAGAGACTGTACTCCACCAGATTCATGGTCAGTGAAACAGCTACAGTACTTCCCCCGATTCACTGTCAGTGCAACTGTGACCGTAGTCCCCCAGAATCACTGGCAGTGAAGCAGTGTCAGTACTCCCCCAGATTCACTGGCAGTGAAGCAGTTTCAGTACTCACCCAGATTCACTGTCTGTGAAACAGAGGCAATACACCCCCAGATTCACTGTCTGTGAAACAGAGACAGTATTCCCCTGTTACACTGTCAGTGAAACAGAGATGGTACTCCCCAGATTCACTGTCAGTGAAACAGTGACCGTAATCCCCAGATTCACTGACAGTGAAACTGATACTGTACGCCCCCAGATTCACTGTCGGTGAAACAGAGACCGTACTCCCCCTGATTCACAGTCAGTGGAACAGTGACGTAGTCCTCCAGAGTCACTGTCAGTGAAACACAGATGGTACTTCCCCAGATTCACTGTCAGTGAAACAGAGACCATACTCACCAAGATTCCCTGACATTGAAACAGAGACAGTACGCGCCAAGATTCACGGTCAGTGAAACACAGATGGTACTTCCCCAGATTCACTGTCAGTGAAACAGAGACCATACTCACCAAGATTCCCTGACATTGAAACAGAGACAGTACGCGCCAAGATTCACGGTCAGTGAAACACAGATGGTACTTCCCCAGATTCACAGCCAGAGAAACAGAGACCATACTCCCCCAGATTCACTGTCAGTGAAACAGAGACATTACTCCGCCAGATTTACAGACATTGAAACAGAGACTGTACTCCCCCAGATTCATGGTCAGTGAAACACAGATGGTACTTCCCCAGATTCACAGCCAGTGAAACAGAGACCATACTCCCCCAGATTCACGGTCAGTGAAACACAGATGGTACTTCCCCAGATTCACTGTCAGTGAAAGACAGATGTTACTTCCCCAGATTGACTGTCAGTGAAACAGAGTCCGTAGTCCCCCGATTCACTGTCAGTGAAACAGCTACCGTACTCCCCCCGATTCACTGTCAGTGGAACTGTGACCGTAGTCCCCCAGAATCACTGGCAGTGAAGCAGTGTCAGTACCCCCCAGATTCACTGACAGTGAAACATAGACGGTACTCTCAGTGATTCACTGTCAGTGAAACAGAGTCTGTAGTCCCGCTGATTCACTGTGAGTGAAACAGAGTCCGTAATCCCCAGATTCACTGTCCGTGAAACAGAGACCGTAGTCCCCCAGATTCACTAACAGGGAAACAGAGACTGTACGGCCCCAGATTCACTGTCAGTGAAACAGAGACCGTACTCCCCCGATTCACTGTCAGTGGAAATGTGACCGTAGTCCCCCAGAATCACTGGCAGTGAAGCAGTTTCAGTACTCCCCCAGATTCTCTGTCTGTGAAACGGAGGCAGTATTCCCCCGATACACTGTCAGTGAAACAGAGACCGTACTCCCCCAGATTCACTGTTGGTGAAACAGAGACCGTACTCCCCCAGAGTCACTGTCAGTGAAACACAGACTTTACGCCCCCGGATTCACTGTCAGTGAAACAGAGACCGTAATCCCCCAGATTCACTGTCAGTGAAACAGAGACCGTTCTCCCCCAGATTCACTGTCGGTGAAACAGAGACCGTAGTCCCCCCGATTCCCTGTCAGTGGAACAGTGACGTAGTCACCCAGAGTCACTGTCAGTGAAACACAGACAGTACGCCCCCAGATTCAGTGTCTGTGAAACACAAACGGTACTTCCACAGATTCACTGTCAATGAAACAGAGACGGTACTACCCCTGATTCACTGTCAGTGAAACAGAGACCGTACTCCCCCAGATCCACTGCCATTGAAACAGAGAACGTACTCTTTAGATTCACTGTCAGTGAAAGAGAGACTGTACTCACTCAGATTCACTGTCAGTGAAAGAGAGACTGTACGCCCCCTGATGCACCGTCAGTGAAATAGAGATCGTACTCTCCCTCCTTCACTGACAGTGAAACAGAGACAGTACGTCCCCAGATTCACTTTCTGTGAAACAGAGACTGTACTCCCACGGAGTCACTGTCAGTGAAATAGAGTCCGTAGTCCTGCTGATTCACTGTCCGTGAAACATTGACCGTAGTCTCCCAGATTCACTAACAGGGAAACAGAGACAGTACGGCCCCAGATTCACTGTCAGTGAAACAGAGACCGTTCTCCCCCAGATTCACTGTCGGTGAAACAGAGACCGTACTCCCCCCGATTCACTGTCAGTGGAACAGTGACGTAGTCCCCCAGAGTCACTGTCAGTGAAACACAGACAGTACGCCCCCAGATTCAGTGTCTGTGAAACACAAACGGTACTTCCACAGATTCACTGTCAATGAAACAGAGACCGTACTCCCCCAGATTCACTGACAGTGTAACATAGACGGTACTACCCCAGATTCACTGTCAGTGAAACAGCTACCGTTCTCCCCCTGATTCACTGAAAGTGAAACTGAGACCGTACTCCCCCAGATCCACTGCCATTGAAACAGAGAACGTACTCTTTAGATTCACTGTCAGTGAAAGAGAGACTGTACGCCCCCTGATGCACCGTCAGTGAAATAGAGATCGTACTCTCCCTCCTTCACTGACAGTGAAACAGAGACAGTACGTCCCCAGATTCACTTTCTGTGAAACAGAGACTGTACTCCAACGGAGTCACTGTCAGTGAAATAGAGTCCGTAGTCCTGCTGATTCACTGTGAGTGAAACAGAGACCATTCTTCCCCAGATTCACTGTCAGTGAAACAGAGACCATACTCACCAAGATTCACTGACATTGAAACAGAGACAGTACGTGCCCAGATTCACTGTCAGTGAAAGACAGATGGTACTTCCCCAGATTCACAGCCAGAGAAACAGAGACCATACTCCCCCAGATTCACAGACATTGAAACAGAGACTGTACTCCCCCAGATTCACGGTCAGTGAAACACAGATGGTACTTCCCCAGATTCACAGCCAGTGAAACAGAGACCATACTCCCCCAGATTCACTGACATTGAAACAGAGACTGTACTTCCCCCGGAGTCACTGTCAGTGAAATAGAGTCCGTAGTCCTGCTGATTCACTGTGTGTGAAACAGAGTCCGTAATCCCCCAGATTCACTGTCAGTGGATCAGTGACCATTGTCCGGCAGTTTCACTGTCCGTGAAACATTGACCGTAGTCTCCCAGATTCACTAACAGGGAAACAGAGACAGTACGGCCCCAGATACACTGTTGGAGAAACAGAGACCGTACACCCCAGATTCACTGACAGTGAAATAGAGACTGAACGCCCCCAGATTCACTGTCAGTGGAACTGTGACCATACTCCCCCAGAATCACTGGCAGTAAAGCATTGTCAGTACTCGCCCAGATTGACTGTCAGTGAAACAGAGTCCGTAGTCCTCTTGATTCACTGTCAGTGAAACAGCTACCGTACTCCCTCCAATTCACTGTCAGTGGAACTGTGACCGTAATCCCCCAGAATCACTGGCAGTGAAGCAGTGTCAGTACTCCCCCAGAATCTCTGGCAGTGAAGCAGTTTCAGTACTCACCCAGATTCACTGTCTGTGAAACAGAGACAGTACACCCCCAGATTCACTGTCTGTGAAACAGAGACAGTATTCCCCCGATACACTGTCAGTGAAACAGAGACCGTACTCCACCAGCTTCACAGACAGTGAAACAGAGACTGTATGCCCCCAGTTCACTGACAGTGAAACAGAGACCATAATCCCACAGATTCGCTGTCAGTGAAACTGATACTGTTCGCCCCCAGATTCACTGTCGGTGAAACAGAGACCGTACTCCCCCGATTCACTGTCAGTGGAACAGTGACGTAGTCCCCCAGTGTCATTGTCAGTGAAACACAGACTGTACGCCCCCAGATTCAGTGTCTGTGAAACACAAATGGTACTTCCACAGATTCACTGTCAGTGAAACATAGACGGTACTCCCCCAGATTCACTGTCAGTGAAACAGAGACAATACTTCCCCAGATTCACTGTCAGTGAAATAGAGACTACTCCCCCAGATTCACGGTCAGTGAAACACAGATGGTACTTCCCCAGATTCACTGTCAGAGAAACAGAGACTGTACTCCCCCAGATTCACTGACAGTGAAATAGAGACTGTACTCCCCCAGATTCACTGTCAGTGAAACACAGATGGTACTTCCCCAGATTCACTGTCAGTGAAACAGAGACCATACTCACCAAGATTCACTGACATTGAAACAGAGACAGTACGTGCCTAGATTCACGGTCAGTGAAACACAGATGGTACTTCCCCAGATTCACAGCCAGTGAAACAGAGACCATACTCACCCAGATTCACGGTCAGTGAAACACAGATGGTACTTCCCCAGATTCACTGTCAGTGAAACAGAGACCATACTCCCCCAGATTCACAGACATTGAAACAGAGACTGTACGTGCCCAGATTCACGGTCAGTGAAACACAGATGGTACTTCCCCAGATTCACAGCCAGAGAAACAGAGACCATACTCCCCCAGATTCACAGACATTGAAACAGAGACTGTACTCCCCCAGATTCACGGTCAGTGAAACACAGATGGTACATCCCCAGATTCACAGCCAGTGAAACAGAGACCATACTCCCCCAGATTCACTGACATTGAAACAGAGACTGTACTCCACCAGATTCATGGTCAGTGAAACAGCTACAGTACTTCCCCCGATTCACTGTCAGTGGAACTGTGACCGTAGTCCCCCAGAATCACTGGCAGTGAAGCAGTGTCAGTACTCCCCCAGATTCACTGGCAGTGAAGCAGTTTCAGTACTCACCCAGATTCACTGTCTGTGAAACAGAGGCAATACACCCCCAGATTCACTGTCTGTGAAACAGAGACAGTATTCCCCTGTTACACTGTCAGTGAAACAGAGATGGTACTCCCCAGATTCACTGTCAGTGAAACAGTGACCGTAATCCCCAGATTCACTGACAGTGAAACTGATACTGTACGCCCCCAGATTCACTGTCGGTGAAACAGAGACCGTACTCCCCCTGATTCACTGTCAGTGGAACAGTGACGTAGTCCTCCAGAGTCACTGTCAGTGAAACACAGATGGTACTTCCCCAGATTCACTGTCAGTGAAACAGAGACCATACTCACCAAGATTCCCTGACATTGAAACAGAGACAGTACGCGCCAAGATTCACGGTCAGTGAAACACAGATGGTACTTCCCCAGATTCACTGTCAGTGAAACAGAGACCATACTCACCAAGATTCCCTGACATTGAAACAGAGACAGTACGCGCCAAGATTCACGGTCAGTGAAACACAGATGGTACTTCCCCAGATTCACAGCCAGAGAAACAGAGACCATACTCCCCCGATTCACTGTCAGTGGAACAGTGACGTAGTCCCCCAGTGTCATTGTCAGTGAAACACAGACTGTACGCCCCCAGATTCAGTGTCTGTGAAACACAAATGGTACTTCCACAGATTCACTGTCAGTGAAACATAGACGGTACTCCCCCAGATTCACTGTCAGTGAAACAGAGACAATACTTCCCCAGATTCACTGTCAGTGAAACAGAGACCGTATTAAACAAGATTCACTGTCAGTGAAGCAGAAATAGTTCTCACCGAGATTCACTGTCAGTGAAGCAGAGACGGTATACTCCAGATTCACTGTCAGTGAAATAGAGACTACTCCCCCAGATTCACGGTCAGTGAAACACAGATGGTACTTCCCCAGATTCACTGTCAGTGAAACAGAGATGGTACTCCCCAGATTCACTGTCAGAGAAACAGAGACTGTACTCCCCCAGATTCACTGACAGTGAAATAGAGACTGTACTCCCCCAGATTCACTGTCAGTGAAACACAGATGGTACTTCCCCAGATTCACTGTCAGTGAAACAGAGACCATACTCACCAAGATTCACTGACATTGAAACAGAGACAGTACGTGCCTAGATTCACGGTCAGTGAAACACAGATGGTACTTCCCCAGATTCACAGCCAGTGAAACAGAGACCATACTCACCCAGATTCACGGTCAGTGAAACACAGATGGTACTTCCCCAGATTCACTGTCAGTGAAACAGAGACCATACTCCCCCAGATTCACAGACATTGAAACAGAGACTGTACGTGCCCAGATTCACGGTCAGTGAAACACAGATGGTACTTCCCCAGATTCACAGCCAGAGAAACAGAGACCATACTCCCCCAGATTCACAGACATTGAAACAGAGACTGTACTCCCCCAGATTCACGGTCAGTGAAACACAGATGGTACATCCCCAGATTCACAGCCAGTGAAACAGAGACCATACTCCCCCAGATTCACTGACATTGAAACAGAGACTGTACTCCACCAGATTCATGGTCAGTGAAACAGCTACAGTACTTCCCCCGATTCACTGTCAGTGGAACTGTGACCGTAGTCCCCCAGAATCACTGGCAGTGAAGCAGTGTCAGTACTCCCCCAGATTCACTGGCAGTGAAGCAGTTTCAGTACTCACCCAGATTCACTGTCTGTGAAACAGAGGCAATACACCCCCAGATTCACTGTCTGTGAAACAGAGACAGTATTCCCCTGTTACACTGTCAGTGAAACAGAGATGGTACTCCCCAGATTCACTGTCAGTGAAACAGTGACCGTAATCCCCAGATTCACTGACAGTGAAACTGATACTGTACGCCCCCAGATTCACTGTCGGTGAAACAGAGACCGTACTCCCCCTGATTCACTGTCAGTGGAACAGTGACGTAGTCCTCCAGAGTCACTGTCAGTGAAACACAGATGGTACTTCCCCAGATTCACTGTCAGTGAAACAGAGACCATACTCACCAAGATTCCCTGACATTGAAACAGAGACAGTACGCGCCAAGATTCACGGTCAGTGAAACACAGATGGTACTTCCCCAGATTCACTGTCAGTGAAACAGAGACCATACTCACCAAGATTCCCTGACATTGAAACAGAGACAGTACGCGCCAAGATTCACGGTCAGTGAAACACAGATGGTACTTCCCCAGATTCACAGCCAGAGAAACAGAGACCATACTCCCCCGATTCACTGTCAGTGGAACAGTGACGTAGTCCCCCAGTGTCATTGTCAGTGAAACACAGACTGTACGCCCCCAGATTCAGTGTCTGTGAAACACAAATGGTACTTCCACAGATTCACTGTCAGTGAAACATAGACGGTACTCCCCCAGATTCACTGTCAGTGAAACAGAGACAATACTTCCCCAGATTCACTGTCAGTGAAACAGAGACCGTATTAAACAAGATTCACTGTCAGTGAAGCAGAAATAGTTCTCACCGAGATTCACTGTCAGTGAAGCAGAGACGGTATACTCCAGATTCACTGTCAGTGAAATAGAGACTACTCCCCCAGATTCACGGTCAGTGAAACACAGATGGTACTTCCCCAGATTCACTGTCAGTGAAACAGAGATGGTACTCCCCAGATTCACTGTCAGAGAAACAGAGACTGTACTCCCCCAGATTCACTGACAGTGAAATAGAGACTGTACTCCCCCAGATTCACTGTCAGTGAAACACAGATGGTACTTCCCCAGATTCACTGTCAGTGAAACAGAGACCATACTCCCCCAGATTCACAGACATTGAAACAGAGACTGTACGTGCCCAGATTCACGGTCAGTGAAACACAGATGGTACTTCCCCAGATTCACAGCCAGAGAAACAGAGACCATACTCCCCCAGATTCACAGACATTGAAACAGAGACTGTACTCCCCCAGATTCACGGTCAGTGAAACACAGATGGTACATCCCCAGATTCACAGCCAGTGAAACAGAGACCATACTCCCCCAGATTCACTGACATTGAAACAGAGACTGTACTCCACCAGATTCATGGTCAGTGAAACAGCTACAGTACTTCCCCCGATTCACTGTCAGTGGAACTGTGACCGTAGTCCCCCAGAATCACTGGCAGTGAAGCAGTGTCAGTACTCCCCCAGATTCACTGGCAGTGAAGCAGTTTCAGTACTCACCCAGATTCACTGTCTGTGAAACAGAGGCAATACACCCCCAGATTCACTGTCTGTGAAACAGAGACAGTATTCCCCTGTTACACTGTCAGTGAAACAGAGATGGTACTCCCCAGATTCACTGTCAGTGAAACAGTGACCGTAATCCCCAGATTCACTGACAGTGAAACTGATACTGTACGCCCCCAGATTCACTGTCGGTGAAACAGAGACCGTACTCCCCCTGATTCACTGTCAGTGGAACAGTGACGTAGTCCTCCAGAGTCACTGTCAGTGAAACACAGATGGTACTTCCCCAGATTCACTGTCAGTGAAACAGAGACCATACTCACCAAGATTCCCTGACATTGAAACAGAGACAGTACGCGCCAAGATTCACGGTCAGTGAAACACAGATGGTACTTCCCCAGATTCACTGTCAGTGAAACAGAGACCATACTCACCAAGATTCCCTGACATTGAAACAGAGACAGTACGCGCCAAGATTCACGGTCAGTGAAACACAGATGGTACTTCCCCAGATTCACAGCCAGAGAAACAGAGACCATACTCCCCCAGATTCTCTGTCAGTGAAACAGAGACCATACTCCGCCAGATTTACAGACATTGAAACAGAGACTGTACTCCCCCAGATTCATGGTCAGTGAAACACAGATGGTACTTCCCCAGATTCACAGCCAGTGAAACAGAGACCATACTCCCCCAGATTCACGGTCAGTGAAACACAGATGGTACTTCCCCAGATTCACTGTCAGTGAAAGACAGATGGTACTTCCCCAGATTGACTGTCAGTGAAACAGAGTCCGTAGTCCCCCGATTCACTGTCAGTGAAACAGCTACCGTACTCCCCCCGATTCACTGTCAGTGGAACTGTGACCGTAGTCCCCCAGAATCACTGGCAGTGAAGCAGTGTCAGTACTCCCCCAGATTCACTGACAGTGAAACATAGACGGTACTCTCAGTGATTCACTGTCAGTGAAACAGAGTCTGTAGTCCCGCTGATTCACTGTGAGTGAAACAGAGTCCGTAATCCCCAGATTCACTGTCCGTGAAACAGAGACCGTAGTCCCCCAGATTCACTAACAGGGAAACAGAGACTGTACGGCCCCAGATTCACTGTCAGTGAAACTGTGACCGTAGTCCACCAGATTCAGTGTCTGTGAAACAGAGACTGTAATCCCCCAGTTTCACTGTCAGTGAAACAGAGACCGTACTCCCCCGATTCACTGTCAGTGGAACTGTGACCGTAGTCCCCCAGAATCACTGGCAGTGAAGCAGTTTCAGTACTCCCCCAGATTCTCTGTCTGTGAAACGGAGGCAGTATTCCCCCGATACACTGTCAGTGAAACAGAGACCGTACTCCCCCAGATTCACTGTTGGTGAAACAGAGACCGTACTCCCCCAGAGTCACTGTCAGTGAAACACAGACTTTACGCCCCCGGATTCACTGTCAGTGAAACAGAGACCGTAATCCCCCAGATTCACTGTCAGTGAAACAGAGACCGTTCTCCCCCAGATTCACTGTCAGTGAAACAGAAAACGTTCTCGCCCTGATTCACTGTCAGTGAATCAGAGACCGTTCTCCCCCAGATTCACTGTCGGTGAAACAGAGACCGTAGTCCCCCCGATTCCCTGTCAGTGGAACAGTGACGTAGTCACCCAGAGTCACTGTCAGTGAAACACAGACAGTACGCCCCCAGATTCAGTGTCTGTGAAACACAAACGGTACTTCCACAGATTCACTGTCAATGAAACAGAGACCGTACTCCCCCAGATTCACTGACAGTGTAACATAGACGGTACTACCCCAGATTCACTGTCAGTGAAACAGCTACCGTTCTCCCCCTGATTCACTGTCAGTGAAACAGAGACCGTACTCCCCCAGATCCACTGCCATTGAAACAGAGAACGTACTCTTTAGATTCACTGTCAGTGAAAGAGAGACTGTACTCACTCAGATTCACTGTCAGTGAAAGAGAGACTGTACGCCCCCTGATGCACCGTCAGTGAAATAGAGATCGTACTCTCCCTCCTTCACTGACAGTGAAACAGAGACAGTACGTCCCCAGATTCACTTTCAGTGAAACAGAGACTGTACTCCCCCGGATTCACTGTCAGTGAAATAGAGTCCGTAGTCCTGCTGATTCACTGTCAGTGGAACTGTGACCGTAATCCCCCAGAATCACTGGCAGTGAAGCAGTGTCAGTACTCCCCCAGAATCTCTGGCAGTGAAGCAGTTTCAGTACTCACCCAGATTCACTGTCAGTGAAACAGAGACCATACTCCCCCAGATTCACGGTCAGTGAAATACAGATGGTACTTCCCCAGATTCACTGTCAGTGAAACAGAGACCATACTCACCAAGATTCACTGACATTGAAACAGAGACAGTACGTGCCCAGATTCACGGTCAGTGAAACACAGATGGTACTTCCCCAGATTCACAGCCAGTGAAACAGAGACAGTACGTGCCCAGATTCACGGTCAGTGAAACACAGATGGTACTTCCCCAGATTCACAGCCAGAGAAACAGAGACCATACTCCCCCAGATTCACAGACATTGAAACAGAGACTGTACTCCCCCAGATTCACGGTCAGTGAAACACAGATGGTACTTCCCCAGATTCACAGCCAGTGAAACAGAGACCATACTCCCCCAGATTCACTGACATTGAAACAGAGACTGTACACCCCCAGATTCAATGTCGGTGAAACAGAGACCGTACTCCCCCTGATTCACTGTCAGTGGAACAGTGACGTAGTCCTCCAGAGTCACTGTCAGTGAAACACAGATGGTACTTCCCCAGATTCACTGTCAGTGAAACAGAGACCATACTCACCAAGATTCCCTGACATTGAAACAGAGACAGTACGCGCCAAGATTCACGGTCAGTGAAACACAGATGGTACTTCCCCAGATTCACAGCCAGAGAAACAGAGACCATACTCCACCAGATTTACAGACATTGAAACAGAGACTGTACTCCACCAGTTTCACGGTCAGTGAAACACAGATGTTACTTCCCCAGATTCACAGCCAGTGAAACAGAGACCATACTCCCCCAGATTCACTGACATTGAAACAGAGACTGTACTCCACCAGATTCATGGTCAGTGAAACACAGATGGTACTTCCCCAGATTCACAGCCAGTGAAACAGCTACCGTACTCCCCCCGATTCACTGTCAGTGGAACTGTGACCGTAGTCCCCCAGAATCACTGGCAGTGAAGCAGTGTCAGTACTCCCCCAGATTCACTGACAGTGAAACATAGACGGTACTCTCAGTGATTCACTGTCAGTGAAACAGAGTCTGTAGTCCCGCTGATTCATTGTGAGTGAAACAGAGTCCGTAATCCCCAGATTCACTGTCCGTGAAACAGAGACCGTACTCCCCCCGATTCACTGTCAGTGGAACTGTGACCGTAGTCCCCCAGATTCAGTGTCTGTGAAACAGAGACTGTAATCCCCCAGTTTCACTGTCAGTGAAACAGAGACCGTACTCTCCCGATTCACTGTCAGTGGAACTTTGACCGTACTCCCCCAGAATCACTGGCAGTGAAGCAGTGTCAGTACTCCCCCAGATTCACTGACAGTGAAACATAGACGGTACTCTCAGTGATTCACTGTCAGTGAAACAGAGTCTGTAGTCCCGCTGATTCACTGTGAGTGAAACAGAGTCCGTAATCCCCAGATTCACTGTCCGTGAAACAGAGACCGTAGTCCCCCAGATTCACTAACAGGGAAACAGAGACAGTACTCCCCCTGATTCACTGTCAGTGGAACTGTGACCGTAGTCCACCAAATTCAGTGTCTGTGGAACTGTGACCGTAGTCCACCAGATTCAGTGTCTGTGAAACAGAGACTGTAATCCCCCAGTTTCACTGTCAGTGAAACAGAGACCGTACTCCCCGGATTCACTGTCAGTGGAACTGTGACCGTAGTCCACCAGAATCACTGGCAGTGAAGCAGTTTCAGTACTCCCCCAGATTCTCTGTCTGTGAAATGGAGGCAGTATTCCCCTGATACACTGTCAGTGAAACAGAGACCGTTCTCCCCCAGATTGACTGTCAGTGAAACAGCTACCGTACTGCCCGGGATTCACTGTCAGGGAACAGTGACGTATTCCCCTGAGTTACTGACAGTGAAACATAGACGGTACTCCCCGTGATTCACTGTCAGTGGAACAGTGACATAGTCCCCCAGAGTCACTGTCAGTGAAACAGAGTCCGTAATC
Source organism: Hemitrygon akajei (assembly GCF_048418815.1). NCBI lineage: Eukaryota > Metazoa > Chordata > Chondrichthyes > Myliobatiformes > Dasyatidae > Hemitrygon > Hemitrygon akajei. The sequence continues at coordinate 88,613,261 of NC_133128.1, forward strand.
CCCAGATTCACTGTCCGTGAAACAGAGACCGTAGTCCCCCAGATTCACTAACAGGGAAACAGAGACTGTACAGCCCCAGATACACTGTGGGTGAAACAGAGACCGTACACCCCAGATTCACTGTTGGTGAAACAGAGACCGTACTCCCCCAGAGTCACTGTCAGTGAAACACAGACTTTACGCCCCCGGATTCACTGTCAGTGAAACAGAGACCGTAATCCCCCAGATTCACTGTCAGTGAAACAGAGACCGTTCTCCCCCAGATTCACTGTCAGTGAAACAGAAAACGTTCTCCCCCAGATTCACTGTCAGTGAAACAGAGACCGTTCTCCCCCAGATTCACTGTCAGTGAAACAGAGACCGTTCTCCCCCAGATTCACAGTCGGTGAAACAGAGACCGTACTCCCCCCGATTCACTGTCAGTGGAACAGTGACGTAGTCACCCAGAGACACTGTCAGTGAAACACAGACAGTACGCCCCCAGATTCAGTGTCTGTGAAACACAAACGGTACTTCCACAGATTCACTGTCAATGAAACAGAGACCGTACTCCCCCAGATTCACTGACAGTGTAACATAGACGGTACTACCCCAGATTCACTGTCAGTGAAACAGCTACCATTCTCCCCCTGATTCACTGTCAGTGAAGCAGAGACCGTACTCCCCCAGATCCACTGCCATTGAAACAGAGAACGTACTCTTTAGATTCACTGTCAGTGAAAGAGAGACTGTACTCACTCAGATTCACTGTCAGTGAAAGAGAGACTGTACGCCCCCTGATGCACCGTCAGTGAAATAGAGATCGTACTCTCCCTCCTTCACTGACAGTGAAACAGAGACAGTACGTCCCCAGATTCACTTTCTGTGAAACAGAGACTGTACTCCCCCGGAGTCACTGTCAGTGAAATAGAGTCCGTAGTCCTGCTGATTCACTGTGAGTGAAACAGAGTCCGTAATCCCCCAGTTTCACTGTCCGTGAAACATTGACCGTAGTCTCCCAGATTCACTAACAGGGAAACAGAGACAGTACGGCCCCAGATACACTGTGGGAGAAACAGAGACCGTACACCCCAGATTCACTGACAGTGAAATAGAGACTGAACGCCCCCAGATTCACTGTCAGTGGAACTGTGACCATACTCCCCTAGAATCACTGGCAGTAAAGCATTGTCAGTACTCGCCCAGATTGACTGTCAGTGAAACAGAGTCCGTAGTCCCCTTGATTCACTGTCAGTGAAACAGCTACAGTACTCCCTCCAATTCACTGTCAGTGGAACTGTGACCGTAATCCCCCAGAATCACTGGCAGTGAAGCAGTGTCAGTACTCCCCCAGAATCTCTGGCAGTGAAGCAGTTTCAGAACTCACCCAGATTCACTGTCTGTGAAACAGAGACAGTACACCCCCAGATTCACTGTCTGTGAAACAGAGACAGTATTCCCCCGATACACTGTCAGTGAAACAGAGACCGTACTCCACCAGCTTCACAGACAGTGAAACAGAGACTGTACGCCCCCAGTTCACTGACAGTGAAACAGAGACCATAATCCCACAGATTCACTGTCAGTGAAACTGATACTGTACGCCCCCAGATTCACTGTCGGTGAAACAGAGACCGTACTCCCCCGATTCACTGTCAGTGGAACAGTGACGTAGTCCCCCAGTGTCATTGTCAGAGAAACAGAGACTGTACTCCCCCAGATTCACTGACAGTGAAATAGAGACTGTACTCCCCCAGATTCACGGTCAGTGAAACACAGATGGTACTTCCCCAGATTCACTGTCAGTGAAACAGAGACCATACTCCCCCAGATTCACTGACATTGAAACAGAGACAGTACGTGCCCAGATTCACGGTCAGTGAAAGACAGATGGTACTTCCCCAGATTCACTGTCAGTGAAACAGAGACCATACTCACCAAGATTCACTGACATTGAAACAGAGACAGTACGTGCCCAGATTCACGGTCAGTGAAAGACAGATGGTACTTCCCCAGATTCACAGCCAGAGAAACAGAGACCATACTCCCCCAGATTCACAGACATTGAAACAGAGACCATACTCCCCCAGATTCACTGACATTGAAACAGAGACTGTGCTTCCCCCGGAGTCACTGTCAGTGAAATAGAGTCCGTAGTCCTGCTGATTCACTGTGTGTGAAACAGAGTCCGTAATCCCCCAGATTCACTGTCAGTGGATCAGTGACCATTGTCCGGCAGTTTCACTGTCCGTGAAACATTGACCGTAGTCTCCCAGATTCACTAACAGGGAAACAGAGACAGTACGGCCCCAGATACACTGTGGGAGAAACAGAGACCGTACACCCCAGATTCACTGACAGTGAAATAGAGACTGAACGCCCCCAGATTCACTGTCAGTGGAACTGTGACCATACTCCCCCAGAATCACTGGCAGTAAAGCATTGTCAGTACTCGCCCAGATTGACTGTCAGTGAAACAGAGTCCGTAGTCCCCTTGATTCACTGTCAGTGAAACAGCTACCGTACTCCCTCCAATTCACTGTCAGTGGAACTGTGACCGTAATCCCCCAGAATCACTGGCAGTGAAGCAGTGTCAGTACTCCCCCAGAATCTCTGGCAGTGAAGCAGTTTCAGTACTCACCCAGATTCACTGTCTGTGAAACAGAGACAGTACACCCCCAGATTCACTGTCTGTGAAACAGAGACAGTATTCCCCCGATACACTGTCAGTGAAACAGAGACCGTACTCCACCAGCTTCACAGACAGTGAAACAGAGACTGTATGCCCCCAGTTCACTGACAGTGAAACAGAGACCATAATCCCACAGATTCACTGTCAGTGAAACTGATACTGTACGCCCCCAGATTCACTGTCGGTGAAACAGAGACCGTACTCCCCCGATTCACTGTCAGTGGAACAGTGACGTACTCCTCCAGTGTCATTGTCAGTGAAACACAGACTGTACGCCCCCAGATTCAGTGTCTGTGAAACACCAATGGTACTTCCACAGATTCATTGTCAGTGAAACATAGACGGTACTCCCCCAGATTCACTGTCAGTGAAACAGAGACAATACTTCCCCAGATTCACTGTCAGTGAAACAGAGACCGTATTAAACAAGATTCACTGTCAGTGAAGCAGAAATAGTTCTCACCGAGATTCACTGTCAGTGAAGCAGAGACGGTATACACCAGATTCACTGTCAGTGAAATAGAGACTGTACTCCCCCAGATTCACGGTCAGTGAAACACAGATGGTACTTCCCCAGATTCACTGTCAGTGAAACAGAGATGGTACTCCCCAGATTCACTGTCAGAGAAACAGAGACTGTACTCCCCCAGATTCACTGACAGTGAAATAGAGACTGTACTCCCCCAGATTCACGGTCAGTGAAACACAGATGGTACTTCCCCAGGTTCACTGTCAGTGAAACAGAGACCATACTCCCCCAGATTCACTGACATTGAAACAGAGACAGTACGTGCCCAGATTCACGGTCAGTGAAACACAGATGGTACTTCCCCAGATTCACAGCCAGTGAAACAGAGACCATACTCCCCCAGATTCACGGTCAGTGAAACACAGATGGTACTTCCCCAGATTCACAGCCAGTGAAACAGAGACCATACTCCCCCAGATTCACGGTCAGTGAAACACAGATGGTACTTCCCCAGATTCACTGTCAGTGAAACAGCTACCATTCTCCCCCTGATTCACTGTCAGTGAAGCAGAGACCGTACTCCCCCAGATCCACTGCCATTGAAACAGAGAACGTACTCTTTAGATTCACTGTCAGTGAAAGAGAGACTGTACTCACTCAGATTCACTGTCAGTGAAAGAGAGACTGTACGCCCCCTGATGCACCGTCAGTGAAATAGAGATCGTACTCTCCCTCCTTCACTGACAGTGAAACAGAGACAGTACGTCCCCAGATTCACTTTCTGTGAAACAGAGACTGTACTCCCCCGGAGTCACTGTCAGTGAAATAGAGTCCGTAGTCCTGCTGATTCACTGTGAGTGAAACAGAGTCCGTAATCCCCCAGATTCACTGTCAGTGGATCAGTGACCATTGTCCGGCAGTTTCACTGTCCGTGAAACATTGACCGTAGTCTCCCAGATTCACTAACAGGGAAACAGAGACAGTACGGCCCCAGATACACTGTGGGAGAAACAGAGACCGTACACCCCAGATTCACTGACAGTGAAATAGAGACTGAACGCCCCCAGATTCACTGTCAGTGGAACTGTGACCATACTCCCCTAGAATCACTGGCAGTAAAGCATTGTCAGTACTCGCCAAGATTGACTGTCAGTGAAACAGAGTCTGTAGTCCACTTGATTCACTGTCAGAGAAACAGAGACCGTACTCCCTCCAATTGACTGTCAGTGGAACTGTGACCGTAATCCCCCAGAATCACTGGCAGTGAAGCAGTGTCAGTACTCCCCCAGAATCTCTGGCAGTGAAGCAGTTTCAGTACTCACCCAGATTCACAGTCTGTGAAACAGAGACAGTACACCCCCAGATTCACTGTCTGTGAAACAGAGACAGTATTCCCCCGATACACTGTCAGTGAAACAGAGACCGTACTCCACCAGCTTCACAGACAGTGAAACAGAGACTGTACGCCCCCAGTTCACTGACAGTGAAACAGAGACCATAATCCCACAGATTCACTGTCAGTGAAACTGATACTGTACGCCCCCAGATTCACTGTCGGTGAAACAGAGACCGTACTCCCCCGATTCACTGTCAGTGGAACAGTGACGTAGTCCCCCAGTGTCATTGTCAGAGAAACAGAGACTGTACTCCCCCAGATTCACTGACAGTGAAATAGAGACTGTACTCCCCCAGATTCACGGTCAGTGAAACACAGATGGTACTTCCCCAGATTCACTGTCAGTGAAACAGAGACCATACTCCCCCAGATTCACTGACATTGAAACAGAGACAGTACGTGCCCAGATTCACGGTCAGTGAAAGACAGATGGTACTTCCCCAGATTCACTGTCAGTGAAACAGAGACCATACTCACCAAGATTCACTGACATTGAAACAGAGACAGTACGTGCCCAGATTCACGGTCAGTGAAAGACAGATGGTACTTCCCCAGATTCACAGCCAGAGAAACAGAGACCATACTCCCCCAGATTCACAGACATTGAAACAGAGACCATACTCCCCCAGATTCACTGACATTGAAACAGAGACTGTGCTTCCCCCGGAGTCACTGTCAGTGAAATAGAGTCCGTAGTCCTGCTGATTCACTGTGTGTGAAACAGAGTCCGTAATCCCCCAGATTCACTGTCAGTGGATCAGTGACCATTGTCCGGCAGTTTCACTGTCCGTGAAACATTGACCGTAGTCTCCCAGATTCACTAACAGGGAAACAGAGACAGTACGGCCCCAGATACACTGTGGGAGAAACAGAGACCGTACACCCCAGATTCACTGACAGTGAAATAGAGACTGAACTCCCCCAGATTCACTGTCAGTGGAACTGTGACCATACTCCCCCAGAATCACTGGCAGTAAAGCATTGTCAGTACTCGCCCAGATTGACTGTCAGTGAAACAGAGTCCGTAGTCCCCCTGATTCACTGACAGTGAAACAGCTACCGTACTCCCTCCAATTCACTGTCAGTGGAACTGTGAACGTAATCCCCCAGAATCACTGGCAGTGAAGCAGTGTCAGTACTCCCCCAGATTCACTGTCAGAGAAACAGAGACTGTACTCCCCCAGATTCACTGACAGTGAAACAGAGACCATACTCCCCCAGATTCACTGACATTGAAACAGAGACAGTACGTGCCCAGATTCACGGTCAGTGAAACACAGATGGTACTTCCCCAGATTCACAGCCAGTGAAACAGAGACCATACTCCCCCAGATTCACGGTCAGTGAAACACAGATGGTACTTCCCCAGATTCACTGTCAGTGAAACAGCTACCATTCTCCCCCTGATTCACTGTCAGTGAAGCAGAGACCGTACTCCCCCAGATCCACTGCCATTGAAACAGAGAACGTACTCTTTAGATTCACTGTCAGTGAAAGAGAGACTGTACTCACTCAGATTCACTGTCAGTGAAAGAGAGACTGTACGCCCCCTGATGCACCGTCAGTGAAATAGAGATCGTACTCTCCCTCCTTCACTGACAGTGAAACAGAGACAGTACGTCCCCAGATTCACTTTCTGTGAAACAGAGACTGTACTCCCCCGGAGTCACTGTCAGTGAAATAGAGTCCGTAGTCCTGCTGATTCACTGTGAGTGAAACAGAGTCCGTAATCCCCCAGATTCACTGTCAGTGGATCAGTGACCATTGTCCGGCAGTTTCACTGTCCGTGAAACATTGACCGTAGTCTCCCAGATTCACTAACAGGGAAACAGAGACAGTACGGCCCCAGATACACTGTGGGAGAAACAGAGACCGTACACCCCAGATTCACTGACAGTGAAATAGAGACTGAACGCCCCCAGATTCACTGTCAGTGGAACTGTGACCATACTCCCCTAGAATCACTGGCAGTAAAGCATTGTCAGTACTCGCCAAGATTGACTGTCAGTGAAACAGAGTCTGTAGTCCACTTGATTCACTGTCAGAGAAACAGAGACCGTACTCCCTCCAATTGACTGTCAGTGGAACTGTGACCGTAATCCCCCAGAATCACTGGCAGTGAAGCAGTGTCAGTACTCCCCCAGAATCTCTGGCAGTGAAGCAGTTTCAGTACTCACCCAGATTCACTGTCTGTGAAACAGAGACAGTACACCCCCAGATTCACTGTCTGTGAAACAGAGACAGTATTCCCCCGATACACTGTCAGTGAAACAGAGACCGTACTCCACCAGCTTCACAGACAGTGAAACAGAGACTGTACGCCCCCAGTTCACTGACAGTGAAACAGAGACCATAATCCCACAGATTCACTGTCAGTGAAACTGATACTGTACGCCCCCAGATTCACTGTCGGTGAAACAGAGACCGTACTCCCCCGATTCACTGTCAGTGGAACAGTGACGTAGTCCCCCAGTGTCATTGTCAGAGAAACAGAGACTGTACTCCCCCAGATTCACTGACAGTGAAATAGAGACGGTACTCCCCCAGATTCACGGTCAGTGAAACACAGATGGTACTTCCCCAGATTCACTGTCAGTGAAACAGAGACCATACTCCCCCAGATTCACTGACATTGAAACAGAGACAGTACGTGCCCAGATTCACGGTCAGTGAAAGACAGATGGTACTTCCCCAGATTCACTGTCAGTGAAACAGAGACCATACTCACCAAGATTCACTGACATTGAAACAGAGACAGTACGTGCCCAGATTCACGGTCAGTGAAAGACAGATGGTACTTCCCCAGATTCACAGCCAGAGAAACAGAGACCATACTCCCCCAGATTCACAGACATTGAAACAGAGACCATACTCCCCCAGATTCACTGACATTGAAACAGAGACTGTGCTTCCCCCGGAGTCACTGTCAGTGAAATAGAGTCCGTAGTCCTGCTGATTCACTGTGTGTGAAACAGAGTCCGTAATCCCCCAGATTCACTGTCAGTGGATCAGTGACCATTGTCCGGCAGTTTCACTGTCCGTGAAACATTGACCGTAGTCTCCCAGATTCACTAACAGGGAAACAGAGACAGTACGGCCCCAGATACACTGTGGGAGAAACAGAGACCGTACACCCCAGATTCACTGACAGTGAAATAGAGACTGAACGCCCCCAGATTCACTGTCAGTGGAACTGTGACCATACTCCCCTAGAATCACTGGCAGTAAAGCATTGTCAGTACTCGCCAAGATTGACTGTCAGTGAAACAGAGTCTGTAGTCCACTTGATTCACTGTCAGAGAAACAGAGACCGTACTCCCTCCAATTGACTGTCAGTGGAACTGTGACCGTAATCCCCCAGAATCACTGGCAGTGAAGCAGTGTCAGTACTCCCCCAGAATCTCTGGCAGTGAAGCAGTTTCAGTACTCACCCAGATTCACTGTCTGTGAAACAGAGACAGTACACCCCCAGATTCACTGTCTGTGAAACAGAGACAGTATTCCCCCGATACACTGTCAGTGAAACAGAGACCGTACTCCACCAGCTTCACAGACAGTGAAACAGAGACTGTACGCCCCCAGTTCACTGACAGTGAAACAGAGACCATAATCCCACAGATTCACTGTCAGTGAAACTGATACTGTACGCCCCCAGATTCACTGTCGGTGAAACAGAGACCGTACTCCCCCGATTCACTGTCAGTGGAACAGTGACGTAGTCCCCCAGTGTCATTGTCAGAGAAACAGAGACTGTACTCCCCCAGATTCACTGACGGTGAAATAGAGACTGTACTCCCCCAGATTCACGGTCAGTGAAACACAGATGGTACTTCCCCAGATTCACTGTCAGTGAAACAGAGACCATACTCCCCCAGATTCACTGACATTGAAACAGAGACAGTACGTGCCCAGATTCACGGTCAGTGAAAGACAGATGGTACTTCCCCAGATTCACTGTCAGTGAAACAGAGACCATACTCCCCCAGATTCACTGACATTGAAACAGAGACAGTACGTGCCCAGATTCACGGTCAGTGAAAGACAGATGGTACTTCCCCAGATTCACTGACAGTGAAATAGAGACTGAACGCCCCCAGATTCACTGTCAGTGGAACTGTGACCATACTCCCCTAGAATCACTGGCAGTAAAGCATTGTCAGTACTCGCCAAGATTGACTGTCAGTGAAACAGAGTCTGTAGTCCACTTGATTCACTGTCAGAGAAACAGAGACCGTACTCCCTCCAATTGACTGTCAGTGGAACTGTGACCGTAATCCCCCAGAATCACTGGCAGTGAAGCAGTGTCAGTACTCCCCCAGAATCTCTGGCAGTGAAGCAGTTTCAGTACTCACCCAGATTCACTGTCTGTGAAACAGAGACAGTACACCCCCAGATTCACTGTCTGTGAAACAGAGACAGTATTCCCCCGATACACTGTCAGTGAAACAGAGACCGTACTCCACCAGCTTCACAGACAGTGAAACAGAGACTGTACGCCCCCAGTTCACTGACAGTGAAACAGAGACCATAATCCCACAGATTCACTGTCAGTGAAACTGATACTGTACGCCCCCAGATTCACTGTCGGTGAAACAGAGACCGTACTCCCCCGATTCACTGTCAGTGGAACAGTGACGTAGTCCCCCAGTGTCATTGTCAGAGAAACAGAGACTGTACTCCCCCAGATTCACTGACGGTGAAATAGAGACTGTACTCCCCCAGATTCACGGTCAGTGAAACACAGATGGTACTTCCCCAGATTCACTGTCAGTGAAACAGAGACCATACTCCCCCAGATTCACTGACATTGAAACAGAGACAGTACGTGCCCAGATTCACGGTCAGTGAAAGACAGATGGTACTTCCCCAGATTCACTGTCAGTGAAACAGAGACCATACTCACCAAGATTCACTGACATTGAAACAGAGACAGTACGTGCCCAGATTCACGGTCAGTGAAAGACAGATGGTACTTCCCCAGATTCACAGCCAGAGAAACAGAGACCATACTCCCCCAGATTCACAGACATTGAAACAGAGACCATACTCCCCCAGATTCACTGACATTGAAACAGAGACTGTGCTTCCCCCGGAGTCACTGTCAGTGAAATAGAGTCCGTAGTCCTGCTGATTCACTGTGTGTGAAACAGAGTCCGTAATCCCCCAGATTCACTGTCAGTGGATCAGTGACCATTGTCCGGCAGTTTCACTGTCCGTGAAACATTGACCGTAGTCTCCCAGATTCACTAACAGGGAAACAGAGACAATACTTCCCCAGATTCACTGTCAGTGAAACAGAGACCGTACACCCCAGATTCACTGACAGTGGAACTGTGACCATACTCCCCCAGAATCACTGGCAGTAAAGCATTGTCAGTACTCGCCCAGATTGACTGTCAGTGAAACAGAGTCCGTAGTCCCCCTGATTCACTGACAGTGAAACAGCTACCGTACTCCCTCCAATTCACTGTCAGTGGAACTGTGAACGTAATCCCCCAGAATCACTGGCAGTGAAGCAGTGTCAGTACTCCCCCAGATTCACTGTCAGAGAAACAGAGACTGTACTCCCCCAGATTCACTGACAGTGAAACAGAGACCATACTCCCCCAGATTCACTGACATTGAAACAGAGACAGTACGTGCCCAGATTCACGGTCAGTGAAACACAGATGGTACTTCCCCAGATTCACAGCCAGTGAAACAGAGACCATACTCCCCCAGATTCACGGTCAGTGAAACACAGATGGTACTTCCCCAGATTCACAGCCAGTGAAACAGAGACCATACTCCCCCAGATTCACGGTCAGTGAAACACAGATGGTACTTCCCCAGGTTCACTGTCAGTGAAACAGAGACCATACTCCCCCAGATTCACTGACATTGAAACAGAGACAGTACGAGCCCAGATTCACGGTCAGTGAAACACAGATGGTACTTCCCCAGATTCACAGCCAGTGAAACAGAGACCATACTCCCCCAGATTCACGGTCAGTGAAACACAGATGGTACTTCCCCAGATTCACAGCCAGTGAAACAGAGACCATACTCCCCCAGATTCACGGTCAGTGAAACACAGATGGTACTTCCCCAGATTCACTGCCAGTGAAACAGAGACCATAATCCCCCAGATTCACTGACATTGAAACAGAGACTGTACTCCCCCAGATTCACTGACAGTGAAACAGAGACCATACTCCCCCAGATTCACGGTCAGTGAAACACAGATGGTACTTCCCCAGATTCACAGCCAGAGAAACAGAGACCATACTCCCCCAGATTCACAGACATTGAAACAGAGACTGTACTCCCCCAGATTCACGGTCAGTGAAACACAGATGGTACTTCCCGAGATTCACAGCCAGTGAAACAGAGACCATACTCCCCCAGATTCACTGACATTGAAACAGAGACTGTACTCCACCAGATTCATGGTCAGTGAAACAGCTACAGTACTTCCCCCGATTCACTGTCAGTGGAACTGTGACCGTAGTCCCCCAGAATCACTGGCAGTGAAGCAGTTTCAGTACTCACCCAGATTCACTGTCTGTGAAACAGAGTCAATACACCCCCTGATTCACTGTCAGTGGAACAGTGACGTAGTCCTCCAGAGTCACTGTCAGTGAAACACAGATGGTACTTCCCCAGATTCACTGTCAGTGAAACAGAGACCATACTCACCAAGATTCCCTGACATTGAAACAGAGACAGTACGCGCCAAGATTCACGGTCAGTGAAACACAGATGGTACTTCCCCAGATTCACAGCCAGAGAAACAGAGACCATACTCCGCCAGATTTACAGACATTGAAACAGAGACTGTACTCCCCCAGATTCACTGTCAGTGTAACACAGATGGTACTTTCGCAGATTCACAGCCAGTGAAACAGAGACCATACTCCCCCAGATTCACTGAAATTGAAACAGAGACAGTACTCCACCAGTTTCACGGTCAGTGAAACACAAATGTTACTTCCCCAGATTCACAGCCAGTGAAACAGAGACCATACTCCCCCAGATTCACTGACATTGAAACAGAGACTGTACTCCACCAGATTCATGGTCAGTGAAACACAGATGGTACTTCCCCAGATTCACTGTCAGTGAAACAGAGGCCATACTCCCCCAGATTCACTGTCAGTGAAACAGAGTCCGTAATCCCCCGATTCACTGTCCGTGAAACAGAGACCGTAGTCCCCCAGATTCACTAACAGGGAAACAGAGACCATACTCCCCCAGATTCACTGAAATTGAAACAGAGACTGTACTCCACCAGTTTCACGGTCAGTGAAACACAAATGTTACTTCCCCAGATTCACAGCCAGTGAAACAGAGACCATACTCCCCCAGATTCACTGACATTGAAACAGAGACTGTACTCCACCAGATTCATGGTCAGTGAAACACAGATGGTACTTCCCCAGATTCACTGTCAGTGAAACAGAGACCGTACTCCCCCGATTCACTGTCAGTGGAACTGTGACCGTAGTCCCCCAGAATCACTGGCAGTGAAGCAGTTTCAGTACTCCCCCAGATTCTCTGTCTGTGAAACGGAGGCAGTATTCCCCCGATACACTGTCAGTGAAACAGAGACCGTACTCCCCCAGATTCACTGATAGTGAAACTGATACTGTACGCCCCCAGATTCACTGTCGGTGAAACAGAGACCGTACTCCCCCAGAGTCACTGTCAGTGAAACACAGACTTTACGCCCCCGGATTCACTGTCAGTGAAACAGAGACCGTAATCCCCCAGATTCACTGTCAGTGAAACTGAGACCGTTCTCCCCCAGATTCACTGTCAGTGAAACAGAAAACGTTCTCCCCCAGATTCACTGTCAGTGAAACAGAGACCGTTCTCCCCCAGATTCATTGTCGGTGAAACAGAGACCGTACTCCCCCCGATTCACTGTCAGTGGAACAGTGACGTAGTCACCCAGAGTCACTGTCAGTGAAACACAGACAGTACGCCCCCAGATTCAGTGTCTGTGAAACACAAACGGTACTTCCACAGATTCACTGTCAATGAAACAGAGACCTTACTCCCCCAGATTCACTGACAGTGTAACATAGACGGTACTACCCCAGATTCACTGTCAGTGAAACAGCTACCATTCTCCCCCTGATTCACTGTCAGTGAAACAGAGACCGTACTCCCCCAGATCCACTGCCATTGAAACAGAGAACGTACTCTTTAGATTCACTGTCAGTGAAAGAGAGACTGTACTCACCCAGATTCACTGTCAGTGAAAGAGAGACTGTACGCCCCCTGATGCACCGTCAGTGAAAAAGAAATCGTACTCTCCCTCCTTCACTGACAGTGAAACAGAGACAGTACGTCCCCAGATTCACTTTCTGTGAAACAGAGACTGTACTCCCCCGGAGTCACTGTCAGTGAAATAGAGTCCGTAGTCCTGCTGATTCACTGTGAGTGAAACAGAGTCCGTAATCCCCCAGATTCACTGTCAGTGGATCAGTGACCATTGTCCGGCAGTTTCACTGTTCGTGAAACATTGACCGTAGTCTCCCAGATTCAATAACAGGGAACAGAGACAGTACGGCCCCAGAAACACTGTGGGAGAAACAGAGACCGTACACCCCAGATTCACTGACAGTGAAATAGAGACTGAACGCCCCCAGATTCACTGTCAGTGGAACTGTGACCATACTCCCCCAGAATCACTGGCAGTAAAGCATTGTCAGTACTCGCCCAGATTGACTGTCAGTGAAACAGAGTCCGTAGTCCCCCTGATTCACTGTCAGTGGAACTGTGACCGTAATCCCCCAGAATCACTGGCAGTGAAGCAGTGTCAGTACTCCCCCAGAATCTCTGGCAGTGAAGCAGTTTCAGTACTCACCCAGATTCACTGTCTGTGAAACAGAGACAGTACACCCCCAGATTCACTGTCTGTGAAACAGAGACAGTATTCCCCCGATACACTGTCAGTGAAACAGAGACCGTACTCCACCAGCTTCATTGACAGTGAAACAGAGACTGTACGCCCCCAGTTCACTGACAGTGAAACAGAGACCATACTCCCCCAGATTCACAGACATTGAAACAGAGACTGTACTCCCCCAGATTCACGGTCAGTGAAACACAGATGGTACTTCTCCAGATTCACAGCCAGTGAAACAGAGACCATACTCCCCCAGATTCACTGACATTGAAACAGAGACTGTACTCCACCAGATTCATGGTCAGTGAAACAGCTACAGTACTTCCCCCGATTCACTGTCAGTGGAACTGTGACCGTAATCCCCCAGAATCACTGGCAGTGAAGCAGTGTCAGTACTCCCCCAGAATCTCTGGCAGTGAAGCAGTTTCAGTACTCACCCAGATTCACTGTCTGTGAAACAGAGACAGTACACCCCCAGATTCACTGTCTGTGAAACAGAGACAGTATTCCCCCGATACACTGTCAGTGAAACAGAGACCGTACTCCACCAGCTTCATTGACAGTGAAACAGAGACTGTACGCCCCCAGATTCACTGCCAGTAAAACAGCTAGCATACTCCCCCTGATTCACTGTCAGTGGAACTGTGACCGTAGTCCACCAGATTCAGTGTCTGTGAAACAGAGACTGTAATCCCCCAGTTTCACTGTCAGTGGAACTGTGACCGTAGTCCCCCAGATTCACTGTCAGTAAAACAGCTAGCATACTCCCCCAGATTCACTGTCAGTGGAACTGTGACCGTAGTACACCAGATTCAGTGTCTGTGAAACAGAGACTGTAATCCCCCAGTTTCACTGTCAGTGGAACTGTGACCGTAGTCCCCCAGAATCACTGGCAGTGAAGCAGTTTCAGTACTCCCCCAGATTCTCTGTCTGTGAAACGGAGGCAGTATTCCCCCGATACACTGTCAGTGAAACAGAGACCGTACTCCCCCAGATTCACTGATAGTGAAACTGATACTGTACACCCCCAGATTCACTGTCGGTGAAACAGAGACCGTACTCCCCCAGAGTCACTGTCAGTGAAACACAGACTTTACGCCCCCGGATTCACTGTCAGTGAAACAGAGACCATAATCCCCCAGATTCACTGTCAGTGAAACAGAGACCGTTCTCCCCCAGATTCACTGTCAGTGAAACAGAAAACGTTCTCCCCCAGTTTCACTGTCAGTGAAACAGAGACCGTTCTCCCCCAGATTCACTGTCAGTGAAACAGAGACCGTTCTCCCCCAGATTCACTGTCGGTGAAAAAGAGACCGTACTCCCCCCGATTCACTGTCAGTGGAACAGTGACGTAGTCACCCAGAGTCACTTTCAGTGAAACACAGACAGTACGCCCCCAGATTCAGTGTCTGTGAAATACAAACGGTACTTCCACAGATTCACTGTCAATGAAACAGAGACCGTACTCCCCCAGATTCACTGACAGTATAACATAGACGGTACTACCCCAGATTCACTGTCAGTGAAACAGCTACCGTTCTCCCCCTGATTCACTGTCAGTGAAACAGAGACCGTACTCCCCCAGATCCACTGCCATTGAAACAGAGAACGTACTCTTTAGATTCACTGTCAGTGAAAGAGAGACTGTACTCACCCAGATTCACTGTCAGTGAAAGAGAGACTGTACGCCCCCTGATGCACCGTCAGTGAAATAGAGATCGTACTCTCCCTCCTTCACTGACAGTGAAACAGAGACAGTACGTCCCCAGATTCACTTTCTGTGAAACAGAGACTGTACTCCCCCGGATTCACTGTCAGTGAAATAGAGTCCGTAGTCCTGCTGATTCACTGTGAGTGAAACAGAGTCCGTAATCCACCAGATTCACTGTCAGTGGATCAGTGACCATTGTCCGGCAGTTTCACTCTCCGTGAAACATTGACCGTAGTCTCCCAGATTCACTAACAGGGAAACAGAGACAGTACGGCCCCAGATACACTGTGGGAGAAACAGAGACCGTACACCCCAGATTCACTGACAGTGAAATAGAGACTGAACGCCCCCAGATTCACTGTCAGTTGAACTGTGACCATACTCCCCCAGAATCACTGGCAGTAAAGCATTGTCAGTACTCGCCCAGATTGACTGTCAGTGAAACAGAGTCCGTGATTCACTGTCAGTGAAACAGCTACTGTACTCCCCCCAATTCACAGTCAGTGGAATTGTGACCATAATCCCCCAGAATCACTGGCAGTGAAGCAGTGTCAGTACTCCCCCAGAATCTCTGGCAGTGAAGCAGTTTCAGTACTCACCCAGATTCACTGTCTGTGAAACAGAGACAGTACACCCCCAGATTCACTGTCTGTGAAACATAGACAGTATTCCCCCGATACACTGACAGTGAAACAGAGACCGTACTCCCCCAGCTTCACTGACAGTGAAACAGAGACTGTACGCCCCCAGATTCACTGACAGTGAAACAGAGACCATAATCCCACAGATTCACTGTCAGTGAAACTGATACTGTACGCCCCCAGATTCACTGTCGGTGAAACGGAGACCGTACTCCCCCGATTCACTGTCAGTGGAACAGTGACGTAGTCCCCCAGTGTCATTGTCAGTGAAACACAGACTGTACGCCCCCAGATTCAGTGTCTGTGAAACACAAATGGTACTTCCACAGATTCACTGTCAGTGAAACATAGACGGTACTCCCCCAGATTCACTGTCAGTGAAACAGAGACAATACTTCCCCAGATTCACTGTCAGTGAAGCAGAGACTGTACTCCCCCAGATTCACTGTCAGTGAAACAGAGACCGTACACTCCAGATTCACTGTCAGTGAAATAGAGACTGTACTCCCCCAGATTCACGGTCAGTGAAACACAGATGGTACTTCCCCAGATTCACTGTCAGTGAAACAGAGATGGTACTCCCCAGATTCACTGTCAGAGAAACAGAGACTGTACTCCCCCAGATTCACTGACAGTGAAATAGAGACAGTACTCCCCCAGATTCACGGTCAGTGAAACACAGATGGTACTTCCCCAGATTCACTGTCAGTGAAACAGAGACCATACTCACCAAGATTCACTGTCAGTGAAACAGAGACCATACTCCCCCAGATTCACGGTCAGTGAAACACAGATGGTACTTTCCCAGATTCACTGTCAGTGAAACAGAGACCATACTCCCCCAGATTCACTGACATTGAAACAGAGACTGTTGTCCGGCAGTTTCACTGTCTGTGAAAAAGAGACCGTAGTCCCCCGATTCACTGTCAGTGGAACTGTGATGTAGTCCCCCAGAGTCACTGTCAGTGAAACACAGACTTTACGCCCCCGGATTCACTGTCGGTGAAACAGAGACCGTAATCTCCCAGATTCACTGTCAGTGAAACAGAGACCGTTCTCGCCCAGATTCACTGATAGTGAAACTGATACTGTACGCCCCCAGATTCACTGTTGGTGAAACAGAGACCGTACTCCCCCCAATTCACTGTCAGTGGAACAGCGACGTAGTCACCCAGAGTCACTTTCAGTGAAACACAGACTGTACGCCCCCAGATTCAGTGTCTGTGAAACACAAACGGTACTTCCACAGATTCACTGTCAATGAAACAGAGACCGTACTCCCCCAGAATCACTGACAGTGTAACATAGACGGTCCTACCCCAGATTCACTGTCAGTGAAACAGACACCGTAATCCCCCATATTAACTGTCAGTGAAACAGAGACCGTTCTCCCCCAAAATCACTGGCAGTAAAGCATTGTCAGTACTCGCCCAGATTGACTGTCAGTGAACCAGAGTCTGTAGTCCCCCTGATTCACTGTGAGTGAAACAGCTACCGTACTCCCTCCAATTCACTGTCAGTGGAACTGTGACCGTAGTCCCCCAGAATCACTGGCAGTGAAGCAGTGTCATTACTCCCACAGAATCACTGACAGTGAAACTGATACTGTACGCCCCCAGATTCACTGTCGGTGAAACAGAGACCGTACTCCCCCCGATTCACTGTCAGTGGAACAGTGGCGTAGTCCCCCAGTGTCATTGTTAGCAAAACACAGACTGTACGTCCCCAGATTCAGTGTCTGTGAAACACAAATGGTACTTCCAGAGATTCACTGTCAGTGAAACATTGACGGTACTACCCCAGATTCACTGTCAGTGAAACAGAGACCGTACTCCCTCTGAGTCATTTCAGTGAAACAGAGACCGTACTCCCCCAGATTCACTGACAGTGAAACAGAGACTGTACTCACCCAGATACACTGTCTGTGAAACAGAGTCCGTAGTCTCGCTGATTCACTGTGAGTGAAACGGAGTCCGTAATCCCCAGATTCACAGTCAGTGGATCAGTGACTGTTGTCCGGCAGTTTCACTGTCTGTGAAACAGAGACCGTAGTCCCCCAATTCACTGTCAGTGGATCTGTGACCGTAGTCCCCCAGAATCACAAGCAGTGAAGCAGTGTCAGTACTCCTCCAGAATCACTGGCAGTGAAGCAGTGTCAGTACTCCACCAGAATCACTGACAGTGAAAATGATACTGTACGCCCCCAGATTCACTGTCGTTGAAACAGAGACCGTACTCCCCCCGATTCACTGTCAGTGGAACAGTGACGTAGTCCCCCAGTGTCATTGTCAGTGAAACACAGACTGTACGCCCCCAGATTCAGTGTCTGTGAAACACAAATTGTACTTCCACAGATTCACTGTCGGTGAAACATAGACGGTACTACCCCAGATTCACTGTCAGTAAAACAGAGACCGTACTCCCCCAGATCCACTGTCAGTGAAACACAGACAGTACACCCCCTGATTCACTGTCGGTGAAACAGAGACCGTACTCCCCCCGATTCACTGTCAGTGGAACAGTGACGTAGTCCCCCAGTGTCATTGTCAGCAAAACACAGACTGTACGCCCCCAGATTCAGTGTCTGTGAAACACAAATGGTACTTCCACAGATTCACTGTCAGTGAAACATAGACGGTACTACCCCAGATTCACTGCAAGTAAAACAGAGACCGTACTCCCCCAGATCCACTGTCAGTGAAACACAGACAGTACACCCCCTGATTCACTGTCGGTGAAACAGAGACCGTACTCCCTCTGATGCATTTCAGTGAAACTGTGACCATACTCCTCCAGATCCACTGTCAGTGAAACAGAGACTGTACTCCCCCAGATTCACTGTCAGTGAAATAGAGACAATACTTCCCCAGATTCACTGTCAGTGAAACACAGACAGTACACCCCCTGATTCACTGTCAGTGAAACAGTGACATAGTCCCCCAGTGTCATTGTCAGCAAAACACAGACTGTACGCCCCCAGATTCAGTGTCTGTGAAACACAAATGGTACTTCCACAGATTCACTGTCAGTGAAACATAGACGGTACTCCCCCAGATTCACTGACAGTGAAACAGAGACCGTACTCCCCCAGATTCACTGACAGTGAAACAGAGACTGTACTCACCCAGATACACTGTCTGTGAAACAGAGTCCGTAGTCTCGCTGATTCACTGTGAGTGAAACAGAGTCCGTAATCCCCAGATTCACAGTCAGTGGATCAGTGACTGTTGTCCGGCAGTTTCACTGTCTGTGAAACAGAGACCGTAGTCCCCCGATTCACTGTCAGTGGAACTGTGATGTAGTCCCCCAGAGTCACTGTCAGTGAAACACAGACTTTACGCCCCCGGATTCACTGTCGGTGAAACAGAGACCGTAATCTCCCAGATTCACTGTCAGTGAAACAGAGACCGTTCTCCCCCAGATTCACTGATAGTGAAACTGATACTGTACGCCCCCAGATTCACTGTTGGTGAAACAGAGACCGTACTCCCCCCAATTCACTGTCAGTGGAACAGCGACGTAGTCCCCCAGAATCACAAGCAGTGAAGCAGTGTCAGTACTCCCCCAGAATCACTGGCAGTGAAGCAGTGTCAGTACTCCCCCAGAATCACTGACAGTGAAACTGATACTGTACGCCCCCAGATTCACTGTCGGTGAAACAGAGACCGTACTCCCCCCGATTCACTGTCAGTGGAACAGCGACGTAGTCCCCCAGTGTCATTGTCAGTGAAACACAGACTGTACGCCCCCAGATTCAGTGTCTGTGAAACACAAATTGTACTTCCACCGATTCACTGTCAGTGAAACATAGACGGTACTACCCCAGATTCACTGTCAGTGAAACAGAGACCGTACTACCCCAGATTCACTGTCAGTGGAACTGTGACTGTAGTCCCCCAGAATCACTGTCATTGAAAGAGAGAACGTACTAAACAAGATTCACTGTCAGTGAAAGAGAGACTGTACGCCCCCTGATGCACCGTCAGTGAAATAGAGATCGTACTCTCCCTCCTTCACTGACAGTGAAACAGAGACAGTACGTCCCCAGATTCACTTTCTGTGAAACAGAGACTGTACTCCCCCGGATTCACTGTCAGTGAAATAGAGTCCGTAGTCCTGCTGATTCACTGTGAGTGAAACAGAGTCCGTAATCCACCAGATTCACTGTCAGTGGATCAGTGACCATTGTCCGGCAGTTTCACTCTCCGTGAAACATTGACCGTAGTCTCCCAGATTCACTAACAGGGAAACAGAGACAGTACGGCCCCAGATACACTGTGGGAGAAACAGAGACCGTACACCCCAGATTCACTGACAGTGAAATAGAGACTGAATGCCCCCAGATTCACTGTCAGTTGAACTGTGACCATACTCCCCCAGAATCACTGGCAGTAAAGCATTGTCAGTACTCGCCCAGATTGACTGTCAGTGAAACAGAGTCCGTGATTCACTGTCAGTGAAACAGCTACTGTACTCCCCCCAATTCACAGTCAGTGGAATTGTGACCATAATCCCCCAGAATCACTGGCAGTGAAGCAGTGTCAGTACTCCCCCAGAATCTCTGGCAGTGAAGCAGTTTCAGTACTCACCCAGATTCACTGTCTGTGAAACAGAGACAGTACACCCCCAGATTCACTGTCTGTGAAACATAGACAGTATTCCCCCGATACACTGACAGTGAAACAGAGACCGTACTCCCCCAGCTTCACTGACAGTGAAACAGAGACTGTACGCCCCCAGATTCACTGACAGTGAAACAGAGACCATAATCCCACAGATTCACTGTCAGTGAAACTGATACTGTACGCCCCCAGATTCACTGTCGGTGAAACGGAGACCGTACTCCCCCGATTCACTGTCAGTGGAACAGTGACGTAGTCCCCCAGTGTCATTGTCAGTGAAACACAGACTGTACGCCCCCAGATTCAGTGTCTGTGAAACACAAATGGTACTTCCACAGATTCACTGTCAGTGAAACATAGACGGTACTCCCCCAGATTCACTGTCAGTGAAACAGAGACAATACTTCCCCAGATTCACTGTCAGTGAAGCAGAGACTGTACTCCCCCAGATTCACTGTCAGTGAAACAGAGACCGTACACTCCAGATTCACTGTCAGTGAAATAGAGACTGTACTCCCCCAGATTCACGGTCAGTGAAACACAGATGGTACTTCCCCAGATTCACTGTCAGTGAAACAGAGATGGTACTCCCCAGATTCACTGTCAGAGAAACAGAGACTGTACTCCCCCAGATTCACTGACAGTGAAATAGAGACAGTACTCCCCCAGATTCACGGTCAGTGAAACACAGATGGTACTTCCCCAGATTCACTGTCAGTGAAACAGAGACCATACTCACCAAGATTCACTGTCAGTGAAACAGAGACCATACTCCCCCAGATTCACGGTCAGTGAAACACAGATGGTACTTTCCCAGATTCACTGTCAGTGAAACAGAGACCATACTCCCCCAGATTCACTGACATTGAAACAGAGACTGTTGTCCGGCAGTTTCACTGTCTGTGAAAAAGAGACCGTAGTCCCCCGATTCACTGTCAGTGGAACTGTGATGTAGTCCCCCAGAGTCACTGTCAGTGAAACACAGACTTTACGCCCCCGGATTCACTGTCGGTGAAACAGAGACCGTAATCTCCCAGATTCACTGTCAGTGAAACAGAGACCGTTCTCGCCCAGATTCACTGATAGTGAAACTGATACTGTACGCCCCCAGATTCACTGTTGGTGAAACAGAGACCGTACTCCCCCCAATTCACTGTCAGTGGAACAGCGACGTAGTCACCCAGAGTCACTTTCAGTGAAACACAGACTGTACGCCCCCAGATTCAGTGTCTGTGAAACACAAACGGTACTTCCACAGATTCACTGTCAATGAAACAGAGACCGTACTCCCCCAGAATCACTGACAGTGTAACATAGACGGTCCTACCCCAGATTCACTGTCAGTGAAACAGACACCGTAATCCCCCATATTAACTGTCAGTGAAACAGAGACCGTTCTCCCCCAAAATCACTGGCAGTAAAGCATTGTCAGTACTCGCCCAGATTGACTGTCAGTGAACCAGAGTCTGTAGTCCCCCTGATTCACTGTGAGTGAAACAGCTACCGTACTCCCTCCAATTCACTGTCAGTGGAACTGTGACCGTAGTCCCCCAGAATCACTGGCAGTGAAGCAGTGTCATTACTCCCACAGAATCACTGACAGTGAAACTGATACTGTACGCCCCCAGATTCACTGTCGGTGAAACAGAGACCGTACTCCCCCCGATTCACTGTCAGTGGAACAGTGGCGTAGTCCCCCAGTGTCATTGTTAGCAAAACACAGACTGTACGTCCCCAGATTCAGTGTCTGTGAAACACAAATGGTACTTCCAGAGATTCACTGTCAGTGAAACATTGACGGTACTACCCCAGATTCACTGTCAGTGAAACAGAGACCGTACTCCCTCTGAGTCATTTCAGTGAAACAGAGACCGTACTCCCCCAGATTCACTGACAGTGAAACAGAGACTGTACTCACCCAGATACACTGTCTGTGAAACAGAGTCCGTAGTCTCGCTGATTCACTGTGAGTGAAACGGAGTCCGTAATCCCCAGATTCACAGTCAGTGGATCAGTGACTGTTGTCCGGCAGTTTCACTGTCTGTGAAACAGAGACCGTAGTCCCCCAATTCACTGTCAGTGGATCTGTGACCGTAGTCCCCCAGAATCACAAGCAGTGAAGCAGTGTCAGTACTCCTCCAGAATCACTGGCAGTGAAGCAGTGTCAGTACTCCACCAGAATCACTGACAGTGAAAATGATACTGTACGCCCCCAGATTCACTGTCGTTGAAACAGAGACCGTACTCCCCCCGATTCACTGTCAGTGGAACAGTGACGTAGTCCCCCAGTGTCATTGTCAGTGAAACACAGACTGTACGCCCCCAGATTCAGTGTCTGTGAAACACAAATTGTA
Source organism: Hemitrygon akajei (assembly GCF_048418815.1). Classification (NCBI taxonomy): domain Eukaryota; kingdom Metazoa; phylum Chordata; class Chondrichthyes; order Myliobatiformes; family Dasyatidae; genus Hemitrygon; species Hemitrygon akajei. The sequence goes on from NC_133128.1 coordinate 88,636,021, forward strand.
CTTCCACAGATTCACTGTCGGTGAAACATAGACGGTACTACCCCAGATTCACTGTCAGTAAAACAGAGACCGTACTCCCCCAGATCCACTGTCAGTGAAACACAGACAGTACACCCCCTGATTCACTGTCGGTGAAACAGAGACCGTACTCCCCCCGATTCACTGTCAGTGGAACAGTGACGTAGTCCCCCAGTGTCATTGTCAGCAAAACACAGACTGTACGCCCCCAGATTCAGTGTCTGTGAAACACAAATGGTACTTCCACAGATTCACTGTCAGTGAAACATAGACGGTACTACCCCAGATTCACTGTCAGTGAAACAGAGACCGTACTCCCTCTGAGTCATTTCAGTGAAACTGTGACCATACTCCCCCAGATCCACTGTCAGTGAAACAGAGACTGTACACCCCAGATTCACTGTCATTGAAACAGAGAACGTACTAAACAAGATTCACTGTCAGGGAAGCAGAAATAGTACTCACCGAGATTCACTGCTGGTGAAAGAGAGACCATAGTTCCCCAGATACACTGTCAGTGAAATAGAGACTGAATGCCCCCAGATTCACTGTCAGTGGAACTGTGACCGTAGTGCTCCAGATTCACTGTCAATGAGACAGACACAGTACTTCTGCAGATTCACTGTCAGTGAAACACAGACCGTACATCCCCAGTTTCACTGTCCATGAAACAGAGTCTGTACACCCCCAGAATCACTGGCAGTGAAGCATTGTCAGTACTCGACCAGATTGACTGTCAGTGAAACAGAGTCCGTAGTCCCCCTGATTCACTGCCAGAGAAACAGCTACCGTACTCCCCCCAATTCTCTGTCAGCGGAACTGTGACCGTAGTCCCCCAGAATCACAAGCAGTGAAGCAGTGTCAGTACTCCTCCAGAATCACTGGCAGTGAAGCAGTGTCAGTACTCCACCAGAATCACTGACAGTGAAAATGATACTGTACGCCCCCAGATTCACTGTCGTTGAAACAGAGACCGTACTCCCCCCGATTCACTGTCAGTGGAACAGTGACGTAGTCCCCCAGTGTCATTGTCAGTGAAACACAGACTGTACGCCCCCAGATTCAGTGTCTGTGAAACACAAATTGTACTTCCACAGATTCACTGTCGGTGAAACATAGACGGTACTACCCCAGATTCACTGCAAGTAAAACAGAGACCGTACTCCCCCAGATCCACTGTCAGTGAAACACAGACAGTACACCCCCTGATTCACTGTCGGTGAAACAGAGACCGTACTCCCTCTGATGCATTTCAGTGAAATAGAGACAATACTTCCCCAGATTCACTGTCAGTGAAACACAGACAGTACACCCCCTGATTCACTGTCAGTGAAACAGTGACATAGTCCCCCAGTGTCATTGTCAGCAAAACACAGACTGTACGCCCCCAGATTCAGTGTCTGTGAAACACAAATGGTACTTCCACAGATTCACTGTCAGTGAAACATAGACGGTACTCCCCCAGATTCACTGACAGTGAAACAGAGACCGTACTCCCCCAGATTCACTGACAGTGAAACAGAGACTGTACTCACCCAGATACACTGTCTGTGAAACAGAGTCCGTAGTCTCGCTGATTCACTGTGAGTGAAACAGAGTCCGTAATCCCCAGATTCACAGTCAGTGGATCAGTGACTGTTGTCCGGCAGTTTCACTGTCTGTGAAACAGAGACCGTAGTCCCCCGATTCACTGTCAGTGGAACTGTGATGTAGTCCCCCAGAGTCACTGTCAGTGAAACACAGACTTTACGCCCCCGGATTCACTGTCGGTGAAACAGAGACCGTAATCTCCCAGATTCACTGTCAGTGAAACAGAGACCGTTCTCCCCCAGATTCACTGATAGTGAAACTGATACTGTACGCCCCCAGATTCACTGTTGGTGAAACAGAGACCGTACTCCCCCCAATTCACTGTCAGTGGAACAGCGACGTAGTCCCCCAGAATCACAAGCAGTGAAGCAGTGTCAGTACTCCCCCAGAATCACTGGCAGTGAAGCAGTGTCAGTAATCCCCCAGAATCACTGACAGTGAAACTGATACTGTACGCCCCCAGATTCACTGTCGGTGAAACAGAGACCGTACTCCCCCCGATTCACTGTCAGTGGAACAGTGACGTAGTCCCCCAGAATCACTGGCAGTGAAGCAGTGTCAGTACTCCCCCAGAATCACTGACAGTGAAACTGATACTGTACGCCCCCAGATTCACTGTCGGTGAAACAGAGACCGTACTCCCCCCGATTCACTGTCAGTGGAACAGCGACGTAGTCCCCCAGTGTCATTGTCAGTGAAACACAGACTGTACGCCCCCAGATTCAGTGTCTGTGAAACACAAATTGTACTTCCACCGATTCACTGTCAGTGAAACATAGACGGTACTACCCCAGATTCACTGTCAGTGAAACAGAGACCGTACTACCCCAGATTCACTGTCAGTGGAACTGTGACTGTAGTCCCCCAGAATCACTGTCATTGAAAGAGAGAACGTACTAAACAAGATTCACTGTCAGTGAAACAGAGACCGTACTCCCCCAGATCCACTGTCAGTGAAACACAGACAATACACCCCCTGATTCACTGTCGGTGAAACAGAGACCGTACTCCCCCCGATTCACTGTCAGTGGAACAGTGACCTAGTCCCCCAGTGTCATTGTCAGTGAAACACAGAATGTACGCCCCCAGATTCAGTGTCTGTGAAATACAAATGGTACTTCCACAGATTCAGTGTCAGTGAATCAGAGACCGTACTCCCCCAGATTCACTGACAGTGAAACAGAGACCGTACTCACCCAGATACACTGTCTGTGAAACAGAGTCCGTAGTCTCGCTGATTCACTGTGAGTGAAACAGAGTCCGTAATCCCCAGATTCACAGTCAGTGGATCAGTGACTGTTGTCCGGCAGTTTCACTGTCTGTGAAACGGAGACCGTAGTCCCCCGATTCACTGTCAGTGGAACTGTGATGTAGTCCCCCAGAGTCACTGTCAGTGAAACACAGACTTTATGCCCCCGGATTCACAGTCGGTGAAACAGAGACCGTAATCTCCCAGATTCACTGTCAGTGAAACAGAGACCGTTCTCCCCCAGATTCACTGATAGTGAAACTGATACTGTACGCCCCCAGATTCACTGTTGGTGAAACAGAGACCGTACTCCCCCCAATTCACTGTCAGTGGAACAGCGACGTAGTCACCCAGAGTCACTTTCAGTGAAACACAGACTGTACGCCCCCAGATTCAGTGTCTGTGAAACACAAATGGTACTTCCACAGATTCATTGTCAATGAAACAGAGACCGTACAACCCCAGAATCACTGACAGTGTAACATAGACGGTACTACCCCATATTAACTGTCAGTGAAACAGAGACCGTTCTCCCCCAAAATCACTGGCAGTAAAGCATTGTCAGTACTCGCCCAGATTGACTGTCAGTGAAACAGAGTCCGTAGTCCCCCTGATTCACTGTCAGTGGAACTGTGACCGTAGTCCCCCAGAATCACTGGCAGTGAAGCAGTTTCAGTACTCACCCAGATTCACTGTCTGTGAAACAGAGACAGTACACCCCCAGATTCAGTGTCTGTGAAACTGAGACAGTACTCCCCCAGAATCACTGACTGTGAAACTGATACTGTACACTCCCAGATTCACTGTCTGTGAAACAGAGACCGTACTCCCCCCGATTCACTGTCAGTGGAACAGTGACGTAGTCCCCCAGTTTCATTGTCAGCAAAACACAGACTGTACGCCCCCAGATTCAGTGTCTGTGAAACACAAATGGTACTTCCACAGATTCACTGTCAGTGAAACATAGACGGTACTACCCCAGATTCACTGTCAGTGAAACAGAGACCGTACTCCCTCTGAGTCATTTCAGTGAAACAGTGACCATACTCCCCCAGATCCACTGTCAGTGAAACAGAGACTGTACACCCCAGATTCACTGTCATTGAAACAGAGAACGTACTAAACAAGATTCACTGTCAGGGAAGCAGAAATAGTACTCCCCGAGATTCACTGCTGGTGAAAGAGAGACCATAGTTCCCCAGATACACTGTCAGTGAAATAGAGACTGAACGCCCCCAGATTCACTGTCAGTGGAACTGTGACCGTAGTGCTCCAGATTCACTGTCAATGAGACAGACACAGTACTTCTGCAGATTCACTGTCAGTGAAACACAGACAGTACATCCCCAGTTTCACTGTCCATGAAACAGAGTCTGTACACCCCCAGAATCACTGGCAGTGAAGCATTGTCAGTACTCGACCAGATTGACTGTCAGTGAAACAGAGTCCGTAGTCCCCCTGATTCACTGTCAGTGAAACAGCTACCGTACTCCCCCCAATTCACTGTCAGCAGAACTGTGACCGTAGTCCCCCAGAATCACAAGCAGTGAAGCAGTGTCAGTACTCCCCCAGAATCACTGGCAGTGAAGCAGTGTCAGTACTCCCCCAGAATCACTGACAGTGAAACTGATACTGTAAACCCCCAGATTCACTGTCGGTGAAACAGAGACCGTACTCCCCCCGATTCACTGTCAGTGGAACAGTGACGTAGTCCCCCAGTGTCATTGTCAGCAAAACACAGACTGTACGCCCCCAGATTCAGTGTCTGTGAAACACAAATGGTACTTCCACAGATTCACTGTAAGTGAAACATAGACGGTACTACCCCAGATTCACTGTCAGTGAAACAGAGACAATACTTCCCCAGATTCACTGTCAGTGAATCAGAGACCGTACTCCCTCTGAGTCATTTCAGTGAAACATTGACCATTCTCCCCCAGATCTACTGTCAGTGAAACAGAGACCGTACTCCCCCAGATTCACTGACAGTGAAACAGAGACCGTACTCACCCAGATACACTGTCTGTGAAACAGAGTCCGTAGTCCCGCTGATTCACTGTGAGTAAAACAGAGTCCGTAATCCCCCCAATTCACTGTCAGTGGAACTGTGACCCAAGTCCCCCAGAATCACTGTCATTGAAAGAGAGAACGTACAAAACAAGATTCACTGTCAGTGAAACAGAGACCGTTCTCCCCCAGATCCACTGTCAGTGAAACACAGACAGTACACCCCCTGATTCACTGTCGGTGAAACAGAGACCGTACTCGCCCCGATTCACTGTCAGTGGAACAGTGACGTAGTCCCCCAGAGTCACTGTCAGTGAAACACAGACTTTACGGCCCCGGATTCACTGTCGGTGAAACAGAGACCGTAAGCCACAGATTCACAGTCAGTGGATCAGTGACTGCTGTCCGGCAGTTTCACTGTCTGTGAAACAGAGACCGTAGTCCCCAGATTCACAGTCAGTGGAACTGTGACCGTAGTCCCCCATAATCACAAGCAGTGAAGCAGTGTCAGTACTCCCACAGAATCACTGGCAGTAAAGCATTGTCAGTACTCGCCCAGATTGACTGTCAGTGAAACAGAGTCCGTAGTCCCCCTGATTCTCTGTCAGTGAAACAGCTACCGTACACCCCCCGATACACTGTCAGTGGAACTGTGACCGTAGTCCACCAGAATCACTGGCAGTGAAGCAGTGTCATTACTCCCACAGAATCACTGGCAGTGAAGCAGTTTCAGTACTCACCCAGATTCACTGTCTGTGAAACAGAGGCAGTACAACCCCAGATTCACTGTGTGTGAAACAGAGACAGTATAACCCCAGATTCAGAGTCTGTGAAACAGAGACAGTACTTCCGCAGAATCACTGAGAGTGAAACTGATACTGTACGCCCCCAGATTCACTGTTGGTGAAACAGAGACCGTACTCCCTCTGAGTCATTTCAGTGAAACAGTGACCATACTTCCCCAGATCCACTGTCAGTGAAACAGAGGCAGTACTCCCTCTGAGTCATTTCAGTGAAACAGTGACCATACTCCCCCAGATCCACTGTCAGTGAAACAGAGACCGTACTCCCCCAGATTCACTGACAGTGAAACAGAGACCATACTCACCCAGATACACTGTCTGTGAAACAGAGTCCGTAGTCCCGCTGATTCACTGTGAGTGAAACAGAGTCCATAATCCCCAGATTCACAGTCAGTGGATCAGTTACTGTTGTCCGGCAGTTTCACTGTCCATGAAACAGAGACCGTATTCCCCCAGATCCACTGTCATTGAAAGAGAGAATGTACTAAACAAGATTCACTGTCAGGGAAGCAGAAATAGTAGTTCCCGAGATTCACTGCTGGTGAAACAGAGACCATACTTCCCCGGATTCACTGTCAGTGAAATAGAGACTGAACGCCCCCAGATTCACTGTCAGTGGAACTGTGACCGTGGTGCTCCAGATTCACTGTCAATGAGACAGACACAGTACTTCTGCAGATTCACTGTCAGTGAAACATAGACTGTACACCCCCAGAATCACCTGCAGTGAAGCAGTGTCAGTACTCGACCAGATTGACTGTCAGTGAAACAGAGTCCGTAGTCCCCCTGATTCACTGCCAGTGAAACAGCTACCGTACTCCCCCCAATTCACTGTCAGCGGAACTGTGACCGTAGTCCCACAGAATCACTGGCAGTGAAGCAGTGTCAGTACTCCCCCAGAATCACTGGCAGTGAAGCAGTGTCAGTACTCCCCCAGAATCACTGGCAGTGAAGCAGGTTCAGTACTCACCCAGATTCACTGTCTGTGAAACAGAGACAGTACTCCCCCAGATTTAGAGTCTGTGAAACAGAGACCGTAATACCCCAGATTCACTGTCTGTGAGACAGAGACAGTACACCCCCAGATTCAGTGTCTGTGAAACAGAGGCAGTACTCCCCCAGAATCACTGACAGAGAAACTGATACTGTACGCCCCCAGATTCTCTGTCGGTGAAACAGAGTCCGTATTCCCCCCAATTCACTGTCAGTGGAACAGTGACGTAGTCCCCCAGTGTCATTGTCAGTGAAACACAGACTGTACGCTCCCAGATTCAGTGTCTGTGAAACACAAATGGTACTTCCACAGATTCAGTGTCAGTTAAACATAGACGGTACTCCCCCAGATTCACTGTCAGTGAAACAGAGACCGTACTCCCCCCAATTCACTGTCAGCGGAACTGTGACCGTAGTCCCACAGAATCACTGGCAGTGAAGCAGTGTCAGTACTCCCCCAGAATCACTGGCAGTGAAGCAGTGTCAGTACTCCCCCAGAATCACTGGCAGTGAAGCAGGTTCAGTACTCACCCAGATTCACTGTCTGTGAAACAGAGACAGTACTCCCCCAGATTTAGAGTCTGTGAAACAGAGACCGTAATACCCCAGATTCACTGTCTGTGAGACAGAGACAGTACACCCCCAGATTCAGTGTCTGTGAAACAGAGGCAGTACTCCCCCAGAATCACTGACAGAGAAACTGATACTGTACGCCCCCAGATTCTCTGTCGGTGAAACAGAGTCCGTATTCCCCCCAATTCACTGTCAGTGGAACAGTGACGTAGTCCCCCAGTGTCATTGTCAGTGAAACACAGACTGTACGCTCCCAGATTCAGTGTCTGTGAAACACAAATGGTACTTCCACAGATTCAGTGTCAGTTAAACATAGACGGTACTCCCCCAGATTCACTGTCAGTGAAACAGAGACCGTACTCCCTCTGAGTCATTTCAGTGAAACAGTGACCATTCTCCCCCAGATCTACTGTCAGTGAAACAGAGACCGTACTCCCCCAGATTCACTGACAGTGAAACAGAGACTGTACTCACCCAGATACACTGTCTGTGAAACAGAGTCCGTAGTCCCGCTGATTCACTGTGAGTGAAACAGAGTCCGTAATCCCCAGATTCAGTCAGTGGATCAGTGACTGTTGTCCGGCAGTTTCACTGTCCGTGAAACAGAGACCGAGGTCCACCAGATCCACTGTCATTGAAAGAGAGAACGTACTAAACAAGATTCACTGTCAGGGAAGCAGAAATAGTAGTCCCCGAGATTCACTGCTATTGAAACAGAGACCATACTTCCCCAGATTCACTCTCAGTGAAATAGAGACAGAACGCCCCCCAATACACTGTCAGTGGAACTGTGACTGTAGTGCTCCAGATTCACTGTCAATGAGACAGACACAGTACTTCTGCAGATTCACTGTCAGTGAAACACAGACTGTACACCTCCAGAATCACTGGCAGTGAAACAGTGTCAGTACTCGCCCAGATTGACTGTCAGTGAAACAGATTCCGTAGTCCCCCGATTCACTGTCAGTGAAACAGCTACCGTACTCCACCCAATTCACTGTCAGTGGAACTGTGACCGTAGTCCCCCAGAATCACAAGCAGTGAAGCAGTGACAGTACTCCCACAGAATCACTGACAGTGAAACAGAGACCGTACTCCCCCAGATTCACTGACAGTGAAACAGAGACCATACTCACCCAGATACACTGTCTGTGAAACAGAGTCCGTAGTCCCGCTGATTCACTGTGAGTGAAACAGAGTCCGTAATCCCCAGATTCACAGTCAGTGGATCAGTTACTGTTGTCCGGCAGTTTCACTGTCCGTGAAACAGAGACGGTAGTCCCCCAGATCCACTGTCATTGAAACAGAGAACGTACTAAACAAGATTCACTGTCAGGGAAGCAGAAATAGTAGTCCCCGAGATTCATTGCTGGTGAAACAGAGACCATACTTCCCCGGATTCACTGTCAGTGAAATAGAGACTGAACGCCCCCAGATTCACTGTCAGTGGAACTGTGACCGTAGTGCTCCAGATTCACTGTCAATGAGACACAGACTGTACACCCCCAGAATCACTGGCAGTGAAGCAGTGTCAGTACTCGCCCAGATTGACTGTCAGTGAAACAGAGTCCGTAGTCCCCCGATTCACTGTCAGTGAAACAGCTACCGTACTCCCTCCAATTCACTGTCAGTGGAATTGTGACCGTAGTACCCCAGAATCACAAGCAGTGAAGCAGTGACAGTACTCCCACAGAATCACTGACAGTGAAACAGAGACAGTACTCCCCCAGATTTAGAGTCTGTGAAACAGAGACCGTACTCCCCCGATTCACTGTCTGTGAAACAGAGACTGTACACCCCCAGATTCACTGTCTGTCTAACAGAGACAGTATTCCCCCGATACACTGTCACTGAAACAGAGACCGTACTCCCCCAGATTCACTGACAGTGAAACTGATACTGTACTCCCCCAGATTCACTGTCGGTGAAACAGAGTCCGTACTCCCCCCAATTCACTGTCAGTGGAACAGTGATGTAGTCCCCCAGAGTCACTGTCAGTGAAACACAGAATTTACGCCCCCGGATTGACTGTCGGTGAAACAGAGCCCGTAATCACAAAGATTCACTGTCAGTGAAACAGAGACCGTTCTCCCCCAGATTCACTGACAGTGAAACTGATACTGTACGCCCCCAGATTCACTGTTGGTGAAACAGAGACCGTACTCCCCCCAACTCACTGTCAGTGGAACAGCGACGTAGTCACGCAGAGTCACTTTCAGTGAAACACAGACTGTACGCCCCCAGATTCAGTGTCTGTGAAACACAAACGATACTTCCACAGATTCACTGTCAATGAAACAGAGACCGTACTCCCCCAGAATCACTGGCAGTAAAGTATTGTCAGTACTCGCCCAGATTGACTGTCAGTGAAACAGAGTCCATAGTCCCCCTGATTCACTGTCAGTGAAACAGCTACCGTACTCCCCCCAATTCACTGTCAGTGGAACTGTGACCGTAATCCCCCAGAATCACTGGCAGTGAAGCAGTGTCATTACTCCCACAGAATCACTGGCAGTGAAGCAGTTTCAGTACTCACCCAGTTTCACTGTCTGTGAAACAGAGACAGTACACCCCCAGATTTAGAGTCTGTGAAACAGAGACCGTAATCCCCCAGATTCACTGTCTGTGAAACAGAGGCAGTACAACCCCAGATTCACTGTGTGTGAAACAGAGACAGTATAACTCCAGATTCAGAGTCTGTGAAACAGAGACAGTACTTCCCCAGAATCACTGAGAGTGAAACTGATACAGTACGCCCCCAGATTCACTGTTGGTGAAACAGAGACCGTACTCCCTCTGAGTCATTTCAGTGAAACAGTGACCATACTTCCCCAGATCCACTGTCAGTGAAACAGTGGCAGTACTCCCTCTGAGTCATTTCAGTGAAACAGTGACCATACTCCCCCAGATCCACTGTCAGTGAAACAGAGACCGTACTCCCCCAGATTCACTGACAGTGAAACAGAGACCATACTCACCCAGATACACTGTCTGTGAAACAGAGTCCGTAGTCCCGCTGATTCACTGTGAGTGAAACAGAGTCCGTAATCCCCAGATTCACAGTCAGTGGATCAGTTACTGTTGTCCGGCAGTTTCACTGTCCGTGAAACAGAGACGGTAGTCCCCCAGATCCACTGTCATTGAAACAGAGAACGTACTAAACAACATTCACTGTCAGGGAAGCAGAAATAGTAGTCCCCGAGATTCATTGCTGGTGAAACAGAGACCATACTTCCCCGGATTCACTGTCAGTGAAATAGAGACTGAACGCCCCCAGATTCACTGTCAGTGGAACTGTGACCGTAGTGCTCCAGATTCACTGTCAATGAGACACAGACTGTACACCCCCAGAATCACTGGCAGTGAAGCAGTGTCAGTACTCGCCCAGATTGACTGTCAGTGAAACAGAGACTGTACTCACCCAGATACACTGTCAGTGAAACAGCTACCGTACTCCCTCCAATTCACTGTCAGTGGAATTGTGACCGTAGTACCCCAGAATCACAAGCAGTGAAGTAGTGTCAGTACTCCCACAGAATCACTGGTAGTGAAGCAGTTTCAGTACTCACCCAGATTCACTGTCAGTGAAACAGAGACAGTACACCCCCAGATTTACAGTCTGTGAAACAGAGACCGTACTCCCCCAGATTCACTGTCTGTAAAACAGAGACTGTACACTCCCAGATTCACTGTCTGTCAAACAGAGACAGTATTCCACCGATACACTGTCAGTGAAACAGAGACCGCACTCCCCCAGATTCACTGACAGTGAAACAGATACTGCACGCCCCCAGAGTCACTGTCAGTGAAACACAGACTTTATGCCCCCGGATACACTGTCGGTGAAACAGAGACCGTAATCCCCCAGATTCACTGTCAGTGATACAGAGACCATTCTCCCCCAGATTCACTGCCAGTGAAACAGAGACCGTTCTCCCCCAGATTCACTGACAGTGAAATTGATACTGTACGCCCCCAGATTCACTGTTGGTGAAACAGAGACCGTACTCCCCCCAATTCACTGTCAGTGGAACAGCGACGTAGTCACCCAGTGTCACTTTCAGTGAAACACAGACTGTACGCCCCCAGATTCAGTGTCTGTGAAACACAAACGGTACTTCCACAGATTCACTGTCAATGAAACAGAGACCGTACTCCCCCAGAATCACTGACAGTGTAACATAGACGGTACTACCCCAGATTCACTGTCAGTGAAACAGACACCGTAATCCCACAGATTAACTGTCAGTGAAACAGCTACCGTACTCCCCCCAATTCACTGTCAGTGAAACGGTGACCATAATCCCCCAGATCCACTGTCAGTGAAACAGAGACCGTACTCCCCCAGATTCACTGACAGTGAAACAGAGACCGTACTCACCCAGATACACTGTCTGTGAAACAGAGTCCGTAGTCCCGCTGATTCACTGTGAGTGAAACAGAGTCCGTAATTCCCAGATTCACAGTCAGTGGATCAGTGACTGTTGTCCGGCAGTTTCACTGTCCATGAAACAGAGACCGTATTCCCCCAGATCCACTGTCATTGAAAGAGAGAATGTACTAAACAAGATTCACTGTCAGGGAAGCAGAAATAGTAGTTCCCGAGATTCACTGCTGGTGAAACAGAGACCATACTTCCCCGGATTCACTGTCAGTGAAATAGAGACTGAACGCCCCCAGATTCACTGTCAGTGGAACTGTGACCGTGGTGCTCCAGATTCACTGTCAATGAGACAGACACAGTACTTCTGCAGATTCACTGTCAGTGAAACATAGACTGTACACCCCCAGAATCACCTGCAGTGAAGCAGTGTCAGTACTCGACCAGATTGACTGTCAGTGAAACAGAGTCCGTAGTCCCCCTGATTCACTGCCAGTGAAACAGCTACCGTACTCCCCCCAATTCACTGTCAGCGGAACTGTGACCGTAGTCCCACAGAATCACTGGCAGTGAAGCAGTGTCAGTACTCCCCCAGAATCACTGGCAGTGAAGCAGGTTCAGTACTCACCCAGATTCACTGTCTGTGAAACAGAGACAGTACTCCCCCAGAATCACTGACAGAGAAACTGATACTGTACGCCCCCAGATTCTCTGTCGGTGAAACAGAGTCCGTATTCCCCCCAATTCACTGTCAGTGGAACAGTGACGTAGTCCCCCAGTGTCATTGTCAGTGAAACACAGACTGTACGCCCCCAGATTCAGTGTCTGTGAAACACAAATGGTACTTCCACAGATTCACTGTCAGTGAAACATAGACGGTACTACCCCAGATTCACTGTCAGTGAAACAGAGACCGTACTCCCTCTGAGTCATTTCAGTGAAACAGTGACCATTCTCCCCCAGATCTACTGTCAGTGAAACAGAGACCGTACTCCCCCAGATTCACTGACAGTGAAACAGAGACTGCACTCACCCAGATACACTGTCTGTGAAACAGAGTCCGTAGTCCCGCTGATTCACAGTGAGTGAAACAGAGTCCGGAATCCCCAGATTCAGTCAGTGGATCAGTGACTGTTGTCCGGCAGTTCACTGTCCGTGAAACAGAGACCGAGGTCCACCAGATCCACTGTCATTGAAAGAGAGAACGTACTAAACAAGATTCACTGTCAGGGAAGCAGAAATAGTAGTCCCCGAGATTCACTGCTATTGAAACAGAGACCATACTTCCCCAGATTCACTGTCAGTGAAATAGAGACAGAACGCCCCCCAATGCACTCTCAGTGGAACTGTGACTGTAGTGCTCCAGATTCACTGTCAATGAGACAGACACAGTACTTCTGCAGATTCACTGTCAGTGAAACACAGACTGTACACCTCCAGAATCACTGGCAGTGAAACAGTGTCAGTACTCGCCCAGATTGACTGTCAGTGAAACAGATTCCGTAGTCCCCCGATTCACTGTCAGTGAAACAGCTACCGTACTCCACCCAATTCACTGTCAGTGGAACTGTGACCGTAGTCCCTCAGAATCACAAGCAGTGAAGCAGTGACAGTACTCCCACAGAATCACTGACAGTGAAACAGAGACAGTACTCCCCCAGATTTAGAGTCTGTGAAACAGAGACCATACTCCCCCGATTCACTGTCTGTGAAACAGAGACTGTACACCCCCAGATTCACTGTCTGTCTAACAGAGACAGTATTCCCCCGATACACTGTCACTGAAACAGAGACCGTACTCCCCCAGATTCACTGACAGTGAAACTGATACTGTACTCCCCCAGATTCACTGTCGGTGAAACAGAGTCCGTACTCCCCCCAATTCACTGTCAGTGGAACAGTGATGTAGTCCCCCAGACTCACTGTCAGTGAAACACAGACTTTACGCCCCCGGATTGACTGTCGGTGAAACAGAGACCGTAATCACAAAGATTCACTGTCAGTGAAACAGAGACCGTTCTACCCCAGATTCACTGACAGTGAAACTGATACTGTACGCCCCCAGATTCACTGTTGGTGAAACAGAGACCGTACTCCCCCCAATTCACTGTCAGTGGAACAGCGACGTAGTCACGCAGAGTCACTTTCAGTGAAACACAGACTGTACGCCCCCAGATTCAGTGTCTGTGAAACACAAACGATACTTCCACAGATTCACTGTCAATGAAACAGAGACCGTACTCCCCCAGAATCACTGGCAGTAAAGCATTGTCTGTACTCGCCCAGATTGACAGTCAGTGAAACAGAGTCCGTAGTCCCCCTGATTCACTGTCAGTGAAACAGCTACCGTACTCCCCTCAATTCACTGTCAGTTGAACTCTGACCGTAGTGCCCCAGAATCACTGGCAGTGAAGCAGTGTCAGTACTCCCACAGAATCACTGGCAGTGAAGCAGTTTCAGTACTCACCCAGATTCACTGTCTGTGAAACAGAGACAGTACACCCCCAGATTTAGAGTCTGTGAAACAGAGACCGTAATCCCCCAGATTCACTGTCTGTGAAACAGAGGCAGTACAACCCCAGATTCACTGTCTGTGAAACAGAGACAGTATACCACAAGATTCAGAGTCTGTGAAACAGAGACAGTACTGCCCCAGAATCACTGAGAGTGAAACTGATACTGTACGCCCCCAGATTCACTGTCGGTGAAACAGAGACCGTACTCCCCCCGATTCACTGTCAGTGGAACTGTGACCGTAGTCCCCCAGAATCACTGGCAGTGAAGCAGTGTCATTACTCCATCAGAATCACTGGCAGTGAAGCAGTTTCAGTACTCACCCAGATTCACTGTCTGTGAAACAGAGACAGTACACCCCCAGATTTAGAATCTGTGAAACAGAGACCGTAATCCCCCAGATTCACTGTCTGTGAAACAGGGGCAGTACAACCCCAGATTCACTGTCTGCGAAACAGAGACAGTATAACCCCAGATTCAGAGTCTGTGAAACAGAGACAGTACTTCCCCAGAATCACTGAGAGTGAAACTGATACTGTACGCCCCCAGATTCACTGTTTGTGAAACAGAGACCGTACTCCCCCAGAATCACAAACAGTGTAACATAGACGGTACTACCCCAGATTCACTGTCAGTGAAACAGAAACCGGTCTCCCCCAGATTCACTGTCAGTGAAACAGAGGTCATTCTCCCCCAGATTCACTGTCGGTGAAACAGAGACCGTACTCCCCCCGATTAACTGTCAGTGGAACAGCGATGTAGTTACCCAGAGTCACTTTCAGTGAAACACAGACTCTACGCACCCATATTCAGTGTCTGTGAAACACAAACGGTACTTCCACAGATTCACTGCCAATGAAACAGTGACCGTACTCCCCCAGAATCACTGACAGTGTAACATAGACGGTACTACCCCAGATTCACTGTCAGTGAAACAGACACCGTAATCCCCCATATTAACTGTCAGTGAAACAGAGACCGTTCTCCCCCAAAATCACTGGCAGTAAAGCATTGTCAGTACTCGCCCAGATTGACTGTCAGTGAAACAGAGTCCGTAGTCCCCCTGATTCACTGTCAGTGGAACTGTGACCGTAGTCCCCCAGAATCACTGGCAGTGAAGCAGTGTCAGTACTCCCACAGAATCACTGGCAGTGAAGCAGTTTCAGTACTCACCCAGATTCACTGTCTGTGAAACAGAGACAGTACACCCCCAGATTTAGAGTCTGTGAAACAGAGACCGTAATCCTGCTGATTCACTGTTTATGAAACAGAGGCAGTACGCCCCCTGATTCAGTGTCTGTGAAACACAAATGGTACTTCCACAGATTCACTGAGAGTGAAACATAGACGGTACTACCCCAGATTCACTGACAGTGAAACAGAGACCGTACTCCCTCTGAGTCATTTCAGTGAAACAGTGAACATACTCCCCCAGATTCACTGACAGTGAAACAGAGACCGTACTCACCCAGATTCACTGTCCTTGAAACAGAGACCGTAGTCCCCCAGATTCACTAACTGCGAAACAGAGATTGTACGGCCCCAGATTCACTGTCAGTGAAACAGAGACCGTACACCCCAGATCCACTGTCATTGAAACAGAGAACGTACTAAACAAGATTCACTGTCAGGGAAGCAGAAATAGTAGTCCCCGAGATTCACTGCTGGTGAAACAGAGACCATACTTCCCCAGATTCACTGTCAGTGAAATAGAGACTGAACGCCCCCAGATTCGCTGTCAGTGGAACTGTGACCGTAGTGCTCCAGATTCACTGTCAATGAGACAGACACAGTACTTCTGCAGATTCACTGTCAGTGAAACACAGACAGTACATACCCAGTTTCACTGTCCGTGAAACACAGACCGTACTCCCCCAGAATCACTGGCAGTAAAGCATTGTCAGTACTCAACCAGATTGACTGTCTGTGAAACAGAGTCAGTAGTCCCCCTGATTCACTGTCAGTGGAACTGTGACCGTAGTCCCCCAGAATCACTGGCAGTGAAGCAGTTTCAGTACTCACACAGATTCACTGTCAGTGAAACAGAGACCGTTCTCCCCCAGATTCACTGACAGTGAAACTGATACTGTACACCCCCAGATTCACTGTCAGTGGAACTGTGACCGTAGTCCCCCAGAATCACTGGCAGTGAAGCAGTGTCAGTACTCCCACAGAATCACTGGCATTGAAGCAGTTTCAGCACTCACCCAGATTCACTGTATGTGAAACAGAGACAGTACACCCCCAGATTTAGGGTCTGTGAAACAGAGACCGTAATCCCCCAGATTCACTGTCTATGAAACGGAGGCAGTACAACCCCAGATTCACTGTCTGTGAAACAGAGACAGTACACCCCCAGATTTAGAGTCTGTGAAACAGAGACAGTACTTCCCCAGAATCACTGAGAGTGAAACAGAAACTGTACGCTCCCTGATTCACTGTCGGTGAAACAGAGACCGTACTCCCCCAGATTCACTGACAGTGAAACTGATACCGTACGCGCCCAGATTCACTGTTGGTGAAACAGAGACCGTACTCCCCCCGATTAACTGTCAGTGGAACAGCGATGTAGTCACCCAGAGTCACTTTCAGTGAAACACAGACTCTACGCCCACAGATTCAGTGTCTGTGAAACACAAACGGTACTTCCACAGATTCACTGTCAATGAAACAGTGACCGTACTCCCCCAGAATCACTGACAGTGTAACATAGACGGTACTACCCCAGATTCACTGTCAGTGAAACAGACACCGTAATCCCCCATATTAACTGTCAGTGAAACAGAGACCGTTCTCCCCCAAAATCACTGGCAGTAAAGCATTGTCAGTACTCGCCCAGATTGACTGTCAGTGAAACAGAGTCCGTAGTCCCCCTGATTCACTGTGATTGAAACAGCTACCATACTCCCCCCAATTCACTGTCAGACGAATTGTGACCGTAGTCCCCCAGAATCACTGGCAGTGAAGCAGTGTCAGTACTCCCACAGAATCACTGGCAGTGAAGCAGTTTCAGTACTCACCCAGATTCACTGTCTGTGAAACAGACACAGTACACCCCCAGATATAGAGTCTGTGAAACAGAGACCGTAATCCCCCAGATTCACTGTCTTTGAAACAGAGGCAGTACAACCCCAGATTCACTGTCTGTGAAACAGAGACAGTACACCCCCAGATTCAGAGTCTGTGAAACAGATACAGTACTTCCCCAGAATCACTGAGAGTGAAACAGATACTGTAAGCTCCCTGATTCACTGTCGGTGAAACAGAGACCGTACTCCCCCCGATTCACTGTCAGTGGAACAGTGACGTAGTCCCCCAGTGTCATTGTCAGTGAAACACAGACTGTACGCCCCCAGATTCAGTGTCTGTGAAACACAAATGGTACTTCCACAGATTCACTGAGAGTGAAACATAGACGGTACTACCCCAGATTCACTGACAGTGAAACAGAGACCGTACTCCCTCTGAGTCATTTCAGTGAAACAGTGAACATACTCCCCTAGATCCACTGTCTGTGAAACAGAGACAGTACACCCCCAGATTCAGAGTCTGTGAAACAGATACAGTACTTCCCCAGAATCACTGAGAGTGAAACAGATACTGTAAGCTCCCTGATTCACTGTCGGTGAAACAGAGACCGTACTCCCCCCGATTCACTGTCAGTGGAACAGTGACGTAGTCCCCCAGTGTCATTGTCAGTGAAACACAGACTGTACGCCCCCAGATTCAGTGTCTGTGAAACACAAATGGTACTTCCACAGATTCACTGAGAGTGAAACATAGACGGTACTACCCCAGATTCACTGACAGTGAAACAGAGACCGTACTCCCTCTGAGTCATTTCAGTGAAACAGTGAACATACTCCCCTAGATCCACTGTCAGTGAAACAGAGACCGTACTCCATCAGATTCACTGACAGTGAAACAGAGACCGTACTCACCCAGATTCACTGTCCGTGAAACAGAGACCGTACTCCCCCCGATTCACTGTCAGTGGAACTGTGACCATAGTCCCCCAGAATCACTGGCAGTGAAGCAGTGTCATTACTCCATCAGAATCACTGGCAGTGAAGCAGTTTCAGTCCTCACCCAGATTCACTGTCTGTGAAACATAGACAGTACACCCCCAGATTTAGAATCTGTGAAACAGAGACCGTAATCCCCCAGATTCACTGTCTGTGAAACAGAGACAGTATAACCCCAGATTCAGAGTCTGTGAAACAGAGACAGTACACCCCCAGATTCAGAGTCTGTGAAACAGATACAGTACTTCCCCAGAATCACTGAGAGTGAAACAGATACTGTAAGCTCCCTGATTCACTGTCGGTGAAACAGAGACCGTACTCCCCCCGATTCACTGTCAGTGGAACAGTGACGTAGTCCCCCAGTGTCATTGTCAGTGAAACACAGACTGTACGCCCCCAGATTCAGTGTCTGTGAAACACAAATGGTACTTCCACAGATTCACTGAGAGTGAAACATAGACGGTACTACCCCAGATCCACTGTCAGTGAAACAGAGACCGTACTCCATCAGATTCACTGACAGTGAAACAGAGACCGTACTCACCCAGATTCACTGTCCGTGAAACAGAGACCGTACTCCCCCCGATTCACTGTCAGTGGAACTGTGACCATAGTCCCCCAGAATCACTGGCAGTGAAGCAGTGTCATTACTCCATCAGAATCACTGGCAGTGAAGCAGTTTCAGTCCTCACCCAGATTCACTGTCTGTGAAACATAGACAGTACACCCCCAGATTTAGAATCTGTGAAACAGAGACCGTAATCCCCCAGATTCACTGTCTGTGAAACAGAGACAGTATAACCCCAGATTCAGAGTCTGTGAAACAGAGACAGTACTTCCCCAGAATCACTGAGAGTGAAACTGATACTGTACGCCCCCAGATTCACTGTTGGTGAAACAGAGACCGTACACCCTCTGAGTCATTTCAGTGAAACAGTGACCATACTCCCCCAGATCCTCTGTCAGTGAAACAGAGACCGTACTCCCCCAGATTCACTGACAGTGAAACAGAGACCATACTCACCCAGATACACTGTCTGTGAAACAGAGTCCGTAGTCCCGCTGATTCACTGTGAGTGAAACAGAGTCCGTAATCCCCAGATTCACAGTCAGTGGATCAGTGACTGTTGTCCGGCAGTTTCACTGTCCATGAAACAGAGACCGTAGTCCCCCAGATCCACTGTCAGTGAAACAGAGACCGTACACCCCAGATCCACTGTCATTGAAACAGAGACCGTACTAAACAAGATTCACTGACAGGGAAGCAGAAAGAGTAGTCCCCGAGATTCATTGCTGGTGAAACAGAGACCATACTTCCCCGGATTCACTGTCAGTGAAATAGAGACTGAACGCCCCCAGATTCACTGTCAGTGGAACTGTGACCGTAGTGCTCCAGATTCACTGTCAATGAGACACAGACTGTACACCCCCAGAATCACTGGCAGTGAAGCAGTGTCAGTACTCGCCCAGATTGACTGTCAGTGAAACAGATTCCGTAGTCCCCCGATTCACTGTCAGTGAAACAGCTACCGTACTCCCCCCAATTCACTGTCAGTGGAACTGTGACCGTAGTCCCCCAGAATCACTGGCAGTGAAGCAGTGACAGTACTCCCACAGAATCACTGGCAGTGAAGCAGTTTCAGTACTCACCCAGATTCACTGACAGTGAAACAGAGACCGTTCTCCCCCAGATTCACTGTCGGTGAAACAGAGACCGTACTCCCCCCGATTAACTGTCAGTGAAACAGAGACCGTTCTCCCCCAAAATCACTGGCAGTAAAGCATTGTCAGTACTCGCCCAGATTGACTGTCAGTGAAACAGAGTCCGTAGTCCCCCTGATTCACTGTGATTGAAACAGCTACCATACTCCCCCCAATTCATTGTCAGACGAATTGTGACCGTAGTCCCCCAGAATCACTGGCAGTGAAGCAGTGTCAGTACTCCCACAGAATCACTGGCAGTGAAGCAGTTTCAGTACTCACCCAGATTCACTGTCTGTGAAACAGACACAGTACACCCCCAGATATAGAGTCTGTGAAACAGAGACCGTAATCCCCCAGATTCACTGTCTTTGAAACAGAGGCAGTACAACCCCAGATTCACTGTCTGTGAAACAGAGACAGTACACCCCCAGATTCAGAGTCTGTGAAACAGAGACAGTACTTCCCCAGAATCACTGAGAGTGAAACAGATACTGTAAGCTCCCTGATTCACTGTCGGTGAAACAGAGACCGTACTCCCCCCGATTCACTGTCAGTGGAACAGTGACGTAGTCCCCCAGTGTCATTGTCAGTGAAACACAGACTGTACGCCCCCAGATTCAGTGTCTGTGAAACACAAATGGTACTTCCACAGATTCACTGAGAGTGAAACATAGACGGTACTACCCCAGATTCACTGTCAGTGAAACAGAGACCGTACTCCCTCTGAGTCATTTCAGTGAAACAGTGACCATACTCCCCCAGATCCACTGTCAGTGAAACAGAGACTGTACACCCTCTGAGTCATTTCAGTGAAACAGTGACCATACTCCCCCAGATCCACTGTCAGTGAAACAGAGACCGTACTCCATCAGATTCACTGACAGTGAAACAGAGACCGTACTCCCCCCGATTCACTGTCAGTGGAACTGTGACCGTAGTCCCCCAGAATCACTGGCAGTGAAGCAGTGTCATTACTCCATCAGAATCACTGGCAGTGAAGCAGTTTCAGTCCTCACCCAGATTCACTGTCTGTGAAACAGAGACAGTACACCCCCAGATTTAGAATCTGTGAAACAGAGACCGTAATCCCCCAGATTCACTGTCTGTGAAACAGAGGCAGTACAACCCCAGATTCACTGTCTGTGAAACAGAGACAGTATAACCCCAGATTCAGAGTCTGTGAAACAGAGACAGTACTTCCCCAGAATCACTGAGAGTGAAACTGATACTGTACGCCCCCAGATTCACTGTTGGTGAAACAGAGACCGTACACCCTCTGAGTCATTTCAGTGAAACAGTGACCATACTCCCCCAGATCCTCTGTCAGTGAAACAGAGACCGTACTCCCCCAGATTCACTGACAGTGAAACAGAGACCATACTCACCCAGATACACTGTCTGTGAAACAGAGTCCGTAGTCCCGCTGATTCACTGTGAGTGAAACAGAGTCCGTAATCCCCAGATTCACAGTCAGTGGATCAGTGACTGTTGTCCGGCAGTTTCACTGTCCATGAAACAGAGACCGTAGTCCCCCAGATCCACTGTCAGTGAAACAGAGACCGTACACCCCAGATCCACTGTCATTGAAACAGAGACCGTACTAAACAAGATTCATTGTCAGGGAAGCAGAAAGAGTAGTCCCCGAGATTCATTGCTGGTGAAACAGAGACCATACTTCCCCGGATTCACTGTCAGTGAAATAGAGACTGAACGCCCCCAGATTCACTGTCAGTGGAACTGTGACCGTAGTGCTCCAGATTCACTGTCAATGAGACACAGACTGTACACCCCCAGAATCACTGGCAGTGAAGCAGTGTCAGTACTCGCCCAGATTGACTGTCAGTGAAACAGATTCCGTAGTCCCCCGATTCACTGTCAGTGAAACAGAGACCGTACTCCCTCTGAGTCATTTCAGTGAAAAAGTGACCATACTCCCCCAGATCCACTGTCAGTGAAACAGAGACCGTACTCCCCCAGATTCACTGTCAGTGAAACAGTGACCATACTCCCCCAGATCCACTGTCAGTGAAACAGAGACCGTACTCCCTCTGAGTCATTTCAGTGAAACAGTGACCATACTCCCCCAGATCCACTGTCAGTGAAACAGAGACCGTAGTCCCGCTGATTCACTGTCCGTGAAACAGAGACCGTAGTCCCCCAGATTCACTAACTGGGAAACAAAGACTGTACGGCCCCAGATTCACTGTCAGTGAAGCAGAGACCGTACACCCCAGATCCACTGTCATTGAAACAGAGAACGTACTAAACAAGTTTCACTGTCAGGGAAGCAGAAATAGTAGTCCCCGAGATTCACTGCTGGTGAAACAGAGACCATACTTCCCCAGATTCATTGTCAGTGAAATAGAGACTGAACGCCCCCAGATTCGCTGTCAGTGGAACTGTGACCGTAGTGCTCCAGATTCACTGTCAATGAGACAGACACAGTACTTCTGCAGATTCACTGTCAGTGAAACACAGACAGTACATACCCAGTTTCACTGTCCGTGAAACACAGACCGTACTCCCCCAGAATCACTGGCAGTAAAGCATTGTCAGTACTCAACCAGATTGACTGTCTGTGAAACAGAGTCAGTAGTCCCCCTGATTCACTGTCAGTGGAACTGTGACCGTAGTCCCCCAGAATCACTGGCAGTGAAGCAGTTTCAGTACTCACACAGATTCACTGTCAGTGAAACAGAGACCGTTCTCCCCCAGATTCACTGACAGTGAAACTGATACTGTACACCCCCAGATTCACTGTCAGTGGAACTGTGACCGTAGTCCCCCAGAATCACTGGCAGTGAAGCAGTGTCAGTACTCCCACAGAATCACTGGCATTGAAGCAGTTTCAGTACTCACCCAGATTCACTGTATGTGAAACAGAGACAGTACACCCCCAGATTTAGGTTTTGTGAAACAGAGACCGTAATCCCCCAGATTCACTGTCTATGAAACGGAGGCAGTACAACCCCAGATTCACTGTCTGTGAAACAGAGACAGTACACCCCCAGATTTAGAGTCTGTGAAACAGAGACAGTACTTCCCCAGAATCACTGAGAGTGAAACAGAAACTGTACGCTCCCTGATTCACTGTCGGTGAAACAGAGACCGTACTCCCCCAGATTCACTGACAGTGAAACTGATACCGTACGCGCCCAGATTCACTGTTGGTGAAACAGAGACCGTACTCCCCCCGATTAACTGTCAGTGGAACAGCGATGTAGTCACCCAGAGTCACTTTCAGTGAAACACAGACTCTACGCCCACAGATTCAGTGTCTGTGAAACACAAACGGTACTTCCACAGATTCACTGTCAATGAAACAGTGACCGTACTCCCCCAGAATCACTGACAGTGTAACATAGACGGTACTACCCCAGATTCACTGTCAGTGAAACAGACACCGTAATCCCCCATATTAACTGTCAGTGAAACAGAGACCGTTCTCCCCCAAAATCACTGGCAGTAAAGCATTGTCAGTACTCGCCCAGATTGACTGTCAGTGAAACAGAGTCCGTAGTCCCCCTGATTCACTGTGATTGAAACAGCTACCATACTCCCCCCAATTCACTGTCAGACGAATTGTGACCGTAGTCCCCCAGAATCACTGGCAGTGAAGCAGTGTCAGTACTCCCACAGAATCACTGGCAGTGAAGCAGTTTCAGTACTCACCCAGATTCACTGTCTGTGAAACAGACACAGTACACCCCCAGATATAGAGTCTGTGAAACAGAGACCGTAATCCCCCAGATTCACTGTCTTTGAAACAGAGGCAGTACAACCCCAGATTCACTGTCTGTGAAACAGAGACAGTACACCCCCAGATTCAGAGTCTGTGAAACAGAGACAGTACTTCCCCAGAATCACTGAGAGTGAAACAGATACTGTAAGCTCCCTGATTCACTGTCGGTGAAACAGAGACCGTACTCCCCCCGATTCACTGTCAGTGGAACAGTGACGTAGTCCCCCAGTGTCATTGTCAGTGAAACACAGACTGTACGCCCCCAGATTCAGTGTCTGTGAAACACAAATGGTACTTCCACAGATTCACTGAGAGTGAAACATAGACGGTACTACCCCAGATTCACTGACAGTGAAACAGAGACCGTACTCCCTCTGAGTCATTTCAGTGAAACAGTGAACATACTCCCCCAGATCCACTGTCAGTGAAACAGAGACCGTACTCCATCAGATTCACTGACAGTGAAACAGAGACCGTACTCACCCAGATTCACTGTCCGTGAAACAGAGACCGTACTCCCCCCGATTCACTGTCAGTGGAACTGTGACCATAGTCCCCCAGAATCACTGGCAGTGAAGCAGTGTCATTACTCCATCAGAATCACTGGCAGTGAAGCAGTTTCAGTCCTCACCCAGATTCACTGTCTGTGAAACATAGACAGTACACCCCCAGATTTAGAATCTGTGAAACAGAGACCGTAATCCCCCAGATTCACTGTCTGTGAAACAGAGACCGTAATCCCCCAGATTCACTGTCTGTGAAACAGAGACAGTATAACCCCAGATTCAGAGTCTGTGAAACAGAGACAGTACTTCCCCAGAATCACTGAGAGTGAAACTGATACTGTACGCCCCCAGTTTCACTGTTGGTGAAACAGAGACCGTACACCCTCTGAGTCATTTCAGTGAAACAGTGACCATACTCCCCCAGATCCTCTGTCAGTGAAACAGAGACCGTACTCCCCCAGATTCACTGACAGTGAAACAGAGACCATACTCACCCAGATACACTGTCTGTGAAACAGAGTCCGTAGTCCCGCTGATTCACTGTGAGTGAAACAGAGTCCGTAATCCCCAGATTCACAGTCAGTGGATCAGTGACTGTTGTCCGGCAGTTTCACTGTCCATGAAACAGAGACCGTAGTCCCCCAGATCCACTGTCAGTGAAACAGAGACCGTACACCCCAGATCCACTGTCATTGAAACAGAGACCGTACTAAACAAGATTCACTGTCAGGGAAGCAGAAAGAGTAGTCCCCGAGATTCATTGCTGGTGAAACAGAGACCATACTTCCCCGGATTCACTGTCAGTGAAATAGAGACTGAACGCCCCCAGATTCACTGTCAGTGGAACTGTGACCGTAGTGCTCCAGATTCACTGTCAATGAGACACAGACTGTACACCCCCAGAATCACTGGCAGTGAAGCAGTGTCAGTACTCGCCCAGATTGACTGTCAGTGAAACAGATTCCGTAGTCCCCCGATTCACTGTCAGTGGAAATGTGACCGTAGTCCCCCAGAATCACTGGCAGTGAAGCAGTGTCAGTACTCCCACAGAATCACTGGCAGTGAAGCAGTTTCAGTACTCACCCAGATTCACTGTCTGTGAAACAGAGGCAGTACACCCCCAGATTTAGGGTCTGTGAAACAGAGACCGTAATCCCCCAGATTCACTGTCTATGAAACGGAGGCAGTACAACCCCAGATTCACTGTCTGTGAAACAGAGACAGTACACCCCCAGATTTAGAGTCTGTGAAACAGAGACCGTAATCCTGCTGATTCACTGTCTATGAAACAGAGGCAGTACGCCCCCAGATTCAGTGTCTGTGAAACACAAATGGTACTTCCACAGATTCACTGAGAGTGAAACATAGACGGTTCTCCCCCAGATTCACTGACAGTGAAACAGAGACCGTACTCCCTCTGAGTCATTTCAGTGAAACAGTGAACATACTCCCCCAGATCCACTGTCAGTGAAACAGAGACCGTACTCCCCCAGATTCACTGTCCTTGAAACAGAGACCGTAGTCCCCCAGATTCACTAACTGCGAAACAGAGACTGTACGGCCCCAGATTCAGTGTCTGTGAAACACAAATGGTACTTCCACAGATTCACTGAGAGTGAAACATAGACGGTACTACCCCAGATTCACTGACAGTGAAACAGAGACCGTACTCCCTCTGAGTCATTTCAGTGAAACAGTGAACATACTCCCCCAGATTCACTGTCAGTGAAACAGAGACCGTACACCCCAGATCCACTGTCATTGAAACAGAGAACGTACTAAACAAGATTCACTGTCAGGGAAGCAGAAATAGTACTCCCCGAGATTCACTGCTGGTGAAACAGAGACCATACTTCCCCAGATTCACTGTCAGTGAAATAGAGACTGAACGCCCCCAGATTCGCTGTCAGTGGAACTGTGACCGTAGTGCTCCAGATTCACTGTCAATGAGACAGACACAGTACTTCTGCAGATTCACTGTCAGTGAAACACAGACAGTACATCCCCAGTTTCACTGTCCGTGAAACACAGACCGTACTCCCCCAGAATCACTGGCAGTAAAGCATTGTCAGTACTCAACCAGATTGACTGTCAGTGTAACAGAGTCCGTAGTCCCCCTGATTCACTGTCAGTGGAACTGTGACCGTAGTCCCCCATAATCACTGGCATTGAAGTAGTGTCAGTACTCCCCCAGAATCACTGGCAGTGAAGCAGTTTCAGTACTCACCCAGATTCACTTTCAGTGAAACAGAGACCTTTCTCCCCCAGATTCACTGACAGTGAAACTGATACTGTACACCCCCAGATTCACTGTCAGTGGAACTGTGACCGTAGTCCCCCAGAATCACTGGCAGTGAAGCAGTGTCAGTACTCCCACAGAATCACTGGCAGTGAAGCAGTTTCAGTACTCACCCAGATTCACTGTATGTGAAACAGAGACAGTACACCCCCAGATTTAGGGTCTGTGAAACAGAGACCGTAATCCCCCAGATTCACTGTCTATGAAACGGAGGCAGTACAACCCCAGATTCACTGTCTGTGAAACAGAGACAGTACACCCCCAGATTTAGAGTCTGTGAAACAGAGACAGTACTTCCCCAGAATCACTGAGAGTGAAACAGAAACTGTACGCTCCCTGATTCACTGTCGGTGAAACAGAGACCGTACTCCCCCAGATTCACTGACAGTGAAACTGATACCGTACGCGCCCAGATTCACTGTTGGTGAAACAGAGACCGTACTCCCCCAGAATCACGGACAGTGTAACATAGACGGTACTACCCCAGATTCACTGTCAGTGAAACAGAGACCGTTCTCCCCCAGATTCACTGTCAGTGAAACAGAGGTCATTCTCCCCCAGATTCACTGTCGGTGAAACAGAGACCGTACTCCCCCCGATTAACTGTCAGTGGAACAGCGATGTAGTCACCCAGAGTCACTTTCAGTGAAACACAGACTCTACGCCCACAGATTCAGTGTCTGTGAAACACAAACGGTACTTCCACAGATTCACTGTCAATGAAACAGTGACCGTACTCCCCCAGAATCACTGACAGTGTAACATAGACGGTACTACCCCAGATTCACTGTCAGTGAAACAGACACCGTAATCCCCCATATTAACTGTCAGTGAAACAGAGACCGTTCTCCCCCAAAATCACTGGCAGTAAAGCATTGTCAGTACTCGCCCAGATTGACTGTCAGTGAAACAGAGTCCGTAGTCCCCCTGATTCACTGTGAGTGAAACAGTTTCAATACTCACCCAGATTCACTGTCTGTGAAACAGAGACAGTACACCCCCAGATTTAGAGTCTGTGAAACAGAGACCGTAATCCCCCAGATTCACTGTCTTTGAAACAGAGGCAGTACAACCCCAGATTCACTGTCTGTGAAACAGAGACAGTACACCCCCAGATTCAGAGTCTGTGAAACAGAGACAGTACTTCCCCAGAATCACTGAGAGTGAAACAGATATTGTAAGCTCCCTGATTCACTGTCGGTGAAACAGAGACCGTACTCCCCCCGATTCACTGTCAGTGGAACAGTGACGTAGTCCCCCAGTGTCATTGTCAGTGAAACACAGACTGTACGCCCCCAGATTCAGTGTCTGTGAAACACAAATGGTACTTCCACAGATTCACTGAGAGTGAAACATAGACGGTACTACCCCAGATTCACTGACAGTGAAACAGAGACCGTACTCACTCTGAGTCAGTTCAGTGAAACAGTGAACATACTCCCCCAGATCCACTGTCAGTGAAACAGAGACCGTACTCCCCCAGATTCACTGTCAGTGAAACAGAGACCGTACTCCCCCAGATTCACTGACAGTGAAACAGAGACCGTACTCACCCAGATTCACTGTCCGTGAAACAGAGACCGTAGTCCCCCAGATTCACTGTCAGTGAAACAGAGACTGTACGGCCCCAGATCCACTGTCATTGAAACAGAGAACGTACTAAACAAGATTCACTGTCAGGGAAGCAGAAATAGTAGTCCCCGAGATTCACTGCTGGTGAAACAGAGACCGTACTTCCCCAGATTCACTGTCAGTGTAATAGAGACTGAACGCCCCCAGATTCACTGTCAGTGAAACTGTGACCGTAGTGCTCCAGATTCACTGTCAATGAGACAGACACAGTACTTCTGCAGATTCACTGTCAGTGAAACACAGACAGTACATCCCCAGTTTCACTGTCCGTGAAACACAGACCGTACTCCCCCAGAATCACTGGCAGTAAAGCATTGTCAGTAATCGACCAGATTGACTGTCAGTGAAACAGAGTCCGTAGTCCCCCTGATTCACTGCCAGTGAAACAGCTACCGTACACCCCCCAATTCACTGTCAGTGGAACTGTGACCGTAGTCCCCCAGAATCACTGGCATTGAAGTAGTGTCAGTACTCCCCCAGAATCACTGGCAGTGAAGCAGTTTCAGTACTCCCCCAGATTCACTGACAGTGAAATTGATACTGTACGCCCCCAGATTCACTGTTGGTGAAACAGAGACCGTACTCCCCCAGAATCACTGACAGTGAAACAGAGACCGTTCTCCCCCATATTCACTGTCAGTGAAACAGAGATCATTCTCCCACAGATTCACTGTCGGTGAAACAGAGACCGTACTCCCCCCGATTAACTGTCAGTGGAACAGCGACGTAGTTACCCAGAGTCACTTTCAGTGAAACACAGACTGTACGCCTCCAGATTCAGTGTCTGTGATACACAAACCGTACTTCCACAGATTCACTGTCAATGAAACAGAGACCGTACTCCCCCAGAATCACTGACAGTGTAACATAGTCGGTACTACCCCAGCTTCACTGTCAGTGAAACAGAGACCGTTCTCCCCCAAAATCACTGGCAGTAAAGCATTGTCAGTACTCGCCCAGATTGACTGTCAGTGAAACAGAGTCCGTAGTCCCCCTGATTCACTGTGAGTGAAACAGCTACCATACTCCCCCCAATTCACTGTCAGTGGAACTGTGACCGTAGTCCCCCAGAATCACTGGCAGTGAAGCAGTGTCAGTACTCCCACAGAATCACTGTCTGTAAAACAGAGACAGTACACCCCCAGATTTAGGGTCTGTGAAACAGAGACCGTAATCCCCCAGATTCACTGTCTGTGAAACAGAGGCAGTACACCCCCAGATTTAGAGTCTGTGAAACAGAGACAGTACTTCCCCAGAATCACTGAGAGTGAAACAGAAACTGTACGCTCCCTGATTCACTGTCGGTGAAACAGAGACCGTACTCCCCCAGATTCACTGACAGTGAAACTGATACCGTACGCGCCCAGATTCACTGTTGGTGAAACAGAGACCGTACTCCCCCAGAATCACGGACAGTGTAACATAGACGGTACTACCCCAGATTCACTGTCAGTGAAACAGAGACCGTTCTCCCCCAGATTCACTGTCAGTGAAACAGAGGTCATTCTCCCCCAGATTCACTGTCGGTGAAACAGAGACCGTACTCCCCCCGATTAACTGTCAGTGGAACAGCGACGTAGTCACCCAGAGTCACTTTCAGTGAAACACAGACTCCACGCCCACAGA
Source organism: Hemitrygon akajei (assembly GCF_048418815.1). Lineage (NCBI taxonomy): Eukaryota > Metazoa > Chordata > Chondrichthyes > Myliobatiformes > Dasyatidae > Hemitrygon > Hemitrygon akajei. Next base: position 88,665,683 of record NC_133128.1, read on the forward strand.
TTCAGTGTCTGTGAAACACAAACGGTACTTCCACAGATTCACTGTCAATGAAACAGTGACCGTACTCCCCCAGAATCACTGACAGTGTAACATAGACGGTACTACCCCAGATTCACTGTCAGTGAAACATACACCGTAATCCCCCATATTAACTGTCAGTGAAACAGAGACCGTTCTCCCCCAAAATCACTGGCAGTAAAGCATTGTCAGTACTCGCCCAGATTGACTGTCAGTGAAACAGAGTCCGTAGTCCCCCTGATTCACTGTGAGTGAAACAGTTTCAATACTCACCCAGATTCACTGTCTGTGAAACAGAGACAGTACACCCCCAGATTTAGAGTCTGTGAAACAGAGACCGTAATCCCCCAGATTCACTGTCTTTGAAACAGAGGCAGTACAACCCCAGATTCACTGTCTGTGAAACAGAGACAGTACACCCCCAGATTCAGAGTCTGTGAAACAGAGACAGTACTTCCCCAGAATCACTGAGAGTGAAACAGATATTGTAAGCTCCCTGATTCACTGTCGGTGAAACAGAGACCGTACTCCCCCCGATTCACTGTCAGTGGAACAGTGACGTAGTCCCCCAGTGTCATTGTCAGTGAAACACAGACTGTACGCCCCCAGATTCAGTGTCTGTGAAACACAAATGGTACTTCCACAGATTCACTGAGAGTGAAACATAGACGGTACTACCCCAGATTCACTGACAGTGAAACAGAGACCGTACTCACTCTGAGTCAGTTCAGTGAAACAGTGAACATACTCCCCCAGATCCACTGTCAGTGAAACAGAGACCGTACTCCCCCAGATTCACTGTCAGTGAAACAGAGACCGTACTCCCCCAGATTCACTGACAGTGAAACAGAGACCGTACTCACCCAGATTCACTGTCCGTGAAACAGAGACCGTAGTCCCCCAGATTCACTGTCAGTGAAACAGAGACTGTACGGCCCCAGATCCACTGTCATTGAAACAGAGAACGTACTAAACAAGATTCACTGTCAGGGAAGCAGAAATAGTAGTCCCCGAGATTCACTGCTGGTGAAACAGAGACCGTACTTCCCCAGATTCACTGTCAGTGTAATAGAGACTGAACGCCCCCAGATTCACTGTCAGTGAAACTGTGACCGTAGTGCTCCAGATTCACTGTCAATGAGACAGACACAGTACTTCTGCAGATTCACTGTCAGTGAAACACAGACAGTACATCCCCAGTTTCACTGTCCGTGAAACACAGACCGTACTCCCCCAGAATCACTGGCAGTAAAGCATTGTCAGTAATCGACCAGATTGACTGTCAGTGAAACAGAGTCCGTAGTCCCCCTGATTCACTGCCAGTGAAACAGCTACCGTACACCCCCCAATTCACTGTCAGTGGAACTGTGACCGTAGTCCCCCAGAATCACTGGCATTGAAGTAGTGTCAGTACTCCCCCAGAATCACTGGCAGTGAAGCAGTTTCAGTACTCCCCCAGATTCACTGACAGTGAAATTGATACTGTACGCCCCCAGATTCACTGTTGGTGAAACAGAGACCGTACTCCCCCAGAATCACTGACAGTGAAACAGAGACCGTTCTCCCCCATATTCACTGTCAGTGAAACAGAGATCATTCTCCCACAGATTCACTGTCGGTGAAACAGAGACCGTACTCCCCCCGATTAACTGTCAGTGGAACAGCGACGTAGTTACCCAGAGTCACTTTCAGTGAAACACAGACTGTACGCCTCCAGATTCAGTGTCTGTGATACACAAACCGTACTTCCACAGATTCACTGTCAATGAAACAGAGACCGTACTCCCCCAGAATCACTGACAGTGTAACATAGTCGGTACTACCCCAGCTTCACTGTCAGTGAAACAGAGACCGTTCTCCCCCAAAATCACTGGCAGTAAAGCATTGTCAGTACTCGCCCAGATTGACTGTCAGTGAAACAGAGTCCGTAGTCCCCCTGATTCACTGTGAGTGAAACAGCTACCATACTCCCCCCAATTCACTGTCAGTGGAACTGTGACCGTAGTCCCCCAGAATCACTGGCAGTGAAGCAGTGTCAGTACTCCCACAGAATCACTGTCTGTAAAACAGAGACAGTACACCCCCAGATTTAGGGTCTGTGAAACAGAGACCGTAATCCCCCAGATTCACTGTCTGTGAAACAGAGGCAGTACACCCCCAGATTTAGAGTCTGTGAAACAGAGACAGTACTTCCCCAGAATCACTGAGAGTGAAACAGAAACTGTACGCTCCCTGATTCACTGTCGGTGAAACAGAGACCGTACTCCCCCAGATTCACTGACAGTGAAACTGATACCGTACGCGCCCAGATTCACTGTTGGTGAAACAGAGACCGTACTCCCCCAGAATCACGGACAGTGTAACATAGACGGTACTACCCCAGATTCACTGTCAGTGAAACAGAGACCGTTCTCCCCCAGATTCACTGTCAGTGAAACAGAGGTCATTCTCCCCCAGATTCACTGTCGGTGAAACAGAGACCGTACTCCCCCCGATTAACTGTCAGTGGAACAGCGACGTAGTCACCCAGAGTCACTTTCAGTGAAACACAGACTCCACGCCCACAGATTCAGTGTCTGTGAAACACAAACGGTACTTCCACAGATTCACTGTCAATGAAACAGTGACCGTACTCCCCCAGAATCACTGACAGTGTAACATAGACGGTACTACCCCAGATTCACTGTCAGTGAAACATACACCGTAATCCCCCATATTAACTGTCAGTGAAACAGAGACCGTTCTCCCCCAAAATCACTGGCAGTAAAGCATTGTCAGTACTCGCCCAGATTGACTGTCAGTGAAACAGAGTCCGTAGTCCCCCTGATTCACTGTCAGTGAAACAGAGACCGTACTCCCCCAAAATCACTGGCAGTAAAGCATTGTCAGTACTCGCCCAGATTGACTGTCAGTGAAACAGAGTCCGTAGTCCCCCTGATTCACTGTGAGTGAAACAGCTACCATACTCCCCCCAATTCACTGTCAGTGGAACTGTGACCGTAGTCCCCCAGAATCACTGGCAGTGAAGCAGTGTCAGTACTCCCACAGAATCACTGGCAGTGAAGCAGTTTCAGTACTCACCCAGATTCACTGTCTGTGAAACAGAGACAGTACACCCCCAGATTTAGAGTCTGTGAAACAGAGACCGTAATCCCCCAGATTCACTGTCTTTGAAACAGAGGCAGTACACCCCCAGATTCAGAGTCTGTGAAACAGAGACAGTACTTCCCCAGAATCACTGAGAGTGAAACAGATACTGTAAGCTCCCTGATTCACTGTCGGTGAAACAGAGACCGTACTCCCCCCGATTCACTGTCAGTGGAACAGTGACGTAGTCCCCCAGTGTCATTGTCAGTGAAACACAGACTGTACGCCCCCAGATTCAGTGTCTGTGAAACACAAATGGTACTTCCACAGATTCACTGAGAGTGAAACATAGACGGTACTACCCCAGATTCACTGACAGTGAAACAGAGACCGTACTCACTCTGAGTCATTTCAGTGAAACAGTGAACATACTCCCCCAGATCCACTGTCAGTGAAACAGAGACTGTACTCCCCCAGATTCACTGACAGTGAAACAGAGACCGTACTCCCCCAGATTCACTGTCCGTGAAACAGAGACCGTAGTCCCCCAGATTCACTAACTGCGAAACAGAGACTGTACGGCCCCAGATTCACTGTCAGTGAAACAGAGACCGTACACCCCAGATCCACTGTCATTGAAACAGAGAACGTACTAAACAAGATTCACTGTCAGGGAAGCAGAAATAGTAGTCCCCGAGATTCACTGCTGGTGAAACAGAGACCATACTTCCCCAGATTCACTGTCAGTGAAATAGAGACTGAACGCCCCCAGATTCACTGTCAGTGAAACTGTGACCGTAGTGCTCCAGATTCACTGTCAATGAGACAGACACAGTACTTCTGCAGATTCACTGTCAGTGAAACACAGACAGTACATCCCCAGTTTCACTGTCCGTGAAACACAGACCGTACTCCCCCAGAATCACTGGCAGTAAAGCATTGTCAGTAATCGACCAGATTCACTGGCAGTGAAACAGAGTCCGTAGTCCCCCTGATTCACTGTGAGTGAAACAGCTACCGTACTCCCCCCAATTCACTGTCAGTGGAACTGTGACCGTAGTCCCCCAGAATCACTGGCAGTGAAGCAGTGTCAGTACTCCCACAGAATCACTGGCAGTGAAGCAGTTTCAGTACTCACCCAGATTCACTGTCTGTGAAACAGAGACAGTACACCCCCAGATTTAGAGTCTGTGAAACAGAGACCATAATCCCCCAGATTCACTGTCTTTGAAACAGAGGCAGTACAACCCCAGATTCACTGTCTGTGAAACAGAGACAGTACACCCCCAGTTTCAGAGTCTGTGAAACAGAGACAGTACTTCCCCAGAATCACTGAGAGTGAAACAGATACTGTAAGCTCCCTGATTCACTGTCGGTGAAACAGAGACCGTACTCCCCCCGATTCACTGTCAGTGGAACAGTGACGTAGTCCCCCAGTGTCATTGTCAGTGAAACACAGACTGTACGCCCCCAGATTCAGTGTCTGTGAAACACAAATGGTACTTCCACAGATTCACTGAGAGTGAAACATAGACGGTACTACCCCAGATTCACTGACAGTGAAACAGAGACCGTACTCACTCTGAGTCATTTCAGTGAAACAGTGAACATACTCCCCCAGATCCACTGTCAGTGAAACAGAGACCGTACTCACCCAGATTCACTGTCCGTGAAACAGAGACTGTACGGCCCCAGATTCACTGTCAGTGAAACAGAGACCGTACACCCCAGATCCACTGTCATTGAAACAGAGAACGTACTAAACAAGATTCACTGTCAGGGAAGCAGAAATAGTAGTCCCCGAGATTCACTGCTGGTGAAACAGAGACCATACTTCCCCAGATTCACTGTCAGTGAAATAGAGACTGAACGCCCCCAGATTCACTGTCAGTGAAACTGTGACCGTAGTGCTCCAGATTCACTGTCAATGAGACAGACACAGTACTTCTGCAGATTCACTGTCAGTGAAACAGACACCGTAATCCCCCATATTAACTGTCAGTGAAACAGAGACCGTTCTCCCCCAAAATCACTGGCAGTAAAGCATTGTCAGTACTCGCCCAGATTGACTGTCAGTGAAACAGAGTCCGTAGTCCCCCTGATTCACTGTGAGTGAAACAGCTACCATACTCCCCCCAATTCACTGTCAGTGGAACTGTGACCGTAGTCCCCCAGAATCACTGGCAGTGAAGCAGTGTCAGTACTCCCACAGAATCACTGGCAGTGAAGCAGTTTCAGTACTCACCCAGATTCACTGTCTGTGAAACAGAGACAGTACACCCCCAGAATTAGAGTCTGGGAAACAGAGACCGTAATCCCCCAGATTCACTGTCTTTGAAACAGAGGCAGTACAACCCCAGATTCACTGTCTGTGAAACAGAGACAGTACACCCCCAGATTCAGAGTCTGTGAAACAGAGACAGTACTTCCCCAGAATCAATGAGAGTGAAACAGATACTGTAAGCTCCCTGATTCACTGTCGGTGAAACAGAGACCGTACTCCCCCCGATTCACTGTCAGTGGAACAGTGACGTAGTCCCCCAGTGTCATTGTCAGTGAAACACAGACTGTACGCCCCCAGATTCAGTGTCTGTGAAACACAAATGGTACTTCCACAGATTCACTGAGAGTGAAACATAGACGGTACTACCCCAGATTCACTGACAGTGAAACAGAGACCGTACTCACTCTGAGTCATTTCAGTGAAACAGTGAACATACTCCCCCAGATCCACTGTCAGTGAAACAGAGACCGTACTCCCCGAGATTCACTGTCCGTGAAACAGAGACCGTAGTCCCCCAGATTCACTAACTGCGAAACAGAGACTGTACGGCCCCAGATTCACTGTCAGTGAAACAGAGACCGTACACCCCAGATCCACTGTCATTGAAACAGAGAACGTACTAAACAAGATTCACTGTCAGGGAAGCAGAAATAGTAGTCCCCGAGATTCACTGCTGGTGAAACAGAGACCATACTTCCCCAGATTCACTGTCAGTGAAATAGAGACTGAACGCCCCCAGATTCACTGTCAGTGAAACTGTGACCGTAGTGCTCCAGATTCACTGTCAATGAGACAGACACAGTACTTCTGCAGATTCACTGTCAGTGAAACACAGACAGTACATCCCCAGTTTCACTGTCCGTGAAACACAGACCGTACTCCCCCAGAATCACTGGCAGTAAAGCATTGTCAGTAATCGACCAGATTGACTGTCAGTGAAACAGAGTCCGTAGTCCCCCTGATTCACTGCCAGTGAAACAGCTACCGTACACCCCCCAATTCACTGTCAGTGGAACTGTGACCGTAGTCCCCCAGAATCACTGGCATTGAAGTAGTGTCAGTACTCCCCCAGAATCACTGGCAGTGAAGCAGTTTCAGTACGCCCCCAGATTCACTGTTGGTGAAACAGAGTCCGTACTCCCCCAGAATCACTGACAGTGTAACATAGACGGTACTACCCTAGATTCACTGTCAGTGAAACAGAGACCGTTCTCCCCCATATTCACTGTCAGTGAAACAGAGATCATTCTCCCCCAGATTCACTGTCGGTGAAACAGAGACCGTACTCCCCCCGATTAACTGTCAGTGGAACAGCGACGTAGTTACCCAGAGTCACTTTCAGTGAAACACAGACTGTACGCCTCCAGATTCAGTGTCTGTGAAACACAAACCGTACTTCCACAGATTCACTGTCAATGAAACAGAGACCGTACTCCCCCAGAATCACTGACAGTGTAACATAGACGGTACTACCCCGAATTCACTGTCAGTGAAACAGACACCGTAATCCCCCATATTAACTGTCAGTGAAACAGAGACCGTTCTCCCCCAAAATCACTGGCAGTAAAGCATTGTCAGTACTCGCCCAGATTGACTGTCAGTGAAACAGAGTCCGTAGTCCCCCTGATTCACTGTCAGTGAAACAGCTACCATACTCCCCCCAATTCACTGTCAGTGGAACTGTGACCGTAGTCCCCCAGAATCACTGGCAGTGAAGCAGTGTCAGTACTCCCACAGAATCACTGTCTGTGAAACAGAGACAGTACACCCCCAGATTTAGGGTCTGTGAAACAGAGACCGTAATCCCCCAGATTCACTGTCTGTGAAACAGAGGCAGTACAACCCCAGATTCACTGTCTGTGAAACAGAGACAGTACACCCCCAGATTCTGAGTCTGTGAAACAGAGACAGTAATTCCCCAGATTCACTGAGATCGAAACAGATACTGTACGCTCCCTGATTCACTGTCGGTGAAACAGAGACCGTACTCCCCCCGATTCACTGTCAGTGGAACAGTGACGTAGTCCCCCAGTGTCATTGTCAGTGAAACACAGACTGTACGCCCCCAGATTCAGTGTCTGTGAAACACAAATGGTACTTCCACAGATTCACTGAGGAAGGCACAGAGTCGACTGTACTTCCTAAGAAGGTTGGCGTCATTCAATGTCTGTAGTGAGATGCTGAAGATGTTCTATAGGTCAGTTGTGGAGAGCGCCCTCTTCTTTGTGGTGGCGTGTTGGGGAGGAAGCATTAAGAAGAGGGACGCCTCACGTCTTAATAAGCTGGTAAGGAAGGCGGGCTCTGTCGTGGGCAAAGTACTGGAGAGTTTAACATCGGTAGCTAAACGAAGGGCGCTGAGTAGGCTACGGTCAATTATGGATAACTCTGAACATCCTCTACATAGCACCATCCAGAGACAGAGAAGCAGTTTCAGCGACAGGTTACTATCGATGCAATGGTCCTCAGACAGGATGAAGAGGTCAATACTCCCCAATGCCATTAGGCTTTACAATTCTACCGCCAGGACTTAAGAACTTTTTAAAAGCTATTATTAATGCTTTTTGAGATAGTGATTTAGATGCATATCATATTTTTTACTGAGTTAAGTATTGAATGTAATTAGTTTTGCTACAACAAGTGTATGGGACAATGGAAAAAAAGTTGAATTTCCCCATGGGGATGAATAAAGTATCTATCTATCTATCTAGTAGTCCCCGAGATTCACTGCTGGTGAAACAGAGACCATACTTCCCCAGATTCACTGTCAGTGAAATAGAGACATTACGTCCCCGGATTCACTGTCGTTGAAACAGAGACCGTAATCCCCCAGATTCACTGTCTGTGAAACAGAGACAGTACACCCCCAGATTCAGTGTCTGTGAAACAGAGACTGTACACCCCCAGAATCACTGGCAGTGAAGCAGTGAAGTACTCGACCAGATTGACTGTCAGTGAAACAGAGTCCGTAGTCCCCCGATTCACTATCAGTGAAACAGCTACCGTACTCCCCCCAATTCACTGTCAGTGGAACTGTGACCGTAATCCCCCAGAATCACTGGCAGTGAAGCAGTGTCAGTACTCCCCCAGAATCACTGACAGTGACGCAGTGTCAGTACTGCCGCAGAATCACTGGCAGTGAAGCAGGTTCAGTACTCACCCAGATTCACTGTCTGTGAAACAGAGACAGTACACCCCCAGATTTAGAGTCTGTGAAACAGAGACCATACACCCCCAGATTCACTGTCTGTGAAACAGAGACAGTACACCCCCAGATTCAGTGTCTGTGAAACAGAGACAGTACTCCCCCAGAATCACTGACAGTGAAACTGATACTGTACGCCCCCAGATTCACTGTTTGTGAAACAGAAACCGTACTTCCCCCGATTCACTGTCAGTGGAAAAGTGACGTAGTCCCCCAGTGTCATTGTCAGTGAAACACAGACTGTACGCCCCCAGATTCAGTGTCTGTGAAACACAAATGGTACTTCCACAGATTCACTGTCAGTGAAACATAGACGGTACTCCCCCAGATTCACTGTCAGTGAAACAGAGACAATACTTCCTCAGATTCACTGCCAGTGAATCAGAGACCGTACTCCCTCTGAGTCATTTCAGTGAAACAGTGACCATACTCCCCCAGATTCACTGTTGGTGAAACAGAGACCGTACTCCCCCCAATTCACTGTCAGTGGAACAGTGACGTAGTCCCCCAGGGTCACTGTCAGTGAAACAGAGACATTACGCCCCCGGATTCACTGTCGTTGAAACAGAGACCGTACTCCCCCAGATTCACTGACAGTGAAACAGAGACCGTACTGCCCCAGATTCACTGACAGTGAAACAGTGACCGTACTCACCCAGATTCACTGTCTGTGAAACAGAGTCCGTAGTCCCGCTGATTCACTGTGAGTGAAACAGAGTCCGTAATCCCCAGATTCACAGTCAGTGGATCAGTGATTGTTGTCCGGCACTTTCACTGTCCGTGAAACTGAGACCGTAGTCCCCCAGATTTAGAGTCTGTGAAACAGAGACCGTACTCCGCCAGATTCATTCTCTGTGAAACAGAGGCAGTACACCCCCAGATTCACTGTCTGTGAAACGGAGACAATATTCCCCCGATACACTGTCAGTGAAACAGAGACCGTACTCTCCCAGATTCACTGACAGTGAAACAGATACTGTACGCCCCCAGATTCACTGTCAGTGGAACAGTGACGTAGTCCCCCAGAGTCACTGTCAGTGAAACACAGATGGTACGCCCCCAGATTCAGTGTCTGTGAAACACAAACGGTACTTCCACAGATTCACTGTCAATGAAACAGAGACCGTACTCCCCCTGATTCACTGTCAGTGATACAGAGACCGTACTCACCCAGATTTACTGTCAGTGAAAGAGAGACTGTACGCCCCCTGATGCACCGTCAGTGAAATAGAGATCGTACTCACCCTTCTTCACTGACAGTGAAACAGAGACTGTACTCCCCCGGATTCACTGTCAGTGAAATAGAGTCCGTAGTCCCGCTGATTCACTGTGAGTGAAACAGAGTCCGTAATCCCCCAGATTCACTGTCAGTGGATCAGTGACTGTTGTCCGGCAGTTTCACTGTCCGTGAAACAGAGACCGTAGTCCCCCAGATTCACTAACAGGGAAACAGAGACTGTACGGCCCCAGATACACTGTGGGTGAAACAGAGACCGTACACCCCAGATTCACTGACAGTGAAACAGCTAGCGTACTCCCCCAGATTCACTGTCAATGAGACAGACACAGCACTTCTGCAGATTCACTGTCAGTGAAACACAGACAGTACTTCCCCAGTTTCACTGTCAGTGACTCAGAGACTGTACTCCCTCTGAGTCATTTCAGTGAAACAAAGACCGTACTCCCGCAGATTCACGGACAGTGAAACAGAGACCGTACACACCCAGATTCACTGTCTGTGAAACAGAGTCCGTAATACCCCAGTTTCAATGTCAGTGGATCAGTGACTGTTGTCCGGCAGTTTCACTGTCCGTGAAACAGAGACCGTAGTCCCCCAGATTGACTAACTGGGAAACATAGACTGAACGGCCCCAGATTCACTGTCAGTGAAACAGAGACCGTACTAAACAAGATTCACTGTCAGGGAAGCAGAAATAGTTCACACCGAGATTCACTGTCAATGAAATAGAGACTGAAGGCCCCCAGATTCACTGTCAGTGGAACTGTGACCGTAGCGCTCCAGATTCACTGTCAATGAGACAGACACAGTACTGCAACAGATTCACTGTCAGTGAAACATAGACAGTACATCCCCAGATTCAGTGTCCGTGAAACAGAGACCGTACTACCCCAGAATCATTGGCAGTAAAGCATTGTCAGTACTCGCACAGATTGTCTGTCAGTGAAACAGAGTCCGTAGTCCCCCTGAATCACTGTCAGTGAAACAGCTACCGTACACCCCCCGATACACTGTCAGTGGAACTGTGACCGTAGTCCCCCAGAATCACTGGCAGTGAAGCAGTTTCAGTACTCACCCAGATTCACTGACAGTGAAACAGAGACAGTACACCCCCAGATTTAGAGTCTGTGAAACAGAGACCGTACACCCCCAGATTCACTGTCTGTCAAACAGAGACAGTATTCCCCCGATACACTGTCAGTGAAACAGAGACCGTACTCCCCCAGATTCACTGTCGGTGAAACAGATACTGTACGCCCCCCAGATTCACTGTTGGTGAAACAGAGACCGTACTCCCCGCAATTCACTGTCAGTGGAACAGTGACGTAGTCCCCCAGAGTCACTGTCAGTGAAACACAGACATTACGCCCCCGGATTCACTGTCATTGAAACATAGACCGTAACCCGCCAGATTCACTGTCAGTGAAACAGAGACCGTTCTCCCCCAGATTCACTGTCGGTGAAACAGAGACCGTACTCCCCCCCGATTAACGATCAGTGGAACAGCGACGTAGTCACCCAGAGTCACTTTCAGTGAAACACAGACTGTACGCCCCCAGATTCAGTGTCTGGGAAACACAAACGGTACATCCACAGATTCAATGTCAATGAAACAGAGACCGTACTCCCCCAGAATCACTGACAGTGTAACATAGACGGTACTACCCCAGATTCACTTTCAGTGAAACAGACACCGTAATACCCCAGATTAACTGTCAGTGAAACAGAGACCGTACTCCCCCCAATTCACTGTCAATGAAACTGTGACCGTAGTCCCCCAGAATCAATGGCAGTGAAGCAGTGTCAGTCCACCCCCAGAATCACTGGCAGTGAAGCAGTGTCAGTACTCCCACAGAATCACTGGCAGTGAAGCAGTTTCAGTACTCACCCAGTTTCACTGTCTGTGAAACAGAGACAGTACACTCCCAGATTTAGAGTCTGTGAAACTGATACTGTACGACCCCAGATTCACTGTTGGTGAAACTGAGACCGTACTCCCCCCGATTCACTGTCAGTGGAACAGCGACGTAGTCCCCCAGTGTCATTGTCAGTGAAACACAGACTGTACTCCCTCTGAGTCATTTCAGTGAAACAGTGACCATACTCCCCCAGATCCACTGTCAGTGAAACAGAGACTGTACCCCCTCTGAGTCATTTCAGTGAAACAGTGACCATACTCCCCCAGATCCACTGTCAGTGAAACAGAGACCGTACTCCCTCTGAGTCATTTCAGTGAAACAGTGACCATACTCCCCCAGATCCACTGGCAGTGAAACAGAGACCGTACACCCCCAGATTCAGAGTCTGTGAAACAGAGACAGTACTTCCCCAGAATCACTGAGAGTGAAACAGATACTGTAAGCTCCCTGATTCACTGTCGGTGAAACAGAGACCGTACTCCCCCCGATTCACTGTCTTTGAAACAGAGGCAGTACACCCCCAGATTCAGAGTCTGTGAAACAGAGACAGTACTTCCCCAGAATCACTGAGAGTGAAACAGATACTGTAAGCTCCCTGATTCACTGTCGGTGAAACAGAGACCGTACTCCCCCCGATTCACTGTCAGTGGAACAGTGACGTAGTCCCCCAGTGTCATTGTCAGTGAAACACAGACTGTACGCCCCCAGATTCAGTGTCTGTGAAACACAAATGGTACTTCCACAGATTCACTGAGAGTGAAACATAGACGGTACTACCCCAGATTCACTGACAGTGAAACAGAGACCGTACTCACTCTGAGTCATTTCAGTGAAACAGTGAACATACTCCCACAGATCCACTGTCAGTGAAACAGAGACTGTACTCCCCCAGATTCACTGACAGTGAAACAGAGACCGTACTCCCCCAGATTCACTGTCCGTGAAACAGAGACCGTAGTCCCCCAGATTCACTAACTGCGAAACAGAGACTGTACGGCCCCAGATTCACTGTCAGTGAAACAGAGACCGTACACCCCAGATCCACTGTCATTGAAACAGAGAACGTACTAAACAAGATTCACTGTCAGGGAAGCAGAAATAGTAGTCCCCGAGATTCACTGCTGGTGAAACAGAGACCATACTTCCCCAGATTCACTGTCAGTGAAATAGAGACTGAACGCCCCCAGATTCACTGTCAGTGAAACTGTGACCGTAGTGCTCCAGATTCACTGTCAATGAGACAGACACAGTACTTCTGCAGATTCACTGTCAGTGAAACACAGACAGTACATCCCCAGTTTCACTGTCCGTGAAACACAGACCGTACTCCCCCAGAATCACTGGCAGTAAAGCATTGTCAGTAATCGACCAGATTGACTGTCAGTGAAACAGAGTCCGTAGTCCCCCTGATTCACTGTCAGTGAAACAGCTACCGTACTCCCCCCAATTCACTGTCAGTGGAACTGTGACCGTAGTCCCCCAGAATCACTGGCAGTGAAGCAGTGTCAGTACTCCCACAGAATCACTGGCAGTGAAGCAGTTTCAGTACTCACCCAGATTCACTGTCTGTGAAACAGAGACAGTACACCCCCAGAATTAGAGTCTGTGAAACAGAGACCGTAATCCCCCAGATTCACTGTCTTTGAAACAGAGGCAGTACAACCCCAGATTCACTGTCTGTGAAACAGAGACAGTACACCCCCAGATTCAGAGTCTGTGAAACAGAGACAGTACTTCCCCAGAATCAATGAGAGTGAAACAGATACTGTAAGCTCCCTGATTCACTGTCGGTGAAACAGAGACCGTACTCCCCCCGATTCACTGTCAGTGGAACAGTGACGTAGTCCCCCAGTGTCATTGTCAGTGAAACACAGACTGTACGCCCCCAGATTCAGTGTCTGTGAAACACAAATGGTACTTCCACAGATTCACTGAGAGTGAAACATAGACGGTACTACCCCAGATTCACTGACAGTGAAACAGAGACCGTACTCACTCTGAGTCATTTCAGTGAAACAGTGAACATACTCCCCCAGATCCACTGTCAGTGAAACAGAGACCGTACTCCCCCAGATTCACTGTCCGTGAAACAGAGACCGTAGTCCCCCAGATTCACTAACTGCGAAACAGAGACTGTACGGCCCCAGATTCACTGTCAGTGAAACAGAGACCGTACACCCCAGATCCACTGTCATTGAAACAGAGAACGTACTAAACAAGATTCACTGTCAGGGAAGCAGAAATAGTAGTCCCCGAGATTCACTGCTGGTGAAACAGAGACCATACTTCCCCAGATTCACTGTCAGTGAAATAGAGACTGAACGCCCCCAGATTCACTGTCAGTGAAACTGTGACCGTAGTGCTCCAGATTCACTGTCAATGAGACAGACACAGTACTTCTGCAGATTCACTGTCAGTGAAACACAGACAGTACATCCCCAGTTTCACTGTCCGTGAAACACAGACCGTACTCCCCCAGAATCACTGGCAGTAAAGCATTGTCAGTAATCGACCAGATTGACTGTCAGTGAAACAGAGTCCGTAGTCCCCCTGATTCACTGCCAGTGAAACAGCTACCGTACACCCCCCAATTCACTGTCAGTGGAACTGTGACCGTAGTCCCCCAGAATCACTGGCATTGAAGTAGTGTCAGTACTCCCCCAGAATCACTGGCAGTGAAGCAGTTTCAGTACGCCCCCAGATTCACTGTTGGTGAAACAGAGTCCGTACTCCCCCAGAATCACTGACAGTGTAACATAGACGGTACTACCCTAGATTCACTGTCAGTGAAACAGAGACCGTTCTCCCCCATATTCACTGTCAGTGAAACAGAGATCATTCTCCCCCAGATTCACTGTCGGTGAAACAGAGACCGTACTCCCCCCGATTAACTGTCAGTGGAACAGCGACGTAGTTACCCAGAGTCACTTTCAGTGAAACACAGACTGTACGCCTCCAGATTCAGTGTCTGTGAAACACAAACCGTACTTCCACAGATTCACTGTCAATGAAACAGAGACCGTACTCCCCCAGAATCACTGACAGTGTAACATAGACGGTACTACCCCGAATTCACTGTCAGTGAAACAGACACCGTAATCCCCCATATTAACTGTCAGTGAAACAGAGACCGTTCTCCCCCAAAATCACTGGCAGTAAAGCATTGTCAGTACTCGCCCAGATTGACTGTCAGTGAAACAGAGTCCGTAGTCCCCCTGATTCACTGTCAGTGAAACAGCTACCATACTCCCCCCAATTCACTGTCAGTGGAACTGTGACCGTAGTCCCCCAGAATCACTGGCAGTGAAGCAGTGTCAGTACTCCCACAGAATCACTGTCTGTGAAACAGAGACAGTACACCCCCAGATTTAGGGTCTGTGAAACAGAGACCGTAATCCCCCAGATTCACTGTCTGTGAAACAGAGGCAGTACAACCCCAGATTCACTGTCTGTGAAACAGAGACAGTACACCCCCAGATTCTGAGTCTGTGAAACAGAGACAGTAATTCCCCAGATTCACTGAGATCGAAACAGATACTGTACGCTCCCTGATTCACTGTCGGTGAAACAGAGACCGTACTCCCCCCGATTCACTGTCAGTGGAACAGTGACGTAGTCCCCCAGTGTCATTGTCAGTGAAACACAGACTGTACGCCCCCAGATTCAGTGTCTGTGAAACACAAATGGTACTTCCACAGATTCACTGAGGAAGGCACAGAGTCGACTGTACTTCCTAAGAAGGTTGGCGTCATTCAATGTCTGTAGTGAGATGCTGAAGATGTTCTATAGGTCAGTTGTGGAGAGCGCCCTCTTCTTTGTGGTGGCGTGTTGGGGAGGAAGCATTAAGAAGAGGGACGCCTCACGTCTTAATAAGCTGGTAAGGAAGGCGGGCTCTGTCGTGGGCAAAGTACTGGAGAGTTTAACATCGGTAGCTAAACGAAGGGCGCTGAGTAGGCTACGGTCAATTATGGATAACTCTGAACATCCTCTACATAGCACCATCCAGAGACAGAGAAGCAGTTTCAGCGACAGGTTACTATCGATGCAATGGTCCTCAGACAGGATGAAGAGGTCAATACTCCCCAATGCCATTAGGCTTTACAATTCTACCGCCAGGACTTAAGAACTTTTTAAAAGCTATTATTAATGCTTTTTGAGATAGTGATTTAGATGCATATCATATTTTTTACTGAGTTAAGTATTGAATGTAATTAGTTTTGCTACAACAAGTGTATGGGACAATGGAAAAAAAGTTGAATTTCCCCATGGGGATGAATAAAGTATCTATCTATCTATCTAGTAGTCCCCGAGATTCACTGCTGGTGAAACAGAGACCATACTTCCCCAGATTCACTGTCAGTGAAATAGAGACATTACGTCCCCGGATTCACTGTCGTTGAAACAGAGACCGTAATCCCCCAGATTCACTGTCTGTGAAACAGAGACAGTACACCCCCAGATTCAGTGTCTGTGAAACAGAGACTGTACACCCCCAGAATCACTGGCAGTGAAGCAGTGAAGTACTCGACCAGATTGACTGTCAGTGAAACAGAGTCCGTAGTCCCCCGATTCACTATCAGTGAAACAGCTACCGTACTCCCCCCAATTCACTGTCAGTGGAACTGTGACCGTAATCCCCCAGAATCACTGGCAGTGAAGCAGTGTCAGTACTCCCCCAGAATCACTGACAGTGACGCAGTGTCAGTACTGCCGCAGAATCACTGGCAGTGAAGCAGGTTCAGTACTCACCCAGATTCACTGTCTGTGAAACAGAGACAGTACACCCCCAGATTTAGAGTCTGTGAAACAGAGACCGTACACCCCCAGATTCACTGTCTGTGAAACAGAGACAGTACACCCCCAGATTCAGTGTCTGTGAAACAGAGACAGTACTCCCCCAGAATCACTGACAGTGAAACTGATACTGTACGCCCCCAGATTCACTGTTTGTGAAACAGAAACCGTACTTCCCCCGATTCACTGTCAGTGGAAAAGTGACGTAGTCCCCCAGTGTCATTGTCAGTGAAACACAGACTGTACGCCCCCAGATTCAGTGTCTGTGAAACACAAATGGTACTTCCACAGATTCACTGTCAGTGAAACATAGACGGTACTCCCCCAGATTCACTGTCAGTGAAACAGAGACAATACTTCCTCAGATTCACTGCCAGTGAATCAGAGACCGTACTCCCTCTGAGTCATTTCAGTGAAACAGTGACCATACTCCCCCAGATTCACTGTTGGTGAAACAGAGACCGTACTCCCCCCAATTCACTGTCAGTGGAACAGTGACGTAGTCCCCCAGGGTCACTGTCAGTGAAACAGAGACATTACGCCCCCGGATTCACTGTCGTTGAAACAGAGACCGTACTCCCCCAGATTCACTGACAGTGAAACAGAGACCGTACTGCCCCAGATTCACTGACAGTGAAACAGTGACCGTACTCACCCAGATTCACTGTCTGTGAAACAGAGTCCGTAGTCCCGCTGATTCACTGTGAGTGAAACAGAGTCCGTAATCCCCAGATTCACAGTCAGTGGATCAGTGATTGTTGTCCGGCACTTTCACTGTCCGTGAAACTGAGACCGTAGTCCCCCAGATTTAGAGTCTGTGAAACAGAGACCGTACTCTGCCAGATTCATTCTCTGTGAAACAGAGGCAGTACACCCCCAGATTCACTGTCTGTGAAACGGAGACAATATTCCCCCGATACACTGTCAGTGAAACAGAGACCGTACTCTCCCAGATTCACTGACAGTGAAACAGATACTGTACGCCCCCAGATTCACTGTCAGTGGAACAGTGACGTAGTCCCCCAGAGTCACTGTCAGTGAAACACAGATGGTACGCCCCCAGATTCAGTGTCTGTGAAACACAAACGGTACTTCCACAGATTCACTGTCAATGAAACAGAGACCGTACTCCCCCTGATTCACTGTCAGTGATACAGAGACCGTACTCACCCAGATTTACTGTCAGTGAAAGAGAGACTGTACGCCCCCTGATGCACCGTCAGTGAAATAGAGATCGTACTCACCCTTCTTCACTGACAGTGAAACAGAGACTGTACTCCCCCGGATTCACTGTCAGTGAAATAGAGTCCGTAGTCCCGCTGATTCACTGTGAGTGAAACAGAGTCCGTAATCCCCCAGATTCACTGTCAGTGGATCAGTGACTGTTGTCCGGCAGTTTCACTGTCCGTGAAACAGAGACCGTAGTCCCCCAGATTCACTAACAGGGAAACAGAGACTGTACGGCCCCAGATACACTGTGGGTGAAACAGAGACCGTACACCCCAGATTCACTGACAGTGAAACAGCTAGCGTACTCCCCCAGATTCACTGTCAATGAGACAGACACAGCACTTCTGCAGATTCACTGTCAGTGAAACACAGACAGTACTTCCCCAGTTTCACTGTCAGTGACTCAGAGACTGTACTCCCTCTGAGTCATTTCAGTGAAACAAAGACCGTACTCCCGCAGATTCACGGACAGTGAAACAGAGACCGTACACACCCAGATTCACTGTCTGTGAAACAGAGTCCGTAATACCCCAGTTTCAATGTCAGTGGATCAGTGACTGTTGTCCGGCAGTTTCACTGTCCGTGAAACAGAGACCGTAGTCCCCCAGATTGACTAACTGGGAAACATAGACTGAACGGCCCCAGATTCACTGTCAGTGAAACAGAGACCGTACTAAACAAGATTCACTGTCAGGGAAGCAGAAATAGTTCACACCGAGATTCACTGTCAATGAAATAGAGACTGAAGGCCCCCAGATTCACTGTCAGTGGAACTGTGACCGTAGCGCTCCAGATTCACTGTCAATGAGACAGACACAGTACTGCAACAGATTCACTGTCAGTGAAACATAGACAGTACATCCCCAGATTCAGTGTCTGTGAAACAGAGACCGTACTACCCCAGAATCATTGGCAGTAAAGCATTGTCAGTACTCGCACAGATTGTCTGTCAGTGAAACAGAGTCCGTAGTCCCCCTGAATCACTGTCAGTGAAACAGCTACCGTACACCCCCCGATACACTGTCAGTGGAACTGTGACCGTAGTCCCCCAGAATCACTGGCAGTGAAGCAGTTTCAGTACTCACCCAGATTCACTGACAGTGAAACAGAGACAGTACACCCCCAGATTTAGAGTCTGTGAAACAGAGACCGTACACCCCCAGATTCACTGTCTGTCAAACAGAGACAGTATTCCCCCGATACACTGTCAGTGAAACAGAGACCGTACTCCCCCAGATTCACTGTCGGTGAAACAGATACTGTACGCCCCCCAGATTCACTGTTGGTGAAACAGAGACCGTACTCCCCGCAATTCACTGTCAGTGGAACAGTGACGTAGTCCCCCAGAGTCACTGTCAGTGAAACACAGACATTACGCCCCCGGATTCACTGTCATTGAAACATAGACCGTAACCCGCCAGATTCACTGTCAGTGAAACAGAGACCGTTCTCCCCCAGATTCACTGTCGGTGAAACAGAGACCGTACTCCCCCCCGATTAACTATCAGTGGAACAGCGACGTAGTCACCCAGAGTCACTTTCAGTGAAACACAGACTGTACGCCCCCAGATTCAGTGTCTGGGAAACACAAACGGTACATCCACAGATTCAATGTCAATGAAACAGAGACCGTACTCCCCCAGAATCACTGACAGTGTAACATAGACGGTACTACCCCAGATTCACTTTCAGTGAAACAGACACCGTAATACCCCAGATTAACTGTCAGTGAAACAGAGACCGTACTCCCCCCAATTCACTGTCAATGAAACTGTGACCGTAGTCCCCCAGAATCAATGGCAGTGAAGCAGTGTCAGTCCACCCCCAGAATCACTGGCAGTGAAGCAGTGTCAGTACTCCCACAGAATCACTGGCAGTGAAGCAGTTTCAGTACTCACCCAGTTTCACTGTCTGTGAAACAGAGACAGTACACTCCCAGATTTAGAGTCTGTGAAACTGATACTGTACGACCCCAGATTCACTGTTGGTGAAACTGAGACCGTACTCCCCCCGATTCACTGTCAGTGGAACAGCGACGTAGTCCCCCAGTGTCATTGTCAGTGAAACACAGACTGTACGCCCCCAGATTCAGTGTCTGTGAAACACAAATGGTACTTCCACAGATTCACTGTCAGTGAAACATAGACGGTACTACCCCAGATTCACTGTCAGTGAAACAGAGACCGTACTCCCTCTGAGTCATTTCAGTGAAACAGTGACCATACTCCCCCAGATCCACTGTCAGTGAAACAGAGACTGTACCCCCTCTGAGTCATTTCAGTGAAACAGTGACCATACTCCCCCAGATCCACTGTCAGTGAAACAGAGACCGTACTCCCTCTGAGTCATTTCAGTGAAACAGTGACCATACTCCCCCAGATCCACTGGCAGTGAAACAGAGACCGTACACCCCCAGATTCAGAGTCTGTGAAACAGAGACAGTACTTCCCCAGAATCACTGAGAGTGAAACAGATACTGTAAGCTCCCTGATTCACTGTCGGTGAAACAGAGACCGTACTCCCCCCGATTCACTGTCTTTGAAACAGAGGCAGTACACCCCCAGATTCAGAGTCTGTGAAACAGAGACAGTACTTCCCCAGAATCACTGAGAGTGAAACAGATACTGTAAGCTCCCTGATTCACTGTCGGTGAAACAGAGACCGTACTCCCCCCGATTCACTGTCAGTGGAACAGTGACGTAGTCCCCCAGTGTCATTGTCAGTGAAACACAGACTGTACGCCCCCAGATTCAGTGTCTGTGAAACACAAATGGTACTTCCACAGATTCACTGAGAGTGAAACATAGACGGTACTACCCCAGATTCACTGACAGTGAAACAGAGACCGTACTCACTCTGAGTCATTTCAGTGAAACAGTGAACATACTCCCACAGATCCACTGTCAGTGAAACAGAGACTGTACTCCCCCAGATTCACTGACAGTGAAACAGAGACCGTACTCCCCCAGATTCACTGTCCGTGAAACAGAGACCGTAGTCCCCCAGATTCACTAACTGCGAAACAGAGACTGTACGGCCCCAGATTCACTGTCAGTGAAACAGAGACCGTACACCCCAGATCAACTGTCATTGAAACAGAGAACGTACTAAACAAGATTCACTGTCAGGGAAGCAGAAATAGTAGTCCCCGAGATTCACTGCTGGTGAAACAGAGACCATACTTCCCCAGATTCACTGTCAGTGAAATAGAGACTGAACGCCCCCAGATTCACTGTCAGTGAAACTGTGACCGTAGTGCTCCAGATTCACTGTCAATGAGACAGACACAGTACTTCTGCAGATTCACTGTCAGTGAAACACAGACAGTACATCCCCAGTTTCACTGTCCGTGAAACACAGAACGTACTCCCCCAGAATCACTGGCAGTAAAGCATTGTCAGTAATCGACCAGATTGACTGTCAGTGAAACAGAGTCCGTAGTCCCCCTGATTCACTGTCAGTGAAACAGCTACCGTACTCCCCCCAATTCACTGTCAGTGGAACTGTGACCGTAGTCCCCCAGAATCACTGGCAGTGAAGCAGTGTCAGTACTCCCACAGAATCACTGGCAGTGAAGCAGTTTCAGTACTCACCCAGATTCACTGTCTGTGAAACAGAGACAGTACACCCCCAGATTTAGAGTCTATGAAACAGAGACCGTAATCCCCCAGATTCACTGTCTTTGAAACAGAGGCAGTACAACCCCAGATTCACTGTCTGTGAAACAGAGACAGTACACCCCCAGATTCAGAGTCTGTGAAACAGAGACAGTACTTCCCCAGAATCACTGAGAGTGAAACAGATACTGTAAGCTCCCTGATTCACTGTCGGTGAAACAGAGACCGTACTCCCCCCGATTCACTGTCAGTGGAACAGTGACGTAGTCCCCCAGTGTCATTGTCAGTGAAACACAGACTGTACGCCCCCAGATTCAGTGTCTGTGAAACACAAATGGTACTTCCACAGATTCACTGAGAGTGAAACAAAGACGGTACTACCCCAGATTCACTGACAGTGAAACAGAGACCGTACTCACTCTGAGTCATTTCAGTGAAACAGTGAACATACTCCCCCAGATCCACTGTCAGTGAAACAGAGACCGTACTCCCCCAGATTCACTGACAGTGAAACAGAGACCGTACTCACCCAGATTCACTGTCCGTGAAACAGAGACTGTACGGCCCCAGATTCACTGTCAGTGAAACAGAGACCGTACACCCCAGATCCACTGTCATTGAAACAGAGAACGTACTAAACAAGATTCACTGTCAGGGAAGCAGAAATAGTAGTCCCCGAGATTCACTGCTGGTGAAACAGAGACCATACTTCCCCAGATTCACTGTCAGTGAAATAGAGACTGAACGCCCCCAGATTCACTGTCAGTGAAACTGTGACCGTAGTGCTCCAGATTCACTGTCAATGAGACAGACACAGTACTTCTGCAGATTCACTGTCAGTGAAACAGACACCGTAATCCCCCATATTAACTGTCAGTGAAACAGAGACCGTTCTCCCCCAAAATCACTGGCAGTAAAGCATTGTCAGTACTCGCCCAGATTGACTGTCAGTGAAACAGAGTCCGTAGTCCCCCTGATTCACTGTGAGTGAAACAGCTACCATACTCCCCCCAATTCACTGTCAGTGGAACTGTGACCGTAGTCCCCCAGAATCACTGGCAGTGAAGCAGTGTCAGTACTCCCACAGAATCACTGGCAGTGAAGCAGTTTCAGTACTCACCCAGATTCACTGTCTGTGAAACAGAGACAGTACACCCCCAGAATTAGAGTCTGTGAAACAGAGACCGTAATCCCCCAGATTCACTGTCTTTGAAACAGAGGCAGTACAACCCCAGATTCACTGTCTGTGAAACAGAGACAGTACACCACCAGATTCAGAGTCTGTGAAACAGAGACAGTACTTCCCCAGAATCACTGAGAGTGAAACAGATACTGTAAGCTCCCTGATTCACTGTCGGTGAAACAGAGACCGTACTCCCCCCGATTCACTGTCAGTGGAACAGTGACGTAGTCCCCCAGTGTCATTGTCAGTGAAACACAGACTGTACGCCCCCAGATTCAGTGTCTGTGAAACACAAATGGTACTTCCACAGATTCACTGAGAGTGAAACAAAGACGGTACTACCCCAGATTCACTGACAGTGAAACAGAGACCGTACTCACTCTGAGTCATTTCAGTGAAACAGTGAACATACTCCCCCAGATCCACTGTCAGTGAAACAGAGACCGTACTCCCCCAGATTCACTGACAGTGAAACAGAGACCGTACTCACCCAGATTCACTGTCCGTGAAACAGAGACTGTACGGCCCCAGATTCACTGTCAGTGAAACAGAGACCGTACACCCCAGATCCACTGTCATTGAAACAGAGAACGTACTAAACAAGATTCACTGTCAGGGAAGCAGAAATAGTAGTCCCCGAGATTCACTGCTGGTGAAACAGAGACCATACTTCCCCAGATTCACTGTCAGTGAAATAGAGACTGAACGCCCCCAGATTCACTGTCAGTGAAACTGTGACCGTAGTGCTCCAGATTCACTGTCAATGAGACAGACACAGTACTTCTGCAGATTCACTGTCAGTGAAACACAGACAGTACATCCCCAGTTTCACTGTCCGTGAAACACAGACCGTACTCCCCCAGAATCACTGGCAGTAAAGCATTGTCAGTAATCGACCAGATTGACTGTCAGTGAAACAGAGTCCGTAGTCCCCCTGATTCACTGCCAGTGAAACAGCTACCGTACACCCCCCAATTCACTGTCAGTGGAACTGTGACCGTAGTCCCCCAGAATCACTGGCATTGAAGTAGTGTCAGTACTCCCCCAGAATCACTGGCAGTGAAGCAGTTTCAGTACTCCCCCAGATTCACTGACAGTGAAATTGATACTGTACGCCCCCAGATTCACTGTCAGTGAAACAGAGACCGTTCTCCCCCATATTCACTGTCAGTGAAACAGAGATCATTCTCCCCCAGATTCACTGTCGGTGAAACAGAGACCGTACTCCCCCCGATTAACTGTCAGTGGAACAGCGACGTAGTTACCCAGAGTCACTTTCAGTGAAACACAGACTGTACGCCTCCAGATTCAGTGTCTGTGAAACACAAACCGTACTTCCACAGATTCACTGTCAATGAAACAGAGACCGTACTCCCCCAGAATCACTGACAGTGTAACATAGACGGTACTACCCCGAATTCACTGTCAGTGAAACAGACACCGTAATCCCCCATATTAACTGTCAGTGAAACAGAGACCGTTCTCCCCCAAAATCACTGGCAGTAAAGCATTGTCAGTACTCGCCCAGATTGACTGTCAGTGAAACAGAGTCCGTAGTCCCCCTGATTCACTGTCAGTGAAACAGCTACCGTACTCCCTCCAATTCACTGTCAGTGGAACTGTGACCGTAGTCCCCCAGAATCACTGGCAGTGAAGCAGTGTCAGTACTCCCACAGAATCACTGTCTGTGAAACAGAGACAGTACACCCCCAGATTTAGGGTCTGTGAAACAGAGACCGTAATCCCCCAGATTCACTGTCTGTGAAACAGAGGCAGTACAACCCCAGATTCACTGTCTGTGAAACAGAGACAGTACACCCCCAGATTCTGAGTCTGTGAAACAGAGACAGTAATTCCCCAGATTCACTGAGATCGAAACAGATACTGTACGCTCCCTGATTCACTGTCGGTGAAACAGAGACCGTACTCCCCCCGATTCACTGTCAGTGGAACAGTGACGTAGTCCCCCAGTGTCATTGTCAGTGAAACACAGACTGTACGCCCCCAGATTCAGTGTCTGTGAAACACAAATGGTACTTCCACAGATTCACTGAGGAAGGCACAGAGTCGACTGTACTTCCTAAGAAGGTTGGCGTCATTCAATGTCTGTAGTGAGATGCTGAAGATGTTCTATAGGTCAGTTGTGGAGAGCGCCCTCTTCTTTGTGGTGGCGTGTTGGGGAGGAAGCATTAAGAAGAGGGACGCCTCACGTCTTAATAAGCTGGTAAGGAAGGCGGGCTCTGTCGTGGGCAAAGTACTGGAGAGTTTAACATCGGTAGCTAAACGAAGGGCGCTGAGTAGGCTACGGTCAATTATGGATAACTCTGAACATCCTCTACATAGCACCATCCAGAGACAGAGAAGCAGTTTCAGCGACAGGTTACTATCGATGCAATGGTCCTCAGACAGGATGAAGAGGTCAATACTCCCCAATGCCATTAGGCTTTACAATTCTACCGCCAGGACTTAAGAACTTTTTAAAAGCTATTATTAATGCTTTTTGAGATAGTAATTTAGATGCATATCATATTTTTTACTGAGTTAAGTATTGAATGTAATTAGTTTTGCTACAACAAGTGTATGGGACATTGGAAAAAAAGTTGAATTTCCCCATGGGGATGAATAAAGTATCTATCTATCTATCTAGTAGTCCCCGAGATTCACTGCTGGTGAAACAGAGACCATACTTCCCCAGATTCACTGTCAGTGAAATAGAGACATTACGTCCCCGGATTCACTGTCGTTGAAACAGAGACCGTAATCCCCCAGATTCACTGTCTGTGAAACAGAGACAGTACACCCCCAGATTCAGTGTCTGTGAAACAGAGACTGTACACCCCCAGAATCACTGGCAGTGAAGCAGTGAAGTACTCGACCAGATTGACTGTCAGTGAAACAGAGTCCGTAGTCCCCCGATTCACTATCAGTGAAACAGCTACCGTACTCCCCCCAATTCACTGTCAGTGGAACTGTGACCGTAATCCCCCAGAATCACTGGCAGTGAAGCAGTGTCAGTACTCCCCCAGAATCACTGACAGTGACGCAGTGTCAGTACTGCCGCAGAATCACTGGCAGTGAAGCAGGTTCAGTACTCACCCAGATTCACTGTCTGTGAAACAGAGACAGTACACCCCCAGATTTAGAGTCTGTGAAACAGAGACCGTACACCCCCAGATTCACTGTCTGTGAAACAGAGACAGTACACCCCCAGATTCAGTGTCTGTGAAACAGAGACAGTACTCCCCCAGAATCACTGACAGTGAAACTGATACTGTACGCCCCCAGATTCACTGTTTGTGAAACAGAAACCGTACTTCCCCCGATTCACTGTCAGTGGAAAAGTGACGTAGTCCCCCAGTGTCATTGTCAGTGAAACACAGACTGTACGCCCCCAGATTCAGTGTCTGTGAAACACAAATGGTACTTCCACAGATTCACTGTCAGTGAAACATAGACGGTACTCCCCCAGATTCACTGTCAGTGAAACAGAGACAATACTTCCTCAGATTCACTGCCAGTGAATCAGAGACCGTACTCCCTCTGAGTCATTTCAGTGAAACAGTGACCATACTCCCCCAGATTCACTGTTGGTGAAACAGAGACCGTACTCCCCCCAATTCACTGTCAGTGGAACAGTGACGTAGTCCCCCAGGGTCACTGTCAGTGAAACAGAGACATTACGCCCCCGGATTCACTGTCGTTGAAACAGAGACCGTACTCCCCCAGATTCACTGACAGTGAAACAGAGACCGTACTGCCCCAGATTCACTGACAGTGAAACAGTGACCGTACTCACCCAGATTCACTGTCTGTGAAACAGAGTCCGTAGTCCCGCTGATTCACTGTGAGTGAAACAGAGTCCGTAATCCCCAGATTCACAGTCAGTGGATCAGTGATTGTTGTCCGGCACTTTCACTGTCCGTGAAACTGAGACCGTAGTCCCCCAGATTTAGAGTCTGTGAAACAGAGACCGTACTCCGCCAGATTCATTCTCTGTGAAACAGAGGCAGTACACCCCCAGATTCACTGTCTGTGAAACGGAGACAATATTCCCCCGATACACTGTCAGTGAAACAGAGACCGTACTCTCCCAGATTCACTGACAGTGAAACAGATACTGTACGCCCCCAGATTCACTGTCAGTGGAACAGTGACGTAGTCCCCCAGAGTCACTGTCAGTGAAACACAGATGGTACGCCCCCAGATTCAGTGTCTGTGAAACACAAACGGTACTTCCACAGATTCACTGTCAATGAAACAGAGACCGTACTCCCCCTGATTCACTGTCAGTGATACAGAGACCGTACTCACCCAGATTTACTGTCAGTGAAAGAGAGACTGTACGCCCCCTGATGCACCGTCAGTGAAATAGAGATCGTACTCACCCTTCTTCACTGACAGTGAAACAGAGACTGTACTCCCCCGGATTCACTGTCAGTGAAATAGAGTCCGTAGTCCCGCTGATTCACTGTGAGTGAAACAGAGTCCGTAATCCCCCAGATTCACTGTCAGTGGATCAGTGACTGTTGTCCGGCAGTTTCACTGTCCGTGAAACAGAGACCGTAGTCCCCCAGATTCACTAACAGGGAAACAGAGACTGTACGGCCCCAGATACACTGTGGGTGAAACAGAGACCGTACACCCCAGATTCACTGACAGTGAAACAGCTAGCGTACTCCCCCAGATTCACTGTCAATGAGACAGACACAGCACTTCTGCAGATTCACTGTCAGTGAAACACAGACAGTACTTCCCCAGTTTCACTGTCAGTGACTCAGAGACTGTACTCCCTCTGAGTCATTTCAGTGAAACAAAGACCGTACTCCCGCAGATTCACGGACAGTGAAACAGAGACCGTACACACCCAGATTCACTGTCTGTGAAACAGAGTCCGTAATACCCCAGTTTCAATGTCAGTGGATCAGTGACTGTTGTCCGGCAGTTTCACTGTCCGTGAAACAGAGACCGTAGTCCCCCAGATTGACTAACTGGGAAACATAGACTGAACGGCCCCAGATTCACTGTCAGTGAAACAGAGACCGTACTAAACAAGATTCACTGTCAGGGAAGCAGAAATAGTTCACACCGAGATTCACTGTCAATGAAATAGAGACTGAAGGCCCCCAGATTCACTGTCAGTGGAACTGTGACCGTAGCGCTCCAGATTCACTGTCAATGAGACAGACACAGTACTGCACCAGATTCACTGTCAGTGAAACATAGACAGTACATCCCCAGATTCAGTGTCTGTGAAACAGAGACCGTACTACCCCAGAATCATTGGCAGTAAAGCATTGTCAGTACTCGCACAGATTGTCTGTCAGTGAAACAGAGTCCGTAGTCCCCCTGAATCACTGTCAGTGAAACAGCTACCGTACACCCCCCGATACACTGTCAGTGGAACTGTGACCGTAGTCCCCCAGAATCACTGGCAGTGAAGCAGTTTCAGTACTCACCCAGATTCACTGACAGTGAAACAGAGACAGTACACCCCCAGATTTAGAGTCTGTGAAACAGAGACCGTACACCCCCAGATTCACTGTCTGTCAAACAGAGACAGTATTCCCCCGATACACTGTCAGTGAAACAGAGACCGTACTCCCCCAGATTCACTGTCGGTGAAACAGATACTGTACGCCCCCCAGATTCACTGTTGGTGAAACAGAGACCGTACTCCCCGCAATTCACTGTCAGTGGAACAGTGACGTAGTCCCCCAGAGTCACTGTCAGTGAAACACAGACATTACGCCCCCGGATTCACTGTCATTGAAACATAGACCGTAACCCGCCAGATTCACTGTCAGTGAAACAGAGACCGTTCTCCCCCAGATTCACTGTCGGTGAAACAGAGACCGTACTCCCCCCCGATTAACTATCAGTGGAACAGCGACGTAGTCACCCAGAGTCACTTTCAGTGAAACACAGACTGTACGCCCCCAGATTCAGTGTCTGGGAAACACAAACGGTACATCCACAGATTCAATGTCAATGAAACAGAGACCGTACTCCCCCAGAATCACTGACAGTGTAACATAGACGGTACTACCCCAGATTCACTTTCAGTGAAACAGACACCGTAATACCCCAGATTAACTGTCAGTGAAACAGAGACCGTACTCCCCCCAATTCACTGTCAATGAAACTGTGACCGTAGTCCCCCAGAATCAATGGCAGTGAAGCAGTGTCAGTCCACCCCCAGAATCACTGGCAGTGAAGCAGTGTCAGTACTCCCACAGAATCACTGGCAGTGAAGCAGTTTCAGTACTCACCCAGTTTCACTGTCTGTGAAACAGAGACAGTACACTCCCAGATTTAGAGTCTGTGAAACTGATACTGTACGACCCCAGATTCACTGTTGGTGAAACTGAGACCGTACTCCCCCCGATTCACTGTCAGTGGAACAGCGACGTAGTCCCCCAGTGTCATTGTCAGTGAAACACAGACTGTACGCCCCCAGATTCAGTGTCTGTGAAACACAAATGGTACTTCCACAGATTCACTGTCAGTGAAACATAGACGGTACTACCCCAGATTCACTGTCAGTGAAACAGAGACCGTACTCCCTCTGAGTCATTTCAGTGAAACAGTGACCATACACCCCCAGATCCACTGTCAGTGAAACAGAGACTGTACCCCCTCTGAGTCATTTCAGTGAAACAGTGACCATACTCCCCCAGATCCACTGTCAGTGAAACAGAGACCGTACTCCCTCTGAGTCATTTCAGTGAAACAGTGACCATACTCCCCCAGATCCACTGGCAGTGAAACAGAGACCGTACACCCCCAGATTCAGAGTCTGTGAAACAGAGACAGTACTTCCCCAGAATCACTGAGAGTGAAACAGATACTGTAAGCTCCCTGATTCACTGTCGGTGAAACAGAGACCGTACTCCCCCCGATTCACTGTCTTTGAAACAGAGGCAGTACACCCCCAGATTCAGAGTCTGTGAAACAGAGACAGTACTTCCCCAGAATCACTGAGAGTGAAACAGATACTGTAAGCTCCCTGATTCACTGTCGGTGAAACAGAGACCGTACTCCCCCCGATTCACTGTCAGTGGAACAGTGACGTAGTCCCCCAGTGTCATTGTCAGTGAAACACAGACTGTACGCCCCCAGATTCAGTGTCTGTGAAACACAAATGGTACTTCCACAGATTCACTGAGAGTGAAACATAGACGGTACTACCCCAGATTCACTGACAGTGAAACAGAGACCGTACTCACTCTGAGTCATTTCAGTGAAACAGTGAACATACTCCCCCAGATCCACTGTCAGTGAAACAGAGACTGTACTCCCCCAGATTCACTGACAGTGAAACAGAGACCGTACTCCCCCAGATTCACTGTCCGTGAAACAGAGACCGTAGTCCCCCAGATTCACTAACTGCGAAACAGAGACTGTACGGCCCCAGATTCACTGTCAGTGAAACAGAGACCGTACACCCCAGATCCACTGTCATTGAAACAGAGAACGTACTAAACAAGATTCACTGTCAGGGAAGCAGAAATAGTAGTCCCCGAGATTCACTGCTGGTGAAACAGAGACCATACTTCCCCAGATTCACTGTCAGTGAAATAGAGACTGAACGCCCCCAGATTCACTGTCAGTGAAACTGTGACCGTAGTGCTCCAGATTCACTGTCAATGAGACAGACACAGTACTTCTGCAGATTCACTGTCAGTGAAACACAGACAGTACATCCCCAGTTTCACTGTCCGTGAAACACAGACCGTACTCCCCCAGAATCACTGGCAGTAAAGCATTGTCAGTAATCGACCAGATTGACTGTCAGTGAAACAGAGTCCGTAGTCCCCCTGATTCACTGTCAGTGAAACAGCTACCGTACTCCCCCCAATTCACTGTCAGTGGAACTGTGACCGTAGTCCCCCAGAATCACTGGCAGTGAAGCAGTGTCAGTACTCCCACAGAATCACTGGCAGTGAAGCAGTTTCAGTACTCACCCAGATTCACTGTCTGTGAAACAGAGACAGTACACCCCCAGATTTAGAGTCTGTGAAACAGAGACCGTAATCCCCCAGATTCACTGTCTTTGAAACAGAGGCAGTACAACCCCAGATTCACTGTCTGTGAAACAGAGACAGTACACCCCCAGATTCAGAGTCTGTGAAACAGAGACAGTACTTCCCCAGAATCACTGAGAGTGAAACAGATACTGTAAGCTCCCTGATTCACTGTCGGTGAAACAGAGACCGTACTCCCCCCGATTCACTGTCAGTGGAACAGTGACGTAGTCCCCCAGTGTCATTGTCAGTGAAACACAGACTGTACGCCCCCAGATTCAGTGTCTGTGAAACACAAATGGTACTTCCACAGATTCACTGAGAGTGAAACAAAGACGGTACTACCCCAGATTCACTGACAGTGAAACAGAGACCGTACTCACTCTGAGTCATTTCAGTGAAACAGTGAACATACTCCCCCAGATCCACTGTCAGTGAAACAGAGACCGTACTCCCCCAGATTCACTGACAGTGAAACAGAGACCGTACTCACCCAGATTCACTGTCCGTGAAACAGAGACTGTACGGCCCCAGATTCACTGTCAGTGAAACAGAGACCGTACACCCCAGATCCACTGTCATTGAAACAGAGAACGTACTAAACAAGATTCACTGTCAGGGAAGCAGAAATAGTAGTCCCCGAGATTCACTGCTGGTGAAACAGAGACCATACTTCCCCAGATTCACTGTCAGTGAAATAGAGACTGAACGCCCCCAGATTCACTGTCAGTGAAACTGTGACCGTAGTGCTCCAGATTCACTGTCAATGAGACAGACACAGTACTTCTGCAGATTCACTGACAGTGAAACAGACACCGTAATCCCCCATATTAACTGTCAGTGAAACAGAGACCGTTCTCCCCCAAAATCACTGGCAGTAAAGCATTGTCAGTACTCGCCCAGATTGACTGTCAGTGAAACAGAGTCCGTAGTCCCCCTGATTCACTGTGAGTGAAACAGCTACCATACTCCCCCCAATTCACTGTCAGTGGAACTGTGACCGTAGTCCCCCAGAATCACTGGCAGTGAAGCAGTGTCAGTACTCCCACAGAATCACTGGCAGTGAAGCAGTTTCAGTACTCACCCAGATTCACTGTCTGTGAAACAGAGACAGTACACCCCCAGAATTAGAGTCTGTGAAACAGAGACCGTAATCCCCCAGATTCACTGTCTTTGAAACAGAGGCAGTACAACCCCAGATTCACTGTCTGTGAAACAGAGACAGTACACCACCAGATTCAGAGTCTGTGAAACAGAGACAGTACTTCCCCAGAATCACTGAGAGTGAAACAGATACTGTAAGCTCCCTGATTCACTGTCGGTGAAACAGAGACCGTACTCCCCCCGATTCACTGTCAGTGGAACAGTGACGTAGTCCCCCAGTGTCATTGTCAGTGAAACACAGACTGTACGCCCCCAGATTCAGTGTCTGTGAAACACAAATGGTACTTCCACAGATTCACTGAGAGTGAAACATAGACGGTACTACCCCAGATTCACTGACAGTGAAACAGAGACCGTACTCACTCTGAGTCATTTCAGTGAAACAGTGAACATACTCCCCCAGATCCACTGTCAGTGAAACAGAGACCGTACTCCCCCAGATTCACTGTCCGTGAAACAGAGACCGTAGTCCCCCAGATTCACTAACTGCGAAACAGAGACTGTACGGCCCCAGATTCACTGTCAGTGAAACAGAGACCGTACACCCCAGATCCACTGTCATTGAAACAGAGAACGTACTAAACAAGATTCACTGTCAGGGAAGCAGAAATAGTAGTCCCCGAGATTCACTGCTGGTGAAACAGAGACCATACTTCCCCAGATTCACTGTCAGTGAAATAGAGACTGAACGCCCCCAGATTCACTGTCAGTGAAACTGTGACCGTAGTGCTCCAGATTCACTGTCAATGAGACAGACACAGTACTTCTGCAGATTCACTGTCAGTGAAACACAGACAGTACATCCCCAGTTTCACTGTCCGTGAAACACAGACCGTACTCCCCCAGAATCACTGGCAGTAAAGCATTGTCAGTAATCGACCAGATTGACTGTCAGTGAAACAGAGTCCGTAGTCCCCCTGATTCACTGCCAGTGAAACAGCTACCGTACACCCCCCAATTCACTGTCAGTGGAACTGTGACCGTAGTCCCCCAGAATCACTGGCATTGAAGTAGTGTCAGTACTCCCCCAGAATCACTGGCAGTGAAGCAGTTTCAGTACTCCCCCAGATTCACTGACAGTGAAATTGATACTGTACGCCCCCAGATTCACTGTCAGTGAAACAGAGACCGTTCTCCCCCATATTCACTGTCAGTGAAACAGAGATCATTCTCCCCCAGATTCACTGTCGGTGAAACAGAGACCGTACTCCCCCCGATTAACTGTCAGTGGAACAGCGACGTAGTTACCCAGAGTCTCTTTCAGTGAAACACAGACTGTACGCCTCCAGATTCAGTGTCTGTGAAACACAAACCGTACTTCCACAGATTCACTGTCAATGAAACAGAGACCGTACTCCCCCAGAATCACTGACAGTGTAACATAGACGGTACTACCCCGAATTCACTGTCAGTGAAACAGACACCGTAATCCCCCATATTAACTGTCAGTGAAACAGAGACCGTTCTCCCCCAAAATCACTGGCAGTAAAGCATTGTCAGTACTCGCCCAGATTGACTGTCAGTGAAACAGAGTCCGTAGTCCCCCTGATTCACTGTCAGTGAAACAGCTACCGTACTCCCTCCAATTCACTGTCAGTGGAACTGTGACCGTAGTCCCCCAGAATCACTGGCAGTGAAGCAGTGTCAGTACTCCCACAGAATCACTGTCTGTGAAACAGAGACAGTACACCCCCAGATTTAGGGTCTGTGAAACAGAGACCGTAATCCCCCAGATTCACTGTCTGTGAAACAGAGGCAGTACAACCCCAGATTCACTGTCTGTGAAACAGAGACAGTACACCCCCAGATTCTGAGTCTGTGAAACAGAGACAGTAATTCCCCAGATTCACTGAGATCGAAACAGATACTGTACGCTCCCTGATTCACTGTCGGTGAAACAGAGACCGTACTCCCCCCGATTCACTGTCAGTGGAACAGTGACGTAGTCCCCCAGTGTCATTGTCAGTGAAACACAGACTGTACGCCCCCAGATTCAGTGTCTGTGAAACACAAATGGTACTTCCACAGATTCACTGAGGAAGGCACAGAGTCGACTGTACTTCCTAAGAAGGTTGGCGTCATTCAATGTCTGTAGTGAGATGCTGAAGATGTTCTATAGGTCAGTTGTGGAGAGCGCCCTCTTCTTTGTGGTGGCGTGTTGGGGAGGAAGCATTAAGAAGAGGGACGCCTCACGTCTTAATAAGCTGGTAAGGAAGGCGGGCTCTGTCGTGGGCAAAGTACTGGAGAGTTTAACATCGGTAGCTAAACGAAGGGCGCTGAGTAGGCTACGGTCAATTATGGATAACTCTGAACATCCTCTACATAGCACCATCCAGAGACAGAGAAGCAGTTTCAGCGACAGGTTACTATCGATGCAATGGTCCTCAGACAGGATGAAGAGGTCAATACTCCCCAATGCCATTAGGCTTTACAATTCTACCGCCAGGACTTAAGAACTTTTTAAAAGCTATTATTAATGCTTTTTGAGATAGTAATTTAGATGCATATCATATTTTTTACTGAGTTAAGTATTGAATGTAATTAGTTTTGCTACAACAAGTGTATGGGACATTGGAAAAAAAGTTGAATTTCCCCATGGGGATGAATAAAGTATCTATCTATCTATCTAGTAGTCCCCGAGATTCACTGCTGGTGAAACAGAGACCATACTTCCCCAGATTCACTGTCAGTGAAATAGAGACATTACGTCCCCGGATTCACTGTCGTTGAAACAGAGACCGTAATCCCCCAGATTCACTGTCTGTGAAACAGAGACAGTACACCCCCAGATTCAGTGTCTGTGAAACAGAGACTGTACACCCCCAGAATCACTGGCAGTGAAGCAGTGAAGTACTCGACCAGATTGACTGTCAGTGAAACAGAGTCCGTAGTCCCCCGATTCACTATCAGTGAAACAGCTACCGTACTCCCCCCAATTCACTGTCAGTGGAACTGTGACCGTAATCCCCCAGAATCACTGGCAGTGAAGCAGTGTCAGTACTCCCCCAGAATCACTGACAGTGACGCAGTGTCAGTACTGCCGCAGAATCACTGGCAGTGAAGCAGGTTCAGTACTCACCCAGATTCACTGTCTGTGAAACAGAGACAGTACACCCCCAGATTTAGAGTCTGTGAAACAGAGACCGTACACCCCCAGATTCACTGTCTGTGAAACAGAGACAGTACACCCCCAGATTCAGTGTCTGTGAAACAGAGACAGTACTCCCCCAGAATCACTGACAGTGAAACTGATACTGTACGCCCCCAGATTCACTGTTTGTGAAACAGAAACCGTACTTCCCCCGATTCACTGTCAGTGGAAAAGTGACGTAGTCCCCCAGTGTCATTGTCAGTGAAACACAGACTGTACGCCCCCAGATTCAGTGTCTGTGAAACACAAATGGTACTTCCACAGATTCACTGTCAGTGAAACATAGACGGTACTCCCCCAGATTCACTGTCAGTGAAACAGAGACAATACTTCCTCAGATTCACTGCCAGTGAATCAGAGACCGTACTCCCTCTGAGTCATTTCAGTGAAACAGTGACCATACTCCCCCAGATTCACTGTTGGTGAAACAGAGACCGTACTCCCCCCAATTCACTGTCAGTGGAACAGTGACGTAGTCCCCCAGGGTCACTGTCAGTGAAACAGAGACATTACGCCCCCGGATTCACTGTCGTTGAAACAGAGACCGTACTCCCCCAGATTCACTGACAGTGAAACAGAGACCGTACTGCCCCAGATTCACTGACAGTGAAACAGTGACCGTACTCACCCAGATTCACTGTCTGTGAAACAGAGTCCGTAGTCCCGCTGATTCACTGTGAGTGAAACAGAGTCCGTAATCCCCAGATTCACAGTCAGTGGATCAGTGATTGTTGTCCGGCACTTTCACTGTCCGTGAAACTGAGACCGTAGTCCCCCAGATTTAGAGTCTGTGAAACAGAGACCGTACTCCGCCAGATTCATTCTCTGTGAAACAGAGGCAGTACACCCCCAGATTCACTGTCTGTGAAACGGAGACAATATTCCCCCGATACACTGTCAGTGAAACAGAGACCGTACTCTCCCAGATTCACTGACAGTGAAACAGATACTGTACGCCCCCAGATTCACTGTCAGTGGAACAGTGACGTAGTCCCCCAGAGTCACTGTCAGTGAAACACAGATGGTACGCCCCCAGATTCAGTGTCTGTGAAACACAAACGGTACTTCCACAGATTCACTGTCAATGAAACAGAGACCGTACTCCCCCTGATTCACTGTCAGTGATACAGAGACCGTACTCACCCAGATTTACTGTCAGTGAAAGAGAGACTGTACGCCCCCTGATGCACCGTCAGTGAAATAGAGATCGTACTCACCCTTCTTCACTGACAGTGAAACAGAGACTGTACTCCCCCGGATTCACTGTCAGTGAAATAGAGTCCGTAGTCCCGCTGATTCACTGTGAGTGAAACAGAGTCCGTAATCCCCCAGATTCACTGTCAGTGGATCAGTGACTGTTGTCCGGCAGTTTCACTGTCCGTGAAACAGAGACCGTAGTCCCCCAGATTCACTAACAGGGAAACAGAGACTGTACGGCCCCAGATACACTGTGGGTGAAACAGAGACCGTACACCCCAGATTCACTGACAGTGAAACAGCTAGCGTACTCCCCCAGATTCACTGTCAATGAGACAGACACAGCACTTCTGCAGATTCACTGTCAGTGAAACACAGACAGTACTTCCCCAGTTTCACTGTCAGTGACTCAGAGACTGTACTCCCTCTGAGTCATTTCAGTGAAACAAAGACCGTACTCCCGCAGATTCACGGACAGTGAAACAGAGACCGTACACACCCAGATTCACTGTCTGTGAAACAGAGTCCGTAATACCCCAGTTTCAATGTCAGTGGATCAGTGACTGTTGTCCGGCAGTTTCACTGTCCGTGAAACAGAGACCGTAGTCCCCCAGATTGACTAACTGGGAAACATAGACTGAACGGCCCCAGATTCACTGTCAGTGAAACAGAGACCGTACTAAACAAGATTCACTGTCAGGGAAGCAGAAATAGTTCACACCGAGATTCACTGTCAATGAAATAGAGACTGAAGGCCCCCAGATTCACTGTCAGTGGAACTGTGACCGTAGCGCTCCAGATTCACTGTCAATGAGACAGACACAGTACTGCACCAGATTCACTGTCAGTGAAACATAGACAGTACATCCCCAGATTCAGTGTCTGTGAAACAGAGACCGTACTACCCCAGAATCATTGGCAGTAAAGCATTGTCAGTACTCGCACAGATTGTCTGTCAGTGAAACAGAGTCCGTAGTCCCCCTGAATCACTGTCAGTGAAACAGCTACCGTACACCCCCCGATACACTGTCAGTGGAACTGTGACCGTAGTCCCCCAGAATCACTGGCAGTGAAGCAGTTTCAGTACTCACCCAGATTCACTGACAGTGAAACAGAGACAGTACACCCCCAGATTTAGAGTCTGTGAAACAGAGACCGTACACCCCCAGATTCACTGTCTGTCAAACAGAGACAGTATTCCCCCGATACACTGTCAGTGAAACAGAGACCGTACTCCCCCAGATTCACTGTCGGTGAAACAGATACTGTACGCCCCCCAGATTCACTGTTGGTGAAACAGAGACCGTACTCCCCGCAATTCACTGTCAGTGGAACAGTGACGTAGTCCCCAGAGTCACTGTCAGTGAAACACAGACATTACGCCCCCGGATTCACTGTCATTGAAACATAGACCGTAACCCGCCAGATTCACTGTCAGTGAAACAGAGACCGTTCTCCCCCAGATTCACTGTCGGTGAAACAGAGACCGTACTCCCCCCCGATTAACTATCAGTGGAACAGCGACGTAGTCACCCAGAGTCACTTTCAGTGAAACACAGACTGTACGCCCCCA
Organism: Hemitrygon akajei; assembly: GCF_048418815.1. Lineage (NCBI taxonomy): Eukaryota > Metazoa > Chordata > Chondrichthyes > Myliobatiformes > Dasyatidae > Hemitrygon > Hemitrygon akajei. Next base: position 88,703,366 of record NC_133128.1, read on the forward strand.
GATTCAGTGTCTGGGAAACACAAACGGTACATCCACAGATTCAAAGTCAATGAAACAGAGACCGTACTCCCCCAGAATCACTGACAGTGTAACATAGACGGTACTACCCCAGATTCACTTTCAGTGAAACAGACACCGTAATACCCCAGATTAACTGTCAGTGAAACAGAGACCGTACTCCCCCCAATTCACTGTCAATGAAACTGTGACCGTAGTCCCCCAGAATCAATGGCAGTGAAGCAGTGTCAGTCCACCCCCAGAATCACTGGCAGTGAAGCAGTGTCAGTACTCCCACAGAATCACTGGCAGTGAAGCAGTTTCAGTACTCACCCAGTTTCACTGTCTGTGAAACAGAGACAGTACACTCCCAGATTTAGAGTCTGTGAAACTGATACTGTACGACCCCAGATTCACTGTTGGTGAAACTGAGACCGTACTCCCCCCGATTCACTGTCAGTGGAACAGCGACGTAGTCCCCCAGTGTCATTGTCAGTGAAACACAGACTGTACGCCCCCAGATTCAGTGTCTGTGAAACACAAATGGTACTTCCACAGATTCACTGTCAGTGAAACATAGACGGTACTACCCCAGATTCACTGTCAGTGAAACAGAGACCGTACTCCCTCTGAGTCATTTCAGTGAAACAGTGACCATACTCCCCCAGATCCACTGTCAGTGAAACAGAGACTGTACCCCCTATGAGTCATTTCAGTGAAACAGTGACCATACTCCCCCAGATCCACTGTCAGTGAAACAGAGACCGTACTCCCTCTGAGTCATTTCAGTGAAACAGTGACCATACTCCCCCAGATCCACTGTCAGTGAAACAGAGACCGTACTCCCTCTGAGTCATTTCAGTGAAACAGTGACCATACTCCCCCAGATCCACTGGCAGTGAAACAGAGACCGTAGTCCCGCTGATTCACTGTCCGTGAAACAGAGACCGTAGTCCCCCAGATTCACTAACTGGGAAACAAAGACTGTACGGCCCCAGATTCACTGTCAGTGAAACAGAGACCGTACACACCAGATCCACTGTCATTGAAACAGAGAACGTACTAAACAATATTCACTGTCAGGGAAGCAGAAATAGTACTCCCCGAGATTCACTGCTGGTGAAACAGAGACCATACTTCCCCAGATTCACTGTCAGTGAAATAGAGACTGAACGCCCCCAGATTCGCTGTCAGTGGAACTGTGACCGTAGTGCTCCAGATTCACTGTCAATGAGACGGACACAGTACTTCTGCAGATTCACTGTCAGTGAAACACAGACAGTACATCCCCAGTTTCACTGTCTGTGAAACAGAGACTGTACACCCCCAGAATCACTGGCAGTGAAGCAGTGTCTGTACTCGACCAGATTGACTGTCAGTGAAACAGAGTCTGTAGTCCCCCTGATTCACTGTCTGTGAAACAGAGACCGTAGTCCCCCAGATTCACTAACAGGGAAACAGAGACTGTACGGCCCCAGATACACTGTGGGTGAAACAGAGACCATACACCCCAGATTCACTGACAGTGAAACAGCTAGCGTACTCCCCCAGATTCACTGTCAATGAGACAGACACAGCACTTCTGCAGATTCACTGTCAGTGAAACACAGACAGTACTTCCCCAGTTTCACTGTCAGTGACTCAGAGACTGTACTCCCTCTGAGTCATTTCAGTGAAACAAAGACCGTACTCCCGCAGATTCACGGGCAGTGAAACAGAGACCGTACACACCCAGATTCACTGTCTGTGAAACAGAGTCCGTAATACCCCAGTTTCAATGTCAGTGGATCAGTGACTGTTGTCCGGCAGTTTCACTGTCCGTGAAACAGAGACCGTAGTCCCCCAGATTGACTAACTGGGAAACATAGACTGAACGGCCCCAGATTCACTGTCAGTGAAACAGAGACCGTACTAAACAAGATTCACTGTCAGGGAAGCAGAAATAGTTCTCACCGAGATTCACTGTCAATGAAATAGAGACTGAAGGCCCCCAGATTCACTGTCAGTGGAACTGTGACCGTAGCGCTCCAGATTCACTGTCAATGAGACAGACACAGTACTGCACCAGATTCACTGTCAGTGAAACATAGACAGTACATCCCCAGATTCAGTGTCTGTGAAACAGAGACCGTACTACCGCAGAATCATTGGCAGTAAAGCATTGTCAGTACTCGCACAGATTGTCTGTCAGTGAAACAGAGTCCGTAGTCCCCCTGAATCACTGTCAGTGAAACAGCTACCGTACACCCCCCGATACACTGTCAGTGGAACTGTGACCGTAGTCCCCCAGAATCACTGGCAGTGAAGCAGTTTCAGTACTCACCCAGATTCACTGACAGTGAAACAGAGACAGTACACCCCCAGATTTAGAGTCTGTGAAACAGAGACCGTACACCCCCAGATTCACTGTCTGTCAAACAGAGACAGTATTCCCCCGATACACTGTCAGTGAAACAGAGACCGTACTCCCCCAGATTCACTGTCGGTGAAACAGATACTGTACGCCCCCCAGATTCACTGTTGGTGAAACAGAGACCGTACTCCCCCCAATTCACTGTCAGTGGAACAGTGACGTAGTCCCCCAGAGTCACTGTCAGTGAAACACAGACATTACGCCCCCGGATTCACTGTCATTGAAACATAGACCGTAACCCGCCAGATTCACTGTCAGTGAAACAGAGACCGTTCTCCCCCAGATTCACTGTCGGTGAAACAGAGACCGTACTCCCCCCCGATTAACTATCAGTGGAACAGCGACGTAGTCAGCCAGAGTCACTTTCAGTGAAACACAGACTGTACGCCCCCAGATTCAGTGTCTGGGAAACACAAACGGTACATCCACAGATTCACTGTCAATGAAACAGAGACCGTACTCCCCCAGAATCACTGACAGTGTAACATAGACGGTACTACCCCAGATTCACTTTCAGTGAAACAGACACCGTAATACCCCAGATTAACTGTCAGTGAAACAGAGACCGTACTCCCCCCAATTCACTGTCAGTGAAACTGTGACCGTAGTCCCCCAGAATCAATGGCAGTGAAGCAGTGTCAGTCCACCCCCAGAATCACTGGCAGTGAAGCAGTGTCAGTACTCCCACAGAATCACTGGCAGTGAAGCAGTTTCAGTACTCACCCAGTTTCACTGTCTGTGAAACAGAGACAGTACACTCCCAGATTTAGAGTCTGTGAAACTGATACTGTACGACCCCAGATTCACTGTTGGTGAAACTGAGACCGTACTCCCCCCGATTCACTGTCAGTGGAACAGCGACGTAGTCCCCCAGTGTCATTGTCAGTGAAACACAGACTGTACGCCCCCAGATTCAGTGTCTGTGAAACACAAATGGTACTTCCACAGATTCACTGTCAGTGAAACATAGACGGTACTACCCCAGATTCACTGTCAGTGAAACAGAGACCGTACTCCCTCTGAGTCATTTCAGTGAAACAGTGACCATACTCCCCCAGATCCACTGTCAGTGAAACAGAGACTGTACCCCCTCTGAGTCATTTCAGTGAAACAGTGACCATACTCCCCCATATCCACTGTCAGTGAAACAGAGACCGTACTCCCTCTGAGTCATTTCAGTGAAACAGTGACCATACTCCCCCAGATCCACTGGCAGTGAAACAGAGACCGTAGTCCCGCTGATTCACTGTCCGTGAAACAGAGACCGTAGTCCCCCAGATTCACTAACTGGGAAACAAAGACTGTACGGCCCCAGATTCACTGTCAGTGAAACAGAGACCGTACACACCAGATCCACTGTCATTGAAACAGAGAACGTACTAAACAATATTCACTGTCAGGGAAGCAGAAATAGTACTCCCCGAGATTCACTGCTGGTGAAACAGAGACCATACTTCCCCAGATTCACTGTCAGTGAAATAGAGACTGAACGCCCCCAGATTCGCTGTCAGTGGAACTGTGACCGTAGTGCTCCAGATTCACTGTCAATGAGACGGACACAGTACTTCTGCAGATTCACTGTCAGTGAAACACAGACAGTACATCCCCAGTTTCACTGTCTGTGAAACAGAGACTGTACACCCCCAGAATCACTGGCAGTGAAGCAGTGTCTGTACTCGACCAGATTGACTGTCAGTGAAACAGAGTCTGTAGTCCCCCTGATTCACTGTCTGTGAAACAGAGACCATAGTCCCCCAGATTCACTAACAGGGAAACAGAGACTGTACGGCCCCAGATACACTGTGGGTGAAACAGAGACCATACACCCCAGATTCACTGACAGTGAAACAGCTAGCGTACTCCCCCAGATTCACTGTCAATGAGACAGACACAGCACTTCTGCAGATTCACTGTCAGTGAAACACAGACAGTACTTCCCCAGTTTCACTGTCAGTGACTCAGAGACTGTACTCCCTCTGAGTCATTTCAGTGAAACAAAGACCGTACTCCCGCAGATTCACGGGCAGTGAAACAGAGACCGTACACACCCAGATTCACTGTCTGTGAAACAGAGTCCGTAATACCCCAGTTTCAATGTCAGTGGATCAGTGACTGTTGTCCGGCAGTTTCACTGTCAGTGAAACAGAGACCGTAGTCCCCCAGATTGACTAACTGGGAAACATAGACTGAACGGTCCCAGATTCACTGTCAGTGAAACAGAGACCGTACTAAACAAGATTCACTGTCAGGGAAGCAGAAATAGTTCACACCGAGATTCACTGTCAATGAAATAGAGACTGAAGGCCCCCAGATTCACTGTCAGTGGAACTGTGACCGTAGCGCTCCAGATTCACTGTCAATGAGACAGACACAGTACTGCACCAGATTCACTGTCAGTGAAACATAGACAGTACATCCCCAGATTCAGTGTCTGTGAAACAGAGACCGTACTACCCCAGAATCATTGGCAGTAAAGCATTGTCAGTACTCGCACAGATTGTCTGTCAGTGAAACAGAGTCCGTAGTCCCCCTGAATCACTGTCAGTGAAACAGCTACCGTACACCCCCCGATACACTGTCAGTGGAACTGTGACCGTAGTCCCCCAGAATCACTGGCAGTGAAGCAGTTTCAGTACTCACCCAGATTCACTGACAGTGAAACAGAGACAGTACACCCCCAGATTTAGAGTCTGTGAAACAGAGACCGTACACCCCCAGATTCACTGTCTGTCAAACAGAGACAGTATTCCCCCGATACACTGTCAGTGAAACAGAGACCGTACTCCCCCAGATTCACTGTCGGTGAAACAGATACTGTACGCCCCCCAGATTCACTGTTGGTGAAACAGAGACCGTACTCCCCCCAATTCACTGTCAGTGGAACAGTGACGTAGTCCCCCAGAGTCACTGTCAGTGAAACACAGACATTACGCCCCCGGATTCACTGTCATTGAAACATAGACCGTAACCTGCCAGATTCACTGTCAGTGAAACAGAGACCGTTCTCCCCCAGATTCACTGTCGGTGAAACAGAGACCGTACTCCCCCCCGATTAACTATCAGTGGAACAGCGACGTAGTCACCCAGAGTCACTTTCAGTGAAACACAGACTGTACGCCCCCAGATTCAGTGTCTGGGAAACACAAACGGTACATCCACAGATTCACTGTCAATGAAACAGAGACCGTACTCCCCCAGAATCACTGACAGTGTAACATAGACGGTACTACCCCAGATTCACTTTCAGTGAAACAGACACCGTAATACCCCAGATTAACTGTCAGTGAAACAGAGACCGTACTCCCCCCAATTCACTGTCAGTGAAACTGTGACCGTAGTCCCCCAGAATCAATGGCAGTGAAGCAGTGTCAGTCCACCCCCAGAATCACTGGCAGTGAAGCAGTGTCAGTACTCCCACAGAATCACTGGCAGTGAAGCAGTTTCAGTACTCACCCAGTTTCACTGTCTGTGAAACAGAGACAGTACACTCCCAGATTTAGAGTCTGTGAAACTGATACTGTACGACCCCAGATTCACTGATGGTGAAACTGAGACCGTACTCCCCCCGATTCACTGTCAGTGGAACAGCGACGTAGTCCCCCAGTGTCATTGTCAGTGAAACACAGACTGTACGCCCCCAGATTCAGTGTCTGTGAAACACAAATGGTACTTCCACAGATTCACTGTCAGTGAAACATAGACGGTACTACCCCAGATTCACTGTCAGTGAAACAGAGACCGTACTCCCTCTGAGTCATTTCAGTGAAACAGTGACCATACTCCCCCAGATCCACTGTCAGTGAAACAGAGACTGTACCCCCTCTGAGTCATTTCAGTGAAACAGTGACCATACTCCCCCAGATCCACTGTCAGTGAAACAGAGACCGTACTCCCTCTGAGTCATTTCAGTGAAACAGTGACCATACTCCCCCAGATCCACTGTCAGTGAAACAGAGACTGTACCCCCTCTGAGTCATTTCAGTGAAACAGTGACCATACTCCCCCAGATCCACTGGCAGTGAAACAGAGACCGTAGTCCCGCTGATTCACTGTCCGTGAAACAGAGACCGTAGTCCCCCAGATTCACTAACTGGGAAACAAAGACTGTACGGCCCCAGATTCACTGTCAGTGAAACAGAGACCGTACACACCAGATCCACTGTCATTGAAACAGAGAACGTACTAAACAATATTCACTGTCAGGGAAGCAGAAATAGTACTCCCCGAGATTCACTGCTGGTGAAACAGAGACCATACTTCCCCAGATTCACTGTCAGTGAAATAGAGACTGAACGCCCCCAGATTCGCTGTCAGTGGAACTGTGACCGTAGTGCTCCAGATTCACTGTCAATGAGACGGACACAGTACTTCTGCAGATTCACTGTCAGTGAAACACAGACAGTACATCCCCAGTTTCACTGTCTGTGAAACAGAGACTGTACACCCCCAGAATCACTGGCAGTGAAGCAGTGTCTGTACTCGAACAGATTGACTGTCAGTGAAACAGAGTCCGTAGTCCCCCTGATTCACTGTCAGTGAAACAGAGACCGTAGTCCCCCAGATTGACTAACTGGGAAACATAGACTGAACGGTCCCAGATTCACTGTCAGTGAAACAGAGACCGTACTAAACAAGATTCACTGTCAGGGAAGCAGAAATAGTTCACACCGAGATTCACTGTCAATGAAATAGAGACTGAAGGCCCCCAGATTCACTGTCAGTGGAACTGTGACCGTAGCGCTCCAGATTCACTGTCAATGAGACAGACACAGTACTGCACCAGATTCACTGTCAGTGAAACATAGACAGTACATCCCCAGATTCAGTGTCTGTGAAACAGAGACCGTACTACCCCAGAATCATTGGCAGTAAAGCATTGTCAGTACTCGCACAGATTGTCTGTCAGTGAAACAGAGTCCGTAGTCCCCCTGAATCACTGTCAGTGAAACAGCTACCGTACACCCCCCGATACACTGTCAGTGGAACTGTGACCGTAGTCCCCCAGAATCACTGGCAGTGAAGCAGTTTCAGTACTCACCCAGATTCACTGACAGTGAAACAGAGACAGTACACCCCCAGATTTAGAGTCTGTGAAACAGAGACCGTACACCCCCAGATTCACTGTCTGTCAAACAGAGACAGTATTCCCCCGATACACTGTCAGTGAAACAGAGACCGTACTCCCCCAGATTCACTGTCGGTGAAACAGATACTGTACGCCCCCCAGATTCACTGTTGGTGAAACAGAGACCGTACTCCCCCCAATTCACTGTCAGTGGAACAGTGACGTAGTCCCCCAGAGTCACTGTCAGTGAAACACAGACATTACGCCCCCGGATTCACTGTCATTGAAACATAGACCGTAACCCGCCAGATTCACTGTCAGTGAAACAGAGACCGTTCTCCCCCAGATTCACTGTCGGTGAAACAGAGACCGTACTCCCCCCCGATTAACTATCAGTGGAACAGCGACGTAGTCACCCAGAGTCACTTTCAGTGAAACACAGACTGTACGCCCCCAGATTCAGTGTCTGGGAAACACAAACGGTACATCCACAGATTCACTGTCAATGAAACAGAGACCGTACTCCCCCAGAATCACTGACAGTGTAACATAGACGGTACTACCCCAGATTCACTTTCAGTGAAACAGACACCGTAATACCCCAGATTAACTGTCAGTGAAACAGAGACCGTACTCCCCCCAATTCACTGTCAGTGAAACTGTGACCGTAGTCCCCCAGAATCAATGGCAGTGAAGCAGTGTCAGTCCACCCCCAGAATCACTGGCAGTGAAGCAGTGTCAGTACTCCCACAGAATCACTGGCAGTGAAGCAGTTTCAGTACTCACCCAGTTTCACTGTCTGTGAAACAGAGACAGTACACTCCCAGATTTAGAGTCTGTGAAACTGATACTGTACGACCCCAGATTCACTGATGGTGAAACTGAGACCGTACTCCCCCCGATTCACTGTCAGTGGAACAGCGACGTAGTCCCCCAGTGTCATTGTCAGTGAAACACAGACTGTACGCCCCCAGATTCAGTGTCTGTGAAACACAAATGGTACTTCCACAGATTCACTGTCAGTGAAACATAGACGGTACTACCCCAGATTCACTGTCAGTGAAACAGAGACCGTACTCCCTCTGAGTCATTTCAGTGAAACAGTGACCATACTCCCCCAGATCCACTGTCAGTGAAACAGAGACTGTACCCCCTCTGAGTCATTTCAGTGAAACAGTGACCATACTCCCCCAGATCCACTGTCAGTGAAACAGAGACCGTACTCCCTCTGAGTCATTTCAGTGAAACAGTGACCATACTCCCCCAGATCCACTGTCAGTGAAACAGAGACTGTACCCCCTCTGAGTCATTTCAGTGAAACAGTGACCATACTCCCCCAGATCCACTGGCAGTGAAACAGAGACCGTAGTCCCGCTGATTCACTGTCCGTGAAACAGAGACCGTAGTCCCCCAGATTCACTAACTGGGAAACAAAGACTGTACGGCCCCAGATTCACTGTCAGTGAAACAGAGACCGTACACACCAGATCCACTGTCATTGAAACAGAGAACGTACTAAACAATATTCACTGTCAGGGAAGCAGAAATAGTACTCCCCGAGATTCACTGCTGGTGAAACAGAGACCATACTTCCCCAGATTCACTGTCAGTGAAATAGAGACTGAACGCCCCCAGATTCGCTGTCAGTGGAACTGTGACCGTAGTGCTCCAGATTCACTGTCAATGAGACGGACACAGTACTTCTGCAGATTCACTGTCAGTGAAACACAGACAGTACATCCCCAGTTTCACTGTCTGTGAAACAGAGACTGTACACCCCCAGAATCACTGGCAGTGAAGCAGTGTCTGTACTCGACCAGATTGACTGTCAGTGAAACAGAGTCTGTAGTCCCCCTGATTCACTGTCTGTGAAACAGAGTCCGTAATACCCCAGTTTCAATGTCAGTGGATCAGTGACTGTTGTCCGGCAGTTTCACTGTCCGTGAAACAGAGACCGTAGTCCCCCAGATTGACTAACTGGGAAACATAGACTGAACGGCCCCAGATTCACTGTCAGTGAAACAGAGACCGTACTAAACAAGATTCACTGTCAGGGAAGCAGAAATAGTTCTCACCGAGATTCACTGTCAATGAAATAGAGACTGAAGGCCCCCAGATTCACTGTCAGTGGAACTGTGACCGTAGCGCTCCAGATTCACTGTCAATGAGACAGACACAGTACTGCACCAGATTCACTGTCAGTGAAACATAGACAGTACATCCCCAGATTCAGTGTCTGTGAAACAGAGACCGTACTACCCCAGAATCATTGGCAGTAAAGCATTGTCAGTACTCGCACAGATTGTCTGTCAGTGAAACAGAGTCCGTAGTCCCCCTGAATCACTGTCAGTGAAACAGCTACCGTACACCCCCCGATACACTGTCAGTGGAACTGTGACCGTAGTCCCCCAGAATCACTGGCAGTGAAGCAGTTTCAGTACTCACCCAGATTCACTGACAGTGAAACAGAGACAGTGCACCCCCAGATTTAGAGTCTGTGAAACAGAGACCGTACACCCCCAGATTCACTGTCTGTCAAACAGAGACAGTATTCCCCCGATACACTGTCAGTGAAACAGAGACCGTACTCCCCCAGATTCACTGTCGGTGAAACAGATACTGTACGCCCCCCAGATTCACTGTTGGTGAAACAGAGACCGTACTCCCCCCAATTCACTGTCAGTGGAACAGTGACGTAGTCCCCCAGAGTCACTGTCAGTGAAACACAAATGGTACTTCCACAGATTCACTGTCAGTGAAACATAGACGGTACTACCCCAGATTCACTGTCAGTGAAACAGAGACCGTACTCCCTCTGAGTCATTTCAGTGAAACAGTGACCATACTCCCCCAGATCCACTGTCAGTGAAACAGAGACTGTACCCCCTCTGAGTCATTTCAGTGAAACAGTGACCATACTCCCCCAGATCCACTGTCAGTGAAACAGAGACCGTACTCCCTCTGAGTCATTTCAGTGAAACAGTGACCATACTCCCCCAGATCCACTGTCAGTGAAACAGAGACTGTACCCCCTCTGAGTCATTTCAGTGAAACAGTGACCATACTCCCCCAGATCCACTGGCAGTGAAACAGAGACCGTAGTCCCGCTGATTCACTGTCCGTGAAACAGAGACCGTAGTCCCCCAGATTCACTAACTGGGAAACAAAGACTGTACGGCCCCAGATTCACTGTCAGTGAAACAGAGACCGTACACACCAGATCCACTGTCATTGAAACAGAGAACGTACTAAACAATATTCACTGTCAGGGAAGCAGAAATAGTACTCCCCGAGATTCACTGCTGGTGAAACAGAGACCATACTTCCCCAGATTCACTGTCAGTGAAATAGAGACTGAACGCCCCCAGATTCGCTGTCAGTGGAACTGTGACCGTAGTGCTCCAGATTCACTGTCAATGAGACGGACACAGTACTTCTGCAGATTCACTGTCAGTGAAACACAGACAGTACATCCCCAGTTTCACTGTCTGTGAAACAGAGACTGTACACCCCCAGAATCACTGGCAGTGAAGCAGTGTCTGTACTCGACCAGATTGACTGTCAGTGAAACAGAGTCTGTAGTCCCCCTGATTCACTGTCTGTGAAACAGAGACCGTAGTCCCCCAGATTCACTAACAGGGAAACAGAGACTGTACGGCCCCAGATACACTGTGGGTGAAACAGAGACCATACACCCCAGATTCACTGACAGTGAAACAGCTAGCGTACTCCCCCAGATTCACTGTCAATGAGACAGACACAGCACTTCTGCAGATTCACTGTCAGTGAAACACAGACAGTACTTCCCCAGTTTCACTGTCAGTGACTCAGAGACTGTACTCCCTCTGAGTCATTTCAGTGAAACAAAGACCGTACTCCCGCAGATTCACGGGCAGTGAAACAGAGACCGTACACACCCAGATTCACTGTCTGTGAAACAGAGTCCGTAATACCCCAGTTTCAATGTCAGTGGATCAGTGACTGTTGTCCGGCAGTTTCACTGTCCGTGAAACAGAGACCGTAGTCCCCCAGATTGACTAACTGGGAAACATAGACTGAACGGCCCCAGATTCACTGTCAGTGAAACAGAGACCGTACTAAACAAGATTCACTGTCAGGGAAGCAGAAATAGTTCTCACCGAGATTCACTGTCAATGAAATAGAGACTGAAGGCCCCCAGATTCACTGTCAGTGGAACTGTGACCGTAGCGCTCCAGATTCACTGTCAATGAGACAGACACAGTACTGCACCAGATTCACTGTCAGTGAAACATAGACAGTACATCCCCAGATTCAGTGTCTGTGAAACAGAGACCGTACTACCCCAGAATCATTGGCAGTAAAGCATTGTCAGTACTCGCACAGATTGTCTGTCAGTGAAACAGAGTCCGTAGTCCCCCTGAATCACTGTCAGTGAAACAGCTACCGTACACCCCCCGATACACTGTCAGTGGAACTGTGACCGTAGTCCCCCAGAATCACTGGCAGTGAAGCAGTTTCAGTACTCACCCAGATTCACTGACAGTGAAACAGAGACAGTACACCCCCAGATTTAGAGTCTGTGAAACAGAGACCGTACACCCCCAGATTCACTGTCTGTCAAACAGAGACAGTATTCCCCCGATACACTGTCAGTGAAACAGAGACCGTACTCCCCCAGATTCACTGTCGGTGAAACAGATACTGTACGCCCCCCAGATTCACTGTTGGTGAAACAGAGACCGTACTCCCCCCAATTCACTGTCAGTGGAACAGTGACGTAGTCCCCCAGAGTCACTGTCAGTGAAACACAGACATTACGCCCCCGGATTCACTGTCATTGAAACATAGACCGTAACCCGCCAGATTCACTGTCAGTGAAACAGAGACCGTTCTCCCCCAGATTCACTGTCGGTGAAACAGAGACCGTACTCCCCCCCGATTAACTATCAGTGGAACAGCGACGTAGTCACCCAGAGTCACTTTCAGTGAAACACAGACTGTACGCCCCCAGATTCAGTGTCTGGGAAACACAAACGGTACATCCACAGATTCACTGTCAATGAAACAGAGACCGTACTCCCCCAGAATCACTGACAGTGTAACATAGACGGTACTACCCCAGATTCACTTTCAGTGAAACAGACACCGTAATACCCCAGATTAACTGTCAGTGAAACAGAGACCGTACTCCCCCCAATTCACTGTCAGTGAAACTGTGACCGTAGTCCCCCAGAATCAATGGCAGTGAAGCAGTGTCAGTCCACCCCCAGAATCACTGGCAGTGAAGCAGTGTCAGTACTCCCACAGAATCACTGGCAGTGAAGCAGTTTCAGTACTCACCCAGTTTCACTGTCTGTGAAACAGAGACAGTACACTCCCAGATTTAGAGTCTGTGAAACTGATACTGTACGACCCCAGATTCACTGTTGGTGAAACTGAGACCGTACTCCCCCCGATTCACTGTCAGTGGAACAGCGACGTAGTCCCCCAGTGTCATTGTCAGTGAAACACAGACTGTACGCCCCCAGATTCAGTGTCTGTGAAACACAAATGGTACTTCCACAGATTCACTGTCAGTGAAACATAGACGGTACTACCCCAGATTCACTGTCAGTGAAACAGAGACCGTACTCCCTCTGAGTCATTTCAGTGAAACAGTGACCATACTCCCCCAGATCCACTGTCAGTGAAACAGAGACTGTACCCCCTCTGAGTCATTTCAGTGAAACAGTGACCATACTCCCCCAGATCCACTGTCAGTGAAACAGAGACCGTACTCCCTCTGAGTCATTTCAGTGAAACAGTGACCATACTCCCCCAGATCCACTGGCAGTGAAACAGAGACCGTAGTCCCGCTGATTCACTGTCCGTGAAACAGAGACCGTAGTCCCCCAGATTCACTAATTGGGAAACAAAGACTGTACGGCCCCAGATTCACTGTCAGTGAAACAGAGACCGTACACACCAGATCCACTGTCATTGAAACAGAGAACGTACTAAACAATATTCACTGTCAGGGAAGCAGAAATAGTACTCCCCGAGATTCACTGCTGGTGAAACAGAGACCATACTTCCCCAGATTCACTGTCAGTGAAATAGAGACTGAACGCCCCCAGATTCGCTGTCAGTGGAACTGTGACCGTAGTGCTCCAGATTCACTGTCAATGAGACGGACACAGTACTTCTGCAGATTCACTGTCAGTGAAACACAGACAGTACATCCCCAGTTTCACTGTCTGTGAAACAGAGACTGTACACCCCCAGAATCACTGGCAGTGAAGCAGTGTCTGTACTCGACCAGATTGACTGTCAGTGAAACAGAGTCTGTAGTCCCCCTGATTCACTGTCTGTGAAACAGAGACCATAGTCCCCCAGATTCACTAACAGGGAAACAGAGACTGTACGGCCCCAGATACACTGTGGGTGAAACAGAGACCGTACACCCCAGATTCACTGACAGTGAAACAGCTAGCGTACTCCCCCAGATTCACTGTCAATGAGACAGACACAGCACTTCTGCAGATTCACTGTCAGTGAAACACAGACAGTACTTCCCCAGTTTCACTGTCAGTGACTCAGAGACTGTACTCCCTCTGAGTCATTTCAGTGAAACAAAGACCGTACTCCCACAGATTCACGGGCAGTGAAACAGAGACCGTACACACCCAGATTCACTGTCTGTGAAACAGAGTCCGTAATACCCCAGTTTCAATGTCAGTGGATCAGTGACTGTTGTCCGGCAGTTTCACTGTCAGTGAAACAGAGACCATAGTCCCCCAGATTGACTAACTGGGAAACATAGACTGAACGGCCCCAGATTCACTGTCAGTGAAACAGAGACCGTACTAAACAAGATTCACTGTCAGGGAAGCAGAAATAGTTCTCACCGAGATTCACTGTCAATGAAATAGAGACTGAAGGCCCCCAGATTCACTGTCAGTGGAACTGTGACCGTAGCGCTCCAGATTCACTGTCAATGAGACAGACACAGTACTGCACCAGATTCACTGTCAGTGAAACATAGACAGTACATCCCCAGATTCAGTGTCTGTGAAACAGAGACCGTACTACCCCAGAATAATTGGCAGTAAAGCATTGTCAGTACTCGCACAGATTGTCTGTCAGTGAAACAGAGTCCGTAGTCCCGCTGAATCACTGTCAGTGAAACAGCTACCGTACACCCCCCGATACACTGTCAGTGGAACTGTGACCGTAGTCCCCCAGAATCACTGGCAGTGAAGCAGTTTCAGTACTCACCCAGATTCACTGACAGTGAAACAGAGACAGTACACCCCCAGATTTAGAGTCTGTGAAACAGAGACCGTACACCCCCAGATTCACTGTCTGTCAAACAGAGACAGTATTCCCCCGATACACTGTCAGTGAAACAGAGACCGTACTCCCCCAGATTCACTGTCGGTGAAACAGATACTGTACGCCCCCCAGATTCACTGTTGGTGAAACAGAGACCGTACTCCCCCCAATTCACTGTCAGTGGAACAGTGACGTAGTCCCCCAGAGTCACTGTCAGTGAAACACAGACATTACGCCCCCGGATTCACTGTCATTGAAACATAGACCGTAACCCGCCAGATTCACTGTCAGTGAAACAGAGACCGTTCTCCCCCAGATTCACTGTCGGTGAAACAGAGACCGTACTCCCCCCCGATTAACTATCAGTGGAACAGCGACGTAGTCACCCAGAGTCACTTTCAGTGAAACACAGACTGTACGCCCCCAGATTCAGTGTCTGGGAAACACAAACGGTACATCCACAGATTCACTGTCAATGAAACAGAGACCGTACTCCCCCAGAATCACTGACAGTGTAACATAGACGGTACTACCCCAGATTCACTTTCAGTGAAACAGACACCGTACTCCCCCCAATTCACTGTCAGTGAAACTGTGACCGTAGTCCCCCAGAATCAATGGCAGTGAAGCAGTGTCAGTCCACCCCCAGAATCACTGGCAGTGAAGCAGTGTCAGTACTCCCACAGAATCACTGGCAGTGAAGCAGTTTCAGTACTCACCCAGTTTCACTGTCTGTGAAACAGAGACAGTACACTCCCAGATTTAGAGTCTGTGAAACTGATACTGTACGACCCCAGATTCACTGTTGGTGAAACTGAGACCGTACTCCCCCCGATTCACTGTCAGTGGAACAGCGACGTAGTCCCCCAGTGTCATTGTCAGTGAAACACAGACTGTACGCCCCCAGATTCAGTGTCTGTGAAACACAAATGGTACTTCCACAGATTCACTGTCAGTGAAACATAGACGGTACTACCCCAGATTCACTGTCAGTGAAACAGAGACCGTACTCCCTCTGAGTCATTTCAGTGAAACAGTGACCATACTCCCCCAGATCCACTGTCAGTGAAACAGAGACTGTACCCCCTCTGAGTCATTTCAGTGAAACAGTGACCATACTCCCCCAGATCCACTGTCAGTGAAACAGAGACCGTACTCCCTCTGAGTCATTTCAGTGAAACAGTGACCATACTCCCCCAGATCCACTGGCAGTGAAACAGAGACCGTAGTCCCGCTGATTCACTGTCCGTGAAACAGAGACCGTAGTCCCCCAGATTCACTAACTGGGAAACAAAGACTGTACGGCCCCAGATTCACTGTCAGTGAAACAGAGACCGTACACACCAGATCCACTGTCATTGAAACAGAGAACGTACTAAACAATATTCACTGTCAGGGAAGCAGAAATAGTACTCCCCGAGATTCACTGCTGGTGAAACAGAGACCATACTTCCCCAGATTCACTGTCAGTGAAATAGAGACTGAACGCCCCCAGATTCGCTGTCAGTGGAACTGTGACCGTAGTGCTCCAGATTCACTGTCAATGAGACGGACACAGTACTTCTGCAGATTCACTGTCAGTGAAACACAGACAGTACATCCCCAGTTTCACTGTCTGTGAAACAGAGACTGTACACCCCCAGAATCACTGGCAGTGAAGCAGTGTCTGTACTCGAACAGATTGACTGTCAGTGAAACAGAGTCCGTAGTCCCCCTGATTCACTGTCTGTGAAACAGAGACCGTAGTCCCCCAGATTCACTAACAGGGAAACAGAGACTGTACGGCCCCAGATTCACTGTCAGTGGAACTGTGACCGTAGTCCCCCAGAATCACTGGCAGTGAAGCAGTTTCAGTACTGCCCCAGATTCTCTGTCTGTGAAACGGAGGCAGTATTCCCCCGATACACTGTCAGTGAAACAGAGACCGTACTCACCCAGATTCACTGTCAGTGAAACAGAGTCCGTAGTCCCCAGATTCACTGTCAGTGAAACAGAGTCCGTAGTCCCCAGATTCACTGTCAGTGAAACAGCTACCGTACTCCCCCCAATTCACTGTCAGTGGAACTGTGACCGTAGTCCCCCAGAATCACAAGCAGTGAAGCAGTGTCAGTACTCCCACAGAATCACTGGCAGTGAAGCAGTTTCAGTACTCCCCAAGAATCACTGGCAGTGAAACAGAGACAGTACACACCCAGATTTAGAGTCTGTGAAACAGAGACCTTACTCCGCCAGATTCATTCTCTGTGAAACAGAGGCAGTATACCCCCAGATTCACTGTCTGTGAAACGGAGACAATATTCCCCCGATACACTGTCAGTGAAACAGAGACCGTACTCTCCCAGATTCACTGACAGTGAAACAGATACTGTACGCCCCCAGATTCACTGTCAATGAGACAGACACAGTACTTCTGCAGATTCACTGTCAGTGAAACACAGACAGTACAGCCCCAGATTCACTGCCAGTGAAACAGAGACAGTACTCCCCCAGATTCACTGTCAGTGAATCAGAGACCGTACTCCCTCTGAGTCATTTCAGTGAAATGGTGACCATACTCCCCCAGATTCACTGACAGTGAAACAGAGACCGTACTCACCCAGATTCACTGTGAGTGAAACAGAGTCCGTAATCCCCCAGATTCACTGTCAGTGGATCAGTGACTGATGTCCGGCAGTTTCACTATCCGTGAAACAGACACCGTAGTCCCCCAGATTCACTAACAGGGAAACAGAGACTGTACGGCCCCAGATTTACTGTCAGTGAAACAGAGTACGTACTAAACAAGATTCACTGTCAGGGAAGCAGAAATAGTAGTCCCCGAGATTCACTGCTGGTGAAACAGAGAACGTACTTCCCTAGATTCACTGTCAGTGAAATAGAGACTGAACGCCCCCAGATTCACTGTCAGTGGAACTGTGACCGTAGTGCTCCAGATTCACTGTCAATGAGACAGTGACAGTACTTCTGCAGATTCACTGTCAGTGAAACACAGACAGTACATCCCCAGTTTCACTGTCCATGAAACAGAGACTGTACTCCCCCAGATTCACTCTCAGTGAAACAGAAACCGTACTCCCCCAGAATCACTGGCAGTAAAGCATTGTCAGTACTTGCCCAGATTGACTGTCAGTGAAACAGAGTCCGCAGTCCCCCTGATTCACTGTCAGTGAAACAGCTTCCGTACTCCACCCGATTCACTGTCAGTGGAACTGTGACCGTAGTCCCCCAGAATCACTGGCAGTGAAGCACTGTCATTACTCCCCCAGAATCACAGGCAGTGAAGGAGTTTCAGTACTCACCCAGTTTCACTGTCTGTGAAACAGAGACAGTACACCCCCAGATTTAGAGTCTGTGAAACATAGACCGTACTCCCCCAGATTCACTGTCTGTGAAACAGAGACAGTACACCCCCAGATTCACTGTCTGCGAAACAGAGACAGTATTCCCCAGATACACTGTCAGTGAAACAAAGACCGTACTCCCCCAGAGTCACTGTCAGTGAAACAGAGACTGTAATCCCCCAGATTCACTGTCAGTGAAACAGAGACCGTTCTCCCCCAGATTCACAGTCGGTGAAACAGAGAGCATTCTCCCCCAATTCACTGACAGTGAAACTGATATTGTACGTCCCCAGATTCACTGTCGGTGAATCAGAGACCTTACTCCCCCCAATTCACTGTCAGTGGAACACAGACTTTATGACCCCGGGTTCACTGTCGGTGAAACAGAGACCGTACTCCCCCCGATTCACTGTCAGTGGAACAGTGACCGTTGTCCCCCAGAATCACTGGCAGTGAAGCAGTGTCAGTACTCCTCCAGAATCACTGGCAGTGAAGCAGTTTCAGTACTGCCCCAGATTCACTGTCTGTGAAACGGAGGCAGTACACCACAGATTCACTGACAGTGAATCTGATACTGTACGCCCCCAGATTCACGGTCAGTGAAACAGAGACCGTACTCCCCCCAATTCACTGTCAGTGGAACAGTGGCGTAGTCCCCCAGAGTCACTGTCAGTGAAACACAGACTTCACGCCCCCGGATTCACTGTCAGTGAAACTGAGAACGTTCTCCCCCAGATTCACTGTCAGTGAAACAGAGACCGTTCTCCCCCAGATTCACTGTCTGTGAAACAGAGACCGTTCTCCCCCAGATTCACTGTCGGTGAAACAGAGACCGTACTCCCCCCGATTCACTGACAGTGAAACACAGACTGTACAGCCCCAGATTCAGTGTCTGTGAAACACAAACGGTACTTCCACAGATTCACTGTCAATGAAATAGAGACCGTACTCCCCCAGAATCACTGACAGTGTAACATAGACGGTAAAACCCCAGATTCACTGTCAGTGAAACAGCTACCGTACTCCCCCTGATTCACTGTCAGTGAAACTGAGACCATACTCCCCCAGATCCACTGTCGTTGAAACAGAGACCGTACATCACACAGATTCACTGTCAGTCAAAGTTAGACTCTATGCCCCCTGATGCACCATCAGTGAAATAGAGATCGTACTCACCCTCCTTCACTGTCAGTGAAACAGAGACCGTACTCCCGCAGATTCACTGACAGTGAAACTGATACTGTACGCTCCCAGATTCTCTGTCGGTGAAACAGAGACCGTACTCCCCCCAATTCACTGTCAGTGGAACAGTGACGTAGTCCCCCAGAGTCACTGTCAGAGAAACACAGACTTCACGCCCCCGGATTCGCTGTCAGTGAAACAGAGACCGTTCTCCCCCAGATTCACTGTCAGTGAAACAGAGACCGTACTCCCCCAGATTTACTGTCGGTGAAACAGAGACCATAATCCCCCAGATTCACTGTCAGTGAGAAACAGAGACCATTCTCCCCCAGATTCACAGTCAGTGAAAGAGAGACTGTACGCCCCCTGATGCACCGTTAGTGAAATAGAGATCGTACTCACCCTCCTTCACTGACAGTGAAACAGAGACAGTACACCCCCAGATTCACCTTCTGTGAAACAGAGACTGTACTCCCCCGGATTCACTGTCAGTGAAATAGAGTTCATAGTCCCGCTGATTCACTGTGAGTGAAACAGAGACCGTAGTCCCCAAGATTCACTAACAGGGAAACAGAGATTGTACGGCCCCAGATTCACTGTCAGTGAAACAGAGACCGTACTCCCCCAGATTCACTGTCAGTGAAACTGTGACCGTAGTGCTCCAGATTCACTGTCAATGAGACAGACACAGTACTTCTGCAGATTCACTGTCAGTGAAACACAGACAGTACATCCCCAGATTCACCGTCAGTGAATCAGAGACCGTACTCCCTCTGAGTCATTTCAGTGAAACAGTGACCATACTCCCCCAGATCCACTGTCAGTGAAACAGAGACCGTACTCCCTCTGAGTCATTTCAGTGAAAAAGTGACCATACTCCCCCAGATCCACTGTCAGTGAAACAGAGACCGTACTCCCTCTGAGTCATTTCAGTGAAACAGTGACCATACTCCCCCAGATCCACTGTCAGTGAAACAGAGTCCGTAATCCCCCAGATTCACTGTCAGTGGATCAGTGACTGTTGTCCGGCAGTTTCCCTGTCCGTGAAACAGAGACCGTAGTCCCCCAGATTCACTAACAGGGAAACAGAGACTGTATGGCCCCAGATTCACTGTCAACAGAGACCGTACTGCCCAGGTCCACTGTCATTGAAACAGAGAACGTACTAAACAAGATTCACTGTCAGGGAAGCAGAAATAGTTCTCACCGAGATTCACTGCTGGTGAAAGAGAGACTGAACGCCCCAAGATTCACTGTCAGTGGAACTGTGACCGTAGTGCTCCAGATTCACTGTCAATGAGACAGACACAGTACTTCTGCAGATTCACTGTCAGTGAAACACAGACAGTAGATCCCCAGTTTCACTGTCCATGAAACAGAGACCGTACTTCCCCGGATTCACTTTCAGTGAAACAGAGACCGTATTCCCCCTGATTCACTGACAGTGAAACGGATACTATACGCCCCCAGATTCACTGTCGGTGAAACAGAAACTGAACTCCCCCCAATTCACTGACAGTGGAACAGTGACGTAGTCCCCCAGAATCACTGGCAGTGAAGCAGTTTCAGTACTCACCCAGTTTCACTGTCTGTGAAACAGAGACAGTACACCCCCAGATTTAGAGTCTGTGAAACAGAGACTGTATTCCCCCAGATTCACTGTCTGTGAAACAGAGACAGTACTTCCCTAGAATCACTGACTGTGAAACTGATACTGTACGATCCCAGATTCACTGTTGGTGAAACAGAGACCGTACTCCCCCCGATTCACTGTCAGTGGAACAGCGACGTAGTCCCCCGGTGTCATTGTCAGTGAAACACAGACTGTACGCCCCCAGATTCAGTGTCTGTGAAACACAAATGGTACTTCCACAGATTCACTGTCAGTGAAACATAGTCGGTACTCCCCCAGATTCACTGTCAGTGAAACAGAGACCGTACTCCCTCTGAGTCATTTCAGTGAAACAGTGACCATACTCCCCCAGATCCACTGTCAGTGAAACAGAGACCGTACTCCCTCTGAGTCATTTCAGTGAAAAAGTGACCATACTCCCCCAGATCCACTGTCAGTGAAACAGAGACCGTACTCCCTCTGAGTCATTTCAGTGAAACAGTGACCATACTCCCCCAGATCCACTGTCAGTGAAACAGAGACCGTAGTCCCGCTGATTCACTGTCCGTGAAACAGAGACCGTAGTCCCCCAGATTCACTAACTGGGAAACAAAGACTGTACGGCCCCAGATTCACTGTCAGTGAAGCAGAGACCGTACACCCCAGATCCACTGTCATTGAAACAGAGAACGTACTAAACAAGTTTCACTGTCAGGGAAGCAGAAATAGTACTCCCCGAGATTCACTGCTGGTGAAACAGAGACCATACTTCCCCAGATTCACTGTCAGTGAAATAGAGACTGAACGCCCCCAGATTCACTGTCAGTGGAACTGTGACCGTAGTGCTCCAGATTCACTGTCAATGAGACAGACACAGTACTTCTGCAGATTCACTGTCAGTGAAACACAGACAGTACTTCCCCAGTTTCACTGTCAGTGACTCAGAGACTGTACTCCCTCTGAGTCATTTCAGTGAAACAAAGACCGTACTCCCGCAGATTCACTGACAGTGAAACAGAGACCGTACACACCCAGATTCACTGTCTGTGAAACAGAGTCCGTAATACCCCAGTTTCAATGTCAGTGGATCAGTGACTGTTGTCCGGCAGTTTCACTGTCCGTGAAACAGAGACCGTAGTCCCCCAGATTGACTAACTGGGAAACATAGACTGAACGGCCCCAGATTCACTGTCAGTGAAACAGAGACCGTACTAAACAAGATTCACTGTCAGGGAAGCAGAAATAGTACTCCCCGTGATTCACTGTCAATGAAATAGAGACTGAAGGCCCCCAGATTCACTGTCAGTGGAACTGTGACCGTAGCGCTCCAGATTCACTGTCAATGAGACAGACACAGTACTGCACCAGATTCACTGTCAGTGAAACATAGACAGTACACCCCCAGATTCAGTGTCTGTGAAACAGAGACCGTACTACCCCAGAATCATTGGCAGTAAAGCATTGTCAGTACTCGCACAGATTGTCTGTCAGTGAAACAGAGTCCGTAGTCCCCCTGAATCACTGTCAGTGAAACAGAGACCGTACACCCCCCGATACACTGTCAGTGGAACTGTGACCGTAGTCCCCCAGAATCACTGGCAGTGAAGCAGTGTCAGTACTCCCACAGAATCACTGGCAGTGAAGCAGTTTCAGTACTCCCCCAGAATCACTGGCAGTGAAACAGAGACAGTACACCCCCAGATTTAGAGTCTGTGAAACAGAGACCGTACTCCGCCAGATTCACTGTCTGTGAAACAGAGGCTGTACACACCCAGATTCACTGTCTGTGAAACAGAGACAGTATTCCCCCAATACACTGTCAGTGAAACAGAGACCGTACTCTCCCAGATTCACTGACAGTGAAACAGATACTGTACGCCCCCAGATTCACTGTCAGTGGAACAGTGACGTAGTCCCCCAGAGTCACTGTCAGTGAAACACAGATGGTACACCCCCAGATTCAGTGTCTGTGAAACACAAACGGTACTTCCACAGATTCACTGTCAATGAAACAGAGACCGTACTCCCCCTGATTCACTGTCAGTGATACAGAGACCGTACTCACCCAGATTCACTGTCAGTGAAAGAAAGACTGTACGCCCCCTGATGCACCGTCAGTGAAATAGAGATCGTACTCACCCTTCTTCACTGACAGTGAAACAGAGACTGTACTCCCCCGGATTCACTGTCAGTGAAATAGAGTCCGTAGTCCCGCTGATTCACTGTGAGTGAAACAGAGTCCGTAATCCCCCAGATTCACTAACTGGGAAACAGAGACTGTACGGCCCCAGATACACTGTGGGTGAAACAGAGACCGTACACCCCAGATTCACTGACAGTGAAACAGCTAGCGTACTCCCCCAGATTCACTGTCAATGAGACAGACACAGTACTTCCCCAGTTTCACTGTCAGTGACTCAGAGACTGTACTCCCTCTGAGTCATTTCAGTGAAACAAAGACCGTACTCCCGCAGATTCACTGACAGTGAAACAGAGACCATACTCACCCAGATTCACTGTCTGTGAAACAGAGTCCGTAATACCCCAGTTTCAATGTCAGTGGATCAGTGACTGTTGTCCGGCAGTTTCACTGTCCGTGAAACAGAGACCGTAGTCCCCCAGATTGACTAACTGAGAAACATAGACTGAACGGCCCCAGATTCACTGTCAGTGAAACAGAGACCGTACTAAACAAGATTCACTGTCAGGGAAGCAGAAATAGTACTCCCCGTGATTCACTGTCAATGAAATAGAGACTGAAGGCCCCCAGATTCACTGTCAGTGGAACTGTGACCGTAGCGCTCCAGATTCACTGTCAATGAGACAGACACTGTACTGCACCAGATTCACTGTCAGTGAAACATAGACAGTACATCCCCAGATTCAGTGTCTGTGAAACAGAGACCGTACTACCCCAGAATCATTGGCAGTAAAGCATTGTCAGTACTCGCACAGATTGTCTGTCAGTGAAACAGAGTCCGTAGTCCCCCTGAATCAATGTCAGTGAAACAGCTACCGTACACCCCCCGATACACTGTCAGTGGAACTGTGACCGTAGTCCCCCAGAATCACTGGCAGTGATGAAGTGTCAGTACTCCCCCAGAATCACTGGTAGTGAAGCAGTTTCAGTACTCACCCAGATTCACTGACAGTGAAACAGAGACAGTACACCCCCAGATTTAGAGTCTGTGAAACAGAGACCGTACACCCCCAGATTCACTGTCTGTCAAACAGAGACAGTATTCCCCCGATACACTGTCAGTGAAACAGAGACCGTACTCCCCCAGATTCACTTTCGGTGAAACAGATACTGTACGCCCCCCAGATTCACTGTTGGTGAAACAGAGACCGTACTCCCCCCAATTCACTGTCAGTGGAACAGTGACGTAGTCCCCCAGAGTCACTGTCAGTGAAACACAGACATTACGCCCCCGGATTCACTGTCGTTGAAACATAGACCGTAACCCGCCAGATTCACTGTCAGTGAAACAGAGACCCTTCTCCCCCAGATTCACTGTCGGTGAAACAGAGACCGTACTCCCCCCAATTCACTGTCAGTGGAACAGCGACGTAGTCACCCAGAGTCACTTTCAGTGAAACACAGACTGTACGCCCCCAGATTCAGTGTCTGGGAAACACAAACGGTACATCCACAGATTCAATGTCAATGAAACAGAGACCGTACTCCCCCAGAATCACTGACAGTGTAACATAGACGGTACTACCCCAGATTCACTTTCAGTGAAACAGACACCGTAATACCCCAGATTAACTGTCAGTGAAACAGAGACCGTACTCCCCCCAATTCACTGTCAGTGAAACTGTGACCGTAGTCCCCCAGAATCAATGGCAGTGAAGCAGTGTCAGTACACCCCCAGAATCACTGGCAGTGAAGCAGTGTCAGTACTCCCACAGAATCACTGGCAGTGAAGCAGTTTCAGTACTCACCCAGTTTCACTGTCTGTGAAACAGAGACAGTACACTCCCAGATTTAGAGTCTGTGAAACAGAGACTGTATTCCCCCAGATTCACTGTCTGTGAAACAGAGACAGTACTTCCCTAGAATCACTGACTGTGAAACTGATACTGTACGACCCCAGATTCACTGTTGGTGAAACTGAGACCGTACTCCCCCCGATTCACTGTCAGTGGAACAGCGACGTAGTCCCCCAGTGTCATTGTCAGTGAAACACAGACTGTACGCCCCCAGATTCAGTGTCTGTGAAACACAAATGGTACTTCCACAGATTCACTGTCAGTGAAACATAGACGGTACTACCCCAGATTCACTGTCAGTGAAACAGAGACCGTACTCCCTCTGAGTCATTTCAGTGAAATAGTGACCATACTCCCCCAGATCCACTGTCAGTGAAACAGAGACTGTACCCCCTCTGAGTCATTTCAGTGAAACAGTGACCATACTCCCCCAGATCCACTGTCAGTGAAACAGAGACCGTAGTCCCGCTGATTCACTGTCCGTGAAACAGAGACCGTAGTCCCCCAGATTCACTAACTGGGAAACAAAGACTGTACGGCCCCAGATTCACTGTCAGTGAAACAGAGACCGTACACCCCAGATCCACTGTCATTGAAACAGAGAACGTACTAAACAATATTCACTGTCTGGGAAGCAGAAATAGTACTCCCCGAGATTCACTGCTGGTGAAACAGAGACCATACTTCCCCAGATTCACTGTCAATGAGACAGACACAGTACTTCAGCAGATTCACTGTCAGTGAAACACAGACAGTACATCCCCAGTTTCACTGTCTGTGAAACAGAGACTGTACACCCCCAGAATCACTGGCAGTGAAGCAGTGTCTGTACTCGACCAGATTGACTGTCAGTGAAACAGAGTCCGTAGTCCCCCTGATTCACTGCCAGTGAAACAGCTACCGTACTCCACCCAATTCACTGTCAGTGGAACTGTGACCGTAGTCCCCCAGAATCACAAGCAGTGAAGCAGTGTCAGTACTCCCACAGAATCACTGGCAGTGAAGCAGTTTCAGTACTCCCCCAGAATCACTGGCAGTGAAACAGAGACAGTACACCCCCAGATTTAGAGTCTGTGAAACAGAGACCGAACTCCGCCAGATTCATTCTCTGTGAAACAGAGGCAGTACACACCCAGATTCACTGTCTGTGAAACAGAGACAGTACACTCCCAGATTTAGAGTCTGTGAAACAGAGACTGTATTCCCCCAGATTCACTGTCTGTGAAACAGAGACAGTACTTCCCTAGAATCACTGACTGTGAAACTGATACTGTACGACCCCAGATTCACTGTTGGTGAAACTGAGACCGTACTCCCCCCGATTCACTGTCAGTGGAACAGCGACGTAGTCCCCCAGTGTCATTGTCAGTGAAACACAGACTGTACGCCCCCAGATTCAGTGTCTGTGAAACACAAATGGTACTTCCACAGATTCACTGTCAGTGAAACATAGACGGTACTCCCTCTGAGTCATTTCAGTGAAACAGTGACCATACTCCCCCAGATCCACTGTCAGTGAAACAGAGACCGTACTCCGTCTGAGTCATTTCAGTGAAACAGTGACCATACTCCCCCAGATCCACTGTCAGTGAAACAGAGACTGTACCCCCTCTGAGTCATTTCAGTGAAACAGTGACCATACTCCCCCAGATCCACTGTCAGTGAAACAGAGACCGTACTCCCTCTGAGTCATTTCAGTGAAACAGTGACCATACTCCCCCAGATCTACTGTCAGTGAAACAGAGACTGTACCCCCTCTGAGTCATTTCAGTGAAACAGTGACCATACTCCCCCAGATCCACTGTCAGTGAAACAGAGACCGTACTCCCTCTGAGTCATTTCAGTGAAACAGTGACCATACACTGACAGTGAATCTGATACTGTACGCCTCCAGATTCACGGTCGGTGAAACAGAGACCGTACTCCACCCAATTCACTGTCAGTGGAACAGTGGCGTAGTCCCCCAGAGTCACTGTCAGTGAAACACAGACATCACGCCCCCTGATTCACTGTCAGTGAAACAGAGACCGTAAACCCCCAGATTCACTGTCAGTGAAACAGAGACCGTTCTCCCCCAGACTCACCGTCAGTGAAACAGAGACCGTTCTCCCCCAGATTCACTGTCAGTGAAACAGAGACCGTTCTCCCCCAGATTCACTGTCAGTGAAACAGCTACCGTTCTCCCCCAGATTCACTGACAGTGAAACTGATACTGTACGCCCCCAGATTCACTGTCGGTGAAACAGAGACCGTACTCCCACAGAATCACTGACAGTGAAACATAGACGGTACTACCCCAGATTCACTGTCAGTGAAACAGCTACCGTATTCACCCAGATTCACTGTCAGTGAAAGAGAGACTGTACGCCCCCTGATGCACCATCAGTGAACTAGAGATCGTACTCACCCTCCTTCACTGACAGTGAAACAGAGACGGTAAGCCCACAGATTCACTTTCTGTGTAACAGAGACTGTACACCCCCTGATTCACTGTCTGTGAAACAGAGGCATTACACCCCCAGATTCACTGTCTGTGAAACAGAGAGAGTATTCCCCTGATACACTGTCAGTGAAACAGAGACTGTACGCCCCCAGATTCACTGGCAGTGAAACAGAGACCTTAACCCCCAGAATCACTGGCAGTGAAGCAGTTTCAGTACTCCCCCAGATTCACTGTCTGTGAAACAGAGGCAGTATTCCCCCGATACACTGTCAGTGAAACACAGAGTTTACGCCCCGGGATTCACTGTCAGTGAAACAGAGACCGTTCTCCCCCAGACTCACCGTCAGTGAAACAGAGACCGTTCTCCCCCAGATTCACTGTCAGTGAAACAGCTACCGTTCTCCCCCAGATTCACTGACAGTGAAACTGAGACCGTACTCCCCCAGATCCACTGTCAGTGGAACAGTGACGTAGTCCCCCAGAGTCACTGTCAGTGAAACGCAGACTGTACGCCACCAGATTCAGTGTCTGAGAAACACAAACGGTGCTTCCACTGATTCACTGTCAATGAAACAGAGACCGTACTCCTCTAGAATCATTGACACTGTAACATAGATGGTACTACCCCAGATTCACTGTCAGTGAAACAGCTACCGTACTCCCCTGATTCACTGTCAGTGAAACTGAGACCGTACTCCCCCAGATCCACTGTCAGTGGAACTGTGACCGTACTACCCCAGAATCACTGGCAGTGAAGCAGTTTCAGTACTCCCCCGATACACTGTCAGTGAAACACAGAGTTTACGCCCCGGGATTCACTGTCAGTGAAACAGAGACCGTAAACCCCCAGATTCACTGTCAGTGAAACAGAGACCGTTCTCCCCCAGACTCACCGTCAGTGAAACAGAGACCGTTCTCCCCCAGACTCACCGTCAGTGAAACAGAGACCGTTCTCCCCCAGATTCACTGTCAGTGAAACAGAGACCGTTCTCCCCCAGATTCACCGACAGTGGAACACAGACGGTACTACCCCAGATTCACTGTCAGTGAAACAGCTACCGTTCTCCCCCAGATTCACTGACAGTGAAACTGATACTGTACGCCCCCAGATTCACTGTCGGTGAAACAGAGACCGTACTCCCACAGAATCACTGACAGTGAAACATAGACGGTACTACCCCAGATTCACTGTCAGTGAAACAGCTACCGTATTCACCCAGATTCACTGTCAGTGAAAGAGAGACTGTACGCCCCCTGATGCACCATCAGTGAAATAGAGATCGTACTCACCCTCCTTCACTGACAGTGAAACAGAGACAGTACGTCCCCAGATTCACTTTCTGTGAAACAGAGACTATACTTCCCCAGATTCACTGACAGTGAAACAGAGTCCGCAGTCCCGCTGATTAACTGTGAGTGAAACAGAGTCCGTAATCCCCCAGATTCACTGTTCGTGAAACAGAGACCGTAGTCCCCCAGATTCACTAACAGGGAAACAGAGACTGTACGGCCCCAGATTCACTGTCGGTGAAACAGAGACCGTACACCCCCGATACACTGTCAGTGGAACTGTGACTGTAGTGCTCCAGATTCACTGTCAATGAGACAGAGACAGCTCTTCCACAGATTCACTGTCAGTGAAACACAGACAGTACATCCCCAGTTTCACTGTCCATGAAACAGAGACTGTACTCCCCCAGATTCACTGTCAGTGAAACAGAGACCATACTCCCCCAGAATCACTGGCAGTAAAGCATTGTCAGTACTCGCCCAGATTGACTGTCAGTGAAACAGAGTCCGTAGTCCCCCAGATTCACTGTCTGTGAAACAGAGGCATTACACCCCCAGATTCACCGTCTGTGAAACAGAGACAGTATTCCCCAGATTCACTGTCAGTGAAAGAGAGACCGTACGTCCCCAGATTCACTTTCTGTGAAACAGAGACTGTACGCCCCCTGATGCACCGTCAGTGAACTAGAGATCGTACTCACCCTCCTTCACTGACAGTGAAACAGAGACGGTACGCCCACAGATTCACTTTCTGTGTAACAGAGACTGTACACCCCCTGATTCACTGTCTGTGAAACAGAGGCATTACACCCCCAGATTCACTGTCTGTGAAACAGAGAGAGTATTCCCCTGATACACTGTCAGTGAAACAGAGACTGTACGCCCCCAGATTCACTGACAGTGAAACAGAGACCGTAATCCCCCAGATTCACTGTCAGTGAAACAGCTAGCGTACTCCCCCGATTCACTGTCAGTGGAACTGTGACCGTAGTCCCCCAGAATCACTGGCAGTGAAGCAGTGTCAGTACTCCCCCAGATTCACTGACAGTGAAACATAGACGGTACTCCCCGTGATTCACTGTCAGCGAAAAACAGACTGTACATCCCCAGATTCACTGTCAGTGAATCAGAGACCGTAATCCCTCTGATTCATGTCAGTGAAACAGAGACTGTACGCCCCCAGATTCAGTGTCTGTGAAACAGAGACCGTAATTCCCCAGATTCACTGTCAGTGAAACAGCTACCGTACTCCCCCAGTTTCAGTGTCAGTGAAACAGAGACCGTACTCCCCCGATACTCTGTCAGTGAAACAGAGATGGTACTCCCCCAGATTCACAGTCTGTGAAACAGAGACAGAATTCCCCCGATACACTGTCAGTGAAACAGAGATGGTACTCCCCAGATTCACTGTCAGTGAAACAGAGACCGTACTCCTCCAGATTCACTGACAGTGAAACTGAAACTGTACGCCCCCAGATTCACTTTCAGTGAAACAGAGACCGTAATCCCCCAGATTGACTTTCAGTTAAACAGCTACCGTACTCCTCCAGAGTCACTGTCAGTGAAACACAGACTGTACGCCCCCAGATTCACTGTCAATGAAACACAGACTGTACGCCCCCAGATTCACTGATAGTGTAACATAGACGGTACTACCCCAGATTCACTGTCAGTGAAACAGCTACCGTACTCCCCTGATTCACTGTCAGTGAAACTGAGACCGTACTCCCCCAGATCCACTGTCAGTGGAACTGTGACCGTACTCCCCCAGAATCACTGGCAGTGAAGCAGTTTCAGTACTCCCCCAGATTCACTGTCTGTGAAACAGAGGCAGTATTCCCCCGATACACTGTCAGTGAAACACAGACTTTACGCCCCCGGATTCACTGTCAGTGAAACAGAGACCGTAAACCCCCAGATTCACTGTCAGTGAAACAGAGACCGTTCTCCCCCAGACTCACTGTCAGTGAAAAAGAGACCGTTCTCCCCCAGATTCACTGTCAGTGAAACAGAGACCGTTCTCCCCCCGATTCACTGACAGTGACACTGATACTGTACGCCCCCAGATTCACTGTCGGTGAAACAGAGACCGTACTCCCACAGAATCACTGACAGTGTAACATAGACGGTACTACGCCAGATTCACTGTCAGTGAAACAGCTACCGTACTCACCCAGATTCACTGTCAGTGAAAGAGAGACTGTACGCCCCCTGATGCACCATCAGTGAAATAGAGATCGTACTCACCCTCCTTCACTGACAGTGAAACAGAGACAGTACGTCCCCAGATTCACTTTCTGTGAAACAGAGACTATACTTCCCCAGATTCACTGACAGTGAAACAGAGTCCGTAGTCCCGCTGATTCACTGTGAGTGGATCAGTGACCGTTGTCCGGCAGTTTCACTGTACGTGAAACAGAGACCGTAGTCCCCCAGATTCACTAACAGGGAAACAGAGACTGTACGGCCCCAGATTCACTGTCGGTGAAACAGAGACCGTACTCCCCCAGATTCACTGTCTGTGAAACAGACACTGTACTCCCACAGATTCACTGTCAGTGAAACAGAGACCGTACACCCCCAGATTCACTGGCAGTAAAGCATTGTCAGTACTTGCCCAGATTGACTGTCAGTGAAACAGAGTCCGTAGTCCCCCTGATTCACTGTCTGTGAAACATCTTCTGTACTCCCCCTGATTCACTGTCAGTGGAACTGTGACCGTAGTCCCCCAGAATCCCTGGCAGTGAAGCAGTGTCAGTACTCCCCCAGAATCACAGGCAGTGAAGCAGTTTCAGTACTCACCCAGTTTCACTGTCTCTGAAACAGAGACAGTACACCCCCAGATTTAGAGTCTGTGAAACAGAGACTGTACACCCCCAGATTCACTGTCTGTGAAACAGAGGCAGTACACACCCAGATTCACTGTCTTTTAAACAGAGACAGTATTCCCCCGATACACTGTCTGTGAAAAAGAGACCGTACTCCCGCAGATTCACTGACAGTGAAACTGATACTGTACGCCCCCAGATTCATTGTCGGTGAAACAGAGACCGTAATCCCCCAGATTCACTGTCAGTGAAACTGAGGCCGTACTCCCTCAGATTCACTGCCATTGAAACAGAGACCGTACTCACCCAGATTCACTGTCAGTGCAAGAGAGACTGTACGCCCCCTGATGCACCGTCAGTGAAATAGAGATCGTACTCACCCTCCTTCACTGACAGTGAAACAGAGACAGTATTCCCCAGATTCACTGTCAGTGAAACAGAGACCGTACTCCCCAGATTCACTGACAGTGAAACTAATACAGTACGCCCCCAGATTCACTGTCTGTGAAACAGAGGCATTACACCCCCAGATTCACTGTCTGTGAAACAGAGACAGTATTCCCCAGATTCACTGTCAGTGAAAAGGAGACCGTACTCGCCCAGATTCAATGTCAGTGAAAGAGAGACCGTACGTCCCCAGATTCACTTTCTGTGAAACAGAGACTGTACGCCCCCTGAT
The DNA here is from genome assembly GCF_048418815.1 of Hemitrygon akajei. Classification (NCBI taxonomy): domain Eukaryota; kingdom Metazoa; phylum Chordata; class Chondrichthyes; order Myliobatiformes; family Dasyatidae; genus Hemitrygon; species Hemitrygon akajei. Next base: position 88,735,508 of record NC_133128.1, read on the forward strand.
GCACCGTCAGTGAACTAGAGATCGTACTCACACTCCTTCACTGACAGTGAAACAGAGACAGTACGCCCACAGATTCACTTTCTGTGAAACAGAGACTGTACTCCCCCGGATTCACTGTCAGTGAAACAGAGTCCGTAATCCCCCAGATTCACTGTCAGTGGATCAGTGACCGTTGTCCGGCAGTTTCACTGTCCGTGAAACAGAGACAGTACTTCCCCACATTTACTGTCAGTGAATCAGAGACTGTACACCCACAGATTTACTCTCAGTTAAACAGAAATCGTACTCACCCTGATTCACTGTCAGTGAAAGAGAAAATGCCATCCCCCAGATTCGCTGTCAGTCAATCAGAGACTGTACGCCCTGTTATGACCCCAGCCCCCTCCTTTGTGAGATTCCCAAGAGCCCTAGTCAAGAGGGGGTCAAAGGACCCAAGAGAGAGAGGGAGACGTGCTGAAGACCACGTTCCCCCGGGAAGCAGAATAAAGCGACTCTTTGACTATTGTCTCAGGAAGACCACGTGTTTCACTGACAGTGCATCTGGGGTGTACGGTCTCTGTTTCACCCACAGTGGATCAGTGACCGTTGTCCAGCAGTTTCACTGTCCGTGAAACAGAGACCGTAGTCCCCCAGATTCACTAACAGGGAAACAGAGACTGTACGGCCCCAGATACACTGTGGGTGAAACAGAGACCGTACACCCCAGATTCACTGTCAGTGAAACAGAGACCGTACACCCCAGATTCACTGTCAATGAAACAGTGACATAGTCCCCCAGAGTCACTGTCAGAGAAACAGAGTCTGTAGTCCCGCTGATTCACTGTGAGTGAAACAGAGTCCGTAATCCCCAGATTCACTGTCCGTGAAACAGAGACCGTACTCACACAGATTGACTGTCAGTGAAACAGAGACCGTAGTCCCCCTGATTCACTGTCAATGAAACAGAGACAGTACTTCCGCAGATTCACTGTCAGTGAAACAGAGACTGTACGCCCCCAGATTTACTCTCAGTGAAACAGAGATAGTACACCCCAGATTCACTGTCAGTGAAACGGAGACCGTACTCTCCCAGATTCACTGTGAGTGAAACAGAGGCCGTAGTCCCACAGATTCACTGTTAGTGAAACAGTGTCTATTTGCCCCCAGATTCACTGTCGGTGAAACAGACATCATACGCCCACAGATTCGCTCTCAGTGAGACAGAGTCCTTACTCCCCCAGATCCACTGTAGTTGAAACAGAGACCGTACTCACACAGATTGACTGTCAGGGGAACATTGACCATTGTCCTCCAGATTCACTGTCAATGAGACAGATAAAGTACTTCCGCAGACTCACTCTCAGTGAAACACAGACAGTACGCCCCCAGATTTACTCTCAGTGAAACAGAGACCGTACACCCCCTGATTCACTGTCAGTGAAACAGAGACCGTACTCCCCAGATTCACTGTCAGTCCAACTGTGGCCGTAATCCCCCAGATTCACTGTAAGTAAAACAGAGACAGTACTTCCCCAGAATCACTATCAGTGGAACAGTGTCAGTATTCACCCAGATTCACTGTCAATGAAACAGAGACCGTAGTCACTGAGATTGACTGTCAGTGAAACAGAAACCATACTCCCCCTGATTCACTGTCAGTGAAACAGAGACCGTACTCCCCAGATTCACTGTCAGTCCAACTGTGGCCGTAATCCCCCAGATTCACTGTAAGTAAAACAGAGACAGTAATTCCCCAGAATCACTATCAGTGGAACAGTGTCAGTATTCACCCAGATTCACTGTCAATGAAACAGAGACCGTACACCACAGATTCACCATCAGTGAAACAGAGACCGTAGTCACTGAGATTCACTGTCAGTGAAACAGAAACCATACTAACCCAGATCCACTGTCATTGAAACAGAGAACGTACTCCCCAGATTCACTGTCAGTGAAACAGAGACCGTAGTCACAGAGATTGACTGTCAGTGAAACTGAGACCGTACTACCCCAGATTCTCTGTCAGTGAAACAGAGACCATACTCCCCAGATTCACTGACAGTGAAACTAATAATGTACACCCCCAGATTCACTGACAGTGAAACAGAGACCGTAATCCCCCAGATTGACTTTCAGTTAAACAGAGACCATTCTCCCCCCGATTCACTGTCAGGGAACAGTGACAGTACTCCCCCAGAGTCACTGTCAGTGAAACAGAGACTGTACGCCCCCAGATTCACTGACAGTGAAACAGAGACCGTAATCCCACAGATTCACTGTCAGTGGAACAGTGACGTAGTCCCCCAGAGTCACTGTCAGTGAAACAGTGACTGTACGCCCCCAGATTCACTGTCAGTGGAACTGTGACCGTAGTCCCCCAGATTCACTAACAGGGAAACAGAGACTGTACGGCCCCAGATTCAGTGTCAGTGAAACAGACAATGTCATCCCACAGATTCACTGTCAGTGAAACAGAGACCGTACTCCCCCAGATTCACTAACAGGGAAACAGAGACTGTACGGCCCCAGATTCACTGTCGGTGAAACAGAGACCGTACACCACAGATTCACCAACAGTGAAACAGAGACCGTAGTCACTGAGATTGACTGTCAGTGAAACAGAAACCATACTCCCCCTGATTCACTGTCAGTGAAACAGAGAACGTACTAACCCAGATCCACTGTCATTGAAACAGAGAACGTACTCCCCAGATTCACTGTCAGTGAAACAGAGACCGTAGTCACCGAGATTGACTGTCAGTGAAACTGAGACCGTACTACCCCAGATCCACTGTCATTGAAACAGAGAACGTACTCCCCAGATTCACTGTCAGTGAAACAGAAACCATACTCCCCCTGATTCACTGTCAGTGAAACAGAGAACGTACTAACCCAGATCCACTGTCATTGAAACAGAGAACGTACTCCCCAGATTCACTGTCAGTGAAACTGAGACCGTACTACCCCAGATTCTCTGTCAGTGAAACAGAGACCATACACCCGAGATTCACAGTGAAACAGAGACCGTACTCTCGCAGATTCATTGTCAGTGAAACAGAGACTGTAGTCCCCTGATTCACTGTCAGTGGAACAGTGACCGTAGTCCTCCAGATTCTCTGTCAATGAAACAGAGACAGTACTTCCTCAGATTCACTGTCAGTGAAACACAGACAGTAATTCCCCAGTTTCACTGTCAGTGAAACAGAGACTGTACGCCCCCAGATTTACTCTCAGTGAAACATAGATCGTTCACTCCAGATTCACTGTCAGTGAAACGGAGACCGTACTCCCCAGATTCATTGTGAGTGAAACAGAGACCGTACGCCCCCAGATTCACTGTCGATGAAACAGACACCATACGCCCACAGATTCGCTTTCAGTGAAACAGAGACCTTACTCCCACTGATTCATTGTCGGTGAAACAGACATCATACGCCCACAGATTCGCTCTCAGTGAGACAGAGACCTTACTCCCCCAGATACACTGTAGTTGAAACAGAGACCGTACTCACACAGATTGACTGTCAGGGGAACATTGACCATTGTCCTCCAGATTCACTGTCAATGAGACAGAGACAGTACTTCCACAGACTCACTCTCAGTGAAACACAGACAGTACGCCCCCAGATTTACTCTCAGTGAAACAGAGACCGTACGTCCACAGATTCACTGACAGTGAAACAGAGACCGTACTCCCCAGATTCACTGTCAGTCCAACTGTGGCCGTAATCCCCCAGATTCACTGTAAGTAAAACAGAGACAGTACTTCCCCAGAATCACTATCAGTGGAACAGTGTCAGTATTTGCCCAGATTCACTGTCAATGAAACAGAGACCATTCTCCCCCAGATTCACTGTCAATGAAACAGAGACCGTACACCACAGATTCACCGTCAGTGGAACAGAGACCGTAGTCACTGAGATTGACTGTCAGTGAAACAGAAACCATACTCCCCCTGATTCACTGTCAGTGAAACAGAGAACGTACTCCACAGATTCACTGTCAGTGAAACAGAGACCGTAGTCACTGAGATTGACTGTCAGTGAAACAGAAACCATACTACCCCAGATCCACTGTCATTGAAACAGAGAACGTACTCCCCAGATTCACTGTCAGTGAAACAGAGACTGTGCGCCCCTAGATTCACTGTCTATGAAACAGAGACCGTACTCCCCCAGATCCACTGCCGTTGAAACAGAGACCGTACTCACCCAGATTCACTGTCAGTGAAAGAGAGACTGTACGCCCCCTGATGCACCGTCAGTGAAATAGAGATAGTACTCACCCTCCTTCACTGACAGTGAAAGAGAGACAGTACGCCCCCAGATTCACTTTCTGTGAAACAGAGACTGTACTCCCCCGGATTCACTGTCGGTGAAACAGAGTCCGTAGTCCCCCAGATTCACAGTCGGTGGAACACAGATGGTTCTTTCCCAGATTCACTGCCAGAGAAACTGAGACCGTACTCCCCCAGATTCACAATCAGTGGAACAGTGCCAGTATTCGCCCAGATTCACTGTCAATGAAACAGAGACCGTACTCACACAGATTGACTGTCAATGAAACAGAGACCATACTCCCTCAGGTACACTGTCATTGGATCAGTGACTGTTGACCCCAGATTCACTGTCAATGAAACAGAGACCGTACTCACACAGAATTACAATCAGTGGAACAGTGCCAGTATTCACCCGGATTCACTGTCAATGAAACAGAGTACATTGTCCCCCTGATTCACCGTGAGTGCAACAGAGACCGTAGTCCCCCAGATTCACTGTCAATGAAACAGAGACCGTACACCACAGATTCACCGTCAGTGCAACAGAGACCGTAGTCACTGAGATTGACTGTCAGTGAAACAGAAACCATACTCCCCCTGATTCACTGTCAGTGAAACAGAGAACGTACTCCCCAGATTCACTGTCAGTGAAACAGAGACCGTAGTCACTGAGATTGACTGTCAGTGAAACAGAAACCATACTACCCCAGATCCACTGTCATTGAAACAGAGAACGTACTCCCCAGATTCACTGTCAGTGAAACAGAGACCGTAGTCACCGAGATTGACTGTCAGTGAAACTGAGACCGTACTACCCGAGATCCACTGTCATTGAAACAGAGAACGTACTCCCCAGATTCACTGTCAGTGAAACAGAGACCATACACCCGAGATTCACAGCGAAACAGAGACCGTACTCTCCCAGATTCACTGTGAGTGCAACAGGGACCATAGTCCCCCAGATTCAGAGTCGGTGGAACACAGATGGTTCTTTCCCAGATTCACTGCCAGAGAAACCGAGACCGTACTCCCCCAGATTCACAAACAGTGGAACAGTGCCAGTATTCGCCCAGATTCACTGTCAATGAAACAGAGACCGTACTCCCTCAGGTACACTGTCAATGGATCAGTGACCATTGACCCCAGATTCACTGTCGGTGAAACAGAGACCGTACTCACACAGATTGACTGTCAGTGAAACAGAGACCGTAGTCCCTCTGATTCACTGTCAGTGGAACAGTGACCATAGTCCTCTAGATTCACTGTCAATGAAACATAGAACGTACTCTCCAGTTTCACTGTCAGTGAAACAGAGAACGTACTCCCCGAGATTCACTGCCGTGGAAACAGTGACCATACACCCGAGATTCACAGTGAAACAGAGACCGTACTCTCGCAGATTCACTGTCAGTGAAACAGAGACTGTAGTCCCCTGATTCAATGTCAGTGGAACAGTGACCGTAGTCCTCCAGTTTCACTGACAGTGAAACAGAGACTGTACACCCCCAGATTTACTCTCAGTGGAACAGTGACCGTACTCCCCAGATTCACTGTGAGTGAAACAGAGACCGTACTCCCACAGATTCACTGTTAGTGAAACAGTGTCTATACGCCCCCAGATTCACTGTCGGTGAAACAGACACCATACGCCCACAGATTCGCTTTCAGTGAAACAGAGACCTTACTCCCACTGATTCACTGTGAGTGCATCAGAGACCATAGTCCCCCAGATTCACAGTCGGTGGAACACAGATGGTTCTTTCCCAGATTCACTGCCAGAGAAACCGAGACCGTACTCCCCCAGATTCACAATCAGTGGAACAGTGCCAGTATTCGCCCAGATTCACCGTCAATGAAACAGAGACCGTACTCACACAGATTGACTGTCAGTGAAACGGAGACCGTACTCCCACAGATTGACTGTCAATGAAACAGAGACCGTACTCCCTCAGGTACACTGTCAATGGATCAGTGACAGTTGACCCCAGATTCACTGTCAATGAAACAGAGACCGTACTCACACAGAATTACAATCAGTGGAACAGTGCCAGTATTCACCCGGATTCACTGTCAATGAAACAGAGTACATTGTCCCCCTGATTCACCGTGAGTGCAACAGAGACCGTAGTCCCCCAGATTCACTGTCAATGAAACAGAGACCGTACTCACACAGATTGACAGTCAGTGAAACAGAGACCGTAGTGCCACAGATTCACTGTTAGTGAAACAGTGTCTATACACCACCAGATTCAATGTCGGTGAAACAGAGACCGTACTCACACAGATTGACTGTCAGTGAAACGGAGACCGTACTCCCACAGATTCACTGTTATTGAAACAGTGTCTATACGCCGCCAGATTCAATGTCGGTGAAACAGACACCATACGCCCACAGATTTGCTCTCAGTGAAATTGAGACCTTACTCCCACTGATTCACTCTCAGTGAAACTGAGACCGTACTCCCCCAGATTCACTGTCAGTGGATCAGTGACCGTTGTCCCGCAGTTTCACTGTCCGTGAAACAGAGACCGTAGTCCCCCAGATTCACTGTCAGTGAAACTGAGACCGTACTCCCCCAGATCCACTTTCATTGAAACAGAGACTGTACACCCCCAGATTTACTCTCAGTGGAACAGTGACCGTACTCCCCAGATTCACTGTGAGTGAAACAGAGACCGTACTCCCACAGATTCACTGTTAGTGAAACAGTGTCTATACGCCCCCAGATTCACTGTCGGTGAAACAGACACCATACGCCCACAGATTCGCTTTCAGTGAAACAGAGACCTTACTCCCACTGATTCACTGTGAGTGCATCAGAGACCATAGTCCCCCAGATTCACAGTCGGTGGAACACAGATGGTTCTTTCCCAGATTCACTGCCAAAGAAACCGAGACCGTACTCCCCCAGATTCACAATCAGTGGAACAGTGCCAGTATTCGCCCAGATTCACCGTCAATGAAACAGAGACCGTACTCACACAGGTACACTGTCAATGGATCAGTGACCATTGACCCCAGATTCACTGTTGGTGAAACAGAGACCGTAGTCCTCTGATTCACTGTCAGTGGAACAGTGACCATAGTCCTCCAGATTCACTGTCAATGAGACAGAGACAGTACTTCCCGAGTTTCACTGTCAGTGAAACAGAGACTGTATGTCCCCAGATTTACTCTCAGTGAAACAGAGATTGTACTTGCCCAGATTCACTGTCAGTGAAAGAGAAAACGCTATCCCCCAGATTCACTGTAAGTCAAACAGAGACTGCACGCCCCTAGATTCACTGTCTATGAAACAGAGATCGTACACCCCAGATTCACTGTGAGTGAAACAGAGTCTGTAGACCCCTGATTCACTGTGAGTGAAACAGTGTCTATAAGCCCCCAGATACACTGTCGGTGAAAGAGAAAACGCCATCCCCGAGATTCACTGTCAGTCAATCAGAGACTGTGCGCCCCTAGATTCACTGTCTACAAAACAGAGACCGTACACCCACAGATTCACTGTCAATGAAACAGTGTCTATACGCCCGCAGATTCACTGTCGGTGAAACAGACATCATACGCCCACAGATTCGCTCTCAGTGAAACAGAGACCTTACTCCCACTGATTCACTGTCAGTGAAACTGAGACCGTACTCCCCCAGATCCACTTTCATTGAAACAGAGTACGTACTAAAGAAGATTCACTGTCAGGGAAGCAGAAATTGTAGTCCCCGAGATTTACTGCTGGTGAAACAGAGACTGTACTCCCCGGGATTCACTGTCGGTGAAACAGAGTCCGCAGTCCCCCAGATTCACTGTCAGTGAAACAGAGACCTTACACCCACAGATTCACGCTCAGTGAAAGAGAGAACGCCGTCCCCGAGATTCACAGTCAGTCAATCAGAGACTGTGCGCCCCTAGATTCACTGTCTAGGAAACAGAGACCGTACTCCCCCAGATCCACTGCCGTTGAAACAGAGACCGTACTCACCCAGATTCACTGTCAGTGAAAGCGAGACTGTATGCCCCCTGATGCACCGTCAGTGAAATAGAGATAGTACTCACCCTCCTTCACTGACAGTGAAAGAGAGACAGTACGCCCCCAGATTCACTTTCTGTGAAACAGTGACGGTACTCCCCCGGATTCACTGTCGGTGAAACAGAATCCGTAGTTCCGCTGATTCACTGTGAGTGAAACAGAGTCCGTAATCCCCCAGATTCACTGTCAGTGGATCAGTGACCGTTGTCCCGCAGTTTCACTGTCCGTGAAACAGAGACCGTAGTCCCCCAGATTCACTGTCAGTGAAAGAAAAAACGCCATCCCCCAGATTCACTGTCAGTCAATCAGAGACTGTACACCCCTAGATTCACTGTCTAAGAAACAGAGACCGTACACCCCAGATTCACTGTCAGTGAAATGGAGACCGTACTCCCACAGATTCACTGTTAGTGAAACAGTGTCTTTACGCCGCCAGATTCACTGTCGGTAAAACAGACACCATACGCCCACAGATTCGCTCTCAGTGAAACTGAGACCAACTCCCACTGAATCACTGACAGTGAAACAGAGACCGTACTCCCCGAGATTCACTGTGAGTGAAACAGAGTCCGTAATCCCCCAGATTCACTGTCAGTGGATCAGTGACCGTTGTCCCGCAGTTTCACTGTCCGTGAAGCAGAGACCGTAGTCCCCCAGATTCACTAACAGGGAAACAGAGACTGTACGGCCCCAGATACACTGTGGGAGAAACAGAGACCGTACTCCCCAGATTCACTGACAGTGAAACAGATACCGTAGTCCCCCAGATTCACTAAAAGGGAACAGAGACTGTACGGCCCCAGATTGACTGTCAGTGAAACAGAAACCACACTCCCCCTGATTCACTGTCAGTGAAACTGAGACCGTACTCCCCCTGATCCACTGACATTGAAACAGAGAACGTAGTAAACAAGATTCACTGTCAGTGAAACAGAAACGGTACTCCCCCAGAGTCACTGACAGTGAAACAGAGACCGTACTCCCCCAGGTTCACTGTCAGTGAAACAGAGTCCATTGTCCCCCTGATTCACTGTGAGTGCAACAGAGACCATAGTCACCCAGATTCACAGTCTGTGGAACACAGACGGTACTTTCCCAGATTCACTGCCAGAGAAACCGAGACCGTACTCCCCCAGATTCACAATCAGTGGAACAGTGCCAGTATTCGCCCAGATTGACCGTCAATGAAACAGAGACCATACTCCCTCAGGTACACTGTCAATGGATCAGTGACCATTGACCCCAGATTCACTGTTGGTGAAACAGAGACCGTAGACCCTCTGATTCACTGTCAGTGGAACAGTGACCATAGTCCTCCAGATTCACTGTCAATGAGACAGAGACAGTACTTCCCGAGTTTCACTGTCAGTGAAACAGAGACTGTACGTCCCCAGATTTACTCTCAGTGAAACAGAGATCGTACTTGCCCAGATTCACTGTCAGTGAAAGAGAAAATGCCATCCCCCAGATTCACTGTAAGTCAAACAGAGACTGTATGCCCCTAAATTCACTGTCTATGAAACAGAGATCGTACACCCCAGATTCACTGTGAGTGAAACAGAGTCTGTAGACCCCTGATTCACTGTGAGTGAAACAGTGTCTATAAGCCCCCAGATTCACTGTCGGTGAAACAGACACCATACGCCCAAGAATTCACTCTCAGTGAAACAGAGACCTTACTCCCCCAGATACACTGTCAGTGAAAGAGAAAACGCCATCCTCGAGATTCACTGTCAGTCAATCAGAGACTGTGCGCCCCTAGATTCACTGTCTACGAAACAGAGACCGTACACACACAGATTCACTGTCAATGAAACAGTGTCTATACGCCCGCAGATTCACTGTCGGTGAAACAGACATCATACGCCCACAGATCCACTTTCTTTGAAACAGAGTACGTACTAAAGAAGATTCACTGTCAGGGAAGCAGAAATAGTAGTCCCCGAGATTTACTGCTGGTGAAACAGAGACCGTACTCCCCAGATACACTGTCAGTGAAACAGAGACCACACTCCCCCAGATTCACTTTCAGTGAAAGAGAAAACGCCATCCCGGAGATTCACTGTCAGTGAAACAGAGACCGTACTCCCCCAGATTCACTGACAGTGAAACAGAGACCGTACTCCCCCAGATTCACTGTCAGTGAAACAGAGACCACACTCCCCCAGATTCACTTTCAGTGAAAGAGAAAACGCCATCCCGGAGATTCACTGTCAGTGAAACAGAGACCGTACTCCCCCAGATTCACTGACAGTGAAACAGAGACCGTACTCCCCCAGATTCACTGACAGTGAAACAGAGACCTTACACCCACAGATTCACTCTCAGTGAAAGAGAAAACATCATCCCCGAGATTCACTGTCAGTCAATCAGAGACTGTGCGCCCCTAGATTCACTGTCTACGAAACAGAGACCATACTCCCCCGGATTCACTGTCAGTGAAACAGAGACCGTACTCCCCCAGATTCATTGTCTATGAAACAGAGACCGTACTCCCCCATATCCACTGCCGTTGAAACAGAGACCGTACTCACCCAGATTCACTGTCAGTGAAATAGAGACTGTACGCCCCCTGATGCACCGTCAGTGAAATAGAGATAGTACTCACCCTCCTTCACTGACAGTGAAAGAGAGACAGTACGCCCCCAGATTCACTTTCTGCGAAACAGAGACTGTACTCCCCCGGATTCACTGTCGGTGAAACAGAGTCCGTAATCCCCCAGATTCACTGGCAGTGGATCAGTGACCGTTGTCCCGCAGTTTCACTGTCCGTGAAACAGAGACCGTAGTCCCCCAGATTCACCGTCAATGAAACAGAGACCGTACTCACACAGATTGACTGTCAGTGAAACAGAGACTGTACTCGCCCAGATTCACTGTCAGTGAAAGAGAAAACGCCATCCCCCAGATTCACTGTCAGTCAATCAGAGACTGTACACCCCTAGATTCACTGTCTAAGAAACAGAGACCGTACACCCCAGATTCACTGTCAGTGAAATGGAGACCGTACTCCCACAGATTCACTGTTAGTGAAACAGTGTCTTTACGCCGCCAGATTCACTGTCGGTAAAACAGACACCATACGCCCACAGATTCGCTCACAGTGAAACTGAGACCTACTCCCACTGATTCACTGACAGTGAAACAGAGACCGTACTCCCCGAGATTCACTGCTGGTGAAACAGAGACCGTACTGCCCAGATTCACTGTCAGTGAAACAGAGACCATACTCACCCAGATTCACTGTCAGTGAAAGAGAGATCGTACTCACACTCCTTCACTGTCAGTGAAATAGAGACAGTACGTCCCCAGATTCACTTTCGGTGAAGCAGAGACTGTACTCCCCTGGATTCACTGTCGGTGAAACAGAGTCCTTAGTTCCGCTGATTCACTGTCAGTGAAACAGAGACCGTAATCCCCCAGATTCACTGTCAGTGGATCAGTGACCATTGTCCCGCAGTTTCACTGTCCGTGAAACAGAGACAGTAGTCTCCCAGATTCACTAACAGGGAGCAGAGACTGTACGGCCCCAGATTCACTGTCAGTGAAACTGAGACCGTACTACCCCAGATCCACTGTCATTGAAACAGAGAACATACTCCCCAGATTCACTGACAGTGAAACAGAAATGGTACTCCCCGTGATTCACTGACAGTGAAACAGAGACCGTACTCCCCCAGATTCACTGTCTGTGAAACAGAGACCATACACCCAAGATTCACAGTGAAACAGAGACCATACTCTCGCAGATTCACTGTCAGTGAAACAGAGTCCATTATCCCCCTGATTCACTGTGAGTGCATCAGAGACCATAGTCCCCCAGATTCACAGTCGGTGGAACACAGATGGTTCTTTCCCAGATTCACTGCCAGAGAAACTGAGACCGTACTCCCCCAGATTCACAATCAGTGGAACAGTGCCAGTATTCGCCCAGATTCACTGTCAATGAAACAGAGACCGTACTCACACAGATTGACTGTCAATGAAACAGAGACCATACTCCCTCAGGTACACTGTCATTGGATCAGTGACTGTTGACCCCAGATTCACTGTCAATGAAACAGAGACCGTACTCATACAGAATTACAATCAGTGGATCAGTGCCAGTATTCACCCGGATTCACTGTCAATGAAACAGAGTACATTGTCCCCCTGATTCACCGTGAGTGCAACAGAGACCGTAGTCCCCCAGATTCACTGTCAATGAAACAGAGACCGTACACCACAGATTCACCGTCAGTGGAACAGAGACCGTAGTCACTGAGATTGACTGTCAGTGAAACAGAAACCATACTCCCCCTGATTCACTGTCAGTGAAACAGAGAACGTACTCCCTCAGATACACTGTCACTGGATCAGTGACTGTTGACCCCAGATTCACTGTCAATGAAACAGAGACCTTACTCACACAGATTTACAATCAGTGGAACAGTGCCAGTATTCACCCGGATTCACTGTCAATGAAACAGAGTACATTGTCCCCCTGATTCACCGTGAGTGCAACAGAGACCGTAGTCCCCCAGATTCACTGTCAATGAAACAGAGACCGTACTCACACAGATTGACAGTCAGTGAAACGGAGACCGTAGTGCCACAGATTCACTGTTAGTGAAACAGTGTCTATACGCCACCAGATTCAATGTCGGTGAAACAGACACCATACACCCACAGATTCACAATCAGTGGAACAGTGCCAGTATTTGCCCAGATTCACTGTTGGTGAAACAGAAACCATACTCCCCCTGATTCACTGTCAGTGAAACAGAGAACGTACTCCCCAGTTTCACTGTCAGTGAAACAGAGACCGTAGTCACTGAGATTGACTGTCAGTGAAACAGAAACCATACTACCCCAGATCCACTGTCATTGAAACAGAGAACGTACTCCCCAGATTCACTGTCAGTGAAACAGAGACCGTAGTCACCGAGATTGACTGTCAGTGAAACTGAGACCGTACTACCCGAGATTCACTGTCAGTGAAATGGAGACCGTACTCCCACAGATTCACTGTTAGTGAAACAGTGTCTTTACGCCGCCAGATTCACTGTCGGTAAAACAGACACCATACGCCCACAGATTCGCTCACAGTGAAACTGAGACCTACTCCCACTGATTCACTGACAGTGAAACAGAGACCGTACTCCCCGAGATTCACTGCTGGTGAAACAGAGACCGTACTGCCCAGATTCACTGTCAGTGAAACAGAGACCATACTCACCCAGATTCACTGTCAGTGAAAGAGAGATCGTACTCACACTCCTTCACTGTCAGTGAAATAGAGACAGTACGTCCCCAGATTCACTTTCGGTGAAGCAGAGACTGTACTCCCCTGGATTCACTGTCGGTGAAACAGAGTCCTTAGTTCCGCTGATTCACTGTCAGTGAAACAGAGACCGTAATCCCCCAGATTCACTGTCAGTGGATCAGTGACCATTGTCCCGCAGTTTCACTGTCCGTGAAACAGAGACAGTAGTCTCCCAGATTCACTAACAGGGAGCAGAGACTGTACGGCCCCAGATTCACTGTCAGTGAAACTGAGACCGTACTACCCCAGATCCACTGTCATTGAAACAGAGAACATACTCCCCAGATTCACTGACAGTGAAACAGAAATGGTACTCCCCGTGATTCACTGACAGTGAAACAGAGACCGTACTCCCCCAGATTCACTGTCTGTGAAACAGAGACCATACACCCAAGATTCACAGTGAAACAGAGACCATACTCTCGCAGATTCACTGTCAGTGAAACAGAGTCCATTATCCCCCTGATTCACTGTGAGTGCATCAGAGACCATAGTCCCCCAGATTCACAGTCGGTGGAACACAGATGGTTCTTTCCCAGATTCACTGCCAGAGAAACTGAGACCGTACTCCCCCAGATTCACAATCAGTGGAACAGTGCCAGTATTCGCCCAGATTCACTGTCAATGAAACAGAGACCGTACTCACACAGATTGACTGTCAATGAAACAGAGACCATACTCCCTCAGGTACACTGTCATTGGATCAGTGACTGTTGACCCCAGATTCACTGTCAATGAAACAGAGACCGTACTCACACAGAATTACAATCAGTGGATCAGTGCCAGTATTCACCCGGATTCACTGTCAATGAAACAGAGTACATTGTCCCCCTGATTCACCGTGAGTGCAACAGAGACCGTAGTCCCCCAGATTCACTGTCAATGAAACAGAGACCGTACACCACAGATTCACCGTCAGTGGAACAGAGACCGTAGTCACTGAGATTGACTGTCAGTGAAACAGAAACCATACTCCCCCTGATTCACTGTCAGTGAAACAGAGAACGTACTCCCTCAGATACACTGTCACTGGATCAGTGACTGTTGACCCCAGATTCACTGTCAATGAAACAGAGACCTTACTCACACAGATTTACAATCAGTGGAACAGTGCCAGTATTCACCCGGATTCACTGTCAATGAAACAGAGTACATTGTCCCCCTGATTCACCGTGAGTGCAACAGAGACCGTAGTCCCCCAGATTCACTGTCAATGAAACAGAGACCGTACTCACACAGATTGACAGTCAGTGAAACGGAGACCGTAGTGCCACAGATTCACTGTTAGTGAAACAGTGTCTATACGCCACCAGATTCAATGTCGGTGAAACAGACACCATACACCCACAGATTCACAATCAGTGGAACAGTGCCAGTATTTGCCCAGATTCACTGTTGGTGAAACAGAAACCATACTCCCCCTGATTCACTGTCAGTGAAACAGAGAACGTACTCCCCAGTTTCACTGTCAGTGAAACAGAGACCGTAGTCACTGAGATTGACTGTCAGTGAAACAGAAACCATACTACCCCAGATCCACTGTCATTGAAACAGAGAACGTACTCCCCAGATTCACTGTCAGTGAAACAGAGACCGTAGTCACCGAGATTGACTGTCAGTGAAACTGAGACCGTACTACCCGAGATCCACTGTCATTGAAACAGAGAACGTACTCCCCAGATTCACTGTCAGTGAAACAGAGACCGTAGTCACAGAGATTGACTGTCAGTGAAACTGAGACCGTACTACCCCAGATTCTCTGTCAGTGAAACAGAGACCATACACCCGAGATTCACAGCGAAACAGAGACCGTACTCTCCCAGATTCACTGTGAGTGCAACAGGGACCATAGTCCCCCAGATTCAGAGTCGGTGGAACACAGATGGTTCTTTCCCAGATTCACTGCCAGAGAAACCGAGACCGTACTCCCCCAGATTCACAAACAGTGGAACAGTGCCAGTATTCGCCCAGATTCACTGTCAATGAAACAGAGACCGTACTCCCTCAGGTACACTGTCAATGGATCAGTGACCATTGACCCCAGATTCACTGTCGGTGAAACAGAGACCGTACTCACACAGATTGACTGTCAGTGAAACAGAGACCGTAGTCCCTCTGATTCACTGTCAGTGGAACAGTGACCATAGTCCTCTAGATTCACTGTCAATGAAACATAGAACGTACTCTCCAGTTTCACTGTCAGTGAAACAGAGAACGTACTCCCCGAGATTCACTGCCGTGGAAACAGTGACCATACACCCGAGATTCACAGTGAAACAGAGACCGTACTCTCGCAGATTCACTGTCAGTGAAACAGAGACTGTAGTCCCCTGATTCAATGTCAGTGGAACAGTGACCGTAGTCCTCCAGTTTCACTGACAGTGAAACAGAGACTGTACACCCCCAGATTTACTCTCAGTGGAACAGTGACCGTACTCCCCAGATTCACTGTGAGTGAAACAGAGACCGTACTCCCACAGATTCACTGTTAGTGAAACAGTGTCTATACGCCCCCAGATTCACTGTCGGTGAAACAGACACCATACGCCCACAGATTCGCTTTCAGTGAAACAGAGACCTTACTCCCACTGATTCACTGTGAGTGCATCAGAGACCATAGTCCCCCAGATTCACAGTCGGTGGAACACAGATGGTTCTTTCCCAGATTCACTGCCAAAGAAACCGAGACCGTACTCCCCCAGATTCACAATCAGTGGAACAGTGCCAGTATTCGCCCAGATTCACCGTCAATGAAACAGAGACCGTACTCACACAGATTGACTGTCAGTGAAACGGAGACCGTACTCCCACAGATTGACTGTCAATGAAACAGAGACCGTACTCCCTCAGGTACACTGTCAATGGATCAGTGACCGTTGACCCCAGATTCACTGTCAATGAAACAGAGACCGTACTCACACAGAATTACAATCAGTGGAACAGTGCCAGTATTCACCCGGATTCACTGTCAATGAAACAGAGTACATTGTCCCCCTGATTCACCGTGAGTGCAACAGAGACCGTAGTCCCCCAGATTCACTGTCAATGAAACAGAGACCGTACTCACACAGATTGACAGTCAGTGAAACAGAGACCGTAGTGCCACAGATTCACTGTTAGTGAAACAGTGTCTATACACCACCAGATTCAATGTCGGTGAAACAGAGACCGTACTCACACAGATTGACTGTCAGTGAAACGGAGACCGTACTCCCACAGATTCACTGTTATTGAAACAGTGTCTATACGCCGCCAGATTCAATGTCGGTGAAACAGACACCATACGCCCACAGATTTGCTCTCAGTGAAATTGAGACCTTACTCCCACTGATTCACTCTCAGTGAAACTGAGACCGTACTCCCCCAGATTCACTGTCAGTGGATCAGTGACCATAGTCCCGCAGTTTCACTGTCCGTGAAACAGAGACCGTAGTCCCCCAGATTCACTGTCAGTGAAACTGAGACCGTACTCCCCCAGATCCACTTTCATTGAAACAGAGAACGTACTCCCCAGATTCACTGACAGTGAAACAGAGACCGTACTCACACAGAATTACAATCAGTGGAACAGTGCCAGTATTCACCCGGATTCACTGTCAATGAAACAGAGTACATTGTCCCCCTGATTCACCGTGAGTGCAACAGAGACCGTAGTCCCCCAGATTCACTGTCAATGAAACAGAGACCGTACTCACACAGATTGACAGTCAGTGAAACAGAGACCGTAGTGCCACAGATTCACTGTTAGTGAAACAGTGTCTATACACCACCAGATTCAATGTCGGTGAAACAGAGACCGTACTCACACAGATTGACTGTCAGTGAAACGGAGACCGTACTCCCACAGATTCACTGTTATTGAAACAGTGTCTATACGCCGCCAGATTCAATGTCGGTGAAACAGACACCATACGCCCACAGATTTGCTCTCAGTGAAATTGAGACCTTACTCCCACTGATTCACTCTCAGTGAAACTGAGACCGTACTCCCCCAGATTCACTGTCAGTGGATCAGTGACCATAGTCCCGCAGTTTCACTGTCCGTGAAACAGAGACCGTAGTCCCCCAGATTCACTGTCAGTGAAACTGAGACCGTACTCCCCCAGATCCACTTTCATTGAAACAGAGAACGTACTCCCCAGATTCACTGACAGTGAAACAGAAACGGTACAACCCCAGATTCACTGTCAGTGAAACAGAGACGGTACTCCCCCAGATTCACTGTCTGTGAAACAGAGACCATATACCCGAGATTCACAGTGAAACAGAGACCATACTCTCGCAGATTCACTGTCAGTGAAACAGAGTCCATTGTCCCCCTGATTCACTGTGAGTGCAACAGAGACCATAGTCCCCCAGATTCACAGTCGGTGGAACACAGATGGTTCTTTCCCAGATTCACTGCCAGAGAAACCGAGACCGTACTCCCCCAGATTCACAATCAGTGGAACAGTGCCAGTATTCGCCCAGATTCACCGTCAATGAAACAGAGACCGTACTCACACAGGTACACTGTCAATGGATCAGTGACCATTGACCCCAGATTCACTGTTGGTGAAACAGAGACCGTAGTCCTCTGATTCACTGTCAGTGGAACAGTGACCATAGTCCTCCAGATTCACTGTCAATGAGACAGAGACAGTACTTCCCGAGTTTCACTGTCAGTGAAACAGAGACTGTATGTCCCCAGATTTACTCTCAGTGAAACAGAGATTGTACTTTCCCAGATTCACTGTCAGTGAAAGAGAAAACGCTATCCCCCAGATTCACTGTAAGTCAAACAGAGACTGCACGCCCCTAGATTCACTGTCTATGAAACAGAGATCGTACACCCCAGATTCACTGTGAGTGAAACAGAGTCTGTAGACCCCTGATTCACTGTGAGTGAAACAGTGTCTATAAGCCCCCAGATTCACTGTCGGTGAAAGAGAAAACGCCATCCCCGAGATTCACTGTCAGTCAATCAGAGACTGTGTGCCCCTAGATTCACTGTCTACAAAACAGAGACCGTACTCCCACAGATTCACTGTTAGTGAAACAGTGTCTTTACGCCGCCAGATTCACTGTCGGTAAAACAGACACCATACGCCCACAGATTCGCTCTCAGTGAAACTGAGACCAACTCCCACTGAATCACTGACAGTGAAACAGAGACCGTACTCCCCGAGATTCACTGTGAGTGAAACAGAGTCCGTAATCCCCCAGATTCACTGTCAGTGGATCAGTGACCGTTGTCCCGCAGTTTCACTGTCCGTGAAGCAGAGACCGTAGTCCCCCAGATTCACTAACAGGGAAACAGAGACTGTACGGCCCCAGATACACTGTGGGAGAAACAGAGACCGTACTCCCCAGATTCACTGACAGTGAAACAGATACCGTAGTCCCCCAGATTCACTAAAAGGGAACAGAGACTGTACGGCCCCAGATTGACTGTCAGTGAAACAGAAACCACACTCCCCCTGATTCACTGTCAGTGAAACTGAGACCGTACTCCCCCTGATCCACTGACATTGAAACAGAGAACGTAGTAAACAAGATTCACTGTCAGTGAAACAGAAACGGTACTCCCCCAGAGTCACTGACAGTGAAACAGAGACCGTACTCCCCCAGGTTCACTGTCAGTGAAACAGAGTCCATTGTCCCCCTGATTCACTGTGAGTGCAACAGAGACCATAGTCACCCAGATTCACAGTCTGTGGAACACAGACAGTACTTTCCCAGATTCACTGCCAGAGAAACCGAGACCGTACTCCCCTAGATTCACAATCAGTGGAACAGTGCCAGTATTCGCCCAGATTGACCGTCAATGAAACAGAGACCATACTCCCTCAGGTACACTGTCAATGGATCAGTGACCATTGACCCCAGATTCACTGTTGGTGAAACAGAGACCGTAGACCCTCTGATTCACTGTCAGTGGAACAGTGACCATAGTCCTCCAGATTCACTGTCAATGAGACAGAGACAGTACTTCCCGAGTTTCACTGTCAGTGAAACAGAGACTGTACGTCCCCAGATTTACTCTCAGTGAAACAGAGATCGTACTTGCCCAGATTCACTGTCAGTGAAAGAGAAAATGCCATCCCCCAGATTCACTGTAAGTCAAACAGAGACTGTATGCCCCTAAATTCACTGTCTATGAAACAGAGATCGTACACCCCAGATTCACTGTGAGTGAAACAGAGTCTGTAGACCCCTGATTCACTGTGAGTGAAACAGTGTCTATAAGCCCCCAGATTCACTGTCGGTGAAACAGACACCATACGCCCAAGAATTCACTCTCAGTGAAACAGAGACCTTACTCCCCCAGATACACTGTCAGTGAAAGAGAAAACGCCATCCTCGAGATTCACTGTCAGTCAATCAGAGACTGTGCGCCCCTAGATTCACTGTCTACGAAACAGAGACCGTACACACACAGATTCACTGTCAATGAAACAGTGTCTATACGCCCACAGATTCACTGTCGGTGAAACAGACATCATACGCCCACAGATCCACTTTCTTTGAAACAGAGTACGTACTAAAGAAGATTCACTGTCAGGGAAGCAGAAATAGTAGTCCCCGAGATTTACTGCTGGTGAAACAGAGACCGTACTCCCCAGATACACTGTCAGTGAAACAGAGACCACACTCCCCCAGATTCACTTTCAGTGAAAGAGAAAACGCCATCCCGGAGATTCACTGTCAGTGAAACAGAGACCGTACTCCCCCAGATTCACTGACAGTGAAACAGAGACCGTACTCCCCCAGATTCACTGACAGTGAAACAGAGACCTTACACCCACAGATTCACTCTCAGTGAAAGAGAAAACATCATCCCCGAGATTCACTGTCAGTCAATCAGAGACTGTGCGCCCCTAGATTCACTGTCTACGAAACAGAGACCATACTCCCCCGGATTCACTGTCAGTGAAACAGAGACCGTACTCCCCCAGATTCATTGTCTACGAAACAGAGACCGTACTCCCCCATATCCACTGCTGTTGAAACAGAGACCGTACTCACCCAGATTCACTGTCAGTGAAATAGAGACTGTACGCCCCCTGATGCACCGTCAGTGAAATAGAGATAGTACTCACCCTCCTTCACTGACAGTGAAAGAGAGACAGTACGCCCCCAGATTCACTTTCTGCGAAACAGAGACTGTACTCCCCCGGATTCACTGTCGGTGAAACAGAGTCCGTAATCCCCCAGATTCACTGTCAGTGGATCAGTGACCGTTGCCCCGCAGTTTCACTGTCCGTGAAACAGAGACCGTAGTCCCCCAGATTCACCGTCAGTGAAACAGAGACTGTACTCGCCCAGATTCACTGTCAGTGAAAGAGAAAACGCCATCCCCCAGATTCACTGTCAGTCAATCAGAGACTGTACACCCCTAGATTCACTGTCTAAGAAACAGAGACCGTACACCCCAGATTCACTGTCAGTGAAATGGAGACCGTACTCCCACAGATTCACTGTTAGTGAAACAGTGTCTTTACGCCGCCAGATTCACTGTCGGTAAAACAGACACCATACGCCCACAGATTCGCTCACAGTGAAACTGAGACCTACTCCCACTGATTCACTGACAGTGAAACAGAGACCGTACTCCCCGAGATTCACTGCTGGTGAAACAGAGACCGTACTGCCCAGATTCACTGTCAGTGAAACAGAGACCATACTCACCCAGATTCACTGTCAGTGAAAGAGAGATCGTACTCACACTCCTTCACTGTCAGTGAAATAGAGACAGTACGTCCCCAGATTCACTTTCGGTGAAGCAGAGACTGTACTCCCCTGGATTCACTGTCGGTGAAACAGAGTCCTTAGTTCCGCTGATTCACTGTCAGTGAAACAGAGACCGTAATCCCCCAGATTCACTGTCAGTGGATCAGTGACCATTGTCCCGCAGTTTCACTGTCCGTGAAACAGAGACAGTAGTCTCCCAGATTCACTAACAGGGAGCAGAGACTGTACGGCCCCAGATTCACTGTCAGTGAAACTGAGACCGTACTACCCCAGATCCACTGTCATTGAAACAGAGAACATACTCCCCAGATTCACTGACAGTGAAACAGAAATGGTACTCCCCGTGATTCACTGACAGTGAAACAGAGACCGTACTCCCCCAGATTCACTGTCTGTGAAACAGAGACCATACACCCAAGATTCACAGTGAAACAGAGACCATACTCTCGCAGATTCACTGTCAGTGAAACAGAGTCCATTATCCCCCTGATTCACTGTGAGTGCATCAGAGACCATAGTCCCCCAGATTCACAGTCGGTGGAACACAGATGGTTCTTTCCCAGATTCACTGCCAGAGAAACTGAGACCGTACTCCCCCAGATTCACAATCAGTGGAACAGTGCCAGTATTCGCCCAGATTCACTGTCAATGAAACAGAGACCGTACTCACACAGATTGACTGTCAATGAAACAGAGACCATACTCCCTCAGGTACACTGTCATTGGATCAGTGACTGTTGACCCCAGATTCACTGTCAATGAAACAGAGACCGTACTCACACAGAATTACAATCAGTGGAACAGTGCCAGTATTCACCCGGATTCACTGTCAATGAAACAGAGTACATTGTCCCCCTGATTCACCGTGAGTGCAACAGAGACCGTAGTCCCCCAGATTCACTGTCAATGAAACAGAGACCGTACACCACAGATTCACCGTCAGTGGAACAGAGACCGTAGTCACTGAGATTGACTGTCAGTGAAACAGAAACCATACTCCCCCTGATTCACTGTCAGTGAAACAGAGAACGTACTCCCCAGATTCACTGTCAGTGAAACAGAGACCGTAGTCACTGAGATTGACTGTCAGTGAAACAGAAACCATACTACCCCAGATCCACTGTCATTGAAACAGAGAACGTACTCCCCAGATTCACTGTCAGTGAAACAGAGACCGTAGTCACCGAGATTGACTGTCAGTGAAACTGAGACCGTACTACCCGAGATCCACTGTCATTGAAACAGAGAACGTACTCCCCAGATTCACTGTCAGTGAAACAGAGACCGTACTCCCTCAGGTACACTGTCAATGGATCAGTGACCATTGACCCCAGATTCACTGTCGGTGAAACAGAGACCGTACTCACACAGATTGACTGTCAGTGAAACAGAGACCGTAGTCCCTCTGATTCACTGTCAGTGGAACAGTGACCATAGTCCTCTAGATTCACTGTCAATGAAACATAGAACGTACTCTCCAGTTTCACTGTCAGTCAAACAGAGAACGTACTCCCCGAGATTCACTGCCGTGGAAACAGTGACCATACACCCGAGATTCACAGTGAAACAGTGACCGTACTCTCGCAGATTCACTGTCAGTGAAACAGAGACTGTAGTCCCACAGATTCACTGTTAGTGAAACAGTGTCTATACGCCCCCAGATTCACTGTCGGTGAAACAGACACCATACGCCCACAGATTCGCTTTCAGTGAAACAGAGACCTTACTCCCACTGATTCACTGTGAGTGCATCAGAGACCATAGTCCCCCAGATTCACAGTCGGTGGAACACAGATGGTTCTTTCCCAGATTCACTGCCAGAGAAACCGAGACCGTACTCCCCCAGATTCACAATCAGTGGAACAGTGCCAGTATTCGCCCAGATTCACCGTCAATGAAACAGAGACCGTACTCACACAGATTGACTGTCAGTGAAACGGAGACCGTACTCCCACAGATTGACTGTCAATGAAACAGAGACCGTACTCCCTCAGGTACACTGTCAATGGATCAGTGACCGTTGACCCCAGATTCACTGTCAATGAAACAGAGACCGTACTCACACAGAATTACAATCAGTGGAACAGTGCCAGTATTCACCCGGATTCACTGTCAATGAAACAGAGTACATTGTCCCCCTGATTCACCGTGAGTGCAACAGAGACCGTAGTCCCCCAGATTCACTGTCAATGAAACAGAGACCGTACTCACACAGATTGACAGTCAGTGAAACAGAGACCGTAGTGCCACAGATTCACTGTTAGTGAAACAGTGTCTATACACCACCAGATTCAATGTCGGTGAAACAGAGACCGTACTCACACAGATTGACTGTCAGTGAAACGGAGACCGTACTCCCACAGATTCACTGTTATTGAAACAGTGTCTATACGCCGCCAGATTCAATGTCGGTGAAACAGACACCATACGCCCACAGATTTGCTCTCAGTGAAATTGAGACCTTACTCCCACTGATTCACTCTCAGTGAAACTGAGACCGTACTCCCCCAGATTCACTGTCAGTGGATCAGTGACCATAGTCCCGCAGTTTCACTGTCCGTGAAACAGAGACCGTAGTCCCCCAGATTCACTGTCAGTGAAACTGAGACCGTACTCCCCCAGATCCACTTTCATTGAAACAGAGAACGTACTCCCCAGATTCACTGACAGTGAAACAGAAACGGTACAACCCCAGATTCACTGTCAGTGAAACAGAGACGGTACTCCCCCAGATTCACTGTCTGTGAAACAGAGACCATATACCCGAGATTCACAGTGAAACAGAGACCATACTCTCGCAGATTCACTGTCAGTGAAACAGAGTCCATTGTCCCCCTGATTCACTGTGAGTGCAACAGAGACCATAGTCCCCCAGATTCACAGTCGGTGGAACACAGATGGTTCTTTCCCAGATTCACTGCCAGAGAAACCGAGACCGTACTCCCCCAGATTCACAATCAGTGGAACAGTGCCAGTATTCGCCCAGATTCACCGTCAATGAAACAGAGACCGTACTCACACAGGTACACTGTCAATGGAACAGTGACCATAGTCCTCCAGATTCACTGTCAATGAGACAGAGACAGTACTTCCCGAGTTTCACTGTCAGTGAAACAGAGACTGTATGTCCCCAGATTTACTCTCAGTGAAACAGAGATTGTACTTGCTCAGATTCACTGTCAGTGAAAGAGAAAACGCTATCCCCCAGATTCACTGTAAGTCAAACAGAGACTGAACGCCCCTAGATTCACTGTCTATGAAACAGAGATCGTACACCCCAGATTCACTGTGAGTGAAACAGAGTCTGTAGACCCCTGATTCACTGTGAGTGAAACAGTGTCTATAAGCCCCCAGATTCACTGTCGGTGAAAGAGAAAACGCCATCCCCGTGATTCACTGTCAGTCAATCAGAGACTGTGTGCCCCTAGATTCACTGTCTACAAAACAGAGACCGTACTCCCACAGATTCACTGTTAGTGAAACAGTGTCTTTACGCCGCCAGATTCACTGTCGGTAAAACAGACACCATACGCCCACAGATTCGCTCTCAGTGAAACTGAGACCAACTCCCACTGAATCACTGACAGTGAAACAGAGACCGTACTCCCCGAGATTCACTGTGAGTGAAACAGAGTCCGTAATCCCCCAGATTCACTGTCAGTGGATCAGTGACCGTTGTCCCGCAGTTTCACTGTCCGTGAAGCAGAGACCGTAGTCCCCCAGATTCACTAACAGGGATACAGAGACTGTACGGCCCCAGATACACTGTGGGAGAAACAGAGACCGTACTCCCCAGATTCACTGACAGTGAAACAGATACCGTAGTCCCCCAGATTCACTAAAAGGGAACAGAGACTGTACGGCCCCAGATTGACTGTCAGTGAAACAGAAACCACACTCCCCCTGATTCACTGTCAGTGAAACTGAGACCGTACTCCCCCTGATCCACTGACATTGAAACAGAGAACGTAGTAAACAAGATTCACTGTCAGTGAAACAGAAACGGTACTCCCCCAGAGTCACTGACAGTGAAACAGAGACCGTACTCCCCCAGGTTCACTGTCAGTGAAACAGAGTCCATTGTCCCCCTGATTCACTGTGAGTGCAACAGAGACCATAGTCACCCAGATTCACAGTCTGTGGAACACAGACAGTACTTTCCCAGATTCACTGCCAGAGAAACCGAGACCGTACTCCCCTAGATTCACAATCAGTGGAACAGTGCCAGTATTCGCCCAGATTGACCGTCAATGAAACAGAGACCATACTCCCTCAGGTACACTGTCAATGGATCAGTGACCATTGACCCCAGATTCACTGTTGGTGAAACAGAGACCGTAGACCCTCTGATTCACTGTCAGTGGAACAGTGACCATAGTCCTCCAGATTCACTGTCAATGAGACAGAGACAGTACTTCCCGAGTTTCACTGTCAGTGAAACAGAGACTGTACGTCCCCAGATTTACTCTCAGTGAAACAGAGATCGTACTTGCCCAGATTCACTGTCAGTGAAAGAGAAAATGCCATCCCCCAGATTCACTGTAAGTCAAACAGAGACTGTATGCCCCTAAATTCACTGTCTATGAAACAGAGATCGTACACCCCAGATTCACTGTGAGTGAAACAGAGTCTGTAGACCCCTGATTCACTGTGAGTGAAACAGTGTCTATAAGCCCCCAGATTCACTGTCGGTGAAACAGACACCATACGCCCAAGAATTCACTCTCAGTGAAACAGAGACCTTACTCCCCCAGATACACTGTCAGTGAAAGAGAAAACGCCACCCTCGAGATTCACTGTCAGTCAATCAGAGACTGTGCGCCCCTAGATTCACTGTCTACGAAACAGAGACCGTACACACACAGATTCACTGTCAATGAAACAGTGTCTATACGCCCGCAGATTCACTGTCGGTGAAACAGACATCATACGCCCACAGATCCACTTTCTTTGAAACAGAGTACGTACTAAAGAAGATTCACTGTCAGGGAAGCAGAAATAGTAGTCCCCGAGATTTACTGCTGGTGAAACAGAGACCGTACTCCCCAGATACACTGTCAGTGAAACAGAGACCACACTCCCCCAGATTCACTTTCAGTGAAAGAGAAAACGCCATCCCGGAGATTCACTGTCAGTGAAACAGAGACCGTACTCCCCCAGATTCACTGACAGTGAAACAGAGACCGTACTCCCCCAGATTCACTGACAGTGAAACAGAGACCTTACACCCACAGATTCACTCTCAGTGAAAGAGAAAACATCATCCCCGAGATTCACTGTCAGTCAATCAGAGACTGTGCGCCCCTAGATTCACTGTCTACGAAACAGAGACCATACTCCCCCGGATTCACTGTCAGTGAAACAGAGACCGTACTCCCCCAGATTCATTGTCTACGAAACAGAGACCGTACTCCCCCATATCCACTGCTGTTGAAACAGAGACCGTACTCACCCAGATTCACTGTCAGTGAAATAGAGACTGTACGCCCCCTGATGCACCGTCAGTGAAATAGAGATAGTACTCACCCAGATTCACTGACAGTGAAAGAGAGACAGTACGCCCCCAGATTCACTTTCTGCGAAACAGAGACTGTACTCCCCCGGATTCACTGTCGGTGAAACAGAGTCCGTAATCCCCCAGATTCACTGTCAGTGGATCAGTGACCGTTGTCCCGCAGTTTCACTGTCCGTGAAACAGAGACCGTAGTCCCCCAGATTCACCGTCAATGAAACAGAGACCGTACTCACACAGATTGACTGTCAGTGAAACAGAGACTGTACTCGCCCAGATTCACTGTCAGTGAAAGAGAAAACGCCATCCCCCAGATTCACTGTCAGTCAATCAGAGACTGTACACCCCTAGATTCACTGTCTAAGAAACAGAGACCGTACACCCCAGATTCACTGTCAGTGAAATGGAGACCGTACTCCCACAGATTCACTGTTAGTGAAACAGTGTCTTTACGCCGCCAGATTCACTGTCGGTAAAACAGACACCATACGCCCACAGATTCGCTCACAGTGAAACTGAGACCTACTCCCACTGATTCACTGACAGTGAAACAGAGACCGTACTCCCCGAGATTCACTGCTGGTGAAACAGAGACCGTACTGCCCAGATTCACTGTCAGTGAAACAGAGACCATACTCACCCAGATTCACTGTCAGTGAAAGAGAGATCGTACTCACACTCCTTCACTGTCAGTGAAATAGAGACAGTACGTCCCCAGATTCACTGTCAATGAAACAGAGTCCGTACTCACACAGATTGACAGTCAGTGAAACGGAGACCGTAGTGCCACAGATTCACTGTTAGTGAAACAGTGTCTATACGCCACCAGATTCAATGTCGGTGAAACAGACACCATACACCCACAGATTCACAATCAGTGGAACAGTGCCAGTATTTGCCCAGATTCACTGTTGGTGAAACAGAGACCGTACTCACACAGATTGAATGTCAGTGAAACGGAGACCGTACTCCCCCAGATTCACTGACAGTGAAAGAGAGACCGTACTCATCCAGATTCACTGACAGTCAATCAGAGACTGTACTCCCCCAGATTCACTGTCAGTCAAACAGAGACTGTACGCCCCTAGATTCACTGTTTATGAAACAGTGACCGTATACCCCAGATTCACTGTCAGTGAAAAAGAGTCTGTAGACCCTTGATTCACTGTGAGTGAAACAGTGTCTATATGCCCCCAGATTCACTGTCGGTGAAACAGACATATACGCCCACAGATTCACTCTCAGTGAAACTGAGACTGTACTCCCTCAGATCCACTTTCATTGAAACAGAGTACGTACTAAACAAGATTCACTGTAAGGGAAGCAGAAACAGTTCTCCCCGTGATTCACTGCTGTTGAAACAGAGACTGTACTCCCCCTGATTCACTGTCATTGAAACAGAGACCGTACTCCCCGAGATTCACTGTCAGTGAAACAGACACCGTACTCCCCGAGATTCACTGTCATTGAAACAGAGACCGTACTCCCCAGATTCACTGTCAGTGAAACAGAGACCGTACTCCCCAGATTCACTGTCAGTGAAAGAGAAAACGCCATCCCCCAGATTCACTGTCAGTCAATCAGAGACTGTACACCCCTAGATTCACTGTCTAAGAAACAGAGACCGTACACCCCAGATTCACTGTCAGTGAAATGGAGACCGTACTCCCACAGATTCACTGTTAGTGAAACAGTGTCTTTACGCCGCCAGATTCACTGTCGGTAAAACAGACACCATACGCCCACAGATTCGCTCTCAGTGAAACTGAGACCAACTCCCACTGAATCACTGACAGTGAAACAGAGACCGTACTCCCCCTGATCCACTGACATTGAAACAGAGAACGTAGTAAACAAGATTCACTGTCAGTGAAACAGAAACGGTACTCCCCCAGAGTCACTGACAGTGAAACAGAGACCGTACTCCCCCAGGTTCACTGTCAGTGAAACAGAGTCCATTGTCCCCCTGATTCACTGTGAGTGCAACAGAGACCATAGTCACCCAGATTCACAGTCTGTGGAACACAGACGGTACTTTCCCAGATTCACTGCCAGAGAAACCGAGACCGTACTCCCCCAGATTCACAATCAGTGGAACAGTGCCAGTATTCGCCCAGATTGACCGTCAATGAAACAGAGACCATACTCCCTCAGGTACACTGTCAATGGATCAGTGACCATTGACCCCAGATTCACTGTTGGTGAAACAGAGACCGTAGACCCTCTGATTCACTGTCAGTGGAACAGTGACCATAGTCCTCCAGATTCACTGTCAATGAGACAGAGACAGTACTTCCCGAGTTTCACTGTCAGTGAAACAGAGACTGTACGTCCCCAGATTTACTCTCAGTGAAACAGAGATCGTACTTGCCCAGATTCACTGTCAGTGAAAGAGAAAATGCCATCCCCCAGATTCACTGTAAGTCAAACAGAGACTGTATGCCCCTAAATTCACTGACTATGAAACAGAGATCGTACACCCCAGATTCACTGTGAGTGAAACAGAGTCTGTAGACCCCTGATTCACTGTGAGTGAAACAGTGTCTATAAGCCCCCAGATTCACTGTCGGTGAAACAGACACCATACGCCCAAGAATTCACTCTCAGTGAAACAGAGACCTTACTCCCCCAGATCCACTCTCAGTGAAAGAGAAAACGCCATCCTCGAGATTCACTGTCAGTCAATCAGAGACTGTGCGCCCCTAGATTCACTGTCTATGAAACAGAGACCCTACACACACAGATTCACTGTCAATGAAACAGTGTCTATACGCCCGCAGATTCACTGTCGGTGAAACAGACATCATACGCCCACAGATCCACTTTCTTTGAAACAGAGTACGTACTAAAGAAGAATCACTGTCAGGGAAGCAGAAATAGTAGTCCCCGAGATTTACTGCTGGTGAAACAGAGACCGTACTCCCCAGATACACTGTCAGTGAAACAGAGACCACACTCCCCCAGATTCACTTTCAGTGAAAGAGAAAACGCCATCCCGGAGATTCACTGTCAGTGAAACAGAGACCGTACTCCCCCAGATTCATTGTCTACGAAACAGAGACCGTACTCCCCCATATCCACTGCCGTTGAAACAGAGACCGTACTCACCCAGATTCACTGTCAGTGAAAGAGAGACTGTACGCCCCCTGATGCACCGTCAGTGAAATAGAGATAGTACTCACCCTCCTTCACTGACAGTGAAAGAGAGACAGTACGCCCCCAGATTCACTTTCTGCGAAACAGAGACTGTACTCCCCCGGATTCACTGTCGGTGAAACAGAGTCCGTAATCCCCCAGATTCACTGTCAGTGGATCAGTGACCGTTGTCCCGCAGTTTCACTGTCCGTGAAACAGAGACCGTAGTCCCCCAGATTCACCGTCAATGAAACAGAGACCGTACTCACACAGATTGACTGTCAGTGAAACAGAGACTGTACTCGCCCAGATTCACTGTCAGTGAAAGAGAAAACGCCATCCCCCAGATTCACTGTCAGTCAATCAGAGACTGTACACCCCTAGATTCACTGTCTAAGAAACAGAGACCGTACACCCCAGATTCACTGTCAGTGAAATGGAGACCGTACTCCCACAGATTCACTGTTAGTGAAACAGTGTCTTTACGCCGCCAGATTCACTGTCGGTAAAACAGACACCATACGCCCACAGATTCGCTCACAGTGAAACTGAGACCTACTCCCACTGATTCACTGACAGTGAAACAGAGACCGTACTCCCCGAGATTCACTGCTGGTGAAACAGAGACCGTACTGCCCAGATTCACTGTCAGTGAAACAGAGACCATACTCACCCAGATTCACTGTCAGTGAAAGAGAGATCGTACTCACACTCCTTCACTGTCAGTGAAACAGAGACAGTACGTCCCCAGATTCACTTTCTGTGAAGCAGAGACTGTACTCCCCTGGATTCACTGTCGGTGAAACAGAGTCCGTAGTTCCGCTGATTCACTGTCAGTGAAACAGAGACCGTAATCCCCCAGATTCACTGTCAGTGGATCAGTGACCATTGTCCCGCAGTTTCACTGTCCGTGAAACAGAGACAGTAGTCTCCCAGATTCACTAACAGGGAGCAGAGACTGTACGGCCCCAGATTCACTGTCAGTGAAACTGAGACCGTACTACCCCAGATCCACTGTCATTGAAACAGAGAACGTACTCCCCAGATTCACTGTGAGTGAAACAGAGACCGTACTCCCACAGATTCACTGTTAGTGAAACTGTGTCTATACGCCCCCAGATTCACTGTTGGTGAAACAGACACCATACGCCCACAGATTCGCTTTCAGTGAAACAGAGACCTTACTCCCACTGATTCACTGTGAGTGCATCAGAGACCATAGTCCCCCAGATTCACAGTCGGTGGAACACAGATGGTTCTTTCCCAGATTCACTGCCAGAGAAACCGAGACCGTACTCCCCCAGATTCACAATCAGTGGAACAGTGCCAGTATTCGCCCAGATTCACCGTCAATGAAACAGAGACCGTACTCACACAGATTGACTGTCAGTGAAACGGAGACCGTACTCCCACAGATTGACTGTCAATGAAACAGAGACCGTACTCCCTCAGGTACACTGTCAATGGATCAGTGACCGTTGACCCCAGATTCACTGTCAATGAAACAGAGACCGTACTCACACAGAATTACAATCAGTGGAACAGTGCCAGTATTCACCCGGATTCACTGTCAATGAAACAGAGTACATTGTCCCCCTGATTCACCGTGAGTGCAACAGAGACCGTAGTCCCCCAGATTCACTGTCAATGAAACAGAGACCGTACTCACACAGATTGACAGTCAGTGAAACAGAGACCGTAGTGCCACAGATTCACTGTTAGTGAAACAGTGTCTATACGCCGCCAGATTCAATGTCGGTGAAACAGACACCATACGCCCACAGATTTGCTCTCAGTGAAATTGAGACCTTACTCCCACTGATTCACTGTCAGTGAAACTGAGACCGTACTCCCCCAGATTCACTGTCAGTGGATCAGTGACCATTGTCCCGCAGTTTCACTGTCAGTGAAACTGAGACCGTACTCCCCCAGATCCACTTTCATTGAAACAGAGAACATACTCCCCAGATTCACTGACAGTGAAACAGAAACGGTACAACCCCAGATTCACTGTCAGTGAAACAGAGACGGTACTCCCCCAGATTCACTGTCTGTGAAACAGAGACCATATACCCGAGATTCACAGTGAAACAGAGACCATACTCTCGCAGATTCACTGTCAGTGAAACAGAGTCCATTGTCCCCCTGATTCACTGTGAGTGCAACAGAGACCATAGTCCCCCAGATTCACAGTCGGTGGAACACAGATGGTTCTTTCCCAGATTCACTGCCAGAGAAACCGAGACCGTACTCCCCCAGATTCACAATCAGTGGAACAGTGCCAGTATTCGCCCAGATTCACCGTCAATGAAACAGAGACCGTACTCACACAGGTACACTGTCAATGGATCAGTGACCATTGACCCCAGATTCACTGTTGGTGAAACAGAGACCGTAGTCCACTGATTCACTGTCAGTGGAACAGTGACCATAGTCCTCCAGATTCACTGTCAATGAGACAGAGACAGTACTTCCCGAGTTTCACTGTCAGTGAAACAGAGACTGTATGTCCCCAGATTTACTCTCAGTGAAACAGAGATTGTACTTGCCCAGATTCACTGTCAGTGAAAGAGAAAACGCTATCCCCCAGATTCACTGTAAGTCAAACAGAGACTGCACGCCCCTAGATTCACAGTCTATGAAACAGAGATCGTACACCCCATATTCACTGTGAGTGAAACAGAGTCTGTAGACCCCTGATTCACTGTGAGTGAAACAGTGTCTATAAGCCCCCAGATTCACTGTCGGTGAAAGAGAAAACGCCATCCCCGAGATTCACTGTCAGTCAATCAGAGACTGTGCGCCCCTAGATTCACTGTCTACAAAACAGAGACCGTACACCCACAGATTCACTGTCAATGAAACAGTGTCTATACGCCCGCAGATTCACTGTCGGTGAAACAGACATCATACGCTCACAGATTCGCTCTCAGTGAAACAGAGACCTTACTCCCACTGATTCACTGTCAGTGAAACTGAGACCGTACTCCCCCAGATCCACTTTCATTGAAACAGAGTACGTACTAAAGAAGATTCACTGTCAGGGAAGCAGAAATTGTAGTCCCCGAGATTTACTGCTGGTGAAACAGAGACTGTACTCCCCGGGATTCACTGTCGGTGAAACAGAGTCCGCAGTCCCCCAGATTCACTGACAGTGAAACAGAGACCTTACACCCACAGATTCACTCTCAGTGAAAGAGAGAACGCCGTCCCCGAGATTCACTGTCAGTCAATCAGAGACTGTGCGCCCCTAGATTCACTGTCTAGGAAACAGAGACCGTACTCCCCCAGATCCACTGCCGTTGAAACAGAGACCGTACTCACCCAGATTCACTGTCAGTGAAAGCGAGACTGTATGCCCCCTGATGCACAGTCAGTGAAATAGAGATAGTACTCACCCTCCTTCACTGACAGTGAAAGAGAGACAGTACGCCCCCAGATTCACTTTCTGTGAAACAGTGACGGTACTCCCCCGGATTCACTGTCGGTGAAACAGAATCCGTAGTTCCGCTGATTCACTGTGAGTGAAACAGAGTCCGTAATCCCCCAGATTCACTGTCAGTGGATCAGTGACCGTTGTCCCGCAGTTTCACTGTCAGTGAAAGAGAAAACGCCATCCCCCAGATTCACTGTCAGTCAATCAGAGACTGTACACCCCTAGATTCACTGTCTAAGAAACAGAGACCGTACACCCCAGATTCACTGTCAGTGAAATGGAGACCGTACTCCCACAGATTCACTGTTAGTGAAACAGTGTCTTTACGCCGCCAGATTCACTGTCGGTAAAACAGACACCATACGCCCACAGATTCGCTCTCAGTGAAACTGAGACCAACTCCCACTGAATCACTGACAGTGAAACAGAGACCGTACTCCCCGAGATTCACTGTGAGTGAAACAGAGTCCGTAATCCCCCAGATTCACTGTCAGTGGATCAGTGACCGTTGTCCCGCAGTTTCACTGTCCGTGAAGCAGAGACCGTAGTCCCCCAGATTCACTAACAGGGAAACAGAGACTGTACGGCCCCAGATACACTGTGGGAGAAACAGAGACCGTACTCCCCAAATTCACTGACTGTGAAACAGATACCGTAGTCCCCCAGATTCACTAAAAGGGAGCAGAGACTGTACGGCCCCAGATTGACTGTCAGTGAAACAGAAACCACACTCCCCCTGATTCACTGTCAGTGAAACTGAGACCGTACTCCCCCTGATCCACTGACATTGAAACAGAGAACGTAGTAAACAAGATTCACTGTCAGTGAAACAGAAACGGTACTCCCCCAGAGTCACTGACAGTGAAACAGAGACCGTACTCCCCCAGGTTCACTGTCAGTGAAACAGAGTCCATTGTCCCCCTGATTCACTGTGAGTGCAACAGAGACCATAGTCACCCAGATTCACAGTCTGTGGAACACAGACGGTACTTTCCCAGATTCACTGCCAGAGAAACCGAGACCGTACTCCCCCAGATTCACAATCAGTGGAACAGTGCCAGTATTCGCCCAGATTGACCGTCAATGAAACAGAGACCATACTCCCTCAGGTACACTGTCAATGGATCAGTGACCATTGACCCCAGATTCACTGTTGGTGAAACAGAGACCGTAGACCCTCTGATTCACTGTCAGTGGAACAGTGACCATAGTCCTCCAGATTCACTGTCAATGAGACAGAGACAGTACTTCCCGAGTTTCACTGTCAGTGAAACAGAGACTGTACGTCCCCAGATTTACTCTCAGTGAAACAGAGATCGTACTTGCCCAGATTCACTGTCAGTGAAAGAGAAAATGCCATCCCCCAGATTCACTGTAAGTCAAACAGAGACTGTATGCCCCTAAATTCACTGTCTATGAAACAGAGATCGTACACCCCAGATTCACTGTGAGTGAAACAGAGTCTGTAGACCCCTGA
The DNA here is from genome assembly GCF_048418815.1 of Hemitrygon akajei. Classification (NCBI taxonomy): domain Eukaryota; kingdom Metazoa; phylum Chordata; class Chondrichthyes; order Myliobatiformes; family Dasyatidae; genus Hemitrygon; species Hemitrygon akajei. Next base: position 88,770,390 of record NC_133128.1, read on the forward strand.
TTCACTGTGAGTGAAACAGTGTCTATAAGCCCCCAGATTCACTGTCGGTGAAACAGACACCATACGCCCAAGAATTCACTCTCAGTGAAACAGAGACCTTACTCCCCCAGATACACTCTCAGTGAAAGAGAAAACGCCATCCTCGAGATTCACTGTCAGTCAATCAGAGACTGTGCGCACCTAGATTCACTGTCTACGAAACAGAGACCGTACACACACAGATTCACTGTCAATGAAACAGTGTCTATACGCCCGCAGATTCACTGTCGGTGAAACAGACATCATACGCCCACAGATCCACTTTCTTTGAAACAGAGTACGTACTAAAGAAGATTCACTGTCAGGGAAGCAGAAATAGTAGTCCCCGAGATTTACTGCTGGTGAAACAGAGACCGTACTCCCCAGATACACTGTCAGTGAAACAGAGACCACACTCCCCCAGATTCACTTTCAGTGAAAGAGAAAACGCCATCCCGGAGATTCACTGTCAGTGAAACAGAGACCGTACTCCCCCAGATTCACTGACAGTGAAACAGAGACCGTACTCCCCCAGATTCACTGACAGTGAAACAGAGACCTTACACCCACAGATTCACTCTCAGTGAAAGAGAAAACATCATCCCCGAGATTCACTGTCAGTCAATCAGAGACTGTGCGGCCCTAGATTCACTGTCTACGAAACAGAGACCATACTCCCCCGGATTCACTATCAGTGAAACAGAGACCGTACTCCCCCAGATTCATTGTCTACGAAACAGAGACCGTACTCCCCCATATCCACTGCCGTTGAAACAGAGACCGTACTCACCCAGATTCACTGTCAGTGAAATAGAGACTGTACGCCCCCTGATGCACCGTCAGTGAAATAGAGATAGTACTCACCCTCCTTCACTGACAGTGAAAGAGAGACAGTACGCCCCCAGATTCACTTTCTGCGAAACAGAGACTGTACTCCCCCGGATTCACTGTCGGTGAAACAGAGTGCGTAATCCCCCAGATTCACTGTCAGTGGATCAGTGACCGTTGTCCCGCAGTTTCACTGTCCGTGAAACAGAGACCGTAGTCCCCCAGATTCACCGTCAATGAAACAGAGACCGTACTCACACAGATTGACTGTCAGTGAAACAGAGACTGTACTCGCCCAGATTCACTGTCAGTGAAAGAGAAAACGCCATCCCCCAGATTCACTGTCAGTCAATCAGAGACTGTACACCCCTAGATTCACTGTCTAAGAAACAGAGACCGTACACCCCAGATTCACTGTCAGTGAAATGGAGACCGTACTCCCACAGATTCACTGTTAGTGAAACAGTGTCTTTACGCCGCCAGATTCACTGTCGGTAAAACAGACACCATACGCCCACAGATTCGCTCACAGTGAAACTGAGACCTACTCCCACTGATTCACTGACAGTGAAACAGAGACCGTACTCCCCGAGATTCACTGCTGGTGAAACAGAGACCATACTGCCCAGATTCACTGTCAGTGAAACAGAGACCATACTCACCCAGATTCACTGTCAGTGAAAGAGAGATCGTACTCACACTCCTTCACTGTCAGTGAAATAGAGACAGTACGTCCCCAGATTCACTTTCGGTGAAGCAGAGAATGTACTCCCCTGGATTCACTGTCGGTGAAACAGAGTCCGTAGTTCCGCTGATTCACTGTCAGTGAAACAGAGACCGTAATCCCCCAGATTCACTGTCAGTGGATCAGTGACCATTGTCCCGCAGTTTCACTGTCCGTGAAACAGAGACAGTAGTCTCCCAGATTCACTAACAGGGAGCAGAGACTGTACGGCCCCAGATTCACTGTCAGTGAAACTGAGACCGTACTACCCCAGATCCACTGTTATTGAAACAGAGAACATACTCCCCAGATTCACTGTCAGTGAAACAGAGACCGTACTCCCCCAGATTCACTGACAGTGAAACAGAGACCGTACTCCCCCAGATTCACTGACAGTGAAACAGAGACCTTACACCCACAGATTCACTCTCAGTGAAAGAGAAAACATCATCCCCGAGATTCACTGTCAGTCAATCAGAGACTGTGCGGCCCTAGATTCACTGTCTACGAAACAGAGACCATACTCCCCCGGATTCACTATCAGTGAAACAGAGACCGTACTCCCCCAGATTCATTGTCTACGAAACAGAGACCGTACTCCCCCATATCCACTGCCGTTGAAACAGAGACCGTACTCACCCAGATTCACTGTCAGTGAAATAGAGACTGTACGCCCCCTGATGCACCGTCAGTGAAATAGAGATAGTACTCACCCTCCTTCACTGACAGTGAAAGAGAGACAGTACGCCCCCAGATTCACTTTCTGCGAAACAGAGACTGTACTCCCCCGGATTCACTGTCGGTGAAACAGAGTGCGTAATCCCCCAGATTCACTGTCAGTGGATCAGTGACCGTTGTCCCGCAGTTTCACTGTCCGTGAAACAGAGACCGTAGTCCCACAGATTCACCGTCAATGAAACAGAGACCGTACTCACACAGATTGACTGTCAGTGAAACAGAGACTGTACTCGCCCAGATTCACTGTCAGTGAAAGAGAAAACGCCATCCCCCAGATTCACTGTCAGTCAATCAGAGACTGTACACCCCTAGATTCACTGTCTAAGAAACAGAGACCGTACACCCCAGATTCACTGTCAGTGAAATGGAGACCGTACTCCCACAGATTCACTGTTAGTGAAACAGTGTCTTTACGCCGCCAGATTCACTGTCGGTAAAACAGACACCATACGCCCACAGATTCGCTCACAGTGAAACTGAGACCTACTCCCACTGATTCACTGACAGTGAAACAGAGACCGTACTCACCCAGATTCACTGTCAGTGAAAGCGAGACTGTATGCCCCCTGATGCACCGTCAGTGAAATAGAGATAGTACTCACCCTCCTTCACTGACAGTGAAAGAGAGACAGTACGCCCCCAGATTCACTTTCTGTGAAACAGTGACGGTACTCCCCCGGATTCACTGTCGGTGAAACAGAATCCGTAGTTCCGCTGATTCACTGTGAGTGAAACAGAGTCCGTAATCCCCCAGATTCACTGTCAGTGGATCAGTGACCGTTGTCCCGCAGTTTCACTGTCCGTGAAACAGAGACCGTAGTCCCCCAGATTCACTGTCAGTGAAAGAGAAAACGCCATCCCCCAGATTCACTGTCAGTCAATCAGAGACTGTACACCCCTAGATTCACTGTCTAAGAAACAGAGACCGTACACCCCAGATTCACTGTCAGTGAAATGGAGACCGTACTCCCACAGATTCACTGTTAGTGAAACAGTGTCTTTACGCCGCCAGATTCACTGTCGGTAAAACAGACACCATACGCCCACAGATTCGCTCACAGTGAAACTGAGACCTACTCCCACTGAATCACTGACAGTGAAACAGAGACCGTACTCCCCGAGATTCACTGTGAGTGAAACAGAGTCCGTAATCCCCCAGATTCACTGTCAGTGGATCAGTGACCGTTGTCCCGCAGTTTCACTGTCCGTGAAGCAGAGACCGTAGTCCCCCAGATTCACTAACAGGGAAACAGAGACTGTACGGCCCCAGATACACTGTGGGAGAAACAGAGACCGTACTCCCCAAATTCACTGACTGTGAAACAGATACCGTAGTCCCCCAGATTCACTAAAAGGGAGCAGAGACTGTACGGCCCCAGATTGACTGTCAGTGAAACAGAAACCACACTCCCCCTGATTCACTGTCAGTGAAACTGAGACCGTACTCCCCCTGATCCACTGACATTGAAACAGAGAACGTAGTAAACAAGATTCACTGTCAGTGAAACAGAAACGGTACTCCCCCAGAGTCACTGACAGTGAAACAGAGACCGTACTCCCCCAGGTTCACTGTCAGTGAAACAGAGTCCATTGTCCCCCTGATTCACTGTGAGTGCAACAGAGACCATAGTCACCCAGATTCACAGTCTGTGGAACACAGACGGTACTTTCCCAGATTCACTGCCAGAGAAACCGAGACCGTACTCCCCCAGATTCACAATCAGTGGAACAGTGCCAGTATTCGCCCAGATTGACCGTCAATGAAACAGAGACCATACTCCCTCAGGTACACTGTCAATGGATCAGTGACCATTGACCCCAGATTCACTGTTGGTGAAACAGAGACCGTAGACCCTCTGATTCACTGTCAGTGGAACAGTGACCATAGTCCTCCAGATTCACTGTCAATGAGACAGAGACAGTACTTCCCGAGTTTCACTGTCAGTGAAACAGAGACTGTACGTCCCCAGATTTACTCTCAGTGAAACAGAGATCGTACTTGCCCAGATTCACTGTCAGTGAAAGAGAAAATGCCATCCCCCAGATTCACTGTAAGTCAAACAGAGACTGTATGCCCCTAAATTCACTGTCTATGAAACAGAGATCGTACACCCCAGATTCACTGTGAGTGAAACAGAGTCTGTAGACCCCTGATTCACTGTGAGTGAAACAGTGTCTATAAGCCCCCAGATTCACTGTCGGTGAAACAGACACCATACGCCCAAGAATTCACTCTCAGTGAAACAGAGACCTTACTCCCCCAGATACACTCTCAGTGAAAGAGAAAACGCCATCCTCGAGATTCACTGTCAGTCAATCAGAGACTGTGCGCACCTAGATTCACTGTCTACGAAACAGAGACCGTACACACACAGATTCACTGTCAATGAAACAGTGTCTATACGCCCGCAGATTCACTGTCGGTGAACCAGACATCATACGCCCACAGATCCACTTTCTTTGAAACAGAGTACGTACTAAAGAAGATTCACTGTCAGGGAAGCAGAAATAGTAGTCCCCGAGATTTACTGCTGGTGAAACAGAGACCGTACTCCCCAGATACACTGTCAGTGAAACAGAGACCACACTCCCCCAGATTCACTTTCAGTGAAAGAGAAAATGCCATCCCGGAGATTCACTGTCAGTGAAACAGAGACCGTACTCCCCCAGATTCACTGACAGTGAAACAGAGACCGTACTCCCCCAGATTCACTGACAGTGAAACAGAGACCTTACACCCACAGATTCACTCTCAGTGAAAGAGAAAACATCATCCCCGAGATTCACTGTCAGTCAATCAGAGACTGTGCGGCCCTAGATTCACTGTCTACGAAACAGAGACCATACTCCCCCGGATTCACTATCAGTGAAACAGAGACCGTACTCCCCCAGATTCATTGTCTACGAAACAGAGACCGTACTCCCCCATATCCACTGCCGTTGAAACAGAGACCGTACTCACCCAGATTCACTGTCAGTGAAATAGAGACTGTACGCCCCCTGATGCACCGTCAGTGAAATAGAGATAGTACTCACCCTCCTTCACTGACAGTGAAAGAGAGACAGTACGCCCCCAGATTCACTTTCTGCGAAACAGAGACTGTACTCCCCCGGATTCAGTGTCGGTGAAACAGAGTGCGTAATCCCCCAGATTCACTGTCAGTGGATCAGTGACCGTTGTCCCGCAGTTTCACTGTCCGTGAAACAGAGACCGTAGTCCCCCAGATTCACCGTCAATGAAACAGAGACCGTACTCACACAGATTGACTGTCAGTGAAACAGAGACTGTACTCGCCCAGATTCACTGTCAGTGAAAGAGAAAACGCCATCCCCCAGATTCACTGTCAGTCAATCAGAGACTGTACACCCCTAGATTCACTGTCTAAGAAACAGAGACCGTACACCCCAGATTCACTGTCAGTGAAATGGAGACCGTACTCCCACAGATTCACTGTTAGTGAAACAGTGTCTTTACGCCGCCAGATTCACTGTCGGTAAAACAGACACCATACGCCCACAGATTCGCTCTCAGTGAAACTGAGACCAACTCCCACTGAATCACTGACAGTGAAACAGAGACCGTACTCCCCGAGATTCACTGTGAGTGAAACAGAGTCCGTAATCCCCCAGATTCACTGTCAGTGGATCAGTGACCGTTGTCCCGCAGTTTCACTGTCCGTGAAGCAGAGACCGTAGTCCCCCAGATTCACTAACAGGGAAACAGAGACTGTACGGCCCCAGATACACTGTGGGAGAAACAGAGACCGTACTCCCCAAATTCACTGACTGTGAAACAGATACCGTAGTCCCCCAGATTCACTAAAAGGGAGCAGAGACTGTACGGCCCCAGATTGACTGTCAGTGAAACAGAAACCACACTCCCCCTGATTCACTGTCAGTGAAACTGAGACCGTACTCCCCCTGATCCACTGACATTGAAACAGAGAACGTAGTAAACAAGATTCACTGTCAGTGAAACAGAAACGGTACTCCCCCAGAGTCACTGACAGTGAAACAGAGACCGTACTCCCCCAGGTTCACTGTCAGTGAAACAGAGTCCATTGTCCCCCTGATTCACTGTGAGTGCAACAGAGACCATAGTCACCCAGATTCACAGTCTGTGGAACACAGATGGTACTTTCCCAGATTCACTGCCAGAGAAACCGAGACCGTACTCCCCCAGATTCACAATCAGTGGAACAGTGCCAGTATTCGCCCAGATTGACCGTCAATGAAACAGAGACCATACTCCCTCAGGTACACTGTCAATGGATCAGTGACCATTGACCCCAGATTCACTGTTGGTGAAACAGAGACCGTAGACCCTCTGATTCACTGTCAGTGGAACAGTGACCATAGTCCTCCAGATTCACTGTCAATGAGACAGAGACAGTACTTCCCGAGTTTCACTGTCAGTGAAACAGAGACTGTACGTCCCCAGATTTACTCTCAGTGAAACAGAGATCGTACTTGCCCAGATTCACTGTCAGTGAAAGAGAAAATGCCATCCCCCAGATTCACTGTAAGTCAAACAGAGACTGTATGCCCCTAAATTCACTGTCTATGAAACAGAGATCGTACACCCCAGATTCACTGTGAGTGAAACAGAGTCTGTAGACCCCTGATTCACTGTGAGTGAAACAGTGTCTATAAGCCCCCAGATTCACTGTCGGTGAAACAGACACCATACGCCCAAGAATTCACTCTCAGTGAAACAGAGACCTTACTCCCCCAGATACACTCTCAGTGAAAGAGAAAACGCCATCCTCGAGATTCACTGTCAGTCAATCAGAGACTGTGCGCACCTAGATTCACTGTCTACGAAACAGAGACCGTACACACACAGATTCACTGTCAATGAAACAGTGTCTATACGCCCGCAGATTCACTGTCGGTGAACCAGACATCATACGCCCACAGATCCACTTTCTTTGAAACAGAGTACGTACTAAAGAAGATTCACTGTCAGGGAAGCAGAAATAGTAGTCCCCGAGATTTACTGCTGGTGAAACAGAGACCGTACTCCCCAGATACACTGTCAGTGAAACAGAGACCACACTCCCCCAGATTCACTTTCAGTGAAAGAGAAAATGCCATCCCGGAGATTCACTGTCAGTGAAACAGAGACCGTACTCCCCCAGATTCACTGACAGTGAAACAGAGACCGTACTCCCCCAGATTCACTGACAGTGAAACAGAGACCTTACACCCACAGATTCACTCTCAGTGAAAGAGAAAACATCATCCCCGAGATTCACTGTCAGTCAATCAGAGACTGTGCGGCCCTAGATTCACTGTCTACGAAACAGAGACCATACTCCCCCGGATTCACTATCAGTGAAACAGAGACCGTACTCCCCCAGATTCATTGTCTACGAAACAGAGACCGTACTCCCCCATATCCACTGCCGTTGAAACAGAGACCGTACTCACCCAGATTCACTGTCAGTGAAATAGAGACTGTACGCCCCCTGATGCACCGTCAGTGAAATAGAGATAGTACTCACCCTCCTTCACTGACAGTGAAAGAGAGACAGTACGCCCCCAGATTCACTTTCTGCGAAACAGAGACTGTACTCCCCCGGATTCACTGTCGGTGAAACAGAGTCCGTAATCCCCCAGATTCACTGTCAGTGGATCAGTGACCGTTGTCCCGCAGTTTCACTGTCCGTGAAACAGAGACCGTAGTCCCCCAGATTCACCGACAATGAAACAGAGACCGTACTCACACAGATTGACTGTCAGTGAAACAGAGACTGTACTCGCCCAGATTCACTGTCAGTGAAAGAGAAAACGCCATCCCCCAGATTCACTGTCAGTCAATCAGAGACTGTACACCCCTAGATTCACTGTCTAAGAAACAGAGACCGTACACCCCAGATTCACTGTCAGTGAAATGGAGACCGTACTCCCACAGATTCACTGTTAGTGAAACAGTGTCTTTACGCCGCCAGATTCACTGTCGGTAAAACAGACACCATACGCCCACAGATTCGCTCACAGTGAAACTGAGACCTACTCCCACTGATTCACTGACAGTGAAACAGAGACCGTACTCACCCAGATTCACTGTCAGTGAAAGCGAGACTGTATGCCCCCTGATGCACCGTCAGTGAAATAGAGATAGTACTCACCCTCCTTCACTGACAGTGAAAGAGAGACAGTACGCCCCCAGATTCACTTTCTGTGAAACAGTGACGGTACTCCCCCGGATTCACTGTCGGTGAAACAGAATCCGTAGTTCCGCTGATTCACTGTGAGTGAAACAGAGTCCGTAATCCCCCAGATTCACTGTCAGTGGATCAGTGACCGTTGTCCCGCAGTTTCACTGTCCGTGAAGCAGAGACCGTAGTCCCCCAGATTCACTGTCAGTGAAAGAGAAAACGCCATCCCCCAGATTCACTGTCAGTCAATCAGAGACTGTACACCCCTAGATTCACTGTCTAAGAAACAGAGACCGTACACCCCAGATTCACTGTCAGTGAAATGGAGACCGTACTCCCACAGATTCACTGTTAGTGAAACAGTGTCTTTACGCCGCCAGATTCACTGTCGGTAAAACAGACACCATACGCCCACAGATTCGCTCTCAGTGAAACTGAGACCAACTCCCACTGAATCACTGACAGTGAAACAGAGACCGTACTCCCCGAGATTCACTGTGAGTGAAACAGAGTCCGTAATCCCCCAGATTCACTGTCAGTGGATCAGTGACCGTTGTCCCGCAGTTTCACTGTCCGTGAAGCAGAGACCGTAGTCCCCCAGATTCACTAACAGGGAAACAGAGACTGTACGGCCCCAGATACACTGTGGGAGAAACAGAGACCGTACTCCCCAAATTCACTGACTGTGAAACAGATACCGTAGTCCCCCAGATTCACTAAAAGGGAGCAGAGACTGTACGGCCCCAGATTGACTGTCAGTGAAACAGAAACCACACTCCCCCTGATTCACTGTCAGTGAAACTGAGACCGTACTCCCCCTGATCCACTGACATTGAAACAGAGAACGTAGTAAACAAGATTCACTGTCAGTGAAACAGAAACGGTACTCCCCCAGAGTCACTGACAGTGAAACAGAGACCGTACTCCCCCAGGTTCACTGTCAGTGAAACAGAGTCCATTGTCCCCCTGATTCACTGTGAGTGCAACAGAGACCATAGTCACCCAGATTCACAGTCTGTGGAACACAGACGGTACTTTCCCAGATTCACTGCCAGAGAAACCGAGACCGTACTCCCCCAGATTCACAATCAGTGGAACAGTGCCAGTATTCGCCCAGATTGACCGTCAATGAAACAGAGACCATACTCCCTCAGGTACACTGTCAATGGATCAGTGACCATTGACCCCAGATTCACTGTTGGTGAAACAGAGACCGTAGACCCTCTGATTCACTGTCAGTGGAACAGTGACCATAGTCCTCCAGATTCACTGTCAATGAGACAGAGACAGTACTTCCCGAGTTTCACTGTCAGTGAAACAGAGACTGTACGTCCCCAGATTTACTCTCAGTGAAACAGAGATCGTACTTGCCCAGATTCACTGTCAGTGAAAGAGAAAATGCCATCCCCCAGATTCACTGTAAGTCAAACAGAGACTGTATGCCCCTAAATTCACTGTCTATGAAACAGAGTTCGTACACCCCAGATTCACTGTGAGTGAAACAGAGTCTGTAGACCCCTGATTCACTGTGAGTGAAACAGTGTCTATAAGCCCCCAGATTCACTGTCGGTGAAACAGACACCATACGCCCAAGAATTCACTCTCAGTGAAACAGAGACCTTACTCCCCCAGATACACTCTCAGTGAAAGAGAAAACGCCATCCTCGAGATTCACTGTCAGTCAATCAGAGACTGTGCGCACCTAGATTCACTGTCTACGAAACAGAGACCGTACACACACAGATTCACTGTCAATGAAACAGTGTCTATACGCCCGCAGATTCACTGTCGGTGAACCAGACATCATACGCCCACAGATCCACTTTCTTTGAAACAGAGTACGTACTAAAGAAGATTCACTGTCAGGGAAGCAGAAATAGTAGTCCCCGAGATTTACTGCTGGTGAAACAGAGACCGTACTCCCCAGATACACTGTCAGTGAAACAGAGACCACACTCCCCCAGATTCACTTTCAGTGAAAGAGAAAATGCCATCCCGGAGATTCACTGTCAGTGAAACAGAGACCGTACTCCCCCAGATTCACTGACAGTGAAACAGAGACCGTACTCCCCCAGATTCACTGACAGTGAAACAGAGACCTTACACCCACAGATTCACTCTCAGTGAAAGAGAAAACATCATCCCCGAGATTCACTGTCAGTCAATCAGAGACTGTGCGGCCCTAGATTCACTGTCTACGAAACAGAGACCATACTCCCCCGGATTCACTGTCGGTGAAACAGAGTCCGTAATCCCCCAGATTCACTGTCAGTGGATCAGTGACCGTTGTCCCGCAGTTTCACTGTCCGTGAAACAGAGACCGTAGTCCCCCAGATTCACCGACAATGAAACAGAGACCGTACTCACACAGATTGACTGTCAGTGAAACAGAGACTGTACTCGCCCAGATTCACTGTCAGTGAAAGAGAAAACGCCATCCCCCAGATTCACTGTCAGTCAATCAGAGACTGTACACCCCTAGATTCACTGTCTAAGAAACAGAGACCGTACACCCCAGATTCACTGTCAGTGAAATGGAGACCGTACTCCCACAGATTCACTGTTAGTGAAACAGTGTCTTTACGCCGCCAGATTCACTGTCGGTAAAACAGACACCATACGCCCACAGATTCGCTCACAGTGAAACTGAGACCTACTCCCACTGATTCACTGACAGTGAAACAGAGACCGTACTCCCCGAGATTCACTGCTGGTGAAACAGAGACCATACTGCCCAGATTCACTGTCAGTGAAACAGAGACCATACTCACCCAGATTCACTGTCAGTGAAAGAGAGATCGTACTCACACTCCTTCACTGTCAGTGAAATAGAGACAGTACGTCCCCAGATTCACTTTCGGTGAAGCAGAGACTGTACTCCCCTGGATTCACTGTCGGTGAAACAGAGTCCGTAGTTCCGCTGATTCACTGTCAGTGAAACAGAGACCGTAATCCCCCAGATTCACTGTCAGTGGATCAGTGACCATTGTCCCGCAGTTTCACTGTCCGTGAAACAGAGACAGTAGTCTCCCAGATTCACTAACAGGGAGCAGAGACTGTACGGCCCCAGATTCACTGTCAGTGAAACTGAGACCGTACTACCCCAGATCCACTGTTATTGAAACAGAGAACATACTCCCCAGATTCACTGACAGTGAAACAGAAATGGTACTCCCCGTGATTCACTGACAGTGAAACAGAGACCGTACTCCCCCAGATTCACTGTCTGTGAAACAGAGACCATATACCCGAGATTCACAGTGAAACAGAGACCATACTCTCGCAGATTCACTGTCAGTGAAACAGAGTCCATTATCCCCCTGATTCACTGTGAGTGCATCAGAGACCATAGTCCCCCAGATTCACAGTCGGTGGAACACAGATGGTTCTTTCCCAGATTCACTGCCAGAGAAACTGAGACCGTACTCCCCCAGATTCACAATCAGTGGAACAGTGCCAGTATTCGCCCAGATTCACTGTCAATGAAACAGAGACCGTACTCACACAGATTGACTGTCAATGAAACAGAGACCATACTCCCTCAGGTACACTGTCATTGGATCAGTGACTGTTGACCCCAGATTCACTGTCAATGAAACAGAGACCGTACTCACACAGAATTACAATCAGTGGAACAGTGCCAGTATTCACCCGGATTCACTGTCAATGAAACAGAGTACATTGTCCCCCTGATTCACCGTGAGTGCAACAGAGACCGTAGTCCCCCAGATTCACTGTCAATGAAACAGAGACCGTACACCACAGATTCACCGTCAGTGGAACAGAGACCGTAGTCACTGAGATTGACTGTCAGTGAAACAGAAACCATACTCCCCCTGATTCACTGTCAGTGAAACAGAGAACGTACTCCCTCAGATACACTGTCACTGGATCAGTGACTGTTGACCCCAGATTCACTGTCAATGAAACAGAGACCTTACTCACACAGATTTACAATCAGTGGAACAGTGCCAGTATTCACCCGGATTCACTGTCAATGAAACAGAGTACATTGTCCCCCTGATTCACCGTGAGTGCAACAGAGACCGTAGTCCCCCAGATTCGCTGTCAATGAAACAGAGTCCGTACTCACACAGATTGACAGTCAGTGAAACGGAGACCGTAGTGCCACAGATTCACTGTTAGTGAAACAGTGTCTATACGCCACCAGATTCAATGTCGGTGAAACAGACACCATACACCCACAGATTCACAATCAGTGGAACAGTGCCAGTATTTGCCCAGATTCACTGTTGGTGAAACAGAGACCGTACTCACACAGATTGAATGTCAGTGAAACGGAGACCGTACTCCCCCAGATTCACTGACAGTGAAAGAGAGACCGTACTCCCCCAGATTCACTGACAGTCAATCAGAGACTGTACTCCCCCAGATTCACTGTCAGTCAAACAGAGACTGTACGCCCCTAGATTCACTGTTTATGAAACAGTGACCGTATACCCCAGATTCACTGTCAGTGAAAAAGAGTCTGTAGACCCTTGATTCACTGTGAGTGAAACAGTGTCTATATGCCCCCAGATTCACTGTCGGTGAAACAGACATATACGCCCACAGATTCACTCTCAGTGAAACTGAGACTGTACTCCCTCAGATCCACTTTCATTGAAACAGAGTACGTACTAAACAAGATTCACTGTAAGGGAAGCAGAAACAGTTCTCCCCGTGATTCACTGCTGTTGAAACAGAGACTGTACTCCCCCTGATTCACTGTCATTGAAACAGAGACCGTACTCCCCGAGATTCACTGTCAGTGAAACAGACACCGTACTCCCCGAGATTCACTGTCATTGAAACAGAGACCGTACTCCCCAGATTCACTGTCAGTGAAACAGAGACCGTACTCCCCAGATTCACTGTCAGTGAAAGAGAAAACGCCATCCCCCAGATTCACTGTCAGTCAATCAGAGACTGTACACCCCTAGATTCACTGTCTAAGAAACAGAGACCGTACACCCCAGATTCACTGTCAGTGAAATGGAGACCGTACTCCCACAGATTCACTGTTAGTGAAACAGTGTCTTTACGCCGCCAGATTCACTGTCGGTAAAACAGACACCATACGCCCACAGATTCGCTCTCAGTGAAACTGAGACCAACTCCCACTGAATCACTGACAGTGAAACAGAGACCGTACTCCCCCTGATCCACTGACATTGAAACAGAGAACGTAGTAAACAAGATTCACTGTCAGTGAAACAGAAACGGTACTCCCCCAGAGTCACTGACAGTGAAACAGAGACCGTACTCCCCCAGGTTCACTGTCAGTGAAACAGAGTCCATTGTCCCCCTGATTCACTGTGAGTGCAACAGAGACCATAGTCACCCAGATTCACAGTCTGTGGAACACAGACGGTACTTTCCCAGATTCACTGCCAGAGAAACCGAGACCGTACTCCCCCAGATTCACAATCAGTGGAACAGTGCCAGTATTCGCCCAGATTGACCGTCAATGAAACAGAGACCATACTCCCTCAGGTACACTGTCAATGGATCAGTGACCATTGACCCCAGATTCACTGTTGGTGAAACAGAGACCGTAGACCCTCTGATTCACTGTCAGTGGAACAGTGACCATAGTCCTCCAGATTCACTGTCAATGAGACAGAGACAGTACTTCCCGAGTTTCACTGTCAGTGAAACAGAGACTGTACGTCCCCAGATTTACTCTCAGTGAAACAGAGATCGTACTTGCCCAGATTCACTGTCAGTGAAAGAGAAAATGCCATCCCCCAGATTCACTGTAAGTCAAACAGAGACTGTATGCCCCTAAATTCACTGACTATGAAACAGAGATCGTACACCCCAGATTCACTGTGAGTGAAACAGAGTCTGTAGACCCCTGATTCACTGTGAGTGAAACAGTGTCTATAAGCCCCCAGATTCACTGTCGGTGAAACAGACACCATACGCCCAAGAATTCACTCTCAGTGAAACAGAGACCTTACTCCCCCAGATCCACTCTCAGTGAAAGAGAAAACGCCATCCTCGAGATTCACTGTCAGTCAATCAGAGACTGTGCGCCCCTAGATTCACTGTCTATGAAACAGAGACCGTACACACACAGATTCACTGTCAATGAAACAGTGTCTATACGCCCGCAGATTCACTGTCGGTGAAACAGACATCATACGCCCACAGATACACTTTCTTTGAAACAGAGTACGTACTAAAGAAGAATCACTGTCAGGGAAGCAGAAATAGTAGTCCCCGAGATTTACTGCTGGTGAAACAGAGACCGTACTCCCCAGATACACTGTCAGTGAAACAGAGACCACACTCCCCCAGATTCACTTTCAGTGAAAGAGAAAACGCCATCCCGGAGATTCACTGTCAGTGAAACAGAGACCGTACTCCCCCAGATTCATTGTCTACGAAACAGAGACCGTACTCCCCCATATCCACTGCCGTTGAAACAGAGACCGTACTCACCCAGATTCACTGTCAGTGAAAGAGAGACTGTACGCCCCCTGATGCACCGTCAGTGAAATAGAGATAGTACTCACCCTCCTTCACTGACAGTGAAAGAGAGACAGTACGCCCCCAGATTCACTTTCTGCGAAACAGAGACTGTACTCCCCCGGATTCACTGTCGGTGAAACAGAGTCCGTAATCCCCCAGATTCACTGTCAGTGGATCAGTGACCGTTGTCCCGCAGTTTCACTGTCCGTGAAACAGAGACCGTAGTCCCCCAGATTCACCGTCAATGAAACAGAGACCGTACTCACACAGATTGACTGTCAGTGAAACAGAGACTGTACTCGCCCAGATTCACTGTCAGTGAAAGAGAAAACGCCATCCCCCAGATTCACTGTCAGTCAATCAGAGACTGTACACCCCTAGATTCACTGTCAGTGAAATGGAGACCGTACTCCCACAGATTCACTGTTAGTGAAACAGTGTCTTTACGCCGCCAGATTCACTGTCGGTAAAACAGACACCATACGCCCACAGATTCGCTCACAGTGAAACTGAGACCTACTCCCACTGATTCACTGACAGTGAAACAGAGACCGTACTCCCCGAGATTTACTGCTGGTGAAACAGAGACCGTACTGCCCAGATTCACTGTCAGTGAAACAGAGACCATACTCACCCAGATTCACTGTCAGTGAAAGAGAGATCGTACTCACACTCCTTCACTGTCAGTGAAACAGAGACAGTACGTCCCCGGATTCACTTTCTGTGAAGCAGAGACTGTACTCCCCTGGATTCACTGTCGGTGAAACAGAGTCCGTAGTTCCGCTGATTCACTGTCAGTGAAACAGAGACCGTAATCCCCCAGATTCACTGTCAGTGGATCAGTGACCATTGTCCCGCAGTTTCACTGTCCGTGAAACAGAGACAGTAGTCTCCCAGATTCACTAACAGGGAGCAGAGACTGTACGGCCCCAGATTCACTGTCAGTGAAACTGAGACCGTACTACCCCAGATCCACTGTCATTGAAACAGAGAACGTACTCCCCAGATTCACTGACAGTGAAACAGAAACGGTACTCCCCGTGATTCACTGACAGTGAAACAGAGACCGTACTCCCCCAGATTCACTGTCTGTGAAACAGAGTCCATTATCCCCCTGATTCACTGTGAGTGCATCAGAGACCATAGTCCCCCAGATTCACAGTCAGTGGAACACAGATGGTTCTTTCCCAGATTCACTGCCAGAGAAATCGAGACCGTACTCCCCCAGATTCACAATCAGTGGAACAGTGCCAGTATTCGCCCAGATTCACCGTCAATGAAACAGAGACCGTACTCACACAGATTGACTGTCAGTGAAACGGAGACCGTACTCCCACAGATTGACTGTCAATGAAACAGAGACCGTACTCCCTCAGGTACACTGTCATTGGATCAGTGACTGTTGACCCCAGATTCACTGTCAATGAAACAGAGACCGTACTCACACAGATTTACAATCAGTGGAACAGTGCCAGTATTCACCCGGATTCACTGTCAATGAAACAGAGTACATTGTCCCCCTGATTCACCGTGAGTGCAACAGAGACCGTAGTCCCCCAGATTCACTGTCAATGAAACAGAGACCGTACTCACACAGATTGACAGTCAGTGAAACGGAGACCGTAGTGCCACAGATTCACTGTTAGTGAAACAGTGTCTATACACCACCAGATTCAATGTCGGTGAAACAGACACCATACACCCACAGATTCACAATCAGTGGAACAGTGCCAGTATTTGCCCAGATTCACTGTTGGTGAAACAGAGACCGTACTCACACAGATTGAATGTCAGTGAAACGGAGACCGTACTCCCCCAGATTCACTGACAGTGAAAGAGAGACCGTACTCCCCCAGATTCACTGACAGTCAATCAGAGACTGTACTCCCCCAGATTCACTGTCAGTCAAACAGAGACTGTACGCCCCTAGATTCACTGTTTATGAAACAGTGACCGTATACCCCAGATTCACTGTCAGTGAAAAAGAGTCTGTAGACCCTTGATTCACTGTGAGTGAAACAGTGTCTATATGCCCCCAGATTCACTGTCGGTGAAACAGACATATACGCCCACAGATTCACTCTCAGTGAAACTGAGACTGTACTCCCTCAGATCCACTTTCATTGAAACAGAGTACGTACTAAACAAGATTCACTGTCAGGGAAGCAGAAACAGTTCTCCCCGTGATTCACTGCTGTTGAAACAGAGACTGTACTCCCCCTGATTCACTGTCATTGAAACAGAGACCGTACTCCCCGAGATTCACTGTCAGTGAAACAGACACCGTACTCCCCGAGATTCACTGTCATTGAAACAGAGACCGTACTCCCCAGATTCACTGTCAGTGAAACAGAGACCGTACTCCCCAGATTCACTGTCAGTGAAAGAGAAAACGCCAGCCCCCAGATTCACTGTCAGTCAATCAGAGACTGTACGCCCCTAGATTCACTTCTATGAAACAGAGACCGTACACCCCAGATTCACTGTCTGTGAAACAGAGACTGTACACCCCCGATGCACCATCAGTGAAATAGAGATCGTACTCACCCTCCTTCACTGACAGTGAAACAGAGACAGTACTCCCCCAGATTCTCTTTCTGCGAAACAGAGACTGTACTCCCCCGGATTCACTGTCGGTGAAACAGAGTCCGTACTCCCCCAGATTCACTGTCTGTGAAACAGAGACCTTACTCACCGAGATTGACTGTCAGTGAAACAGAGACCATACACCCGAGATTCACAGTGAAACGGAGACCGTACTCTCCCAGATACACTGTCAGTCAAACAGAGACTGTACGCTCCTAGATTCACTTTCTATGAACCAGAGACCGTACTCCCCCGGATTCACTGTCAGTGAAACAGAAACCGTACTCCCTCAGATTCACTGTCAGTGAAACGGAGACCGTACTCTCCCAGCTTCACTGTGAGTGAAACCGAGTCCATTGTCCCCCGATTCACTGTTTGTGCAACAGAGACAGTAGTCCCCCAGATTCACTGTCTGTGGAACACAGACGGTTCATTCCCAGATTCACTGTCAATGAACGCGAGACAGTACTCCCCCAGATACACTGACAGTGAAATAGAGACCATACTCCCCAAGATTCACTGTCCGTGAAACAGAGACAGTTGTGCCCCAGATTCACTGTCAATGAAACAGAGACAGTACTTCCGCAGATTCACTGTCAGTGAATCAGAGACCGTACTCACACAGATTGACTGTCAGTGAAACAGAGACCGTACTCACACAGATTGACTGTCAGTGAAACAGAGATCGTACTCGCCCAGATTCACTGTCAGTGAAAGAGAAAACGCCATCCCCCAGATTCACTGTCAGTGAAACAGAAACGGTACTCCCCCAGATTCACTGACAGTGAAACAGAGACCATACTCCCCCAGATTCACTGTCAGTGAAAGAGAAAACGCCATCCCCCAGATTCACTGTCAGTGAAACAGAAACGGTACTCCCCCAGATTCACTGTCTACGGAACAGAGACCGTACTCCCCCGGATTCACTGTCAGTGAAACAGAAATCGTAGTCACCCAGATTCACTATCAGTGAAGGAGAGACTGTATGCCCCCTGATGCACCGTCAGTGGAACAGAGTCCGTAGTCCCGCTGATTCACTGTGAGTGAAACAGAGTCCGTAATCCCCCAGATTCACTGTCAGTGGATCAGTGACCCTTGTCTGGCAGTTTCACTGTCCGTGAAGCAGAGACCGTAGACCCCCAGATTCACTAACAGGGAACAGAGATTGTATGGCCCCAGATACACTGTGGGTGAAACAGAGACCGTACACCCCAGATTCACTGTCAGTGAAACAGAGAACGTTCTCACCAGATTCATTGTCAGTGAAACAGAGAACGTACTCTCCCAGATTCACTGTCTGTGAAACAGAGACCATACACCCGAGATTCAGAGTGAAACAGGGACCGTACTCTCCCAGATTGACTGTCAGTGAAACAGAGACTGTAGTCCCCCTGATTCACTGTCAGTGGAACAGTGACCGTAGTCCTCCAGATTCACTGTCAATGAAACAGAGACAGTATTCCCGCAGATTCACTGTCAGTGAAAAACAGACTGTAATTCCCCAGTTTCACTGTCAGTGAAACAGAGACCGTACTCCCCGAGATTCACTGCCGTTGAAACAGATACCGTACTCCCTCAGATTCACTGTCTGTGAAACAGAGAACGTTCTCACCAGATTCATTGTCAGTGAAACAGAGAACGTACTCTCCCAGATTCACTGTCTGTGAAACAGAGACCATACACCCGAGATTCAGAGTGAAACAGGGACCGTACTCTCCCAGATTGACTGTCAGTGAAACAGAGACTGTAGTCCCCCTGATTCACTGTCAGTGGAACAGTGACCGTAGTCCTCCAGATTCACTGTCAATGAAACAGAGACAGTATTCCCGCAGATTCACTGTCAGTGAAAAACAGACTGTAATTCCCCAGTTTCACTGTCAGTGAAACAGAGACCGTACTCCCCGAGATTCACTGCCGTTGAAACAGATACCGTACTCCCTCAGATTCACTGTCTGTGAAACAGAGACCATACACCCGACATTCAGAGTGAAACAGAGACCGTACTCTCCCAGATTGACTGTCAGTGAAACAGAGACTGTAGTCCCCCTGATTCACTGTCAGTGGAACAGTGAACGTAGTCCTCCAGATTCACTGTCAATGAAACAGAGACAGAACTTCCGCAGATTCACTGTCAGTGAAACAGAGACAGTACTCTCCCAGATTCACTGTGAGTGAAACAGAGACCGTACTCCCACTGATTCACTGTCAGTGAAACAGTGTCTATACGCCACCAGATTCACTGTCGGTGAAACAGACATCATACGCCCACAGATTTGCTCTCAGTGAAACAGAGACCTTACTCCCCTAGATTCACTGTCGGTGAAACAGAGACCGTACTCCCACAGATTCGCTCTCAGTGAAACAGAGACCTTACTCCCACTGATTCACTGTCAGTGAAACTGAGACCGTAATCCCCCAGATCCACTGCCGTTGAAACAGAGACCGTACTCTTCCAGTTTCACTGTCAGTGAAAGAGAGACTGTACGCCCCCTGATGCACCGTCAGTGAAATAGAGATCGTACTCACCCTCCTTCACTGACAGTGAAAGAGAGACAGTACGCCCCCAGATTCACTTTCTGTGAAACAGAGACTGTACTCCCCCGGATTCACTGTCCGTGAAACAGAGACCGTAGTCCCCCAGATTCACTGTCAATGAAACAGAGACAGTACTTCCACAGATTCACTGTCAGTGAAACAGAGACCGTACTCACACAGATTGACTGTCAGTGAAACAGAGATCGTATTCGCCCAGA
This sequence comes from Hemitrygon akajei, assembly GCF_048418815.1. Lineage (NCBI taxonomy): Eukaryota > Metazoa > Chordata > Chondrichthyes > Myliobatiformes > Dasyatidae > Hemitrygon > Hemitrygon akajei. The sequence continues at coordinate 88,790,681 of NC_133128.1, forward strand.
TTCACTGTCACTGAAAGAAAAAACGCCATCCCCCAGATTCACTGTCAGTCAATCAGAGACTGTACGTCCCTAGATTCACTGTCTATGAAACAGAGACCGTACACCCCCAGATTCACTGTCAGTGAAACAGAGACGGTACTCACACAGATTCACTGTCAGTGAAACAGAGACCGTACTCACACAGATTGACTGTCAGTGAAACAGAGACCGTACTCCCCCGGATTCACTGTCGGTGAAACAGAAACCGTACTCACCCAGATTCACTGTCAGTAAAAGAGAGACTGTATGCCCCCTGATGCACCGTCAGTGAAATAGAGATCGTACTCACACTCCTTCACTGTCAGTGAAACAGAGACAGTACGCCCCCAGATTCACTTTCTGTGAAACAGAGACTGTACTCCCCCGGATTCACTGTGATTGAAACAGAGTCCGTAGTCCCGCTGATTCACTGTGAGTGAAACAGAGTCCGTAATCCCCCAGATTCACTGTGAGTGAAACAGAGTCCGTAATCTCCCAGATTCACTGTCAGTGGATCAGTGACCGTTGTCCCACAGTTTCACTGTCCGTGAAGCAGAGACCGTAGACCCCAGATTCACTAACGGGGAACAGAGATTGTACGGCTCCAGATTCATCGTCCGTGAAACAGTGACCGTACTCACTGAGATTGACTGTCAGTGAAACAGAAACCATACTCCCCCTGATTCACTGTCAGTGAAACAGAGAACGTACTCCCCAGATTCACTGTCAGTGAAACAGAGACCGTAGTCACCGAGATTGACTGTCAGTGAAACTGAGACCGTAGTACCCGAGATTCACTGTCAGTGAAACAGAGACCGTAGTCCCTCTGATTCACTGTCAGTGGAACAGTGACCATAGTCCTCCAGATTCAATGTCAATGAGAAAGAGACATTACTTCCCGAGTTTCACTGTCAGTGAAACAGAGAGTGTACATCCCCAGATTTACTCACAGTGAAACAGAGATCGTACACGCCCAGATTCACTGTCGGTGAAACAGAGACCGTACTCCCACAGATTCACTGTCAGTGAAACAGTGTCTATACGCCCGCAGAATCACTGTCGGTGAAACAGACATCATACGCCCACAGATTTGCTCTCAGTGATACAGAGACCTTACTCCCCCAGATTCACTGTCGGTGAAACAGAGACCGTACTCCCACAGATTCACTGTCAGTGAAACAGAGACCGTAATCCCACAGATTCTCTGTCAGTGAAACAGTGTCTATGCGCCCGCAGATTCACTGTTGGTGAAACAGACATCATACGCCCACAGATTCGCTCTCAGTGAAACAGAGACCTTACTCCCACTGATTCACTGTCAGTGAAACTGAGACCGTAATCCCCCAGATCCACTGCCGTTGAAACAGAGACCGTACTCTTCCATTTTCACTGTCAGTGAAAGAGAGACTGTACGCCCCCTGATGCACCGTTTGTGAAATAGAGATCGTACTCACCCTCCTTCACTGACAGTGAAACAGAGACAGTACGTCCCCAGATTCACTTTCTGTGAAACAGAGACTGTACTCCCCCGGATTCACTATCCGTGAAACAGAGACCGTAGTCCCCCAGATTCACTGTCAATGAAACAGAGACAGTACTTCCGCAGATTCACTGTCAGTGAAACAGAGACCGTACTCACACAGATTGACTGTCAGTGAAACAGAGATCGTATTCGCCCAGATTCACTGTCACTGAAAGAAAAAACGACATCCCCCAGATTCACTGTCAGTCAATCAGAGACTGTACGTCCCTAGATTCACTGTCTATGAAACAGAGACCGTACACCCCCAGATTCACTGTCAGTGAAACAGAGACGGTACTCACACAGATTCACTGTCCGTGAAACAGAGACAGTTGTGCCCCAGATTCACTGTCAATGAAACAGAGACAGTACTTCCGCAGATTCACTGTCAGTGAATCAGAGACCGTACTCACACAGATTGACTGTCAGTGAAACAGAGACCGTACTCACACAGATTGACTGTCAGTGAAACAGAGATCGTACTCGCCCAGATTCACTGTCAGTGAAAGAGAAAACGCCATCCCCCAGATTCACTGTCAGTGAAACAGAAACGGTACTCCCCCAGATTCACTGACAGTGAAACAGAGACCATACTCCCCCAGATTCACTGTCAGTGAAAGAGAAAACGCCATCCCCCAGATTCACTGTCAGTGAAACAGAAACGGTACTCCCCCAGATTCACTGTCTACGGAACAGAGACCGTACTCCCCCGGATTCACTGTCAGTGAAACAGAAATCGTAGTCACCCAGATTCACTATCAGTGAAGGAGAGACTGTATGCCCCCTGATGCACCGTCAGTGGAACAGAGTCCGTAGTCCCGCTGATTCACTGTGAGTGAAACAGAGTCCGTAATCCCCCAGATTCACTGTCAGTGGATCAGTGACCCTTGTCTGGCAGTTTCACTGTCCGTGAAGCAGAGACCGTAGACCCCCAGATTCACTAACAGGGAACAGAGATTGTATGGCCCCAGATACACTGTGGGTGAAACAGAGACCGTACACCCCAGATTCACTGTCAGTGAAACAGAGAACGTTCTCACCAGATTCATTGTCAGTGAAACAGAGAACGTACTCTCCCAGATTCACTGTCTGTGAAACAGAGACCATACACCCGAGATTCAGAGTGAAACAGGGACCGTACTCTCCCAGATTGACTGTCAGTGAAACAGAGACTGTAGTCCCCCTGATTCACTGTCAGTGGAACAGTGACCGTAGTCCTCCAGATTCACTGTCAATGAAACAGAGACAGTATTCCCGCAGATTCACTGTCAGTGAAAAACAGACTGTAATTCCCCAGTTTCACTGTCAGTGAAACAGAGACCGTACTCCCCGAGATTCACTGCCGTTGAAACAGATACCGTACTCCCTCAGATTCACTGTCTGTGAAACAGAGAACGTTCTCACCAGATTCATTGTCAGTGAAACAGAGAACGTACTCTCCCAGATTCACTGTCTGTGAAACAGAGACCATACACCCGAGATTCAGAGTGAAACAGGGACCGTACTCTCCCAGATTGACTGTCAGTGAAACAGAGACTGTAGTCCCCCTGATTCACTGTCAGTGGAACAGTGACCGTAGTCCTCCAGATTCACTGTCAATGAAACAGAGACAGTATTCCCGCAGATTCACTGTCAGTGAAAAACAGACTGTAATTCCCCAGTTTCACTGTCAGTGAAACAGAGACCGTACTCCCCGAGATTCACTGCCGTTGAAACAGATACCGTACTCCCTCAGATTCACTGTCTGTGAAACAGAGACCATACACCCGACATTCAGAGTGAAACAGAGACCGTACTCTCCCAGATTGACTGTCAGTGAAACAGAGACTGTAGTCCCCCTGATTCACTGTCAGTGGAACAGTGAACGTAGTCCTCCAGATTCACTGTCAATGAAACAGAGACAGTACTTCCGCAGATTCACTGTCAGTGAAACAGAGACAGTACTCTCCCAGATTCACTGTGAGTGAAACAGAGACCGTACTCCCACTGATTCACTGTCAGTGAAACAGTGTCTATACGCCACCAGATTCACTGTCGGTGAAACAGACATCATACGCCCACAGATTTGCTCTCAGTGAAACAGAGACCTTACTCCCCTAGATTCACTGTCGGTGAAACAGAGACCGTACTCCCACAGATTCGCTCTCAGTGAAACAGAGACCTTACTCCCACTGATTCACTGTCAGTGAAACTGAGACCGTAATCCCCCAGATCCACTGCCGTTGAAACAGAGACCGTACTCTTCCAGTTTCACTGTCAGTGAAAGAGAGACTGTACGCCCCCTGATGCACAGTCAGTGAAATAGAGATCGTACTCACCCTCCTTCACTGACAGTGAAAGAGAGACAGTACGCCCCCAGATTCACTTTCTGTGAAACAGAGACTGTACTCCCCCGGATTCACTGTCCGTGAAACAGAGACCGTAGTCCCCCAGATTCACTGTCAATGAAACAGAGACAGTACTTCCACAGATTCACTGTCAGTGAAACAGAGACCGTACTCACACAGATTGACTGTCAGTGAAACAGAGATCGTATTCGCCCAGATTCACTGTCACTGAAAGAAAAAACGCCATCCCCCAGATTCACTGTCAGTCAATCAGAGACTGTACGTCCCTAGATTCACTGTCTATGAAACAGAGACCGTACACCCCCAGATTCACTGTCAGTGAAACAGAGACGGTACTCACACAGATTCACTGTCAGTGAAACAGAGACCGTACTCACACAGATTGACTGTCAGTGAAACAGAGACCGTACTCCCCCGGATTCACTGTCGGTGAAACAGAAACCGTACTCACCCAGATTCACTGTCAGTAAAAGAGAGACTGTATGCCCCCTGATGCACCGTCAGTGAAATAGAGATCGTACTCACACTCCTTCACTGTCAGTGAAACAGAGACAGTACGCCCCCAGATTCACTTTCTGTGAAACAGAGACTGTACTCCCCCGGATTCACTGTGATTGAAACAGAGTCCGTAGTCCCGCTGATTCACTGTGAGTGAAACAGAGTCCGTAATCCCCCAGATTCACTGTGAGTGAAACAGAGTCCGTAATCTCCCAGATTCACTGTCAGTGGATCAGTGACCGTTGTCCCACAGTTTCACTGTCCGTGAAGCAGAGACCGTAGACCCCAGATTCACTAACGGGGAACAGAGATTGTACGGCTCCAGATTCATCGTCCGTGAAACAGTGACCGTACTCACTGAGATTGACTGTCAGTGAAACAGAAATCATACTCCCCCTGATTCACTGTCAGTGAAACAGAGACCGTAGTCACCGAGATTGACTGTCAGTGAAACTGAGACTGTAGTACCCGAGATTCACTGTCAGTGAAACAGAGACCGTAGTCCCTCTGATTCACTGTCAGTGGAACAGTGACCATAGTCCTCCAGATTCAATGTCAATGAGACAGAGACATTACTTCCCGAGTTTCACTGTCAGTGAAACAGAGAGTGTACATCCCCAGATTTACTCACAGTGAAACAGAGATCGTACACGCCCAGATTCACTGTCGGTGAAACAGAGACCGTACTCCCACAGATTCACTGTCAGTGAAACAGTGTCTATACGCCCGCAGAATCACTGTCGGTGAAACAGACATCATACGCCCACAGATTTGCTCTCAGTGAAACAGAGACCTTACTCCCCCAGATTCACTGTCGGTGAAACAGAGACCGTACTCCCACAGATTCACTGTCAGTGAAACAGAGACCGTAATCCCACAGATTCTCTGTCAGTGAAACAGTGTCTATGCGCCCGCAGATTCACTGTTGGTGAAACAGACATCATACGCCCACAGATTCGCTCTCAGTGAAACAGAGACCTTACTCCCACTGATTCACTGTCAGTGAAACTGAGACCGTAATCCCCCAGATCCACTGCCGTTGAAACAGAGACCGTACTCTTCCAGTTTCACTGTCAGTGAAAGAGAGACTGTACGCCCCCTGATGCACCGTTTGTGAAATAGAGATCGTACTCACCCTCCTTCACTGACAGTGAAACAGAGACAGTAGTCTCCCAGATTCACTAACAGGGAGCAGAGACTGTACGGCCCCAGATTCACTGTCAGTGAAACTGAGACCGTACTACCCCAGATCCACTGTCATTGAAACAGAGAACGTACTCCCCAGATTCACTGACAGTGAAACAGAAACGGTTCTCCCCGTGATTCACTGACAGTGAAACAGAGACCGTACTCCCACTGATTCACTGTCAGTGAAACTGAGACCGTAATCCCCCAGATCCACTGCCGTTGAAACAGAGACCGTACTCTTCCAGTTTCACTGTCAGTGAAAGAGAGACTGTACGCCCCCTGATGCACCGTCAGTGAAATAGAGATCGTACTCACCCTCCTTCACTGACAGTGAAAGAGAGACAGTACGCCCCCAGATTCACTTTCTGTGAAACAGAGACTGTACTCCCCCGGATTCACTGTCCGTGAAACAGAGACCGTAGTCCCCCAGATTCACTGTCAATGAAACAGAGACAGTACTTCCACAGATTCACTGTCAGTGAAACAGAGACCGTACTCACACAGATTGACTGTCAGTGAAACAGAGATCGTATTCGCCCAGATTCACTGTCACTGAAAGAAAAAACGCCATCCCCCAGATTCACTGTCAGTCAATCAGAGACTGTACGTCCCTAGATTCACTGTCTATGAAACAGAGACCGTACACCCCCAGATTCACTGTCAGTGAAACAGAGACGGTACTCACACAGATTCACTGTCAGTGAAACAGAGACCGTACTCACACAGATTGACTGTCAGTGAAACAGAGACCGTACTCCCCCGGATTCACTGTCGGTGAAACAGAAACCGTACTCACCCAGATTCACTGTCAGTAAAAGAGAGACTGTATGCCCCCTGATGCACCGTCAGTGAAATAGAGATCGTACTCACACTCCTTCACTGTCAGTGAAACAGAGACAGTACGCCCCCAGATTCACTTTCTGTGAAACAGAGACTGTACTCCCCCGGATTCACTGTGATTGAAACAGAGTCCGTAGTCCCGCTGATTCACTGTGAGTGAAACAGAGTCCGTAATCCCCCAGATTCACTGTGAGTGAAACAGAGTCCGTAATCTCCCAGATTCACTGTCAGTGGATCAGTGACCGTTGTCCCACAGTTTCACTGTCCGTGAAGCAGAGACCGTAGACCCCAGATTCACTAACGGGGAACAGAGATTGTACGGCTCCAGATTCATCGTCCGTGAAACAGTGACCGTACTCACTGAGATTGACTGTCAGTGAAACAGAAACCATACTCCCCCTGATTCACTGTCAGTGAAACAGAGAACGTACTCCCCAGATTCACTGTCAGTGAAACAGAGACCGTAGTCACCGAGATTGACTGTCAGTGAAACTGAGACCGTAGTACCCGAGATTCACTGTCAGTGAAACAGAGACCGTAGTCCCTCTGATTCACTGTCAGTGGAACAGTGACCATAGTCCTCCAGATTCAATGTCAATGAGACAGAGACATTACTTCCCGAGTTTCACTGTCAGTGAAACAGAGAGTGTACATCCCCAGATTTACTCACAGTGAAACAGAGATCGTACACGCCCAGATTCACTGTCGGTGAAACAGAGACCGTACTCCCACAGATTCACTGTCAGTGAAACAGTGTCTATACGCCCGCAGAATCACTGTCGGTGAAACAGACATCATACGCCCACAGATTTGCTCTCAGTGAAACAGAGACCTTACTCCCCCAGATTCACTGTCGGTGAAACAGAGACCGTACTCCCACAGATTCACTGTCAGTGAAACTGAGACCGTAATCCCACAGATTCTCTGTCAGTGAAACAGTGTCTATGCGCCCGCAGATTCACTGTTGGTGAAACAGACATCATACGCCCACAGATTCGCTCTCAGTGAAACAGAGACCTTACTCCCACTGATTCACTGTCAGTGAAACTGAGACCGTAATCCCCCAGATCCACTGCCGTTGAAACAGAGACCGTACTCTTCCAGTTTCACTGTCAGTGAAAGAGAGACTGTACGCCCCCTGATGCACCGTTTGTGAAATAGAGATCGTACTCACCCTCCTTCACTGACAGTGAAACAGAGACAGTACGTCCCCAGATTCACTTTCTGTGAAACAGAGACTGTACTCCCCCGGATTCACTGTCCGTGAAACAGAGACCGTAGTCCCCCAGATTCACTGTCAATGAAACAGAGACAGTACTTCCGCAGATTCACTGTCAGTGAAACAGAGACCGTACTCACACAGATTGACTGTCAGTGAAACAGAGATCGTATTCGCCCAGATTCACTGTCACTGAAAGAAAAAACGCCATCCCCCAGATTCACTGTCAGTCAATCAGAGACTGTACGTCCCTAGATTCACTGTCTATGAAACAGAGACCGTACACCCCCGGATTCACTGTCAGTGAAACAGAGACGGTACTCACACAGATTCACTGTCAGTGAAACAGAGACCGTACTCACACAGATTGACTGTCAGTGAAACAGAGATCGTACTCACCCAGATTCACTGTCAGTGAAAGAGAGACTGTACGACCCTAGATTCACTGTGTATGAAACAGAGACCGTACCCCCCCGGATTCACTGTCGGTGAAACAGAAACCGTACTCACCCAGATTCACTGTCAGTAAAAGAGAGACTGTATGCCCCCTGATGCACCGTCAGTGAAATAGAGATCGTACTCACACTCCTTCACTGTCAGTGAAACAGAGACAGTACGCCCCCAGATTCACTTTCTGTGAAACAGAGACTGTACTCCCCCGGATTCACTGTCGGTGAAACAGAGTCCGTAGTCCCGCTGATTCACTGTGAGTGAAACAGAGTCCGTAATCCCCCAGATTCACTGTGAGTGAAACAGAGTCCGTAATCTCCCAGATTCACTGTCAGTGGATCAGTGACCGTTGTCCCGCAGTTTCACTGTCCGTGAAGCAGAGACCGTAGACCCCAGATTCACTAACGGGGAACAGAGATTGTACGGCACCAGATTCACCGTCCGTGAAACAGTGACCATAGTCACTGAGATTGACTGTCAGTGAAACAGAAACCATACTCCCCCTGATTCACTGTCAGTGAAACAGAGAACGTACTCCCCAGATTCACTGTCAGTGAAACAGAGACCGTAGTCACCGAGATTGACTGTCAGTGAAACTGAGACCGTAGTACCCGAGATTCACTGTCAGTGAAACAGACACCGTTCTCCCCGAGATTCACTGTCATTGAAACAGAGTCCGTACTCCCCAGATTCACTGTCAGTGAAACAGAGACCGTACTCCCCAGATTCACTGTCAGTGGATCAGTGACCATTGTCCCGCAGTTTCACTGTCCGTGAAACAGAGACAGTAGTCCCCCAGATTCACTAACAGGGAGCAGAGACTGTACGGCCCCAGATTCACTGTCAGTGAAACTGAGACCGTACTACCCCAGATCCACTGTCATTGAAACAGAGAACGTACTCCCCAGATTCACTGACAGTGAAACAGAAACGGTACTCCCCGTGATTCACTGACAGTGAAACAGAGACCGTACTCCCCCAGATTCACTGTCTGTGAAACAGAGTCCATTATCCCCCTGATTCACTGTGAGTGCATCAGAGACCATAGTCCCCCAGATTCACAGTCAGTGGAACACAGATGGTTCTTTCCCAGATTCACTGCCAGAGAAATCGAGACCGTACTCCCCCAGATTCACAATCAGTGGAACAGTGCCAGTATTCGCCCAGATTCACCGTCAATGAAACAGAGACCGTACTCACACAGATTGACTGTCAGTGAAACGGAGACCGTACTCCCACAGATTGACTGTCAATGAAACAGAGACCGTACTCCCTCAGGTACACTGTCATTGGATCAGTGACTGTTGACCCCAGATTCACTGTCAATGAAACAGAGACCGTACTCACACAGATTTACAATCAGTGGAACAGTGCCAGTATTCACCCGGATTCACTGTCAATGAAACAGAGTACATTGTCCCCCTGATTCACCGTGAGTGCAACAGAGACCGTAGTCCCCCAGATTCACTGTCAATGAAACAGAGACCGTACTCACACAGATTGACAGTCAGTGAAACGGAGACCGTAGTGCCACAGATTCACTGTTAGTGAAACAGTGTCTATACACCACCAGATTCAATGTCGGTGAAACAGACACCATACACCCACAGATTCACAATCAGTGGAACAGTGCCAGTATTTGCCCAGATTCACTGTTGGTGAAACAGAGACCGTACTCACACAGATTGAATGTCAGTGAAACGGAGACCGTACTCCCCCAGATTCACTGACAGTGAAAGAGAGACCGTACTCCCCCAGATTCACTGACAGTCAATCAGAGACTGTACTCCCCCAGATTCACTGTCAGTCAAACAGAGACTGTACGCCCCTAGATTCACTGTTTATGAAACAGTGACCGTATACCCCAGATTCACTGTCAGTGAAAAAGAGTCTGTAGACCCTTGATTCACTGTGAGTGAAACAGTGTCTATATGCCCCCAGATTCACTGTCGGTGAAACAGACATATACGCCCACAGATTCACTCTCAGTGAAACTGAGACTGTACTCCCTCAGATCCACTTTCATTGAAACAGAGTACGTACTAAACAAGATTCACTGTCAGGGAAGCAGAAGCAGTTCTCCCCGTGATTCACTGCTGTTGAAACAGAGACTGTACTCCCCCTGATTCACTGTCATTGAAACAGAGACCGTACTCCCCGAGATTCACTGTCAGTGAAACAGACACCGTACTCCCCGAGATTCACTGTCATTGAAACAGAGACCGTACTCCCCAGATTCACTGTCAGTGAAACAGAGACCGTACTCCCCAGATTCACTGTCAGTGAAAGAGAAAACGCCAGCCCCCAGATTCACTGTCAGTCAATCAGAGACTGTACGCCCCTAGATTCACTTCTATGAAACAGAGACCGTACACCCCAGATTCACTATCTGTGAAACAGAGACTGTACACCCCCTGATGCACCATCAGTGAAATAGAGATCGTACTCACCCTCCTTCACTGACAGTGAAACAGAGACAGTACTCCCCCAGATTCTCTTTCTGCGAAACAGAGACTGTACTCCCCCGGATTCACTGTCGGTGAAACAGAGTCCGTACTCCCCCAGATTCACTGTCTGTGAAACAGAGACCTTACTCACCGAGATTGACTGTCAGTGAAACAGAGACCATACACCCGAGATTCACAGTGAAACGGAGACCGTACTCTCCCAGATACACTGTCAGTCAAACAGAGACTGTACGCTCCTAGATTCACTTTCTATGAACCAGAGACCGTACTCCCCCGGATTCACTGTCAGTGAAACAGAAACCGTACTCCCTCAGATTCACTGTCAGTGAAACGGAGACCGTACTCTCCCAGCTTCACTGTGAGTGAAACCGAGTCCATTGTCCCCCGATTCACTGTTTGTGCAACAGAGACAGTAGTCCCCCAGATTCACTGTCTGTGGAACACAGACGGTTCATTCCCAGATTCACTGTCAATGAACGCGAGACAGTACTCCCCCAGATACACTGACAGTGAAATAGAGACCATACTCCCCAAGATTCACTGTCCGTGAAACAGAGACAGTTGTGCCCCAGATTCACTGTCAATGAAACAGAGACAGTACTTCCGCAGATTCACTGTCAGTGAATCAGAGACCGTACTCACACAGATTGACTGTCAGTGAAACAGAGACCGTACTCACACAGATTGACTGTCAGTGAAACAGAGATCGTACTCGCCCAGATTCACTGTCAGTGAAAGAGAAAACGCCATCCCCCAGATTCACTGTCAGTGAAACAGAAACGGTACTCCCCCAGATTCACTGACAGTGAAACAGAGACCATACTCCCCCAGATTCACTGTCAGTGAAAGAGAAAACGCCATCCCCCAGATTCACTGTCAGTGAAACAGAAACGGTACTCCCCCAGATTCACTGTCTACGGAACAGAGACCGTACTCCCCCGGATTCACTGTCAGTGAAACAGAAACCGTAGTCACCCAGATTCACTATCAGTGAAGGAGAGACTGTATGCCCCCTGATGCACCGTCAGTGGAACAGAGTCCGTAGTCCCGCTGATTCACTGTGAGTGAAACAGAGTCCGTAATCCCCCAGATTCACTGTCAGTGGATCAGTGACCCTTGTCTGGCAGTTTCACTGTCCGTGAAGCAGAGACCGTAGACCCCCAGATTCACTAACAGGGAACAGAGATTGTATGGCCCCAGATACACTGTGGGTGAAACAGAGACCGTACACCCCAGATTCACTGTCAGTGAAACAGAGAACGTTCTCACCAGATTCATTGTCAGTGAAACAGAGAACGTACTCTCCCAGATTCACTGTCAGTGAAACAGAAACAGTACACCCCCAGATTCACTGTCTGTGAAACAGAGACCATACACCCGAGATTCAGAGTGAAACAGGGACCGTACTCTCCCAGATTGACTGTCAGTGAAACAGAGACTGTAGTCCCCCTGATTCACTGTCAGTGGAACAGTGACCGTAGTCCTCCAGATTCACTGTCAATGAAACAGAGACAGTATTCCCGCAGATTCACTGTCAGTGAAAAACAGACTGTAATTCCCCAGTTTCACTGTCAGTGAAACAGAGACCGTACTCCCCGAGATTCACTGCCGTTGAAACAGATACCGTACTCCCTCAGATTCACTGTCTGTGAAACAGAGACCATACACCCGACATTCAGAGTGAAACAGAGACCGTACTCTCCCAGATTGACTGTCAGTGAAACAGAGACTGTAGTCCCCCTGATTCACTGTCAGTGGAACAGTGAACGTAGTCCTCCAGATTCACTGTCAATGAAACAGAGACAGTACTTCCGCAGATTCACTGTCAGTGAAACAGAGACAGTACTCTCCCAGATTCACTGTGAGTGAAACAGAGACCGTACTCCCACTGATTCACTGTCAGTGAAACAGTGTCTATACGCCACCAGATTCACTGTCGGTGAAAAAGACATCATACGCCCACAGATTTGCTCTCAGTGAAACAGAGACCTTACTCCCCTAGATTCACTGTCGGTGAAACAGAGACCGTACTCCCACAGATTCGCTCTCAGTGAAACAGAGACCTTACTCCCACTGATTCACTGTCAGTGAAACTGAGACCGTAATCCCCCAGATCCACTGCCGTTGAAACAGAGAGCGTACTCTTCCAGTTTCACTGTCAGTGAAAGAGAGACTGTACGCCCCCTGATGCACCGTCAGTTAAATAGAGATCGTACTCACCCTCCTTCACTGACAGTGAAAGAGAGACAGTACGCCCCCAGATTCACTTTCTGTGAAACAGACACCGTACTCCCCCGGATTCACTGTCCGTGAAACAGAGACCGTAGTCCCCCAGATTCACTGTCAATGAAACAGAGACAGTACTTCCACAGATTCACTGTCAGTGAAACAGAGACCGTACTCACACAGATTGACTGTCAGTGAAACAGAGATCGTATTCGCCCAGATTCACTGTCACTGAAAGAAAAAACGCCATCCCCCAGATTCACTGTCAGTCAATCAGAGACTGTACGTCCCTAGATTCACTGTCTATGAAACAGAGACCGTACACCCCCAGATTCACTGTCAGTGAAACAGAGACCGTACTCCCCCAGATTCACAATCAGTGGAACAGTGCCAGTATTCGCCCAGATTCACTGTCAATGAAACAGAGACCGTACTCCCTCAGGTACACCGTCAATGGATCAGTGACCTTTGACCCCAGATTCACTGTCGGTGAAACAGAGACCGTAGTCCCTCTGATTCACTGTCAGTGGAACAGTGACCATAGTCCTCCAGATTCACTGTCAATGAAACAGAGAACCTACTGCCCAGATTCACTGTCAGTGAAACAGAAATGGTACACCCCCAGATTCACTGTCTGTGAAACAGAGACCATACACCCGAGATTCGAAGTGAAACAGAGACCGTACTCTCCCAGATTGACTGCCAGTTAAACAGAGACTGTAGTCCTCCTGATTCACTGTCAGTGGAACAGTGACCGTAGTCCTCCAGATTCACTGTCAATGAAACAGAGAACCTACTGCCCAGATTCACTGTCAGTGAAACAGAAATGGTACACCCCCAGATTCACTGTCTGTGAAACAGAGACCATACACCCAAGATTCAGAGTGAAACAGAGACCGTACTCTCCCAGATTGACTGTCAGTTAAACAGAGACTGTAGTCCCCCTGATTCACTGTCAGTGGAACAGTGACCGTAGTCCTCCAGATTCACTGTCAATGATACAGAGACAGTATTTCTGCAGATTCACTGTCAGTGAAACACAGACAGTAATTCCACAGTTTCACTGTCAGTGAAACAGAGACCGTACTCCCCGAGATTCACTGCCGTTGAAACAAATACCGTACTCTCCCAGATTGACTGTCAGTGAAACAGAGACAGTAGTCCCCCTGATTCACTGTCAGTGAAACAGAAACCGTTCTCACCCAGATTCACTGTCAGTGAAAGAGAGACTGTACGCCCCCTGATGCACCGTCAGTGAAATTGAGATTGTACTCACACTCCTTCACTGTCAGTGAAACAGAGACAGTACGCCCCCAGATTCACAGTCAGTGAAACAGAGTCCGTAATCCCCCAGATTCACTGTCAGTGGATCAGTGACCCTTGTCCGGCAGTTTCACTGTCCGTGAAGCAGAAACCGTAGTCCCCCAGATTCACTAACAGGGAACAGAGATTGTACGGCCCCAGTTTCACCATCAGTGAAACAGAGACCGTTGTCACTGAGATTGACTGTCAGTGAAACAGTGTCCATTGTCCCCCTGATTCACTGTGAGTGCAACAGAGACCATAGTCCCCCAGATTCACAATCGGTGGAGCACAGACGGTTCTTTCCCAGATTCACTGCCAGAGAAACCGAGACCGTACTCCCCCAGATTCACAATCAGTGGAACAGTGCCAGTATTCGCCCAGATTCACTGTCAATGTAACAGAGACCGTACTCCCTCAGGTACACTGTGAATGGATCAGTGACCGTTGACCCCAGATTCACTGCCGGTGAAACAGAGACCGTAGTCCCTCTGATTCACTGTCAGTGGAACAGTGACCGTAGTCCTCCAGATTCACTGTCAGAGAAACAGAAACGATACTCCCCCAGATTCACTGACAGTGAAACAGAGACCATACACCCCCAGATTCACTGTCAGTGAAAGAGAAAACGCCATCCCCCAGATTCACTGTCAGTCAATCAAAGACTGTACGCCCCTAGATTCACTGTCTATGAAACAGAGACCGTACTCCCCCGGATTCACTGTCAGTGAAACAGAAACCGTTCTCACCCAGATTCACTGTCAGTGAAAGAGAGACTGTACGCCCCCTGATGCACCGTCAGTGAAATTGAGATTGTACGCACACTCCTTCACTGTCAGTGAAACAGAGACAGTACGCCCCCAGATTCACAGTCAGTGAAACAGAGTCCGTAATCCCCCAGATTCACTGTCAGTGGATCAGTGACCCTTGTCCGGCAGTTTCACTGTCCGTGAAGCAGAAACCGTAGTCCCCCAGATTCACTAACAGGGAACAGAGATTGTACGGCCCCAGATTCACCGTCAGTGAAACAGAGACCGTTGTCACTGAGATTGACTGTCAGTGAAACAGTGTCCATTGTCCCCCTGATTCACTGTGAGTGCAACAGAGACCATAGTCCCCCAGATTCACAATCGGTGGAGCACAGACGGTTCTTTCCCAGATTCACTGCCAGAGAAACCGAGACCGTACTCCCCCAGATTCACAATCAGTGGAACAGTGCCAGTATTCACCCAGATTCACTGTCAATGAAACAGAGACCGTAATCCCTCAGGTACACTGTCAATGGATCAGTGACTGTTGACCCCAGATTCACTGCCGGTGAAACAGAGACCGTAGTCCCTCTGATTCACTGTCAGTGGAACAGTGACCGTAGTCCTCCAGATTCACTGTCAATGAAACAGAGAACCTACTCCCCAGATTCACTGTCAGTGAAACAGAAACGGTACACCCCCAGATTCACTGTCTGTGAAACAGAGACCATACACCCGAGAATCAGAGTGAAACAGAGACCGTACTCTCCCAGATTGACAGCTAGTTAAACAGAGTCTGTAGTCCTCCTGATTCACTGTCAGTGGAACAGTGACCATAGTCCTCCAGATTCACTGTCAATGAAACAGAGAACCTACTGCCCAGATTCACTGTCAGTGGAACAGTGACCGTAGTCCTCCAGATTCACTGTCAATGATACAGAGACAGTATTTCCGCAGATTCACTGTCAGTGAAACACAGACAGTAATTCCACAGTTTCACTGTCAGTGAAACAGAGACCGTACTCCCTGAGATTCACTGACATTGAAACAGATACCGTACTCTCCCAGATTCACTGTCTGTGAAACAGAGACCATACACCCAAGATTCAGGGTGAAACAGAGACCGTACTCTCCCAGATTGACTGTCAGTGAAACAGAGACTGTAGTCCCCCTGATTCACTGTCAGTGAAACAGAAACCGTTCTCACCCAGATTCACTGTCAGTGAAAGAGAGACTGTACGCCCCCTGATGCACCGTCAGTGAAATTGAGATTGTACGCACACTCCTTCACTGTCAGTGAAACAGAGACAGTACGCCCCCAGATTCACAGTCAGTGAAACAGAGTCCGTAATCCCCCAGATTCACTGTCAGTGGATCAGTGACCCTTGTCCGGCAGTTTCACTGTCCGTGAAGCAGAAACCGTAGTCCCCCAGATTCACTAACAGGGAACAGAGATTGTACGGCCCCAGATTCACCGTCAGTGAAACAGAGACCGTTGTCACTGAGATTGACTGTCAGTGAAACAGTGTCCATTGTCCCCCTGATTCACTGTGAGTGCAACAGAGACCATAGTCCCCCAGATTCACAATCGGTGGAGCACAGACGGTTCTTTCCCAGATTCACTGCCAGAGAAACCGAGACCGTACTCCCCCAGATTCACAATCAGTGGAACAGTGCCAGTATTCACCCTGATTCACTGTCAATGAAACAGAGACCGTACTCCCTCAGGTACACTGTCAATGGATCAGTGACTGTTGACCCCAGATTCACTGCCGGTGAAACAGAGACCGTAGTCCCTCTGATTCACTGTCAGTGGAACAGTGACCGTAGTCCTCCAGATTCACTGTCAATGAAACAGAGAACCTACTCCCCAGATTCACTGTCAGTGAAACAGAAACGGTACACCCCCAGATTCACTGTCTGTGAAACAGAGACCATACACCCGAGAATCAGAGTGAAACAGAGACCGTACTCTCCCAGATTGACAGCTAGTTAAACAGAGTCTGTAGTCCTCCTGATTCACTGTCAGTGGAACAGTGACCATAGTCCTCCAGATTCACTGTCAATGAAACAGAGAACCTACTGCCCAGATTCACTGTCAGTGGAACAGTGACCGTAGTCCTCCAGATTCACTGTCAATGATACAGAGACAGTATTTCCGCAGATTCACTGTCAGTGAAACACAGACAGTAATTCCACAGTTTCACTGTCAGTGAAACAGAGACCGTACTCCCTGAGATTCACTGACATTGAAACAGATACCGTACTCTCCCAGATTCACTGTCTGTGAAACAGAGACCATACACCCAAGATTCAGGGTGAAACAGAGACCGTACTCTCCCAGATTGACTGTCAGTGAAACAGAGACTGTAGTCCCCCTGATTCACTGTCAGTGAAACAGAAACCGTTCTCACCCAGATTCACTGTCAGTGAAAGAGAGACTGTACGCCCCCTGATGCACCGTCAGTGAAATTGAGATTGTACGCACACTCCTTCACTGTCAGTGAAACAGAGACAGTACGCCCCCAGATTCACAGTCAGTGAAACAGAGTCCGTAATCCCCCAGATTCACTGTCAGTGGATCAGTGACCCTTGTCCGGCAGTTTCACTGTCCGTGAAGCAGAAACCGTAGTCCCCCAGATTCACTAACAGGGAACAGAGATTGTACGGCCCCAGATTCACCGTCAGTGAAACAGAGACCGTTGTCACTGAGATTGACTGTCAGTGAAACAGTGTCCATTGTCCCCCTGATTCACTGTGAGTGCAACAGAGACCATAGTCCCCCAGATTCACAATCGGTGGAGCACAGACGGTTCTTTCCCAGATTCACTGCCAGAGAAACCGAGACCGTACTCCCCCAGATTCACAATCAGTGGAACAGTGCCAGTATTCACCCAGATTCACTGTCAATGAAACAGAGACCGTACTCCCTCAGGTACACTGTCAATGGATCAGTGACTGTTGACCCCAGATTCACTGCCGGTGAAACAGAGACCGTAGTCCCTCTGATTCACTGTCAGTGGAACAGTGACCGTAGTCCTCCAGATTCACTGTCAATGAAACAGAGAACCTACTCCCCAGATTCACTGTCAGTGAAACAGAAACGGTACACCCCCAGATTCACTGTCTGTGAAACAGAGACCATACACCCGAGATTCAGAGTGAAACAGAGACCGTACTCTCCCAGATTGACAGCCAGTTAAACAGAGACTGTAGTCCTCCTGATTCACTGTCAGTGGAACAGTGACCATAGTCCTCCAGATTCACTGTCAATGAAACAGAGAACCTACTGCCCAGATTCACTGTCAGTGGAACAGTGACCGTAGTCCTCCAGATTCACTGTCAATGATACAGAGACAGTATTTCCGCAGATTCACTGTCAGTGAAACACAGACAGTAATTCCACAGTTTCACTGTCAGTGAAACAGAGACCGTACTCCCTGAGATTCACTGACATTGAAACAGATACCGTACTCTCCCAGATTCACTGTCTGTGAAACAGAGACCATACACCCAAGATTCAGGGTGAAACAGAGACTGTACTCTCCCAGATTGACTGTCAGTGAAACAGAGACTGTAGTCCCCCTGATTCACTGTCAGTGAAACAGAAACCGTTCTCACCCAGATTCACTGTCAGTGAAAGAGAGACTGTACGCCCCCTGATGCACCGTCAGTGAAATTGAGATTGTACGCACACTCCTTCACTGTCAGTGAAACAGAGACAGTACGCCCCCAGATTCACAGTCAGTGAAACAGAGTCCGTAATCCCCCAGATTCACTGTCAGTGGATCAGTGACCCTTGTCCGGCAGTTTCACTGTCCGTGAAGCAGAAACCGTAGTCCCCCAGATTCACTAACAGGGAACAGAGATTGTACGGCCCCAGATTCACCGTCAGTGAAACAGAGACCGTTGTCACTGAGATTGACTGTCAGTGAAACAGTGTCCATTGTCCCCCTGATTCACTGTGAGTGCAACAGAGACCATAGTCCCCCAGATTCACAATCGGTGGAGCACAGACGGTTCTTTCCCAGATTCACTGCCAGAGAAACCGAGACCGTACTCCCCCAGATTCACAATCAGTGGAACAGTGCCAGTATTCACCCAGATTCACTGTCAATGAAACAGAGACCGTACTCCCTCAGGTACACTGTCAATGGATCAGTGACTGTTGACCCCAGATTCACTGCCGGTGAAACAGAGACCGTAGTCCCTCTGATTCACTGTCAGTGGAACAGTGACCGTAGTCCTCCAGATTCACTGTCAATGAAACAGAGAACCTACTCCCCAGATTCACTGTCAGTGAAACAGAAACGGTACACCCCCAGATTCACTGTCTGTGAAACAGAGACCATACACCCGAGATTCAGAGTGAAACAGAGACCGTACTCTCCCAGATTGACTGTCAGTGAAACAGAGACTGTAGTCCCCCAGATTCACTGTCAATGAAACAGAGAACCTACTGCCCAGATTCACTGTCAGTGGAACAGTGACCGTAGTCCTCCAGATTCACTGTCAATGATACAGAGACAGTATTTCCGCAGATTCACTGTCAGTGAAACACAGACAGTAATTCCACAGTTTCACTGTCAGTGAAACAGAGACCGTACTCCCTGAGATTCACTGACATTGAAACAGAAACCGTACTCTCCCAGATTCACTGTCTGTGAAACAGAGACCATACACCCAAGATTCAGGGTGAAACAGAGACCGTACTCTCCCAGATTGACTGTCAGTGAAACAGAGACTGTAGTCCCCCTGATTCACTGTCAGTGAAACAGAAACCGTTCTCACCCAGATTCACTGTCAGTGAAAGAGAGACTGTACGCCCCCTGATGCACCGTCAGTGAAATTGAGATTGTACGCACACTCCTTCACTGTCAGTGAAACAGAGACAGTACGCCCCCAGATTCACAGTCAGTGAAACAGAGTCCGTAATCCCCCAGATTCACTGTCAGTGGATCAGTGACCCTTGTCCGGCAGTTTCACTGTCCGTGAAGCAGAAACCGTAGTCCCCCAGATTCACTAACAGGGAACAGAGATTGTACGGCCCCAGATTCACCGTCAGTGAAACAGAGACCGTTGTCACTGAGATTGACTGTCAGTGAAACAGTGTCCATTGTCCCCCTGATTCACTGTGAGTGCAACAGAGACCATAGTCCCCCAGATTCACAATCGGTGGAGCACAGACGGTTCTTTCCCAGATTCACTGCCAGAGAAACCGAGACCGTACTCCCCCAGATTCACAATCAGTGGAACAGTGCCAGTATTCACCCAGATTCACTGTCAATGAAACAGAGACCGTACTCCCTCAGGTACACTGTCAATGGATCAGTGACTGTTGACCCCAGATTCACTGCCGGTGAAACAGAGACCGTAGTCCCTCTGATTCACTGTCAGTGGAACAGTGACCGTAGTCCTCCAGATTCACTGTCAATGAAACAGAGAACCTACTCCCCAGATTCACTGTCAGTGAAACAGAAACGGTACACCCCCAGATTCACTGTCTGTGAAACAGAGACCATACACCCGAGAATCAGAGTGAAACAGAGACCGTACTCTCCCAGATTGACAGCTAGTTAAACAGAGTCTGTAGTCCTCCTGATTCACTGTCAGTGGAACAGTGACCATAGTCCTCCAGATTCACTGTCAATGAAACAGAGAACCTACTGCCCAGATTCACTGTCAGTGGAACAGTGACCGTAGTCCTCCAGATTCACTGTCAATGATACAGAGACAGTATTTCCGCAGATTCACTGTCAGTGAAACACAGACAGTAATTCCACAGTTTCACTGTCAGTGAAACAGAGACCGTACTCCCTGAGATTCACTGACATTGAAACAGATACCGTACTCTCCCAGATTCACTGTCTGTGAAACAGAGACCATACACCCAAGATTCAGGGTGAAACAGAGACCGTACTCTCCCAGATTGACTGTCAGTGAAACAGAGACTGTAGTCCCCCTGATTCACTGTCAGTGAAACAGAAACCGTTCTCACCCAGATTCACTGTCAGTGAAAGAGAGACTGTACGCCCCCTGATGCACCGTCAGTGAAATTGAGATTGTACGCACACTCCTTCACTGTCAGTGAAACAGAGACAGTACGCCCCCAGATTCACAGTCAGTGAAACAGAGTCCGTAATCCCCCAGATTCACTGTCAGTGGATCAGTGACCCTTGTCCGGCAGTTTCACTGTCCGTGAAGCAGAAACCGTAGTCCCCCAGATTCACTAACAGGGAACAGAGATTGTACGGCCCCAGATTCACCGTCAGTGAAACAGAGACCGTTGTCACTGAGATTGACTGTCAGTGAAACAGTGTCCATTGTCCCCCTGATTCACTGTGAGTGCAACAGAGACCATAGTCCCCCAGATTCACAATCGGTGGAGCACAGACGGTTCTTTCCCAGATTCACTGCCAGAGAAACCGAGACCGTACTCCCCCAGATTCACAATCAGTGGAACAGTGCCAGTATTCACCCAGATTCACTGTCAATGAAACAGAGACCGTACTCCCTCAGGTACACTGTCAATGGATCAGTGACTGTTGACCCCAGATTCACTGCCGGTGAAACAGAGACCGTAGTCCCTCTGATTCACTGTCAGTGGAACAGTGACCGTAGTCCTCCAGATTCACTGTCAATGAAACAGAGAACCTACTCCCCAGATTCACTGTCAGTGAAACAGAAACGGTACACCCCCAGATTCACTGTCTGTGAAACAGAGACCATACACCCGAGATTCAGAGTGAAACAGAGACCGTACTCTCCCAGATTGACTGTCAGTGAAACAGAGACTGTAGTCCCCCAGATTCACTGTCAATGAAACAGAGAACCTACTGCCCAGATTCACTGTCAGTGGAACAGTGACCGTAGTCCTCCAGATTCACTGTCAATGATACAGAGACAGTATTTCCGCAGATTCACTGTCAGTGAAACACAGACAGTAATTCCACAGTTTCACTGTCAGTGAAACAGAGACCGTACTCCCTGAGATTCACTGACATTGAAACAGAAACCGTACTCTCCCAGATTCACTGTCTGTGAAACAGAGACCATACACCCAAGATTCAGGGTGAAACAGAGACCGTACTCTCCCAGATTGACTGTCAGTGAAACAGAGACTGTAGTCCCCCTGATTCACTGTCAGTGAAACAGAAACCGTTCTCACCCAGATTCACTGTCAGTGAAAGAGAGACTGTACGCCCCCTGATGCACCATCAGTGTAATTGAGATTGTACTCACACTCCTTCACTGTCAGTGAAACAGAGTCCGTAATCCCCCAGATTCACTGTCAGTGGATCAGTGACCCTTGTCCGGCAGTTTCACTGTCCGTGAAGCAGAAACCGTAGTCCCCCAGATTCACTAACAGGGAACAGAGATTGTACGGCCCCAGATTCACCGTCAGTGAAACAGAGACCGTTGTCACTAAGATTGACTGTCAGTGAAACAGTGTCCATTGTCCCCCTGATTCACTGTGAGTGCAACAGAGACCATAGTCCCCCAGATTCACAATCGGTGGAGCACAGACGGTTCTTTCCCAGATTCACTGCCAGAGAAACCGAGACCGTACTCCCCCAGATTCACAATCAGTGGAACAGTGATAGTATTCGCCCAGATTCACTGTCAATGAAACAGAGACCGTACTCCCTCAGGTGCACTGTCAATGGATCAGTGACCGTTGACGCCAGATTCACTGCCGGTGAAACAGAGACCGTAGTCCCTCTGATTCACTGTCAGTGGAACAGTGACCATAGTCCTCCAGATTCACTGTCAATGAGACAGAGAACGTACTCCCCAGATTCACTGTCAGTGAAACAGAAACGGTACACCCCCAGATTCACTGTCTGTGAAACAGAGACCATACACCCGAGATTCAGAGTGAAACAGAGACCGTACTCTCCCAGATTGACTGTCAGTTAACCAGAGACTGTAGTCCCCCTGATGCACCATCAGTGAAATAGAGATCGTACTCACACTCCTTCACTGTCAGTGAAACAGAGACAGTACGCCCCCAGATTCACTTTCTGTGAAACAGAGACTGTACTACCCCGGATTCACTGTGAATGAAACAGAGTCCGTAGTCCCGCTGATTCACTGTGAGTGAAACAGAGTCCGTAATCCCCCAGATTCACTGTGTGTGAAACAGAGTCCGTAATCTCCCAGATTCACTGTCAGTGGATCAGTGACCGTTGTCCCGCAGTTTCACTGTCCGTGAAGCAGAGACCGTAGACCCCAGATTCACTAACGGGGAACAGAGATTGTACGGCCCCAGATTCACCATCCGTGAAACAGTGACCGTAGTCACTGAGATTGACTATCAGTGAAACAGAAACCATAATCCCCCTGATTCACTGTCAGTGAAACAGAGAACGTACTCACCAGATTCACTGTCAGTGAAACAGAGACCGTAGTCACCGAGATTGACTGTCAGTGAAACTGAGACCGTAGTACCCGAGATTCACTGTCAGTGAAACAGACACCGTTCTCCCCGAGATTCACTGTCATTTGAAACAGAGACCGTACTCCCCAGATTCACTGTCAGTGAAAGAGAGACCGTACTCCCCAGATTCACTGTCAGTGAAACAGAGACCGTACTCTCCCAGATTCACTGTCAGTGAAACTGAGTCCATTGTCCCCCTGATTCACTGTGAGTGCAACAGAGACCATAGTCCCCCAGATTCACAGTCGGTGGAACACAGACGGTTCTTTCCCAGATTCACTGCCAGAGAAACCGAGACGGTACTCCCCCAGATTCACATTCAGTGGAACAGTGCCAGTATTCGCCCAGACTCACTGTCAATGAAACAGAGAACGTACTCCCTCAGGTACACTGTCAATGGATCAGTGACCGTTGACCCCAGATTCACTGTCGGTGAAACAGAGACCGTACTCGGACAGATTGACTGTCAGTGAAACAGAGACTGTAGTCCCCCAGATTCACTGTCAATGAAACAGAGAACGTACTCCCCAGATTCACTGTCAGTGAAACAGAGACCATACACCCGAGATTCAGAGTGAAACAGAGACCGTACTCTCCGAGATTGACTGTCAGTTAAACAGAGACTGTAGTCCCCCTGATTCACTGTCAGTGGAACAGTGACCGTAGTCCTCCAGATTCACTGTCAATGATACAGAGACAGTATTTCCGCAGATTCACTGTCAGTGAAACACAGACAGTAATTCCACAGTTTCACTGTCAGTGAAACAGAGACCGTACTCCCCGAGATTCACTGCCGTTGAAACAGATACCGTACTCTCCCAGATTCACTGTCTGTGAAACAGAGACCATACACCCAAGATTCAGAGTGAAACAGAGACCGTACTCTCCCAGATTGACTGTCAGTGAAACAGAGACTGTAGTCCCCCTGATTCACTGTCAGTGAAACAGAAACCGTTCTCACCCAGATTCACTGTCAGTGAAAGAGAGACTGTACGTCCCCTGATGCACCGTCAGTGAAATTGAGATTGTACTCACACTCCTTCACTGTCAGTGAAACAGAGACAGTACGCCCCCAGATTCACAGTCAGTGAAACAGAGTCCGTAATCCCCCAGATTCACTGTCAGTGGATCAGTGACCCTTGTCCGGCAGTTTCACTGTCCGTGAAGCAGAAACCGTAGTCCCCCAGATTCACTAACAGGGAACAGAGATTGTACGGCCCCAGATTCACCGTCAGTGAAACAGAGACCGTTGTCACTGAGATTGACTGTCAGTGAAACAGTGTCCATTGTCCCCCTGATTCACTGTGAGTGCAACAGAGACCATAGTCCTCCAGATTCACAATCGGTGGAGCACAGACGGTTCTTTCCCAGATTCACTGCCAGAGAAACCGAGACCGTACTCCCCCAGATTCACATTCAGTGGAACAGTGCCAGTATTCGCCCAGATTCACTGTCAATGAAACAGAGACCGTACTCTCCCAGTATGACTGTCAGTTAACCAGAGACTGTAGTCCCCCTGATTCACTGTCAGTGGAACAGTGACCGTAGTCCTCCAGATTCACTGTCAATAAAACAGAGACCGTACTCCCCCGGATTCACTGTCAGTGAAACAGAAACCGTTGTCACCCAGATTCACTGTCAGTGAAAGAGAGACTGTACGCCCCCTGATGCACCGTCAGTGAAATTGAGATTGTACTCACACTCCTTCACTGTCAGTGAAACAGAGACAGTACGCCCCCAGATTCACTTTCTGTGAAACAGAGACTGTTCTCCCCCGGATTCACTGTGAATGAAACAGAGTCCGTAGTCCCGCTGATTCACTGTGAGTGAAACAGAGTCCGTAATCCCCCAGATTCACTGTGAGTGAAACAGAGTCCGTAATCTCCCAGATTCACTGTCAGTGGATCAGTGACCGTTGTCCCGCAGTTTCACTGTCCGTGAAGCAGAGACCGTAGACCCCAGATTCACTAACGGGGAATAGAGATTGTACGGCCCCAGATTCACCATCCGTGAAACAATGACCGTAGTCACTGAGATTGACTATCAGTGAAACAGAAACCATACTCCCCCTGATACACTGTCAGTGAAACAGAGAACGTACTCACCAGATTCACTGTCAGTGAAACAGAGACCGTAGTCACTGAGATTGACTGTCAGTGAAACTGAGACCGTAGTACCCGAGATTCACTGTCAGTGAAACAGACACCGTTCTCCCCGAGATTCATTGTCATTGAAACAGAGACCGTACTCCCCAGATTCACTGTCAGTGAAAGAGAGACCGTACTCCCCAGATTCACTGTCAGTGAAACAGAGACCGTACTCTCCCAGATTCACTGTCAGTGAAACTGAGTCCATTGTCCCCCTGATTCACTGTGAGTGCAACAGAGACCATAGTCCCCCAGATTCACAGTCGGTGGAACACAGACGGTTCTTTCCCACATTCACTGCCAGAGAAACCGAGACTGTACTCCCCCAGATTCACATTCAGTGGAACAGTGCCAGTATTCGCCCAGACTCACTGTCAATGAAACAGAGAACGTACTCCCTCAGGTACACTGTCAATGGATCAGTGACCGTTGACCCCAGATTCACTGTCGGTGAAACAGAGACCGTACTCGGACAGATTGACTGTCAGTGAAACAGAGACTGTAGTCCCCCAGATTCACTGTCAATGAAACAGAGAACGTACTCCCCAGATTCACTGTCAGTGAAACAGAGACCATACACCCGAGATTCAGAGTGAAACAGAGACCGTACTCTCCGAGATTGACTGTCAGTTAAACAGAGACTGTAGTCCCCCTGATTCACTGTCAGTGGAACAGTGACCGTAGTCCTCCAGATTCACTGTCAATGATACAGAGACAGTATTTCCGCAGATTCACTGTCAGTGAAACACAGACAGTAATTCCACAGTTTCACTGTCAGTGAAACAGAGACCGTACTCCCCGAGATTCACTGCCGTTGAAACAGATACCGTACTCTCCCAGATTCACTGTCTGTGAAACAGAGACCATACACCCAAGATACAGAGTGAAACAGAGACCGTACTCTCCTAGATTGACTGTCAGTGAAACAGAGACTGTAGTCCCCCTGATTCACTGTCAGTGAAACAGAAACCGTTCTCACCCAGATTCACTGTCAGTGAAAGAGAGACTGTACGTCCCCTGATGCACCGTCAGTGAAATTGAGATTGTACTCACACTCCTTCACTGTCAGTGAAACAGAGACAGTACGCCCCCAGATTCACAGTCAGTGAAACAGAGTCCGTAATCCCCCAGATTCACTGTCAGTGGATCAGTGACCCTTGTCCGGCAGTATCACTGTCCGTGAAGCAGAAACCGTAGTCCCCCAGATTCACTAACATGGAACAGAGATTGTACGGCCCCAGATTCACCGTCAGTGAAACAGAAACCGTTGTCACTGAGATTGACTGTCAGTGAAACAGTGTCCATTGTCCCCCGGATTCACTGTGAGTGCAACAGAGACCACAGTCCCCCAGATTCACAATCGGTGGAGCACAGACGGTTCATTCCCAGATTCACTGCCAGAGAAACCGAGACCGTACTCCCCCAGATTCACAATCAGTGGAACAGTGCCAGTATTCGCCCAGATTCACTGTCAATGAAACAGAGACCGTACTCCCTCAGGTACACCGTCAATGGATCAGGGACCGTTGACCCCAGATTCACTGTCGGTGAAACAGAGACCGTAGTCCCTCTGATTCACTGTCAGTGGAACAGTGACCATAGTCCTCCAGATTCACTGTCAATGAAACAGAGAACCTACTGCCCAGATTCACTGTCAGTGAAACAGAAATGGTACACCACCAGATTCACTGTCTGTGAAACTGAGACCATACACCCGAGATTCGAAGTGAAACAGAGACCGTACTCTCCCAGATTGACTGCCAGTTAAACAGAGACTGTAGTCCTCCTGATTCACTGTCAGTGGAACAGTGACCGTAGTCCTCCAGATTCACTGTCAATGAAACAGAAAACCTACTGCCCAGATTCACTGTCAGTGAAACAGAAATGGTACACCCCCAGATTATCTGTCTGTGAAACAGAGACCATACACCCAAGATTCAGAGTGAAACAGAGACCGTACTCTCCCAGATTGACTGTCAGTTAAACAGAGACTGTAGTCCCCCTGATTCACTGTCAGTGGAACAGTGACCGTAGTCCTCCAGATTCACTGTCAATGATACAGAGACAGTATTTCTGCAGATTCACTGTCAGTGAAACACAGACAGTAATTCCACAGTTTCACTGTCAGTGAAACAGAGACCGTACTCCCCGAGATTCACTGCCGTTGAAACAGATACCGTACTCTCCCAGATTCACTGTCTGTGAAACAGAGACCATACACCCAAGATTCAGAGTGAAACAGAGACTGTACTCTCCCAGATTGACTGTCAGTGAAACAGAGACTGTAGTCCCCCTGATTCACTGTCAGTGAAACAGAAACCGTTCTCACCCAGATTCACTGTCAGTGAAAGAGAGACTGTACGCCCCCTGATGCACCGTCAGTGAAATTGAGATTGTACTCACACTCCTTCACTGTCAGTGAAACAGAGACAGTACGCCCCCAGATTCACAGTCAGTGAAACAGAGTCCGTAATCCCCCAGATTCACAATCAGTGGAACAGTGATAGTATTCGCCCAGATTCACTGTCAATGAAACAGAGACCGTACTCCCTCAGGTACACTGTCAATGGATCAGTGACCGTTGACGCCAGATTCACTGCCGGTGAAACAGAGACCGTAGTCCCTCTGATTCACTGTCAGTGGAACAGTGACCATAGTCCTCCAGATTCACTGTCAATGAGACAGAGAACGTACTCCCCAGATTCACTGTCAGTGAAACAGAAACGGTACACCCCCAGATTCACTGTCTGTGAAACAGAGACCATACACCCGAGATTCAGAGTGAAACAGAGACCGTACTCTCCCAGATTGACTGTCAGTTAACCAGAGACTGTAGTCCCCCTGATGCACCATCAGTGAAATAGAGATCGTACTCACACTCCTTCACTGTCAGTGAAACAGAGACAGTACGCCCCCAGATTCACTTTCTGTGAAACAGAGACTGTACTCCCCCGGATTCACTGTGAATGAAACAGAGTCCGTAGTCCCGCTGATTCACTGTGAGTGAAACAGAGTCCGTAATCCCCCAGATTCACTGTGTGTGAAACAGAGTCCGTAATCTCCCAGATTCACTGTCAGTGGATCAGTGACCGTTGTCCCGCAGTTTCACTGTCCGTGAAGCAGAGACCGTAGACCCCAGATTCACTAACGGGGAACAGAGATTGTACGGCCCCAGATTCACCATCCGTGAAACAGTGACCGTAGTCACTGAGATTGACTATCAGTGAAACAGAAACCATACTCCCCCTGATTCACTGTCAGTGAAACAGAGAACGTACTCACCAGATTCACTGTCAGTGAAACAGAGACCGTAGTCACCGAGATTGACTGTCAGTGAAACTGAGACCGTAGTACCCGAGATTCACTGTCAGTGAAACAGACACCGTTCTCCCCGAGATTCACTGTCATTTGAAACAGAGACCGTACTCCCCAGATTCACTGTCAGTGAAAGAGAGACCGTACTCCCCAGATTCACTGTCAGTGAAACAGAGACCGTACTCTCCCAGATTCACTGTCAGTGAAACTGAGTCCATTGTCCCCCTGATTCACTGTGAGTGCAACAGAGACCATAGTCCCCCAGATTCACAGTCGGTGGAACACAGACGGTTCTTTCCCAGATTCACTGCCAGAGAAACCGAGACTGTACTCCCCCAGATTCACATTCAGTGGAACAGTGCCAGTATTCGCCCAGACTCACTGTCAATGAAACAGAGAACGTACTCCCTCAGGTACACTGTCAATGGATCAGTGACCGTTGACCCCAGATTCACTGTCGGTGAAACAGAGACCGTACTCGGACAGATTGACTGTCAGTGAAACAGAGACTGTAGTCCCCCAGATTCACTGTCAATGAAACAGAGAACGTACTCCCCAGATTCACTGTCAGTGAAACAGAGACCATACACCCGAGATTCAGAGTGAAACAGAGACCGTACTCCCCGAGATTCACTGCCGTTGAAACAGATACCGTACTCTCCCAGATTCACTGTCTGTGAAACAGAGACCATACACCCAAGATTCAGAGTGAAACAGAGACCGTACTCTCCCAGATTGACTGTCAGTGAAACAGAGACTGTAGTCCCCCTGATTCACTGTCAGTGAAACAGAAACCGTTCTCACCCAGATTCACTGTCAGTGAAAGAGAGACTGTACGTCCCCTGATGCACCGTCAGTGAAATTGAGATTGTACTCACACTCCTTCACTGTCAGTGAAACAGAGACAGTACGCCCCCAGATTCACAGTCAGTGAAACAGAGTCCGTAATCCCCCAGATTCACTGTCAGTGGATCAGTGACCCTTGTCCGGCAGTTTCACTGTCCGTGAAGCAGAAACCGTAGTCCCCCAGATTCACTAACAGGGAACAGAGATTGTACGGCCCCAGATTCACCGTCAGTGAAACAGAGACCGTTTTCACTGAGATTGACTGTCAGTGAAACAGTGTCCATTGTCCCCCTGATTCACTGTGAGTGCAACAGAGACCATAGTCCTCCAGATTCACAATCGGTGGAGCACAGACGGTTCTTTCCCAGATTCACTGCCAGAGAAACCGAGACCGTACTCCCCCAGATTCACATTCAGTGGAACAGTGCCAGTATTCGCCCAGATTCACTGTCAATGAAACAGAGACCGTACTCTCCCAGATTGACTGTCAGTTAACCAGAGACTGTAGTCCCCCTGATTCACTGTCAGTGGAACAGTGACCGTAGTCCTCCAGATTCACTGTCAATAAAACAGAGACCGTACTCCCCCGGATTCACTGTCAGTGAAACAGAAACCGTTGTCACCCAGATTCACTGTCAGTGAAAGAGAGACTGTACGCCCCCTGATGCACCGTCAGTGAAATTGAGATTGTACTCACACTCCTTCACTGTCAGTGAAACAGAGACAGTACGCCCCCAGATTCACTTTCTGTGAAACAGAGACTGTTCTCCCCCGGATTCACTGTGAATGAAACAGAGTCCGTAGTCCCGCTGATTCACTGTGAGTGAAACAGAGTCCGTAATCCCCCAGATTCACTGTGAGTGAAACAGAGTCCGTAATCTCCCAGATTCACTGTCAGTGGATCAGTGACCGTTGTCCCGCAGTTTCACTGTCCGTGAAGCAGAGACCGTAGACCCCAGATTCACTAACGGGGAATAGAGATTGTACGGCCCCAGATTCACCATCCGTGAAACAATGACCGTAGTCACTGAGATTGACTATCAGTGAAACAGAAACCATACTCCCCCTGATACACTGTCAGTGAAACAGAGAACGTACTCACCAGATTCACTGTCAGTGAAACAGAGACCGTAGTCACCGAGATTGACTGTCAGTGAAACTGAGACCGTAGTACCCGAGATTCACTGTCAGTGAAACAGACACCGTTCTCCCCGAGATTCATTGTCATTGAAACAGAGACCGTACTCCCCAGATTCACTGTCAGTGAAAGAGAGACCGTACTCCCCAGATTCACTGTCAGTGAAACAGAGACCGTACTCTCCCAGATTCACTGTCAGTGAAACTGAGTCCATTGTCCCCCTGATTCACTGTGAGTGCAACAGAGACCATAGTCCCCCAGATTCACAGTCGGTGGAACACAGACGGTTCTTTCCCACATTCACTGCCAGAGAAACCGAGACTGTACTCCCCCAGATTCACATTCAGTGGAACAGTGCCAGTATTCGCCCAGACTCACTGTCAATGAAACAGAGAACGTACTCCCTCAGGTACACTGTCAATGGATCAGTGACCGTTGACCCCAGATTCACTGTCGGTGAAACAGAGACCGTACTCGGACAGATTGACTGTCAGTGAAACAGAGACTGTAGTCCCCCAGATTCACTGTCAATGAAACAGAGAACGTACTCCCCAGATTCACTGTCAGTGAAACAGAGACCATACACCCGAGATTCAGAGTGAAACAGAGACCGTACTCTCCGAGATTGACTGTCAGTTAAACAGAGACTGTAGTCCCCCTGATTCACTGTCAGTGGAACAGTGACCGTAGTCCTCCAGATTCACTGTCAATGATACAGAGACAGTATTTCCGCAGATTCACTGTCAGTGAAACACAGACAGTAATTCCACAGTTTCACTGTCAGTGAAACAGAGACCGTACTCCCCGAGATTCACTGCCGTTGAAACAGATACCGTACTCTCCCAGATTCACTGTCTGTGAAACAGAGACCATACACCCAAGATACAGAGTGAAACAGAGACCGTACTCTCCTAGATTGACTGTCAGTGAAACAGAGACTGTAGTCCCCCTGATTCACTGTCAGTGAAACAGAAACCGTTCTCACCCAGATTCACTGTCAGTGAAAGAGAGACTGTACGTCCCCTGATGCACCGTCAGTGAAATTGAGATTGTACTCACACTCCTTCACTGTCAGTGAAACAGAGACAGTACGCCCCCAGATTCACAGTCAGTGAAACAGAGTCCGTAATCCCCCAGATTCACTGTCAGTGGATCAGTGACCCTTGTCCGGCAGTATCACTGTCCGTGAAGCAGAAACCGTAGTCCCCCAGATTCACTAACAGGGAACAGAGATTGTACGGCCCCAGATTCACCGTCAGTGAAACAGAAACCGTTGTCACTGAGATTGACTGTCAGTGAAACAGTGTCCATTGTCCCCCGGATTCACTGTGAGTGCAACAGAGACCACAGTCCCCCAGATTCACAATCGGTGGAGCACAGACGGTTCATTCCCAGATTCACTGCCAGAGAAACCGAGACCGTACTCCCCCAGATTCACAATCAGTGGAACAGTGCCAGTATTCGCCCAGATTCACTGTCAATGAAACAGAGACCGTACTCCCTCAGGTACACCGTCAATGGATCAGGGACCGTTGACCCCAGATTCACTGTCGGTGAAACAGAGACCGTAGTCCCTCTGATTCACTGTCAGTGGAACAGTGACCATAGTCCTCCAGATTCACTGTCAATGAAACAGAGAACCTACTGCCCAGATTCACTGTCAGTGAAACAGAAATGGTACACCACCAGATTCACTGTCTGTGAAACAGAGACCATACACCCGAGATTCGAAGTGAAACAGAGACCGTACTCTCCCAGATTGACTGCCAGTTAAACAGAGACTGTAGTCCTCCTGATTCACTGTCAGTGGAACAGTGACCGTAGTCCTCCAGATTCACTGTCAATGAAACAGAAAACCTACTGCCCAGATTCACTGTCAGTGAAACAGAAATGGTACACCCCCAGATTCACTGTCTGTGAAACAGAGACCATACACCCAAGATTCAGAGTGAAACAGAGACCGTACTCTCCCAGATTGACTGTCAGTTAAACAGAGACTGTAGTCCCCCTGATTCACTGTCAGTGGAACAGTGACCGTAGTCCTCCAGATTCACTGTCAATGATACAGAGACAGTATTTCTGCAGATTCACTGTCAGTGAAACACAGACAGTAATTCCACAGTTTCACTGTCAGTGAAACAGAGACCGTACTCCCCGAGATTCACTGCCGTTGAAACAGATACCGTACTCTCCCAGATTCACTGTCTGTGAAACAGAGACCATACACCCAAGATTCAGAGTGAAACAGAGACTGTACTCTCCCAGATTGACTGTCAGTGAAACAGAGACTGTAGTCCCCCTGATTCACTGTCAGTGAAACAGAAACCGTTCTCACCCAGATTCACTGTCAGTGAAAGAGAGACTGTACGCCCCCTGATGCACCGTCAGTGAAATTGAGATTGTACTCACACTCCTTCACTGTCAGTGAAACAGAGACAGTACGCCCCCAGATTCACAGTCAGTGAAACAGAGTCCGTAATCCCCCAGATTCACTGTCAGTGGATCAGTGACCCTTGTCCGGCAGTTTCACTGTCCGTGAAGCAGAAACCGTAGTCCCCCAGATTCACTAACAGGGAACAGAGATTGTACGGCCCCAGTTTCACCATCAGTGAAACAGAGACCGTTGTCACTGAGATTGACTGTCAGTGAAACAGTGTCCATTGTCCCCCTGATTCACTGTGAGTGCAACAGAGACCATAGTCCCCCAGATTCACAATCGGTGGAGCACAGACGGTTCTTTCCCAGATTCACTGCCAGAGAAACCGAGACCGTACTCCCCCAGATTCACATTCAGTGGAACAGTGCCAGTATTCGCCCAGAATCACTGTCAATGAAACAGAGACCGTACTCTCCCAGATTGACTGTCAGTTAACCAGAGACTGTAGTCCCCCTGATTCACTGTCAGTGGAACAGTGACCGTAGTCCTCCAGATTCACTGTCAATAAAACAGAGACCGTACTCCCCCGGATTCACTGTCAGTGAAACAGAAACCGTTCTCACCCAGATTCACTGTCAGTGAAAGAGAGACTGTACGCCCCCTGATGCACCGTCAGTGAAATTGAGATTGTACTCACACTCCTTCACTGTCAGTGAAACAGAGACAGTACGCCCCCAGATTCACTTTCTGTGAAACAGAGACTGTACTCCCCCGGATTCACTGTGAATGAAACAGAGTCCGTAGTCCCGCTGATTCACTGTGAGTGAAACAGAGTCCGTAATCCCCCAGATTCACTGTCAGTGAAACAGAGTCCGTAATCTCCCAGATTCACTGTCAGTGGATCAGTGACCGTTGTCCCGCAGTTTCACTGTCCGTGAAGCAGAGACCGTAGACCCCAGATTCACTAACGGGGAAAAGAGATTGTACGGCCCCAGATTCACAATCCGTGAAACAGTGACCGTAGTCACTGAGATTGACTATCAGTGAAACAGAAACCATACTCCCCCTGATTCACTGTCAGTGAAACAGAGAACGTACTCACCAGATTCACTGTCAGTGAAACAGAGACCGTAGTCACCGAGATTGACTGTCAGTGAAACTGAGACCGTAGTACCCGAGATTCACTGTCAGTGAAACAGACACCGTTCTCCCCGAGATTCATTGTCATTGAAACAGAGACCGTACTCCCCAGATTCACTGTCAGTGAAAGAGAGACCGTACTCCCCAGAATCACTGTCAGTGAAACAGAGACCGTACTCTCCCAGATTCACTGTCAGTGAAACTGAGTCCATTGTCCCCCTGATTCACTGTGAGTGCAACAGAGACCATAGTCCCCCAGATTCACAGTCGGTGGAACACAGACGGTTCTTTCCCACATTCACTGCCAGAGAAACCGAGACTGTACTCCCCCAGATTCACATTCAGTGGAACAGTGCCAGTATTCGCCCAGACTCACTGTCAATGAAACAGAGAACGTACTCCCTCAGGTACACTGTCAATGGATCAGTGACCGTTGACCCCAGATTCACTGTCGGTGAAACAGAGACCGTACTCGGACAGATTGACTGTCAGTGAAACAGAGACTGTAGTCCCCCAGATTCACTGTCAATGAAACAGAGACCGTAGTCCCTCTGATTCACTGTCAGTGGAACAGTGACCATAGTCCTCCAGATTCACTGTCAATGAAACAGAGAACCTACTGCCCAGATTCACTGTCAGTGAAACAGAAATGGTACACCCCCAGATTCACTGTCTGTGAAACAGAGACCATACACCCGAGATTCGAAGTGAAACAGAGACCGTACTCTCCCAGATTGACTGCCAGTTAAACAGAGACTGTAGTCCTCCTGATTCACTGTCAGTGGAACAGTGACCGTAGTCCTCCAGATTCACTGTCAATGAAACAGAGAACCTACTGCCCAGATTCACTGTCAGTGAAACAGAAATGGTACACCCCCAGATTCACTGTCTGTGAAACAGAGACCATACACCCAAGATTCAGAGTGAAACAGAGACCGTACTCTCCCAGATTGACTGTCAGTTAAACAGAGACTGTAGTCCCCCTGATTCACTGTCAGTGGAACAGTGACCGTAGTCCTCCAGATTCACTGTCAATGATACAGAGACATTATTTCTGCAGATTCACTGTCAGTGAAACACAGACAGTAATTCCACAGTTTCACTGTCAGTGAAACAGAGACCGTACTCCCCGAGATTCACTGCCGTTGAAACAGATACCGTACTCTCCCAGATTCACTGTCTGTGAAACAGAGACCATACACCCAAGATTCAGAGTGAAACAGAGACTGTACTCTCCCAGATTGACTGTCAGTGAAACAGAGACTGTAGACCCCCTGATTCACTGTCAGTGAAACAGAAACCGTTCTCACCCAGATTCACTGTCAGTGAAAGAGAGACGGTACGCCCCCTGATGCACCGTCAGTGAAATTGAGATTGTACTCACACTCCTTCACTGACAGTGAAACAGAGACAGTACGCCCCCAGATTCACAGTCAGTGAAACAGAGTCCGTAATCCCCCAGATTCACTGTCAGTGGATCAGTGACCCTTGTCCGGCAGTTTCACTGTCCGTGAAGCAGAAACCGTAGTCCCCCAGATTCACTAACAGGGAACAGAGATTGTACGGCCCCAGTTTCACCATCAGTGAAACAGAGACCGTTGTCACTGAGATTGACTGTCAGTGAAACAGGGTCCATTGTCCCCCTGATTCACTGTGAGTGCAACAGAGACCATAGTCCCCCAGATTCACAATCGGTGGAGCACAGACGGTTCTTTCCCAGATTCACTGCCAGAGAAACCGAGACCGTACTCCCCCAGATTCACAATCAGTGGAACAGTGCCAGTATTCGCCCAGATTCACTGTCAATGAAACAGAGACCGTACTCCCTCAGGTACACTGTGAATGGATCAGTGACCGTTGACGCCAGATTCACTGCCGGTGAAACAGAGACCGTAGTCCCTCTGATTCACTGTCAGTGGAACAGTGACCGTAGTCCTCCAGATTCACTGTCAGAGAAACAGAAACGATACTCCCCCAGATTCACTGACAGTGAAACAGAGACCATACTCCCCCAGATTCACTGTCAGTGAAAGAGAAAACGCCATCCCCCAGATTCACTGTCAGTCAATCAAAGACTATACGCCCCTAGATTCACTGTCTATGAAACAGAGACCGTACTCCCCCGGATTCACTGTCAGTGAAACAGAAACCGTTCTCACCCAGATTCACTGTCAGTGAAAGAGAGACTGTACGCCCCCTGATGCACCGTCAGTGAAATTGAGATTGTACGCACACTCCTTCACTGTCAGTGAAACAGAGACAGTACGCCCCCAGATTCACAGTCAGTGAAACAGAGTCCGTAATCCCCCAGATTCACTGTCAGTGGATCAGTGACCCTTGTCCGGCAGTTTCACTGTCCGTTAAACAGAAACCGTAGTCCCCCAGATTCACTAACAGGGAACAGAGATTGTACGGCCCCAGATTCACCGTCAGTGAAACAGAGATCGTTGTCACTGAGATTGACTGTCAGTGAAACAGTGTCCATTGTCCCCCTGATTCACTGTGAGTGCAACAGAGACCATAGTCCCCCAGATTCACAATCGGTGGAGCACAGACGGTTCTTTCCCAGATTCACTGCCAGAGAAACCGAGACCGTACTCCCCCAGATTCACAATCAGTGGAACAGTGCCAGTATTCACCCAGATTCACTGTCAATGAAACAGAGACCGTACTCCCTCAGGTACACTGTCAATGGATCAGTGACTGTTGACCCCAGATTCACTGCCGGTGAAACAGAGACCGTAGTCCCTCTGATTCACTGTCAGTGGAACAGTGACCGTAGTCCTCCAGATTCACTGTCAATGAAACAGAGAACCTACTCCCCAGATTCACTGTCAGTGAAACAGAAACGGTACACCCCCAGATTCACTGTCTGTGAAACAGAGACCATACACCCGAGATTCAGAGTGAAACAGAGACCGTACTCTCCCAGATTGACAGCCAGTTAAACAGAGACTGTAGTCCTCCTGATTCACTGTCAGTGGAACAGTGACCATAGTCCTCCAGATTCACTGTCAATGAAACAGAGAACCTACTGCCCAGATTCACTGTCAGTGGAACAGTGACCGTAGTCCTCCAGATTCACTGTCAATGATACAGAGACAGTATTTCCGCAGATTCACTGTCAGTGAAACACAGACAGTAATTCCACAGTTTCACTGTCAGTGAAACAGAGACCGTACTCCCTGAGATTCACTGACATTGAAACAGATACCGTACTCTCCCAGATTCACTGTCTGTGAAACAGAGACCATACACCCAAGATTCAGGGTGAAACAGAGACCGTACTCTCCCAGATTGACTGTCAGTGAAACAGAGACTGTAGTCCCCCTGATTCACTGTCAGTGGAACAGTGACCGTAGTCCTCCAGATTCACTGTCATTGAAACAGAGACCGTACTCCCCCGGATTCACTGTCAGTGAAACAGAAACCGTTCTCACCCAGATTCACTGTCAGTGAAAGAGAGACTGTACGCCCCCTGATGCACCGTCAGTGAAATTGAGATTGTACTCACACTCCTTCACTGTCAGTGAAACAGAGACAGTACGCCCCCAGATTCACAGTCAGTGAAACAGAGTCCGTAATCCCCGAGATTCACTGTCAATGGATCAGTGACCGTTGACCCCAGATTCACTGTCGGTGAAACAGAGACCGTACTCACACAGATTGACTGTCAATGAAACAGAGACCGTAGTCCCTCTGATTCACTGTCAGTGGAACTGTGACCATAGTCCTCCAGATTCACTGTCAATGAAACAGAGAACGTACTCCCCAGATTCACTGTCAGTGAAACAGAAACGATACTCCCCCAGATTCACTGACAGTGAAACAGAGACCATACTCCCCCAGATTCACTGTCAGTGAAAGAGAAAACGCCATCCCCCAGATTCACTGTCACTCAATCAAAGACTGTACGCCCCTAGATTCACTGTCTATGAAACAGAGACCGTACTCCCCCGGATTCACTGTCAGTGTAACAGAAACCGTTCTCACCCAGATTCACTGTCAGTGAAAGAGAGACTGTACGCCCCCTGATGCACCGTCAGTGAAATTGAGATTGTACTCACACTCCTTCACTGTCTGTGAAACAGAGACAGTACGCCCCCAGATTCACAATCAGTGAAACAGAGAACGTACTCTCCAAGATTCACTGTGAGTGAAACAGAGTCCGTAATCCCCCAGATTCACTGTCAGTGGATCAGTGACCCTTGTCCGGCAGTTTCACTGTCCGTGAAGCAGAAACCGTAGTCCCCCAGATTCACTAACAGGGAACAGAGATTGTACGGCCCCAGATTCACCGTCAGTGAAACAGAGACCGTTGTCACTGAGATTGACTGTCAGTGAAACAGTGTCCATTGTCCCCCTGATTCACTGTGAGTGCAACAGAGACCATAGTCCCCCAGATTCACAATCGGTGGAGCACAGACGGTTCTTTCCCAGATTCACTGCCAGAGAAACCGAGACCGTACTCCCCCAGATTCACAATCAGTGGAACAGTGATAGTATTCGCCCAGATTCACTGTCAATGAAACAGAGACCGTACTCCCTCAGGTACACTGTCAATGGATCAGTGACCGTTGACCCCAGATTCACTGTCGGTGAAACAGAGACCGTAGTCCCTCTGATTCACTGTCAGTGGAACAGTGACCATAGTCCTCCAGATTCACTGTCAATGAAACAGAGAACCTACTGCCCAGATTCACTGTCAGTGAAACAGAAACGGTACACCCCCAGATTCACTGTCTGTGAAACAGAGACCATACACCCGAGATTCGAAGTGAAACAGAGACCGTACTCTCCCAGATTGACTGCCAGTTAAACAGAGACTGTAGTCCTCCTGATTCACTGTCAGTGGAACAGTGACCATAGTCCTCCAGATTCACTGTCAATGAAACAGAGAACCTACTCCCCAGATTCAGTGTCAGTGAAACAGAAACGGTACACCCCCAGATTCACTGTCTGTGAAAAAGAGACCATACACCCGAGATTCAGAGTGAAACAGAGACCGTACTCTCCCAGATTGACTGTCAGTTAAACAGAGACTGTAGTCCCCCTGATTCACTGTCAGTGGAACAGTGACCGTAGTCCTCCAGATTCACTGTCAATGATACAGAGACAGTATTTCCGCAGATTCACTGTCAGTGAAACACAGACAGTAATTCCACAGTTTCACTGTCAGTGAAACAGAGACCGTACTCCCCGAGATTCACTGCTGTTGAAACAGATACTGTACTCTCCCAGATTCACTGTCTGTGAAACAGAGACCATACACCCAAGATTCAGAGTGAAACAGAGACCGTACTCTCCCAGATTGACTGTCAGTGAAACAGAGACTGTAGTCCCCCTGATTCACTGTCAGTGAAACAGAAACCGTTCTCACCCAGATTCACTGTCAGTGAAAGAGAGACTGTACGCCCCCTGATGCACCGTCAGTGAAATTGAGATTGTACTCACACTCCTTCACTGTCAGTGAAACAGAGACAGTACGCCCCCAGATTCACAGTCAGTGAAACAGAGTCC
This sequence comes from Hemitrygon akajei, assembly GCF_048418815.1. NCBI lineage: Eukaryota > Metazoa > Chordata > Chondrichthyes > Myliobatiformes > Dasyatidae > Hemitrygon > Hemitrygon akajei. Next base: position 88,830,432 of record NC_133128.1, read on the forward strand.
GTAATCCCCCAGATTCACTGTCAGTGGATCAGTGACCCTTGTCCGGCAGTTTCACTGTCCGTGAAGCAGAAACCGTAGTCCCCCAGATTCACTAACAGGGAACAGAGATTGTACGGCCCCAGATTCACCGTCAGTGAAACAGAGACCGTTGTCACTGAGATTGACTGTCAGTGAAACAGTGTCCATTGTCCCCCTGATTCACTGTGAGTGCAACAGAGACCATAGTCCCCCAGATTCACAATCGGTGGAGCACAGACGGTTCTTTCCCAGATTCACTGCCAGAGAAACCGAGACCGTACTCCCCCAGATTCACAATCAGTGGAACAGTGATAGTATTCGCCCAGATTCACTGTCAATGAAACAGAGACCGTACTCCCTCAGGTACACTGTCAATGGATCAGTGACCGTTGACCCCAGATTCACTGCCGGTGAAACAGAGACCGTAGTCCCTCTGATTCACTGTCAGTGGAACAGTGACCATAGTCCTCCAGATTCACTGTCAATGAGACAGAGAACGTACTCCCCAGATTCACTGTCAGTGAAACAGAAACGGTACACCCCCAGATTCACTGTCTGTGAAACAGAGACCATACACCCGAGATTCAGAGTGAAACAGAGACCGTACTCTCCCAGATTGACTGTCAGTTAACCAGAGACTGTAGTCCCCCTGATTCACTGTCAGTGGAACAGTGACCGTAGTCCTCCAGATTCACTGTCAATGAAACAGAGACCGTACTCCCCCGGATTCACTGTCAGTGAAACAGAAACCGTTCTCACCCAGATTCACTGTCAGTGAAAGAGAGACTGTACGCCCCCTGATGCACCGTCAGTGAAATTGAGATTGTACTCACACTCCTTCACTGTCAGTGAAACAGAGACAGTACGCCCCCAGATTCACAGTCAGTGAAACAGAGAACGTACTCTCCCAGATTCACTGTGAGTGAAACAGAGTCCGTAATCCCCCAGATTCACTGTCAGTGGATCAGTGACCCTTGTCCGGCAGTTTCACTGTCCGTGAAGCAGAAACCGTAGTCCCCCAGATTCACTAACAGGGAACAGAGATTGTACGGCCCCAGATTCACCGTCAGTGAAACAGAGACCGTTGTCACTGAGATTGACTGTCAGTGAAACAGTGTCCATTGTCCCCCTGATTCACTGTGAGTGCAACAGAGACCATAGTCCCCCAGATTCACAATCGGTGGAGCACAGACGGTTCTTTCCCAGATTCACTGCCAGAGAAACCGAGACCGTACTCCCCCAGATTCACAATCAGTGGAACAGTGATAGTATTCGCCCAGATTCACTGTCAATGAAACAGAGACCGTACTCCCTCAGGTACACTGTCAGTGGAACAGTGACCATAGTCCTCCAGATTCACTGTCAATCAGACAGAGAACGTACTCCCCAGATTCACTGTCAGTGAAACAGAAACGGTACACCCCCAGATTCACTGTCTGTGAAACAGAGACCATACACCCGAGATTCAGAGTGAAACAGAGACCGTACTCTCCCAGATTGACTGTCAGTTAAACAGAGACTGTAGTCCCCCTGATTCACTGTCAGTGGAACAGTGACCGTAGTCCTCCAGATTCACTGTCAATGAAACAGAGACCGTACTCCCCCGGATTCACTGTCAGTGAAACAGAAACCGTTCTCACCCAGATTCACTGTCAGTGAAAGAGAGACTGTACACCCCCTGATGCACCGTCAGTGAAATTGAGATTGTACTCACACTCCTTCACTGTCAGTGAAACAGAGACAGTACGCCCCCAGATTCACAGTCAGTGAAACAGAGAACGTACTCTCCCAGATTCACTGTGAGTGAAACAGAGTCCGTAATCCCCCAGATTCACTGTCAGTGGATCAGTGACCCTTGTCCGGCAGTTTCACTGTCCGTGAAGCAGAAACCGTAGTCCCCCAGATTCACTAACAGGGAACAGAGATTGTACGGCCCCAGATTCACCGTCAGTGAAACAGAGACCGTTGTCACTGAGATTGAATGTCAGTGAAACACTGTCCATTGTCCCCCTGATTCACTGTGAGTGCAACAGAGACCATAGTCCCCCAGATTCACAATCGGTGGAGCACAGACGGTTCTTTCCCAGATTCACTGCCAGAGAAACCGAGACCGTACTCCCCCAGATTCACAATCAGTGGAACAGTGCCAGTATTCGCCCAGATTCACCGTCAATGAAACAGAGACCGTACTCCCTCAGGTACATTGTCAATGGATCAGTGACCGTTGACCCCAGATTCACTGCCGGTGAAACAGAGACCGTAGTCCCTCTGATTCACTGTCAGTGGAACAGTGACCGTAGTCCTCCAGATTCACTGTCAATGAGACAGAGAACGTACTCCCCAGATTCACCGTCAGTGAAACAGAAACAGTACACCCCCAGATTCACTGTCTGTGAAACAGAGACCATACACCCGAGATTCAGAGTGAAACAGAGACCGTACTCTCCCAGATTGACTGTCAGTGAAACAGAGACTGTAGTCCCTCTGATTCACTGTCAGTGGAACAGTGACCGTAGTCCTCCAGATTCACTGTCAATGAAACAGAGACCGTACTCCCCCGGATTCACTGTCAGTGAAACAGAAACCGTTCTCACCCAGATTCACTGTCAGTGAAAGAGAGACTGTACGCCCCCTGATGCACCGTCAGTGAAATTGAGATTGTACTCACACTCCTTCACTGTCAGTGAAACCGAGACCGTACTCCCCCAGATTCACAATTAGTGGAACAGTTATAGTATTCGCCCAGATTCACTGTCAATGAAACAGAGACCGTACTCCCTCAGGTACACTGTCAATGGATCAGTGACCGTTGACCCCAGATTCACTGTCGGTGAAACAGAGACCGTAGTCCCTCTGTTTCACTGTCAGTGGAACAGTGACCATAGTCCTCCAGATTCACTGTCAATGAGACAGAGAACGTACTCCCCAGATTCACTGTCAGTGAAACAGAAACGGTACACCCCCAGATTCACTGTCTGTGAAACAGAGACCATACACCCGAGATTCAGAGTGAAACAGAGACCGTACTCTCCCAGATTGACTGTCAGTTAAACAGAGACTGTAGTCCCCCTGATTCACTGTCAGTGGAACAGTGACCGCAGTCCTCCAGATTCATTGTCAATGATACAGAGACAGTATTTCCGCAGATTCACTGTCAGTGAAACACAGACAGTAATTCCCCAGTTTCACTGTCAGTGAAACAGAGACCGTACTCCCTGAGATTCACTGCCATTGAAACAGATACCATACTCTGCCAGATTCACTGTCTGTGAAACAGAGACCATACACCCGAGATTCAGAGTGAAACAGAGACCGTACTCTCCCAGATTGACTGTCAGTGAAACAGAGACTGTAGTCCCCCTGATTCACAATCAGTGGAACAGTGCCAGTATACGCCCAGATTCACTGTCAATGAAACAGAGACCGTACTCCCTCTGGTACACTGTCAATGGATTAGTGACCGTTGACCCTAGATTCACTGTCGGTGAAACAGAGACCGTACTCACACAGATTGACTGTCAGTGAAACAGAGACTGTAGTCCCTCTGATTCACTGTCAGTGGAACTGTGACCGTAGTCCTCCAGATTCACTGTCAATGAAACAGAGAACGTACTCCCCAGATTCACTGTCAGTGAAACAGAAACGGTACTCCCCCAGATTCACTGACAGTGAAACAGAGACCATACTCCCCCAGATTCACTTTCATTGAAACAGAGACCATACTCCCCAAGATTCACTGTCAGTGAAAGAGAAAACGACATCCCCCAGATTCACTGTCATTGAAACAGAGACAGTACGCCCCCAGATTCACTGTCAGTGGATCAGTGACCGTTGTCCGGCAGTTTCACTGTCCGTGAAGCAGAAACCGTAGTCCCCCAGATTCACTAACAGGGAACAGAGATTATACAGCCCCAGATTCACCGTCAGTGAAACAGTGACCGTAGTCACTGAGATTGACTGTCAGTGAAACAGAAACCATACTCCCCCTGATTCACTGTCAGTGAAACAGAGAACGTACTCCCCAGATTCACTGTCAGTGAAACAGAGACCGTTCTCCCCCAGATTCACTGTCAGTGAAACTGAGATCGTAGTCACTGAGATTGACTGTCAGTGAAACAGAGTCCATTGTCCCCCTGATTCACTGTGAGTGCAACAGAGACCATAGTCCCCCAGATTCAGAGTTGGTGGAACACAGACAGTTCTTTCCCAGATTCACTGCCAGAGAAACCGAGACTGTACTCCCCCAGATTCACATTCAGTGGAACAGTGCCAGATTTCGCCCAGATTCACTGTCAATGAAACAGAGAACGTACTCCCTCAGGTACACTGTCAATGTATCAGTGACCTTTGACCCCAGATTCACTGTCAGTCAATCAGAGACTGTACGCCCCTAGATTCACTGTCTATGAAACAGAGACTGTACTCCCCCGGATTCACTGTCAGTGAAACAGAAACAGTACTCACCCAGATTCACTGTCAGTGAAAGAGAGACTGTACGCCCCCTGATGCACCGTCAGTGAAATTGAGATTGTACTCACACTCCTTCACGGTCAGTGAAACAGAGACAGTACGCCCCCAGATTCACTGTCAGTGAAACAGAGTCCGTAGTCCCGCTGATTGACTGTGAGTGAAACAGAGTCCGTAATCACCCAGATTCATTGTGAGTGAAACAGAGTCCGTAATCCCCCAGATTCACTGTCAGTGAAACAGAGTCTGTAATCCCCCAGATTCACTGTCAGTGAAACAGAGAACGTACTCCCCAGATTCACTGTCAGTGAAACAGACCGTAGTCACCGAGATTGACTGTCATTGAAACAGAGAACGTACTCCCCAGATTCACTGCCGTTGAAACAGAGACTGCACTCCCCCAGATTCACTGTCTGTGAAACAGAGACCATACACCCGAGATTCACAGTGAAACAGAGACACTACACTCCCAGATTCACTGTCAGTGAAACAGAGTCCATTGTCCCCCTGATTCACTGTGAGTGCAACAGAGACCATAGTCCCCCAGATTCACAGTCGGTGGAACACAGACAGTTCTTTCCCAGATTCACTGCCAGAGAAACCGAGACCGTACTCCCCCAGATTCACATTCAGTGGAACAGTGCCAGTATTCGCCCAGATTCACTGTCAATGAAACAGAGACCGTACTCACACAGGTACACTGTCAATGGATCAGTGACCGTAGACCCCAGATTCACTGTCGTTGAAACAGAGACCGTACTCACACAGATTGACTGTCAGTGAAACAGAAACGGTACTCCCCCAGATTCACTGACAGTAAAACAGAGACCATACTCCCCCAGATTCACTGTCAGTGAAAGATAAAACGCCATCACCCAGATTCACTGTCAGTCAATCAGAGACTGTACGCCCCTAGATTCACTGTCTATGAAACAGAGACCGTACTCCCCCGGATTCACTGTCAGTGAAACAGAAACCGTACTCACACAGATTCACTGTCAGTGAAAGAGAGATCGTAGTCACTGAGATTGACTGTCAGTGAAACAGAAACCATACTCCCCCTGATTCACTGTCAGTGAAACAGAGAACGTACTCAAAAAATTCACTGTCACTGAAACAGAGAACGTACTCTCCCAGATTCACTGTCAGTGAAACAGAAACGGTACTCCCCCAGATTTTCTGCCGTTGAAACAGATACCTTTCTCCCCCAGATTCACTGTCTGTGAAACAGAGACCATACACCCGAGATTCACAGTGAAACAGAGACCGTACTCTCCCAGATTCACTGTCAGTGAAACAGAGTCCATTGTCCCCCTGATTCACTGTGAGTGCAACAGAGACCATAGTCCCCCAGATTCACAATCAGTGGAACAGTGCCAGTATTCGCACAGATTCACTGTCAATGAAATAGAGACAGTACTCCCTCAGGTACACTGTCAATGGATCAGTGACCGTTGACCCCAGATTCACTGTCGGTGAAACAGAGACCGTAGTCCCTCTGATTCACTGTTAGTGGAACAGTGACCATAGTCCTCCAGATTCACTGTCAATGAAACAGAGAACCTACTCCCCAGATTCACTGTCAGTGAAACAGAAACGGTACACCCCCAGATTCACTGTCTGTGAAACAGAGACCATACACCCGAGATTCAGAGTGAAACAGAGACCGTACTCTCCCAGATTGACTGTCAGTTAAACAGAGACTGTAGTCCCCCTGATTCACTGTCAGTGGAACAGTGACCGTAGTCCTCCAGATTCACTGTCAATGAAACAGAGACAGTATTTCCGCAGAATCACTGTCAGTGAAACAGAGACCGTACTCCACCAGAATCACTGGCAGTAAAGCATTGTCAGTACTCGCCCAGATTGACTGTCTGTGAAACAGAGACCGTACTCTCCCAGATTCACTGTCAGTGAAACAGAGACCGTACTCCCCCAGAATCACTGGCAGTAAAGCATTGTCAGTACTCGCCCAGATTGACTGTCAGTGAAACAGAGACTGTAGTCCCCCTGATTCACTGTCAGTGGAACCGTGACCGTAGTCCTCCAGATTCACTGTCAATGAAACAGAGACAGTACTTCCGCAGATTCACTGTCAGTGAAACAGAGACCGTACTCTCCCAGATTCACTGTCAGTGAAACAGTGTCTATACGCCACCAGATTCACTGTCGGTGAAACAGAAAATGTACTAAACAAGATTCACTGTCAGGGAAGCAGAGACAGTACTCCCCCAGATACACTGACAGTGAAACAGAGACAGTTGTGCCCCAGATTCACTGTCAATGAAACAGAGACAGTACTTCCGCAGATTCACTGTCAGTGAATCAGAGACCGTACTCACACAGATTGACTGTCAGTGAAACAGAGACCGTACTCACACAGATTGACTGTCAGTGAAACAGAGATCGTACTCGCCCAGATTCACTGTCAGTGAAAGAGAAAACGCCATCCCCCAGATTCACTGTCAGTGAAACAGAAACGGTACTCCCCCAGATTCACTGACAGTGAAACAGAGACCATACTCCCCCAGATTCACTGTTAGTGAAAGAGAAAACGCCATCCCCCAGATTCACTGTCAGTGAAACAGAAACGGTACTCCCCCAGATTCACTGTCTACGAAACAGAGACCGTACTCCCCCGGATTCACTGTCAGTGAAACAGAAACCGTAGTCACCCAGATTCACTATCAGTGAAGGAGAGACTGTATGCCCCCTGATGCACCGTCAGTGGAACAGAGTCCGTAGTCCCGCTGATTCACTGTGAGTGAAACAGAGTCCGTAATCCCCCAGATTCACTGTCAGTGGATCAGTGACCCTTGTCTGGCAGTTTCACTGTCCGTGAAGCAGAGACCGTAGACCCCCAGATTCACTAACAGGGAACAGAGATTGTATGGCCCCAGATACACTGTCAGTGAAACAGAGAACGTTCTCACCAGATTCATTGTCAGTGAAACAGAGAACGTACTCTCCCAGATTCACTGTCAGTGAAACAGAAACAGTACACCCCCAGATTCACTGTCTGTGAAACAGAGACCATACACCCGAGATTCAGAGTGAAACAGGGACCGTACTCTCCCAGATTGACTGTCAGTGAAACAGAGACTGTAGTCCCCCTGATTCACTGTCAGTGGAACAGTGACCGTAGTCCTCCAGATTCACTGTCAATGAAACAGAGACAGTATTCCCGCAGATTCACTGTCAGTGAAAAACAGACTGTAATTCCCCAGTTTCACTGTCAGTGAAACAGAGACCGTACTCCCCGAGATTCACTGCCGTTGAAACAGATACCGTACTCCCTCAGATTCACTGTCTGTGAAACAGAGACCATACACCCAAGATTCAGGGTGAAACAGAGACCGTACTCTCCCAGATTGACTGTCAGTGAAACAGAGACTGTAGTCCCCCTGATTCACTGTCAGTGAAACAGAAACCGTTCTCACCCAGATTCACTGTCAGTGAAAGAGAGACTGTACGCCCCCTGATGCACCGTCAGTGAAATTGAGATTGTACGCACACTCCTTCACTGTCAGTGAAACAGAGACCGTACTCTCCAAGATTGACTGTCAGTGAAACAGAGACTGTAGTCCCCCTGATTCACTGTCAGTGGAACAGTGAACGTAGTCCTCCAGATTCACTGTCAATGAAACAGAGACAGTACTTCTGCAGATTCACTGTCAGTGAAACAGAGACAGTACTCTCCCAGATTCACTGTGAGTGAAACAGAGACCGTACTCCCACTGATTCACTGTCAGTGAAACAGTGTCTATACGCCACCAGATTCACTGTCGGTGAAACAGAAAACGTACTAAGCAAGATTCACTGTCAGGGAAGCAGAGACAGTACTCCCCCAGATACACTGACAGTGAAATAGAGACCATACTCCCCAAGATTCACTGTCCGTGAAACAGAGACCGTAGTTCCCCAAATTCACTGTCAATGAAACAGAGACAGTACTTCCGCAGATTCACAGTCAGTGAATCAGAGACCGTACTCACACAGATTGACTGTCAGTGAAACAGATACCGTACTCACACACATTGACTGTCAGTGAAACAGAGATTGTACTCGCCCAGATTCACTGTCAGTGAAAGAGAAAACGCCATCCCCCAGATTCACTGTCAGTGAAACAGAAACGGTACTCCCCCAGATTCACTGACAGTGAAACAGAGACCATACTCCCTCAGATTCACTGTCAGTGAAAGAGAAAACACCATCCCCCAGATTCACTGTCAGTCAATCAGAGACTGTACTCCCCTAGATTCACTGTCTACGAAACAGAGACCGTACTCCACCGGATTCACTGTCGGTGAAACAGAAACCGTACTCACCCAGATTCACTATCAGTGAAAGAGAGACTGTATGCCCCCTGATGCACCGTCAGTGAAATAGAGATCGTACTCACACTCCTTCACTGTCAGTGAAACAGAGACAGTACGCCCCCAGATTCACTTTCTGTGAAACAGAGACTGTACTCCCCCGGATTCACTGTCGGTGAAACAGAGTCCGTAGTCCCGCTGATTCACTGTGAGTGAAACAGAGTCCGTAATCCCCCAGGTTCACTGTGAGTGAAACAGAGTCCGTAATCTTCCAAATTCACTGTCAGTGAAACAGAGACCGTAATCCCCCAGATTCACTGTCAGTGGATCAGTGACCGTTGTCCCGCAGTTTCACTGTCCGTGAAGCAGAGACCGTAGTCCCCCAGATTCACTAACAGGGAACAGAGATTGTACGGCCCCAGATTCACCGTCCGTGAAACGGAGACCGTAGTCACTGAGATTGACTGTCAGTGAAACTGAGACCGTAGTCACCGAGATTGACTGTCAGTGAAACTGAGACCGTACTACCCCAGATCCACTGTCATTGAAACAGAGAACGTACTCCCCAGATCCACTGTCTGTGAAACAGAGACCATACACCCGAGATTCACTGTGAAACAGAGACCGTACTCTCCCAGATTCACTGTCAGTGAAACAGAGTCCATTGTCCCCCTGATTCACTCTGAGTGCAACAGAGACCATAGTCCCCCAGATTCACAGTCGGTGGAAAACAGACGGTTCTTTCCCAGATTCACTGCCAGAGAAACCGAGACCGTACTCCCCCAGATTCACAATCAGTGGAACAGGGACCGTACTCCCTCAGGTACACTGTCAATGGATCAGTGACCGTTGACCCCTGATTCACTGTTGGTGAAACAGAGACCGTACTCACACAGATTGACTGTCAGTGAAACAGAGACCGTAGCACCTCTGATTCACTGTCAGTGGAACTGTGACCATAGTCCCCCAGATTCACTGTCAGTGAAAGAGAAAACGCCATCCCCCAGATTCACTGTCAGTCAATCAGAGACTGTACGACCCTAGATTCACTGTCAGTGAAACAGAGACCGTACTCCCCTGGATTCACTGTCGGTGAAACAGAGACTGTATGCCCCCTGATGCACCGTCAGTGAAATAGAGATCGTACTCACACTCCTTCACTGTCAGTGAAACAGAGACAGTACGTCCCCAGATTCACTTTCTGTGAAACAGAGAATGTACTCCCCCGGATTCACTGTCGGTGAAACAGAGTCCGTAGTCCCGCTGATTCACTGTGAGTGAAACAGAGTCCGTAATCCCCCAGATTCACTGTGAGTGAAACAGAGTCCGTAATCTCCCAGATTCACTGTCAGTGACAAAGAGTCCGTAATCCCCCAGATTCACTGTCAGTGGATCAGTGACCGTTGTCCAGCAGTTTCAGTGTCCATGAAGCAGAGACCGTAGTCCCCCAGATTCACTAACAGGGACCAGAGATTGTATGGCCCCAGATTCACCGTCTGTGAAACGGAGACCGAAGTCACTGAGATTGACTGTCTGTGAAACTGAGACCGTAGTCACCGAGATTGACTGTCAGTGAAACTGAGACCGTACTACCCCAGATCCACTGTCATTGAAACAGAGAACGTACTCCCCAGATCCACTGTCTGTGAAACAGAGACCATACACCCGAGATTCACTGTGAAACAGAGACCGTACTCACCCAGATTCACTGTCAGTGAAACAGAGACCATACTCCCTCAGGTACACTGTCAATGGATCAGTGACCGTTGACCCCAGATTCACTGTTGGTGAAACAGAGACCGTACTCACACAGATTGACTGTCAGTGAAACAGAGACCGTAGCCCCTCTGATTCACTGTCAGTGGAACTGTGACCATAGTCCTCCAGATTCACTGTCAATGAAACAGAAACGATACTCCCCCAGATTCACTGACAGTGAAACAGAGACCATACTCCCCCAGATTCACTGTCAGTGAAAGAGAAAACGCCATCCCCCAGATTCACTGTCAGTCAATCAGATACTGTACGCCCCTAGATTCACTGTCTATGAAACAGAAACCGTACTCACCCAGATTCACTGTCAGTGAAAGAGAGACTGTACGCCCCCTGATGCACCGTCAGTGAAATTGAGATTGTACTCACACTCCTTCACTGTCAGTGAAACAGAGACAGTACGCCCCCAGATTCACTGTCAGTGAAACAGAGTCCGTAGTCCCGCTGATTCACTGTGAGTGAAACAGAGTCCGTAATCCCCCAGATTCACTGTCCGTGAAACAAAGTCCGTAATCCCCCAGATTGACTGTCAGCGAAACAGAGAACATACTCCCCAGATTCACTGTCAGTGAAACAGAGATCGTAGTCACCGAGATTGACTGTCAGTGAAACTGAGACCGTACTACCCCAGATCCACTGTCATTGAAACAGAGAAAGTACTCCCCAGATTCACTGCCGTTGAAACAGAGACCGCACTCCCCCTTATTCACTGTCTGTGAAACAGAGACCATACACCCGAGATTCACTGTGAAACAGAGGCCGTACTCTCCCAGATTCACTGTCAGTGAAACAGAGTCCGTAATCCCCCAGATTCACTGTCAGTGGATCAGTGACCGTTGTCCAGCAGTTTCACTGTCCGTGAAGCAGAGACCGTAGTCCCCCAGATTCACTAACAGGGACCAGAGATTGTACGGCCCCAGATTCACCGTCCGTGAAACGGAGACCGAAGTCACTGAGATTCACTGTTGGTGAAACAGAGGCCGTACTCTCCCAGATTCACTGTCAGTGAAACAGAGTCCGTAATCCCCCAGATTCACTGTCAGTCGAACTGTGAACGTAATCCCCCAGATTCACTGTCATTAAAACACAGACACTACTTCCCTACAGTCACAGTGAGTGAAACAGAGACCGTACTCCCCCAGTTTCACTGTTAGTGAAACATAGATCGTACTTTCCGAGATACACTTATATTAATACAGACACCGTAGACTCCAGATTTACTGTCAGTGAAACAAAGACCGTATTCCCCCAGATTCACTGTCAGTGAAACAGAGATCCTGTTCGCCCAGATTCACTGTCAGTGGATCAGTGACCATAGTCGCCCAGATTCACTGTCCGTGAAACAGTAACGTACTCCCCCAGATTCACTGTCCGTGAAACAGTAACGTACTCCCCCAGATTCACTGTCTGTGAAACACTGAAGGTACTTCCCCATATTCACTGTCAGTGTAATAGAGACGGAACTCCCTCAGATTCACTATCTGTGAAAAAGTGTCAGTTCTCGCCCAGATTCACTGACAGTGAAACAGCGACAGTCCGCCCCAGATTCACTATCAGTAAAAGAGAGAACGTACTCCCCCAGATTCACTGACAGTGAAACAGAGATTGTACACCCCCAGATTCACTCTTGGTGAAACAGAGACCGTAATCCCCAGATTCACTGTCAGTAAAACAGAGACGGTACTGGTCCAGATTCACTGTCAGTGAAACAGAGACTGTACGCCCTAGATTCACTGACAGTGAAACAGAGACAGTCCACCCCAGAATCACTGTCAGTGAAAGAGAGACCGTAATCCCCCAGATTCACTATCAGTGAAACAGAGAACGTCATCATCCAGATTCACTGTCAGTGAAACAGCCTCCGTACTCCCACCCATTCACCGTCAGTGAAACAGAGACTCTACGCCCCCATATTCACTGTCGGTGAAACAGAGACCGTACACACAAGATTCACTGTCAGTGAAACAGAGACCGTAGTCCCCCTGATTTACTGTCAATGAAACAGCTACAGTAGACCCCCCGATTCAATGTCCGTGAAACAGAGACCATACTCAACCAGATTCACTGTGACTGAAACAGAGATGGTATTCCCCCAGATTCACTTTCTGTGAAACAGAGACTGTACGCCCCCAGATTCACTGTCAGTGAAACAGAGAACTTCATCCCCCAGACTCACTGTCAGTGGAACAGAGACCGTACTCCCCCAGTTTCACTGTTAGCGAAACATAGATCGTACTCCCCGAGATACACTTATAGTTAAACAGACACTGTATACCGCAGATTTACTGTCAGTAAAACAGAGACAGTACTCCCTCAGATTCACTGTCATTAAAACACAGACACTACTTCCCCCAGAGTCACTGTCAGTGAAACAGAGACCGTACTCCCCCAGTTTCACTGTTAGTGAAACATAGATCGTACTCCCCGAGATACACTTATAGTTAAACAGACGCCGTAGACCGCAGATTTACTGTCAGTAAAACAGAGATGGTACTCCCTTAGATTCTCTGTCAGTGAAGCAGAGACTGTACGCCCCAGGATTCACTGTCAGTGAAACAGAGAACGTCATCCCCCAGATTCACTGTTAGTGAAACAGAGACCGTACTCCCCCAGATTCACTGTTAGTGAAACAGAGTATATGCCCCCAGATTCACTGTCAGTGAAACAGAAACGAACGCCCACAGATTCGCTGTCAGTGAAACAGAGTCCGTAATCCCCCAGATTCACTGTCAGTCGAACTGTGAACGTAATCCCCCAGATTCACTGTCATTAAAACACAGACTCTACTTCCCCAGAGTCACAGTCAGTGAAACAGAGACCGTACTCCCCCAGTTTCACTGTTAGTGAAACATAGATCGTACTCCCCGATATACATTTACAGTAAAACAGACACTGTAGACCCCAGATTTACTGTCAGTGAAACAGAGATCGTACTGGCACAGATTCACTGTCAGTGAAACAGAGACCGTACACCCAAGATTCACTGTCAGCGAAACAGAGACCGTAATCCCCCTGATTTACTGTCAGTGAAACAGCTACTGTAGTCCCCCCGATTCAAAGTCCATGAAACAGAGACCATACTCAACCAGATTCACTGTGACTGAAACAGAGACCGTACACCCCCAGATTCACTGTCAGTGAAACAGAGAACGTCATCGCTCAGATTCACTGTCAGTGAAACAGAGACCGTACTCCCCTGGATTCACTGTCGGTGAAACAGAAACCGTACTCACCCAGATTCACTGTCATTGAAACAGAGAAAGTACTCCCCAGATTCAATGCCGTTGAAACAGAGACCGCACTCCCCCTTATTCACTGTCTGTGAAACAGAGACCATACACCCGAGATTCACTGTGAAACAGAGGCCGTACTCTCCCAGATTCACTGTCAGTGAAACAGAGTCCGTAATCCCCCAGATTCACTGTCAGTGGATCAGTGACCGTTGTCCAGCAGTTTCACTGTCCGTGAAGCAGAGACCGTAGTCCCCCAGATTCACTAACAGGGACCAGAGATTGTACGGCCCCAGATTCACCGTCCGTGAAACGGAGACCGAAGTCACTGAGATTCACTGTTGGTGAAACAGAGACCGTACTCACACAGATTGACTGTCAGTGAAACAGAGACCATAGTCCCTCTGATTCACTGTCAGTGGAACTGTGACCATAGTCCTCCAGATTCACTGTCAATGAAACAGAAACGGTACTCCCCCAGATTCACTGTCAGTCAATCAGAGACAGTACGCCCCTAGATTCACTGTCTATGAAACAGAGACCGTACTCCCCTGGATTCACTGTCGGTGAAACAGAAACCGTACTCACCCAGATTCACTATCAGTGAAAGAGAGACTGTATGCCCCCTGATGCACCGTCAGTGAAATAGAGATCGTACTCACACTCCTTCACTGTCAGTGAAACAGAGACAGTACGCCCCCAGATTCACTTTCTGTGAAACAGAGAATGTACTCCCCCGGATTCACTGTCGGTGAAACAGAGTCCGTAGTCCCGCTGATTCACTGTGAGTGAAACAGAGTCCGTAATCCCCCAGATTCACTGTGAGTGAAACAGAGTCCGTAATCTCCCAGATTCACTGTCAGTGACAAAGAGTCCGTAATCCCCCAGATTCACTGTCAGTGGATCAGTGACCGTTGTCCAGCAGTTTCAGTGTCCATGAAGCAGAGACCGTAGTCCCCCAGATTCACTAACAGGGACCAGAGATTGTATGGCCCCAGATTCACCGTCTGTGAAACGGAGACCGAAGTCACTGAGATTGACTGTCTGTGAAACTGAGACCGTAGTCACCGAGATTGACTGTCAGTGAAACTGAGACCGTACTACCCCAGATCCACTGTCATTGAAACAGAGAACGTACTCCCCAGATCCACTGTCTGTGAAACAGAGACCATACACCCGAGATTCACTGTGAAACAGAGACCGTACTCACCCAGATTCACTGTCAGTGAAACAGAGACCATACTCCCTCAGGTACACTGTCAATGGATCAGTGACCGTTGACCCCAGATTCACTGTTGGTGAAACAGAGACCGTACTCACACAGATTGACTGTCAGTGAAACAGAGACCGTAGCCCCTCTGATTCACTGTCAGTGGAACTGTGACCATAGTCCTCCAGATTCACTGTCAA
The DNA here is from genome assembly GCF_048418815.1 of Hemitrygon akajei. Lineage (NCBI taxonomy): Eukaryota > Metazoa > Chordata > Chondrichthyes > Myliobatiformes > Dasyatidae > Hemitrygon > Hemitrygon akajei. The sequence continues at coordinate 88,845,646 of NC_133128.1, forward strand.
TGAAACAGAAACGATACTCCCCCAGATTCACTGACAGTGAAACAGAGACCATACTCCCCCAGATTCACTGTCAGTGAAAGAGAAAACGCCATCCCCCAGATTCACTGTCAGTCAATCAGAGACTGTACGCCCCTAGATTCACTGTCTATGAAACAGAAACCGTACTCACCCAGATTCACTGTCAGTGAAAGAGAGACTGTACGCCCCCTGATGCACCGTCAGTGAAATTGAGATTGTACTCACACTCCTTCACTGTCAGTGAAACAGAGACAGTACGCCCCCAGATTCACTGTCAGTGAAACAGAGTCCGTAGTCCCGCTGATTCACTGTGAGTGAAACAGAGTCCGTAATCCCCCAGATTCACTGTGAGTGAAACAGAGTCCGTAATCCCCCAGATTCACTGTGAGTGAAACAAAGTCCGTAATCCCCCAGATTGACTGTCAGCGAAACAGAGAACATACTCCCCAGATTCACTGTCAGTGAAACAGAGATCGTAGTCACCGAGATTGACTGTCAGTGAAACTGAGACCGTACTACCCCAGATCCACTTTCATTGAAACAGAGAAAGTACTCCCCAGATTCACTGCCGTTGAAACAGAGACCGCACTCCCCCATATTCACTGTCTGTGAAACAGAGACCATACACCCGAGATTCACTGTGAAACAGAGGCCGTACTCTCCCAGATTCACTGTCAGTGAAACAGAGTCCGTAATCCCCCAGATTCACTGTCAGTGGATCAGTGACCGTTGTCCAGCAGTTTCACTGTCCGTGAAGCAGAGACCGTAGTCCCCCAGATTCACTAACAGGGACCAGAGATTGTACGGCCCCAGATTCACCGTCCGTGAAACGGAGACCGAAGTCACTGAGATTCACTGTTGGTGAAACAGAGGCCGTACTCTTCCAGATTCACTGTCAGTGAAACAGAGTCCGTAATCCCCCAGATTCACTGTCAGTCGAACTGTGAACGTAATCCCCCAGATTCACTGTCATTAAAACACAGACACTACTTCCCCACAGTCACAGTGAGTGAAACAGAGACCGTACTCCCCCAGTTTCACTGTTAGTGAAACATAGATCGTACTTTCCGAGATACACTTATATTAATACAGACACCGTAGACTCCAGATTTACTGTCAGTGAAACAAAGACCGTATTCCCCCAGATTCACTGTCAGTGAAACAGAGATCCTGTTCGCCCAGATTCACTGTCAGTGGATCAGTGACCATAGTCGCCCAGATTCACTGTCCGTGAAACAGTAACGTACTCCCCCAGATTCACTGTCTGTGAAACACTGAAGGTACTTCCCCATATTCACTGTCAGTGTAATAGAGACGGAACTCCCTCAGATTCACTATCTGTGAAAAAGTGCCAGTTCTCGCCCAGATTCACTGACAGTGAAACAGCGACAGTCCGCCCCAGATTCACTATCAGTAAAAGAGAGAACGTACTCCCCCAGATTCACTGACAGTGAAACAGAGATTGTACACCCCCAGATTCACTCTTGGTGAAACAGAGACCGTAATCCCCAGATTCACTGTCAGTAAAACAGAGACGGTACTGGTCCAGATTCACTGTCAGTGAAACAGAGACTGTACGCCCTAGATTCACTGACAGTGAAACAGAGACAGTCCACCCCAGATTCACTATCAGTGAAACAGAGAACGTCATCATCCAGATTCACTGTCAATGAAACAGCTACCGTACTCCCACCCATTCACTGTCAGTGAAACAGAGACTCTACGCCCCCATATTCACTGTCGGTGAAACAGAGACCGTACACACAAGATTCACTGTCAGTGAAACAGAGACCGTAGTCCCCCTGATTTACTGTCAATGAAACAGCTACAGTAGACCCCCCGATTCAATGTCCGTGAAACAGAGACCTTACTCAACCAGATTCACTGTGACTGAAACAGAGACGGTATTCCCCCAGATTCACTTTCTGTGAAACAGAGACTGTACGCCCCAGATTCACTGTCAGTGAAACAGAGAACTTCATCCCCCAGACTCACTGTCAGTGGAACAGAGACCGTACTCCCCCAGTTTCACTGTTAGCGAAACATAGATCGTACTCCCCGAGATACACTTATAGTTAAACAGACACTGTATACCGCAGATTTACTGTCAGTAAAACAGAGACAGTACTCCCTCAGATTCACTGTCATTAAAACACAGACACTACTTCCCCCAGAGTCACTGTCAGTGAAACAGAGACCGTACTCCCCCAGTTTCACTGTTAGTGAAACATAGATCGTACTCCCCGAGATACACTTATAGTTAAACAGACGCCGTAGACCGCAGATTTACTGTCAGTAAAACAAGATGGTACTCCCTTAGATTCTCTGTCAGTGAAGCAGAGACTGTACGCCCCAGGATTCACTGTCAGTGAAACAGAGAACGTCATCCCCCAGATTCACTGTTAGTGAAACAGAGACCGTACTCCCCCAGATTCACTGTTAGTGAAACAGAGTATATGCCCCCAGATTCACTGTCAGTGAAACAGAAACGAACGCCCACAGATTCGCTGTCAGTGAAACAGAGTCCGTAATCCCCCAGATTCACTGTCAGTCGAACTGTGAACGTAATCCCCCAGATTCACTGTCATTAAAACACAGACTCTACTTCCCCAGAGTCACAGTCAGTGAAACAGAGACCGTACTCCCCCAGTTTCACTGTTAGTGAAACATAGATCGTACTCCCCAATATACATTTACAGTAAAACAGACACTGTAGACCCCAGATTTACTGTCAGTGAAACAGAGATCGTACTGGCACAGATTCACTGTCAGTGAAACAGAGACCGTACACCCAAGATTCACTGTCAGCGAAACAGAGACCTTAATCCCCCTGATTTACTGTCAGTGAAACAGCTACTGTAGTCCCCCCGATTCAATGTCCGTGAAACAGAGACCATACTCAACCAGATTCACTGTGACTGAAACAGAGACCGTACACCCCCAGATTCACTGTCAGTGAAACAGAGAACTTCATCCCCCAGACTCACTGTCAGTGGAACAGAGACCGTACTCCCCCAGTTTCACTGTTAGCGAAACATAGATCGTACTCCCCGAGATACACTTATAGTTAAACAGACACTGTATACCGCAGATTTACTGTCAGTAAAACAGAGACAGTACTCCCTCAGATTCACTGTCATTAAAACACAGACACTACTTCCCCCAGAGTCACTGTGAGTGAAACAAAGTCCGTAATCCCCCAGATTGACTGTCAGCGAAACAGAGAACATACTCCCCAGATTCACTGTCAGTGAAACAGAGATCGTAGTCACCGAGATTGACTGTCAGTGAAACTGAGACCGTACTACCCCAGATCCACTGTCATTGAAACAGAGAAAGTACTCCCCAGATTCACTGCCGTTGAAACAGAGACCGCACTCCCCCATATTCACTGTCTGTGAAACAGAGACCATACACCCGAGATTCACTGTGAAACAGAGGCCGTACTCTCCCAGATTCACTGTCAGTGAAACAGAGTCCGTAATCCCCCAGATTCACTGTCAGTGGATCAGTGACCGTTGTCCAGCAGTTTCACTGTCCGTGAAGCAGAGACCGTAGTCCCCCAGATTCACTAACAGGGACCAGAGATTGTACGGCCCCAGATTCACCGTCCGTGAAACGGAGACCGAAGTCACTGAGATTCACTGTTGGTGAAACAGAGGCCGTACTCTCCCAGATTCACTGTCAGTGAAACAGAGTCCGTAATCCCCCAGATTCACTGTCAGTCGAACTGTGAACGTAATCCCCCAGATTCACTGTCATTAAAACACAGACACTACTTCCCCACAGTCACAGTGAGTGAAACAGAGACCGTACTCCCCCAGTTTCACTGTTAGTGAAACATAGATCGTACTTTCCGAGATACACTTATATTAATACAGACACCGTAGACTCCAGATTTACTGTCAGTGAAACAAAGACCGTATTCCCCCAGATTCACTGTCAGTGAAACAGAGATCCTGTTCGCCCAGATTCACTGTCAGTGGATCAGTGACCATAGTCGCCCAGATTCACTGTCCGTGAAACAGTAACGTACTCCCCCAGATTCACTGTCCGTGAAACAGTAACGTACTCCCCCAGATTCACTGTCTGTGAAACACTGAAGGTACTTCCCCATATTCACTGTCAGTGTAATAGAGACGGAACTCCCTCAGATTCACTATCTGTGAAAAAGTGCCAGTTCTCGCCCAGATTCACTGACAGTGAAACAGCGACAGTCCGCCCCAGATTCACTATCAGTAAAAGAGAGAACGTACTCCCCCAGATTCACTGACAGTGAAACAGAGATTGTACACCCCCAGATTCACTCTTGGTGAAACAGAGACCGTAATCCCCAGATTCACTGTCAGTAAAACAGAGACGGTACTGGTCCAGATTCACTGTCAGTGAAACAGAGACTGTACGCCCTAGATTCACTGACAGTGAAACAGAGACAGTCCACCCCAGATTCACTATCAGTGAAACAGAGAACGTCATCATCCAGATTCACTGTCAATGAAACAGCTACCGTACTCCCACCCATTCACTGTCAGTGAAACAGAGACTCTACGCCCCCATATTCACTGTCGGTGAAACAGAGACCGTACACACAAGATTCACTGTCAGTGAAACAGAGACCGTAGTCCCCCTGATTTACTGTCAATGAAACAGCTACAGTAGACCCCCCGATTCAATGTCCGTGAAACAGAGACCTTACTCAACCAGATTCACTGTGACTGAAACAGAGACGGTATTCCCCCAGATTCACTTTCTGTGAAACAGAGACTGTACGCCCCAGATTCACTGTCAGTGAAACAGAGAACTTCATCCCCCAGACTCACTGTCAGTGGAACAGAGACCGTACTCCCCCAGTTTCACTGTTAGCGAAACATAGATCGTACTCCCCGAGATACACTTATAGTTAAACAGACACTGTATACCGCAGATTTACTGTCAGTAAAACAGAGACAGTACTCCCTCAGATTCACTGTCATTAAAACACAGACACTACTTCCCCCAGAGTCACTGTCAGTGAAACAGAGACCGTACTCCCCCAGTTTCACTGTTAGTGAAACATAGATCGTACTCCCCGAGATACACTTATAGTTAAACAGACGCCGTAGACCGCAGATTTACTGTCAGTAAAACAAGATGGTACTCCCTTAGATTCTCTGTCAGTGAAGCAGAGACTGTACGCCCCAGGATTCACTGTCAGTGAAACAGAGAACGTCATCCCCCAGATTCACTGTTAGTGAAACAGAGACCGTACTCCCCCAGATTCACTGTTAGTGAAACAGAGTATATGCCCCCAGATTCACTGTCAGTGAAACAGAAACGAACGCCCACAGATTCGCTGTCAGTGAAACAGAGTCCGTAATCCCCCAGATTCACTGTCAGTCGAACTGTGAACGTAATCCCCCAGATTCACTGTCATTAAAACACAGACTCTACTTCCCCAGAGTCACAGTCAGTGAAACAGAGACCGTACTCCCCCAGTTTCACTGTTAGTGAAACATAGATCGTACTCCCCAATATACATTTACAGTAAAACAGACACTGTAGACCCCAGATTTACTGTCAGTGAAACAGAGATCGTACTGGCACAGATTCACTGTCAGTGAAACAGAGACCGTACACCCAAGATTCACTGTCAGCGAAACAGAGACCTTAATCCCCCTGATTTACTGTCAGTGAAACAGCTACTGTAGTCCCCCCGATTCAATGTCCGTGAAACAGAGACCATACTCAACCAGATTCACTGTGACTGAAACAGAGACCGTACACCCCCAGATTCACTGTCAGTGAAACAGAGAACTTCATCCCCCAGACTCACTGTCAGTGGAACAGAGACCGTACTCCCCCAGTTTCACTGTTAGCGAAACATAGATCGTACTCCCCGAGATACACTTATAGTTAAACAGACACTGTATACCGCAGATTTACTGTCAGTAAAACAGAGACAGTACTCCCTCAGATTCACTGTCATTAAAACACAGACACTACTTCCCCCAGAGTCACTGTCAGTGAAACAGAGACCGTACTCCCCCAGTTTCACTGTTAGTGAAACATAGATCGTACTCCCCGAGATACACTTATAGTTAAACAGACGCCGTAGACCGCAGATTTACTGTCAGTAAAACAGAGATGGTACTCCCTTAGATTCTCTGTCAGTGAAGCAGAGACTGTACGCCCCAGGATTCACTGTCAGTGAAACAGAGAACGTCATCCCCCAGATTCACTGTTAGTGAAACAGAGACCGTACTCCCCCAGATTCACTGTTAGTGAAACAGAGTATATGCCCCCAGATTCACTGTCAGTGAAACAGAAACGAACGCCCACAGATTCGCTGTCAGTGAAACAGAGTCCGTAATCCCCCAGATTCACTGTCAGTCGAACTGTGAACGTAATCCCCCAGATTCACTGTCATTAAAACACAGACTCTACTTCCCCAGAGTCACAGTCAGTGAAACAGAGACCGTACTCCCCCAGTTTCACTGTTAGTGAAACATAGATCGTACTCCCCGATATACATTTACAGTAAAACAGACACTGTAGACCCCAGATTTACTGTCAGTGAAACAGAGATCGTACTGGCACAGATTCACTGTCAGTGAAACAGAGACCGTACACCCAAGATTCACTGTCAGCGAAACAGAGACCGTAATCCCCCTGATTTACTGTCAGTGAAACAGCTACTGTAGTCCCCCCGATTCAAAGTCCGTGAAACAGAGACCATACTCAACCAGATTCACTGTGACTGAAACAGAGACCGTACACCCCCAGATTCACTGTCAGTGAAACAGAGAACGTCATAGCTCAGATTCACTGTCAGTGAAACAGAGACCGTACTCCCCTGGATTCACTGTCGGTGAAACAGAAACCGTACTCACCCAGATTCACTATCAGTGAAAGAGAGACTGTATGCCCCCTGATGCACCGTCAGTGAAATAGAGATCGTACTCACACTCCTTCACTGTCAGTGAAACAGAGACAGTACGCCCCCAGATTCACTTTCTGTGAAACAGAGAATGTACTCCCCCGGATTCACTGTCGGTGAAACAGAGTCCGTAGTCCCGCTGATTCACTGTGAGTGAAACAGAGTCCGTAATCCCCCAGGTTCACTGTGAGTGAAACAGAGTCCGTAATCTCCCAGATTCACTGTCAGTGACAAAGAGTCCGTAATCCCCCAGATTCACTGTCAGTGGATCAGTGACCGTTGTCCAGCAGTTTCAGTGTCCATGAAGCAGAGACCGTAGTCCCCCAGATTCACTAACAGGGACCAGAGATTGTATGGCCCCAGATTCACCGTCTGTGAAACGGAGACCGAAGTCACTGAGATTGACTGTCCGTGAAACTGAGACCGTAGTCACCGAGATTGACTGTCAGTGAAACTGAGACCGTACTACCCCAGATCCACTGTCATTGAAACAGAGAACGTACTCCCCAGATCCACTGTCTGTGAAACAGAGACCATACACCCGAGATTCACTGTGAAACAGAGACCGTACTCACCCAGATTCACTGTCAGTGAAACAGAGACCATACTCCCTCAGGTACACTGTCAATGGATCAGTGACCGTTGACCCCAGATTCACTGTTGGTGAAACAGAGACCGTACTCACACAGATTGACTGTCAGTGAAACAGAGACCGTAGCCCCTCTGATTCACTGTCAGTGGAACTGTGACCATAGTCCTCCAGATTCACTGTCAATGAAACAGAAACGATACTCCCCCAGATTCACTGACAGTGAAACAGAGACCATACTCCCCCAGATTCACTGTCAGTGAAAGAGAAAACGCCATCCCCCAGATTCACTGTCAGTCAATCAGAGACTGTACGCCCCTAGATTCACTGTCTATGAAACAGAAACCGTACTCACCCAGATTCACTGTCAGTGAAAGAGAGACTGTACGCCCCCTGATGCACCGTCAGTGAAATTGAGATTGTACACACACTCCTTCACTGTCAGTGAAACAGAGACAGTACGCCCCCAGATTCACTGGCAGTGAAACAGAGTCCGTAGTCCCGCTGATTCACTGTGAGTGAAACAGAGTCCGTAATCCCCCAGATTCACTGTGAGTGAAACAGAGTCCGTAATCTCCCAGATTCACTGTCAGCGAAACAGAGAACATACTCCCCAGATTCACTGTCAGTGAAACAGAGATCGTAGTCACCGAGATTGACTGTCAGTGAAACTGAGACCGTACTACCCCAGATCCACTGTCATTGAAACAGAGAAAGTACTCCCCAGATTCACTGCCGTTGAAACAGAGACCGCACTCCCCCATATTCACTGTCTGTGAAACAGAGACCATACACCCGAGATTCACTGTGAAACAGAGGCCGTACTCTCCCAGATTCACTGTCAGTGAAACAGAGTCCGTAATCCCCCAGATTCACTGTCAATGGATCAGTGACCGTTGTCCAGCAGTTTCACTGTCCGTGAAGCAGAGACCGTAGTCCCCCAGATTCACTAACAGGGACCAGAGATTGTACGGCCCCAGATTCACCGTCCGTGAAACGGAGACCGAAGTCACTGAGATTCACTGTTGGTGAAACAGAGACCGTACTCACACAGATTGACTGTCAGTGAAACAGAGACCATAGTCCCTCTGATTCACTGTCAGTGGAACTGTGACCATAGTCCTCCAGATTCACTGTCAATGAAACAGAAACGGTACTCCCCCAGATTCACTGTCAGTCAATCAGAGACAGTACGCCCCTAGATTCACTGTCTATGAAACAGAGACCGTACTCCCCCGGATTCACTGTCAGTGAAACAGAAACTGTACTCTCCCAGATTCACTGTCAGTGAAAGAGAGACTGTACGCCCCCTGATGCACCATCAGTGAAATTGAGATTGTACTCACACTCCTTCACTGTCAGTGAAACAGAGACAGTACGCCCCCAGATTCACTGGCAGTGAAACAGAGTCCGTAGTCCCGCTGATTCACTGTGAGTGAAACAGAGTCCGTAATCCCCCAGATTCACTGTGAGTGAAACAGAGAACATACTCCCCAGATTCACTGTCAGTGAAACAGAGATCGTAGTCACCGAGATTGACTGTCAGTGAAACTGAGACCGTACTACCCCAGATCCACTGTCATTGAAACAGAGAAAGTACTCCCCAGATTCACTGCCGTTGAAACAGAGACCGCACTCCCCCATATTCACTGTCTGTGAAACAGAGACCATACACCCGAGATTCACTGTGAAACAGAGGCCGTACTCTCCCAGATTCACTGTCAGTGAAACAGAGTCCGTAATCCCCCAGATTCACTGTCAGTCGAACTGTGAACGTAATCCCCCAGATTCACTGTCATTAAAACACAGACACTACTTCCCCACAGTCACAGTGAGTGAAACAGAGACCGTACTCCCCCAGTTTCACTGTTAGTGAAACATAGATCGTACTTTCCGAGATACACTTATATTAATACAGACACCGTAGACTCCAGATTTACTGTCAGTGAAACAAAGACCGTATTCCCCCAGATTCACTGTCAGTGAAACAGAGATCCTGTTCGCCCAGATTCACTGTCAGTGGATCAGTGACCATAGTCGCCCAGATTCACTGTCCGTGAAACAGTAACGTACTCCCCCAGATTCACTGTCCGTGAAACAGTAACGTACTCCCCCAGATTCACTGTCTGTGAAACACTGAAGGTACTTCCCCATATTCACTGTCAGTGTAATAGAGACGGAACTCCCTCAGATTCACTATCTGTGAAAAAGTGTCAGTTCTCGCCCAGATTCACTGACAGTGAAACAGCGACAGTCCGCCCCAGATTCACTATCAGTAAAAGAGAGAACGTACTCCCCCAGATTCACTGACAGTGAAACAGAGATTGTACACCCCCAGATTCACTCTTGGTGAAACAGAGACCGTAATCCCCAGATTCACTGTCAGTAAAACAGAGACGGTACTGGTCCAGATTCACTGTCAGTGAAACAGAGACTGTACGCCCTAGATTCACTGACAGTGAAACAGAGAACGTCATCCCCCAGATTCACTGTTAGTGAAACAGAGACCGTACTCCCCCAGATTCACTGTTAGTGAAACAGAGTATATGCCCCCAGATTCACTGTCAGTGAAACAGAAACAAACGCCCACAGATTCGCTGTCAGTGAAACAGAGTCCGTAATCCCCCAGATTCACTGTGAGTGAAACAGAGAACATACTCCCCAGATTCACTGTCAGTGAAACAGAGATCGTAGTCACCGAGATTGACTGTCAGTGAAACTGAGACAGTACTACCCCAGATCCACTGTCATTGAAACAGAGAAAGTACTCCCCAGATTCACTGCCGTTGAAACAGAGACCGCACTCCCCCTTATTCACTGTCTGTGAAACAGAGACCATACACCCGAGATTCACTGTGAAACAGAGGCCGTACTCTCCCAGATTCACTGTCAGTGAAACAGAGTCCGTAATCCCCCAGATTCACTGTCAGTGGATCAGTGACCGTTGTCCAGCAGTTTCACTGTCCGTGAAGCAGAGACCGTAGTCCCCCAGATTCACTAACAGGGACCAGAGATTGTACGGCCCCAGATTCACCGTCCGTGAAACGGAGACCGAAGTCACTGAGATTGACTGTCAGTGAAACTGAGACCGTACTACCCCAGATCCACTGTCATTGAAACAGAGAACGTACTCCCCAGATCCACTGTCTGTGAAACAGAGACCATACACCCGATATTCACTGTGAAACAGAGACCGTACTCACCCAGATTCACTGTCAGTGAAACAGAGACCGTACTCCCTCAGGTACACTGTCAATGGATCAGTGACCGTTGACCCCAGATTCACTGTTGGTGAAACAGAGACCGTACTCACACAGATTGACTGTCAGTGAAACAGAGACCGTAGCCCCTCTGATTCACTGTCAGTGGAACTGTGACCATTGTCCCCCAGATTCACTGACAGTGAAACAGAGACCGTACTCCCCCAGATTCACTGTCAGTGAAAGAGAAAACGCCATCCCCGAGATTCACTGTCAGTCAATCAGAGACTGTACGCCCCTAGATTCACTGTCTATGAAACAGAAACCGTACTCACCCAGATTCACTGTCAGTGAAACAGAGACCATACTCCCCCAGATTCACTGTCAGTGAAAGAGAAAACGCCATCCCCCAGATTCACTGTCAGTCAATCAGAGACTGTAACGCCCCTAGATTCACTGTCTATGAAACAGAGACCGTATTCCCCCGGGTTCACTGTCAGTGAAACAGAAACCGTACTCACCCAGATTCACTGTCAGTGAAAGAGAGACTGTACTCCCCCTGATGCACCGTCAGTGAAATTGAGATTGTACTCACACTCCTTCACTGTCAGTGAAACAGAGACAGTACGCCCCCAGATTCACTGGCAGTGAAACAGAGTCCGTAGTCCCGCTGATTCACTGTGAGTGAAACAGAGTCCGTAATCCCCCAGATTCACTGTGAGTGAAACAGAGAACATACTCCCCAGATTCACTGTCAGTGAAACAGAGATTGTAGTCACCGAGATTGACTGTCAGTGAAACTGAGACCGTACTACCCCAGATCCACTGTCATTGAAACAGAGAAAGTACTCCCCAGATTCACTGCCGTTGAAACAGAGACCGCACTCCCCCATATTCACTGTCTGTGAAACAGAGACCATACACCCGAGATTCACTGTGAAACAGAGGCCGTACTCTCCCAGATTCACTGTCAGTGAAACAGAGTCCGTAATCCCCCAGATTCACTGTCAGTCGAACTGTGAACGTAATCCCCCAGATTCACTGTCATTAAAACACAGACACTACTTCCCCACAGTCACAGTGAGTGAAACAGAGACCGTACTCCCCCAGTTTCACTGTTAGTGAAACATAGATCATACTTTCCGAGATACACTTATATTAATACAGACACCGTAGACTCCAGATTTACTGTCAGTGAAACAAAAACCGTATTCCCCCAGATTCACTGTCAGTGAAACAGAGATCCTGTTCGCCCAGATTCACTGTCAGTGGATCAGTGACCATAGTCGCCCAGATTCACTGTCCGTGAAACAGTAACGTACTCCCCCAGATTCACTGTCTGTGAAACAGTAACGTACTCCCCCAGATTCACTGTCTGTGAAACACTGAAGGTACTTCCCCATATTCACTGTCAGTGTAATAGAGACGGAACTCCCTCAGATTCACTATCTGTGAAAAAGTGTCAGTTCTCGCCCAGATTCACTGACAGTGAAACAGCGACAGTCCGCCCCAGATTCACTATCAGTAAAAGAGAGAACGTACTCCCCCAGATTCACTGACAGTGAAACAGAGATTGTACACCCCCAGATTCACTCTTGGTGAAACAGAGACCGTAATCCCCAGATTCACTGTCAGTAAAACAGAGACGGTACTGGTCCAGATTCACTGTCAGTGAAACAGAGACTGTACGCCCTAGATTCACTGACAGTGAAACAGAGACAGTCCACCCCAGAATCACTGTCAGTGAAAGAGAGACCGTAATCCCCCAGATTCACTATCAGTGAAACAGAGAACGTCATCATCCAGATTCACTGTCAGTGAAACAGCCTCCGTACTCCCACCCATTCACCGTCAGTGAAACAGAGACTCTACGCCCCCATATTCACTGTCGGTGAAACAGAGACCGTACACACAAGATTCACTGTCAGTGAAACAGAGACCGTAGTCCCCCTGATTTACTGTCAATGAAACAGCTACAGTAGACCCCCCGATTCAATGTCCGTGAAACAGAGACCATACTCAACCAGATTCACTGTGACTGAAACAGAGATGGTATTCCCCCAGATTCACTTTCTGTGAAACAGAGACTGTACGCCCCCAGATTCACTGTCAGTGAAACAGAGAACTTCATCCCCCAGACTCACTGTCAGTGGAACAGAGACCGTACTCGCCCAGTTTCACTGTTAGCGAAACATAGATCGTACTCCCCGAGATACACTTATAGTTAAACAGACACTGTATACCGCAGATTTACTGTCAGTAAAACAGAGACAGTACTCCCTCAGATTCACTGTCATTAAAACACAGACACTACTTCCCCCAGAGTCACTGTCAGTGAAACAGAGACCGTACTCCCCCAGTTTCACTGTTAGTGAAACATAGATCGTACTCCCCGAGATACACTTATAGTTAAACAGACGCCGTAGACCGCAGATTTACTGTCAGTAAAACAGAGATGGTACTCCCTTAGATTCTCTGTCAGTGAAGCAGAGACTGTACGCCCCAGGATTCACTGTCAGTGAAACAGAGAACGTCATCCCCCAGATTCACTGTTAGTGAAACAGAGACCGTACTCCCCCAGATTCACTGTTAGTGAAACAGAGTATATGCCCCCAGATTCACTGTCAGTGAAACAGAAACAAACGCCCACAGATTCGCTGTCAGTGAAACAGAGTCCGTAATCCCCCAGATTCACTGTGAGTGAAACAGAGAACATACTCCCCAGATTCACTGTCAGTGAAACAGAGATCGTAGTCACCGAGATTGACTGTCAGTGAAACTGAGACAGTACTACCCCAGATCCACTGTCATTGAAACAGAGAAAGTACTCCCCAGATTCACTGCCGTTGAAACAGAGACCGCACTCCCCCTTATTCACTGTCTGTGAAACAGAGACCATACACCCGAGATTCACTGTGAAACAGAGGCCGTACTCTCCCAGATTCACTGTCAGTGAAACAGAGTCCGTAATCCCCCAGATTCACTGTCAGTGGATCAGTGACCGTTGTCCAGCAGTTTCACTGTCCGTGAAGCAGAGACCGTAGTCCCCCAGATTCACTAACAGGGACCAGAGATTGTACGGCCCCAGATTCACCGTCCGTGAAACGGAGACCGAAGTCACTGAGATTGACTGTCAGTGAAACTGAGACCGTACTACCCCAGATCCACTGTCATTGAAACAGAGAACGTACTCCCCAGATCCACTGTCTGTGAAACAGAGACCATACACCCGATATTCACTGTGAAACAGAGACCGTACTCACCCAGATTCACTGTCAGTGAAACAGAGACCGTACTCCCTCAGGTACACTGTCAATGGATCAGTGACCGTTGACCCCAGATTCACTGTTGGTGAAACAGAGACCGTACTCACACAGATTGACTGTCAGTGAAACAGAGACCGTAGCCCCTCTGATTCACTGTCAGTGGAACTGTGACCATTGTCCCCCAGATTCACTGACAGTGAAACAGAGACCGTAATCCCCCAGATTCACTGTCAGTGAAACAGAGACCATACTCCCCCAGATTCACTGTCAGTGAAACAGAAACCGTACTCACCCAGATTCACTGTCAGTGAAAGAGAGACTGTACTCCCCCAGATTCACTGTCAGTGAAAGAGAAAACGCCATCCCCCAGATTCACTGTCAGTCAATCAGAGACTGTAACGCCCCTAGATTCACTGTCTATGAAACAGAGACCGTATTCCCCCGGATTCACTGTCAGTGAAACAGAAACCGTACTCACCCAGATTCACTGTCAGTGAAAGAGAGACTGTACTCCCCCTGATGCACCGTCAGTGAAATTGAGATTGTACTCACACTCCTTCACTGTCAGTGAAACAGAGACAGTACGCCCCCAGATTCACTGGCAGTGAAACAGAGTCCGTAGTCCCGCTGATTCACTGTGAGTGAAACAGAGTCCGTAATCCCCCAGATTCACTGTGAGTGAAACAGTGTCCTTTGTCGCCCTGATTCACAGTGAGTGCAACAGAGACCATAGTCCCCCAGATTCACAGTCGGTGGAACACAGACGGTTCTTTCCCAGATTCACTGCCAGAGACACCGAGACCGTACTCCCCCAGATTCACAATCAGTGGAACAGTGCCAGTATTCGCCCAGATCCACTGTCAATGAAACAGAGACCGTACTCCCTCAGGTACACTGTCAATGGATCAGTGACCGTTGACCCCAGATTCACTGTTGGTGAAACAGAGACCGTACTCACACAGATTGACTGTCAGTGAAACAGAGACCATAGTCCCTCTGATTCACTGTCAGTGGAACTGTGACCATAGTCCTCCAGATTCACTGTCAATGAAACAGAAACGGTACTCCCCCAGATTCACTGTCAGTCAATCAGAGACTGTACGCCCCTAGATTCACTGTCTATGAAACAGAGACCGTACTCCCCCGGATTCACTGTCAGTGAAACGGAAACCGTACTCTCCCAGATTCACTGTCAGTGAAAGAGAGACTGTACGCCCCCTGATGCACCGTCAATGAAATTGAGATTGTACTCACACTCCTTCACTGTCAGTGAAACAGAGACAGTACGCCCCCAGATTCACTGGCAGTGAAACAGAGTCCGTAGTCCCGCTGATTCACTGTGAGTGAAACAGAGTCCGTAATCCCCCAGATTCACTGTGAGTGAAACAGAGAACATACTCCCCAGATTCACTGTCAGTGAAACAGAGATTGTAGTCACCGAGATTGACTGTCAGTGAAACTGAGACCGTACTACCCCAGATCCACTGTCATTGAAACAGAGAAAGTACTCCCCAGATTCACTGCCGTTGAAACAGAGACCGCACTCCCCCATATTCACTGTCTGTGAAACAGAGACCATACACCCGAGATTCACTGTGAAACAGAGGCCGTACTCTCCCAGATTCACTGTCAGTGAAACAGAGTCCGTAATCCCCCAGATTCACTGTCAGTCGAACTGTGAACGTAATCCCCCAGATTCACTGTCATTAAAACACAGACACTACTTCCCCACAGTCACAGTGAGTGAAACAGAGACCGTACTCCCCCAGTTTCACTGTTAGTGAAACATAGATCATACTTTCCGAGATACACTTATATTAATACAGACACCGTAGACTCCAGATTTACTGTCAGTGAAACAAAAACCGTATTCCCCCAGATTCACTGTCAGTGAAACAGAGATCCTGTTCGCCCAGATTCACTGTCAGTGGATCAGTGACCATAGTCGCCCAGATTCACTGTCCGTGAAACAGTAACGTACTCCCCCAGATTCACTGTCTGTGAAACAGTAACGTACTCCCCCAGATTCACTGTCTGTGAAACACTGAAGGTACTTCCCCATATTCACTGTCAGTGTAATAGAGACGGAACTCCCTCAGATTCACTATCTGTGAAAAAGTGTCAGTTCTCGCCCAGATTCACTGACAGTGAAACAGCGACAGTCCGCCCCAGATTCACTATCAGTAAAAGAGAGAACGTACTCCCCCAGATTCACTGACAGTGAAACAGAGATTGTACACCCCCAGATTCACTCTTGGTGAAACAGAGACCGTAATCCCCAGATTCACTGTCAGTAAAACAGAGACGGTACTGGTCCAGATTCACTGTCAGTGAAACAGAGACTGTACGCCCTAGATTCACTGACAGTGAAACAGAGACAGTCCACCCCAGAATCACTGTCAGTGAAAGAGAGACCGTAATCCCCCAGATTCACTATCAGTGAAACAGAGAACGTCATCATCCAGATTCACTGTCAGTGAAACAGCCTCCGTACTCCCACCCATTCACCGTCAGTGAAACAGAGACTCTACGCCCCCATATTCACTGTCGGTGAAACAGAGACCGTACACACAAGATTCACTGTCAGTGAAACAGAGACCGTAGTCCCCCTGATTTACTGTCAATGAAACAGCTACAGTAGACCCCCCGATTCAATGTCCGTGAAACAGAGACCATACTCAACCAGATTCACTGTGACTGAAACAGAGATGGTATTCCCCCAGATTCACTTTCTGTGAAACAGAGACTGTACGCCCCCAGATTCACTGTCAGTGAAACAGAGAACTTCATCCCCCAGACTCACTGTCAGTGGAACAGAGACCGTACTCGCCCAGTTTCACTGTTAGCGAAACATAGATCGTACTCCCCGAGATACACTTATAGTTAAACAGACACTGTATACCGCAGATTTACTGTCAGTAAAACAGGGACGGTACTCCCTCAGATTCACTGTCAGTGAAACAGCGACCGTACTCCCCCAGTTTCACTGTTAGCGAAACATAGATCGTACTCCCCGAGATACACTTATAGTTAAACAGACACTGTATACCGCAGATTTACTGTCAGTAAAACAGAGACAGTACTCCCTCAGATTCACTGTCATTAAAACACAGACACTACTTCCCCCAGAGTCACTGTCAGTGAAACAGAGACCGTACTCCCACAGTTTCACTGTTAGTGAAACATAGATCGTACTCCCCGAGATACACTTATAGTTAAACAGACGCCGTAGACCGCAGATTTACTGTCAGTAAAACAGAGATGGTACTCCCTTAGATTCTCTGTCAGTGAAGCAGAGACTGTACGCCCCAGGATTCACTGTCAGTGAAACAGAGAACGTCATCCCCCAGATTCACTGTTAGTGAAACAGAGACCGTACTCCCCCAGATTCACTGTTAGTGAAACAGAGTATATGCCCCCAGATTCACTGTCAGTGAAACAGAAACGAACGCCCACAGATTCGCTGTCAGTGAAACAGAGTCCGTAATCCCCCAGATTCACTGTCAGTCGAACTGTGAACGTAATCCCCCAGATTCACTGTCATTAAAACACAGACTCTACTTCCCCAGATTCACTGTCAGTGAAACAGAGACCGTACTCCCCCAGACTCTGTCAGTGTAACACAAACCGTGCTTCCTGCAACTTCACCAGCAAGTTGAAGAACAGGATTAATATTGTTTTGCTTGGCATTAATGAGCTCCCCATGTGACTGTGATACACCTGAATCACTGAGATGATTTATCTCTTCTGTTGAACCCTTTGTCTGATGCAGCCTCTATTGACAATACAGGCCTTGTGTTCCCTGAGATAAAACCATTGCCCATGGACATCTGATTGGTCCAGGGCTCTTTGCAATTCATTTTTAGACATAACTGGGAATTTTCAGTCTCCTGCTTTTCAGACTTTTGTTTCCAAGTAGTTTTAAATGACCCTGATTGAAATATCTTCCATTACTCCTGTCTCTTTCAATTTCCTTCTGCAGTGATGTATTAAAACTTCAAGAAGCTCTTCCAGTTTCATGGCCATATACATGCCAAACCTATGATGTTTAAATAAGTTGAAATTTGAATTTGGATATTTAAAACTTTAGCGTAAGTTCAGCATTGCCTTGGGACCTGGCTGATATTTGTCAGCTGACTTTCTGGAGTATTTCAATGGAAGGGTCACCAACGAAGAGGTTTGGATGTGCTTCACTCTGATTAGTTGCTCTAGTAAAATAACCTGGTCTGGGAAAGGGTCCGTTAGCAATAACGAGGAGTTCTCTTCACTGCAGGGGATTAAGCCTTTGGAAGTGTTCTCTCTGTTTCTGCTGTTGAGTATATTCGAACGGAATTCTAGGACGTAGTCCTTAATGGGAACATGGGATTGCAAGAACATAGGAGAATAAGAGTAGGAGTAGGCCTGTCCGCTCCTCAGACCTATCACACCAACCAATCTGTTCATAGCTGATCTGCCCCAGGACTCATCTTCACCCATGAATTCCCTGAGGATAACGGACTCAAGGAACAGTCACCCTTTTGCAGAAACAAACCACTGGAAGAACACAGCAGGTCAGGCAGCATCTGTGGAGGGAAATGGATAGTCAACATATCAGTCACTAGTCAGTATCCATTTCCCCCCACAGATACTACCTGACATGTCAAATTGTTCCAATAATTTGCTTTTTGCTCCTATTTCAAACATTTGCAATCTCTTGCATCTACATCGTCAACCTTGCTCTTACTGAAAGACAGAGCAAGTTTTGTGATTAAGTCTCCTCTGATGGTAACATGCCAGTTTATTATTCCCAAGAACTCAACTGGCAAGCCAAATCTGACCATGACAAATGTGGAAATTAAGTTCAGAAGTTAACCAATCTAGTCTTAGATTGTTGACTATAAAGCTATTGAGTTATTGTACTAACCCAGTTGGTTCATCAGTGTTCCTCCAGCCTGGCTCCAAACCTACCCATGTGCTTGATTCTGAAATAGCCCAGGAAACTACAGTCCAGTCCAATAATGGAGGACAACAAATGACATTGCTTACAAAGGCCAGTTCACAAGTGAAGAAATGAAGTTAGCTGAGAGGATTCTGCAATCTAATGATCTTGTATTTCCTTATTGTAAGAGGAGACCATTCTGCCTGTTAACTCTAACCTGTTCTCAGACCCAATGACATGCACCACTTATTTTCCCTAGAACTTCTTCCTACCGCAATGATCCAAGAGGCCCGTTCTCTCACAGAGATTAGTGGCTATGGAATGAACTGCCAGAGTAAGCATAGAGGTGGGAACAATTGCAGCATTTAAGATACTTAGACAGGTTCATGTAGTGCTTAATACGAGATGGCAGCTTCCATCATCAAGAACGCCTACTACCCAGGCCATGCTCTCTTCTCGTTGTTGCTATCAGGAAGGAGGAACAGGAGCCTCAGGTCCCACACCACCAGGTTCAGGAACAGTTATCACCCTACAACCATCAGACTCACGAATCAGTGTGGTAACTTGACTCACCTCACACTAAGATGACTCCACAAACTATAGGCTCACTTTCAAGGACTCTACAACTCGTATTCTCAGCATTATCTGTTTCCTTTTTTAGTAATTGCAATATTTGTCTTCTTTTGCACATTAGTTCTTTGCCAGTCTTTGTTTATGTATATTTTTTCATAAACTCTATTGCATTTCTTTATTTTCCTGTAAATGAAGAAAATGAACCTCAGGGTGGTGTATGGTAGAATATATGTACTTGGGTAAGAAATTGACCTTGACTTTGATTTTGAATTGGATATGTGCCAAACACAGGAAGATGGGACTCGTTCAGGTAGACAACTTGGTTGGCAATAACATTGGGCTGAAGGGCTTGTTTCCATGCTGTAAAAGTCTATGACTCTATAAACTGCTCTTGCTCACACATGTCCCTTCTAATTATTATGCACTTGTCAGTACCTCCAGTTGAACTCCAGTTGAAGTCTTTTTGTGTGTTTCCCCCTAGCTGTCAGTCTGTGGTTTTGTATTGCCACGTGCTCCTGTCCCCACTCCTGCTCTACTCCTGCCCCTGTATCACTGAGTACTCCGTCTCTCATCTGTTTCTCATTATTACCTGTATTGCTGCCACCTGTGTCTCATTGTGCTCCACCTATCGTCTGCCTCTCTGTTTATTGCTCAGTGTATTTCAGTCCTGTGTTTTGGCAGATTGTGCCAGTGAGTTTTCCTGAGCCTTTCCAGTCTTTGTATCTGTCTGTCGACTCTGTCTATTCCTGATTCTGGTTTTTGGATTTCTCTGGATGTTTTGATCTCTCCCTGAACTTTGACACCAACTTTGTTTGCACCCTGGGATTTGTTACTCAATTAATACCACTGTGTGCACAGTACTGGGTCTGCGATTGGATCCCAGCTCCAGCATCCTGACAGCCCTTGATAACCATTCTTCCCCCACATTTGTCACAAGTCCTCCTTTTCACTCCTCCCAGATCTTAAACCTACCTTAACCCTCTCCTCCCAGAAGCCTCGCAATCCTTTCTCCACTCCCCAATCGCTCCTCCTCCTATGCCTTCCCCATCCGCCTGTACAAAGGAGTAACTTACAGTCACCAAATAATCCACCAAACCTCATACTCTTGGGATGTGGGAGAAAAGCAGGGGGAAGCCAAGTGGCCAGACAGAGGACGAGGAGACAGCACCTGAGGACAGGACTGAGCCAGGGTCTCTGGAGTGTGAGGGCAACTCTCCATGCTGAGAAGGAAGATGAAAGATCAAAACCAATTTATCTGCAACTCTCTTCAGCCTGAAGCCCCAAATGGATGGTAGATCTAGCTGTCCTGCCCTCAGCAGTACAGAAGCCAAGTATTCTGCAAATACAGATGTGAGGATACAACCAAGGCCATACGCTGATGGTTTCCTGGCTGGATTCTACATTCTCGGTGATAGCCGTGCCTCCTGCCAAGTCTTCTGTTCAAGTACTACCCAGGCGTCTCTGTCCAAACTGAGAGAACAAATAAACCTGAGCTAACTGCTGCCCATATGGTCTGCTCGCAATCATCTACAAAGTTTCATCAACAGTGTTAACCCTGCTCAGTGGGTTTCACCAGAATCACTCATTCCAACTTTCTTTGAGAACATAGAAAAGCAAGTTGCAGAGACGAGACCTGGAGATGATTGGAGCATTCGACTGAGTGCAGTGAAAGGATGGTTAATGAGACTGGGAAATGGGAACCAGGGTGGGGGGGGGGGGCGTGGGGGGAGAAGACCCCATTCAGCAGAGTTAGACCTTCCAGACTGTGGAGATCGATCGTTCCAGAATGTCACTGAATCAGGAGTTAGGAGTCAGAGGAGACATTTACAAATGTCTGTAGATGTACAATGGAGAGCATTTTGACTGGCTGCCTTACGGAGGTTTTAATGCACAGGACCGTAAGAGACTATAGAGGGCTGTAGACTCATCCTGCTAAATTATGGACACAACCCTCTCCACATCTGAGGGCATCTTTAAGAGACAGTGCCTCCAGAAGGCAGCATCCATCACTAAGGATCCTCACTATCCAGAACATGCCCACTTCTTGTTGCTACCGCTGGACCATTTTTCTTGCACGATTTATTTATTCTACAATTTAGGCTAATTTTATGTCTGCAATGTACTCCTGCAGCAGAACAACAATTTTCATGTCTTCTAAGTCAGTGATAATAAAAATGATTATGAAGGAGTTCTCCAGCCAGCGTCCTTGGCCATGATGAAGGGTTTTGACCCATAACGTAGATAATATCTTTCTTCCCACAGATGCACACCAGATGGGTGGTGAAAAAGGCACAACAGCGCCTCTTTCACCTCAGACAGTTCAGGAAGTTTGGTATGGGCCCCCAAATCCTAAGAACTTTCTACAGGGGCACAATTGAGAGCATCCTGACTGGCTGCATCACTGCCTGGTATGGGAACTGTACCTCCCTCAATCGCAGGACTCTGCAGAGAGTGGTGTGGACAGCCCAGCACATCTGTAGTTGTGAATTTCCCATGATTCAGGACATTTACAAAGAAAGGTGCGTAAAAAAAAAACCTGAAGGATCATTGGGGACCTCAGCCACCCCAACCACAATCTATTTCAGCTGCTACCATCCGGGAAATGGTACCACAGCATAAAATCAAGGATCCACAGGCTCCGGGACAGCTTCTTCCACCAGGCCATCAGACTGACTGACTCACGCTGATTTGAGTGTATTTCTATATCACACTGACTGTTCTATTTATTATAAATTACTCTGATTGCACATTTAGATGGAGACGTAACGTAAAGATTTTCATTCCTCATGTATGTGAAGGATGGAAGAAATAAAGTCAATTCAATTTATTCATGCTCCTATGTTCCTCCAGACTGTTTGTTTTAACAACTGTCATCAGTTGGCTCATCACTGTCACTCATTCAGTTATGTTAGAAAAGATTACAATTGCTGACAATCACAGTGTTACCTTCTCTGGTAATGAAGCATTTGGAACTTGCACGTAAGAAGACGTGATTTAGGTTCAGGCATGGGCTTATATGTGGCAGGTAGCATCAGTACCGCAGAATTATAATGGAACGAACGTCTCCAACCTAAAGCCAGTGTAAGCACTCTCCTTGAATTAGTACCTATGACATCGTCATCACCTTGGGCTCAGCACATAGTGAAGTAGGCCGGCGTCGCAAGTCTGTGATGGCAGGAGCAAGTCGAGCTTTGGGCATCCTGAGGTTAGTGACTCACTTCCTGACAACCAATGTCATTGTACAATCAAGGAGGCTAGATGCTCAAATTTCCTGAATGCTCTGTGGTCCAACAACACGAGAGAGGTGCAATGCCAGCTAGGAGGAAGCAGCCCCCTGGACAGCACACGAGAGAGGTGCAATGCCAGCTAGGAGGAAGCAGCCCCCTGGACAGCACACGAGAGAGGTGCAATGCCAGCTAGGAGGAAGCAGCCCCCTGGACAGCACACGAGAGAGGTGCAATGCCAGCTAGGAGGAAGCAGCCCCCTGGACAGCACACGAGAGAGGTGCAATGCCAGCTAGGAGGAAGCAGCCCCCTGGACAGCACACGAGAGAGGTGCAATGCCAGCTAGGAGGAAGCAGCCCCCTGGACAGCACACTTCCTGTACTCAGAACAGTACAGTCTTCCACCACTCCAACCCTCAGCCTTCACCACGTGCATGGCAATGCCACTACCTGAAGATTCCGCTTCAAGAAGGACATGTTCCTAATTTGGGAATATAATTACCATTCCCTCAATGTATTGATTTGAGATCCTAGCACTCACTGCCCATGCTCAGAAATTTCCCACCAATATTTTTCACCATGGAAGTTGATATTCCTCCAGATTTCATATTCCATACATCCGTGGGACAAAAAAGGAGTCCATTTGTCTCTACCAACACACAGATCAATCTCATTTCCTCTAATTTTCTCTCCATTGAATTCTCTGCACACTTCCGTCAACTCAAAAGTTCAAAATTCAAAGTTCAAAGCACAAAGTGCATTTATTATCAATGCTTTATACAACCTTGAGATTTGTCTCCTTACAGGCAGCAATGAAACAAAGAACTCCCATAGAACCCATTAAAAAACAGAAGAAGGCCATTGAACACCCAAGACCATCAACACATCACCACTAGGTACAATTTACAATTTACCAGGACTAATTAATCTCCCAAGCTGATAATCTTTGGAAGTGGGAGGGAATTGGGGAATTGTGGGGAAACCCATATGTGAATCATACTAATTCCGCTCAGAGAGTGCGGAGGCCAGGATTGATTCTGGGTCTCTCTCGCCATGAGGTAGCGATCGTGCCAGCTGCGTCACTTTCCTCCCAATGGACAGCAGGGTTCACCACCACCTTTTCAATGACACTAAGCTTGGGCTACAACCGAGAGAATAATGCAAGGGAAAAATAAACTTAAAAAATAGATAAAGGCATTCATTGTGACCTCAGCAGTAATGTCACAGATGTAGCATGTCAGTCATTAGGAAAGATAGAATTCCTAGCTCTTGCATTGTATTGAGGGATCTTTGAAATGTGTATACTCTGTGTGTTATTTAGCATGGCTACTGAGACTGTGCTCCCCCAGATTAGTGAATCTGGGTGAAACAGAGACCGGCTACTTTTCCAGGCATGGGGGGGAAGATGGTTGGAAGTGGTCAGAGATTGGTGACTGTGTCCTACTAATCTACTGGACTTCTCCAGTGCTGACGTGTGGATTGCTGATAACATCACGTACAACACGCTGGAGGAAGTCAGCAGGTTGGGCAGCATCCGTGGAAACGAGCTGTCAACGTTTCCGGCCTGACGAAGGGTCTCAGCCTGAAACATTGACTGCTCATTTCCACGGATGCTGCCCGACCTGCTGAGTTCCTCCAGCTTGTTGTACATGTTGCTTTGACCCCGGCATCTGCAGTGTACTTGGTGTTTACTGTTGGTGATAACATCTCCTCTTCGCTGACGATCAACACTGGTGCACCTCAGGGTGTGTGCTTAGCCCACTGCTCTACTCTCTCTATACCCATGATTGTGTGGCTAGGCATAACTCAAATACCATTTATAAATTTGCTGATGATACAACCATTGTTGGTAGAATCTCAGATGGAGACGAGAGGGCATACAGGAGTGAGATATACCAATTAGTGGAGTGGTGTCACAGCAACAACCTGGCACTCAACATCAGTAAGACAAAAGAGCTGATTGTGGACTTCAGGAAGGGTAAGACAAAGGAACACATACCAATAGAGGGATCAGAAGTGGAGAGAGCGAGCAGCTTCAAGTTCCTGGATATCATATCTCTGAGGATTCAGAGATATCATAACCTGGTCACAACATATCGATGTAGTTATAAAGAAGGCAAGACCGCGGCTGTACTTTATTAGGAGTTTGAAGAGATTTGGCACATCAACAAATACACTCAAAAAGTTCAATATTTGTACCATGGAGAGCATTCTGACAGGCTGCATCACTGTCTGGTATGGAGGGGCTACTGCACAGGACCGAAAGAGGCTGCAAAAAGTTGTAAATCTAGTCAGCTCCATCTTGGGCACCAGCCTACAAAGTACCCAGGACATCTTTAGGGAGCGGTGTCTCAGAAAGGCAGCGCCCATTATTAAGGACCTCCAGCACCCAGGGCATGCCCTTTTCTCACTGTTACCATCAGGTAGGAGGTACAGAAGCCTGAAGGCACACACTCAGTGATTCAGAAACAGCTTCTTCCCCTCTGCCATCTGATTCCTGAATGGACTTTGAACCCTCGGACACTACCTCACTTTTTTAAGATAAATTATTTCTGGTTTTTTGCATGATTTTTAATCTATTCAATATAAGTATACCGTAATTTATTTATTTGTTTGTTGATTATTATTTTATTTTTTTCTTCTATATTATGTATTGCATTGAGCTGCTGCTGCTAAGGTAACAAATTTCACGACCCACGCTGATGATAATAAACCTGATTCTGATTAACCTGGGAACACTAATTCAGTATTCCTTCTTTTTGAACTCGTGATTTATTTCTATAATTTACAGTAATTTTCTATCTTTGCACTGTACTGCTGCTTGCAAAATGACAAATTTCACAACATTTAAGCCAGTGATAATAAATCTGATTCAATTCTGGCAGCTTTCGCAAAGCTGAGTAGATGCAGCAGAAATTCCTCCGCTACAGCTGAAACTCATGAATATCCAACCCACCGGTTTCTGTTGCCTTTTATGTTATACACTAGGCATTCAAATGCAACACCTTGGCCAGGCAGAACACTGTAAACAGTGGCATCAAGGTGTTAATATTTGCAGGTCCACGTTGGCAAGCTCCAGAAAGAGCAGCTGTCGGAGTCAGAGATACAGCCGCTAACATTTATTTCAATAAAGCAGCTCTTGGCAGTTTCACTAGCAGTTCAGGGAGGTTAGGAGCAGAAATAAGGCTGGTTGAAGATTCCAGATGCATCAGGCAGAGTTTTAATGAGACCTGATTGGCTCACACAATCCTTTGACAATATTGGATCTCGCACACCATTGTGAGAGGAATTGCAAATAGGTTCTCCTTAAGCACAAAGCAAAATGTAAAAAGAGTTCTGAAGCAAGGTCGTTGACCTGAAATGCTAACTGTTTCTCTCAGCACCAGCATATCTTGACCTGCTAGGTGTTTTTCTGCACTTTCCGCATCTTACCTTTAGTTACAATTGTCCAAAATAGCTACTCCCAGTTACCTCACTGTCAGGTGGACAACGATATACCAGCTGGACTGGAGAAAGGAGTGATCTCCTGCGATAGGACTCTCCTGCACCAAGTGGGACATGTTTATAGAAGCAGCTTTTTTAAGAACATCGAATAGTACAGCACCAGAAAATGCCCTTCAGCCCACGATATTAGTGCTGACCACGATGCCTGCATATGGTAAATACCGCTCCTCCCTTTGGAATGGACCATCGCTAGCACCGCCTCTGCTTGTGTTTCTCCACACTGATTGTTCGTTTCACAGCCAGGTACAACTTGTTCTATGTATTGTCTGCACCTACATGCCTATGGTGGTGCTGCCAGCAAGTTTTTCATTGTACCTGTACCTCACTGCACTTGTGCATGTGACAATAAACTCACCCTGACTTGAGTCGAAATTCCATGCCTGTATGAGTGTCCTTTTAAATGTCTTTCAAAAATTGCTGTTGTATTTGCTTCTACCACCTCCGGTTGAAGGATGTTCCAGAAACCTGTCCTGTATAATCCTGTTAAACTTCCCCGATCATCTGTAAACCAATGCCCTTTGATATTTCCACGTTATGAGAAAGACTCTATCCTTTAACGTGATCAGAAGTGATTGAGCTGTTGTCAGATTGCCCTGCAAAGCCGTGCACATGTTAAAGACTGTTATTCCCATTAAAGAGTGGCTCCACAACTCTTAAAGTCTTCATATTGAGCACCATCTGCCATTTCCTTCTGCTATAAGATGCATTTTCCAAAAAAAATTGATGCATCTGGCGCACAGGTCCCCAAGATGTGAATCACTATGATCATGGCTGATCCATCCAGGGTCTCATCTCATCTTCAGTACCAGCACCCCCAGGCTGTCAATGCCCCAGTCCTTCAAAAAGCTATTGGCTTCCACTTCAACTGCTTGAATGATCCAGCCTCCACAACTCCCTAAGGCAGAGAATGCCAGGGATTCATACCCTCTGCAAGAAAATATATTTGCACACATCGGTTTTAAATGTAAATATGTCTCCTTGTTCGAGACTCTCCCACTCACAGAAACATCTTGACATCTACCCTGTCAAGTCCCCTTAGGATCTTAAATGGTCATCCCTCACTCTTCTAAACTCCAAACAACACATACCCGACCTGCGTAGTCTCACTTGATAAGACACGGTATGGGACAGCAATATATCAATTAGCAACAGGCTGAACACTTTACAGCAACAGCTATAAGATTAGGGTTCAATTCCCAGTGTCGGTAAGAATCTGGAAGTTCTCTCTGTGACTTTGGGAGCTTCCTCTGGGTTCTCCTGTTCCCTTGCACGTCTCAAAGAGGCACACGGTTAGGGTTAGTGAGCTATGGGCAGGCTACGTTGATGCCAGAGGCATGGTGACACTTGCAGGCTGGCCCATGCCCAGCCTCAGACAGCGTTGGTCGAGGATGCAAGATCATGTAAGTATATTAAATATAGATCATCTTTATCTTTAAGCATCTCATCCCAGGAGCTAGCTTGGTCAGTGAGGCAACCAAAACAATGACTGTACTCCAGGTGTGGCCTCAGTAGCACCCTATACAATCGTAACAAAACTCCCCAACTTCTAATCTCTAAATTCTTCGAAAAACGCCAATTGGCCTCTTAGTAATCCATTTGCTAACTTTTTATGATTCATGCGCTAGAACACCGAGATCCCTCTGAACATTACTGATTTGTAGTTTTTCTCCACGTATAATAACCTGCCTTATGATTCATTTTGCTGATGCACTTGACCTCACACTGAACTCAATTTGCCATTTCCATCCAATCACTCATTACATATACATGCCATTGTAGAATCGCAGTATTCTCATCCCAGCATCCCTTTCCAGCTCTTCATGGCATCAGCAAACCCACAGATTTACATTCTGTCCCCCATCCGAAGTCATTAAAGTAATTAGTCTTCATCCAGGCTCAGTGCTGCTGGATTTTATTTTCAATTGCTGGGTTATAATTACAACCCGGTAATCTGGTCCCACCTTCACAGTCAGAGGTGTCAGGGCCAGGCATTACTTCCATTGTTCGGCAATATATCACTCCTGTTTTGCAAAGCTTGCAGCTGAATTGTGTGTGTAATTATTGGAGATATAAAGGGGAAATGCGATGACAGAGCCACTGAGAGCATACACATGACGGGCTGAATCATCACCCTCCGTGCTCCACAGATAGAATTGCAGTTTAACATAGCTGTGGCAAGTTACATGCATAAAAACAGACAGCTATGCGGCAGGGAAATTCTAGGCAGTCTCTAGAGTAGGTTACTGGTCGGCACAACATTGTGGGCCGAAGGGCGTGTAATGTCCTGTAGATTTCTATGGTCTATGTATAGATAGTCTGCCAGGGTCGCAGATGCTCAGGACAGTTTATAGAGGCACACTGGTCCACTTGCTGAAGGTGGCTGAGTACATTGGGAAGCAGTGGTCAGCGCTGTCTACAAACACTCGGTTACAAACCTGTCTGAAGGTTTGACTCTGCCTGGTATCAGGGAATGATGAACAATCAGTTCATTTCCCTGGACGTGTGGCATCTTCAGATGGTGCCCCCACCCCCACAAAATGCTCATTTTTCCCCAGTTCAATCAAAACACAGCATCAAGAATCCCACCTTTAATGGAGGAGAGGTTACAGTCATAGAAGCATAGGTGAAAGCAGCATGAAACAGTCCCATTGGCTCACCACATCCGTTCCAATCATTAATCATCCTTTTGACCCAATCTGACATGAATCATATCATATTCACCTAATATTCCCATCAACTCTCTCCAGATTTTACCATTCTCTTGCAACACTAGGGCCAATTTACAGTAGACAATTAATCTAATCATCTGCACATCTTTGAATGTGGGAGGAAACCAGAAAACCACATGGTCACAGGAGAATGGACAAATTCCACACAGATGGCACCCGAGGTCTGGATTAAACTGTGTGCTGGAGCTCCCCCATATGCACCACTGGTACTACCTAGCCTTCAAGCGTTGGACCATTAAATGACTTCAATATATTTGCATTTCAGTTTTCTTTCCCCTCAGACAATAAATGAATAGTTATATCAAAAGCTTCTGTTACACAATGGACTTCCCTGAATCATCATCCTTGAAAATCACTTTCAAAGCAAACTTGCGAAATGCTTTTTGAAGCAAGTCTTACAATCAAAGAAATGACAGGTTGTTTGGTTCAGCAGGACAGAAATCCTTTTATGTTTCCAGTTCTGATTGAAAAGGGCCAATGGTTTGAGACTTACCAACAGTTGATCTTTTGTGGGCAATATCATAACTTTCCTATTGGTTCTGTCAGGTCCTCTCCATTATTTACTCTTATTATTCTTATTATTACTCTTCCTGCTCTCCATTATTTTGTAGCAACTGTTGTCTTGACAGTTGCTACAACTAAAATCTTTAAATCTTAAGTTGTGACTTGCTTTGAATATCAATATCTACATGATCTAAACAACTTGGCTTATACCATGTCTGTCTCCAATGGTCACAGAGGATATGAAGACAAAGTCGCTCACTGATCGCATATTGCATGGAAGGATGAGATAAGAGGCTGGTAGGTGATAGGTGGAAACAAAAGTAAAAGAATTAGCGGGTAACTGGGACATTTAGGGAGGATAGACCAGTTGGGCTGAGAGGACTGTTTCTGTGACTCTATGACAGATGGAGCTGAGTGGGTGAGGGAAGGGAAGGGAGAAGTGAGAGACTGAGACTTGTAGGTACATGAGAGCATAAGAAGATAAGAAATAGGAGCAGGAGTCGGCCATCTGGCCCGCTGAGCCTGCTCCACCATTCAATAAGATCATGGCTGATCGGACCATGGGCTCATCTCCACCTACCTGCCCTTTCCCCCATAACCCTTCATTCCCCTACTATGCAAAAATCTATCCAACCCTGTCTTAAATATATTTACTGAGGCAACCTCCACTACTTCATTGGGCAGAGAATTCCACAGATCCACCACTCTCTGGGAAAAGCAGTTCCTCCTCATCTCCGTCCTAAATCCACTCCCCTGAATCTTGAGGCTACGTCCTCCAGTTCTAGTCTCACCTACCAGTGGAAACAACTTTCCTGCCTCTATCTTATCTATCCCTTTCATAATTTTGTATGTTTCCATCAGATCTTCTCTCATTCTTCTGAATTCCAGCGAGTACAGTCTCTGGAATCAACCTGGTGAACCTTTGCCTCCAAAGCCAGTATATCCTTCCATAAGTAAGGAGACCAGAACTGCATGCAGTAATCAAGGTGAGGCCTCACCAGTACCCTGTACAGTTGCAGCATAACCTCCCTCTCTGAAATTCAGCTGATCATTAAACTTAGCCTGCTGCACCTGCAAGCCAACCTTCTGCGATTCATGTACAACTGGATAAGGGAAGAGATTACAGGCTAGTGGAACCATGTGGTGGAGGGGACAACAGTGGTGAACCTCTAATTCAGGTAGATAGGTCTGAAAGTGATGGTCAGCTGGAACCAGGTGAGGGAGGGTTATGTGTCTGGGTCAAATATGATGGCAGAATATTGTATTAATGGTAAGACTCTTGGAAGTGTGGAGGATCAGAGGGATCTTGGGGTCCATGTTGACACTGTGGTTAAGAAGGCATATGGTGTATTGGCCTTCATCAATCATGGAATTGAACTTAGGAGCCGAGAGGTAAAGTTGCAGCTATATAGGACCCTGGTCAGATCCCACTTGGAGTACTGTGCTCAGTTCTGGTTGCCTCACTACAAGAAGGATGTGGGAAGCCATAGAAAGGGTGCAGAGGAGATTTACAAAGGATGTTGCCTGGATTGGGGAGCATGCCTTATGAAAACAGGTTGAGTGAACTCAGCCTTTTCTCCTTGGAGCGACGGAGGATGAGAGGTGACCTGATAGAGGTGTATAAGATGATGAGAGGCATTGATCGTGTAGATAGTCAGAGGCTTTTTCCCAGGGCTTAAATGGTTGTCACAAGAGGACACAGGTTTAAAGTCTCTGGGAGTAGGTACAGAGGAGATGTCAGGGGTAAGTTTTTTTACTCAGAGAGTGGTGAGTGAGTGGAATGGGCTGCCAGCAACTGTGGTGGAGGCAGATACAGTAGGGTCTTGTAAGAGACTTTTAGACAGGTACATGGAGCTTAGAAAAATAGAGGGCTATGGGTAACCCAAGGTAATTTCTAAGGTAGGGACATGTTCAGCACAACTTTGTGGGCCGAAGGGCCTATATTGTGCGGTAGGTTTTCTATGTTTCTATGTAATGAAGGGAGAAGGGAGGAAAAGGTAAAGAAAGGGAGAGAGGTGGGAATGGAAGAGAAACACAGGAGAACTGAGTTACCTGACTTTGAAAAATTCAATATTCAAACCATTAGGCTGTGAGCTAATCAAGTGAAATGTGAAGCACTGTACTTGTAGTTAGTGTTCGGCCTCAGCGGAGAAGACAGAGGACAGACAGGTCAGTGGCTATGGGGAATTGAAATGTCAAGCAAGGATGACCATTGTGGACAGATTGCAGGGGCTTGGCTACACGATTATCCAGTTTACTATTGGTCCTGCTGATGTAGAGGCAAGTTCAAGAACACCAAATGCAGTAGACAAGGAGGAGGACATGCACACGAACCTGTACCTCATCTGCAAGGATTGTTGGCTCCCTGGCTGATGGGAAGGAGTTGGTGCAGGGACAGGCTTGGTCTCTCTTATAGGTGCAGGGGAAAGTACCTGGGGCTTGTACAGGTGGGCGAAAGGGATGAATGGACAAGGAAGTCCTGGAGACAGTGATCCCATAGAATATAGCAAGGGGACAAGAGAGGGTACGACGTGGCTGCTGCTGGGATTCTGTTAGAGCTAAAGATGCGATGAAGGGTGAGGACAAGGAAACACATTTTCTGTTCTGTCTGGTGGGGGAGGGAACAGAGGTGTGGATAAATGAAGGAAATGTGGCTGATGGTTCCAACAATTATGTCAAATGTGAAACTATGTTTCCAAAAGAAGGAGGACATTTCAGAAACCCTAGCACAGAAAATCACTTCT
Source organism: Hemitrygon akajei (assembly GCF_048418815.1). Lineage (NCBI taxonomy): Eukaryota > Metazoa > Chordata > Chondrichthyes > Myliobatiformes > Dasyatidae > Hemitrygon > Hemitrygon akajei. The sequence goes on from NC_133128.1 coordinate 88,877,830, forward strand.
TGAGTACGGTTGGGTGCAGAAAGGGGAAACAGAGAATAGGATTGTGTCCTTACAAGGGACTGGGTGGGAAGAGGTATTGGGAAGGTAATGCTGGGTGTCAGTAGGTTTATAGTAGATCTCAGAGATAGAGAGATCAGAAAAAGGAGGGAAGTGTCCTGTTGAATTTAACGACAATGTGAAAGATGGTTGCAAAGTAGCCGCTTGACTCACTGAGTTCTTCCAGCAGTTTATTTTGTGCTGTTGCTTTCTAATTGCACCCAGAATTTCCTCCAAACCGTCTTGACCTCGTTGATATAAATATGTCAGGGGTGTGACTATAACCCCACTAACATATTGTGGTGAACTACATATACCTGTCTGGACACGCCCCCTGATGACTGCTCCTGTGGCTCCTCCCACAGACCCCTGTATAAAGGTGATGGAGGTCTGAGCCCGGCCTCTCAGTCTCCAGGATGTAGTATGGTGGTCACTCACTGCTCGTTCCTTCTTCCAGTCAATAAAAGCCGATACCTCGCTTTTACGTCTCAGAGTGAGTTATTGATGGTGCATCACATATATTACATGGGTTTCTGCAACTTCACTGAACTGCTACAATTTTAAGTGGGAGAAGGTCTAGGTCCTAATTAATTAAGTTAGGTTCATTGCAAAATAAGCTAGCTCCAAAAACTGGAGCTCTAGCTGGTGAAACTGGCACAGAACCCATTAATTAATGTGCCTTACTTGTGCTCAAGGACAGAGTGTTAGAGCCATGGTTGAACAGATTTTAATAACTGTTCATGAAGCCATTTCTTTTAAGAAATCCATATCTATGAGGAAATTTTCTGAATTTGTTCAAAATCTAATGATAAATTACTATGCTAGCAACTTTGAAATTCATGATGTGGTATGAAGTAACTAAAATAAACAGATTACTTCAGGTTAGATCATTTTTCTTACCAAGCCTTTGAACCTTAGCTTGCCTTTGAACTTCAGCGATGATTAGATTTCAATGTTCAGTGGAAGTAAACTGGTGTTCAGATTTAAATACAAATAAAAGTGATGGACAGGGATTATATTAGTTGATTAACAAGATTAGGGCATGCTGGGAGTGAGTTTAAAAATGATGCAAACCAACAAACTAATGAGCAGACTTTTTAAATTTGAATTAATTGAGACTAACCTTTGCTGTCCTGATTGATGGATAGGGGACAAACAATCATTTCTAAAACCGCAGCAATTTCCTCCAGCAAACGCAGATAAAGTTCCTCTGGGAAATATAGTGAGTGGTACTCATAAATTCTGAGCAGCAAATCAAATCAAGGCCAACTGTGGTCACCAAGCTTAATTGACAGAGAAGTTATCCAATCACCTGCATTGCAGCTCTATAAAGTTCTGGTTAGACAACACTTGCAGTATGGTGTTCGGTTCTGATCACCTTATTATAGAAAGGATCTGGAAGCTTTAGGGAGTGTGTAGACAAGATTCACCTGGATGTGGTCTGGATTAGAGAGCATGTCTTGTGAGGATAGTTCGAGCAGGCTGGGGTTTTCCTCTTTGGAGTGAAGAAGGATGAGAGGCGAATTGATGGAGACATACAAGGTGATAAGACATCGACAGAGTGGACAGCCAGAGGCAGTTTCCTAAGGTGGAAGTGAATAACAGCAGGGTCATAACTTTAAGATGAATGGAGGAAAGAAGAGGGAGGATGTCAGAGATGGGTTATGGGCACAGAGAGTGTGGGTGCCTGGGGCGCAGGGCCAAGGTTGATGGTGGTAGGGGCAGATACATTGAAGAGATCTAAGAAGAACATAGATATCACATGATGGAAGTGGAGGGCAGGGTTGGATTGATCTTACAATGGGTCAAAAGGTTGGCACAACATTATGGGCCAGAGGGTCTGTACTGTGCTGTAGTGTTCTATGCCTGTTATAGTCTAGACAATATAATAATGCCAGCCAGAGGTATCTTTGGTACAGTATTAAAGGGTAGTTATCCCTATAAAACAATGCTTGTCTCCTAATTTACAGTGTGTGTGTGGGTTGCTTTCAGAGTTCCTGCATGCTGCAGTATTTTCACATACTTACCAGATTTGTTTAATTCTCACTTTTCTCATCCCTGTCCCTTTTTTGCTTAATGCAGATCTATTGACTACTCCCCCATCTCTCACAAATGACTTGCCACTCTTTAACCAATTATTTCACTGATGTGAGGAAGTTGCCAAGCCTGCAAAATTAAATAGAGGGGCAAATCAAACACAACCTACCCATCGGACAAGGACGCTGTTAAATCCACAGGGTCATATGTTGGGATTCCATATACTCCATACACACCTGATCTTCTCTTTCTCAATCTATTGAACACCATTGGTTTTCTGTTTCCATTTTAATGTTTCCCTACATATATTCTGATCAGTATTTCCCTTCAAACTTCAGGTCTTTTATTGTCATTGTTATGTCCAGCACAAAATCCTTCATGAATGGCCAAAAGGCTTAGCACAAAGGCAACAGCCGAGGCATATATTTTAAATATCACTCCTTACTCCAACACAGACACCTCATTCACCTGAGGATGAATCAATAAAACATGGTGTGACCATAAATGTCTAAAATTCTGCAGATCCTAAATTTATAATACTTTGGATGTTCATTGTGCACTAATAATTTCTTATTAATCAACGAAATCCAGATGAATTCAACCCCAAATAATAAAGATGTCTTCCTTTGTAGAAATATCTCTTTAATTAACAGGATTTTCCTGTGTTTCTTGGAATGAGAATAGGTTTCTGAATCTAAATCAGACCACTCAGCCCGCTGAGCCTGCACCTCAGGTATATATATGGCGCAGTGGTGCAGCTAACGGAGCTGCTGCTTTACCGTTCCAGAGTCGCGGGTTCGATGCCGACTCTGCTGCCAAACACAGGAGATTCTGCAGTTGCTGGAAATCCAAAACATCACACACAAAATGCTGGCGGAACTCAGCAGGTCAGGTAGCATCTGTGTTCTGATGAAGGGTCTCAGCCCAGAACATCAAGTGTTTATTCCTCTCCCTACATACTGTCTGACCTGCTGACTTCCTCCCGTACTTTGTGTGACCTTTAATGCTGCCCTTACTGAGTTGGAAAGTTCTCCCTTTGACAGCACCTGTTGGTGCACCAGTCTCTCCCCCATATGCCAAAATCATGTTCACTGGTGGGTTAATTGGCCGTTGTAAATTGTCTCCTGTGGATGTAGGCTGGTGGTAGAATCTGGGCAGGGGAGTGGGAAATTGATAGAATTATGGGCAGGACGGATGACAGGAAATAAATAGTAGGAGTTTGTGTTTATTCTGTGAGCTTGAATAAACACAATGGGCAGAATAGCCTCCTTCTACAATACAAGGAAAGATGGCATATGGAAATATACTGTCTTTCAGGGCATCTCCATATCTTTCCCCCCACGTATGATATTGTAACCCATTCTCTCTCACACACCCTTCATTACCCTGTGATTCTGCCACCTGCCTGAACTAGGGGCAATTGATCTACCAGCACATTTCAGAGACAACCTCCCCACCATTTATTATTTACAATCATGCTTGAAAACTTTGATCCAAGTTCTCATTCTCATCCTTTCAGGCCTGTTTCCCCTTTCTGGTTACATTTTTAATTTATTCACTCATGCTCAGATACCATAGGCCTTTCCTGTTTGTAGCGTATTTAATATTTGAGTAATAGTTGAGTAATATTATAAATGTATTTCTTGATTAAGCATTTCTTGTTTGTTTACATAATTCATTATGTGTTATATGTAAGAACTATGTGAATGACGTAATCATTTTGCTATCATGTCGTGTGTGAGCGCCTCACTAAAAGAAAAGTAAGTTTCTACACCTGCACTCTTGGGGTAAGCTATGGGACCAGGTGCTGTGTAGCTTCCCAGGCACTCAGTGTTACTTTGATAACATCATTATTACAGGTGAGGACTACAAAGAACATCTGCAATATTTAAGACAGAGTTAAAAAGATGAGACGATTATGGGCTCAGAATATGACACAGTAAGTGTGAATTCTTCAAACCAAACATCACTTACTGTGGTCACACTATTAATGCACAAGGATTACACAGGGTGCTAAGAATGTTCGTGTAGTGGTGGATGCCCCAAGGCCAAAGGATGTGTCACGGTTGCTGTCCTTTTCAGGATCTGTCAATTACTATAACAGGTTCCTGCTGATCCTGGCTGCTGTGCTCCACCTCTTAAACTCATTACTACAGACCGTGAAGAAATGGCAATGGACAAAGCAGTGAGATGTGGCTTTCAGAAAGGTAAAGGAAATGGTGACATCAGACACTGTACTCAGACAGTATGATCCACAGTGTCCAGTGAAGTTTGTCCGGGATGCCTCACCTCATGGTCTAGGTGCAGTCATGTCACATATTATGACAGATGGAAGTGAACACCCCACAGACCCTGCATTATATTCCCTTACCACTGCAGAGAAAAACTATGCATGGATTGACAGAGTGGTCTTGAGTTTGGTTTGAAGTATTAAACGTTTCAACCAGTACTTGTATGGGAGAGAGTTTACCCTCATTACTGATCATCAACCACTGGTGATCATTTTCAGTCCAGTGAAGGGTGTTCCACTAACAACTGCAACACGAATGTGGAGCTAGGTTCTGATTCAAGATCACATTCAAGAGGATGACTAATCATGGAAATGCTGATGGGTTGTCCCATTTACTCCTGGAAAAGGAAAGACCTGGAAAGTTTACAAAAGAGGAAACTCCTCTTGACATGTTCTCCCTAATGCAAACTGAAAGTCTCCCTATTAGGGCAGAGATGATCCAAAGGGAAACCAAAAGAAAAACCCACTGTCTCAGGTTTACATGGCAACAGAAATTGGCTGGAATGTGCAGCAGAAATTCCAGATCCCACATTTTTTCCAGCGCTGGGATGAACTTGCCCTTGATGGGGGTTGCCTTATGTGGGGATTGAGAGTTGTTGTACCATCCAAGCTGAGAGCTAACGTGTTGGAGGAGCTACATGCTGGTCATCTAGGCGTGGTCAACATGAAAATGTTGGCTCGAAGCTTTATCTGGTGGCCTGGGATAGATCAGCAGATGGAGCAGCTTGCCATGCACTGTTTAGATACCAACATGTCCAGAAGATGCCAAGAGCAGCGCCTCTCCATCCCTGGGAATGGTCTGCATTGTCCTGGCAAAGGATTCAAGTAGATTTTGCCGGACCATTCATGGGTAAATATTTCTTGGTAGTATGGATGCAGCTGCAGAGTGTCCTGAAGTGTTCCCAATAGCCTCCACTACAGTCTCGCACAGTGCTGATGTGTTGAGAAGCCTCTTCACAATGACTGGTGTTCCAGAACACTTGGTCAGTGACAATGGACCACAGGTTGTTGGAGAACAGTTTCAGTCATTTCTGAAAACGAATAGAATAAGACAGATTACATCTGCTCTGTACCAGCCAGCTAGCAATGGCTTGGTGGAAAGGTTTGTCCAGAGTCTAAAGAACGCACTGTGAGCAATGTCAGCGGAACACACTACACCGACACTGAATCAGAAGCTCACCAACTCCCACCTTGCATATCGCAATACAGCACACGCCACACCCAACAACTCACCAGCTATGCTGTTCCTGGGTGGTCCCTTGCACTTGTGCTTGGACCTCCTAAACACCGATCTCAGAGGAGTATGCAGAAAAAACAACAGAGACAGACTGGGGGCTCCTCAAACAAGAATGCTTGATGTGTCACTCCTGGAAAAACGGGTAATTGGAAATAATCAGGACAGAACTGGAGACTGCATCTGATGTCATCTGGAGATGACACGTCAGTCATTTCAAGAGTGTGTAGCCAAATGTTAGAGAAGAAAGGAGTTCAGAGTTGTCAGAACCACCTCCTGCAGCTCCAACGTTAACTCCTAAAACCACCATGGAGAAGGCCTCCGAATCTGAGATTGTTTCACAGCCACAAGTCTCACCCGTGGAGCGGAGAGAACCCACTTGTCAGGAAAAATGTCCAGAGAATAATATATTATATATGCGAGTCAAAATGCATTCTGTACTGAGTTGGAGTTTATAGCTAAGCAGGTAGGAGTGTTGTGTATGTAATAATTTGGTAATATTCTTTTGTTTGTTTATATAATTCATTAAGGGTTTATGAAAGAAGAATATGAGTGGAATACATCATTACGTCACCACGTCACATCGGTGCACCTCCATAAAGAAAAAGAAAGTAAAACTAAATTGACACATTTCTTGGCTCACGTGTTTTTCTTTCACTTAGTTTCCTGACTTTAAAAAAAACATAACACTGTTTGTTACCTCAGTACCCATTTTCCTATCATTTAGTCATCTCTCGTCCATGAGAGTTCAACCTAAAATAACTACCTTTCATTTCTCCCAAAAGACTCTACCTCACCTACTGAGTTCCACCAGGAACTCATTTCATTTTACTCTATATGCCCGCATTTGTAGTCTCCTATGTTTCTCCTCCATCTGTAGTCCCCTATGTCTCTACTTCATCTGTATTCTCTTTTGTCTATACATCGTCTGTAGTCTCTTGTGTCCCTCCTCCTTATATTGTCTGTAGTGTCCCTCCTCAATCTGCAATCACCTGTGTCTCATCTCCATCTGCAGCCTCCTGCCCTCCTCCATCTATAGTCTCCTGTGTCTCTCCCCCATCTGTGGTCTCCAATGTCTCATGGCAGTCTATTATTTCCTGTTTTTCTACTACATCTGTATTCACTTCTCTCTATATTCCAGCTGTGGTATCATGTCTCCTCCATCTGTAGTCCTGTGTCTCTCTTCCGTCTATTGTCTCCAGTTGTCCCTCTTCCATCTGTAGTCTTCAGTGTCCCATCTCCAGCAGAGTTCAAGAGCCGAGAGATATTGTTACAGCTATATAGGACCCTGGTCAGACCCCACTTGGAGTACTGTGCTCAGTTCTGGTCACCTCACTACAAGAAGGATGTGGAAGCCATAGAAAGGGTGCAGAGGAGATTTACAAGGATGTTGCCTGGATTGGGGAGCATGCCTTATGAGAATAGGTTGAGTGAACTCAGCCTTTTCTCCTTGGAGCGATGGAGGATGAGAGGTGACCTGACAGAGTTGTATAAGATGATGAGAGGCATTGATTGGGTGGATAGTCAGAGGCTTTTTCCCAGGGTTGAAATGGCTAGCACGAGAGGGCACAGTTTTAAGGTACTTAGATCTTAGAAAAATAGAGGGCAATGGGTAACCCTAGGTAATTTCTAAAGTAAGTACATGTTCGGCACAGCATTGTGGGCTGAAGGGCCTGTATTGTGCTGGTGGTTTTCTATGTTTCCATCTGTAGACAGAGACTCTCCTCCACCTGCAGCCTCTTGCGTTTCTTCTCTATCTGTAGTCCTCAGAGTCTCTCCACCAGCTCTAGTCCCTTGTCTGCCTCTCCATCAGCTCTAGTCCCTTGTCTGCCTCTCCATCTGTAGCCATTTGTGTCTCCCCTGCATCTATAGCCTGTGTCTCTCTTCCATCTGCAGATTTTTGTGCCTCTCCTCCATCTGTGATCTGCTGTGACTCTCCTCCATCTGTGATCTGCTGTGACTCTCCTCCATCTGTGATCAGCTGTGACTCTCCTCCATCTGTGATCTGCTGTGACTCTCCTCCATCTGTGATCTGCTGTGACTCTCCTCCATCTGTGATCAGCTGTGACTCTCCTCCATCTGCAGGTTCTTGTGGCTCTGTTGATCTGTAGTTTCCTGTGTCTCTCCACCATCTCTAGCCTCTTGTACCACTCCTCCACCTGTTGACACTTGTCTCCCTCCAACACCTGCCATCTCCTGAGCCTCGTCTCCATCTATAGACTCTTTTGTCTTTCCACCATCTGTAGTCTCCAATGTCACTCCGTTATCATTTTTCTCGCGAGTCTCTCCTCCAACGGTAGCCTCTTGTGCCCCGTCTCTGCCTGTAGTTTCTAGTGTCTCTCCTCCATCTCGAGTCTCATGTGTGTCTCCTCCATAAGTTGTCTGTTGTGTTTCTCTAATCACCTAAGTCCCTCCTCCATCTGCACACACTTGTCTCTACTCCATCTGTTGTCTCCAATGGCTCTCCATTATCTGTAGTCTCCTCTGACTCTCCTCCATCTGTCATCACCTCTAATGTTTCTCTCCTCCACCTGTAGCCAGTGTCTCTCCTCATTCTGTAATCACTCTCTCTCTATCCTCACTCTGTAATCACTGTCTTTCTCCTCAATCCGTAATCGCTGTCTTTCTCCTCAATCCGTAATCACTGCCTTTCTCCGCAATCTGTAATCACTCTCTCTCTCCTCACTCTGTAATCACTGTCTTTCTCCTCAATCTGTAATCACTGTGCCTCTGCTCAATCTGTAATCACTGCCTCTCTCCTCAATCTGTAATCACTGTGTCTCTCCTCACTCTGTAATCACTGTGTCTCTCCTCAATCTGTAATCACTGTCTCTCTCCTCAATCTGTAATCACTCTCTCTCTCCTCAATCTGTAATCACTGTCTCTCTCATCAATCTGTATTCACCGTCTCTCTCCTGTGTTGTCTGTGGTCTGTAGTCTCCTGTGTCTCTCCTCCATTTGTATTCTACTGTGTCTCTGTTTGATCTGTAGTCTCCGGTGTCTCCTCCATCTGCAGTATCCTTTGTCTATCTGTAGACTCCTGTGTCTCTTCCAACTGTAATCTCCTGTGACTCTCCCCCACCTATAGTCTCCTATGTCCCTCCTCTATCTATATTCTCTGGTATCTCTCCTCCATTTGCAGTCTTCTGTGTCTCTCCTCCATATGTAGATTCCTGTTTCTCTCCTCCAACTTTAGTCTCCTTTGTCTCACCTTCATCTGTGATCTCCTGTGTCTCTCCACCATCTCTGATCTGTGTCTCTCCTCCATCTGTGATATCCTGTATCTGTTCTCGATCTATAGTCTCCTCTGTCTCTCCTCCATCTGTGATCTTCAGTATCTCCCTCCATTTGTGATCTCATGTGTCTCTTCTCCAACTCTGGTCAACTGTGTCCCTCCTCCATCTGTGATCTCCTGTGTCCCTCCTCCATCTCATGTCTCCTGCATCTCTCCTCCATCTATAGTCCCCTGTGTCTGTCCATCTGTGATCTCCTGTGTCCCTCCTCCATCTCATGTCTCCTGCATCTCTCCTCCATCTATAGTCCCCTGTGTCTGTCCTTCATCTGTGATCTCCTGTGTCCCTCCTCCATCTCATGTCTCCTGCATCTCTCCTCCATCTATAGTCCCCTGTGTCTGTCCTTCATCTGTGATCTCCTGTGTCCCTCCTCCGTCTCATGTCTCTTGCATCTCTCCTCCATCTATAGTCCCCTGTGTCTGTCCTTCATCTGTGATCTCCTGTGTCCCTCCTCCATCTCATGTCTCCTGCATCTCTCCTCCATCTATAGTCCCCTGTGTCTGTCCTTCATCTGTGATCTCCTGTGTCCCTCCTCCGTCTCATGTCTCCTGCATCTCTCCTCCATCTATAGTCCCCTGTGTCTGTCCTTCATCTGTGATCTCCTGTGTCCCTCCTCCATCTCATGTCTCCTGCATCTCTCCTCCATCTATAGTCCCCTGTGTCTGTCCTTCATCTGTGATCTCCTGTGTCCCTCCTCCGTCTCATGTCTCCTGCATCTCTCCTCCATCTATAGTCCCCTGTGTCTGTCCTTCATCTGTGATCTCCTGTGTCCCTCCTCCATCTCATGTCTCCTGCATCTCTCCTCCATCTATAGTCCCCTGTGTCTGTCCTTCATCTGTGATCTCCTGTGTCCCTCCTCCATCTCATGTCTCCTGCATCTCTCCTCCATCTATAGTCCCCTGTGTCTGTCCTTCATCTGTGATCTCTTGTGTCTGTACTCCAACTGTAGTCTCTTATAACTCCCCTCATCTATACTCTTCTGTGTCTCTCCTACATCTGTAATCTCCTGTGTCTCTGCTCCATCTGTGATCTTCAATATCTCTCTTCCCTCTGTGATCTCCTTTATCTCTTCTCCATCTGTAGTCTCCTGTGTCTCTCCTCCTTCTGTAGTCTCCTGTGTCTCTCCCCCACCTGTAGTCTCCTGTATCTCTCCCCCATCTGTGATCTGTGCCTCTCTTCTATCTGTGATATCCTGTGCCTGCCCTCTATCTGTGATCATCTGTGTCTCTCATCCATCTGTATACTCCCGTGTCTGTCCTCCATCCGTGATCTACTGTGTCTTCCCTCCATCTATAGACACAGGAGTCTATAGATGGACGACAGTCACTGGAGATCACAGATGGGCGAGAGGCACAGGAATGTACAGATGGAGGAGGGACGAAGGAGATCACAGATGGAGGAGAGGCACAGGAGTGTACAGATGGAGGAGGGACGAAGGAGATCACAGATGGGTGAGAGGCACAGGAGTGTACAGATGGAGGAGGGATGAAGGAGATCACAGATGGGCGAGAGGCACAGGAGTGTACAGATGGAGGAGGGACGAAGGAGATCACAGATGGAGGAGAGGCACAGGAGTGTACAGATGGAGGAGGGACGAAGGAGATCACAGATGGGCGAGAGGCACAGGAGTGTACAGATGGAGGAGGGATGAAGGAGATCACAGATGGGCGAGAGGCACAGGAGTGTACAGATGGAGGAGGGACGAAGGAGATCACAGATGGGTGAGAGGCAGGTGAAACTATAGATGGAGGAGAAACACTGGATATCAAAGATGGAGGAGAGACACAGGAGATCACAGATTGAGAAGAGACTGTACTCCAGCTGTAGTCTCCTGTATCTTTCCTACATCTAGAGTCCCCTGTTTCTCTCCTCCATCTACAGTCTCCAGTGTCTCTCCTCCATCTATAGTCACGTGTGTCTCCGCTCCATTTGTGATCTCCTGTATCTCTCCTCCATCTGTAGTCTCCTATGTCTCCTCCATCTGTGATATCCTGTGTCTCTCCACCATCTGCCCTCAGTTATATCTCTTTCTACTCCAGACACTTTGATTTGTAGATTGCAGGCCCTTGAGATTCATTTGCCCTCCTCCAGCAATGGCTTTGAGCATCATACCAGCATCCATTACAATGCCACAGACAGCCCAAGTGAATATGATCGGTCAGTGGTCCAGTCATTAGGTTTGTTAAACATACCATATACAACAGACCATCATTCCCTTGTTGCATGATTCGGAAGAAATGACCCGGTTTTGAATGGAGGAATTTAGTGTCATTTCTCTCCCCTCTAGTCTTTAAGTGGACTACTTACTTTGTCAACAGACCTTGACTTTACCAATAAGCTACTTCTGTTGACCTACAGTTTATACTCCACCTCAACTCAATTCACTAGCTCTTTGTTTTATCAGTAAAGTCACCCGCTAACTAAGACTTCCCACTGAACTTATCTAACCCCTCAGAAGTTAGAAAGGGTCCATTCTTCAATATTGATGAAGCCAGGCCTACATCTGCCAGTCTGTTCAGCACTTAGCACAAGCTGTAAGCTGGAGGTAATTTCTGTAAAATATGGCTTTCATATTGAATAGATGTACTGTCCGAAGTTCCATGCATCTGCTCTCAATAGTCCTGGCCCAATGCTACACCGTGCATGCTGGGATTGCTGTGTAACTTGCCTTGGGTGCTCACTGCTCAGGGAGCGGGCTCATCATTTAGCACCACAGCAACCATCTAGCACTCTGCCTTTTCCCCAGCTTCACAATGCTATAGACCTCCTCTATTTCACTCCCTCACTTTCCTGTAGATCAGGGAAGATATTGAAACACTATCACAACTTCTTTGTAACTCCAGCAAAACAGAAAAGGCCGGACTCCCCCCGCTGGCAAAAGCAGCACCAATTCCAATGCAGACTCTTTGACCTGAAACATTGATTCTGTTTCTCTCCCCACAGATGCTGCCCAACCTGCCGAGCACCACAGCGTCCAGTTTTTGTTTTGGACTCCAGCATCTGTGCGTTTTTGTCCTGACTCCAAGGAGTGTATTACCCATGGTCTTTTGCTGAGTTAAATCTGTACCTTGTCAGAAACAAAAAGGCTGTATCCAGGGTTTGACATGGTTAGAAATAAACTAAAATCTGCAAATCAGCCAACAGACTGAGTGAAGGGCAAGGGAATCAAACAAAGCAAATGCCCATGCTCTTACCAATGGAGGCTACCATTTTCTCAGACTGTACTTACAGCCGTCATTTTGCTCAGTCAAAGCCATTGAATGTGGACAGAATGAGTTTCCTGTGACCATTTCCAGGTAAGAAGCTTTTTATTCCATTATGTAGCAATGTCAGGCTTGTAGAAAGATCTGCAGGAATTGTACCCAACTGACAAGGTCAAGGAACAGGAGCTGGAGCTGAAACTGGATGCACTCAGAACCAGCCAGGAGGCTGAAAACTTCATAGGTGAGTCTTTTACTGAAGTTGTCACACCCGGGGTGCAGTAGATGGGTGACTACCAGGAGAGGTAAGCAGAATAAGCAGTCCAGAGCAACTGGAGAAGATTCTCAAGAGACAGGGTGAGCAGCCAGAGGTCGTGATGCACATTGGCACTGATGATATGGGTAGTAAAGGGGAAGAGGTCCTACACAGTGAGTATAGGGAGTCAGTTGGGGAAAAGGCTGAAGAACTGGACTGCCAATGTAGTCATCTCTGGATCATTCCCAGTGCTGTGTGCTAGTCATGGCAGGAATAGAATAATGGCACAGATGAGCGTGTGGCTAAGGATCTGGTGCACGGGGCAGGGTTCAGATTTGTGGATCATTGGAGTCTCTTCTGGGAAGGTATGATCTACACAAAAGGGATGGGTTACACCTGAACCTAAGGGGGTCCAATATCCTTGCAGGCAGGTTTTCCAGAGCTATTGGGAGGAGTTGGCAGAGGGATGGGTACTGGAGTGAAAGGGCTAAGGATGGGGCAGTTGGTATACAAGTCGATGCCATGCGTAGTGACACTGTGAAGATGGACAGGGAGATAATCGGGCAAAATTGCAGTCAGTTTGATGATTTGAGGTGTAACATGGGGGACAAGATCATAAAGAGTGAGGAATACAGGACTGAAGGTGTTCTGACTGCGCCTGGTATATGGAGTAAGGTGCAATTAGAGATAGGCAGGTATGACGTTGTGGACATCACCGAGATGTGGCTGAAAGAAGAGCATAGTTGGGAGCTTATCATTCTCATATACACCTTGCATTGAAAGGACAGGGAGGTATGTAGAGTGGGCGGGATAGCTCCGCTGGTTTAAAAAGAAAGAAATCAAATCCTTAGAAAGAGGTGACATAGGATCAAAAGATGTAGAATCCTTGTGGGTAGAGTTAGGAAACTGCAAGTGTAAAAAGACTCTGATGGGAGTTATTTACAGGCCCCCAAACAGAAGCCAGAATGAGGTATAGAACTTCCAATGAGAAAGAGAAAAAGCACACAATAAGGGCAACATTACGATAGTCATGAGGGATTTAAATATGCAGGTAGATTGGGATAATCAGGTTAGTGCTGGATCCCAAGAGAGGGAATTTGTAGAATACCTATGAGGTGTATTTTTAGAGCAGCTGGTGGTTGAGCCCAACAGCAGACTAGATGAGGGAGATACACAGGAGACTGCAAATAGAGGAGACACAGGAGGCTACAGACTGAAGTGAGACACAGGAGACTACGGATGGAGTAGAGTCATGGGAAACTGCAGATGCAGGAGAGACACAGGAGACTAGAAATGGGGAGAGTCACAAGAAGCTGCAGACGGAGGAGAGAGACAGGATGGACAAGAGTCACCGGAGACTACAGATGGAGGAGAGATAAGGGAGACTGCCGAAGGATAAGAGCCAGATGAGACTATTAACGGAGGAGAGACACAAGATACGAATGAATGAGGAGGGACCCCTGTCAAGTCATATTTAGTAGATGCACCTTTGGCAGCAATTACAGCCTTGAGTTTGTGTGGTTGGGTCTCTATCAACTCTGCATATCTGGACTCTGCAATTTTTCCCTATTGTTCTTTACAAAACTGCTCAAGCTCTGTCAGATTGCAAAGGGATTGTGAATGAGCAGCCCTTTACAAGTCCAGCCACAAATTCTCAATTGGTTTGAGGGATGGACTTGGACCTGGCCACTCCAGGACATGAACTTAGTTGTTTTTAAAGCATTCCTATGTAGCTTTGGCTTTATGCTTGAGGTCCTTGTCATGCTGGAAAGCAGATCTCCCAAGTCACAGTTCTCTTGCAGACTGCATTAGGTTTTCCTCCAGGATTTCCCTGTATTTTGCTGCATTCATTTTACCCTCTGCCCTCACAAGCCTTCCAGGGCCTGTTGCAGTGAAGCATCCCCACAGCATGATGCAGCCGCCACCATGCTTCACGGTAAGGGTGGTGTGTTTTTGATGATATTCTGTGTTTGCCTTACACCAAACAAAACATTTTGTCTGATGGCCAAAATGCTCAATTTTGCTTTCATAAGAACATAGAAACTTCTTCCAGCTGATATCCAAGTCTCCCACATGCCTTCTGGCAAATTCTAACTGAGGTATCATGTGAGCTTTTTACAACAGTGGCTTTCACTTTGCCACTCTCCCATAAAGCTGCGACTGGTGAAGCACCCGGGCAACAGTTGTTGTATGCGCAGTCTCTCCCATCTCAGCCACTGAAGCTTGCAGCTCCTCCAGAGTGTCATAGGTCTCTTGGTGGTCTCCCTCACTAGTTCCCTTCTTGCATGGTCACTCAGCTTTTGAGGATGGCCTACTCTAGGCAGATTTCCAGCTGTGCCATATTCTTTCCATTTCCTGATAATTGATTTAACTGTACTCCAAGGGATATTCAGTGACTTGGAAATTTTCTTGTATCCATCTCGCGACTTGTGCTTTGCAATAAGCTTTTCACAGCTTTGCTTGGAGTGTTCTTTTGTCTCCATGGTGTAGTTGTTGCCAGGATACTGACTCTTCAGCAGTTAGACCTTCCAGTTACAGGTGTATTTTTACTACAATCATTGAAACACCTTGACTACACACAGTAATCTCCATTTAACTAATTATGTGACTTCTAAAACAAATGGCTGAACTTGTGATGATTTAGTGTGTCATATCAAAAGGGGTGAATACTTGTACAATCAATTATTTTGTGTATCATATTTGCAATGAACTTAGATCACTTTGTAGAGATCTATTTTCACTTTGTTAAGAAGGAATCTTTTTCTGTTGATCAGTGTCAAAGAAGCCAAATGAAATCCACTGTGATTCAATGTTGTAAAACAATAAAATATGAAAATTTCCAAGGGGGAGTGAATACTTTTTATAGGCACTGTAAAATATGATCCAGTCTCTGACTTAAAGGAGGCATTTAATAAGACCTGTTTTTCCAATTCCCTCAACCTTGAAGCTTTGGTCCCAGGAGATGGAGGTGACAACGTTCAGAAAAGACAACAAGAGCAGATCTGGCATAAATAAAAAAGGAACAGGACAGTTTTCTAAGGATCAAGAGGTTTGAGGGACATGGGGTTTGCTTGAGAAAGCAGCACTGAGGTAAAAGCTCAATCACAATGCAAATAAAAGGCAAAGCAGGTCAAATTACTTATTCATGCTTCTGTTTTTTACGCCCTGATAAGTCACATACTCAGAAATAGACTTCGTAGCCACCATGCAGGTTGAGAACTATGTTATGCACATGTCAAAGGTTTAGAAGTACTTTCAGGTAATACAACTGGAGGACTAGCACATCAGATTGAAGTTGAATCATCAGTGACTTCGCACACAGATATGACCAAAAGTGAGCAGTCAAACTGTGACATGAGACCTCGTCCAGGATGGTTAGGAGCCAAGTGCTGGATTATCTGGGACTAGAATCAAGACACAATGCGAGACTGAAAAGAACACAGGGTTCTAAACTAGATGCTAGATGAAAATCCAAAGATGAGCTGATGATTAAACACCCAACCTCAGTTCAGGTGTTCCCTAAGTATTCAAATTTTGGCGCCAAAACATGGCTGCCAATCAGTGGGGTGAGACTGAATCTTTAAAGGGGCCTAGCCAACTAACCATATTCCAAAGAGTTAGAGTCTGAACCTCAGAGGCTGGTGCGATTGAGTGTATGTTGTAACAGGATCCCTTCCCCTACGGCCGACTCCCAACAGCCTTGGCTGCTCAGAGAGACCACGATGGTAGTCACAGTGAGAGATGGATCCAAGATGTCCCTTTCAGGAACCCAGCATCGTTCCTCAGGTCCAAACTCTTCTCAGTCCATGAAAAACTGCTAAACACCCCAAATAATTATTTCTTCAGCGGTTTGATTGGGGCATGACTGCATAAGCGTGTGGCTATCAGCCAGTAAGAAGAGTTTGAAAGGAGATACCTTATAGAGCAGGTGTTGGAGGAGTGGGTGACGGAGTAGAGGGAGATGGAGTAGAAAGGTTTTGGCTCAACGGGTCAAGGCAAGGTCGGTTACCTGTGTAGAATACAGACAAGACAATATGTGTGAGGCTGGTGTTTTGTAATGGGTGTCAGATGTAGGAAGTCCAGGAGACTCCCAGCCTCCTGGACGACCACATCTGTGCCAGGTGCGTCGAGCTGCAGCTCCTGAGGGACCGTGTTAGGGAACTGGAGATGCAGCTCGATGACCTTCATCTGGTCAGGGAAAGGGAGGAGGTGAAAGAGAGGAGCTATAGGCAAGTAGTCACACTGGGGCCTGGGGAGACCGATATGTGGGTAACAGTCAGGAGAGGGAAGGGCAGGAGTCAGAGGCTAGAAAGTACCCCTGTGGCTGTACACCTTAACAATAAATACTCCTGCTTGAGTACTGTTGGGGGGTTTGGCCTACCTGGGGGTAGTAACAGTGGCCACGCCTCTGGCAAAGAGTCTGGCCCTGTGGCTCAGAAGGGTAGGGAAAGAAAGAGAACGGCAGCAGTGATAGGGGAGTCTACAGTTAGGGGGTCACACAGGCAATTCTGTGGATGCAGGAAACAAACACAGATGGTAGTTTGCCTCCCAGGTGCTAGGGTCCGGGATGTTTCAGATCGCATCCATGATATCCTGAAGTGGGAAGGTGAACAGCCAGAGGTCATGGTACATATTGGTACCAACGACATAGGCAGGAAAAGGGAGGAGGTCCTGAAAACAGACTACAGGGAGTTAGGAAGGAAACTGAGAAGCAGGACCACAGAGGTAGCAATCTCGGGATTACTGCCTGTGCCACGTGACAGTGAGTATAGGAATAGAGTGAGGTGGAGGATAAATGTGTGGCTGAGGGATTGGAACGGGGGCAGAGATTCAGACTTCTGGATCATTGGGACCTCTTTTGGGGCAGGTGTGACCTGTACAAAAAGGATGGGTTGCATTCGAATCCCAGGGGGAGCAATATCCTGGCGGGGAAGTGTGCTAAGGCTACTGGGCTAATTGCAGTGGGGTGGGAACCGAACTGAAGAGACGGAGAAAGATGCAGTTGGCTCACAAATAGAGAAAGCTTGGAGACAGTGTGTGAGGGAGGATAGGCAGGTGATAGAGAAGGGACACACTCAGACCGATGGTTTGAGATGAGTCTGTTTTAATGCAAGGAGTATTATGAACAAAGTGGATGAGGGTTTGGAGCTATAATGTTGTGGCCATTACAGAGACTTGGATGGCTCAGGGGCAGGAATGGTTACTTTGAGTGCCAGGCTTTAGATGTTTCAGAAAGGACAGGGGGGGGGGGGGGGCAAAAGAGGTGCAAACGTGGCACTGTTGATCAGATATAGTGTCACAGCTACAGAAAAGGAGGAAGTCATGGAGGGATTGTCTACGGAGTCTCTGTGGGTGGAAGTTAGGAACAGGAAAGGGTCAATAACTCGTCTGGGTGTTTTTTATAGACCACCCAATAATAACAGGGACATTGAGGAGCAGAAAGGGAAGGAGATTCTGGAAAGGTTTAATAATAACAGGGTTGTTGTGGTGGGAGATTTTAATTTCCCAAATATTAATTGGCATCTCCCGAGAGTGAGGGGTTTAGATGGGGTGGAGTTTGTTAGGTGTGTTCAGGAAGGTTTCTTGACACAATATGTAGATAAGCCTATAAGAGGAGAGGCTGTACTTGATCTGGTATTGGGAAATGAACGTGGTCTCTCAGTGGGAGAGCACTTTGGAGATAGTGATCACAATTCTATGTCCTTACCATAGCATTGAAGAGAGATAGGAACAGACAAGTTAGGAAAGTGTTTCATTGGAGTAAGGGGAAATATGAAGCTATCAGTCAAGAACTTTGAAGCAGAAATTGGGAACAGATGTTCTCAGGGAAATATATGGAAGAAATATGGCAAATGTTCAGAGGATATTTGTGTGGAATTCTGCATAGGCACGTTCCAATGAGACAGGGGTAGTAGGGTACAGGAACCATGACGTACAAAGGCTGTTGAAAATCTAGTCAAGAAGAAAATAAGAGCTTATGAAAGGTTCAAAAAACTAGGTAATGATAGAGATCTAGAAGATTATAAGGTTAGCACGAAGGAGCTTAAGAAAGAAATTAGGAGAGTCAGAAGGGGCCATGAGAAGGTCTTGGTTGACAGGATTAAGTAAAACCCCAAGGCATTCTACAGGTGTGTGAAGAGCAAGGGGATAAGACGTAAGAGAATAGGACCAATCAAGTGTGACAACGGTAAAGTGGGTATGGAACTGGAGGAGATAGCAAAAGTATTTAATGAGTACTTTGCTTCAGTATTCACTATGGAAAAGGATCTTGGCGATTGTAGGGATGACTTACAGTGGACTGAAAAGCTTCAGCATGTAGATATTAAGGAAGTGGATGTGCTGAAGCTTTTGAAAAACATCAAGTTGGATAAGTCACCGGGACTGGATGAGATGTACCCCAGGACACTGTGCGTGGAGAGGGAGGTGATTGCTGAGCCTCTGGCGATGACCTTTGCATCATCAATGGGGACGGGAGAGGTTCCAGAGGATTGAAGGGTTGTGGATGTTGTTCCCTTATTCAAGAAAGAGAGTAGAGATAGCCTAGGAAATTATAGACCAGTGAGTCTTACTTCAGTGGTTGATAAGTTGATGAAGATCCTGAGAGGCAGGATTTATGAACATTTGGAGAGGCATAATATGATTAGGAATAGTCAGCATGGCTTTGTCAAAGGCAGGTCGTGCCTTACGAGCCTGATTGAATTTTTTGAGGATGTGACTAAACACATTGATGAAGGTAGAGCAATAAATGTAGTGAATATGGATTTCAGCAAGGCATTTGATAAGGTACCCCATGCAAGGCTTATTGAGAAAGTAAGGAGGCATGGGAACTAAAGGGCATGCCCAAAGAAGGCAAAGAGTGGTTGTAGATGGGTCATATTCTACATGGAGGTTGGTCACCAGTGGTGTGCCTCAGGGATCTGTTCTGGGACCCCTACTCTTCGGGATTTATATAAATGACCTGGATGAGGAAGTGGAAGGATAGGTTAGTAAATTTGCTGATGACACAAAGGTTGGAGATAGTGTGAAGGGCTGTCAGCAGTTACAGCCAGACATTGATAGGATGCAAAACTGGGCTGAAAAGTGGCAGATGGAGTTCAACCCAGATAAGTGTGAGGTGGTTCATTTTGGTAGGTCAAATATGATGGCAGAATATAGCATTAATAATAAGACTCTTGGCAATGTGGAGGATCAGAGTGATCTTGGAGTCTGAGTCCATTGGACACTCAAAGCTGCTGCGCAGGTTGACTCTGTGGTTAAGAAAGCATTGGTTTCATCAATTGTAGGATTGAGTTTAAGAGCCGAGAGATAATGTTGCAGCTATACCGGACCCTGGTTGGACCCCACTTGGAGTACTGTGCTCAGTTCTGGTTGCCTCACTATAGGAAGGATGTGAAACCATAGAAAGGGTGCAGAGGAGACTTAGAAGGATGTTGTCTGGATTGGGGAGCATGCCTTATGAGAATAGGTTGAGTGAACTTGGCCTTTTTTCCTTGGAGTGATGGAGGATGAGAGGTGACCTGATAGATGTGTACAAGATAATGAGAGGCATTGATTATGTGGATAGTCAGAGGCTTTTTCCCAGGGCTAAAATGGCTAGCATGAGAGGGCACAGTTTTAAGGTGCTTGGAAGTAGGTATAGAGGAGATGGCAGGGATAAGTGGTGGAGGCGGATATGATAGGGTCTTTTAAGATACACCTGGACAGGTATATACAGCTTAGAAAAATAGAGGTCTATGGGTAACCCTAGGTAATTTCTAAGGCAAGGACATGTTCAGCACAGCTTTGTGCTGTGGGTTTTCTATGTTTCTATACCTCGTGCATCCAGAATCAGTGAAGACTTGCTCCCCATCAATGAACCTGGGTAATGGTGGAAGAGTCGAGGCCTTGCCCTTGTTGAAGACCTCTTCCAAATCCTTGTTGACGGAAGGGATTTCAACCGGCTTGGGTGTTGCAACTACCTCTGAACCTCCCTCCGAAGACGACTTCTGAGACTTCTTCAGTAGTGGGGATGATTCGGGAAACCTCCCTAGGTTCACTGGAGTCTTTAGTTGAAACAGAGACCAAATCAGAGTCCAAATCCTCATTCATATCCTCAGACAATGCCAACGAGCCGCTACAGATTGTCTTTGAACAGGCTCCTAGAGTCTACGTTTAGGAACCCTTTCCTTTAGATGGGACCTGCTGATTGGATCCCTTTCAAACAAGCAAAAAGCTACAAATGCTGGAAATCCAAGCAACACACACAAAATACTGGAGGAAATCAGCAGCCCAGGCAGCATCTACGGAAAAGAGTAAACCGCCAATGGTTCAGGGCGAGACCCTTCATCAGGACTGGAGAAATCTGGGAGTAGATTTAAAAGGTGGGGGGAGGGGGGAGAGAAACGAAAGGCGATTCGCAGCATTCTGTTGACTTTCCTGATTACCGCACTCTGACACCAGATCCCTCTCCATCTTCGAGTCCTGATCTCTCACTATATTCATAAAAGGATATTCATTTTATTTTTCTTGTCAAATTGAAAATTACACATTTCTCCCATAGATTTCTCCATATGCCAGTTCTTTTCCCAGTCTCTTAACCTATATTGACACCTTTGAAGGCCACAGACACCCTGCGATTGCTTGCCTCCCTCCCTACCATTGTGTGGTCAGCAATTTGAGTGATTATATTTTCAGTCCCTTCATCTGAGTGAGATACAAAGTGTGAAAGGTTATGGACACTGTGCACACCTGTCCTTGTATCCCATTCCATTAGGAAAAGATCTACTTATTCCTGTCATCTATTTCCTGTGAGCCAGCCAATGCTGTATCTACACTAATACACTGCTGCTTACAGCAGGAGCTTTTAGTTCCGTTAGATGTGTCGCTTTGTTAAGTGACTTCTGAAAGACTGTTCAGTGCAAACAAACCGGTCCCTCTATATCCACAACATCTTTACTGCTCCAAAGGATGCAATAAATTGTTCAAACATAATGTCCCCTTTCAATAAACTGTGCGCACATTGTTTGATTAACTTCAATCTTTCTTCAATTATAATTTTCTTAATAATAGTTTGTAACATTCCCTGGAATAGATCGGATGCTGTCGCAGGAGTAGACTGGGCTTTGTCAAGAGAATAGAATGTTTCCATCCCTGCGCTAAAATGCATTTTATTCTTGAAGTCGAATGGTGCCATCTTTCCTGTAGTACAATGGGTTCCATCCACAAAATACAATGAATTCCAACCCTGTGGTAAAACAGTTTCCATCCCTGTGCTCGAATGGGGTCCACCCCTCTGGGGGATGTGGCAATCAGTTCAGATGTGAGACACAGCGAGTTCTTTGTTTTGATTTTGAGCTCAACCCCATGCTATATTTGCAGCACCTAAAACCAGCTTCTCTTACCATCTTCCACCGTGCAGCCTGACTGCCAACCTGGACTGCAGGCTCAGGGGTCCCATCACCTCCCACCCGAAGCAAGAGCTCAGTCTGGTTCTGCTGACTTCTCTGTGAGCCGGCTCAAGACCCAGAGGCTGAGTATGGCTCGAGCCCGGACACCGGTGACAAAGGGACAACTGAGAACGGTGCTCTGATTGCACAACCATAAATCAAAGCTAGATCTATAACATTTATCTGCTAGTAGATGCTTGTTTCTAATCTTAGAGATAAAGTACTCTGGTTGATTGATTTGGATGTATGTCTAGCTTCTAGAATACTGCTACAATTTTCTTCCAATACTCTGAGGAGGCTTTCCATCCTCCAGAGTGGCTGTGTATTTGTTTAGCTGAAAGAACACACCATCTGTCTGTCTCAGGGGGCACTCCACTGCAAAGTAACCTGTATTTCAATCGCACTTCCCTAATTCAGGTGAGATTGTCATGTTTCCCTGCAACATCTAATGCGGAGAAGGCAATTCTAAAACGTGTTTTCCCATTTTGATATGTTTGTTTTTTAAAATCCAGCTGGTGAAAGTTTGAGTAGATGTGGAAATTGATTAACACATTACGTACATTGGAAATTTACTTCAGGGAGCGCTCGTTAGATTAGACCCTGACAGCTTTATGAGGATGCTGGATTGCAACCAATTTATCCAACAGAATCTAAATTTAGATGAGACATTTATTGACACAATGGCAGATACATGCACAGTACTCACAAGATTTGCATCAACATTTTCGTGACAGAGCAGAATATATTAAAACACACTTGTGAGTTCATTATATATTTTACTGCCTAGTGATTCAGATCTGGTTTCACAAGCTTCCTGTCTATGTCTCCTCAAACACCCCTGCAGTGAGAGTTGGGAAGAAATTCTTTGGCTCTGATCTTTCCTGGATGGCATGTTCAGAAAGGAGAAGTGAGAGAACTATGTGTCAATTTCCTCAAGGTTTTGACATCCTTTGGTTTGTCTCTCACATTTCCCCTGACCCAGCCGACAGGCTGGTTAACAGTGTGGTTGACAGCTGATTGACAGTTTGAGTAAGGAATTACTGGTGACACTGATTCACAGGTTGATCAATAAGTATTTAGAGGTTAACCAGATGGTTAACTAATTGATTGACAGACCTTCACAAAATGCTGGAGGAATTCAGCAGGCCAGACAGCATTTATGGAAAAGAGTATAGTCGACACTTTGGCCTGGAAACCCTTTGGCCTTCCTGCCGAAGGGTCTCAGCCCAAAACATCAATTGGACTTATTTCCATAGATGCTGCCCAGCCTGCTGAGTTCCTCCAGCATTTTGTCTGTGTTGCTCGGATTTCCAGCATCTGCAGAATTTCTCTTTGTGATTGCCAGACCTTGATAGGTGACTTAACAGGCTAATTGAAGGGTGAGTTTACTGGGTGATTGGCACCTTGCTTGACTGGCTGGCTGAATGATTGGTTGACCGATAATGAATAATTGATATGGAGAGTTTGATTACCAGGAAATGACAAACTGATTGACAGGTTGGCTATTTGTTTGATTGTGTTGGTTTGCAGATTAATTACTGATTTATAGATTGGCTGTCTTTGGGCAGTGTTTACTGTTGAGGTGCTAATGATACGTGTAGAAGAGGGGAACTGGTAGGAGAGTGATCAGCACAAAATAGCAGCAGTGTTGAGTTTGGGTCCCTCATGGGCATGGAATTGATCAAAGAACTGCATGAAGGGGAACTGAGTGCTTGTGGGAATTGGATTGTATGAAGGGAAACGGGGAGCTTGTGGGAATTGGATTGTATGAAGGGGAACGGGGAGCTTGTGGGAATTGAATTGTATGAAGGGGAACGGAGAGCTTGTGGGAATTGTATTGTACGGTGGAGACCAGGGAGCTTGTGGGAATTGGATTGTATGAAGGGGAACGGGGAGCTTGTGGGAATTGGATTGTATGAAGGGGAATGGAGAGCTTGTGGAAATTGTATTGTACGGTGGAGACCAGGGAGCTTGTGGGAATTGGATTGTATGAAGGGGAACGGAGAGCTTGTGGGAATTGTATTGTACGGTGGAGACCAGGGAGCTTGTGGGAATTGGATTGTATGAAGGGGAACAGGGAGCTTGTGGGAATTGGATTGTATGAAGGGGAACAGAGAGCTTGTGGGAATTGAATTGTATGAAGGGAAACAGGGAGCTTGTGGGAATTGGATTGTATGAAGGGGAACAGAGAGCTTGTGGGAATTGGATTGTATGAAGGGAAACAGGGAGCTTGTGGGAATTGGATTGTATGAAGGGGAACGGAGAGCTTGTGGGAATTGTATTGTACGGTGGAGACCAGGGAGCTTGTGGGAATTGGATTGTATGAAGGGGAACAGGGAGTTTGTGGGCATTGGATTGTATGAAGGGGAACGGAGAGCTTGTGGGAATTGGATTGTATGAAGGGAGACAGGGAGCTTGTGGGAATTGGATTGTATGATGGGGGAACTGGGAGCTTGTGGGAATTGGATTGTATGATGGGGGAACTGGGAGCTTGTGGGAATTGGAATGACTTTTATGCAAATTTTCTTGCAGGAAGCACTCCTGCAGTTCAATACCTCATTTTAGTTTTAGCTGTTGTTATAAACAGAGACACTTCAGGAAAGAGAGCATGAGACCTCCTCGTACAAATAATCAGCCAGCCAGATGCACCTTGAGAGCAGATCTGTTGCCAACTTCATGCCCAACTGTTGTATATCAAGGCTGGCTAATGGATTGAGCCTCCTTTATGCATTTTTAAACTCTCACAATATCAATTTTGAGCAGGTATGACTCCTAGCCAGAAGCCATTATGAAATTATCTTGCTGTTCCCAATTTGTCATTGCAAAAGAGAACAACACACCCAGTGTAACCCTTCTCATCATCCCCTCTATGGGTAGGGTCTTCCGTGTCTGATCCTACAGCCAAGGCCTGTTTTATTTATTTATTTGATTTAGAGATACAGCATGGAACAGACCCTTCCAGAACCGCCCAGCAACCAGAATATTTAACCCTAGCTTAACCACGGGACAATTTACAACGACCAATTAACCTACTGACTAGTAGGTCTTTGGACTGTGGGAGGAAACCGGAGCACCCGGAGGAAACCCAAGCATTTACAGAGAACTTATACAAACTGTTTACAGATGGTGCAGGAACTGAAGTCCGATGGCCCAAGCTGTAATAGCTTTGTGCTATCTGCTACGCTATCGTGGCCCGACTCTCAGTCAGTGGCACTGGGAGGTCACGTGTCCGGTACAGGAATTGCAAGCCATCTGCAAGACCATACAAATTGTGAAGACTGCTGAGACGATCGCTGGAGTCTCTCTTCCACCCATCTAAGATATTTATCAAGAACACTGCACAGGAGGGCCCTTAGTATCGTCAAGAATCCTTCCTATCTGTCCCACAATCTTTTTAATTCCCCCCTTCCCCACCATCAGGCAGGAGGTTCATTAGCATGAGGACAACTTTTAGGATGGGAAATGGCTTCCTCCACCAGACTCCTGAACTCTGCCAGCTCCCAGGTCTCAACATGCCTGAAGCAGCAGTAATTGTTGTACATTTTACATAGAAACATAGAAAACCTACAGCACAATACAAACACTTCGGCCCACAATGCTGTGCCGAACGTGTCCTTACCTTAGAAATTACCTAAGGTTACCCACAGCACTCTATTTTTAAAGCTCCATGTACCTATCCAGGAGTCTCTTAAAAGACCCTGTTGTATCCACCTCCACCACTGTCGCCGGCAGCCCATTCCACGCACTCACCACTCTCTGTGTAAAAAACTTACCCCTGACATCTCCTCTGTACCTGCTTCCAGGCACCTTAAAACTATGCCCTCTCATGCTAGCCATTTCAGCCATGGGAAAAACTTCTGACTATACATGATCAACGCCTCTCATCATCTTGTACACCTCTATCAGGTCACCTCCCATCCTTCCCCGCTCCAAGGGGAAAAGGACAAGTTGACTCAACCTATTTTCATAAGGCATGCTCCCCAATCCAGGCAACATCCTTGTAAATCTCCTCTGCACCCTTTCTATGGCTTCCACATCCTTCCTGTAGTGAGGCGACCAGAATTGAGCACAGTACTCCAAGTGGGGTCTGACCAGGGTCCTATATAGCTGTAACAATAATACTCATTACTTTTTTTACTTTTCATCTTCTGTCATAATGGCACCGTATGATTTGTTAATTTGTTTGTGGTAACATTGCTTTACTCGTTATGAATGAATTCTATGTTCTATGTTGTGCACCTTGGTCTGGAAGTATGAGCAGAGAGCCGAACCAGGTTGTCCCTCGCCTCTGACCCCGACATCTTGGCCATTTCATCTGGCCCAGTGCTTAAATCGTACTGGTCAGTCCTCACTCTCTGCCACTTCAATATGTCCTTGGGCTCGGGCTCTGCCACCTCAATTCGGCTAGAACCCTACCTTTCCAGTTCGTTTCAACTCATAAATCGATCAATCAAACCTTTGCCCAACTTTGCCTCACCTCAGCTCCGTCGGATCGAGTTGCCTCCAAGTCTATCCCAGCTTCTCCGGCCTGGACATGCTGCAGCTGTCCTGCCTCTCTGAGACTGCAACCCACACTGCAAAAATGCCAGGTCCAACAGGTGACTCAGCTCAACTCTGACAGCACTGTTGGCAGTGATCGCTGCAAACCTGCATGCATTAAGCAACTTTATAAATTGTGCTTTAAAGTATTTACAGTTCAGTGCAGTGATGAGAGTAATTGAAAGAGAGGGTGGTGGGGGGGGGAGTTGATCAATGGCATGAAGTGATTGTTTTAATAGTCCTCCAGCGCTTTGCAGATGCAAGCTTTAGGAAAGGGCTATTGGCTAGGGTGGGTAGAGTCTGTAAAGATTTTTTCCAGCCTGCTTCTTCATCCTGGATGGATCCAAGGTCAGCAGTGTTGGTGGACAGCCAGTGGTCTACAGTTCACTGTAGTTTTTGTCTGTTGTGAGAGGATGTAGTGGCTCCTGTGAGGATGCTTTCTGTGATAGCAGTGTAGAATTGCACCAGTATGTTCTGGGGAAGACGGAATTTTACCAACTGCCACTGGAAGTACGTCCTTCCCCCAGCATTTTTGTTGATATGGTTCTCCCGCACGAGGGCCTGTGAAATAATGATGCCCAGGAAGCTGAATGGTGAAACGGTGCTGTCTGTAGAGTTGGTGATGGTGAGTGGGGGGAGAGGAGACACATTTCTCCCGTTGTCCATCTGCATCTCCCTGGTTTTCAGGGCCACTCAGCTCTGAGTTGTGGTTGCACCAGGACACTGCTTGTTTACTTCCTGGTGGTACTCGAATCCATCCACTGACAGGGGTGTCAATCATGTCCCTCCTTAACCTCCTTCCCCTCCCCTCCACTTAGAACAGACCCAACTTCTCCAGTTTCTCCTCATAAACCAACTGCTCTAGCCCAGGCAACACTCTCTCTGGAGCTACCGCAGTTTACCATGCTGTGGTAATGAGAACTGCAGGGGGATATGCCAGTTGAGGGTTGATAATGTGAATTAAAAGCCGCAAGAAGCAGCTCGTCTTCCTGAACACAAAGTGTGCACTCCAAAAACCTCAACTTGCACTGCTGATCCTCTAGCTGACCGCAGTGAAAGTGGACTAACGTCTCCCTCAGAGCAGGTGGCAAGCGTTGTATTCTGATACCAGGGTCATCCGAATGTACAGACTGTAGAAGGTGTGATACCAGTCAGCTATGCAAGGTAACACATCCCTAACCCCTGTATTCTCCCCATAAGCTGGCTATTCTCATTTCTTTCTCCTACAGGAACTTGGATATCCAGACTCGAGAACAGCTTCTTCCCCAGTGCTATCAGATTCCTGAGACAATTGTCTCTTTCACGTCCCCTCCCCGGTGGTGCTACCACATTCTCGAACTCTGAGATTTATCCCACTTGGTTACTGTGACTTCAACACGCCTCTGCACCACTTCACATTTCACTACACTCTTTGCACCTTTTGTGTTTGTTGTATTCATTGTTGTGCAGTGTTTCTTACTGCCATGTAGAGAAGTACAGCACAGGTTCAGGCCATTTGGCCCATTGAGCCATGCTGAACCATTTAAACTGCCTGCTGCCGTCAACCATAGCCCTCCATACCCCTACCATCCATGTACCGATGCCAACTTCTCTTACCTTGAAGTCAATCTCACCTGCACCCCTTGCACTGGCAGCTCATTCCAAACTCTCACGGCCCTCTGAGTGAAGAAGTTTCCCCTTGTTCCCCTTAAACTTCTAACCGTTAACCCATGACCTCTATTTGTAGTCCCACCCAAGTCTGCTTGCATTGACCTATCTATACCCCTCATAATTTTGTATGCCTCGATCAAATCTCCTCTCAATCTTCTCTATTCCAAGGAAGAAAGTCCCAACCTATTGTACACTATGTACTCCATGAGTTCTACATGAGCCCCAAGGAATTCCATTGCTCCAAGTGTGTATGACGATAAAGTATTTCAGGCTGATCTAATCTAATAATCTCCGTCCTTCCTCACTCCTGTGATCCACATTTCACAATCATTTTCCATTCAGATTCCAAGAAATATAAGTGATGCTCTAACATTCGATAAGCTGATTAATTTCAAAGACCAAAGACTGAAGCAACTGTGGACCACCTGGACAACAGAATACTTCTGTCAGGCTGCTGCTTATCGATTCATCCCCTAAGTACTCTTCAAACACAGGCCTCTGCATTGCCCTCTGCAGCTGGATTCTCTCTCTACACTCGGTGCAGCTCAGAGGCCATCTATAAATTCACTGCTGACACCATGCTGTTGGCTCAATCTCAGATGATAACAATGAGGAAAACAGGAGTGAAATAGATAGGCTGGTCGAATGGTTTTGCAACAGCAACCTCGTACTCAATGTCAGAAAGACCAAGGACCTGATTGTGGACTTAAGGAAGTGGGAGTTGTGAGAACTGCGGAGCCAGCCATGGAAAGGGAGAGCAGTTTCAAGTTCCTGCGTTGTCAACATCTCAGATGATCTCTTCCGGGTCCACCATATTGATGCAGACATGAAGAAGGCACTGCAATTCATTAGGAGTTTGGCAAGATTTGGTATTCCATCAAAGACTAGCAAATTTCTACAGATGTACCTTGGAGGGAGAGCATTCAGATGGGTAGGCATCACCATGAGGTAATGCACACAATTGGAAGAGGATTCAGAGGATTGAAGATTCAGCTAGCTCCATGGCAGGCACAAGCCTCCCCACCACAGAGAACAATCCTTTATTCAGCACAAAAGATTCTCACCACCAAGACAAGCCCTCTTCTCATTACTACTGTCAGGGAGACCATCACACAGCAGTTTATGCCATCAGATATCTGAATGGTCCATAAACCCATGAGAACTACCTCACTGTTTCTCTTTCATACAGTTTAATTGTTATTCTTTTGTTGTAACTTATTGTAATTTGTTATTCCTGCACCGAATGGCTGCTTCCAAACAACACACTTCACAGCTAATGTCAGTCAGATCCTGTTTCCCAAGTCCACCATCCTAAGCAGTCCTGGCTTCCTCCCTGTTCCTTGCGGTTGCATTGGAAATATGGACATTATCTTCGGAGATGGACAATAATCTGAAGCTTCTGTTGCTGCTCTCACACCAAAGAAGAGAAATGTACAGTTAAGTTTAAAAAGCCTCTGAATAACTAGCAGTGTGAGGCAGGAAAGATGTGATCTGGAGCCTAGTTTCAATAGATGTTAATTAGAAAATCCCCAATTCCATTCAAAAAGCACAAGTAGAATTGACACAAATGAAATGTTTAAGGGGAACATGAGGGGAAACTTCTTCACTCAGAGGGTGGAACAAGCTGCCAGCTCAAGTGGTGCCTGTGATTTTGATTTCAACATTTAAAGAGAAGTTTAGGCAGGTACATGGATAGTGAGTACATGGTGTGGAGGGCTGTTGTCCTGGTGCAGGTCAATGGTTCTAGGCAGTTTAAATGGACTAGAGTCATAGAATCATAGAGAAATACAGTTCAGAAATAGGCCTTTTGGCCCATCTAGTCCATGCCAACACTATTTACACTGCCTGCTCCCTGCGGCCTACACCAGGACCATAGCCCTCCATACCCCTCCCATCCATGTACCTATCCAAACTACTCTTAAACTTTGAAATCGAGCTTGCATGTCCACTTGTGCTGGCAGCTCATTCCACACTCACAACCCTCTGTGTGAAGGTTTCCCCTCCGGTTCCCCTTAAACTTTTAACCTTTCACCCTTAACTCATGACCTCTGGTTTAGTCCCACCCAACCTCCGTGGAAAAAAGCCGGCTTCATAACTTTATATACCGCAATCAATTCTCCTCTCAGTCTTCTACGTTCCAAGGAATAAAGTCCTAACCTATTCAATCATTCCTGATAACTCAGGTCCTCCAGACTCGGCAACATCCTTGTAAATTTTCTCTGTACTCTTTCAATCTTGTTTACATCTTCCCTGTAGGTAAGTAACCAGAACTGCAAACAATATTCCAACTTAGGCCTCACCAACATTTTATACAACTTCAACATCACATCCCATCTCCTGTACTCAGTAGATTGATTTATGAAGGCCAATGTGCCAAAAGTTTTCTTTATGACCCTATCTACTTGTGATGCCACTTTCAACAAATTATGTACCTGTATTTCCAGATCCCTTTGTTCTACCACACTCCTCAGTACTCTACCATTTACTCTGTAAGATCTACCCCAGTCGGTCCTACCAAAGTGCAAAACCTCACACTCATCTGCATTAAATTCCATCTGCCATTTTTCAGCCCATTTTTCCAGCTGATGTAGATCCCTCTGCAAGCCATGATAGCCTTCCTCACTGTCCACTACACCCCAGTCTTGGTGTCATCATCATTACCAATTTATTCTCCAAGTCATTGATGCAGATGACAAAAAACAATGGACCCAGCACTGATCCCTATGGCACTCCACTAGTCACGGGCTTCCAGTCAGGCAGGCAACTATCTACTACCACCCTCTGGCTTCTCCCACAAAGCCAATGTCTAATCCAATTTACTACCTCATCTTGAATACTGAGCGATTGAACCTTCTTGACCAACCTCGCATGCAGGACCTTGTCACATGTCTTGCTAAAGTCCATGTAGACAATATTCTCTGCCTTGTCTGCATCCACTTTCCTGGTAACTTCCTTAAAAAATAACTCTTTAATATTGTTTAGACATGGCCTACCACACACAAAGCCATACTGACTATCCTTAATCAGTCCCTGACTATCCAAATACTCATCTATTCGGTTCCTTCGAATACCTTCCAATAACTTTCTCACCACAAAATTAAGGGGAGGAAGTTTAGGGGAGACATCAGGGGTATGTTTTTTACACAGAGGGTTGTGAGTGCCTGGAATGATTTGCCAGGGATGGTGGTGGAGGCTAAATCATTAGGGGTATTTAAGAGCCTCTTGGACAGGCACATGGATGAAAGAAAAATGGAGGGTTATGGGGTAGTGTCGGTTTAGTACTTTTTTTTAAGGATTATGTGGGTTGGCACAACATGGAGGGCTGAAGGGTCTGTAGTGTTCTATGGTTCTATGGTACTGATGTCAAACTCACTGGCCTGTAATTTCTGTTTTATTTTAGAGGCTTTTTTAAAGAACAGAACAACATCGGCTATCCTCCAAACCTCTGGTACCTCACCTGTTGCTAAAGATAATATAAATATCTCTGCTAGGGACCCGGGAATTTCTGCACTTGTCAGGCCCTGGGGATTTATCCACCCTGATCTGCCTTGGGGTAACAAACATCTCCACCTCTGTAATCTGTACAGGATCCATGAAGTTGATGCCACTTTGCCACACTTCTATAAACTCTGTGTTCTTCTCCTGAGTAAATGCAGATGCAAAGAATGCTTTTAAGATCCTCCACATTTGTTTTATCTTCACACATGGACTTCATTTTGATCTTTCAGAGGACCAATTTTGTCCCTTAACATAGCCATAGAATCCCTTACTAGAGTCCTTCACTTTGTCTGCTAAAGCAACTTCTTTTAACCCCCCTTATTTTAATCCTCCAAACTAGATGGGCCAAAGGGCCTGATTCTGTGCTTTAGTTTTCTATGATTCTAATTCTAGGCATTGTGTTGAGGTCCTGACATGTGCCTCAAGGTATAGTTGAAAGAGGATAAGTTTAAACTGGACTAGTTGGAAAACTAGTGTGGGATACTGTGTGGGATTGCAATCCATGTACCAGGGGGGATAATGAGAAAGATCTTGCTTTCATTTGGAATGTTACCTGGTTTGAGGAGATACAAACACAAGGAAAGTTCTAAAGTATTGATGGCTCAGGAATTTGATGTTATTCTTTTGCATTGTGCCAGATATTTGCTCCATATAACACTAATTACGAATGGGAGCGCCACAAAAAATCCAGATAATTTATATCACAAACAGCTCGAAGTAAAATGGAACCTGTGCAATTCCTCGTGGGAGTTTCAGTCTACATCGGCAGATCAACAGTGGAGAGGGTCAGGTGCTTTAAATGCCTAGGCAATGACCTATCCTTGGCCCGACACATAGACGCACTCACCAGCGTCCTTACATCCTTGGAAGGTTGATGAGATTTGGAAAGCTACTGGACACTCTAACAGACATGTACAGATGTACCATTGAAAGCTGATGTTTTTGTTGTGTTTTGTGTGGGGGAGGAGGTTTGGGGGCTGATGTTTTGTTGTGTTTTGTGTGGGGGAGGAGGTTTGGGAGTTGATGTTTTGTTGTGTTTTGTGTGGGGGAGGAGGTTTGGGGGCTAATGTTTTTGTTGTGTTTTGTGTGGGGGAGGAGGTTTCGGGGCTGATGTTTTTGTTGTGTTTTGTGTGGGGAGGAGGTTTCGGGGCTGATGTTTTTGTTGTGTTTTGTGTGGGGGAGGAGGTTTGGGAGTTGATGTTTTGTTGTGTTTTGTGTGGGGAGGAGGTTTGGGGGCTGATGTTTTTGTTGTGTTTTGTGTGGGGGAGGAGGTTTGGGGGCTGATGTTTTTGTTGTGTTTTGTGTGAGAGAGGAGGTTTGGGGGCTGATGTTTTTGTTGTGTTTTGTGTGGGGGAGGAGGTTTGGGGGCTGATGTTTTTGTTGTGTTTTGTGTGGGGGAGGAGGTTTGGGGGCTAATGTTTTTGTTGTGTTTTGTGTGGGGGAGGAGGTTTCGGGGCTGATGTTTTTGTTGTGTTTTGTGTGGGGGAGGAGGTTTGGGGGCTGATGTTTTTGTTGTGTTTTGTGTGGGGGAGGAGGTTTGGGAGTTGATGTTTTGTTGTGTTTTGTGTGGGGGAGGAGGTTTGGGGGCTAATGTTTTTGTTGTGTTTTGTGTGGGGGAGGAGGTTTGGGGGCTGATGTTTTTGTTGTGTTTTGTGTGGGGGAAGAGGTTTGGGGGCTGATGTTTTTGTTGTGTTTTGTGTGGGGGAGGAGGTTTGGGGGCTGATGATCTTGTTGTGTTTTGTGTGGGGGAGGAGGTTTGGGAGTTGATGTTTTTGTTGTGTTTTGTGTGGGGGAGGAGGTTTGGGGGCTGATGTTTTTGTTGTGTTTTGTGTGGGGGAGGAGGTTTGGGGGCTGATGTTTTTGTTGTGTTTTGTGTGGGGGAGGAGGTTTGGGGGCTGATGTTTTTGTTGTGTTTCGTGTGGGGGAGGAGGTTTGGGGGCTGATGTTTTTGTTGTGTTTTGTGTGGGGAGGAGGTTTGGGGGCTGATGTTTTTGTTGTGTTTTGTGTGGGGGAGGAGGTTTGGGGGCTAATGTTTTTGTTGTGTTTCGTGTGGGGGAGGAGGTTTGGGAGTTGATGTTTTGTTGTGTTTCGTGTGGGGAGGAGGTTTGGGGGCTGATGTTTTTGTTGTGTTTTGTGTGGGGGAGGAGGTTTGGGGGCTAATGTTTTTGTTGTGTTTCGTGTGGGGGAGGAGGTTTGGGAGTTGATGTTTTGTTGTGTTTCGTGTGGGGGAGGAGGTTTGGGAGTTGATGTTTTGTTGTGTTTCGTGTGGGGAGGAGGCTTGGGGGCTGATGTTTTTGTTGTGTTTTGTGTGGGGGAGGAGGTTTGGGGGCTGATGATCTTGTTGAGTTTTGTGTGGGGGAGGAGGCTTGGGGGCTGATGTTTTTGTTGTGTTTTGTGTGAGAGAGGAGGTTTGGGAGTTGATGTTTTGTTGTGTTTCGTGTGGGGAGGAGGTTTGGGGGCTGATGTTTTTGTTGTGTTTTGTGTGGGGGAGGAGGTTTGGGGGCTGATGTTTTTGTTGTGTTTTGTGTGGGGGAGGAGGTTTCGGGGCTGATGTTTTTGTTGTGTTTTGTGTGGGGGAGGAGGTTTGGGGGCTGATGTTTTGTTGTGTTTCATGTGGGGAGGAGGTTTGGGGGCTGATGTTTTTGTTGTGTTTTGTGTGGGGGAGGAGGTTTGGGAGTTGATGTTTTGTTGTGTTTCGTGTGGGGGAGGAGGTTTGGGAGTTGATGTTTTGTTGTGTTTCGTGTGGGGAGGAGGCTTGGGGGCTGATGTTTTTGTTGTGTTTTGTGTGGGGGAGGAGGTTTGGGAGTTGATGTTTTGTTGTGTTTCGTGTGGGGAGGAGGCTTGGGGGCTGATGTTTTTGTTGTGTTTCGTGTGGGGGAGTAGGTTTGGGGGCTGATGATCTTGTGCTTTTGTTTGTTTTTGTGAAGGGTAGGTGAATTTGGGGGCTAATGTTTTTGTTGCAGTTTGAGGGGATGGTGATCATATTGCCGTTCTTTATTTGTGTGTGAGGTTGGGGGGGGGGGGTGGAGGTTGCCGTTTCTCTTTGAACTGACTTTCATGATTTCCTTTGTTTCGTGGCTATCTGGAGAAGAAGATTCTCAGAGTTGTATACTGCATACATTCTTCAATAATAAATGAACCTTTAAACCAGGTTCAAGAACAGATGCTTCCCTTAAACCATTCAGTTCTGCACAACCCTCATCCCCTCCTCAGTAGAGCAACACTACAATCACTTTGCAGTGCACCAGGTGTTGGTGTCATTTGTTTGAATTGCGTTCTTTCTTGTACAATTTTGTTTAATTCATGTTTTTGTTTGTTTTTTGTGTGACTGTCATGTATCTGATGCTATGTGACTGTGATCCTGCTGCAAGTAAGTTTTTCATTGCACCTGTGCACACATACACTTGTGCAGATGACAACAACTCGACTTTGACCTTGTAAATGAGAAAGCATTCCTTGTACAGTCAGTGACATCACTAGGTAGACAAACGTAGACAAACGTTGTACTGATTGGCATCATTTCACCTATAAATTATCACCAGTGCAATCTAACCCTGGTTAAATATTTCACACCCGTGGCACGTATAAGGAATGGATGTGAGTTTCTAAGTCTGCGTCTTACACTCACCAGAGTGCAGTTGAAGGGAGAACACGGAAGAAGTTTTTCAAGCTATCAACAGAGTTGGTAATGGAGCGTTGAAACATAAAAAACAAGATTAAATACAAATTCTCAAACTGAAGGCTGTGGGACACACTTTCAGAATTAGTAATAGAGGGAAGCATGATATTAAGATTAGCAGGAATAAGAAAAGGGCGTGAAAGGAGTAACACACTATGACTGGGTGAAAGGGTTGTTTCTCATTACTGTATCATAGCTCTGTGATAGTGAGTGTCACATTGTATCAGCTGTTGCTTCCTCTCTCCTGACTGAGATGGTGTGCATTTCATCCTGTGATAAATTTTCAACACTCCTTCTCCGATGTGTCAGAACGGGACTGAATAAAAGCAGCCTGCTATCACACAAATTAAATGTCAAGCTAGTCAACTTCCCTTCCCAAACCAGAACAGATTGCAGTGTCATTCATTGTTGGATGTTTAGTTTATTGGCAACAGCACTTCCTTCTTTTACAGCCTAACAACATTGCAAGAAGCACTTCACTGGGCGTGAAAGGTTTAGGGCTTTCCAAGGGATGATGAAGATGCCAAATAAATGCACCTTTTGTATTG
The DNA here is from genome assembly GCF_048418815.1 of Hemitrygon akajei. Taxonomy (NCBI): domain Eukaryota; kingdom Metazoa; phylum Chordata; class Chondrichthyes; order Myliobatiformes; family Dasyatidae; genus Hemitrygon; species Hemitrygon akajei. The sequence continues at coordinate 88,913,515 of NC_133128.1, forward strand.
GGATGAATGAACATGCGAATCAGCTGCCCATGCAAACCACACTTAGGGCACCCCTGCAGAACACAAAAATGGGCAGATCTCCATTGTACCAGGTCTCTGCAAGTATGCACGCCAGGGCAGTATGATAGGGAGAGCAAGCTGTTACCCATAAGGCAGAGTCCCCCTCTCCACACAGTTCATGCATCCAAAGAGATGGCAGATGCCAATACAGTTTGGTACCAGCAGCGTCACAGGAGTTCCTTGTCAGCGTTGAACTCAACGTAGCTCTGCCTTAGGGACTCCAGCTCCAGATTTTTCCTCAGGGTTTACTCTCAAAGCCTTCCCCATGAGTGGGCACAGCCACAAGGCAGTGGAGGTTTGAGATCAGAGTTTTCCTTCTCCTAGATGAGCTGCCAATGATGGCTGACGAGCCCCATCTGCCCAAAATCAAAGCTCCATGTTTTCTGAATTACCCTAATGGAAGGGGTGCAGGGTCACGATAGACTTGCCCAAGAAATGGAGAATGACATGCATCAAACAGAAACCCAACACATGCTGGAAATTTGAAATGAAATCTGGGCCTGTTGGAAATGCTCAGCAGGCCAGGCAGAATCTGTGGGGAGTAAGTAAGTCAATGAAGAGAAAAATATATCCTCTTCATTTTGTTCAGGGTTTTAGCAACGAATGGCACTTTCAATGAATATGCATGAAACAGGCTCCAAGCATGATCCAAAGATTCCTAAAAGTGAGGTCCAAGGTTCTGCCTCAGGTGTCATTGGCAGTTTAATTTTGGGACCCATTAGCTGCTGTCCTCTTGAGCACAGTTTCTATAAATGAACGAGGCTAAACTAATAGTTGATATTCAAAGGCACGCTGGATTGTCATGGGTCATTACCACTATCTCTCCCACTCCTGCAGCAGTAACAAGGAATACAAGTTCTGGAGCCTCTTGGCTGTTAGATTGTGCTGCATCTTAATATCAATTGACACTTTTGCTTGTCAGCTTCAGTGTTTGTCATAGATGCTCCCGTTTCCTACTGCAGCACGAAGTCATGCGAGTTGGAAGGTTAATTGGCCGCCGTAAATTGCCCCTGGTGTCTAATTGCCTGCTATAAATTTCCCCTGGTGTCTAGGTGGTATTGGCCGCTGTAAATTGCCCCTGGTGCCTAATTGGCTGCTGTAAATTGCTCCTGGTGTCTAATTGGCCTGGTGTCTAGGTGGGAATAGTGTTGGACTTGTTTAAATGGGTAGCTGATTCGCGCTGTATTTCTTGACTCTTTGCTTAACAATTCAAGCCCCAGACGTTAACTCTTACTCCTTCCACAGATGCTGTGTGTTGTGCTGAATATTCCCAGTCTTTTCTCTGGTTTTGCAGCAAGTTTGGTGGTTTTTTTAAAATGTCATTTTTAAAGAACAAAAGTGAGCCAGAAAGTATCACACTGTTTTTGTCCTGACGAAGGGTCTCAGCCCGAAACGTCGACAGCGCTTCTCCCTATGGACGCTGCCTGGCCTGCTGCGTTCCACCAGCATTTTGTGTGTGTGTTACAGTGTTTTTGAGGAACTTTACCGGTTAAAATTATATTGATGTCTTTGATTTAATATTGACAACTCAGCATAAGAAACCAAATGGTAATCAGCCTGTTTGGGTTGTGGCTTTTCACATTTGGAAGAAACCACAGCATGACCATTTTCAGTCACTTTGTCACAAGTACTTAGAGACTTCAGCTTCTGTCCTTGGGCGGAATCTTAAGTGGCTAGGAGGGATGTAATAAAATATGATTGTAAAAATGCATTTGATATACCGGGCTTGGCCTCCAGCACTCATTTACTGATACAAGGGAACGACATATTAACATTAGAATGGGAATGAGACACTAGTCCATTTCTTATCACATCCTAATGATAGGAACATGGAAATTTTACACCGAGAACCTGAAGAAATGAATATTTGCTGCGAATTGTTCATGCTCAGATTTTGAGGAGAATCTTATCTTAGTAAAACGCTATAATTAATGGTAGAGGGAACTGTAGCAATCTGAAAATTGAGCACCTGCAGTCAGTTCACGAGGGCAACCCCAAGTTTCCCAACAATTGCCTGTTTAGTTCCCCACCCCACACCTTCTCTGAGATTTCGACTTGTGGCTTCTTGCACTGTTACATCGAGGTCCAAAGCAACCCTAAAGGACAACACCTCCTTTTCAGTCTGGGCCCCTCCATAACTCAATATTGAACCCTTCAACCTCAGGCAGCTTGATTTCTCTCTCAGAAAGGAACAAACTCCCAGAGGAACTCAACAGATCAAGCAGAGAGATGGTCAACATTTCTGCTTGAGAACCTGTATCAGACCGGGATAGCCGGTATAAAGAGATAGGGGGCAAGGGGTGAGATAGAAGATGGTCAGAGGTAGTTAGAATCGAGTCAAGGGGAAGATGATGGATGATGGATCCTGGTGAGAGAGGGGTTTCAGGACAGAAGCGGGGTAACAGAGAAAGGGGGGGGGGATGATTCACAGGTGGATCCTAGTAGGAGAGGGGTTTCAGGGCAGAAGCCTGGTAACAGATAAAGGGGGGATGATTCACAGGTGGATCCTAGTAGGAGAGGGGTTTCAGGACAGAAGCCGGGTAACAGATAAAGGGGGGATGATTCACAGGTGGATCCTAGTAGGAGAGGGGTTTCAGGACGGAAGCGGGGTAACAGAGAAAGGGGGGGGATGATTCACAGGTGGATCCTAGTAGGAGAGGGGTTTCAGGACGGAAGCGGGGTAACAGAGAAAGGGGGGGATGATTCACAGGTGGATCCTAGTAGGAGAGGGGTTTCAGGACGGAAGCGGGGTAACAGAGAAAGGGGGGGGATGATTCACAGGTGGATCCTAGTAGGAGAGGGGTTTCAGGACGGAAGCGGGGTAACAGAGAAAGGGGGGGATGATTCACAGGTGGATCCTAGTAGGAGAGGGGTTTCAGGACGGAAGCGGGGTAACAGAGAAAGGGGGGGGATGATTCACAGGTGGATCCTAGTAGGAGAGGGGTTTCAGGACGGAAGCGGGGTAACAGAGAAAGGGGGGGATGATTCACAGGTGGATCCTAGTAGGAGAGGGGTTTCAGGACGGAAGCGGGGTAACAGAGAAAGGGGGGGATGATTCACAGGTGGATCCTAGTAGGAGAGGGGTTTCAGGACGGAAGCGGGGTAACAGAGAAAGGGGGGGGATGATTCACAGGTGGATCCTAGTAGGAGAGGGGTTTCAGGACGGAAGCGGGGTAACAGAGAAAGGGGGGGGATGATTCACAGGTGGATCCTAGTAGGAGAGGGGTTTCAGGACAGAAGCCGGGTAACAGAGAAAGGGGGGGATGATTCACAGGTGGATCCTAGTAGGAGAGGGGTTTCAGGACAGAAGCGGGGTAACAGAGAAAGGGGGGGATGATTCACAGGTGGATCCTAGTAGGAGAGGGGTTTCAGGGCAGAAGCCTGGTAACAGATAAAGGGGGGGATGATGGACGATGGATCCTGGTGAGAGAGGGGTTTCAGGACAGAAGCGGGGTAACAGAGAAAGGGGGGATGATTCACAGGTGGATCCTAGTAGGAGAAGGGTTTCAGGACAGAAGCCGGGTAACAGATAAAGGGAGGATGATGGACAGGTGGAACCAGATCGATGGGAAGTAAGGAAAGCTGAGACCACACATGAATAAGCCCAGGTGGATATGGGTGTGGTGACGGGCAGGTGGAACCAGGTGAATAGATATCAGCCATCCGTCTACAATGTTGGTTCAATTTGGTTTTTTTTTTTGTCTCTTTTCCCTCTAGGTGCAGAGAAGGTGCCCGGCCTCACCTGTCGGGATTGTCTACAGAGCCGGTGTTCTGCTCTGGGTGTCAGATGTGGGATTTCCAGGAGACCTCCAGGTGATGGCCACGTCTGCACCAGGTGCATCGAGATGCAGCTCCTTAGAGACCGTGTTAGGGAACTGGAGCTGCAGCTCGATGACCTTCGGCTTGTTAGGGAAAGTGAAGCAGTGATAGACAGGAGCTACAGGGAGGTCGTCACCCCAGGGCTACAGGAGACAGATAAATGGGTGACTGTCAGGAGAAGGAAGGCAGAATATCAGAAAGTGGAGAGCACCCTGCTGGCCATCCCCGTTCATTTTGAATACTGTTGGGGGGACGACCCACCTGGGGGAAACAACAGTGGCTGTGCCTCTGGCACTGAGTCTGGCCCTGTGGCTCAGAAGGGTAGGGAAAGGAAGAGGATGGCAGCAGTGATAGGGGACTCTATAGTTAGGGAAACAGATAGATGATTCTACGGACATGAAAAAGAAACACGGATGGTAGTTTGCCTCCCAGGTGCCAGGGTCCACAATGTTTCTGAACACATCCACAATATCCTGAAAAGGGAGGGTGAGCAGCCGGAAGTCATGGTACACGTTGGTACAAATGACGTGTAGAGAAAGGGAGGAGGTACTGAAAACAGAATACAGTTGGCCCTCCTTATCCGTGGATTCCGCACGCGTGGATTCAACCAACCGCGGATCGGGAAAACCCGGAAGTTCTCTCTCCAGCACTCGTTGCTTGAGCATGTACAGACTATTTTTTCTTGTCATTATTCCCTAAACAATACAATATAACAACTATTTACATAGCATTTACATTGTATTAGGTATTATAAGTAATCTAGAAATGACTTAAAAGTCCAGGCAGTCCCCGGGTTAGAATGAGTTCCTTTCCTGAGTCCCTCTTTAAGTCAGATTTGAAGTCAGAACAGGTAAATCTGGTATTATTTAGCGTCAGTTAGTCAAACGTTTGTCTTAGTATATAGTACGTACTTTCCCTTTCTATGCATATAAAACACTTAAGATACATACGTTTTTCAATAATTAAACCACTGCGTTGCTTAGTAATAATTTTAGCTTTCATCGGGGCAGGGACTTTCACATTCTCCATTAAAATTGTTCCGATCGTTGACCGACTGTAGCCTAATGCTTTTCCAATGACCGATGGCGTTTCACCTCTTTCCGATCGCTTTATTACTTCCACCTTATTTTCACTCACGATTGTGATTATTTTCGTGAACAGAAACACTGCGGATTCAGAGCTGCGCCGCCAGGTCCTAATGTCCATGTTAAAAAAGGGACTTGAGCAGCTGCAAATTTTGGTATCCACAGGGGGTCCCAGAACCAATCCCCCGCAGATAAGGAGGGCCAACTGTACAGGGAGTTAGGAAGGAAGCTGAGAACCAGGACCTCAAGGGTAGTAATCTCAGGATTGCTGCCTGTGCCACACGACAGTGAGGATAGGGATAGAATGAGGTGGCAGATAAATGTGAGGCTGAAGAACTGGAGCAGGGGTAGGGGCAGGGATTCAGGTTTCTGGATAATTGGGACCTCTTCTGGGGCAAGTGGGACCTGTACAAAAGGAATGGGTTGCACTTGAATCCGAGGAAAACCAATATTCTTGTGGGCAGGGTTGCAGGAGCTGTTGGGAGTGGTTTAAACTAAGGTGGCAGGGGGATGGGAACCAGTATGATAGAGCTGAGGATGAGCCAACAGGTTTACAAGTAGATGATGGGTGTAACATGAGTGTAAGGAAGGACAAGCCAATGATTGAGTACAAATGCAGACAGAGCAAAGAGTTAAGCTGGACCACAGAGGCAAAATTCAAAAGGGTGAAGAATGCAGGACTGAAGATGCTGTATTTAAATGTGGATAGCATTTGGAATAAGGTGGAGTGTTAAGAAGTTGCAAAGGATAAAAAAAACATTATGGGAATCAAAAATAGGCCTTGAAATAGGAGCCAAGATGAGGGTTGAGATTGCAAAGGGAGCTGGAAAGGGCATGTAATAAGGGTAATGTCACAATTGTAATGGGGGACTTCAATATGCAAGGGGATTGGGAAAACCGGGGTGGTGTCGGATTGCCAGAGAGGGAGTGTGTTGAATGCCTATGGGATGGCTTTTTACAGCAGCTTGTGCTTGAGCCTACTCAGGGAAAGGCTGTCTTAGATTGGGCGTTGTGCAATAACCCAGATCTCATTAGGGAGCTTAATGTAAAGGAATCTTTAGTAGGCAGTAATCATAATATGATTGAATTCATACTGCAGTTTGAGAACAGAAGCACAAGTCACATGTATCAGTAACACAATGGAATAAAGGGAATTCCAGCGGCAGGAGAGGAGCTTGCCCAGGTGGTCTGGAGAGGGACACTGGCAGGGATGACAGCAGAACAGAGATGGCTGAAGTTTCTGGGAATAGTTCACAAGGCACAGGATAGATATGTCCCACGGAGGAAGAAGTTGTCAAATGGCAGGGGTAGGGAACCATGGCTGACAAGGGAAGTTAAGGAGTACATAAAAGCCAAGGAAAGGGCATATAAAGTAGCAAAAGTGAGTAGGAAGATGGATGATTTGGAAGCTTTTAAAATCAAACAAAATGCAACTAAAAAGGCTATAAGAGGAGAAAAGATGAAATATGAGGGCAGACTAGCCAATAATATAAAGCAGGATACTAAAAATGTTTCAGTTATATAAGGAGTAAAAGGGAGGTGAGAGTTGATACTGGACCGCTGGAAAATGATGCTGGTGAGGTAGTAATAGGGAACAAAGAAATGGCAGATGAACTTAATGTGTACTTTGCATCAGTTTTCATAGTGGAAGACACTAGCAGTGTGTCAGAGGTCTGTGAGTGTCAGGGAGCAGGAGTGAGTGCCATTACTATTACAAAGGAAAAAGTGCAAGGCAAACTCAAAGATCTTAAGGTGGATAAGTCACGTGGACCAGATGGACCACATCCCAGAGTCCTGAGAGAGGTTGCTGAAGAGATAGCAGATGCATTAGTAATGATCTTTCAAGAATCACTTGATTCTGGCAAGGTTCCGTAGGAATAGAAAATTGTAAATGTCACTCCACTCTTTAAGAAGGGAGGAAGGCAAATGAAAGGAAATTATAGGCCAGTTAGCCTAAACTCAGTGGCTGGGAAATTGTCGGAGTCTATAATTAAGGATGAGGTTTCGGGGTACTTGGAGACCAATGATAAAATAAGTCAAAGTCAGCATGGTTTCTATAAAGGGATATCTTGCCTGACAAATCTGTTAGAATTCTTTGAGGAAATAACAAGCAGGGATGTCATTTACTTGGATTTTTAGAAGGCACCAGATAAGATGCCACACATGAGGCTGCTTAACAAGATAAAATCCTATGGCATTACAGGAAAAATACTGGCTTGTGTAGAGGAATGGCTGACAGGTAGGAGGCAGTGAATGTGAATAAAAGAGGCCTTTTCTGGTTGGCTGCTGACGACTAGCGGTATTCCTCAGGGGTCAGTATTAGGACCATTACTTTTCACATTGTTTGTCAGTGATTTGGATAATGGAATTGATGGCTTTGGGGCAAATTTGGCAGATGATACGAAGATAGGTGGAGGGGTAGGTAGTGCTGAGGAAACAATGCGATTGCAGCAGGACTTAGATTCCAGCCAGGGACCCAGGATCAGCGACGATGGAATGGCAGAGCAGACTTGATGGGCTGAATGGCCTAATTCTGTTCTTATTTCTATGGTCATATGGTCTTGCTCTGTAGTTCACAACACCTACATTCTTCTGTCCACGTTCTCACTTTCTAACTGTTCTGATTCACCTATGGCCTAAACCCATCTATCCAGCATCCTTCTTGACTTTCTACCACAGTCAGGATGGGAAACGGTCTCTTCCCCCAGACCATCAGGCTTCTGAACTCACTGCTGCATTGTAGTTGAAGTGTCACTGGTGAACCTGTTCTGTACCTTACAATTTTTAATTTATTCACTTTACTTTGTTTATTTGTATATAATCCATCTGTAATTTAATCCTTACTTTTGTAAGTGATTATGTGTTATGTGTGTTTTATATGTAGCCAGTGCTTTATACCCTGGTTGGAGAAACGTTGTCTCGTTTGACGGTGGACGTGTTAAATGACAATGAATGTGACTGGACTTGAGATAACCACATTCACCTCAGTTTTACCCTATCAAAAGTGACCCTCCACCTCCACCTTCCCTGCAGCTTAACAAGCTCCTTTTCTCTCCTTTCCAATTCTACTGAAAGATCTTCAGATTGAAGCATTAACTCCCATTTCTCTTCCCTCAGATCTGCTGAGTATTTCCAGCATGTTCTGTTTTTATTTCATGTATCAATGTGAGAATCCTCTTCCAGATCATTGCAGTGAGCTAACCTGGGACCAAATGTTTTAAAGATGAAGACAGTTGGATTGTTTCTGTTTCCTTCCCCTGGGCACCCTGGGGCAGCTGACAGAATACAAACGTGAAGAAAGAAGCTGCTCCATTAACATCCAAAGAAACCCTATATGACTTTCCAAACCTTCATTTGTACCACTGTAATTAGTAACTGGCTGCGGAGAGTAATTCAGATCCTCCAGACCCAGCTGAACAGTGGTGCCTCAGTTTCTCAGTGCTGAGACCCAATTTCAGTCCTCCAAACCCAGCTGAACAGTGGAGGCTCAGTTTCAGAATGCTGGGTCCCTGGTTCAGTTCTCAAGGCCCAGCCGAAGAGTAGTGGCTCAACTTCACAGCACTGGGACCCAGGTTCAACCCTCCAAACACAGCCAAATGGTAAAGGCTAAATTTCAGAATGCTGGATCCCAAGTTTCAGTCCTCCAGGCCCAGCCGAAGAGTGGAGCTTCAGTTCCACAGTGCTGGGGCCCAGGTTCAATGCTCGAGGCCCAGCAGAATTGTGGTGCCTCAGTTTCACAGTGCTGGGAACCAGGTTCAATCCTCTAGGCCCAGCAGAATTCTGGAGCTTCAGTATCACAGCGCTGGGACCCAGATTCCCTCCTCCAGCTTCAGCAGAACAGCGGTGACTCCATTTCTCCGTGTTGAGACATAGGTGCCTAGCAAGAATGTGGTGTCTCAGTTTCACAGCGCTGGGACCCAGAGCCAGTACTCCAGACCCAACGGAACAGTGGTGACTCAGTTTCTCAGTGCTGGAACGCAGGTCCAATCCTCCAATCCCCCAATGTTTCAAAGCACTGGGGCCCAGATTCAATCCTCGAGGCCCAGTAGAATTGTGGTACCTCAGTTTCACAGTGCTGGGAACCAGGTTCAATCCTCGAGGCCCAGTAGAATTGTGGTACCTCGGTTTCACAGTGCTGGGGCCCAGATTCAATCCTCGAGGCCCAGTAGAATTGTGGTACCTCAGTTTCACAGTGCTGGGGCCCAGATTCAATCCTCGAGGCCCAGTAGAATTGTGGTACCTCAGTTTCACAGTGCTGGGGCCCAGATTCAATCCTCGAGGCCCAGTAGAATTGTGGTACCTCAGTTTCACAGTGCTGGGGCCCAGGTTCAATCCTCAAGGCCCAGTAGAATTGTGGTACCTCAGTTTCACAGTGCTGGGGCCCAGATTCAATCCTCGAGGCCCAGTAGAATTGTGGTACCTCAGTTTCACAGTGCTGGGAACCAGGCCTGTACTCCCAGCCCAGCAGAACAGTTGTGCCTCAGTTTCACAGTGCTATGACCCGGGTTCAAGCCTCCAGGCCCAACAGAATTGTGAGGCCTCAATTTCACAGTGCTGGGACACAGGTTCGATCCTCCAGTCCGAGCTGAATAATGGTACATCAGTTTTACACTGCTGGGAGCTTGGTTCAGTCATTCAGGCCCAGCAGAACACTGGTACCTCAGTTTCACAGTGCAGGCACCCGGCTTCAGTCCTCCAAACCCAGCAGGACAGTGGAGCCTCAGTTCAAAGTGCTCGGTCATGGGTTCACTCCTGCAGGCCCAGCAGAACACTGGTACCTCAGTTTCACAATGGTGGGGCTTGGCAGACATCCCACCCTGCAAAAACTCATTTCAGAGAGGTAGAACCCCCGACCCCCCCCCCCACCCCCAGTCAACATCCAAGGGTGTCTGTAATACTTTGTTTAGTGATTTTGTCTAATCTGTAAACCAAGTTGGGTATATGCAGAAAATGTGACATTAAAATATGTACTTATATTATCATGGAGTCATTTTTTTATTCTATTACAACTTTAAGCAAGTCTACAGGGAGTTTGGCCTCATCACGTAGGACATCAATAGAGTAGCTCCTTAGCAGCTAGCCAGCTAGTTTAAATAACGTTAGCTATGCTAATGAACGAATGACACCTGTTAAACTCACCTCAACATGTCTTTTACATTTTAACCCACCATGGGCAATAGAAAAGTCACTGTTGCAAACAGTGCAGTGAGAAACACTGTCATTATTTTTGACCCCTGTTAGACAGGGGTACACTTTAGTGTAGTCTGGGCTGAAGTACGTTTTATATTTTCTTTTTTTGCAACACTCTGCCATGGCGCTGCAGGACAGTAAACTAAACTGATGGACAATGAAAGGGAGAGGGAGAGAGATCGACTGTAAAGCCCACCCACAGAGAAAACTGATAGGTCTACTTAGCACAAAGAGAGAGCAATCAGGATGCTCCCTCTTGCTCTCCCTCTCCCTCTCAAAAAAATTGATTTCCAGGATATTGTATATAATTTGTGGGTGTTAGGGAGCTGCTATCAATATGAAGGAGACTGCCAGAATTTCCGGGAGAGGTGGGATGTCTGGACTTGGCTACATCCTCCAGGCCCAGCAGAACTGTGGAGCCTGTGTTTCAGCAGCTGGGACACAGGTTCAATCTTCCAGGCCCAGCAGAACAGTGGTGCCTCATTTTCACAGTACTGGGACGTGGCTACAGTCACCCAGGCCCAGGAGAACACTGGATCCTCAGCTTCAGATTACTGGTAACCAGGTTCAGGCCACCAGGCCTAGCCGAACACTGGAGCCTCAATTTCAGAGGCTAGGACCCAGGTTCAAGCCTCCAGGTCCAGCAGAATTGTGATACCTCAGTTTCATCGTGCTGGGACCTGGGTTCCGTCCTCCAGGTCCAGCAGAATTGTGATATCTCAGTTTCATAGTGCTGGGACTTGGGTTCCGTCCTCCAGGTCCAGCAGAATTGTGATATCTCAGTTTCATAGTGCTGGGACCTGGGTTCCGTCCTCCAGGTCCAGCAGAATTGTGATATCTCAGTTTCATAGTGCTGGGACCTGGGTTCCGTCCTCCAGGTCCAGCAGAATTGTGATATCTCAGTTTCATAGTGCTGGGACTTGGGTTCCGTCCTCCAGGTCCAGCAGAATTGTGATATCTCAGTTTCATAGTGCTGGGACCTGGGTTCCGTCCTCCAGGCCAGCAGAAGAGTGGTGCCACAATTTCATAGCGTTGAAACCCGAGATCAATCCTCTTGTCCCAGCAGAACATTGGAGCCACAGGTGCAGAGTGCTGGGATACAGGTTCAGTTCTCCAAGCCCAGCAGAATATTGGTGCCTCAGTTTTACAGTGCTGGTAACCAGCTTCATTCCTCCAGGCCAGCTGAACTGTGGTGCCTCAGTTTCACAGTACTGTGACTTGGTTACTGTCCTCCAGGCCCAGCAGAACAGTGCAGCAAACACGAGGAAATCTGCAGGTGCTGGAAATTCAAGCAACACACACAAAATGCTGGTGGAACGCAGCAGGCCAGGCAGCATCTATAGGGAGAAGTACAATCAACGTTTCGGCCGAGACCCTTCATCAGGGCTAACTGAAAGAAGAGATAGTAAGAGATTTGAAAGTGGGAGGGGGAGGGGGAGATCCAAAATGATAGGAGAAGATGGGGGGGGGGGATGAAGCTAAGAGCTGGAAAGGTGATTGGCAAAAGGGATACAGAGCTGGAGAAGGGAAAGGATCATGGGACGGGAGGCCTAGGGAGAAAGAAAGAGAGAGGGGAGCACCAGAGGGAGATGGAGAACAGACAAGGAGTGATTGTGAGAGAGACAGAGAGAGAAAAAAAGAGAGAACCAAAAGGGGGGGAAATAATAAATAAATAAGGGACAGTATAAGAAGGGGAGGAGGGACATTAACGGAAGTTAGAAAAGTCAATGTTCATGCCATCAGGTTGGAGGCTACCCAGCCGGTATATAAGGTGTTGTTCCTCCAACCTGAGTGTGGCTTCATCTTGACAGTAGAGGAGGCCAAGGATAGACATATTAGAATGGGAATTGGCAATGCAGCGTCAGTTTCACACTGCTCGGACTCGGGTTCAAATCTCCAGGCCCAGCAGAACAGTAGAGGCTCAGTTTCACAGTGCTGGGACCCAGTTTCAGTCCTCCAGGCCCAGCAGAACAGTCGTGCCTCAGTGTCACTGTACTGGGAGTCGGCTACATTCCTCCACGCCCATGTGATGCACCATCAATAACTCTCGGAGACGGGAGGCGAACGATAGGCTTTTATTAGCAGCAAGAGACCACCACACAACATCCTGGAGACTGAGGGGGGAGCAGTGCCTCCAATCGCCTTTATACAGGGGTCTGTAGGAGGAGCCACAGGAGCAGTCAGCAGAGGGGCGTGTCCAGACAGGTATATGTAGTTCACCACACCAGGGGAACATTAGCGCCTCAGTTTTACAGTGCAAGGACCATGGTTCAATACTCCAGGCCCAGTTGAACAGTGGACACTGAGTTTCACAGTGCTGGGACCCAGGTTCAGTCCTGCATGCCCAGCAGAACAGTGGTGCCTCATGTTCACAGTACTGGAACTTGGCTACAGTCCTCCAGGCCCAGCAGAACAGTGGTGTCTCAGTGTCACTGTACTGGGAGTCGGCTACAGTCCTCCAGGCCCAGCAGAACAGTGGTGCCTCATTGTCACTGTACTGGGAGTCGGCTACAGTCCTCCAGGCCCAGCAGAACAGTGGTGCCTCAGTGTCACTGTACTGGGAGTCGGCTACAGTCCTCCAGGCCCAGCAGAACAGTGGTGCCTCAGTGTCACTGTACTGGGAGTCGGCTACAGTCCTCCAGGCCCAGCAGAACAGTGGTGCCTCAGTGTCACTGTACTGGGAGTCGGCTACAGTCCTCCAGGCCCAGCAGAACAGTGGTGCCTCAGTGTCACTGTACTGGGAGTCGGCTACAGTCCTCCAGGCCCAGCAGAACAGTGGTGTCTCAGTGTCACTGTACTGGGAGTCGGCTACAGTCCTCCAGGCCCAGCTGAACAGTGGTGCCTCAGTGTCACTGTACTGGGAGTCGGCTACAGTCCTCCAGGCCCAGCTGAACAGTGGTGTCTCAGTGTCACTGTACTGGGAGTCGGCTACAGTCCTCCAGGCCCAGCTGAACAGTGGTGTCTCAGTGTCTCTGTACTGGGAGTCGGCTACAGTCCTCCAGGCCCAGCTGAACAGTGGTGCCTCATTGTCACTCTACTGGGAGTCGGCTACAGTCCTCCAGGCCCAGCAGAACAGTGGTGCCTCAGTGTCACTGTACTGGGAGTCGGCTACAGTCCTCCAGGCCCAGCAGAACAGTGGTGCCTCAGTGTCACTGTACTGGGAGTCGGCTACAGTCCTCCAGGCCCAGCAGAACAGTGGTGCCTCAGTGTCACTGTACTGGGAGTCGGCTACAGTCCTCCAGGCCCAGCAGAACAGTGGTGCCTCAGTGTCACTGTACTGGGAGTCGGCTACAGTCCTCCAGGCCCAGCAGAACAGTGGTGCCTCAGTGTCACTGTACTGGGAGTCGGCTACAGTCCTCCAGGCCCAGCAGAACAGTGGTGTCTCAGTGTCACTGTACTGGGAGTCGGCTACAGTCCTCCAGGCCCAGCTGAACAGTGGTGCCTCAGTGTCACTGTACTGGGAGTCGGCTACAGTCCTCCAGGCCCAGCAGAACAGTGGTGCCTCATTGTCACTGTACTGGGAGTCGGCTACAGTCCTCCAGGCCCCGCTGAACAGTGGTGCCTCAGTGTCACTGTACTGGGAGTCGGCTACAGTCCTCCAGGCCCAGCTGAACAGTGGTGCCTCAGTGTCACTGTACTGGGAGTCGGCTACAGTCCTCCAGGCCCAGCTGAACAGTGGTGTCTCAGTGTCACTGTACTGGGAGTCGGCTACAGTCCTCCAGGCCCAGCTGAACAGTGGTGTCTCAGTGTCACTGTACTGGGAGTCGGCTACAGTCCTCCAGGCCCAGCTGAACAGTGGTGCCTCAGTGTCACTGTACTGGGAGTCGGCTACAGTCCTCCAGGCCCAGCAGAACAGTGGTGTCTCAGTGTCTCTGTACTGGGAGTCGGCTACAGTCCTCCAGGCCCAGCAGAACAGTGGTGCCTCATTGTCACTGTACTGGGAGTGGGCTACAGTCCTCCAGGCCCAGCTGAACAGTGGTGTCTCAGTGTCTCTGTACTGGGAGTCGGCTACAGTCCTCCAGGCCCAGCAGAACAGTGGTGCCTCATTGTCACTGTACTGGGAGTCGGCTACAGTCCTCCAGGCCCAGCAGAACAGTGGTGTCTGAGTGTCACTGTACTGGGAGTCGGCTACAGTCCTCCAGGCCCAGCAGAACAGTGGTGTCTCAGTGTCACTGTACTGGGAGTCGGCTACAGTCCTCCAGGCCCAGCAGAACAGTGGTGCCTCATTGTCACTTTACTGGGAGTCGGCTACAGTCCTCCAGGCCCAGCAGAACAGTGGTGTCTCAGTGTCACAGTACTGGAACTTGGCTACAGTCCTCCAGGCCCAGCTGAACAGTGGTGCCTCAGTGTCACTGTACAGGGAGTCGGCTACAGTCCTCCAGGCCCAGCAGAACAGTGGTGCCTCATTGTCACTGTACTGGGAATCAGCTACAGTCCTCCAGGCCCAGCTGAACAGTGGTGCCTCATTGTCACTCTACTGGGAGTCGGCTACAGTCCTCCAGGCCCAGCTGAACAGTGGTGCCTCATTGTCACTCTACTGGGAGTCGGCTACAGTCCTCCAGGCCCAGCAGAACAGTGGTGCCTCAGTGTCACTGTACTGGGAGTCGGCTACAGTCCTCCAGGCCCAGCAGAACAGTGGTGCCTCAGTGTCACTGTACTGGGAGTCGGCTACAGTCCTCCAGGCCCAGCTGAACAGTGGTGCCTCATTGTCACTGTACTGGGAGTCGGCTACAGTCCTCCAGGCCCAGCAGAACAGTGGTGCCTCATTGTCACTGTACTGGGAGTCGGCTACAGTCCTCCAGGCCCAGCAGAACAGTGGTGCCTCAGTGTCACTGTACTGGGAGTCGGCTACAGTCCTCCAGGCCCAGCAGAACAGTGGTGCCTCAGTGTCACTGTACTGGGAGTCGGCTACAGTCCTCCAGGCCCAGCAGAACAGTGGTGCCTCAGTGTCACTGTACTGGGAGTCGGCTACAGTCCTCCAGGCCCAGCAGAACAGTGGTGTCTCAGTGTCACTGTACTGGGAGTCGGCTACAGTCCTCCAGGCCCAGCAGAACAGTGGTGCCTCAGTGTCACTGTACTGGGAGTCGGCTACAGTCCTCCAGGCCCAGCAGAACAGTGGTGCCTCAGTGTCACTGTACTGGGAGTCGGCTACAGTCCTCCAGGCCCAGCAGAACAGTGGTGTCTCAGTGTCACTGTACTGGGAGTCGGCTACAGTCCTCCAGGCCCAGCAGAACAGTGGTGTCTCAGTGTCACTGTACTGGGAGTCGGCTACAGTCCTCCAGGCCCAGCAGAACAGTGGAGCCTCGGCTTCACAGAGCTGCGATCGGGTTCAATGCACACCTTGGCTGTTATCTATGAGGAGTTTACAAGTTCTCCTTAATTATGTAGGTCCCTCCCACCCCCGGATGCTGAATTCCCACCCACATCACAAGGATGTGTAGGTTGATAGCTGATTTTCCACTAGAAATTGTCCTGGTGTGTAGGTGATCTGTGAAGTCCTGTGGGAATCGCTGGAATGTGTGGAAAATAAAAGAAACTGAGATCCAGGAAGGATTTCTGCTCATGGTCAGCACAGACTCGAAATGCTGAAAAGCCTGCTTTCTACTATCCCGGGAAAAACCGAGAGATGAACAGACAGGGAATATGGACAGGCCCATCCAGCTTGTCTTTGTGATGTGGGAGGATCCTGGAGCACCCAAAGGAAACCCAGGCAGAAGGGTGAGGCCATGTACCAGTGAGGTACATCATCATCTTTAGCTTTGCAGGCAAATCCACTTGAACCTGGTATAGAATGAGCGAACTCAAGACAGCACAACATTCTCCATCAACTCCTGGTAACTGCAGGGAGTCAGGACATGGATTCACAGTTAAATATGACTTCATGTGGATCTCCCCAGTGATAGGGGAAGATGGTTCAGGCCATTTTCATTATGCAGGTCTGACTGAGTTGTCCTACTAGATCCAACACCCCACACAAGCCTAGTTTCTCCTTTCCATTTTTTGAGCACTTACCTATATTGCTTTTAGAATTTACTTCAAATATTTTTCAGATATCAATATTGTAACTTATATGTAAACAAGGTTCTTCGTTTTCCGTGCTTTTTGTCAGTTTCTTAATTTGAAATATGGAGGCACCTTCACGAACTTCCATAGCCCCCGATGACCCAAAGTTTCAGTCTCTGAGGCCAACATGAGAGCATCCTTCAGGAGGGTGACGAGACCGAAAGCAAAGACTGGGTACCCGGCCGAAGACTGAATACCTGTGTTCATCAGCTGGCTGAAGGGTTCAATGATACCTCTGACCTCTCGCTTCGGCTGTCTGAGGTACTCACCTGCTGCAATTATACCAGTGCCTAGAGAAGATACGTCAAACTGCCTCAATGATTATTGCCCGGTAGCACTTATGTCCACTGTGATGCAGTGCTTGAAGAGGTTGGTGATGAAAGATATCAACTCCTGACTGAGAAGTCACCACCAGCCAGGGTCACACTCTCTTCTCACTGCTGCCGTGAGGAAGAAGGTCCAGGAGCCTCAGGACCTGCACCACCAGGTTTAGGAACAGTTATTACCCCTCAATCACAGGCTCCTGAACCAACTTTACTCACCCCATCACCGAACCGTTCCCACAGCCCATGGACTGACCTTCAAGAATTCTTCATCTCATGTTGTCAATATTTATTGCTATTATTATTTCTTTTTTTCTTCTCTTTTGTATATAAAGGTTTTTTTTCTGTGCACATTGGCAGTTTATCCATCCTGTTGGCTATGGTCTTTCATTGAGTCCAGTGTGTCTCGTGTCCTTATTTTCAGTGCCCACAGGAAAATGAATCTCAGGGTTGTATATTGTGACATATATGTACTTAGATAATAAATTTACTTTGAACTATGAACTTTGACATCTGTCTGCTGCAGTTTCACACTATGTACTTGTTCATAATTTTGAAATCTCCGTTAAGTCTCCCTTTAACCTCAAAGCTTCTTCTGAAGCTTTATCCATGATTAGCTCAATGGCTTTTGCTTTCTTGTTAATGTTAGCTAGTTTGTAATCTTTTGAAGAGAAAATAAAATCAAAGCAGCTCCACAATTTCATTATAGATTTCAGCCTCTAGCAAGTAGAACTGCAAGTGTTGGTTACAAAAGGCTACTAATATTCTCTCCCACTCAGCAGTAATCACTGCCACCATTCAGGTGAAAATCGACTCATACGATGATCATCTTCATCTATAGAAGAGCTGACGAAAATGAATCAACTTTGAGATTCAGGTCTTTAATCGATATTCTAGACATTAAGCACAAGTTGGCTAAGGGTTAAGGGAGGACACCTCAAACAAGATCATGACCACCCAAATTACTGATACCCTCTCCTTCTCTCTACAGTGGAGACTGTTTACCATTCTGGTCGATGAGAATATTTTGCAGAAATTCATTTCGTAGCTGTGAGTTTTCTCATTATAGCTTGCTGTATCTGTTAGGTCTATAACACCAAAACATAAAAACTGATTGCAAGAAAAAGACTGCAGCCCAAGAGATGTGACTCTCAGTTGCTTTTTACTTTAAGTGAGGCATGCACATACTACGTGGGAGCACAATGACGTACGCAATTCACTTACTTTTACATATAACCTGTAAATCATTATTCATTCATTGCTAATAACATCTCCTCCGCGCTGACAATCAACACTGGCACACCTCAGGGACATGTGCTTAGCCCATTGCAGCCTGGGGAAAATTACACACACAAGACAGCAAATACTTCGGGTTTTAAATTCCTTTATCTGTTTTGGATGTTTCATTGCAGAAAGAGGGTATCAAAATAAAAACAACAACATAAAAAAACAGTTCCCACTATTACAATCTCAGTTTAACTTCCGACCACACCCTTGTAACGTATGCAGTATGAAAATAACAAAAACAAAATATGCAGAACCAATAGGGTAGTGGCAATTTTAAAAAATACAAACAATGTTAGAATCTCATCAACCCTGTACCTTATACACAACATCGAAAACATGAATAAATACATCTCATCTCAGCTAAGAGAGATACTCACATTTGGCACCACGTGCTTAATGTCCAAACACATATCAGCTAGACCTTGAAATGAGTTCTTCTTGCTCATGCTATGTGAACAGAAATTAACACATTCACGTTGCACTGTTACATTCACATTCAGTCATGAAACAACAAAGGAAGACTAATAAACTTTTACAATATATTGTGTTGTAGTTGAATTACTAAAAAGACTAACTTAGTAGGCTGATTAAGGAACTTTGCAATCCCGCTATCCAGCGCTGATCAATTTCCTCGCGAAAATCTTTCCTCACCAAACCTGGGAAAAGCATTCAATAGACAATAGACAATAGACAGTAGGTACAGGAGTAGGCCATTCACCCCTTCTAGCCAGTACCACCATTCACTGAGATCATGGCTGATCATACACAATCAGTACCCCGTTCCTGCCCTCTCCCCATATCCCTTGACCCAGCTATCTATAAGAGCTCTATCTAACTCTCTCTTGAATGCATTCAGAGACTTGGCCTCCACTGCCTTCTGGGGCAGAGCATTCCACATATCCACCACTCTCTGGGTGTAAAAGTTTTTCCGCATCTCTGTTCTAAATGGCCTACCCCTTATTCTTAATCTGTGGCCTCTAGTTCTGGACTCACCCATCAGTGGGAACATGCTTCCTGCCTCCAGCGTGTCCAATCCCTTAATAATCTTATACGTTTCAATCAGATACCCTCTCATCCTTCTAAATTCCAGTGTATACAAGCCCAGTCGCTCCAATCTTTCAACATACGACAGTCCCGCCATTCCGGGAATTAACCTTGTGAACCTACGCTGCACTCCCTCAATAGCAAGAATGTCCTTCCTCAAATTTGGAGACCAAAACTGCACACAATACTCCAGGTGGGGTCAGAAGGACCTCTTTACTCCTGTACTCAATTCCTCTTGTTATAAAGGCCAGCATGCCATTAGCTTTCTTCACTGCCTGCTGTACCTGCATGCTTGCTTTCATTGACTGATGTACAAGAACATCTAGATCTCGTTGTACTTCCCCTTTTCCTAACTTGACTCCATTTAGATAGTAATCTGCCTTCCTGTTCTTGCCACCAAAGTGGATAACCTCACATTTATCCACATTCACATTCACATCCACATTCGTCCTTTCTAGAACGTGGCAACTCTTCGTTCTACGCCACCGATGCAAAATGACATCACCGGTTTCTCTTAAAGGCACAGGCAACTATTTCAGCATTGCCAAAGGTGCACTTCAACAATAAAAAAATGATATTCAACGGTCACCTGGTTACACTATCTACACCCATGACTGTGTGTCTCGGCATATCTCAAGTGACATCTATAAATCTGCTGATGATACAACCATTGTTGGTAGAATCTCTGATGGAGACAAGAGGGTGTACAGGAGTGAGATATGCCAGCTAATTGAGCGGTGTCACAGCAACAACCTTGCCCTCAATGTCAGCAAGACCAAAGAGCTGATTGTGGACTTCAGGAAGGGTAAGATGAGGGAACATGAACCAATCCTCAGAGAGGGATCAGAAGTGGAGAGAGTGAGCAGCTTCAAGTTCCTGGGTGTCAAGATCTCTGACTATCTAACCTGGCCCCAAGATACCGATGCAGCCATTAAGAAGGCAGGCAGTGGCTAAATTTCATTAAGAGTTTGAGGAGATTTAGTTTTTCAGCTAAAACACTTGAAAACTTCTACAGATGAACCGTCGAGAGCATTCTGACTGGCTGCATCACAGTTAGGTACGGTGGGGCTACTGCACAGGATCGAAAGAAGCTGTAGAAAGTCCTTAAATCAGTCGGCTCCATCATGGGTACTAACCTCTGTAGCATCCAAGACATCTTGTTGTGCACTTGGATTTTCAGAAGGCCTTTGACAAAGTGCCACACAAGTGGATGCTTAACATGCCACAAGCCTGTGGTATAACAGGAAAGATTCTAGCATGGCTAAAGCTGTGCCTGATTGACAGGAGGCAAAGAGTGAGAATAAAGGGAGCCTTTCTGGTTGGCTTCCAGTGACTAGTGGTGTTCTGCAGGGGTCTGTGTTAGGATTGATTTTTTTACGTTATATGTCAACGATCTGGATGATGGAATTGATGGCTTTGTTGCAAAGTTTGCAGATGAAATGAAGATAGATGGAGGGGCAGGGAGCTTTTAAGAAGTAGAGAGGCTACAGAAGGACTGAGACACACTGGTAGAATGGGCAAAGTAATGGCAGATGGAATACAGTGTCAGGAAGTGTATGGTCAGGCACTTTGGTAGAAGAAATGAAAGGGTTGACTATTTTCAAAATGGAGAGAAAATACAAAAAACTGATGAGCAAATGGACTTGAGAGTCCTTGTGCAGGATTCCCTAAAGGTTAATTTGCAGGTTGAGTCTGTGGTGAGGAAAGCAAATGCGATGTTATCATTCATTTCAAGAGGACAAGAATATAAAAGCAAGGATGTAATGTTGAGACTTTATAAAGCACTGGAGAGGCCTCACTTGGAGTATTGTGAACGGCTTGGGGCCCTCTAACTTAGAAAGGATGTGCTGAAACTCAAAAGAGTTTCAAAAGAGGTTCATGTAAATGATTCCAGAATTGAATGGTTTGTTGTATGAAGAGCATTTGATGGCTCTGGGCCTGTATTCACTGAAATTCAGAAGAATGAGGAGTGACCACATTGAAACCTGTCAAGTGATGAAAGGCGACATCTATCATTAAGGACCCCCACCACCCAAGACATGCCCTGTTTTCATTGTTAACATCAGGAGGAGGGGCAGAAGCCTGAAAGCACACCCTCAGCAATTTAGGAACAGTTTCTTCCCCTCTGCCGTCCGATTCCTAACTGGACTTTGAACCCATGAACCACCTGTGTATTTCTGCTTTTGCATTATGTATTTCAATTTATCTACTTAATATACATGGATATTCTTACTGTAGTTTATTTTCCCATTATTTTCATGTATTACACTGTACTGCTGCCACAAAGTTAACAAAATTTCATGACATATGACAGTGATATTAAACCTGATTCTGACACTGACTTAAACAAACAAGAATGCGTAATCAAACAATAAATTTACAATAGTACTCAAATATTACTGAAATATTAAATACCAACTTCTTTCCGGGAGCATGATGTGGGATATACAGAACACTTGAGCAAAGCTGAGTAGTTTAACTTTTGGCTGAGTGTGGCAGATGTCAATGCAGAATCAGATATGCTTTCAGATCATGAAGTCATCTTCTTCTGATCTTCATCTCCCCCCTCAGCTTATTCCGTTTGATTTTCTGCTGTGCAGTGTGGTCTCCTTCCTCCACAGGTGATTTCTGTTGCAGGAAACCTTGAAATTAAAGCTGTGATTAGCCTGCTTAGTGAGTGCACTTCCCCATCAAGGAATGGTTCGTTCATGAAGCCTCACCCTCACATTCTCTCCCACAGCCCCTACTTCCAGAGTCCTTCCCCCCGCTATCTCACCTCTACCTCTTCCCATCCTGCATCCTGTAAAAATGTTATTCCTTTTTCTCAGTTCCTGTGTCTCTGCTTCCTCTATTCTCAGGATGAGACTCTCCTTTCTAGGATATTCAGAGATGTCTTCCTTCTTCAAAGAATGCTGCTTCCCTTCTGCCACCATTGATGCTGCCTCATCAAAGTCTCCTCCGTTTCCTGGACATCCGTGATCATCCCATCCTCCTGTTGCCTTAAGAGAGATAGAGTCCCTCTTGTCCTGAGCCCTGTAGCTCCTGTCTGAACTGCTTAGTTTGTCCAACATCCACAGAATCCCTTGAGTTTATCCTACGTCCAGTTCTAGCCATGAAGTTCAGTGGAGATTCAAGAACCAATCATTCATCAGACCATAAGACAAAGGAGCAGAATTAGGTGATTTGGTCCATTGAGATTGCTCCACCATTCAGTCATGGCTGAATGCAGGGATAGTTTGGGCAGGCATGGTGACATTATAAAGGTGTATATGATCATGAGAGTTACACTGTAGATAGGTGAGAAGTCATGTTCCCATGAAGGGCAGCTAAAAACTAGAGGCCATAGTTTAAGAAGAAGGGGGAAAGATTTTATAAGGACCCGAGGGGCAGCTTTTTTGCTCACTGCGGGCTGCATATATACAATGAGCTACCAGAGCAAGCGGTGACAACATTTAAAAAAAAACTTTAGAGTAAGTACCTAGACAGAAAAGGTTTAGAGGGATACAGGCTAAACATGGGACTAGCACAATGGACAAGTTGGGCTGAAGGGCTTGTTTTTTGTGCTGTATTGCTTTACAATTCTACTTCCTTCCAAGGAAATACAGATGGTATGTAAATGGCACCATTACTGACATTAACGTGTTAAAAGCCTTAACCGTCATGGTGGGATTCAAGCTGATGTCTCTGGATTAATTGTCCAGGTTGCTTTGCCACTCTTCTCTAAATACCCTTGAACTCCATGGAGTGTTTCCCTCTCCTTCCATCTTTCTCTCTCCATCTCTCTTTCTCCTGGTTCCCATTTCTCCCACTCTCTCATTTTCTCTCCTTCTCTCACATTCTCTTCTCTCTTTCATTCTCTTATACCTATGTCTCTCTCTTCCTCATTCCACTCTTCTCCATTCTTCCCTTCCTTTTCCTCACCTTTATTTCACTCAAAAGTCATCATCATCACTCAATGGTGTCAGGAAAAGAACCTCTCCCTCAATGTCACAAAAACAAAGGAGCTGGTTGTGGACTACAGGAGGAATGGAGACAGGCTAACCCATATTGACATCAATGGATCTGGGGTTGTGAGGGTGAACAGCTCTAAGATCTTGGCATCCACATCATTGAGGACCTCACGTGCTTTGTACATACTGGCTGTGTGGTGAAAAAGGTACAACAGCATCTCTTTCACCTCAGACGGTCCAGGAAGTTTGGTATGGGTCCCCAAATTTTAAGGACTTTCTACAGGGGCACAGTTGAGGACATCCTGACTGGTATAGGAACTGTACCTCCCTCAGTCACCGAACTCTGCAGAGAGTGGTGTGGACAGCCCAACGCATCTGTAGTTGTGAACTTCCCATGATTCAGGACACTCACAAAGACAGGTATGTAAAAAGGGCCCGAAGGATCATTGGGGACCTAAGTCACCCCAACCACAAACTGTTCCAGCTGCTACCATCCAGGAAACAGTACCACAGCATAAAAGCCAGGACCAACAGGTTCCGGGACAGCTTCTTCCACCAGGCCACCAGACTGATTAACTCACACTGATACAATTGTATTTCTATATTATATTGACTGTCCTGTTGTACATACTATTTAATATAAATTACTATAATTTGCACTTTGCACATTTAGACAGAGACCTAATGTAAAGAATTTTACTCCTCATGTATGTGAATGATGTAAGAAATAAAGTCAATTCAATTCAATTGGTGTTGAATCGTTCAGCTGCTTAATTCCACAGTGATTGGTTTGAGGGACTCTGGATTGACACCTCTAGTACTTGGCACTGAACCAGCAGACACCCATCATCCAGTAGTGATGGAAAGGGACTCCCTCCCCTTCCTCCTCCCTCGGGGCTCTGCACACTGTGTCAGTTTCACTTCGGCAGGAGACTGACTAACTCTGCACTTGCTACCAGAAGGTGAGCTTCCCACTCCTAATAACACCTGCATGGAGTGTTCGCCATCAATCACTCTGTTACACACCAGTCACTGGACAGTGGTGCTGATGGGGGTTTACAACAATCCAGTGCTGTGAATTTCCCAGTTGCAGTGGCCAGTGGTGGGAGCTGAACTCCGTCTCCAGGTTGTTAGTCCAGGCCTTCGGATTTTCTGCTGTAACTGAACTGCTTCCAGAGTCCAGGTGAAAGTGAGCACGGGTGAGGGAAAAGCAACAACGCTGACACGAGTTCACTGCCGGTGCTTGGGGGTTTGTTTCCTCACGGACAGAGTGAGTCACCAGTCCCTGTCACTTCACATCCCGACTCTTCTATGTCAGTCTTTGTCTTAATCCAATGGCACGCACTCACCCTCTCCCATCTCACAACTGCTGTAATCTGAACCTGCAGAAAGTGGTCCATCACAGTCTCATCACTTCCTTTCACCCAGACTTTCTTCATCAGCCATTGCTTCAGGAAGGCCAACAGTATCGTGAAGGATGCCTGCGACCCTGGCCGTTCCCCTTTCCTGCTTTTACATTTTGGGAAAAGCTACAGGAGCTTGAAGGCCTCTCAATATTCAGTCTTAAGAATGGCTTCCGCCCCGCTGCTATCAGACTTCTCAACCAATACCTCCTTCAGATCCCTTTCCTGGTGATGCTGTCACATTCTCAAACTTTTTACTCTTCATCTCTTGGCTATTGTTAATTTAGCACTTCCTTTCACACTATATTCACACCATTCAGCTCCTTGCTGCTGCACTCTTTGTGGTAGTGATTGTTATTATTACCACCTACGCCGTTGACACAGTAGGCTTCACATGAGCAAGAAGCAAGGAGTGCGCCCTGTACACGACAATAAACGAGGCTGAATCTGCATCTGAATTGAATGTAGACTGCAATGGGAAAGGTCCTCAGGGCCATGGGCCGGGGAGCAGCTCCAGCTGGTAGAGAGAAAAGACTTCGTCGCGTCGTACACTGTGAAAATTTCCAAACCATTCTGTTGCAGTGTGATGTGTGTTCGGCTTGCAGGTACAACTGCTGTGAAGTAGCATCGGATTTGTTCACAAAGGGCAGAAGCACTGGTAATTTTGGGTGGACACCCCAGTGGAGGAGGTGTTCTCCATCATCCTTCGCAGAGGTTAATTGTCCTCTCCTGTTGGAGCACGATGGAGCAGGGTTCACAGGTACTCGCAGCTGTAGGAGTTGGGGAGAGGGGAGCTGGCACTAGGGCAGAGTGGGTCCCGAGAGGAATGGGATAGGCAGGACCAGCCCAGAGGCTGCTTCCTGGCCCTCACCTCACGAGTCCATCACTGGCCCGCTCATCCTGAGCACCTCGCTGGGGATTCAGCAGGAACACTGAGACCCACACAGGTTTGTGGGACTCATGGAAACCACCCGAGATCCAGCTGTTGTTTGGAGTGAAGTTGACTGGATGAGAAAGGGGCTCGCTACATCTTCCTGTCAAAGTGGGACCATCGTTTCTGACGAGCTAGCTAAACCTCAACACGCCCCAGTGCCAGGCTGCGGCATCGTTCACGCGATGTTTGACGTATTATACCAAACGCCACTGAACTACAATCGTGGCATCTTCAGGCAGCAGGCAGTGAGGCGAAGGGCTAAGGGAGGTGGGGAAAAGCTGCACAGACCTTTTACAGCCTAGAGTTTCATCCGACCACTCTGTTGCGTTGCAGTGTCCTTGGTACAATATCTTCTGCTGTCTCCTCCCTCCCCTTCCTCCTCGTCTCCCAAAGTGGAAGATGCCTGTTGTAATCCTTTGCCCAAAGGAGCTCTTCCATCTGAGTGCAATATTTCACCGGGGTGCACAAACCACTGATGGTTTTAGATATGTTGACAGGCCTGAGGAGCGGAATGGCAGTGGTCAGTGCAGACAGCTGATAAAGTCATGCAGAACCGTGCACCTCTACCTCCAGATCCCCAAAGGTGTGATTAACCATGGATAACCTTGTTTGCTGGCAGCTAATTAAACAGGCTGCCTGCTTTTTCAGATAGAACTGGCACAGAGTGTCTCCATGGTGACTGTAATATTGCACACAGCCCTGTTCTCTCATGTGAGACCAGAGGATAAAAGCCTTCGTCAACTACAAGAAGGAGGCAGTTGGCAGTTGAAAAAGGATGCATTTAACGCCATCCTGGATGTACGAAACCACTCACACTCTGAGAGGTCTGAGCAAGCAGAGAAAGCATCAACAGCCAAAAGACTGACCTGACAAGGAAGTGTTAGTTTTCCTGGCTTAGAAAATGTGTCACTAAATTTAAAAATAACACGCAGGTGGTGACCTCCACAGGAATTGACTACATTGTTCTCAAGATCATTCCCCAGACACCATGCAGATCTTCCCAGGAACAAGCAGAGACCTCCCCTGCAACCACCAGATCTCTCCCCTGAAATGATGGGACTGTTTCACAAGGTCCACCAGACCCCTCCCTGACCACTGGACCCCTCCCTCTAGAGAACAGTGGATCCATACACAGAAACCATTGAACCTCAGTCTCCAGAGACAATGATACCATGCCCCTGAAACCACTGCACCTTTAACCTTCTCCTTCAGAACTCATCTTCTTAAGCCCATTCAGTGACTTGGCCTCGATATCCTTGTGTGAAGACAATTCCACTTCTGTGTAAAGAAAGCCCTCCTCATCTCAGTCTTAAATCTTGTACTTTGTATCATAAAATTGTGATTACTGGGTCTAAACACCTCCAACCAAAGGAACATCCTCCCTGCATCCTGTTAGTCTAGTTTGTCAGCATTTTGCATATTTCAATGACATATTCTTTTGTTCTTTTAAGTCCATAAGACCATCACATATATGAGCAGGATTAGGCCATTTGGCCTATCAAGTCTGTTTGACATTCTCAGAATGGCTGATGTTTTCACTCAGCCCCATTCTCCTGCAATCATCCAAAGGCAGGAGAATAATCTCTAGTTCACCCCGTGTTTCTTCCAGGTTTCTAGCTCTTCCTCACCCCATTCCTAATGAGCCTAAACTGCTCTCTTCATTTGTACAGTTTCTTTGCCACTTCACACTCCTATGATACTTCCTCAGATACCTACTTTGCACGCATTGTTTGAAGGCTTCTTGGGGTCACAGATCTCAGCTACCCACAAATAATACTGTAATGCTAGCTTCCTAGACTATATAAAGCTCCCAACTATCAATAGGTCAGTTATTGATATGCTAAGTGATATTACCAATAGGTCAGTTACTGATAAGCTAAGTGATATTATCGATAGGTCAATTACTGGTAAGCTAAGTGATATTATCGATAGGCCAGTTACTGATATGCTAAGTGAAATCAGCGATAGGTCAGATACTGATACGCTAAGTTAGTGGTCACTAACCTTTTTAAGCCCAAGATCCCCTACCTCGACCTTAGTGAAAGGCAAGATCGACCCCAGATCGATTAGTTACATGCATGTGCACCGGGGCAGAAAAAGACTGGAAGTAAAACCCCGCAACCTGGAAGTAGAAATAATGTATAAACACCAGGGGTACCCACCCTTTTTCGCACCACGGACCTGTTTAATATTGACAGTATTCTTGCAGACCGGCCGATGGAGTGGGGCGGGGGGGTGTTGTTAAACACGACCGGAATATAGCGATACTTGAAGCAGGTTCCTTATGTCCAGTCTATTCCTCAATTTAGTTTTCGCAGCTCTCGGCACTTAGCTTCTGTCCTGCTTGCTCACATTTTTTCCGCTCACAAAGCTCAACGGGTTTGTCTTTAAGTGCAGGGTGCTTGGACTCAGGGTACCGAAGCAATTTTGAGGGCTTCATTGCCTCATTAGACAGCCTCTAGGCCCAAACTCCAGCCTCCTGCCCGCCCACCACCAGACGTCTTGGCCAGGTGCGGCTGGTCGTGGGTGGGGTGAGAGGACAAGGTAAGGGCTGGAGGTTCCCGTACCGGGGCCATGGCAGTCGCAGTCTGGATAGAGTGACTGAGCGACTGAGCAAGGAGTGCGACAGGGTGCTCGCCCGTGCGCCTTGTAGGATCTATCAGCCGACAAAAGTTTGCTTCAGTAGATCGCAGCGAGGTAGCTGCTCTGCCACTTACCAAACCCTGAGCCCAAATTAGGTCGTCTGCAAATATTTTAGCACTGGCTTCCCCACGAACATTCGGTGTGTTAAACAGGTTTAGAGGCGGCGCCCATCTGTCCGCGCTCCAGGCCAGTAGTAACGACACTTCCTGCCGGCCATGGGAGGCCAACCAATGATCCCTGGTGCGAGGGTAACACTGCGTTTAGGCGACTGATGTCCTTGCGTGTATTCAATCTCAACAGTGGGCGTGACAGGGAATGAGGAAAGGTGCAACTGACTCATATCGTTTCCTTGCGGCCCAGTGGTTGGGGACCACTGAAGTACACTGTGTAGTGAGGGGGAACTACACGCACGCGCTCTGGGCAGAAAGAACGGAACTAAAACCCCACAACCCGGAAACAATCTCTCAACAGTATTTGTGTATTTATTTTTCTTTTTTTTTTGGGATCTACTGGGAAAGTCTCAAAGATAGACAGGTTGGCGACCACTACGCTAAGTGATATTATTGGTAGGTCAGATACTAATACACTAAGTGACATCAGTGATAGGTCAGTTAATGCTGCACTAAGTGACATCAAAGATAGGTCAGTTACTGAAACGCTGTGACATCATCAATAGATGATGCATTTTCTATCTACAGAGCTTGTTTGCAAAGCTGCTTGAAAGACAGTACTTGTTTTAACTTCAAACTGATTACTGCTTGTCATTTACATTTTAAGAACCAAAGACTGGCTCCCATTTAGAACCAGAAGCAAACCAGAAGTTTAACTTACAACTCTTAGACCTATACATGGCAGTTGCTGTGTTTAGAAAGCTGAGTTTGACAAAAATAAGAGGTCTCTTTGCCCAGGAAGTGAACACCCATCACACCCCACTCTAAGTGAAGATTTCTAACCCAGCCTCTTCCTACAGATATCAGCTTTGAGATCAAGGTTCCTGCCAAGACTCCTCTTGCGAGCAGATTATCACTCTACCAACCATCTAGCTCACTAGCGCTAGAAAATCTTCTTCAATCCGATGCTCAACAAACTCGCTGAGCACCCCCCTACGTAAGGGTTTCTCGTTAGAGTATTCACTTCCTCACTCTCAGCTGCACACATTCTCAAAGCCTCATACAAAATGCTTCCATTATAATTTCCACAAAGATCATCAACGCACATATTCTAAGTCCATATTAGTCCATCCATATCTTCCTCCCACAAACCGCCCTTGCCATTTCTTTGATGTAAGTTTGAATCAGTGTCTGTCAGTACTAGTTTATCATGTCATCTGGCAGTGTCTTTCAATAAGCTGGATATAGTTAATCTCTTTCACAGAGATGTTTGCATTGAATTTAGTGTGGTACGACTTTACTCAGGTTTTCTGAAAGTGAGTTGTGTAAACAAGTTACTGATTGTGTATTCATGTCTTCTTTTGCCTAAGGATTAGTAAGCTTACATTTTAGTTATAGAAAATTTTATTCATTAGTTACATGACTTCACAATGTAAAAATACATATGAAAGGTAAAACATTTACTGAAGTAAGGAAGAATACTGTTCTTCTGTTGGGGATTCTGTCTATACCTTTAATTCTAGACTCCCAGAAAAAGATGCATTACGCACAATACGCTGACAGAACTCAACAGGTCAGACAGTATCTATGGAAATGAATAAACGGTGGATGTTTTGGACTGAGACCCATCATCAGGACTGGAAAGAGAGGGGGATAAAAAGCCAGAATAAGGAGGTGGACGAGTGGGAAGAGGACAGGCCAGAAGATGATAGGTAAAGCCAGGTGGCTGGTGGAGGGGAGATGAAGTAGGAATCTGGGAGGTGCTAAGTGGAAAAGGCAGTGCTGGAGAAGGAAGAATCTGATAGGAAGGGGAGAGGAGATCATGGGAGAAAGGGAAGGAGAAGGGGTACCAGAGGGAGGTGATAGGCAGAGGGAGTAGAAGGGACAAAAAAAGCCAGAATAGGGAAGGGGGAGTGGAAGCATAACCAGAAGTTGGAGAAATCAATGTTCATGCCATCAGGTAGGAGGCTATCTACCTGAAATATGAGGTGTTGCTCCTGCAACCTGAGAGTGGGCTATTGTGGCAGAGGAGGAGGCCCATGGACCGACATGTTGGAATGGGAATGGGGATAGGAATTGAACTTGTTAGGCACTGGGAAATTCCACTTTTCACAGATGGAGCTGAGGTGCTCGACAAGATGGTCCCCTAATCTACTTTGGGTCTTCCCAGTGTAGATGGGGCAACATTGGAAGCACCAGATACAGTAGATGACCCCAACCTATTTGCATGTGAAGAGCTGCCTCACCTGGCAGGACCATTTGGGGCCCGAACTGAGGTGAGGCAGGAGGTGAACGGGCAAATGTACCACTTCTGCTGCTTGTAGGGGTAAGTGGCAGAAGGGAGATTAGCGGGGAGGGATGATTGGACAGGGGAATCACTGGAGTGATCCTTGCAGAGAACAATGAGTTGGAGTGGGGCTGTTAAAGATGTGATCGGTGGTAGGATCTCATTGAAAATGGTGGAAGTTGCTGAGAAGATATGTTGGATGCAGAGGCTCATGGGCTGGAAGGTGAGGACAAGAGGAATTCTACCCCTGTTAAGCCTGTAGGAAAATGGGTTGAGCACGGATATCTGTTAAGTTATGGAGATGATGGAGGAAGGGAAACCTTGTTCTTTGAAGAAGAGGGCATCTCTATCAGTGTCAATACTTTTCTTCAAGGGTAAGGGTATCCATATCGAGGGGTTCCTCTGTTAGCTTAACCTCAATACCTGGGCTGGAATCTTTCGGTTTTGCCAGGGTGTTACTAATCATTTCTGCACAGGGGTCTTTGTTTTTCCATGTATCCATGTTCGTTTTAATCAGCAATGAGGTGCACAGGAAAAATCACTTAGCTGAGGTAAGGTTTAGGGGTACCAGTGCATTACCTTACATATGACCAAGAGGTAAGGGCCATTTAGTGATATTTAAATTAGAATCATCATTGCTCACAGATCACCTTAATCTAGCATTCTCTGAGTCGTTGAGTTTTGGGGGTGTTCCGAGCCAGATGAGACAACTTCCATGGTAAATGTGACTTTGTCTGCGAAGAAACAAACGGTAAGTAAGGCAGCAATGAACAGGCACAAATATTGATAGTAAAATATTGCAAAAGCAACATTTCTTCCTGGAACTTGAGTCTGTCTTACCCTGCAAACAACAAAGCATTCTGAGTACATTATCCCTGGGCAATTTTCCTCAAGTGAACAGGAATTCTTTGTTGTTTTTAAGATCAAAACATATGTTTTGTCTTTTCAGTATGTCTCACCACCTACCCGCTGGAGTGAAGGGCTTTTGTGGTGGACCCACATACCACTCTAACATGAGGGTTCCACTCTTCTGGGGGTATAAATCCTGCTGGGGCAGGTTTGATGTTCTCTAAGGAGGCAGTTTTACTTACAGTCTCATTTCCCCTCCCAGTCTCGATTACCACAGTCCTAACGAGTCAAGGAGGTTTCCATCTCAGAATTATTTTTATGCAGTTTCTTTTCCCCACTCCCCTTTCTGTGGTGTTCAAGCTATCTCATCAAGTTTGTTTGCTTTCTTTTTCATTCCTATAAACTCTCTCAATTTCTCGAGGATGGTTGTGCCGGGTGTAGGCGATGGTTGGTCTGAGTTAACGATCGAAGGTGTATTTAGGTGGTCATTGTACTGTACATTCAGACGTAAGGCGTAACACGCTTATGTACTCCTTTTTTTGCAATCGGCACTTTGTTTATGAACAGTTGCACTTCAGGGACAAGTGTAGCCCACTTTGCCCCCAGAGTAGAGCCGTTTTGCCAGGCCCGCTTAATCTCTTCATTTCTTTGCTCCATCACTGAAATGGAGTGCTGTACTCAATTTGTTTGTCGTTTATCTCACAAGGCTTGAAAGCTTTTACCACTGAAGGAAGAACCTTGGTTGGTATTTGTGGAGGCGATGTGGGCGGGGTTGGTTGGTCTTGGCAGCATATGGGGATGTGGAGTTTTGGAGTGCTCTGGTGGTTGCAGTCTCACTACAAGAAGTTGTGAGACTAACCACACGTCCCCTGTACAAAGATCCAATAACGTGAGTTGCCTTGGGATGCCAGAAGTAAGCCTACGTAGTCAGCTTACCACAGCTGGTGCAGTAGTCTTTGTTTGACATATACCAGGTGCTGTTGTGACTGCTACGTTGTAGTTGACCGGATATTCTTTACAGTTTGCAACAAATTCCCTACACTCACTCAACATGTAAGGCCGTCAGTATGACCAGTATAACCGTCAGTATGACCAGTATAACCGTCGGTATAACCAGTATAACCGTCAGTATGACCTGGCTAATTGTGCATGAATGGCTTGGCCTTCACCACGAAGGTTTCCGGATCCATGGTGGCTTCTGGAATCATTGCTGCCACCTGCTGGCAGGAGGTACTTGCTTCTATCTTTATGAGAACGGCATACCCAAAAATTACTGTTACCATTAACTTCATATTTCTACCATGTTAGAAATCCTTTGCAGGTGGGTTTAGTACTATCTAGGAGAATTCTTAAAGGATCACCCTGGTTATTTGGCAGGGGAATGGGTACCAGAGTGATAGGGCTAAAAATGGGACAACTGGTGTACAACTAGATACAGTGTATAGTGAGAATGTCAGGAAGGACAGGCAGATGGTAGGGAAAATTTGCAGTTAGTGGGATGAGTTGCAGTGTAACATGGGAGCAACATTTTGAAGGATGATGAACACAGGAGAGAAGGTGTTTTATTTGAATGTGCCCAGTATACAGAATAAGGTAAATGATATTGTACCTACCAATCTCTAACTCTGCTACAATGTTGTGGGCATCACTGAGTTGTGACTGAAAGAAGATCATAGTTGGGAGTTTAATGTCCAAGGATCTACATTATATGTAGGGACAGAGGGGGTGGCATGGCTCTGTTGGTAAAAAAATAAATCAAAACCCGAGAAAGAGATGACTTAGGATCAGAAGATGTAGAATCTTTGTGGGTAGAGTTTAGAAACTGCAAGGGTAAAAAGACCCTGATGGGAGACCCCCAAACACTAGCCAGGACACTAGCTACAAATTACAATGGAAATAGAAAACGCATGTCAAAAGGGCAATGTTACAGTAGTCACGGGGGATTTCAATATGCAGGTAGTTTGGGAAAATGAGGTTGGTGCTGGATTCCCCAGACAAAGTATTTGTAGGATGCCTATGAGATGGCCTTTTAGAGCAGATTGTGGTGGAGCCTGCTAAGGGAATGACTATTCTGAATTGGGTGTTGCATGATGAACTGGATTTGATTAGGGAGCTTAAGGTAAAGAAGCACTTAGGAGATAGTGATCATAAAATGATAGACTTCACTCTGCAATTTGAGGGGGAGAAGCTAAAGTCAAATTATCAGTATTACAGTGGAGAAAAGGCAATTATAGAGGCACGAGAGAGGAGCTGGCCAAAGTTGATTGGAAGGGAACATGAGCAGGGATGACGGCAGAACAGCAATTTCTGGAGTTTCTGGGACAAATTTGGAAGGCGCAGGATAGATACAGCCCAGAGGAAGGGTATTCTAAAGGCAGAATGATATGACTGTGGCTTACAAAGGAAGTCAAAAACAACATAAAAAGGAAAGAGAGGGTATAGAATAGAGCGAAAAACAGTGAGAAGGCAGAGAGTTGGGAAGCTTTTAAAAACCAACAGAAGGCAACTAAAAATGCCATAAGGAGGAAGAGATTAAATATGAAGGTAAGCGAGCCAATAATATAGAAGAGAATACCAAAAGTTTTTTTCAGACATATAAAGAGTAAAAGAGAGGTGAGAGTAAATTTCGGACCACTGCAAAATGACAGTGGAGGAGAAGTAATGGGGGCAAGGAAATGGAGAACAAATATTAAGTAGTTTACATCCACCTTCACTATGGAAGACACTAGCAATATGATAGAAGTTCGGGAGTGTTACGGGACAGAATTGAGCGCAGTTGTTATCAGGGATCAGGGTCCTTGGGATACTGAAGGGAAACTTGGAATGAATGGACTACACCCCAGCATGGACTACACCCCGGCATGGACTACACCCCAGCATGGACTGCACCCAGCATGGACTACACCGCGGCATGGACTACACCCCGGCATGGACTACACCCCGGCATGGACTACACCCCAGCATGGACTACACCGCGGCATGGACTACACCCCGGCATGGACTACACCCCGGCTTGGACTACACCTCAGCATGGACTACACCCCAGCATGGACTACACCCTGGCATGGACTACACCCCGGCTTGGACTACACCCTGGCATGGACTACACCCCGGCATGGACTACACCCCGGCATGGACTACACCCTGGCATGGACTACACCCCGGCTTGGACTACACCTCAGCATGGACTACACCTCAGCATGGACTGCACCCAGCATGGACTACACCCCGGCATGGACTACATCCCGGCATGGACTACATCCCGGCATGGACTACACCCCGGCATGGACTACACCCCAGCATGGACTGCACCCAGCATGGACTACACCGCGGCATGGACTACACCCCAGCATGGACTACACCCCGGCATGGACTACACCCCAGCATGGACTACACCCCAGCATGGACTACACCCCGGCATGGACTACACCCCAGCATGGACTACACCCCGGCATGGATTACACCCCGGCATGGACTACACCCCGGCATGGACTACACCCCAGCATGGACTACACCCCAGCATGGACTGCACCCCAGCATGGACTACACCCCAGCATGGACTACACCCCGGCATGGACTACACCCCGGCATGGACTACACCCCAACATGGACTTCACCCCAGCATGGACTACACCCCAGCATGTACTGCACCCCAGCATGGACTACACCCCGGCATGGACTACACCCCGGCATGGACTACACCTCAGCATGGATTACACCCCGGCATGGACTACACCCCGGCATGGATTACACCCCGGCATGGACTACACCCCGGCATGGACTACACCCCAGCATGGACTACACCCCAGCATGGACTACACCCCAACATGGACTTCACCCCAGCATGGACTACACCCCAGCATGGACTACACCCCGGCATGGACTACACCCCAGCATGGACTACACCCCGGCATGGACTTCACCCCAGCATGGACTACACCCCAGCATGGACTGCACCCCAGCATGGACTACACCCCAGCATGGACTACACCCCGGCATGGACTACACCCCATCATGGACTACACCCCGGCATGGATTACACCCCGGCATGGACTACACCCCGGCATGGACTACACCCCAGCATGGACTACACCCCAGCATGGACTGCACCCAGCATGGACTACACCCCAGCATGGACTGCACCCAGCATGGACTACACCCCGGCATGGACTACACCTCGGCATGGACTACACCCCGGCATGGACTACACCCCAGCATGGACTACACCCCGGCATGGACTGCACCCAGCATGGACTACACCCCAGCATGGACTACACCCCAACATGGACTACACCCCGGCATGGACTACACCCCGGCATGGACTACACCCCAGCATGGACTATACCCCGGCATGGACTACATCCCGGCATGGACTACACCCCGGCATGGACTACACCCCAGCATGGACTACACCCCAGCATGGACTACACCGCGGCATGGACTACACCGCGGCATGGACTACACCCCGGCATGGACTGCACCCAGCATGGACTACACCCCGGCATGGACTACACCCCGGCATGGACTACACCCCGGCATGGACTACACCCCAGCATGGACTACACCCCGGCATGGACTACACCCCGGCATGGACTACACCCCGGCATGGACTGCACCCAGCATGGACTACACCCCGGCATGGACTGCACCTCAGCATAGACTACACCCCGGCATGGACTACACCCCAGCATGGACTACACCCCGGCATGGACTACACCCCGGCATGGACTACACCCCGGCATTCTGATTGAGGGAGATGAAGAGCTTGTGGAAGCATTAGTAATGGTCATTTGAGAATCACTAGAATTCTGGCATGGTTACGGAAGACTGGAAAATCACAAATGTCGCTCCACTCTTCAAGAAGGGAGGGAGGCAGGAGAAAGGAAGTTATAGGCCGGTTAGCCTGACCTCAGCAGTTGGGAAGATTTTGGAGTTGATTGTTAATTATGAGGACTCAGAGTTACATGATAAAATAAGCCAAAGTCAGCATGGTTTCTTTAAGGGAAAATCTGCCTGATATATTTGCTGGAATTCTTTTGAGGAAAATAACAAGCAGGATAGACCAAAGAGAATCAATGGATGTGTAATTATTTTCAGAAGGCCTTTCACACGGTATCACACATGAGGCTGTTTAACAATAGCCCACGGTATTACAGAAAGATACTAACATAGAATATTGGCTGACTGGCAAGAGGCAAAGAGTGGGAATAAAGGAGCCTTTTCTGATGGGCTACTGGTGATTAGTTGTGTTCCCCAGGGGTTTGTGTTGGGACCGCTTCTTTTTATGTTATATGTCAATTGATGGCTTTGTGGCCAAGATTTCAGATGATACAAAGAAGCAGGTAGTATTGCGGAAGCAGAGAAGCTGCAGAAGGATTTGGACAGATTAGGAGAATGGACAAAGGAGTGTCAGGAAATGTATGATCTTGCACTTTAGTAGAAGCAACAAAAGCAGACTATTTTTTAAGTGGACAGAAGAAAGGAAATGAAAGGGTCTTGGGAGTTCTCGTGCAGGATTCTCTAAAGGTTAGCGTGCAGGTTGAGTTGGTGCGGAGGAAGGCAAATGAAATGTCAGCATTCTTTTCATAAGCACTAGAATATAAAAGCAAGGATGTAATGCTGAGGCTTTATAAGCCACTGGTGAGGCCTCACCTGGAGTACTGTGAGCAGTTTTGGGTCCCTTATTTAAGAAAGGATGTGCTGACACTGGAGAGGGTCCAGAGGAGGTTCACGAGAATGATTCCGGGAATGAAAGGGTTATCGTATGAGGAACGTTTGATGGCTCTGGGCCTGCACTTACTTACTGTCTGTTATGCCACTAGCGTTTAGGGCAGCAGTGAAGGTCCTACAGCTCTGTCTGTTTTTGGTCATTCAGATGTTGCAGGATTCTTTATTGCTGTTACCGTAGAAGTTTTATTTTACCTACCAGGGTTATTAACCCTCAGCTGAACACCGGAACCTGGCGGACCACTCTTATTCTGGCCCCTACCCTTTGACCTCTTTGGGATAGGTGACCCTGCTAAGAGGCAAAGCATAAAGCTCTGACTCCAGTTAGCATGGTTCTCTGGCTCATTGAAGTACACAAGCCCCCAACCCAACAACAAGGTTGTGGTCCCCTTGGACCTGCACACAGTGGAGTTTAGAAGAATGAGGAGTGATCTGATTAAAACCTATCAAATGTTGAAAGGCCTCGATCGAGTAGAAGTGGGGAGGGCATTTCCTACAGTGGGGGCATCGAGGACCAGAGAGTACAGCTTCAGAGTGGAAGGATGACCTTTAGAACTGAGATGCGGAGGAGTTTCTTTTGCCAGAATGTGATGGATCTGTGGAATTTGTTGCAGAGGCCAGGTAATGGGGAATATTTAAGACAGAGGTTGATAGGTTTTTGATTAGTCAGTAGGTGAAAGGTTAAAGAGAGAAGGCAGCAAAATGGATCAGACATGATGAAATGGTGGAGCAGATTCGATGGACCTAATAGGCCAATTCCACTCCCATCTCTTCTGGTCTTACAGCTGTGTAGGAGCCTGCAGTATACCCAGGATGTGCAATGCCTGTACTAATGATCGAGTCAATAATAATTCATAAATAATCTTCTGCGTGGACAAACGTGGAAACATTTTTTACCTCTGTGTGTTCCTCATCCAGTGGTTGCCCAGATGGGAAGATCCCTTCCTACCACATTCCCAATATAATTAGAGTTAGGCCGGTGCTG
The DNA here is from genome assembly GCF_048418815.1 of Hemitrygon akajei. Classification (NCBI taxonomy): domain Eukaryota; kingdom Metazoa; phylum Chordata; class Chondrichthyes; order Myliobatiformes; family Dasyatidae; genus Hemitrygon; species Hemitrygon akajei. The sequence goes on from NC_133128.1 coordinate 88,951,274, forward strand.
TTGTATTTACTTGTTTTACACATAATTCTAGGGCTTTATTCTGTGTGAATTGAGCTATGTAAATCCCTAAGGGATGTGCTCGTAAATGTGGTTTAAATTCAGTTTCTGATACAAATGTTCCTTTTATAATCAAGAGCAGGGATAATGATTGAGTGGATCCGTCTTTCTGGAGTTTCATTGCTGGTCCATCATTAGGGAATAGTGCTCTAAAGAATGCTGTCTATATTAGGCTGTGGAGAAGATGCTTCTGCATCTTCCCTGACATGTAAGGATTGTGAGTCATAGCTCTCAGGAACGTATTCCCACTTCTCTCGTAAAAGTGTTTGCCATTTCTCTTAACTAGTTATGTCTTACTGCAATAGCCTAGTAAGACATTGTTCTAAGGTAAAAATGTCTGTCCTGTTGGTGGGGTGGGGGGGGGGGGGAAGAGATTATATGAGGCATAGCCTATGGAAGCTTCTATGGGGGGGTGATATTATAGTGTATGGAAGTTTCTGTTGGGGGGAGATTATAGAGTGTATGGAAGTTTCTGTTGGGGGGTGATTATACAGTGTATGGAAGTTTCTGTTGGGGGGTGATTACATAGTGTATGGAAGTTTCTGTTGGGGGGAGATTATACAGTGTATGGAAGTTTCTGTTGGGGGGTGATTATATAGTGTATGGAAGTTTCTGTTGGGGGGTGATTATACAGTGTATGGAAGGTTTTGTTGGGGGGAGATTATATAGTGTATGGAAGTTTCTGTTGGGGGGAGATTATAGAGTGTATGGAAGTTTTTGGGGGTGATTATATAGTGTATGGAAGTTTCTGTTGGGGGCGAGATTATATAGTGTATGGAAGTTGCTTTTGGGGGGTGATTATATAGTGTATGGAAGTTTCTGTTGGGGGTGATAATATAGTGTATGGAAGTTTCTGTTGGGGTGAGATTATAGAGTGTATGGAAGTTTCTGTTGGGGTGAGATTATATAGTGTATGGAAGTTTCTGTTGGGGGGAGATTATAGAGTGTATGGAAGTTTCTGTTTCTTCTCCCTTGTTATTGCAGTTGGCAACTGGTTTTTGGAGAAGCATGGATTTGCACAGCAAGAGATGTTATTAAATCTCTTGTCCTGAGGTCTATTGCTTGTCAAACTGCATTCATCAGTTTCTCCAGTGCCTCATAATCTTCTGTGATAAAAGCAAACATTTTTTCATTTTTCGGTGTACATCTGTTGCATAATGGTTTTACAATTGAACATAGTCAATATCAACGTTATAGCACAATTCAATAGGCCTTGGGTTGATTGAAAGCCTTTTAGGGACTTTGGATATCCTACTCAAGGGACTTTTTGTCTACATTCAGGGGATAAACCATGTCCCTAACTGATAATTGTCATACTAAGGAAGTTCACTTTTTTATCACAAAGCTGAGATTTTTTATGTTAATTACATAGCCTCTGTTTTTTCACTTTCAAGAAGTGGATGTGGCCAGAGGCCATCAGCCAGATGTATGTAAGATTTATACTTTTACGAGTCAATGCTTACAGCATTTGTGGCAATGACTGTTGCTGGGCAGAATTAGTTTTTGTGTTTATTTAGGACAATGTAGTTGATGCCCAAGTGCTATTGTCCATCAGGCTAAACATGAGCGAGTTGAATCAAAGAGGTTCTTTTATCAAAGCTCCTTGTTTATAGGATGAATCTATAGTTTCCTGTAGAGATTACTTTCATCTATGGTCAGGAAGATGCCACTGTTATCTGGTATGGGAAAGGACGGCATCATAATTTAGTCAATTCAGTATCTTACAGTGGTTATGTTGTAGGTGGTTATAATATATGTACAAAATATGTTTCAATTTTGCTCTGATCGCTTTATCCTGGTGATAGTAGAGTGATTTCTGAATATGTATGTCTCATTCATCCAATGCAGTTGTATCGGTTGATGGTTTGATTATAGAATGAATCCAATAGGAAGCATCCGTTGTTCCTGTTCGAAGTGCTAGTTTAATCTGAGTTAAGTTTGTATAAAGCTTGATGGCTACATCTATTGTTTACTAAAACCCCTGTATCTGTATGGGAACTTAACAAGTTAGGCACTCTACCTTACGCCTATAATTTTAATTTTCCCTGTCAGCTTCCCTAGTTTATCACTTTGAATAATATCAGAATTTAGCATTGAAATACTCACATCTGTATCAAAACAGCAGGGCTGAATTTGGCCAAAAATACAAGCCTCGGCATATGGAAAGGCAAGACTCACTATGCCTGTATCCTGTTCATCGGATGGAGCATTTGGATTAAATTTTGCTGACTTTCTCCTGTGCAGATTTTATTACATTAAAGTTGTCCTTCCACCTTCTTTAGATTTTGTTTTTGCTGAGCTGAAGGGGAGGGAGTGGATGTTTGGGATGGGCCCTGCCCTTTGTATATTTAGAGGGTGAAGGATGAGACAGGTCTCGTGGTGTGTGGTCCGTTTCATACTCTCTCCATAGTACAGTATTGGTGGGGCCTCAGAACGTTCTCTCTGTCCTGGAAGGAGTATCTCAGTCTAAGACTTTCTTCCATAAAGAAAGAGGGTGGAGCTAGAGATCATGGACTATACTTAGCGTCTAGCCATCTAGGTTGTGGGTGAAGTGCAAAGTTCAAAGTATATTTATTATCAAAGTACGTATATGTCACCATATAACATTGAAATTCATTTCCTCATGGGCATACTCAATAAATCCATGGTAGAGTAATAACCATTGGCAGACTAGCCTATACTATAAAGCAGTTTAGCAGCAATACAAAAGTTTTTTCAGTTATATTAAGAGTAAAATGGAGGGGAGAGTTGATATTGGACCGCTGGAAAATGATGCTGGTGAGGTAGTGATGGGGAACAAGAAATGGCAGATGAACTTAATGAATATTTTGCATCAGTCTTCACTGTGGAAGACACTGACAGTGTGTCAGAGGTCTGTGAGTGTCAGGGAGTAGTAGAGAGTGCCATTGCTATTACAAAGGAAAAAGTGCTAGACAAACGGGAAGGTTTTAAGGTGGATAAGTCACCTGGACCAGATGGACTACATCCCAGAGTCCTGAGAGAGGTTGCTGAAGAGATAACGGATGCATCGGTCATGATCTTTCAAGAATCACTTGATTCTGGCATGGTCCCAGAGGACTGGAAAATTGCAAATGTCACTCCACTCTTTAAGAAGGGAGGAAGGCAAACAAAATGAAATTATAGGCTAGTTAGCCTAACCTCAGTGTTTAGGAAAGTGCTGGAGACTATTATTAAGGATGAGGTTTTGAGCTACTTGCAGACTAAAGATAACATAAGTTTAAGTCAGCATGGTTTCTGTAAAAGTTTCTGTAAAAATCTGTTCAAGTTCTTTGGGGAAGTAACAAGTAGGGTGGACAAAAGAGAGGAAGTGGATGTCATTTACTTGGATTTTCAGAAGGCATTTGATAAGGTGCCACACATGAGACTGTTTAACAAGATAAAATCCTATTGCATTATAGGAAAGATAATGGAATGGGTAGAGGAGTGACTGACAGGCAGGAGGCAGCGAGTGGGAATAAAAGGGGCCTTTTCTGGTTGGCTGCCAGTGACTAGTGGTGTTCTCAGGGGTCAGTAATGGCACCACTACTTTTCAAATTGTTTGTCAATGATTTGGATAATAGAATTGATGACTTTGTGGCAAAGTCTGCGGGTGATACGAAGATAGGTGGAGGGGTAGGTAGTGCTGAGGAAGCAACGCGATTGCAGCAGGACTTAGACAAATTAGAAGAATGCGCAAAAAAAGTGTCAGATGGAATACAGTGGGAAATGTGTGATAATGCATTTTGGTAAAAGGAATAATAGTACAGACTATTATCTAAATTGGGAGAGGGTTCAAACATCAGAGGTGCAGAGGGACTTAGGAGTCCTCATGCAAGACTCCAAGAAGGTTAATTTACAGGCTGAGTCTGATGCAAAGAAGGTAAATAGAATTTTGGTATTTATTTCAAGGGGAATAGAATATAAAAACAAAGAGATAATGCTGAGCCTTTATAAGATGCTAGTCAGGCTGTACTTGGAATACTGCCAATAATTTTGGGTCCTATATCTCAGAAAGAATATGTTGTCCAGTGGAGGTTCACGAGGATGATTCCGGGAATGAAGGGAGCGTTTGGCAGCTTTGAGCCTGTACTCACTGGAATTTAGAAGAATGTGGGGGGATCTCATTGAAACCTACTGAATGTTGAAAGGACTAGATAGAGTGGATGTGGAGGGCATGTTTCCCATGGTGGAGGTATCCAGTACTAGAGGGCACAGCTCCAACATTGAGAGATGACCTTTTGGATCAGAGGTAAGGAGGAATACTTTTAGCTAGAGAGTAGTAAATCTGTGGAATGCTCTGCCACAGACTGCGGTGGGGGCCAAGACCATGCGTATGCTTAAGAAGGAACTTGATCATTTCTTGATCAGTCAGGGCGTCAAAGGATATGGTGAAAACACGGGTGCATGGGGTTGAGTGGGATCTGGGATCAGCCATGATGGAAAAGCAGAAAAGATTTGATGGGCTGAATGGCCTAATTCTGCTCCCATGTCTCATGTCTTAAGGTCTGGCCATAATAGAATTGACGAAAGAATGCACCATCTTGCCATTCGACCAATATGCAAAGGATAGTAAACTGAGCAAATACAAAAAGAAAAAAATAATAATAACAAATAAATAAGCAATAAAAACCAAGAACATGAGATGAAGAGTCCCTTGAAAGTGAGTCCTTAGGCTGTGGGAACTGGTCAGTGATGGGACAAGAGAAGTTTTCTCCTCTGGCTGAAGATCCTGAAGGTTGAGGGGTAATGACTGTGCCTGAACCCGTTGGTGTGGGTCCTGAGGCTCCTGTAACTTTCTGCCGATGGCAGCAGTGAGAAGAGAGCATGGTCTGGCTGCTGGATGCTACAATGCATCATGTAGATGTGCTCAGTGGTGGGGAGGGCTTTACCCGTGATAGACTGGGCCATATCCATTACTTTTTGTAGGACTTTCTATTCAAGGGCACTGGTGTTTCCATTCCAGACCTTGATGCAGATGCAAATTTGTGTTGATTATCTCTTCCATGCAGAGGAGCTGATGAGGGAGAATGCGATTGACTCGAGGAATGAGGTAGGTTTGATGACTTTGTTACTAACTCTGCATTGCTTTTAAAGGGAAAAGGGGAGGAGCTTGTTCCAGTACCTTGTTGCACATATGAAGGGCTAGCGGTAACCCTGTGGGTGCACAAGATCTCTACAACAACCTGAAATCATTCATAGATCGGCTTCGATTAAGACTATTCCGTACAGGGTACAGATATTTTCACTAGGCTAAAGGGTAACATGAATTCCGTCCCAGTCTGCCCTTGCCATTTGTTCTCATAAACTGACATTAAGCCCTGGTTTTCGACTATTTTACTCAATACACAACACCTATACTAGAAACTACCTAGAATTTCCCTGGCACATAGCCCTCTATTTTCCTAAGCTCCATATAACGAAGACCCTATTGTATCTGCCTCCACCACCATCGCTGGCAATAAATTCCGTGCACCCACCACTCTCTGGGTGAAAAACTTACCCCTTACATCCCCTTGGTACCTATATCCAAGCACCTTAAAACTACGCCCCCTTGTGTTAACCATTTCAGCCCTGGGGAAAAGCCTCTGACTATCCACACAATCAATGCCTCTCATCATCTTATACACCTCTGTCAGGTCACCTCTCATCCTCCGTCGCTCCAAGGAGAAAAGGCCAAGTTCACTCAAACTATTCTCATAAGGCATGCTCCCCAATCCAGAAAACATCCTTGTAAATCTCCTCTGAACTCTCTCTATACTATCCACATCCTTCCTATAGTGAGGTGACCAGAACTGAACATGGTACTCCAATCCAGTACTAAGTCTTCCACATACATCTCCAACATTAATTTGTTTGTAAATCCACGCATGTATCTGAGGTGGATTTCCACTCTCAAGTGCAGGTGGTACCGAGGCAATGGGAAATAACATGAATAAGTTGGCGAGTATGACTGGCTTGTAACCTCCTGACATTCTGAATTATCCTCGTCAGAGTTCCTTTAGCATCAGTTTGACATGTGGTGCATACTGCCTGCAAATTCTGAATAGTCAAAGGTCAGAAAGCTTGACAGGACATTTGTACTGGGGAAGCTGCAGCGGCTCGGGGTACAGGAACCTTTCCTTGTATTCTCCTTTTGCTGCCCATAGTCGATCTTGTTAGTAATTCTAGTGCATCTGTTCTTCAGGCTTCGTTAGTACCTCCAGGCTTTACTGGCGTGGAAGGAATACACGATACCCTCATGCATCGGAATTAAGAGATGGGTCACCGGGTTCTATCACAGGAGCACGTGGCCCCCAGCTGGTGATTGGTTTCTACCTAAAAAGGAGCCAATTTGTTTTTCCAGGCATGAGTTATTGCTATGCTACTAATTCTGATGGTCGAACTCCAGCAGGTCGCACAGCGGGGTTTGGTCTGTTAAATCTGCACCCTACTCTACGTACTATCCCTTTGCCATTCCAGTCTCCGACTTAAAGAATGAAATATTCATCATGTTCAATCTGAGAACCAGTCAAGGTATCACCCCACAATTCTGCTAGATTATTAACACATTTATAATATCGACCACATTTGACTGTGCAACTACCAGAACCAGACTGTCGAACTTTTAGGTGGGGGGCCATAGCACTTGTAGCTCTATGAGTTGGACTATTACTAAATAATAATACTTTATAAAGTAATATTTTTGATATAATGTTGGGCCCCAACTGTGATGGTATTGGGTTTGCTGACCATGAAGTTCTAAACTCAAATGAAGACTTTCACCCTGTCGGATATAGATAGCCACATTGTAACTACCCAATCGTCCCAGACTAGTTCACTTCTCCGATTAGTCCCCACGGTGCATTTAGCTGCCAATGTCCACTATTTCAGCAGCTGGTCCCCTCTCTCTACCTACGAGATACTTCCACCTAGCAAAGCAGTTTAAAACATAGTTCATTTATTTTTATTGATACATATTTAAATCCAAACAACATTCTTAAAACACTTTTAAAACTCACAGAGGATTTTAATCTAATAAAACATTTCCAAAGTACAAACCACTTCTAAAAAAGTGATTTCCAAAACACAGGTGCAACTCTTAGAAGCTAAAACAATGTACCGACGATGCAGATGAGTGAACCACCCATCACAGAAATCGAAGGCAGATGAATGGACTCTAGTTCACCCCATGCTTCTCAATGTTCTTTAACCATTCCGAATAAAGCTGAGCTGCTCTCTTCATTTGTACAGTTTCTTTGCCACTTCACACTCCTACGATATTTCCTCAGATACCTATTTTACACAGATAGTCTAAAAGGTTCTTAGAGACACAGAACTCAGCTAGCCACAATTAATACGGTAAAGCTAACTTCCTTGAATTTATAAAACTCCCAAATTATTAATAGCTCCGTTATTAACATGCTAAGCAATATTATCCAACTGGTCTACAAGCTTAATCAGTGCTGTCTGTTTTGAAACAAGCCAAATTAAATAACTCTTTGTCTTACACGGCACTTCTTTAGTAGCAATAAGCCAGGTGCAGTGACCAACACCTTACTTTCTATAGACAATGTGTCTGCTATATACAGAGCTTGTTCGCAAAGCTGCTCTATAGACAGTGCTTGTTTCAACTTCAAATTGATTACTGCTTGCCATTTACATTGTAAGAATGGAAGACTGGCTCCTATTTACAACCAGGAGCTAAGCAAATATAGTTTAACTTACAGCTGTTTGATCTTTGGAAGAAGCAGCTGCAGTGTTTAGAAAGCCGAGTTTGGCAATATCTAGAGCCCACCCATCTCACCCCCCCCCCCCCCCCCGGCCGCCCCAGGAAGTGAATATTCATCATAATGCTTCCAAAGACTCGGCCTCCACAGCCCTCAGTAGTAACGAATTCCACAGATTCAGCATCCTTTAGCTGAAGAAATTCCTCCTCAACTCAGATTTAGTATATGCGGTATATATTACAGATGTTGTCATGCATGGAATGATCTGTATGCAGATGAAGTTTTTCATTCGACCTTAGTACGGTTACAATAATAAATCAGTACCAGCACTAAAACCTCTTACAATGCACACCAGTATAGCACATGCCTCTTGGTTGTTTGCTGCAGTCTGTGAGGACTGCCGTGTGCAAGTTACCTAGGTCTCCTAGTACCTGGCTACTTCTCAATCTAACACCACTTAGTTAACTGGTGACCTTTCTGTTTTAACCACTGGGGGAGGGGGATGGCGCCACATTCATTTGCATTATACTACTCCTGCCATACTGTTGCCCGCTCAGTCTGCCTCACAAGTCACACTACAGCCCTGCTTTGTGTCATCAGCTACCTTCAGAGTATTGCACTCTGCTCTCTCACCTGTATCATTGATATAAATCCTGAATAGCAGCAGCACTGATCCATGTGTGACCCAATAATTACTGCTTGCCACTCCAAAAAAGGACTGCTTACTCTGTTCTCTGTTTCCTGAATATCAATTACTTTCAATCCATGCTAGCATGTTACACCAGTATCTTAACTTTATAGACAAACTTGTTACATGGGACTTCATCAAAGGCTTTCTAAAACGCCAAATATTTCACACCCACCATTTCTTCTTATCTATTCTACCAGTTACATCCTCATAGTGTCCCAGATATTCTTTTAGCACAAATTCCCTCTCATAAATCCACATTGACTTTCTCTAATCCTATTGATCTTTTCCAAGAGTCCTGTAATCTCATTCTTTATAGAAGACTCCAGCATTTTCCCCAGCAACTGTGGTCGTGTAACTAGTCTGCATTGTTCCCTTGTAAGTCATGATATTGGCCATGCTCCATCTGTGGCAATTATCCCACAATATATTGATTGGACATCTGTTTCCTGTAAACACAGGGAGAATATGTAATGCACCAGGTTACTTTTTGTGCTAAACATGTCCCTCCCACATCATTTTGTTTTTAAATTCATGGTATTACCGGCCCTTCATTCAAATTTGTCCAGGATGACTAAGGCACTCATATAAATTAGTCCATCTGTCTATGTTTGACCCATATCACTGTAAACCAGCCATTCTCAACGGGGGCCCTGGCACATCTGAAGGGGGCCACCAACTGAAATCTGTGAGATGGGGAGCCCCAAGTGTTTACGGGGGCCCTGGTAACTGAACCGATGAAATACCCAAGCAGCAACCTTCATTGGAGTCAATAGTTTCCCTCCTGTTTATAATATCTTTCCAACACACCATTTGAATTCAGCGCACCTGGGAAATTCATTGCTTAAGCTCCTCCCACACAGCCTCACTTCAGACTCAGTCGCGTATCAGACTGCACCGGTCTGATTTTCTGTCTATCCGTTAGTCTTGTATCCCTGTTTGAAAGGAGGGCCCTGGAACCTGAGAAGAGCCCCTGAGGGGGCCGTGACCAAAGAATGGTTGAGAATCACTGCTCTGAACCATCACCATCCACAAACTCGTTCAAATGTCTTAAACACTGTTATTGCACCCATCTCCAGCACCTCCTCTGGCAGCTCATTTTATTACCACCACGCCCCCCCCCCCCCCCAATCCTCGTGTGAAAAACTTGACCATCAGACCTCTCTTAATTCTTTACTCCCTCATCTTCAACCTGAACTCTCTGATTTTAGACTTCCATACCCTGGCAAGAAGAAAAGAAATCTCTGATTATCCTATCAACGCCCGTCATAACTTTATAAGGTCATACTTCAGCCTCCTTCTCTCTGGGGAAGACGGCCCCAGTCTATCCAGTCTCCACATAACTCAAGCCCTCCAGTCCAGTCAATATCCCTGTGAATTTCTGCACCCTCTCTAGCTTATCACATCCTGCCTATAGCTGGGCAACCACAATTACCTGCAGTTATCCGTGCCTGGTCCAACTGGAGTGTTGATCAGACCTTCCTCAGCTACCATTGCCTTCTCTGCCATTGAAAGGGAAGGTTAGCAAGAGGACATCAGATGACCCAACACAGTGGTCCCAAGATGCATGGTCCACTGCTTCAATGACTTTCTCCAAAATATCAAGGAGAGACACCTTTCCTATCAACAGGCTTCCCACCTCGAAGCCACGTTAATGAACTGATCGAAATACAAGAGACAACAGATGCTGAAATCCACAACAAGAACCAAACTGTTGGAAGAACTCAGCAGGTTGGGAGCACCTACTGGCGGGGAGAGGGGAATGAACAGTCAATAGTTCAAGTCAAGTCTCTTCATCTAGACTGAGGAATAGAGGGATTCAGCCCATACAAAGGGGTGAGGGGGAAAGTTGGGGGGATGTGAGCAGATAGGAACCGTGGGGTGAGTGGAGTCACTGGGAGGAGTGTATGTGATGAGCAGAAGGTGCAGATGAAGGGGGAAGAAACAAGGTAAATAGGGAGTGGTGTGAGAGGGAAGGGGGGAAGGGGTTAGATGTGTGTAGGAGAAACTAGGAGGAAGTCACGAGGAGAGGGAAAGAAGACAGAGGGACAGAAGGTTACCCGAAATCAGTGAACCCAGTGTTCATATCCTGTTTAAACATCAGTTTAATTTCAATGCTAAAAATAATGCATAGAATTACATGACTGGACAAATCCCTTTCTTTACAAACATACAAATCCTTATATCCTGATCTCAGGAGCCCCTTCAGAGTCTCAGTTTTGAAGTTTGCTCACTGTTGCAACATCGGAAATAAAGCAGACCTTTCTGCACACTGAAACTTGACCCAACGCATCTGGAATGAGTGGTCAGAGCCTGTACATCTAAACACAGCGTACAACAGCAGCAGTGTGCTACCCCTGCCTCCGATACTCACTCCCTTCTCTTCAGTGATATATGTTCTGAGCACACTTTACAGCAACCAGGCTGAAATTATTTCTAGGTGAAAATATTCCAGGGGTTGGCTGAAAGATAAATGTTGGCCAGGTCATCGGGACACTTCCCCAGGAGCATCGTGGATTCACTTACACCCACCAGTGAGGACAGATAGAACATTGACTTCATAAATCACTGCAGAGACCATCAACACTGCCATAATGTTCAGTAACACAGTCGAGTGTCAGACAAGATCAGATCGTCTCACAAGGGTCTCAACTCCTCTGCTTTGGAACTGAGAATGCTACCACCTGAAGTAGTGATTTGTTATCTCTGTAAAACTCAGAGTGTTCTCTTCTCTGTTAACTGGCAGCGCAGTAAATCATTCTCAATGGATGGAACATGATGCTCCCCTTTGGCAGTCCCAACAATGAGTCTGGATCCAGCTCAAGCCCTATTGAGGAGGTGAATACAACTGATGAACATCTCAATCATCGGCCAATGTAATTTAATGCAAAGTTAATGAATCACCTACAATATCCAGGCAGCTGATGCAATGCCATTTAATAATCTCCAGTGCTCAGCTCACTGGTATCAATGATTACTCACAGGCTGGGCTTTCTGTATGAAGTTTGTATATTAAAAAAATCAGGATTGTAAAAGACTTAGTGCGACCTGACCAAACAACTGAACCAGCACAAGATGTTATTAAATCATTACCTCACCAGAATACAAGCGAGACTCAGACTGAGAGTTTTCTTATTCAATTACTTCATGAATCAAACTGGATATTTTACACGGCCTGATGTTTCCCTCTGCGCTCAATTTTTCCGATTAAGCTTGTGAATTTATTCAAATGCATTTTACTGTAGTTTGCAACCGGAATCTCATTTTGAAGATCAGCAAAGTAAAGCATAGGACCAGGGCAAGGTCTGTTTTAAGATTTTGATACTCCTTACCTTGACTGCTCGGGTTTAATTAAATTCTAGATGACCTCTTTTGGCTTACTGTCAGTTACAGGACGTTTATCGTCGTTTATAGGATGCGGACTCTGCTGACAAGAGCAGCATTGCGTGCTGATGACGGAATGAGTATTGGGTGGTGGGGGGCAGCTAAGAACATTTTGTCTCTGGGTTGAGTTCTAGGGCATTGCTGGCAGCCACATGAATTCAGAGGTGCAACAAGAAGAACGACAAACTCACAGAGTTTACAGAATGACAGTGTGGTACTCCAGCTTCAGGAGGCCTCCAAAGGGTGATTAGGACCCAATGACTGGACCTGGAGACAATCTACAACTCTCAACACCTACAACACGCTTGTAGCATCATTAAAGACTCATCCCATCCCGGACACTGTCAGTTCAATCTCCTGCTGTCTGGTTGGAGATACAGAAACATCTCAACCAAGACAGTCAGACTGGAAAAGAGATTCTTCTCGAGGGCTGTCGTGTAGCTGAATAATGCCACACCCTGCTTGCCAATGGCCTTTGAGTGTCATGGATTGTCAAAGTCACTTGTTGCATGTAAATACGGGATTTTTCTCATTAAGCCATACCGCATGCAACATCTGTGTTGCACAGACTGGAGTAGCACCAAAATCTCATTCTCTTGAGCAATCACAATGAAGTTCTATTCAACAGCAGAGGCCTGGCTTCAGTCCAGACCTTGCTGGCTGTCTGTGGGGAGTTTAAACTTCAGTCTGTGACTGGGGTTTCTCCAGGTGCTTCGGTTTCCTCCCAACATCTGTGTTAGTTGGTTAACTAGACACTCTAAATTGTCCCGAGAGGTAAAATCTGGAAGAACTTGATGAGACCATAAGACATAGGAGCAGAATTAGGCCATTTGGCCATCAAGTCTGCTTTGCCAAGTAATCATGGCTGATCCTTCTTTTCCCTCCTCAGCTCCACTTCCTGACATTCTCCCCGTAACCTTTGATGCCATATCCAATCATGAACCTATCAATCTCTGCCTTAAATACACCCAACAACCTGGCCTCCACAGCTGCCTGTGGTAACAAATTCCACAAATTCACCACCCTCTGGCTAAAGAAATTTCTCTGCATCTCTGCTCTAAATGGACGCCCCTCTATCCTGAGGCTAGACTGCCCCACCAAAGAAAACATCTACTCTGTCTAGACCTTTCAACATTCAAAAGGTTTCAATGAAATCACCCTCTCATCCTTTTAAATTCCAGCAAGCACAGGCCCAGAGCCATCAAACGGTCCTCATATGATAACCCTTTCATTCCTGGAATCATCCTTGTGAACCTTCTCTGAACACTCTCCAATGCCGACACATCATTTCTTAGATAAGGGGCTTAAAACTGTTCACAATACTCAAGGTGAGGCCTCACCAGTGCCTTATAATGCCTCAGCATCACATCCCAGCTCTTGATTCTAAACCTCTTGAAATAAATGTTAACATTGCATTTGACCGCTTTACCACTGACTCAACCTGCAAGTTAACCCTTCAGGTGCTCTGCACAAGGACTTCCAAGTCCCTTTGCATCTCAGATTTTTTGATTTCCTCCCTGTTTAGAAAATATTCTGCACATTTATTTTCTTCTACCAAAGTGCATGACCATGCATTTTCCAACACTGTATTACATTTGGCACTTCCTTGCCCATTCTCTTAATCTGTCCAAGATCTTCTGCAGTCTATTGTCACTACCTGCCCCTCCACCAATCTTCATATCATTTGCAAACATGGCAACAAAGTCATCTATTCCATCATCTAGATCAACGATATACAACATTACACTGACCCCTGCAGAACACCACTAATCACTGGCAGCCATCCAAAAAAGGATCCTTTTACTCCCACTTCCTGCTCCCTACCAATCAACCCATGCCCGTAACTTTCCTGTAATGCCATGGGATCTTCAGTTGGTAAGCAGCCTCATGTGCAACACCTTGTCAAAGGCCTTTTGAAAATCCAAATATACAACATTCACTACATCCCCTTTATCTATCCTACTTGTAATCTCCTCAAAGAATTCCAACAGGTTCATCAGGCAAGATTTTCCCTTAAGGAAACCAGGCTGACTTTGTCCTATTTTGTCCTGTGTCACCAAGTATTCCATAATCTCATCCTTACCTGTGCCACGTGAGGCCAGGAATAGAAAACAATTGCAGGTTAACACATGGCTAAGGGTGTCGAAGGAAGGGCTTCACATGAATGAATGAAAGAAAGTTTATTTCAGTCAGTACAAACATAACAAAAAGCATCATTTTCAACGATGATTTCATAAGACAAAATTAAATAATAAGAATCGTTAAAACAGACTGAAAGGGTGTGGGCTGAAGCTACAGCTTATTATGTCTACCCCTCTTATTTATACAAAAACATATTTGGCATCAATCATCAGATCAAAAACAAAAAATTTCATAATCTTTTAACGCAAAATCCAATTCCAAGTATCATTTATTTACATTACTCCCATTCATTTTAAACTATGTATTTTATATTTGTTCATTAAATTATTTTAAATAATGTTTTGAAGTTAAGTGTGGTGCATGCTTTTAAATTCTCACTACAACTGTTCCATAGATTTCACCCCTCTGACTGAAGTACAATGATTTTTTACATTTGTTCTTATCCTTTGTTTTTGAAATATACATGTTCCTCTCAAATCATGTTGACCTTCTCTCATTAAACAATCTTTGGATACTTTGTGGTAATTGTCCATTTTTTACTTTATACATAATTTGTATTATTTTAAAATCTACGAAATCTCTGAATCTTAAAGTATTTAGTTGAATAAATAGTGGATTGGTTGGCTCATAATAACTTATCTTATTTACAATTCGTATAACTTTCTTTTGGAGTAGAAAAATTGAATTCGTATTTGTTTTGTATGTATTTCCCCAAACCTCTGCACAGTAAGTCATGTATGGGACTACAGGTGAACAGTATAATGTATACAAAGATTCCTGATTTAAGAAATCTTGCGCTTTGTACAGTATTGCAATAGATTTTGACATTTTTGCTTTAACATAATTTATATTTTTGCTTGAATGGGCTCTCTTCCAGGGAAGGTGGGACCTGTACTGAAGGGACAGTTTGCACATGAACTGGAGGGGTCTAATATTCTTGTGGGAATGTTTACTCATGCTCCATTAGGGTGGAGGGGATTAGACTACAGTTGTGGTGGGGGTGTTAAACTAGAGTTGTGGGGTGGGGATGAAAACCCAAGTGCCAGAACAGATAGAGCAGTAGTTGTGGAGACAGATGCTGTTAAACCTGCATACAGTTGTAGTCATTAGTGAGACTTGGTTGTAGGAGGGGCAGGACTGACAGCTCAATGGGTTCTTTTGTTATAGACCTGACAGAGTGGGAGAGATTGGTGTGGGAGGGGTGGCAATACTAGACAGAGAAAATGTCACAGCAGTGCTCAGACAGGTCAGACTGGAGGGCTCGTCTACTGAGGCTACATGGGTGGAACTGAGGAACAAGAAAGGGATGACCACATTAATGGGATTATATTATAGACCACCCAATAGTCAGTGGGATTTAGAGGAGCAAATTTGTAGAGAGATCACAGTCTGTTTCAAGAAACATGAGGTTGTGAAAGTAGGTGATTTTTAACTTTTCAAATATTGACTGGGACTCCCATATTGTTAAAGGACCAGATGGGAATGAGTTTGACAAATGTGTTCAGGAAATTTTCCTTAATTAGTATATAGAGGTTCCATCAAAAGAGAGTGCAATACTAGATCTCCCATTAGGGACTGAGACAGGGCAGGTGACAGAAGTTTGTGTAGGGGAACACTTTGTCATAATGACATGAGTTTCAAGATAATTATGGAGAAGGATAGGTCTGGTTGGCAGGTTGAGTTTCTAAATTGGAAAAAGGCCGATTTTGATGGCATCAGAAAGGATCTGTAAAGTGTGGATTGGGAGAGGCTGTTTTCTGGCAAAGGTGTACTTGGTAAGTGGGAGGCCTTCAAAAGTGAAATTTTCAGAGTACAAAGCTTAGATATGCCTGTCAGAATAAAAGGCAAGAATAACTGATGTAGGGAACTTTGGTTTTCAAGAAATATTGAGGCTCTGGTTAAGAAAGAGAAGGAGGTGCATAGTAGGTATAGACAGGGAGGGACAAATGAGGTGCTTGAGGAGTGTAAGAAATGCAAGAGAACACTTAGGGAAGAAATCAGGAGGGCTAAAAGAAGACATAAGGTTGCTCTAGCAGACAAGGTGAGATTTGACAGTTATACAAAATTATGAGGTATATAGATATGATAAATGAAAGCAGACTTTTTCCACCAAGATTGGGTGAGACTAGAACTAGAGGTCATGGGTTAAGGGTGAAAGGTGAAATGTTTAAGGGAAACATGAGGGGGAACCTCTTCACTTGGCGCAGTGAGAGTGTGGAACGAGCTGCCAGCGGAAGTGATGGATGTGGGTTTCATTTCAATGTTTAAGAGACATTTGAATAGGTACTTGGATGGGAGGGGTACGAGGGCTATGGTCTGGGTGCAGATCGATAGAACTAGGCAGATAAATAGGTCAGCATGGAGTAGATGGGCTGAAAGGCCTGTTTCTGAGCTGTAGCGTTCTATGACTCCATAGGCCTTGTAGACAGTAGAATAGCTTTAGAGCTTTGATACATGAACAGTTCAGGGGTGAGTTACTTGGGTATCTGGTTTTGAAAATTTTATTTTACTGAGCAACCAAACACAACTTTTAAGGAAATAAGGACTCCCAGTTATATTTGAACTCTCTTCTAAGTTTAGAGATAGAAATTTATCACAACTGAATTTCAGTCACGTGCAGCCATTACACGTTTGGCTCAGAAGGCAATTATTTTTTTTTACCCAATGTCTTTCACTGCTCCCTGCACCTGTTCTATTCTTGATATGTGTTTTTGATAGTGCAACTGTGCCCAGAACACTGATAAAACTATCAGCTCTTTGAAGAATTCTGTGAGATTTTATTCCATAAATGAATTCTCAGGTTTGTGTTTCTGTTAGAAGACAACAGCTCCAACAATCCAGCACTCCTTCAGTTTTCAAACCATTGTCAGCTTTTGTTAAGTGATTAGGTCCACAGACTCGCTAGTTAATAATAATTTGTGCTGTTTTCCTTTCCTTCCCCACCTAGTGTTTAAGTACAGTTCCATTAACTGCTGCAGTGTTGGGTGACAAGGCCATTAAACTACAGACAATCCGAGACGGGAAACTAATTACTATCTGTTCAGAGCTATGGTTACAATAATTGGGGAATTACATAGCCGTGCTTTCAGACAAAGGGAAAAAACAATGTCTTGCAATTATTAATGAAGATAAATGACAGCAATGGATTCAGGGCACCAAGTGTGAGAAACCAATGGTCCCTTTATCAAGGGGCACTTGAAAAATCATTTGAGTCACAGTATCGCCTCTTGTGAATGTTTGAAACATCAGAGAGGCATAATACAGACCAGGAATCTTTATATTCCCTGTCTAGAAATTTGGTCACACAGCAGAGGCTAATTTCTTTTTCTCTGGAATGAACCCTGATTTGGAGAGGGAGGGACTGAAAATGGCAGCAGGGGTTTCTGAAGACCCCTATAACTGTTTCTTGTTCTTTTTTTTTGTGCCTTTCCTTGCTTTTCGAGATAGCTGTCGGAGTCCATGATCTACAGCTGCAGCCCACACTGCGGTTCTCTTCCCCGGACTTGCCGCGTGGCCTGGAGTTTCGCTATCTCCAGGTGCAGTCGAAAACGTGTGCCTTCAGGATGCAGCCCCATGGACGACCTGGTTCATCGCTGATGTCGCCAACTGAAGTGATGCGGGAGATTGAAACACCGAGACAGCAGGCAGTGTGCGGTGCTGTTGGAAGGCCACTGCACTCAAGCAATCTCTCGCTGTCTGTCAATAGTGAGTGAGAGTCTGTTGTTCCTTGAGTTGAGGAATTAGAACAAGCGACATGGCAGATTGTAACATTGAAACGTTGAGCCACTAGTCTCCCTATCACTGTTACAGGAGCGATATCTCCCACTGGCTTGCTAGTGAGAGAGAGAGAGAGACTGTCTGAGATATCAAAATGCTAGGATGGTCAATAGTATTCAATGAACTCTAGATCATGGTCTCTGGGGCTTTGCTGGTAAGGGTGGTGGGAGATTTCTTGCTTTTGCTGGATGAGTGGGGAGAGCGTTGATGCTGTTCCTTGTGCAGAGGAGAGGGTTCTAATGCTTTTGGTTGTTCATTCTTTGGGGGCTCATGGATGTCTGTGAAGAGTAAGAGTTTCAGGTTGTATGCTGTATATATTCTCTGATATTAAATTGAACCATTGAACCATTGGTTATTGTGGTTCCCAGATCTGTCCTGTTGGGGCCATTCAACACAGCAGAACATCAAGGTAAAATGACAACATGACTCTATGTAGAAAGCCATTTTGTATTTTGTGAGACTTACCTGTCAGAAGACCGTACGACCCAGGTTCCATTAAAGTGTGAAAGTTGTACGTTATCACAGAGTGGAAATAGGGCCGGGCACTCCGCGTTTGAGCATATGACACGTTTTCTGTAGCAGCCGAGCATGAAGAGGGAAACAGATCTTCCAAGGGAAATATTACTCGTAAGTACTCAAAACTTTGACAGAGCACTCTCGAGTCAGGGCTCAGATCAGCTGTGTTATCTGACTCCAATCCTTTTCTTCCAGATCCTAAAAACATCAGTACTGACTGCCATGCCCAGATCTTACCGACTAGCCTCAAGATGCTGCTCCCCTACACAGATCTGCCAACTTGTTGCTGCTGGGTATAAATGAACAACCAAACCCACAAACTCACCCGATGTGAAACAGTCCACTGTCCCCATTCACCAACTCACCAACTGACCCAATGTGAAACAACCCACTGTCCCCATTCACCAACTCACCCAATGTGAAACAACCCACTGCCCCCATTCACCAACTGACCCAATGTGAAACAACCCACTGTCCCCATTCACCAACTAACCCAATGTGAAAAAGCCCACTGTCCCCATTCACCAACTAACCCAATGTGAAAAAGCCCACTGTCCCCATTCACCAACTCACCAACTGACCCAATGTGAAAAAGCCCACTGTCCCCATTCACCAACTGACCCAATGTGAAACAACCCACTGTCCCCATTCACCAACTCACCAACTGACCCAATGTGAAACAACCCACTGTCCCCATTCACCAACTAACCCAATGTGAAAAAGCCCACTGTCCCCATTCACCAACTCACCCAATGTGAAAAAGCCCACTGTCCCCATTCACCAACTCACCAACTGACCCAATGTGAAACAACCCACTGTCCCCATTCACCAACTGACCCAATGTGAAAAAGCCCACTGTCCCCATTCACCAACTCACAACTGACCCAATGTGAAACAACCCACTGTCCCCATTCACCAACTCACCAACTGACCCAATGTGAAACAACCCACTGTCCCCATTCACCAACTCACCAACTGACACAATGTGAAACAGCCCTCTGTCCCCATTCACCAACTCACCAACTGACACAATGTGAAACAGCCCTCTGTCCCCATTCACCAACTCACCAACTGACCCAATGTGAAACAACCCACTGTCCCCATTCACCAACTCACCAACTGACACAATGTGAAAAAGCCCACTGTCCCCATTCACCAACTCACCAACTGACACAATGTGAAAAAGCCCACTGTCCCCATTCACCAACTCACCAACTGACACAATGTGAAACAACCCACTGTCCCCATTCACCAACTCACCAACTGACCCAATGTGAAACAACCCACTGTCCCCATTCACCAACTCACCCAATGTGAAAAAGCCCACTGTCCCCATTCACCAACTAACCCAATGTGAAAAAGCCCACTGTCCCCATTCACCAACTCACCAACTGACCCAATGTGAAACAACCCACTGTCCCCATTCACCAACTAACCCAATGTGAAACAACCCACTGTCCCCATTCACCAACTCACCAACTGACACAATGTGAAACAACCCACTGTCCCCATTCACCAACTCACCAACTGACCCAATGTGAAACAACCCACTGTCCCCATTCACCAACTCACCAACTCACCCAATGTGAAACAGCCCTCTGTCCCCTTTCTCTCTAAGCTTTGCAGGTGTGCAACCACACAGTCATTGAAATGCTCCCCCACACACAGCTTTTGTTGCTACGCTGTTGGAATTTCCTTTCTTATTATGTTAATGTAATTTTGAAATCTATGTTAATATAATTCTGAAATGCCCTGTAATGAATTATGTGTTAATGAACATCATCCATAAATATTCTAAACCATAAATACACCACAACCTTTACTTTGAAACATCTTAGAGCTTCAATATAAGTACCTTATCAGTGTTTAAAGTTACAAGCATTGTGACAAACTGTAACAATAAACACAGAATGGAAGTCAGTAGCTCATTGTTAATAAAATGCTGGCCTGTCAAGCACTCTAAGCTTAAAAGTTTACGAAATGTTAAGGATTTTCTTTGTTATGCTGTATTTCATTAAACTCTTTAATTAATAAATAAAAAGTTTGTGATTTTTCAATTATCATACTACGTATTGTTACGAATGAGGAGCAAATCTGATGGGCAGAAGGGTCCAGAATTGCCAATGCCTGCCCCCCCTTTTTGAGAATCGCAAGATCGCTATTATTTCGGGTCTGATACCCAGGAAATGAGAGAGATACACATCATGTCAGTAATGAGAGAGAGACGCAGGATAACAGAAAAGGCAGTTGTTATTGACAACGCAGGAATACACAAAAAGTGGAATGTCTCCTTCTAACGAAAGAGGAATGGAAAGAGGAATAGCACTGATTACTGCTATTGTCTCTTGGAGAAGGGATTGTGTATTGAGTACTGTACTATTCATTGAAACCCCTCAGGGGGCAGCCAGAGTGGTCTGGTTGAGGGATTGCATCATCCCAACCTGATTGACACCTGAGACCCCGTGAGTGAGGATAAAAGTAGGGTCTGGGGAACACCCCTCAGACGCACCAGGAGAGACGCTACGAGACTGGTGGGGGCTTGTGTGTGTGCCCACCCTTGCCTGGATGACGAGTCCTCCACGGAACGGTCTAGCTAAAGGACGGATACGGATCAAGATCGTAACAAGGAAAGTCGGCAAGTCTCTCTCTCTCTCTCTCTCTCTCTCTCTCTCTCTCTCTCTCTCCCCCCCCCCCCCAACAATTGCCACACGGTGATCAGCAACGACTGCAGCCTGTATGAACTGAACTGAACTTTATATTTCCATCGGACAATTCATTATCCCCTAGACACGATAGAGCTTGTTTCTTATTGATGATTATTATACCCGCACCTTTAGGTTTAGTATTGATGACGTATATTATCTGTATATTTGCATTGATTTTGTTTTTGTGTGTTTTTACTAATAAATACTGTTAAAAATAGTATCATCAGACTTCAACGGCTACTCCTATCTTTGCTGGTAAGACACCCAGTTACGGGGTTCGTAACAGTATTCATGGTACGCATATTATAAAAATCTTTTAAAGCAGGGGTGTCAAACTCATTTTAGGTCATGGGCTGGATTGAGCAAAATGCAGCTTCATGCAGGCCGGATCAGTCGGACGCGTGTGAACGCAGCTTTCGTTGCCTCCGTTTTTTCAGCCTGCTCTCATGTGTCTCAGTCTCTGCTATAACTACAAAGTGTTTCACTTTACAAATTCCGTTTCTTATGAAGAAGACTGCCGAGCAAGACTGCCGAATAAACACTAAAAACCCTGAAAACCTGGTACCTGAATAAACTCAGCATTAGCCATATCATACGCCATAGACGCTTCGATTACTGGGGCCAGCTTTAATAGTAATTAGATATTATCTCGCGGGTCAAAGATAATTCCACCGCGGGCCGGATTTGGCCCACGGGCCTTGAGTTTGACATATATGTTTTAAAGTGTTTCCATGTAAAGTTTTCAGACTGTGTGAAAATTCCCAGCTCAGATCAGTGGTTGGTACGGCTGTGAAAAAAATAGAGGGAACGTTGCCACCATCCTGCTTCCTACAATCACAATTGCATCTATCTCTCTATCTCCAGATCTTGTATCCACCCTCCCATCTCTCCCCAAGATCCAGAGACCAGCCCAGCATCAAACTTGCTGTTCCTTCATGATGCAGAATAAGGGGGCCAAATCCTCATACAAGACTGATTTACTGCTGTCGTGGGCCCATCATCAAAGGAGATGTTGGCACACTGCACACAGCATGTTTACGTACCTGTACAGGGACCAAACAATTTCTGGCTGAACACTGTGGATCTCACCACTAGTGGCAAGTTACCTCCTCGCCCCTGTCACCATTCCAAGGAATCTATTTCCACTGGGATGTTTGGTTCATTTCTTCATCAGGAAGTTGTGTCGATGTTTTATAAAGCCCTGGTCAGGCTGCACGGCAGTCAGTTCTGCTCACCCCATTATAGGAAGGATCTGGAGACTCTGGAGAGGGTGCAGAAGATGTTTACCAAGATGCAGCCTGTAATAGTAGAAACAATAGGTTTCAATAGGTACATTTAATGTCAGAGAAATGTATACAATATACATCCTGAAATGCTTTTTCTTCACAAACCTCCATGAAAATGGAGGAGTGTCTCAAAGAATGAATGACAGTTAAATGTTAGAACCCCAAAGTCCCCCCAACTCCCCTCACTCACGTACAAGCAGAAATAAGGCAACAACCCCCCTCCCCCACCAGCAAAAAAAGCATCAGTGCCCCCCACCAAGTACTCAAGTGTGCAGCAAAGCTTCAGTAGAGACACAGACTTGCAGTACCTCACAGATTACTCGTTCACCCAGTATTCAACATACCACAGACTCTCTCTCCCTAATAAGAGAAAAAGAGGTCTCATATCTATCTAGGCCTCATATGGAGCCAGTGATCATTAATGGAGAATGTGTGGAGCAGGTTAAGACCTACAAGTATCTGGGAGTACAGTTGGACGAGAAGCTAGACTGGACTGCCAACACAGATGCCTTGTGCAGGAAGGCACAGAGTCGACTGTACTTCCTTAGAAGGTTGGCGTCATTCAATGTCTGCAGTGAGATGCTGAAGATGTTCTATAGGTCAGTTGTTGAGAGCGCCCTCTTCTTTGTGGTGGCGTGTTGGGGAGGAAGCATTAAGAAGAAGGACGCCTCACGTCTTAATAAGCTGATAAGGAAGGCGGGCTCTGTCGTGGGCAAAGTACTGGAGAGTTTAACATCGGTAGCTGAGCGAAGGGCGCTGAGTAGGCTACGGTCAATTATGGAAAACCCTGAACATCCTCTACATAGCACCATCTAGAGACAGAGAAGCAGTTTCAGCGACAGGTTACTGTCGATGCAATGCTCCTCAGACAGGATGAAGAGGTCAATACTCCCCAATGCCATTAGGCTTTACAATTCAACTGCCAGGACTTAAGAACTTTTTTTTAAAGCTATTATTAATGCTTTTTGAGTTAGTGATTTAGATGCATATCATATTATTACTGAGTTAAGTATTGTATGTAATGAGTTTTTGCTACAACAAGTGTATGGGACATTGGAAAAAATGTTGAATTTCCCCATGGGGATGAATAAAGTATCTATCTATCTATCTATCTATCTATCTGTTTCACAGTGAGAGGGGAGACATAACAAAACAGCTCGCTGACTTATGGTGTTAAAAGTCTGTTGTGTCACTTTTTCCAAACTCTGTGTCTCTGGGCACATGGCCAACCGCAAGCCCGCTGCTTCCGACCTTCCTTGTTCTCCCGCGACGTACCAGTCGCCTGCAGCAGCACCAGCCTTGAATCCGCCCGCCTCCAGACCCACGAAAATCTGGCACCCTGAAGGCACGCTAGTCTTCTAGGCCACGTCCTTGGCATGTCAAAAAGTGGCCGGTCGTGAGGCCCTGAGAATGGGTCCCATTCCCACAAAGAACCAAAGTCAGAGTGTAACTCCAGGTCAGGGTCTTCAAAAGAACCTTGAAAAGGAAAAAAAGAGATATCAAAGATAGAAATAGAGCTGTTTCCGAAGATGCATGCAAAGGATTCGCTGTTCAGTGCCATCATCACCAAGCTCCACCCTCTTCATGAGATGAACTTGAGTTGTTTTCTCTGAAGTGGCGAAGCTGAGTGGAGGGTATAAAATTTCATAAAATTATAAGGGACAAAGATGGAGTTGACAGTCAGAATCTTTTCCTGAAGGATGAATTGTGATACCAATGGGCATGCATTTAAGTTGTGAGAAGGGGTAAATGTTCAGGGCAAGTAGTTTACACAGGTAACGCTGGGTACGAGGAATGCACTGCCAGGAGTGGTAGAGTCTCTATGACTAGAGAGAGAAAAGAGGGATGTGGACCACATGCTGCCAGAATACATTAAGTGTCATCGGATCATTTAGCTCAGCACACGTTGGGCTGAAGGGCTTGTTCCTCTACTGTTCTGTTCTGTATTCTATGTTCTAAGAGCCTCAAACACTCATTCCTGGTGAAGCAGTGATTCCAGTCCAGAGAACTCGATCCAGTGCTCCACACTGCAGAAACTAAATGCTCTTCTGTTCAGACTACAGTCCATGGGTAATTCCCAGCGTCCAATCAATTATCTTTTTACGTCTCCATCCTGGTCCCACTCTGCCTTTAGCCTGCTGCTCTCTGCCAATAGTGATCAACGTAAACTCAAAGAGCTGTACCTTTCCCTCCAACCAGTAACATAACAGGACATCCCCAGGTTGTTGCAAGGTACCATTCCTGAGAACTGTTGGTAATTCGGAAATGAACAAAGGGTCACAGAGACGGCTGTGGTTGGGCACTGAGCAGTCGTGAGGAGAGCAGCCAGCAGCCAGCCTTACTGACTCAGTGAGTTTGCTCAATACTCCTCTCTGCTCAACTCAACCCACTCCCCGATTACTGTGGCTCAAGGGGAGGTGAGGGCTGAGGAGACAAGACATGCAGAAATGTCCCGGCCCTGCCTGTCAGATGGCTATGGCCTCGCAGGTGCTGGTAAATCCACCCCGCTTATCTCCCAAATGCTCATTTATGCGTTCAGGGACCATAAAACCATAAGGCATGGGAGCAGAGTTAGGCCACTTATCACATCGAGACTGCTCCACAACTCCCTCATTGCTGGTCATAGACTCCCCTCAACCCCATACACCTGCCTTCTCACCATAGCCTTTGATGTCCTGGCCAATCAGCAACTCAACTTTCCCTTTAAGTATACCCCCAGACTTGGCCTCCACTGCAGTCTGTGGCAAAGCATTCCACAGATTCACTACTCTCTGGATTAAACGATGTCCTCCTTACCTCTGTTCTAAAGGATCACCCCTCAATTTTGAGGCTGTGCCCTCTAGTTTTGGATACCCTTACCATAGGAAACATCCTCTCCACATCCACCCTCTCTAGTCCTTTCAACATTCAGGTTTCAATGAGATTCCCCTCAAGCATTCTTCTAAATGCCACTGAGTACAGGCCCAAAGCTGCCAAACGCTCCTCATATGTTAACCCCTTCATTCCCGGAATCATCCTCGTGAACATCCTCTGGACTCTCTCCAATGACAACACATCCTTTCTGCGATATGGGGCCCAAAACTGTTAACAATACTCCAAGTGTGGCCTGATTATTGTCTTATAAAGCTTCAGCATTATCTCCTTA
Source organism: Hemitrygon akajei (assembly GCF_048418815.1). Taxonomy (NCBI): domain Eukaryota; kingdom Metazoa; phylum Chordata; class Chondrichthyes; order Myliobatiformes; family Dasyatidae; genus Hemitrygon; species Hemitrygon akajei. Next base: position 88,976,680 of record NC_133128.1, read on the forward strand.
GTTTTATATTCTATTCTCCTTGAAATAAATGACAACATTGCATTTGCCTTCTTTACTACAGGCTCAACCTGTAAATTAACCTTCTGGGAGTCTTGCTTGAGGACGCCTAAGTCCCTTTGCACCTCTGATGTTTGAATTTTCTCCCTATTTAGACAATAGCCTGTACTATTGTTCCTTTTGCCAAAATGCATTATCATACATTTCCCTACACTGTATACCATTTACCACTTTTTTGCCCATTCTTCCAATTTGTCTAAGACCTGCTGCAATTGCATTGCTTCCTCAGCACCACCTACCCCTCCACCTATCTTCACTTAATCCACAAACTTTGCTACAAAACCATCAGTTCCATTATCTAAATCATTGACAAGCATATGAAAAGTAGCTGACCCAATACTGACCCCTGAGGAACACTACTAGTCACTGGCAGCCAACCAGAAGAGGTTCCCACTCACAGCCTCCTGCCTGTCAGCCATTCCTCTAGCCTTGCCAGTATCTTTCCAGTAACGCCATAGGATTTTATATTGTTAAACAACCCTATCTGGTGACTTCTAAAAATCCAAGTAAATGACATCCACTGCCTCTCCTTTGTCCACCCTGCTTGTTATTTCCTCAAAGAATCCTAACAGATTTGTCAGGCAAGATTTCCCTTCACAGAAACCATGCTGACTTTGACTTACTTTATCATTAGTCTCCAAGTACCCCAAAACCTCATCCTTAATTATAGACTCCGACAATTTCCCAGCCACTGAGGTTAGGCTAACTGGCCTATAGTTTCCTTTCACTTGCCTTCCTCCCTTCTTAAAGAGTGGAGTGACATTTACAATTTTCTATTCCACGGAACCATGCCAGAATCAAGTGATTCTTGAAAGATCATTACTAATGCATCCGTTATCTCTTCAGCAACCTCTTTCTGAACTCTGGGTGGAGGTCCATCTGGCTCAGGTGATTTATCCATCTTAAGATCTTTGAGTTTGCCTTGCACATTTTCCTTTGTAATAGTAATGGCACTCACTCCTGCTCCCTGACACTCACAGACCTTTGGCACAGTGCTATTGTCTTCCACAGTGAAGACTGATGCAAGGACTTATTAAGTTCATCTGCCATTTCATTGTCCCCCATTACTACCTCAGCAGCATCATTTTCCAGTGGTCCAATATCAAATCACACCTCCCTTTTACTCTTTATATAACTTTTAGTATCCTGCTTTATATTATTGGCTAGTTTGCCCTCATATTTCATCTTATCCCTTCTAGTAGCTTTTTAGTTGCCTTTTATTGTATTTTAAAAACTTCTCAATCACCCAACGTCTCACTCACTTTTGGTACCTTACATGCCCTTTCCTTGGCCTCTGGAATTCCCTTTATTCCATTGCGATACAGATACATCTGACTTGTGCTGCTCGCTCTCAAATTGCAGAATGAATTCAATCATATTATGATCACTGCTTTCTCAGGGTTCCTTTACATTCAGCTCCTGAATAAGATCTGGGTGATTATGCAACACCCAGTCTAAGATGATCTTGCCCCGAGTAGGCTCAAGCACAAGCTGCTCAAAAAACCATCTCATAAGCATTCAACAAGTTCCTTCTCTGGCAATCCGACACCACCCTGATTTTCCCAATTCCCCTTGCATATTGAAGTCCCCCATTACAATTGTGACATTACCCTTATTACATGCCCTTTCCAGCTCCCTTTGCAATCTCAACCCTCATCTTGGCTCCTATTTCAAGGCCTATTTTTGATTCCCATAATGTTTTTTTTATCCTTTGCAACTTCTTAACACTCCACCTTATTCCAAATGCTATCCACATTTAAATACAGCATCTTCAGTCCTGCATTCTTCACCCTTTTGAATTTTGCCTCTGTGGTCCAGCTTAACTCTTTGCTCTGTCTGCATTTGTACTCAATCATTGGCTTGTCCTTCCTTACACTCATGTTACACCCATCATCTACTTGTAAACCTGTTGGCTCATCCTCAGCTCTATCATACTGGTTCCCATCCCCCTGCCACCTTAGTTTAAACCACTCCCAACAGCTCCTGCAACCCTGCCCACAAGAATATTGGTCCTCCTCAGATTCAAGTGCAACCCATTCCTTTTGTACAGGTTGCACCTGCCCCAGAAGAGGTCCCAATTATTCAGAAATCAGAATCCCTGTCCCCACCCTCGCTCCAGTTCTTCAGCCTCACATTTATCTGCCACCTCATTCTATCCCTATCCTCACTGTCGTGTGGCACAGGCAGCAATCTCAAGGTCCTGCTTCTCAGCTTTCTTCCTAACTGCCTGTATTCTCTTTTCAGTACCTCCTCCCTTTCTCTACACGTCATTTGTACTAACGTGCACCATGACTTCTGGCTGCTCACCCTCCCTTTTCAGGATATTGTGGATGTGTTCAGAAACATCCCGGACCCTGGCACCTGGGAGGCAAACTACTATCCATATTTCTTTTTCATGTCTGTAGAATCATCTATCTGTTTCCCTAACTATAGAGTTCCTAATTACTGTTGCCATCCTCTTCCTTTCCCTACCCTTCTGAGCCACAGGGCCAGACTCAGTGCCAGAGGCATGGTCGCTGTTGCTTTTCCCATGTAGGTTGTCCCCCCAAACAGTGCTTAAAATGGAGTACCTATTGGTGAGGGGGGTGGCCAAGGGGTGCTCTCCACTATCTGATCTTCTTCCTTCACTCTCCTGACAGTCACTGCCTCTTGCTACCTCCCCGTAGCTCCTGTCTGTCATCTCTTCACACTCCCTAACAAGCCGAAGGTCATCGAGCTGCAGCTCCAGTTCTCTAACACGGTCTCTAAGGAGCTGCATCTCGATGCACCTGGTGCAGACGTGGCCATTGGGGAGGCTGGAGGTCTCCTGGAAATCCCACATCTGACGCCCAGAACAGAACACTGGCCCTGCATACATACCCCTTATTCTTTCAAAAGTTAAATAAGAACTAAATTTAACTACTTACTTTGCTTCCACCTGTTCTTGCAGAAGCCTTACAACTCTGATTCAGACCACTCCAACAATAACCACTCCACTAGACAGTACCCCTCTTTGATGGAGACTGGCTTTTTCAAGCTCTGCTCCAGACCTGCAAGGGAATGCTTCTACTGTGTCTGTGCCGCTGTCTATTCAAAGACCTGTCAAAGACCTGTGCAGTCTTTCAGACTCAACATCCAGTCCCTTAATAATCATTTGAAATCCTTTGAAATTTCCAGAATTTTCAGACAATTCTGAAAATTTCGGACAATAATCCTACTGCTCACATTTACGCTCTTCCAGGGTTATCTCTAACTTATCGACAATTACCACTGCCTCTCTCTTCCACTTTGCTGCCTCTCCATCCACCTTGACATATTTGTTCCCCTGTTCCCTCCTTTGGTCCACTTTCTCTGCATATTCAAACCTATTGTCACATGGGGACAGGAGGCTGGACCCAAGTGCAGGACGCAGGCACTGAAGCATTAGGGGCAGGACAGGAACAACTAAAGGATAGAACCAGATGGGGAGACTCAGGACACCTGGGCAGGTAGCAGGCACAACCCATCAGAGGTGAGGGGTAGGAAGGGGTCAGAGTCCCCCTGCCGGGCAACGGCAGTCTGGCCTGCTGCCCAATGGAGGCAAGGGATCGGAAGGGAACTGGGTCCGGGGTAACTCCAAGGCTGACTCACAGGACTTGAGGATGAAGCCATGGGCCCTCCAAGCCAGGACGACTGGAACAAACAGAACCGATCGGCCAAAACCTCGGAACATGGCAAACCAGCTCATACAAGACCACCAGCAAACAGGACAAAACAAATTCAGAGCAGGACGACCCCCCAACTAGGCTTGGTCCCAGAGTCCCTTATATTCACCTGCCAGATGATAGGCAACAGGTACACCTTCTTAAGTCAAGATGATCCTATTTGGCTTAAGGGTGGACAGGAGGGACGGCTGCAAAACTTGGAGTCTGGAGTCCGTGGACCGGATCAAAACCCAGAATGTGGTCTCTGGACAGGACCATAACACCTATTTACTTCTGGGTTTTTTTCTATTTCTAATGAAAGAACCTTCATCTGAAACATTAGCTCTTGTACTTCTCTCTTCATGAGGCCATCTGACCCACAGATATTTCTGTTTTATTTTAGCACCATTTCTAGGGGTGAACACTGAACATGTCATGGTTCCAGCCATTAATTCCCCATTTTCTCCTAATTCCCTTTGATGACAGCACCCCCGGTTTTCATCAAGACCTGCAGCATAAGAACCCTGGCTTTGCACCCACTAGTTGCCAGATTGTTGGTTTTGCCAGCGTGGTAATTAACGTTTCCCGGCCGCTTAGGATTGTGTGTTCTAAGTTTTGCTTCAGTACCGAGATTTCCCTGTGAAACTCAGTCTCTCCGAGTCAAGATCAGTTTTCTAAGTTCAGCTCCAGTTCCGAGGTTTACCTGTGAAACTCCGTCTCTCTGTGCTAAGAAAAGTTTGTTTTGCCACTTCCCTTTCTACGCTCCGTGTCAAGATCAGTTCTGCCTGTCTCCTGCCTTGCTGCACTCTCTCCTGTTTGCCGTTCAACGCTCACGCCCGCATCTGCATCCTAACGCAACCTCCGTGCTGGTGTCCTGCGCTCGGGTTTGCAACAGAGCATTGGGTAGATGATTGAAAATTAGATGCAAAGCAGTAGTAACAAGCAGGGCATCGTAGACAAATTAGCTTCACTGTGATAGTGGGGCTGTGATGTAAGCTCGCCACACTGATGGTGGTCTGGAAATCCGATCTGTGTGTGACATCTACACACGAGAGAAGTCAGCAACTTCGGCAAATCCCTGAACTCACTCCTGTTGACTCTTACTAGCCAAGTTTGTCCAGCTTCTGAGATTGGAAAAAATTGGGTTATTTTCTGTGAAGCGTTGGAGGCTGAGGGGAGACTGAGAGAAGTTCATAAAATTATGAGATGCGTGGATGAGGTAGACAGCCAGAATTCTTTTCCCTGAGAGAGAGAGACATTTAAGGTGAGAGGGGGAAAGTTTAAAAGAGAGGTGAGTAGAAAGTCTTTTTACACAGACGATGATAGCTGTCTGGAATGGTCAGCCAGCCGTAATGGTGGAAGTAGACACAATTATGGTGTTTAAAAGATTGTTAGATAGACATGTCAATTTGCAGAGGATGGAGGGATATGAATTATATTCAGACAGAAGATATATAGTTTAATTTGGCACTGTGCTCAGCACAGACACTGGGAGCTGAAGGGCCTGTTCCTTTCCTGTACTGTCCTCTGCTATATGTTTTATATTCTGCGACTAGAGGCAGATAAGTGGCAAAGGACATGTTTGGCACAGCTTTGTGGGCCGAAGGGCCTGTATTGTGCCATAGGTTTTCTAAGTTTCTACCTCAGGCTAGCTCTTGGATGCTGCTTGATGCCTGTATTATGTGGCAACGTTATTTGAATTATTGTTAAGTGGGTGACCACAGGCAGACGCTACTCTAGGAAGCTGCAGAGGTCCCTGAATTGAACTGCACTTTGGATGGAGTCCACGGACTCCAGGGGCCAAGACGTTGACTCTGGGCCCCTTCATATCACTAGTGGTGAGTGGAGTTCACATCTACCCAGTCCTTCACCTGATACTTTGACCCTCTCAGTGTGTCCTGGTCCCTACCTACAGGAAATGTATCAATAGGATTGAAAGAGTACAGCAGAAAATTACAGGGATGCTGCCAGGACCTGAGGACCTGAGGGGAAGGTTGAACAGGTTAGGGCTTTTCTTCCATGGAGCCTAGGAGAATGAGGGGAGATGTGAAAGAGGTTTACAAAGTTATGAGGGGTATAGATAAGGTAAACGTAAGCAGGCTTTTTCCAGTGAGGATGGGTGAGACTAGAATTAAAGATCATAGGTTAAGAGTGAAAGGTGACGTACTTAAGAGGAACATGAGGAGGAACAGAGAGTGGTGTGGTATGAAATGAATTGCCAGCGAGAGCGGAAGATTGCAACAGTTAAGAGAAGTTTGGACAAGTACATGGAATTGAGGGGTATGGAGTACTCTGGTCCAGGTCCAGGTTACTGGGACTAGACAGAATAATAGTATGGCATGGAATGGATGGGCTGAAGGGCCTGTCTGCTGTATGAAGTGATATCTCTCTAATCACCCTCAGACCTATTGCAAATGGCTGTCATTCCTCTTCCTTTCCCATTGCTGTTTACTTACCCAGCCTCCTCAAAGCCCGGGATTCATGCTCCTTCCTGAACACTGCTCTCCCAAACACCACTCCACCCCTCCCTCGCCATTCCCTCCCATTTACTGTTCTGCATGGAAACTGTGACCCTCTCTCTCTCTCTCTCTCCACACCACACCTTGTAGATTTGACTAATTCTCAGCCTGGTGACATACAGCAAGATGAAAATTATAATGCTATATTTGAACAATGATCTATATGAATATAATGAGGTCTATATGAGCATAATGATGTATATATGGAAACAGCAGAGTTTATATATGTAACCGGGTGACCATTGAATGCTATTCATTATCATTAAAAAGTGTACTTGGGCATCCATCTGGGTAATGCTAGAATAGTTGTCTGTGCCTTTAAGTGGAGATGGTGACATCATTATGCACGCGCGGGATGGTGGGGAGACCATTTTGTTTCCTGCAGAGGAAGCTGGTGGAGCTTTGGGATTAAGTTCCTTCCAGAAATACGGGGCATGGTGAGGAAAAGTGAGTATCAATTGATGATATCCATCTGAATTTGTTTATGATTGTTGGCAAATCGAGAGTATCGGTAATCTGCCATGTTTTACATGTGGATGCTTTAGATTTTCATGAGTGAAGGCATCAACGCTGGATAGCATGACTTGTGCTAAGTTCCTCACCAGCCAAGTAGGTCAGTCTTCCTGCAATTTAACTACCAGGCAAAATCTTGTAAAAGTTGTGCCAAAGTGTACCTTTTGTCTAACTTTATTGTATCATGACTGACTGTGAGTGTAACAGCGTGACGTGAATGTTTAGTCTCTGTTTGGAAGTTAAGCACATGTGGTAGTAGACGTCTTAGATGAGGTGTAGGCGCTTACATTTTTCACTGCTATGTGTAAGGTCCAGGGTTGGGGGGATTCTAATGTTGTTTGTATTGTGTCCCTTCAGAACTGCCACTACCGTATTAGTACTGCATTAGTTTTGTGCAATGTTCTTTGTATTTTCATACTGCATACGGAATCCATCAATACACAAGTGTGTGGATCGAAGGTTAAGCAGAGGTTGTAATGGCAGGAACTGATTGTAAAGTCATTCATTTTGTTTTAGGACCCTCTTACGGCACTTAAACATCTAAAACAGATAATGGAATTAAAACCCGAAAAAGTATTTGTTGTCCTGAGTGTGTACTTTTCCCCAGTCTACAAAATATAGGCACATGGTTACAATGCAATATCTGAACGTAATGAAGTCTGCACAGATATAATGAGTTCCATATCGATATAATGAGGTCCATATGGACATAGTGAGGTCCATATGGATACACTGAGGTCCATATGGATACACTGAGGTCCATATGGATACACTGAGGTCCATATGGACATAGTGAGGTCCATATGGATACACTGAGGTCCATATGGATACACTGAGGTCCATATGGATACACTGAGGTCCATATGGACATAGTGAGGTCCATATGGATACACTGAGGTCCATATGGATACACTGAGGTCCATATGGATATAGTGAGGTCTATGAGGTAATGAAATTCTAGAAAGATGTAATGCAGTATTTAATAATGAAAGCATTGGAGCTTTCACATCATGTGGAATTCTCTAAACATCAAATCTACTGGTGATCTTAAGTCATGTTGACACCTGATGAAACTAAGGAAACAAAACAATACCCAAGTGTCCTGAGCCAAATGTTCACTATGAGTCTGCAGAGGTCATGGTCACACATGACGTCCAATGAAATGCCTGCAAAACTGACCCACAGCAGAAACTGAAGGGAGACTTGACCAGTCAGTGTGTGAGATTATCCAGTGCCATTCATGAAGCTCCTGTCTATGGTATTAATCACACACCATCTTCAGGGCATGTTATAGCAGGTCAGAATGTTGCTTGAACTTGGTATGGACCATTACTGAAATACTGTATTGGATTAGCCTTGCTGACAGCTTCATGCATGAATTCCTTGCTTTGCTTTAGCTAAATGTATGCTTTAACAGATGATCCAGTATCTCAGTTCAGACAGAAGATTTAATGAAAATTTCACCAGCAGAAACAATGGCAGAATGGCAGCCATTCACCGCGGGGGTCCATTTATTCTACTCTTCACATGGTATCTGGGACCTTCCTCCATCGGAATTGATGGAGCAGAAACCTAACCACAGAATGTAGCGCAAGTCAGATTGCATTTTTGCTCATTTTCACACCAGTATCCTCCAAGGATATACCGGAATAAGGCACACGTGCTTCGATTATTCCCAGAATGCTCCATGTAGGCCAGCTCAGACTGGAATGAAGTTTGAAATGTGCCTATTCAACATGTCACTTACTCAGTTATTGGCCAGCTGGTAATCCTGCATACATGGTGCCTTGACCACCAATCTTTCAAGCTCCATCTGGAAATTCTGTGAAATTTTAAGAATTTTTGGTACATGAAGCTCTCATATTTCTTGATAACAGAGTTCATCGAGTCTACGCTAAGGCTCGGTGCATACCAGTCAGACCCATTCCCTACCTCTTCTCACACAAGCCCATCAAGTCACCCCAATCCTCCTGTCACTCATCTACACATTTGGGGCAATTCACAGCAGCCAGTTAATCCACAAACCAGCATGTTTTTGGGATGTAGGAGAAAACTGGAGCACTCCAGAGAAACCCACATAGTCACGGCGAGAGCGTGCAGATATCACACGGACAATGGTGCAGATCAGCACTGATTACAAGAACAATGATGTCACTGAGCCGTGGTTATTGATAAAGGAGATAAAGTGCAAGAAAGGAGTGGTTCGAATAAAACAATACAAAGGAGCACAAGTAGAGGAAATTGCAGAACTCATCAAGGATGGGAGAGCTTGTGAAGCCTTGATTTCAAAATCATCCGTACGGAGGGTGCAGGGAGATTCATTCGGATGCCGTCTGGCATATAGTGTTTCAGTTATGAGACAAGATAGGCTAGGCTTGCTTTCCTTGGAGTGGAGGAGGCTGAGGTGCACAGAATAATGATGGCCGTTGATAGGGCAGACAAGTTAGTGGGGAAACCTTTTCCCTCTACTAGGTGTAATAGAAGTTTGAGAGCATGGGTTTATGGTAAGGGGTAAAAAAAGTTAGTGGGGTCACCACAAGAAAAAGTTAGTGGGGTCACCACAAGAGACCCTGTCGATGCTGGAAATCCAGATAAACACACACAAATTCAGCTGGAACCCAGCAGGTCAATGCAGCATCTATGGAGACGAATAAACAGTGACTTTCAGGACAAGATCCTTCTGTCCAATCTCGAAATGTTTGAGAGAAGTTTGGATAAGGACATAGATGGTAGGAGTATGGAAGCCTGTGGTTCAGCGGCAGGCTGATGGCAGCAGGTTCAGCACAGACTAGATGGGCTGAAAGGCCTGTTCCATGGTGTACTTTTCTATGACTCTATGGCTGTAACAGCAGGAGGTGGGAGAGGCAGGGTATGATGGACAGATAAAGCCAGGGAGGGAGGGAGGGACTGGTGGTGAAGTGGAGAGAACAGAACACTGCAGGGTCTGGAGTCTTGTAAGGAAGTGATATGGAACCAGATGAAGAAGGGGTGCTGGACAGATTGGAACAGTGAAGAAAGGATAGTTAGTTTGATCTATAGGTGACAGGCAAATAGAACAAGGTTGGGGAGGGCAAAGGAATTGGGTATTGATGGAAATAGTTTGGAAAGAAGAGGGTTGAGAGAATCTGGGTGAGAGAAAAGGAGAGGGTGTTACCTGAAACTGGAGAATGTAATGTAATATTTATACTACTGGGTTGTAGACAACCCAGGTATGATATGAGATACTGTTCTTCGGGTAGGCGTTCAGCCTCATCCTGGCAGAGAAGGAGTCCAAGATGAGAATCGGGTTTAATATTCCCTGCACATTTTGTAAAATTTGTTAACATTGTTGCAGCAGTTAAGGAGGGTTGGGAAAGGGAATGGGAATTGAAGAAGCATGCAACTGGAGCTTCAGATGGTCATTTGAGATAGGGTGCAGGTTCTCCACAAAGCAGACACAGTCTACACTTTCTCCTTAAAATTCATATTCAGAATTATATCAAAACATACAGTGAATTGTGCTATTTGTGTTAGTTACTAAACAGCACACCCAAGGATGTGCTCAGGACACCTCACAAGTGTGGCCAAACATTCTGGCACCAACATAACATGCACACAATGTCCAACAGAACAACAGAATCAGAGTCATATTTATTATCGTGGACTATGGAGTGAAATTTGTTGCTTTATAACAGCAATACAAAAATATACGGTAAGTTATAGTAAGACATGTATATACATTAAAAATTAAATGGGTAGTGCAAACAGAGCGCAAAAAGAGTGGGAACAAGACGACAACACAATATAGAACACAACAGATAAAACAAGCACATTTTCCACTCATCTAGCCCTTCATACACACAGGCATCAAATCCCAGAACCATCTACCTCTGGACCTCAAGCCCTAGTCCCCAGACTCTCAGATTTGCAGATATCAGGCCTGTGGTAAACTATGTAAACCTGTCTGGACACGCCCCTCTGCTGACTGCTCCTGTGGCTCCTCCCACAGACCCCTGTATAAAGGCGATTGGAGGCACTGCTCCTCCCTCAGACTCCAAGATGTCGTGGTCTCTTTTGCTGCTAATAAAAGCCTATCGTTCACCTCCCGTCTCCGAGAGTTATTGATGGTGCATCAAGGCCTCCAACCTCTGCAGATATCAGGCCTCTGCAAGTCTTTGGCCTTAACTTGCAGACTCGACCTTCAGGCCTCTATCTTTGGACTTGCCGACTTCGGTCTTCGACCTTTATGGCTTTCTACCTCAGAACTAGCTGAACTTCGAACTTTGACCTACAGCTTTGCTCTCTGAACTTCACCAATCTTTGAGGAACAATGCCAGGACTCACTGGTCACAGGTTTCACTTCCAGACTTCAACCCCAGGACTCATAGGTTTGACCAACTTTACCTCTGGGGTCGGTAAATTTCGACCACAGAGTGCCTCAGGTCTCCCTCCTGAAACCAACCCCCCCCCAATCCTGTGAATACTGTGGGACTGCCATTACTACACAAACACAAGGAAACAGCTGGGGACTTTGCAACCCCAGCAAGAGCAGAATCATCCTCCCTGATTCATAGTATGTGCAACAAAGTAAATTAGAGTCATAGAGTAAAACCACATGCAAACAGGCCCTGCAGCCTAACTCATCCATATCAAACAGGGTGCCCACCAAGCAAGTCCAATTTGCCTTTGTTTGGCACGTATCCCTCTCAACACATCCTATCCAAATATTTATAAAATTGCCTTCTAAATGTACCCATTCAAATGTCTTTTGAATTTGATTGCTTTTGAGATTTATTTTGCTTGCACTTCCAGCATTAAGCTCTGCATTGCGGTTTTGTTCTGGTTAAAGTCAGTGGCCTAGATAATCATTTCCCACACTGTTTCCTATTCCACCTTTACTAATGGGTAACACATAACCATATGCACATCTCATTCATTAGCTTAATTTGCATTCACATTAAGGCCCACCTGGAACAGTTGGAACACTCTGCAACTCAGAGCTACCCACAGACAGAGCGAGAGAGAGAAAAAATAGAATTTTGAAAGAATTGGATTTAACAGCCAGTGATTCAGACACTTAAAGAACTACCTCTTCCATGAGTAAATGATGGCGTGTGATCGTGGAAAGGTTTCAAAATGAGGCCAGCTGCCTTAGACTTGAGGCGGTAACTTAGGGTGAAGTAATGTAGGTTGACCGGGGTGTGTGTGAGGGGAGAACAGTGCTCGTCACATGGAGCTGAGCGCAGAACAAGCTGGATCTTTTAATGATTGCCCATGTTGCTCGGGTGCTTTAGGATGGCAGTGCTGAGTTATCTACAGCTGGCAACTAGTCCAGCATGCCAGAATGAAGTACAGCTTTGTGTCTAGTCCAATTTCCTAAATAAAATGGGCTGGGAGTAAAAGCCAAAGAGAGGGCATACAGCAGAGCAAAAATTAGTGGGAAGTTAGAGGACTGGGAAGCTTTAAAAGACCAACAGAAGGCAACTAAGAAAGCCATAGGGAAGGAAAAGTTGAAATATGAAGATAAGCTAGCCAACAAGAGAATAGTGTATTTTTTTAAATTGGCAAAGAGTAAAAGAGAAGCGAGTGTGGATATGGATTGTTTGAAAATGATGCTGGGGAGGAGTAATGGAGGACAAGGAAATGGCAGACAAACTGAATAAGTGAGAAAGGATCTAGTGCTTTCCCAGCATACAGGTGTCCCCCGCTTTACGAATGTTCGCTTTACACCACTTCGCTTTTACAAAAGACCTACATTAGTAACCTGTTTTCGCATTACAAAGAGGATTTTCGCTTTTATGAAAATTGTTCTCATATAAACTAATGGTTCTTCGCTTTACACCATTTTGGCTTAAGAAAGGTTTCATAGGAACACTCTAACTTTGTAAAGTGGGGGGGCACCTGTATATGACGAATAAACACTCCTCATGCTTCCAGCCAGATACAAGGTATCGATTATAACCGACATTTCAATGACAAACTCTGCCATCTTCATCAGGGATGATGCCTGATCATGTCTAGTCTGATGGTATTTATACTCTGGGAAGTGGAAATGTCTGAAGTCTCAAAAGTCACTGGACCAGATGGCCTACAGGGCTCTTAAAGAGGTGGCTAGGGATATTGTGGAGGCACTGGTAATGATCATTCAAGAATCACTAGATTCCAGCATGGTTCCAGAGGACGGGTAGCACCTGAACCCACGGGGAACCAAAATTCTGGCAGGCAGGTCTGTTACAGTTGTTGGGGAGGGTTTAAACTAATTTGACAGGGAAGTGGGAACCAGAGTGAAGGGACTCAGGATAGGACGGATGGTAAAAAAAGCAAAGATAGCGTGCAGTCAGACTGTCAGGAAGGGCAAGCAGATGACAGGACAGAATTGCAGAGAGCAGGGTGAGTATCAGTGCATTAGGGATGCAGAATCAAAGAGCGGAGCAAATGCAGCACTCAAAGTGTTATTTTTCAATGCATGAAATTCAAGAAATAAGGTGGATGATCTTGTGCACTGTTACAGATTGTCAGGTATGATGTTGGGCCGTCATTGAATCGTGGCTGAAGGATGGTTGTAGTTGGGAGCTGAATGTCCAAGGTTACATGTCGTATCGGAGGGATAGGAAGGTGGGCAGTGTAGCTCTGCTGGTGAAAAATGGCATCAAATCAGTAGAAAGATGTGACATAGAATAGGAAGATGTTAAATCCTTGTGGGTTGAGTTAAGAAACTGCAAGGGTAAAAGGACCCTGATGGCAGTTATATACAGGCCTCCCAACAGTAGCTGGGATGTGCACCACAGGTTACAACAGGAAATAGAAAGGGCATGTCAAAAGGGCAATGTTATGATAGTCATGGGAGGTTTCAACATTCAGCTCAATAAGGAAGATTAGGTTGGTAATGGATCTCAAGAGAGTGAGTGTTGAATGTGTACAAGACGGCTTTTTAGAGCAGTTTGTCATTGAGCCTACTAGGGGATCAGCTATTCTGGATTGGGTGTTATGTAATGAACCGGAGGTGATTAAGGAGCTTAAATTAAAAGAAGCCTTAGGGACCAGTGATCACAGTATGATTGAGTTCAACTTGAAATTTGATAAGGAGAAAGTAAAGTCTGATGTAGCAGTATTTCAGTGGAGTAAGGGAAATTACAATGGTATGAGAGAGGAGTTGGCCAAAGTAAATTGGAAGGAGATGCTGGCAGGGATGACAGCAGAGCAGCAACGGCATGAGTGTATGGGGAAAATGAGAAAGGTGCAGGATAGGTGGATTCCAAAAACAAAGAAATACTCAAATGCAAAATAGCACAACCGTGGCTGACAAGGGAAGTCAAAGCTAACATAAAAGGAAAAGAGAGGGCATACAACAAAGCAAAAATTAGTGGGAAGACAGAGGATTCCCAATCCTAAAAGAATCATTTGGTGGGAAAAAAGAAATATGAAAACAATCAAACAAACAATATCAAAGTGGATAATAAAAGCTTTTTCAAGTATGCAAAAAATAAAAGGAAGATGAGTGGATATAGGACCGTTAGAAAATGAAGTTGGAGAAATAATAACAGGGGACACGGAGAAGACAGATGAACTTAATGAGTATTTTGCATCAGTCTTCACTGTGGAAGACACCAGCAGTGCAGCAAATTTTGAAGAGTGTGAGGAAAGAGAAGTGCGTGCAGTTACTATTACAAGGGAGAAGGTGCTCAAAAATCTGGAAGACTTAAGGGTACATAAGGCATGCTCCCCAATCCAGGGACATCCTTGTAAATCTCTTCTGCACCCTTTCTATGGTTTCCACATCCTTCCTGTAGTGAGGTGACCAGAACTGAGCACAATACTCCAAGTGGGGTCTGACCAGGATCCTATATAGCTGCAACATTACCTCTCAGCTCCTAAATTCAATTACACGATTGATGAAAGCCAACACACCATATGTCTTCTTAACCACAGAGTTAACCTGCACAGCTGCTTTGAGCATCCTATGGACTCAGACACCAAGATCCCTCTGATCCTCCACACTGCCAAGAGTCTTACTATTAATACTATATTCTGCCATCATATTTGACCTACGAAAATGAACTACCTCACACTTATCTGGGTTGAACTCCATCTACCACTTCTCAGCCCAGTTTTGCATCCTATCAATGTCCCGCTGTAACCTCTGACAGCCCTCCACACTATCCACAACACCTCCAACCTTTGTGTCATCAGCAAACTTACTAACCCATCCCTCCACTTCCTCATCCAGGTCATTTATAAAACTCATGAAGAGTAAGGGTCCCAGAACAGATTCCTGAGGCACGCCACTGGTCACCAACCTCCATGCAGAATATGACCCATCTACAACCACTCTTTGCCTTCTGTGGGCAAGCCAGTTCTGGATCCACAAAGTAATGTCCCCTTGGATCCCATGCCTCCTTACTTTCTCAATAAGCCTTGCATGGGGTAACTTTATCAAATGCCTTGCTGAAATCCATGTACTGCTCTTCCTTCATCAATGTGTTTAGTCACATCCTCAAAAATTCGATCAGGCTCGTTATGCACGACCTGCCCTTGCCAAAGCCATGCTGACTATTCCTAATCATATTATGCCTCTCCAAATGTTCATAAATTCTGCCTCTCAGGATCTTCTCCATCAACTTACCAACCACTAAGGTAGGAATCACTGGTCTATAATTTCCTGGGCTATCTCTACTCCCTTTCTTGAATAAGGGAACAATATCCACAACCCTCCAATCCTCCGGAACCTCTCCCGTCCCCATTGATAATGCAAAGATCATCGCCAGAGGCTCAGCAATCTCCTCCCTCACCTCCCACAGTAGCCTGGGGTACATCTCATCCGGTCCTGGCGACTTATCCAACTTGATGCTTTCCAAAAGCTCCAGCATATCCTCTTTCTTAATATCTACATGCTCAAGCTTTTCAGTCCACTGTAAATCATCCCTACAATCACCAAGATCCTTTTCCATTGTGAATACTGAAGTAAAGTTTTCATTAAGTACTTCTGCTATTTCCTCCAGTTCCATACACACTTTCCCACCCTCACACTTGATTGGTCCTATTCTCTCATGTCTTATCCTCTTGCTCTTCACATACTTGTAGGATGCCTTCGGGTTTTCCTTAATCCTGTCCCCCAAGGTCTTCTCATGGCCCCTTCTGGCTCTCCTAATCTCCTTCTTAAGCTCCTTCCTGTTGGCCTTATAATCTTCTAGATCTCTAACATTACCTAGCTCTCTGAACCTTTTGTAAGCTTTTCTTTTCTTCTTGACTAGATTTATTACAGCCTTTGTACACCACCGTTCCTGTACCCTACCATAGCTTCCCTGACTCATTGGAATGTACCTATGCAGAACTCCACGCAAATATCCCCTGAACATTTGCCACTTTTCTTCCATACCTTTCCTTTAGAACATCTGTTCCCAATTTAAGCTTCTAAGCTCCTGCCTGATAGCCTTGTTATGGTCCGGTCCGGTCCGGAGCCCGCATTCCGGGTCTTGATCCAGTCTGCGGACTCTGGACTCTGGGTCTTGTAGCCATCCCTCCTTTCACCCTTAAGCCCAAATAGGATCACCTTGGCTTAAGGAGGTGCACCTGATACCTATCGGCTGGCAGGTGTATATAAGGGGCTCTGGGACTGAGTCTAGCTGGGGGGGGGGTTGTTGTGCTCTGTTTGTCTTGTATGGGCTGGTCCTGTTGTTCTGTCTTGTTTGTGCTGTTGTGCTTTTGGCCTGTCTATCCCATTTTGACCTGGTTGTCCTGTTTGCGCTGGCTTGGAGTACCCACTGTTAATCTAGTTGTGTAAGTCCTTTCTTGCAGTCACCCTGGACTGAACTCACTTCTGATTCCTTGCCTCTGTTAGGTAAGCAGGCTGGACTGCCGTTGCCCGGTGGGGGACTCTGACCCTTTCCTACCCCTTGCTTCTGATGGGTTATGTCCTGCAACCTGCCCAGGTGCCCTGTGACTTGCCCAGGCCCCTGTGTTCCTGCCTGGGAGACTGGGCCCTGCCCAGGAGTTATGTGGCCTGCCCAGGGGGCTATCCTCCCAGCAGTCCTTGTCTCATAGACCCATCCTTTAGCCTAGCCAGGGTCCTGCCTTGCCATGAACTCCAGGGTCCTGCCTCACCATGAACTCTCTCTGAACCCCAGGATCACCTTTGAATGCCATGGTCTCACCATCTTGTTCTGTCCTTTAGTTGCTCCTGTCCTTCCCCTAGTACTTCAGTGCCTGCATCCTGCATTTGGGTCCAGTCTCCACATCCCCTTGTGACAAGCCTCATAATTCCCCTTTCTCCAACTAAACGCTTTTCAAACTTGTCTGTTCCTATCTCTCTCCAATGCTATTGTAAAGGAGATAGAATTGTGATCACTATCTCCAAAATGCACTCCCACTGAGAGATCTGACACCTGACCAGGTTCATTTCCCAAACTTGACCATAGCCATCTAAAGCTCCTGCTTTCCAACCATTATTTATTCCCTCCCCATTCCTACACTGACCTGCCTGTCCTCAGCCTCCTCCACTGACAATGTAAGGCTAAATAAAAACTAGAGGAACAACACTTTATATTCTGTCTGGGTAGCCTGCAGCCCAATGGCATGAATGTTGAATTCCCCAATTTCAGTTAAACTACACCCCTTCCATCCCCTTGTCTCGCCTCCTGGTCTAATCATGTCCTCCATCACTCAATCAACCCTCACCTCCATCCCCATCTCCCGTATTCCTTTTCCTTTCCCCTTTACTCCACTCCAACTGCCCATCACCTACGCAGTCCTCCCACTGGGTCCCCTCTCCCTGTTCTTTCCGTCCACCCACAGTACCTCCCTTATTTGGTTCCATTCTTCATTTTTCTTCAAAATTCAAAGTAAATTTATTATCATTTTTTCTCTTTTCTACCAGATTCTGTCACCTGCAGCCCTTAGTTGCGTCTATCTCTCACCTCTGTCACTATCTATAAACTCCCCTCCTCCTTTGCCTATCATCTCTCCACCTCGATCTGTCTATTGCTGGCTCTTGCCCTACTCCTTCTCACTTTTTTCTACAGGTTCTGTCCCTTTTATCTTTCAATCCAGGTGAAGGATCTTGACCCGAAACATCAGGAGTCCCTCTCCCTCCATAGGTGCTGAGTTTCTTGGGTAGATTGTTTTTGACTCCAGCTTCCAGCATTTGTAGTTTCTTGTGAATTGTCAGAACCATTTGAATTGGTCACACCACCACACACGAGTAACAGTTGCTCTGGATCGTAGTGAATGCAAGTCTGATTTAAACTGTTATCGTAACCTGAGGTCCAGATGATTTTAGTGCAACAAGCAACAGGAAGCTCAATTTGAAGGTCGCCCCCTTAGCTGTGGTTTCAGTGCTGTTCTGTCACAGATAGAGCCGATGTATGAGTGGGTAAAAGTGAGTGGCCATTTGAACTGCAGCAAATCATGTCCCCATTCCTGTTTCCAAAACTCTATCACAGAGCATTCCTCTCCTTCAGTCAGAGGCGGGTGTTACCCCCCCCCCCCCACCCCCATGTATTGCATTCATAAAGTTTGCCAGCATAATTGGGTTAACTCATATGTTGCCATTCACAACACGTGTACACTCATTCAGCACAGCCCACAGTACGTTAGGGTGCCTCACTTCAAACACTGAAGAATTAAGATTATACCAATATTGCATTGGTCTTTTTATTCCATGCATGACCTCAAGTCCAAGATTGTTTGTCCTGGAGTCCAGTTCAATGCAGAGACCTTGCACAATGGTCTTTTACCACAGAGTTGCCCAGAGCCCTTGGTAACCATTCCTCCAGTGTGCACTGTGCTCTTTGGCAGCGTTCAGATCCATGAGTCTCTGGCACTAGGAAGCCACGTTCCTGGACGAGACCAGTAGGTGCTGACATCTGAATGATGATGTTCCAGCAGCAGATGTTGGTTGTCCCAGAGGGAAGCACTGGGGGTTGGTTATCAAGTTGTGGGGGAGGTGGAGGGGTGGCTCACTTCTTCATCCAGCTGACCAGGCTTGGAGACTACAATGTGCCTCCTGCCCAGTCATCTCATTAGGTGCTTTGGCATCTCAGGTTCAACCCTGATCTTGGTTGTGTGGTGTTTGCAAGTTCTGTCTGTGACTCCAGGTATTCCGGTTCCCTCGCACACTCCCTAGTGGGTTATCAGACTAATCTAAATGGCCACAAGTGTGAGTAAGCGGCAGGAGAATCAGTATGGAATTAGAATCATGGAGAGAGATACAGCACGTAAACCAGTAATTCACCCATCAAATGCACACAGATCATTACTATCCATTATACTAAACCTTCTAGACAGGCACACGAACATGCAGAGAATGAAGTGAATGGATCACGTGCAGGTAGAAGATTTAGTCTAACTTATCCCCGTGTTCAGCACAGATCCCAAGGGCCGAAGGGCCTGTTTGTGTGCTATATTGCTCTGTGCTTTATGTAACGATTTGTCTAGTGGTACCAGTCTATAAGATTTGCTAATTTCAATACAAAGGGGGTAGACTCTCTGCTGGGAACAAGTCTGACTATCAGAATAACTTGTCCTTTCATCAAACAACACTTTTACATGACAACAAAACATCTTCACCCCCTTCACAGCTCTCTGCTATTGCATCAGAGGTACCTTAATGATATCTTGAAGAATGGGGGCTTATCAGAATTCTGAAGGGTCGGTGAATAGGTCTCATGCGAAGAGGGATTTTGATAATAACGTTCTCAGGAGGTGAGAGAACAACCTAAGGGATGTGGCTGATGCCTGCTGTGCTGCCTTGGAAATCTCGTTAGCAGCCTGACCCTTGGGGTTTAAAGAAGAGAAGAAGCAGTTACTTTCAACAAACAAATATCGCATTGTCTAAAAAACCAAACGTCATTGGGAGCCCTCCGATGCAGGTGCGGTTGTGCTTCGGAATGAAATGGTTACGGTGCTTGCTGAATTAATTGGCAGCATCCTGAGGTAGTTGGCAATGATAGGTGAGTCAGGAAATGTAGAGAAGGCTTGATCCAAATGCAGAGCAGCAGGGTCTATTCAACAGTGAGCAATAATTTTATTAATAAAATGCAAAAGAACACGCCAGCAAGGTGAGTGGACTGAGTGGATGGGACAGATGTGGTTTGGGGGGGACCTTGGAAAAGATGGGATGCCGTTGAAGTGGAGAATTCATACCTGTGTAGTGTGTCTCACAGGATCTTGTTAATGGAAGCTTGGAAAACAGCTGGACTGTTGACAAATCCAAACAGTATCACCAAGAACTCCTAGCATACATAGCACCATCCAGAGACAGAGAAGCAGTTTCAGCGACAGGTTACTGTCGATGCAATGCTCCTCAGACAGGATGAAGAGGTCAATACTCCCCAATGCCATTAGGCTTTACAATTCAACTGCCAGGACTTAAGAACTTTTTTTAAAGCTATTATTAATGCTTTTTGAGTTAGTGATTTAGATGCATATCATATTATTACTGAGTTAAGTATTGTATGTAATGAGTTTTTGCTACAACAAGTGTATGGGACATTGGAAAAAATGTTGAATTTCCCCATGGGGATGAATAAAGTATCTATCTATCTATCTAGAGGCCAGTGGGTGTTTAAAAGCATTATCCTCCACTCATCTCCCTGGTGGACGTGCATGAGATTGTACTCACTCTGTTGAGCAATTCACACAATGTGCTGGAGGAGCTCGGCAGGTCAAGCAGCATCTATGGATGGCATAAACAGTCGACATTCAGGCTGAGACCCATCTTCAGGACTCACAGTCAAGTGAGTGTGTCAAAATGGTTGTAGTGATGCGTCTAGTGTGTTAGCGCGTGGTGCCTGTCACTCGCTCTTTCAGCTTCCATCGCTGGCTAGTGGTCTGGAGAAAAGGAGAGCTGAACGTGTAGCTCCCTGCCTGTGGGTACACTGACTCTGGCTAGTGGTCTGGAGAAAAGGAGAGCTGAACGTGTAGCTCCCTGCCTGCCGGTACACTGACTCTGGCTAGTGGTCTGGAGAAAAGGAGAGCTGAACGTGTAGCTCCCTGCCTGTGGGTACACTGACTCTGGCTAGTGGTCTGGAGAAAAGGAGAGCTGAACGTGTAGCTCCCTGCCTGTGGGTACACTGACTCTGGCTAGTGGTCTGGAGAAAAGGAGAGCTGAACGTGTAGCTCCCTGCCTGACGGTACACTGACTCTGGCTAGTGGTCTGGAGAAAAGGAGAGCTGAACGTGTAGCTCCCTGCCTGTGGGTACACTGACTCTGGCTAGTGGCCTGGAGAAAAGGAGAGCTGAACGTGTAGCTCCCTGCCTGTGGGTACACTGACTCTGGCTAGTGGTCTGGAGAAAAGGAGAGCTGAACGTGTAGCTCCCTGCCTGTGGGTACACTGACTCTGGCTAGTGGCCTGGAGAAAGGGAGAGCTGAACGTGTAGCTCCCTGCCTGCCGGTACACTGACTCTGGCTAGTGGTCTGGAGAAAAGGAGAGCTGAACGTGTAGCTCCCTGCCTGCCGGTACACTGACTCTCCAACAGCAAGCAGCATGTAGTGGCGACCTACCGAAACTGAATTCCTTTTGGGCTCAGACTGAACCACAAAGGATGAGCAAGAGGTCTGGTCCCTGCACACGTGGCATGCAGGCCCATGTGGACACACCTTGGTGGTCGTGAACCAGATCCCCAGCGATGGGTAAACGGCCCCATTGCCTTCTGGGCAGCCTCAGGAGTAAACCCAGACAGAAAATCTGGATTGGAGCCCTTAAGGAGACTGGACGTCACTTCACATCCTTCCAGCAGCTCCCGCAGCCAAGCCGGTGCCAAACATATTGTTTCTCTTTCCTTTGGTCCACAGCGGTGAGGCTGGGTGGAATCTTGATGACTGGCCATCCCAAGATGTCCACACTTCCTGCCCAGGGTTGTCCTTCGAGACATTCAGGTGTCTTCATCTTCTGAAAGGAGCAGAAGGAGCTGGGGATGTGGATGCACTAGTCCTTGAAAGTGGCAGGGTAGGATGAGAAAGCCTCCCAAATATGGCTGCACCATGTATTTATCCAATTTCATCTTTAGGGCCACCATGGAACCTGCTTGCACCACATCGGCAGCTCCCAGTCTCTGACCACACGGTACCTACAAACTGCTTATCCATGTTGCTCTTTGTTCCCTGTTCATTTTGTACCTGGAGCCTCCAGACATCAGTTATCGAGTGATACACAACTCTGAGCTTTATCGATAGCAAGACAGCATGCAAGACCAGAGGCATTGTGTAGACAGTTTATAAAATATCGGTCTGACTTCAGCTGGGACCTTGCACTCTACTCATGTGGAGAAGGGATTCCTGGGAGAGATTTTGCAGAAATATATAAAATGAGAGAGTCAGACCAGAGTGGGAGGGTGGGAGGCTGCTCCCGTTGGTAGAGGGGTCAAGGACTGGGGGCGGTGGGGGGGGAGGTCCAGATATTAAAAAAAAGGAAATTAAGAGGGGTTGGTATGCATTGTGTGGCTGGAATCTAGAACATACAGCCTCCAGATGTGATGGAAGGAGATCGCATTGTGGCTCTCAAGAAAAAACGGAGTAAATTCAAGGTGCAGAGAAATTATCACGGCTGGGGGATAAATGTTTGAGGCAGAACTAGAGATTTGTTGTGTCAGGGAGACAGCAGAGACACGCTTCTTCTATGCTGAAAACGATTCTGTGATTCGATTATTTAACTATGTACAGATAAGGAGCGCCCTGTCCAGTACCATCATGACTGCTTGAGCTATTGTTAATCCGCAGAGGAAGCAACGACTAAGAGCTTTAACCGGGCCTGAGCTGGATTTCCATTGTTTAGTTTTGAGTGTTTTGCCGACTCTTGACTGGTGAAGTACGGTGAGTCTTCCCTCTCCCTTTACAATGATTGCACTAATTACTGCTGCTTTTGGAGGCACAGCTGAGGAGGAAGTAGCGAACAATGATTCTCAGGCTCGTTCATCAAACTCCTCTTCAACACGTTTTTTTTTCTTTTTCTATTGATTTGGAATTTATTGGTATTCATTTATTTCAAGCACGCTCGCCTTCTTCAGAGCTTGACTGCAAGTCCTACCCATTGAATATTAATAATGATTCCTGTGATAACTGACAAACTATTTCAATAAATCAAGATTGGAAACATGAAGACATTATTGTCAGCCTCTGCTGCCGCCTGCCTTACTTCAATCAGCTCAAATGTGTGCTTGGGAAGAAATATCTAAGTTCCCTTTGATGCACATTCCATAGACCAAAACACACTAAGGACATTCCATTGATGGTTAAAAATTAAACTTCACCAAGGATGCAGCAGATAAGTTGAAAAGGTTGCTAAACCAAAAGCATTTGTCAGCTATATCTTTATAGTGGGTTTTCGATGTTGGTGAGACCACAAAGCAGTATCAAGGTTACATCGGCATGTGATTCAACAGACACACAATGCTGGACAAACTCAGCAGGTTAAGCAGCATTTATGGAGAGAAATGAACAATTGACATTTTGAGCCACGTCCTGATATCAGTGTTGTCCCAATTCTGCTCACCAGCCCTGGAAAATCTAGCAGTAAAGTGCCGTCCTTTTTACCTACCACGTGAGTTCTCTGGGGTCACTTTGACAGCAGGTTACATTCCACCTCAGGCCAATGTCAATCAGGCTTTAGATGATCTGAGAAATGGGATCAGCATGCACGAAACAATACATCCTAACGTCTTCACCATAATTTTGATTTTACCCAGGCCAGTCTGAAAAAATCACTAAGCAATTACCATCAACAGATCCCTTGCAGTACCAGAGGAAATGACATACTGGACCATTGTTACACCACCATCAAGAATGCCTACCATGTTATCCCACGCCCTCACTTCGGGAAGTCTGATCACCTGGCTGTACTTCTACTCCCTGAGTATAGGCAGAGACTGAAGACTGAAGTACCAGTAGTGAGGACCAAGAAGGTTTGGACAAGGGAAGCACAGGAGTGTCTACAGGACTGCTTTGAATCGGTGGACTGGACTGTATTCAGGGATTCGTCTTCGAACCTGGATGAGAATGCTGCAGTTGTTACTGACTTCATTAAAACCTGTGTGGATGAGTGTGTGCCTACAAAGACTTACTGTACATTCCCAAACCAAAAACTATGGATGAACCAGGAGGTACGTCATCTGCTGAAAGCTAGATCTATGGCATTCAAGTCTGGCAACCCAGGCCTGTACCAGAAAACTAGGTATGGTTTGCGGAGGGCTATTTCAAAGGCAAAGAGACAATTTCAATCAAGGTTGTAGGTGACACTAGATGTACAAAAACTTTGGCAGGGTTTGTAAGACATTACTTCCTACAAAGTGAAACTCAATAGTATGAATATCAGTGATGCTTCACTACCAGACAAACTCAAAGCCTTCTATGCACGCTTTGAAAGGGAGAACACAACTACAGCTGTGAAGATCCCTGCTGCACCTGATGACCCTGTGATCTCTGTCTCAGGGCCGATGTAAAGGACGTCATTAAAGAGGGTGAACCCTCGCAAGGCGGAAGGTCCCGATGGAATACCTGGTAAGGCTCTGAAAACCTGTGCCAACCAACTAGCGGGAGTACTCAAGGACATTTTCAACGTTTCGGTGCTACGGGTGGAAGTTCCCACTTGTTTCAAAAAGGCAACAATTATACCAGAGCCTAAAAAGAATAATATAGGCTGCCTTAATGACTATCGCCCAGTAGCACTGAAATCTACAGTGATGAAATACTTTGACAGATTGGCCATGACTAGACTGAACTCCTGCCTCAGCAAGGACCTGGACCTATTACAGATGCAATCTCAATGGCTCTTCACACGGCTTTAGACCACCTGGATGATACAAACACCTATGTCAGGATGCTGTTCATCAGCTATTGCTCAGCATTTAATACCATCATTCCCACAATCCTGATTGAGAAGTTGCAGCACCTGGGCCTCTGTACCTCCCTCTGGGATTGGATCCTCAGCTTCCTAACTGGAAGACCACAATCTGTGTGGATTGGTGATAACATATCCTCTTCATTGACCATCAACACTGGCGCACCTCAGGGGTGTGTGCTTAGCCCACTGCTCTACTCTCTGTATACACATGACTGTGTGGCTAGGCACAGCTCAAATACCATCTATAAATTTACTGACTATTGTTGGTAGAATCTCAGGTGGTGACGAGAGGGCATACAGGAGTGATATATGCTAACTAGTGGAATGGTGCCACAGTAACAACCTGACACTCAACGTCAGTAAGACGAAAGAGCTGATTGTGGACCTCAGGAAGGGTAAGACACGTGCCAATCCTCATAGAGGGATCAGAAGTGGAGAGAGTGAGCAGCTTCAAGTTCCTGGGTGTCAAGATCTCTGAGGATCTAGCCTGGTCCCAACATATCAATGTAGTTATAAAGAAGGCAAGACAGTGGCTATACTTCATTTGAAGTTTGAAGAGATTTAGTTTGTCAACTAAAACACTCAAAAACTTCTATAGATGTCCCTTGGAGGGCGTTCTGACAGGCTGCATCACTATCTATTAAGGGGCAGGCGCTACTGCCACAGGACCAAAAGAAGCTGTAGAGGGTTGTAAATTTGTTGGCTCCATCTTGTGTACTAGTCTACAAAGTACTCAGGACATCTTTAGGGAGTAGTGACTCAGACAGGCAGTGTCCATTATTAAAACCTCCAGTGCCCAGGGAATGCCCTTTCCTCATTGTTACCATCGGGTAGGAGGTACAGAAGCCTGAAGGCACACACTCAGTGATTCAGGAACTGCTTCTTCCCCACTGCCATCCAATTTACTAAATGGACTTTGAACCCTTGAACACTACTTCACTTTTTAATATATATTATTTATGTCTTTTGCTCAATTTTTAATCTATTCAATATACTTATATTGTAATTGATAGATCGATTGATTGATTTTCTTCTTCTTTTATATTATGTATTGCATTGAACTGCTCCTGCTAAGTTAACAACTTTCACGACACATGCCGGCAATAATAAACATGATTCTGATTCTGATTCTAAGGGTCTCAGCCCGAAACATTAACTCTTCATTTCCCTGCAAGCTGTTGGATTCACCCGGCATTTTCTGCATGCTGATCCGGATGTCCACATCTGTATTTTCTGTGTGCTGATCCGGATATCCACATCTGTATTTTCTACGTGCTGATCCGGATGTCCACATCTGCATTGTCTACACGCTGATCCGGATGTCCACATCTGCATTTTCTATGTGCTGATCCGGATGTCAACATTTGCATTTTCTGCACGCTGATCCGGATGTCCACATCTGTATTTTCTGTGTGCTGATCTGGATGTCCACATCTGTATTTTCTGTGTGCTGATCTGGATGTCCACATCTGCATTTTCTGCACGCTGATCCGGATGTCCACATCTGCATTTTCTGCACGCTGATCCGGATTTCCACATCTGCATTTTCTGCATGCTGATCCGGATTTCCACATCTGCATTTTCTGCACGCTGATCCGGATGTCCACATCTGCATTTTCTGTGTGCTGATCCGGATGTCCACATCTGCATTGTCTACACGCTGATCCGGATGTCCACATCTGTATTTTCTGCACGCTGATCTGGATGTCCACATCTGTATTTTCTGTGTGCTGATCCGGATGTCCACATCTGCATTGTCTACACGCTGATCCGGATGTCCACATCTGTATTTTCTACGTGCTGATCTGGGTGTCAACATCTGTATTTTCTGTGTGCTGATCTGGATGTCCACATCTGTATTTTCTGTGTGCTGATCTGGATGTCCACATCTGTATTTTCTACGCGCTGATCTGGATGTCCACATCTGCATTTTCTACACGCTGATCCGGATGTCCACATCTGTATTTTCTACGCGCTGATCTGGATGTCCACATCTGTATTTTCTACGCGCTGATCTGGATGTCCACATCTGCATTTTCTACGCGCTGATCTGGATGTCCACATCTGTATTTTCTACGCGCTGATCTGGATGTCCACATCTGCATTTTCTACGCGCTGATCTGGATGTCCACATCTGTATTTTCTACGCGCTGATCTGGATGTCCACATCTGCATTTTCTACGCGCTGATCTGGATGTCCACATCTGTATTTTCTACGCGCTGATCTGGATGTCCACATCTGTATTTTCTACGCGCTGATCTGGATGTCCACATCTGTATTTTCTACACGCTGATCCGGATGTCCACATCTGCATTTTCTGCACGCTGATCTGGATGTCCACATCTGTATTTTCTGTGTGCTGATCCGAATGTCCACATCTGTATTTTCTACGTGCTGATCCGGATGTCCACATCTGTATTTTCTGTGTGCTGATCCGAATGTCCACATCTGTATTTTCTGTGTGCTGATCTGGATGTCCACATCTGTATTTTCTACGTGCTGATCTGGATGTCCACATCTGTATTTTCTGTGTGCTGATCCGGATGTCCACATCTGTATTTTCTGCATGCTGATCCGGATATCAACATCTGCATTTTCTGCACGCTGATCCGGATGTCCACATCTGTATTTTCTGCATGCTGATCCGGATATCAACATCTGCATTTTCTGCACGCTGATCCGGATGTCCACATCTGTATTTTCTACGCGCTGATCTGGATGTCCACATCTGCATTTTCTGCATGCTGATCCGGATATCAACATCTGCATTTTCTGCACGCTGATCCGGATGTCCACATCTGCATTTTCTGTGTGCTGATCCGGATTTCCACATCTGTATTTTCTGTGTGCTGATCTGGATGTCCACATCTGTATTTTCTGTGTGCTGATCTGGATGTCCACATCTGTATTTTCTACGCGCTGATCTGGATGTCCACATCTGTATTTTCTACGCGCTGATCTGGATGTCCACATCTGTATTTTCTGCATGCTGATCCGGATATCAACATCTGCATTTTCTGCACGCTGATCCGGATGTCCACATCTGCATTTTCTGTGTGCTGATCTGGATGTCCACATCTGTATTTTCTACGCGCTGATCTGGATGTCCACATCTGCATTTTCTGCATGCTGATCCGGATATCAACATCTGCATTTTCTGCACGCTGATCCGGATGTCCACATCTGCATTTTCTGTGTGCTGATCCGGATGTCCACATCTGCATTGTCTACACGCTGATCCGGATGTCCACATCTGCATTGTCTACGTGCTGATCCAGATTTCCACATCTGCATTGTCTACACGCTGATCCGGATGACCACATCTGCATTCTTTCTTGTTTCTCTGTGAGGGCATGTGGTTGCTTTGCTTCACATTTACTTCTGACATGGAAGGCCACTTGGTCCATCAGTTCTATGCTGGCTGTCAGGGATATCCCATCAATTCCATGCCCCCACTTACACCTCTAACCTATTCTCTCTCATGTTTCCACTAAACCTCACTGATTCTCCAATTAGCCTATTCCAACTTTGTGTAACCGATTCACCTGTCTGCCTGATGGATGAGGGGAAAATCTGATCATCCGGTAGGAACACATACGAGCACAGGGAGAATGTGCAGACTCCACACTCCACACTCTGCTGTAGATCAGCCTCTGGAGCTGTGCTGTCCTTCCTTGAGCCAATGGTTAGTGTTGCATATAAGGAAGACGAGGCAGTGAATTGGTTTTGGCCTGTAACATGCATCCTTGTGTAGGATACCCATGCACACAAGCTGAGATTCTGTGCTGTGCTGCCTGTGACTGAGTTGAGAGTTACTGCCTTCAGTAAAGAATGTTCATTCTCTAGATCCACCTCTGTTTGAGTAGAAGTAACATAATGCAACAATGCTTATCAGGGCTCAGTCAAAATCTCCAAAAGCATTTCATCCTCAAATCCAGTTACAGCAAAACAGGCCCTGCACGTGGGTGGTGAACGAGAGTGGGAACAACGAGGGATGCAGAAGGTAGTCCCACAGCAGCTCAGCTCTCGTACCTGAGCCACACATGCTATTGCAGCCCGTCGGGACGAGCGGAAGCTGAAGGCAGGATGTGCAGACTGCCCGCAGCACCATGTTAGAAATGAACAGCAATGTTGGGCAGCCACAAGCATGTCCCAAAGGTTATGTTGCCGGTTTGGTGCCAAAGCTGTGGACATCTTCCAACAACATAGGAACTCTAGAGAAAGAGTTAAGGAGAGAGATGTCAGGTTTAAAAGAGACCTAAAAGACAAATTTTTCACACAGAGGTCGTTTGTGGATGAAATAAGATTCCAGGGAACGCGGTTGATGTGCGTACAAATAAAAACTCGCCCAAGACACGAGGGTAAGAGCAGGATAGGAGAGGTTTGAAGGATAAAGGCAAATGGGACTGGCTTGGTGGGCACGCGTCTAGCAGGGTGGGTTGTGCCAAAGGGCCTGTTTCTATGTGGTATTGATCTGCGACTCTAAGCGGTACAGCATCAGCAGAGTGTAATGTGTAGCTCAAACACCTCAGTGGGAAAGTGAGGGGCTACTTACGGTGCACTGGTTCAGATTGGGCTGTTCTGTGGTGACAGGCTTCACTGAGCTGGGCACAGTTCACTAAGGCTCTGGATAAGGTTATGAACTAAATGGTGTGGGGCAGTGCTGGGGTGGAGGAAGTGCACATCAAGATGATAATGAATTTAAAGAGAAAAGATGAGCTGACGGCAGAGGAAGGGGAATTGGTATTAATAATCAGAGTGAGGTTGTTGAGAAGCTGGATAGCTACAGGAAAGAAGCTTCAGAGATGACGTGTGGTCCTGGTGGTGATGGACGAGTAGCGTCTCCCTGATGGCAATTTGGTGATTGGGTGACTGACAGGGTGGGAGGAGTCAGCAGCAATTTTTCCATCTCTTTTCTTCGCTCTGACAATGAGCAGATCTTTTAATGTTGGTAGCTGACAGCCAATCTCTCCTATTCCAACCTCACTCCTTCCGAACACTCTGCTCTCCACTCCCTCCGCAACAATCCTAACCTCACCATCAAACTTGCAGATAAGGGGGTGCTGTAGTAGTATGGCAGAATGGCCTCTACCTTGCTGAGGCCCAGCACCAACCCTCAGACACCTTCTCTTGCTTACCCCTCGAATAGGGCCCCACTAAGGAACACCGGCCCTTTGTCACCTGCACCATCACTGACCTTTTCCACTCTGAGGATCTCCCATCCACAGCCACCAGCCTCATAGTTCCCGCATCCAGCACCACCCATTTCTACTTCCTACCCAAGATCCACAAACCTGTCTGTCCAGGTAGACCCATTGTTTCAGCTTGTTCCTACCCCACTCAACTCATATCTGCATACCTCGACTCTGTCTTATCTCCCTTATTTCAGTCCCTTCCTACCTACATTGTGACATTTCACACACTCTGGATCTTTTCAATGATTTCAGGTTCCCTGGCCCCTATCATCTTATTTTCACTATGGATGTCCAGTCCCTATACACCTCCATCCCTCACCAGGAAGGCCTCAAAGCTCTCTGTTTCTTTTCATGACACTAGACACAATCTGTTCCCCTCCACCACCACTCTCCTTCGCCTAGCTGAACTTGTCCACCCTCTTAATAATTTCTCCTTTGACTCCTTCCACTTCCTTCAAACAAAAGGGGTAGCCATGGGCATTCGCTTGGGTCCCAGCTATGCCTGCCTGTTTGTCTATGCTCCAAGCCTACACTGGTGGCCATCCCACACTTTTCCTACACTACATGGCCAACTGCATTGGTGCTGCTTCCTGCACCCATGCTGAACTCATCGACTTCATCCACCTTGCCTCCATCGTCCACCCTGCCCTCAAATTTACTTGGTCCATTTTTGACACTTGCCTTCCCTTTCTTGATCTCTCTGTCTCAATCTTTGGAGACAGCTTATCCACTGATGTCTATTATAAACCCACAGACTCTCACAGCTACCTGGACTATACCTCCTCCCACCCTGCTACTTGTAAAAAAAATGCCATCCCTTTCTCTCAATTCCTCCATCTCCACCACATCTGCTCTCAGAATGAGGCTTTTCATTCCAATATGAAGGAGATGTCCTTCTTCTAAGAAAAGGGGTTCCCTTTCTCTGCCATCAACCATGCCCTCAACCGCATCTCTTCCACTTCACACATCTGCTCTCACCCCATCTTCCTGCCACCCTACCAGGGATAGGCGTCCCCTTGTCTTCACCTACCACCCCACCAGACTCTGTGTCCAGCACACAATTCTCCAAAACTTCCACCATCTCCAACGGGATCCCACCACCAAGCACATCTTTCCCTCTCCTCCACTTTCTGCAGGGATCACCCGCAACTCCCTTGCCCCTGTCATTCACTACCATTCAGGGCCCCAAACAGTTCTTCCAGGAGAGACGACACTTCACCTGTGAATCTGTTAGGATCATATACAGAGTCTGGTGTTTCCGATCTGACTTCCTGTATATCAGTGAGACCCAACGTAGATTGGGAGACTGCTTCACCAAGCACCTATGCTCTGTCTGCCAGGACAAGTGGGATCTCCCAGTGGCCACCCATTTTAATTCCACTTCCCACTCCCATTCTGATATGACTATCCATGACCTCCACCACTGTCGCCGTGAGGCCACACTCAGTTTGGAGTAACAGAACCTTATATTCTGTCTGGGTAGCCTCTAACCTTATGGCATGAACATCAATTTCTTGAATTTCCAGTAATGCCCCCCCCCCTTCACAATTCCCCATCCCCTTTTCCCTCTCTCACCTTATCTCCTTGCCTCCCATCGCTTCCCTCTGGTGCTCCTCCCCCTTTTTCTTTCTCCCATGGCCTTCTGTCCTCTCCCATTCGATTCTCCCTTCTCCAGCCATGTATCTCTTTCACCAAGCAACCTTCCAACTCTTTACTTCAGCCCACCCCCTCCCAGTTTCACCTATCACTCTTTTCTCTCTCCCTTCCCCTCACCTTTTAGCTCTACTGCTCATCTTATTTTCTTCAGTCCTACTGAAGGGTTTTAGCCTGAAACATTAACTGTGCTTTTTTCCATAGATGCTGCCTGGCCTGCTAAGTTTCTCCGGCATCTTGTGTGTGTAGCTTGGATTTCCAGCATCTGCAGATTTTCTTTTGTTTACGAATGGATTGGAGGCTGTCATTTTGTGAGATTGTCTTTGTGGCCACCGTTTTGTGAACTGGTTCTTGCTTGTGGGGGGGGGGGGGGGCGGGGACTTATTCAGAGTAATTGATAGTGGACACAATGGGTTCTGCTAAACCTGTGATCAGTTCCAAGTAGGAAGCTGTTGATTTGGTTATATAGAAATAGCAGGCTCATGCAAAGAGCAGCCTGTGACCTGAAGTAACCTGAGTCCAGCGTTAGAGTAACCTAGCTAAACTGGTCTCATTAGTGAAGAACAAAGAATGTTACTTCAGGCACAAGTCTGAGGGAAGAGCCATAAAGTACCGGTTGCTCAAGATTGCTGGCATCTTCAGGAACCCTTGAGTTTATGACTTGCTGCATTGTCCAGCTGCTCAAGTGATACTGCTTGTAGCCTTGGGCCAGACCCAATGAGAAGCAGACGCAAGCTAGTCACAGGAGCCCGAGCCAACACATCAGTTTGATCTGATAAGGAAAAGAATAAGAAAGGAAGGTTTTGGGAGTAAGGGCAGTGTTAACTTTGGAGACCACCTTTTGCAGAAGTGGATGACCCCACGCTTGAAAAGCGGAGGTTATGTCAGGGTCAAGAGAAAAGCCCGGTCAGCCTTGACTCCCATTCTCGGTTATAAGCTTCTCTATCCTTTGACTGTCCAGGGAGGGTCAGAGAAATGCAGATAGAGTATTTAGTCTTGTCTAATTTGCATACTTGTTAGCTGAACTGATAAAGGCATTTATCAGTTAACACTCTGTCCTAACTGATTATTATTGCTGAGGGTGAGTTTCTGCAACATTACCCAGTTACGCAATCTACGTTTTATTCTTTTCACACACACCACTCAACTTTGGCACGCGGCAGAAGGACATGGAATGAAGATGACCGTTTGAACAGCAGGCTGCTCGAGGAGATCTCAGAACACTTTGCCGTTATTGAGAGTGAAGTTTGCTGGAAGAGTGGCAGGATCCAAATTAATGGCTCTGGTTTTAACAAAGCATTGTATATTTGACAGGCATTTCAGCCTGCCAGTCTAATACACTTTCAATGGATGACTCTGAGCAGTTGCAGATTTTCTCACTAAAATGAGTGATTAATCCCTGTCTGTTTAGTACCCTAGGTATCATTTTGGATTCCATTTGATTAGCAAGTAAAAACTGGACACATAAATTCCTATTACTTTCCAGCTAAACAGCCACAAAAAAGTTGTTTTTACGTGTCTTTGGATGACATAAATCATGGATTCAGCTATTTCCTGTCCAGCGATGGTCCGGTCTATGCTTCCTGTGACCACTGGATGTGAAGAACCACTGTCAACTTGTTTTGATCATGAAGCATTCTCTGAGGAATAGTGCATAGTTTCAATGCTCCGAGACATTGAACTTGTGGCTCTAAAGTACAAGTCCTTAGAGCCTGACCTATGCACTTGAACTTCTTTGTTCAATGCCAATGTAAAGTACACAATCAATGCCCTCACTGTTTACATAGGAATCCACAATTCAAGAAAGCTTGCTTCTCCACCCCTTTGTGTTTATCCAGAAACAGTTACTGAAATGAACTGCAAAAATTGTCTGAAGATAATTAAGAGAATGGACTTTGAAAGCTTGCACATCAAATTCATGTTGCTCCCAGGATCCAATTTCTTAATTGCACTCTGAGATTTAATCTGCGGTGTACTTGTTTATTTTCAGACTGCAGTGTGCATACAGCTGTGAGAGGCCACATGCGTTTGCCAGGCAGAGCTGTGTGCACTAACAACAATCATTGCGGTGGGAAGAAATATTGGGGCAGCATGGAAACAGGCTCTACAGCCCACTAAGTCCGGACTGACCACCATCCACTCATTCACACACATGCCACATAACTCATTCTATCCTGCCAACTTACTCCCCTCCTATCTGATACTCAGGGTGACTTACAGCAGTTAATCAATGCACCAACCTGCTCAGCTTAGTGACATGGGGCAAACTCATGTGGTCACTGGGAGAACATGCAAGCGGCAAACAGACAACACTTGAATTTAGGATTGAACCCAGGTGAGGCAGCTGCTCCATCATCTTCACCACAGGTCCCCCACTCCGATCCCTTTTCTCTCCCAACAAAGCTCAAAATAAGGTCAAGGAACATGAACCTTATCTTCCAATTCTTGGTCAAGGAATCCAGACCTAATCAATGACCTCTAATTGCCTTCAAACAGAGTGATTTACTAAGCTATTTAGAAGTCAATCATGCTGGGGAGCCTGAAGTGACAAAGGCCAGAAGAGCAGGTTTCTACCTTGAAGGGAGTTAATGGGCTTTTAGATAAACCAGAAGTTGTTGTGGTCAGTGTTGCCAAGACTAGCTGTTCTTCCAAATTATTAACTGAATGTAAACTCTGCAACTGCATTGGCAGGTTTTGACTCTAACTCTCCGCACCATCAGTCCAGACATCTGCCACTGCCATTGCCATGCACATTACCTGCCAGGTTTCACAATAGCTTGGACAGTAGGTGCTGGAGGCAGCTCTCTTTGTGCTCCTTGTATTGTCTTTGTGCACATCTTCTGTTTCTTTACTCATCCTCATCCTCCACAGCTCAAATACATACAGGTTGCTGAGCTAGAGTAACCGTCATACAGCAGGGAATAACCTAACTGGTCCAGATTGCTATCCAAATTAATCCCACTGCTTAATTTTGACCATACTCCTCTGAATCTTACCTATCCATGTACCTGTCCAAGTGCCCTTTAAAATCTTGTTATTGTACCTGCTTCAACCACTTCTTCTGGCAGCTTATTCCAGATATTTTCTGCCCTCTGGGTAAAAAAACCTGCCCCTGAATTCCCCTCTCACCTTCAACCTATATTCTGTATTTCTTGGCAAAAAAATCAGTGTACATTGAGTCTTTCTGTGCCCTTCATGGCTTTATAAGCTCTTATGAAAAAAACTCGTATCCTGCTCGACCTTTCTCGAAATCTCAGCTCTACAAATTTAATTGATCACAGTAAATTCCACCTGGTATGTGAGTGAGTAGCAGAATGTGGAGAGGTGTTGGTGGAAGTGCGAAGAAGACAAAATGGAATTTGAGGAGGGTAAGTACATTTAGGGTCAGTACGGATGTGATTAGCCTATGACTCTCTGATTCTTCCAGCTTGCACCATCATTTCTTTTGTCATTTCATTTTCCCAGCTTTTCACTCCACCGTGTCTCCAGGATGTAGTGTGGTGGTCATTTGCTGTTTGTTCTTTCTTCCAGCCAATAAAAGCCTATATCTTGTCTCACGTCTCCGAGAGTTATTGATGGTGTATCAGTTACATTCCAACTTCATTCACTGAGAAATCTGAGCAAAATTCGAGTGGTTTCCCACCATTTCCAAAGCCAAACAGTAAGAATTCACTCTTTCATAGTACAGTGATAATCCTGTCATTGAAAGCAGATGAAAAAATGTAAGCAATGGCAAACAATCCTTCTCACAGTTACATTCTCTGCAATAGGAAGGCACTACACTCCAGGGTCAAAGTCAGAGAGCGGTAGAGCCTACAAACAGGCCCTTTAGACATTCGTACCAACCAACATGCCCATCCAAGCTTGCTCAAGTTTAACCCATATACCTACAGACCTTTCTGATCTGTGTAACCATCCAAGTGTCAGTTCTATTTGTACCTGTCTCGGCTAATCACTGAGAGGCTGGACCTGTGCAATAGGCTCTTGGACAGTTACTGTTTAAATAGAAAACAGAAACAGCTTTGCTACTTTGCAAAAGGAATGCGCTGATTTTCTGGCACAATAAAGATGAGGAAAGATGTGGGTTTCTTGCATATATCGTACGAGTATCTCTGAAATATAAAAGCTCTGCTCAGCCACAATTATCTGAGGTACAGAAACGATCCCCTGACAAAGCAGTCTGCGTGCACATCTGTAATCCTCCTCCCACCAATCTTCCGCTGTTACCATTAACCTGCTTCTATTGCTTCTCCCCGGCTTATCCGGGCTTCCCATTGCACACCAATACAAAGACTG
The DNA here is from genome assembly GCF_048418815.1 of Hemitrygon akajei. NCBI lineage: Eukaryota > Metazoa > Chordata > Chondrichthyes > Myliobatiformes > Dasyatidae > Hemitrygon > Hemitrygon akajei. The sequence goes on from NC_133128.1 coordinate 89,012,388, forward strand.
CAAATAAAGGAAAAAGAATTGAAATGCTATCTTATCTACCAACCGCTGTTCTGCATGGTGTTCTGGCAGAATACTGGAAATAGCATTGGATCAAACTGTTACAAATTTGTCAGATTTTATTCAGTACCCATCTTGTGCTGAAGGAACTACTCTTGCTGGGCCCGTCTCTTTCAAGACAAAGATATTTTTGACAGTACTGGCTCTTATTCTGCTGTCAAAGGTTTCCTGGGACATTTCAATATTGCTGCTCTTAGATTCCAGCTCTTTTTCAGAGATACAGACTGGGATATGCAGTTCTGGCCTAATCAAGGAACAATTTACAATGACCAATTAACCCAGTAAGAGCACCCGGAGGAAACGCACATGCATGTGGGAAGGAACGTGCTTCCGGAGGACGCCAAAATTGAACTCTGAACTCCAATGCTCTGAGCTGTAATCATGGCACCCCAGGAGTTACGACCACCAACTCATTCTCACAGTGATCCATGGAGGGAGGGAAATGTGTTTTTGTTAAAGTATGGTATCAGTTTATTATAGTGACATTGAAAAGAGATGTGCAAAGTTTTGTTACCATGTCATCCGGGCAGACCATGCAATCTGTAATTATCTTGTGGTGGAAAAATGAAAATAGGATACAGAATATAGAGTTACATTACAGAGTAAAGGACAGTACAGATAAACAAACAACTGGAAGGGCCATAACAAGGTAGAATAGGAGATCATCATCTAGCATGTGTACAAAAGATCTGTTGTAAGGATGTGGCGGTTGGAATGAATGAACCCAAGTGCTGAGTTGGGATGCGTTACGGTCGTAGTGAGCGTGGAATTGGTGCCAAGGGAGTCTTTACCCGGATTCTTGGTTTTAGTAGAGAATTCAGGAACAATGCTAGACTTAGCACTGATAGTCCTAAGAACCATGGAACGAGGTTACTCATACACGAGTTGACCAACGAACTGGCAGCTCCTTGTTGTGGTCACGGGGTTTTTATGCTGCATTTGCTGTTGGAAAGCAGGTGTGTGTAGTTAGTGGAACCTGGGAATGATTGGAACTAAACGAGGGGATTGAGGCCCAATTCCTGAGGAAAATAGCCAGGTGGGGGATTGCCAGAAGGGACCATGACAAGATCTTCATTTAGTATATGACAAGTTTCCCTGCACATACCTGCGAGAGAGACGGTGGGTGAGAGACGCTGAGAACAAAGGAATGATGGAGAGTGTTAAATGCTGAGCTTTGTCCCCATCAATCCTATCCAGTAAGGATGCTATTTGGCCCATTGGAACTATGCAAGCTCCCAGCAGAGTAATCTCATCAGTACTGATCCTTCATTCTCTCTGTGATTTACTCTGTGACAGAGTAATGTGACATTCTAATCAACTTTCCCTTTTGATTCTTTTGACTTTGCCCTACATTCAAGGTGATTTATGTGAGATAATTAGTCAACCAGCTTATCTTTGAGATGTGTGAGGAAACTGGAACTCAGGACAGCACCCGTGTGGTCACAGGGAGAAGGTGCAAAGCCTACACTGGCAGTATTGCTGGTTATGATCCAGCCTGGGTTGCTGGATCTGTGAGAACAGTAGCTCTACCCGCTGCACCACTCTGTGTATCTCTATATCTCTACGTTCTGTTAATTCCAGATAGGTTTACACTTCTCACAGGGTCACATAGTCATACAACTCAGATGAACACGCCAATCTCTTTGTCCATCTACACCAATCTCACTCGCCTGCATAATGTCCGTAGCCTTCAGTGCCTTGCCTGATTAGATGTCTGTCTTCATGCCTTGTCTCTGATTCCAGCACCTCCTCTGACAGCATGTTCCAGATACGGCACTCTGCATAAAAACGTCACATCCCCCCTCCCCAAATCTCCTTTAGATTGCCTTCCCCTCATCTTAAATTTCACTCCCTATTCCTACCATGGGAAAAAGATTCCGATTATCTTGTCTCTGGTAATCTTATATGCAGTAAGTCTATCAGGTTATGGGGGGGGGGCATGCAAACGGAAGGCAGTTGCCACCTACCCTGCCTATTTATCCTCCTGACCTGTAGCGAGGCTATGTTGCTCATGAGAGATATTTGATCTTGAGGATGACTCATTAAATGTTCTGCCTTGCCTGGTCCCTCAACGCCACCTCTTTGGACAAGAAAGCACAGCAGTATCTCCACTTTCTGAGGAGATTAAAGTGAATGAGCTCCCCATTCTGAACAATTTATACAGGAATACCATTGACCATGTCCTGACCAGCTGCATCACCATCTGGTATGGAAATGCAAAACCCTACAAAGGACTGTGAGGATCATCAGGGTCTCTCTTCCACTCATTAAAGATACTTATCAGGACCACTGCATACGCAAGCCCTTAGCATTGCCACTGATCCCTCCCATCTGTCCGGCAACCTCTTTTTCTCCCTACCACCAGGCAGGAGGTACCATAGCATTAGGACAAGAACTGTTTAGATGGGAAACAGCTTCTTCCCCCAGGCCAGAAGATGACTGAACTCACTGCCACCACCCAGGTCTCATCGCATATGAGGCACCAGTAGCGTTATACTGTTTACTTTTTAACTGGTGTCGTAAATGCAGCTCATTATTTATTTGTGGTAATGAGTTGTGTGTAAGTTATGTGCACTCTGTTATGCACCTTATTCCAGAGGAACATGGTTTCATTTGGCAGTATATGTGTATACAGTTGAATCAGGATAAACTGAACTTGACCTTGAACTAGAACCTACAGTACTGTGCAAAAATCGTGGGCACCTGTATACAGCTTAGGTGCCTCAGACATTTGTACAGTACTGTAGTAATTTTATGTATTGTACTGCACTGCTGCCCCAAAAGAAAAACAAATTTCGTGACGTATGTGAGTGATGATAAACCTGATTCTGATATGGATCGCTGTTGTGGACTGAGAGTGGGAAGGGGGCTGGGGGGGAAAAAATCAAAGTTCAGCATTCAAATTTCTAAGTAAAACTTATTATCTGAGTACATACATGTCACCACATACAACCCTGAGATTCTTTTTCCTGAAGGCATAATCAACAAATTTATAAAACAGTAACTGTGAACAGGATCAATGAAAGAGCAAGAACATAGAAGACAACAAACTGTGCAAATGCAAATGTGAAGAAATGGCAATAAATAATGAGAACATGAAATAACAAAATAAAGAGTTCTTAAAGTAAGATCATTGGTTGTGGGAACACACAAAAATAGAATGAGTATAGCTATCATCTTTTGTTCAAGAGCCTGATGGTTGAGGGGTAGTAACTGTTCTTTGACCTGGTGGTGCGAATCCTGTGGCCCCTGTCAATTTTACCTGATGGCAGCAGCGAGAAAAGAGCCTGGCCTGAGTGGTGAGGATCTTTGATGCTGGATGCTGATCTTCTATGCAACATTTCATGTAGATGTGCTCAATGGTTGGGAGGGCTTTACACTGTGATGCACTGGGCCAGATCTAGTACCTTTTGTAGGATTTTCCACCCAAAAACATTGCAGTTCCCATAGCAGGTCATATGGCAGCCAGTCAGCACACTTTCCAACACACATTTACGGAGGTTTGCCAAAGTTTTCGATGACATGCTGAATCTCCACAGACTCCTGAGGAAGTAGAGGCCCAGTCATGCTTTCTCTGCAATTGTATTTACCTGATGGTCCAGGACAGGTCCTCTGAGATAGTGACACCAAGGAATTTAAAGTTATTGACCATTTCCAGCCCTGATCCTCCGATGATTACTGGCTCGTGGACCTCTGGTTTCCCTCTCCTGGAGTTCCTTGGTCTTATTGACATTCAGTGAGAGGTTGTTGTTATTACACCACTCAGTCAAATTTTTACTTTCCCTCCTCTATGCTGATTCATCACCACCTTAAATACAATCCACAACAGTGGTGTCACTGTACAGTAGGCTACGGTCAATTATGGAAAACCCTGAACATTCTCTACATAGCACCATCCAGAGACAGAGAAGCAGTTTCAGCGACAGGTTGCTATCGATGCAATGCTCCTCAGACAGGATGAAGAGGTCAATACTCCCCAATGCCATTAGGCTTTATAATTCAACCGCCAGGAGTAAGATATGTTAAAGTGCCGGGGTTGATTGTATTTAATGTATTTAAGTAAACTACTTAAGAACTTTTTAAAAGCTATTATTAATGCTTTTTGAGAGAGTGATTTAGATGCATATCATATTTTTACTGAGTTAAGTATTGTATGTAATTAGTTTTGCTACAACAAGTGTATGGGACATTGGAAAAAATGTTGAATTTCCCCATGGGGATGAATAAAGTATCTATCTATCTATCTATCTATCTATCTTTCAGCAAACTCGTACATGGTGTTGGAGCTGTGCTTAGCCACACAGTCACAGGTGTGGAGAGAGTAGAGCAGAGGGCTAAGCACACATCCCTGTGGCGATACTGTGGAGGAGATGTTTTTGCCAATCCGAACAGACTGGGGTCTACAAGTGAGGAAATCCAGGATCCAATTGCTCACGGGGTATTGAGGCCCAGGTCTTGGAGTTTACTGATTAGTTTAGAGGGGATGATGGTATTAAATGCCAAGCTGTAATCGTTAAAGAGCATCCTGATGTATGTATCTTTGCTGTCTGGATGTTCCAGGGTGCGTGAAGAGCCAACGATAGCATCTGCTGTAGACCTGCTGTTTTGGTAGGTGAACTGGAGCAGATCCAAGTCATCATTCAGACGGGAGCTGATATGCTTCAACACCAGCCTCTCAAAACATTTCATCACCGTGGATGTAAGTGCCACTGGGTGATAGTCATTGAGACAGGTTACCACACTCTTCTTGGGCACCGGTATGATTGAAGCAGGTGGGTGTCGGAGTGAGAGGATGAAGATATCGGTGAACGCACCAGCCAGTTGGTCAGCACAGGTCTTCAGTACTCGGCCAGGAACTCCGTCCAGACCGGATGCTTTCCTTGGATTCACCCTCTTGAAGGCAGCCCGCACGTCATCTTCAGAGACCAAAGGATCATCGTGAGACGTGGAGGTTCCTCCCTGTTCTGGTGGTCAGAGCGAGCAGAGAAGGCACTGAGCTCATCTGGAAGTGAAGCTCTGCTGACCCCATGCCTCTAGATTTAACTCTGTAGGAGGTTATCGCACTCAAACTCTGCCACAGCTGTTGAACATCCCTCATCGATTCCAGTCTAGTCAGAATCTCCACTTTGCCTGTGAGATGCTTTCCGGAGATCATACCTTCACCTCTTGTAGCATTCCTGATTTCCAGACATGAATGCCTCTGATCTGGCTCTCAGCAAAATTCTGGATTTCATTGTTCATCCAGGGCTTCTTATTGGGGTAGGCCCTGAATGATTTCACGGGGTCGTACTCATCCACAGCTCTTTTAATAAAGTCTGTTACGACCCTGGTGTAGTCATTCAGGTCCTCAGGTGAGTTTATGAACACAGCCCAGTTCCTCTGCCTCCCACAACTACCTCTTAATTGTCTTGATCTCTGCAGCCTTGCTCTTCAGGCTCTGCCTGTATGTATATAGTAGGAGAACAGCCAAGTGATCCGACTTGCCAAACTGTGGTCTCGGAAAGGAACAACAGGCATTCATTATGGTGGTGTAGCAGTGGTCTACTGTGTTGGGATCTCCGGTGCAACAGGTTACATGCTGATAATAATTGGGCAGGGTTTTCTTCAAACAGGTCTGGTTAAAATCCCCATCGATAACTTGAAATGCACTTGGACGGGCTGCTTCTGCCTGCAGACGACATTGTGCAGTGTGACGAGTGCTTGCTTATAATCGGCTGTTGGTGGTATGTAAACTGTGCTCAGGATCACGGATGAGAACTCCCAAGGCAAATAGAATGGTTTATGTTTAATCGTTAGGTGTTCTAAGTCATGGTTGGAAATATGGAAAGGGATAGAGTGGGAAGCACTAAAGAGCCATTCTGTAGTGATCAATAAACCAATTCTGTGGAATTAAATGACCTTGCTTGGTGACTCAGGGCTGGGTGTGCCTGCACCCTCACCACGCCCAAACACCCCCTCCCCTGGCATTCCTTCTCTGCCACCTCCCCCAGCACTCCACCATCACCATTCCCAACATCCTTTGCTTCTGACAGATTTGCAGACTTGCTCTCTGCTCCATGTTGATGAATGCAGAACCATGCAAAAGTCTTGGGCACCTGAACTAGCTATGCACAGTATATGTGCCCAAGATTTTGCAGAGTACTGTAGGTGATTACAAAGAGGAACAGGTGAGCTTTCCCTGTGCACTGACCCACTATTTTCCTCAGACTACAACCTCGAAGAATAAGTTGTCACAATACTGTTGTCAAAGTCATGTGCTGTGTTTCCTAAACTGACTTTTATTCTGAGTGGATTTGAGAGCAGAAGTAAAGATATCTTACTCTAGTTATTTAGGAGATCATACCAGGAGTATTATGCATAGTTTTCAAAGTTCAAAGTGCATTTATTATCAAAGTATGTATAAATTATACAACCTTGAGATTTGATGCCTACAGGCAGCCACCAAACAAGAAACTTGACAGAACCCATTAAAAAAGATGAACGAACACTCAATGCGTAGAAAGAAAAAAAAAACACAAATCATGCAAACACTAAAAGCAAGCAACAGCACTTAGAATGAAAATGAGTTCACAGACACAAAGCCAGGAGCAGCCGGAGCAGAGGACAGGCTCAGTCTCAGTTCCCCACATAGCAGAGCCAGTTGCTGCAAAGCTCACAGACACGAACCCCGGAGCAAGACTCAGCCGCCAGTTCAGTTCCTCACACCGTGGGGTAAATTGTCACGAAGCTCGCAGACATGAACCCCGGAGCAGGACTCAGCCGCCAGTTCAGTTCCTCACACCGTGGGGTAAATCTTCACGAAGCTCGCAGACACGAACCCCGGGTCAGGACACAGCCGCCAGTTCAGTTCCACACACCGTGGGGTAAATCGTCACGAAGCTCGCAGACACGAACCCCGGGTCAGGACTCAGCCGCCAGTTCAGTTCCTCACACCGTGGGGTAAATCGTCACGAAGCTCGCAGACACGAACCCCGGGTCAGGACTCAGCCGCCAGTTCAGTTCATCACAACGTGGGGTAAATCTTCACAAAGCTCGCAGACACGAACCCCGGGTCAGGACACAGCCGCCAGTTCAGTTCCTCACACCGTGGGGTAAATCGTCACGAAGCTCGCAGACACGAACCCCGGGTCAGGACTCAGCCGCCAGTTCAGTTCCTCACACCGTGGGGTAAATCGTCACGAAGCTCGCAGACACGAACCCCGGGTCAGGACACAGCCGCCAGTTCAGTTCCTCACACCATGGGGTAAATCGTCACAAAGCTCACAGACACGAACCCCGGGTCAGGACACAGCCGCCAGTTCAGTTCCTCACACCATGGGGTAAATCGTCACGAAGCTCGCAGACACGAACCCCGGGTCAGGACACAGCCTCCAGTTCAGTTCCTCACACCGTGGGGTAAATCGTCACGAAGCTCGCAGACACGAACCCCGGGTCAGGACTCAGCCGCCAGTTCAGTTCCTCACACCATGGGGTAAATCGTCACGAAGCTCGCAGACACGAACCCCGGGTCAGGACTCAGCCGCCAGTTCAGTTCCTCACACCGTGGGGTAAATCGTCACGAAGCTCGCAGACACGAACCCCGGGTCAGGACACAGCCGCCAGTTCAGTTCCTCACACCGTGGGGTAAATCGTCACAGAGCTCGCAGACACAAACCCCGGGTCAGGACACAGGCGCCAGTTCAGTTCCTCACACCGTGGGGTAAATCGTCACAAAGCTCGCAGACACGAACCCCGGGTCAGGACACAGCCTCCAGTTCAGTTCATCACACTGTGGGGTAAATCGTCACAAAGCTCGCAGACACGAACCCCGGAGCAGGACATAGCCTCAGCCTCAGCACCACAGAGCAGAGTAAACGTCACATAACAGTGAACAAGACTGGCCCAACCCTTGCCTCTGGTCCTTACACCATGCCTTTTCAGTCCATCTGGCCCGATGTTTAAATTGTCCAAAAATGGGATTGTCCCTGCACCAGGACCCGGGCCCCACTGCAACAATGTTCTTTGGACCTAGGCCCCACTGCCACATTCTGGCCTGTACCCAAGCTTTCCAAATCAGCCCAGTATTTAGATCAATCCAACCTCACTCTCGGTTTCGACAGCGGGTTCCAAAACGCCTCCGCTCACTCCATCTTCCTCTCCGACTCTGACTCCACCACATGCCTCAGACTCGCTCAGGACAATTCCCCTCGACCTCGCTCCAACTTTGCATCGCACCACATGCTTCGAGTCAGCCTCACCTTCACTTGCCTCTTCATTGTTTGCGGTGATAGTTTACCAAAATTTCCCACAGAAAAGTGCTATTAATAAAGTATTTAGTTGTATTTCTTGTTTTATGAACCACCAGTAAGCTGTCGCCCGTCTTCTGTAACGCCTCCTTAAACCAGAAGTCTAGGACTCATTAGTGAAGATAGGCTTGCCGTAGAGGAGGTGCAGAGGAGATGCACTAGACTAGTTCCAGGGATGGAAATGTATACAGTTCTGTTCACCGAAGTATTGGAAAGATGTCAACAAAATAGAGAGAGTACAGAGGAGATTGACTAGAATGTTACCTGGGTTTCAGCACCTAAGTTACAGGGAAAGATTGAACAAGTTCGGTCTTTATTCTTTGGAGTGTAGAAGGTTGAGGGGGGACTTGATAGGGGGATTTAAAATTATGAGGGGGATAGATAGGGTTGACGTGGATAGGCTTTTCCCATTGAGAGTAGGGGAGATTCAAAAAAAGAGGACATGAGTTGAGAGTTAAGGGGCAAAAGTTTAGGGGTAACATGAGGGGGAACTTCTTTACTCAGAGAGTGGTAGCTGTGTGGAACGAGCTTCCCATAGAAGTGGTAGAGGCAGGTTCGATTTTGTCATTTTTAAAAAATTAGGTAGGTATATGGACAGACAAAGAATGGAGGGTTATGGGCTGAGTGTGGGTCAGTGGGACTAGGTGAGAGTAAGCGTTTGGCACGGACTAGAAGGGCCGAGATAGCCTGTTTCCATGCTGTAATTGTTATATGGTTATAAAATAACACAAATGCTAAATATCTAAAATAATATCAAAAAGTACTCAGCAGGTCAGGCAACATCTGCAGGAAGATAAACAGAACTAACATTTCTCATCAAAGTCCCTTCATCAAAAACAGAAAACTGCAGTTCTGTTGCAGGGACAAGGCTGAGGACGAACCCAAGTGCAGGGCGCAGGCGCGGAGGCAGAGTCGTGAGGCGTTAGCACCATCGCAAACGGGGAATCGGTATCCAGGAGAGTCTTTCTTTACACAGCAACAAGGTTTAGAGTATCCAGGAAAGGGTGCGGAGCTTAGAACTGACAGTCCGAAGGAATCGGGAAACGAGGTTTACTCACACTAGGGTCAACCAACGAACTGGCACAGCATGGCTGTGACGCCCGAGTTTTATCCTATGTTCGTTAATGGGAACCAGGTGTGCGGTAATTAATGGGACTATCAATCACAGGGAATCAGCTGACAGGAATGAAGGCACAATCAATGAGATAATGGGGAATTGCCTGTCAGAGCCATGACAATTTTAGGTTTTTAGTTCTATGATGGTGTGTTGAGGAGAGATTAAGCAGATTCTTAATGAAACTTACAAAATTCTTACAGTGCTTGAGAGGGCGGATGCAGGGTATGAGGGATGTTTTCCTTACTGCAGAGTCTAGGACCCAAGGTCATGGTCTCAGATTAGAAGATTGGAGGAAATTCTTTATTCAGTAGATAGTGTACTTTTGGAATGCTCTACTCTTCTGGGCTGTCACTGAGTTCATTCTAGACAGAGATCGAATGATTTCTGGACATTATTGCAATTAATATACTTTGGGGCCGTGCTGGAAAATAGGTCTGAGATAGAACAGACACCATGTTCTTCAAGAATTGCAGAGCAGGTTTGATGGATGTAGAGTTTTGACCCAAAATGTCAGCAACTCCTTTCCTCCCACAGATGCTGTTCAATGGGCCGAGCTCATCCAGCAGATATATGTTGCACTACACACCATATTTCTAAAAGTCCATCACTGGCTACGAATTATTTCATAAAGCCAAGAGTTTGTGTAAGGAGCTGTGCTGGCCAAGTGCCCATCCAAGTTTGCTAGGGTTTGACCCATAACCTTCTAAACCTTCATGTACTTGTCCAACTGTTATTTAAAATTTGTTATTGTAAATAATTTTCGTGGAATACGAAGCTCTCCCAATGGGTCAGCAAGACCCGAAAAAACCTTCCTTCCCCGGCCAGAAAAGTCTCTCGTTAATCGACTTATTCAATTGGAGGACTTTTAGATGGAGCCAGTGGGAAGTCTGCGCTCCAGGTGAATGAGAGTGAATAAGGGGCGGCCACAGGACACTTTCTAATACGTTGCTCTTCCTGAGTGGAGAGTCCTACCCCTTCTGAACAGTGTCTGGCAGGTAGACCTCAGTTGATACTGAGCCATGGTGGCACTCATTGCAAGCTCAAATGGAGTAGCAGGCATAACTTTTCAGCGTAGAGAGCAATTTCTACACAGATGTGACAAGAACACATTTGTGCAACGCTGTATCAGACAGCACAGACTCTCTTTGAATGCTGTTGAAGTTAGTGAGTAAAAGCAAAGATCCCTGCTCTGTGTGGGTCCCACACTCACATGCACAGCCTCAACTCAGTGTGGCAGCACGCGGCACATTGAGCCCCAGACTCAAAATATCAGCGTCCTGGCCACGCGTTCCGTGCGTGGAGTTTGCATGGTCTTCATGTGACCACGTGGTGACTGGGTTTCCCCCGGCGTTCCAAAGATGTGTGTGTTGGTAGGTTATTTGGCCACTGTGAATTGTCCCAATTGTGTAAGTGTTCTGTGGGGGAGCTGATGGAAATGTGGGAGAATAAGATAGGATTAATGTAACACCTGAGTTATATGGAAAATGGAATAGGTGAGGATTTTATTCCTTGGAATGGTGAAGATTGAGAGGAGATTTGATAGAGGCTTACAAAATTATGAGGGGTATAGATAGGATAAAGGCTAGCAGGTTCGCTGGGACTACATCCAGAGGTCATGGGTTAAGAGTAAAAGGTGAAAGTTTAAGAGGAACATGAGGGGAAACTTCTTCACTCAGAGGGTCGTGAGAGTGGATGCAAGTGGTGCATGTGAGCTCGATTTCAACGTTTAAGAGATGTTTGGTTAGGTGCAATGATGGTAGGGATATTGGAGGGCTGTTATGGGATTAGGCAGTTTAACTGGTTTGGCACAGACTCGATGGGCTGAAAGGCCTGTTTCTGGCCTGCACTTGCCTACAATTCTACGACTAGTGTGGGTGAGTGGCTGATGGCAGTCATGGACAAGGTGGAAGAACGGTCTGTTTCTGGGCTGTGTGTAGACAAGGACTATTTATCAATGACTGCTCCTACCTCTCCGTTTCTGTTCACTTGTTTTGTTCTCTGACTACAGGCATTGAGTAGACCTTGTACCCAGCTACCAAGCTGTATTCAATCCCTGACTCCATTAGCAGAACTGGGGAACACTGGGTTTAACTGGGAGAGTAGAAGGAACGTTCTTCAACGGACCTCAGACAGGAAAGCTGTCCAGAGCTGTCGAGGACCATAACTGGATGCTACTGGAACTGAGAGATCATAAGTCTCATCACAAATTAAGCTGAGTGGTTGTCATTAAGATCAGGTTGAGAAAGCGTAGAAAAGCTGTGTTTGAATTATCCTTGGGCCACATTGGGCCCATTTCATGGATATGCTCAGAGTATGGGAAGTTATGGTACTGGAGGCACTCCCTCACTCCATTATGCCATTCCAGCTGAAAGTGAAATCACCATTTTTCCTGTTCTTTACCTGTTAACAGCTCTTCAATTGTTCATTCAGGTCACATCCAAACTGACCCAGGTGTCAATAGTTCAACAATACCCCAATATCACTTCCCTGGATACGCCATCACCTGCCCTCAGGACAATTATGTTCCCTTGACAGGACATTCACTTGTGCAATTTATAAGCTAAATAGTGTTATACAAAGACCATTATAATCCAGTACAAACACACACACACACACACACACACACACACACACACACACACACACACACACACACACACACACACACACACACACACACACACACACACACACACACACACACACACACACTTCTCATGTGACAGGATGACAGGAAGAAGACAAGGCGAAGAGAGCAGGAGGGACATTGAGAATTTAAACGAAAGCATTACTGGTAGTAGTCAGTCCAGCACCATTTGAGAATCAGAGCTTATTCACTGAGTCATAGAGAGATATAGCTCAGAAACAGGCCCTTCAACCTACCCAACCTTACTTGAGTCTTTGGGATGTGGGGGAAGAATGGAGCAGCCGGAGGAAAGTTATACAGTCACAGAGGGAATATGCAAACTCTACGTGGACACCACCCAAGGTCGGAGCCAAACTCAGGTCTCTGATGCTCTACCAGGTGCAACTCGGTGCCTCCTCTGGTTATGCAGAGTCTGCTGTAAGTAAAGCTGTCACTGAAACTCCCTTCCTCACAGAGTAATGGAAGCAGAATTTTGAGGAACTTCAGCACCTAAAGCCATGGTATGTTGTTAGATGGCAGAGCAGGCTTGAGGGGCAGTGATTGTATAGTGGACATATTAACCTGACATCACAACAGGAATGGATTCACAAAAAGACCATGATGCAAAGGCATGTATGGAAGCCTTGTGAAGTGAAGGGGAGGAGGAAGGGTGAAGTTCTTGGCAAAGAGAAGATAGAACATCGAGAAGATACAGCACAGGAACAGGCCCCTAGCCTCATGGTGTCTGCATCAAATTAAACTAAGTGGCCTGTTTTAGGCTGACTGACACCATATGTCTTACAGCTGACAACAAGAGCTTTAGCAGATTTGATTTCAGTTTCTGTCCCAGTGCCCCCTCCCCCAGTTGTGACACAATCATGGAGAAGCATAAACTACTGCACTTGTAATCACAAACGTTCAAATCAGGCTATGCTGAGGATCATCCCAGAGTGACCCGGACAAGTGAATCCCTTACTCAGGTGGTGCAGCTCACAGAGCCTCTGCCTCAGAGGGGCAGGGACCTGGGTTTGGTCCTGATCTTGGGTGCTGTCTGTGAGGAACTTGCACGTTCTCCCTGTGGCCATTGAGTTTCCTTTGGGTGCTCCAGTTTCCTCCAGCATGTGAGACTGTGGGTTAATCAGATGCTGTTAGTGTGGGTGAGTGATTGAATTGGGGATGGGAGCTGGAAAATTCCAACGTGTTGTAGGATGGTCCAGTACAGATACAGGCCCTTTGGCTCATGAAATTGTGCTGGACTAGCTAAATTAGTAACCAAATGCCCATGTGCCCATTAATGCACAGATGTGCACAAGATGTGGCTGCCAGACGCTGTTTTGTCAGCAATACGCACTGCTTGTAGAAATCTGCAAAAGCAGTTTGCGGTGACCTTTAGTAATAAATTGTACTGACGTTCTGTTTTTGTTTTCGATCACCCTGTAATTTGTGATTATTTCAGGCTGGCTGGGAATCAATTTGTGCAGTTTACTTTTGATAATTAAATTTACTCTGCTGCCAGTAGGATGATACTCTGTCATTAAAATTAAGCTGGACAATTCTGAAGCTCCACTATCTGACATTAATTCAATTAATGGTGAAGCATATGGGTATCACACATCCAGCCTGCTCAGTGCATTGGAAGCTGACTTTAATTTTAAGACCAAGATCCAATAGAAATAAAGGCCACTCCAGTGATTGCTTTTGCTTTTCAGTGCAGTGGCATTAGCAGCATCTGCATTTGAGAAACCCTGTTTGGAAGGAAACTTATAAATGAATTTTAATTTACATACTTGCAATGTCCAGAGTGATATCAGGTTTGCTGTTTGTTATGCAGCGGTAGATGTATTAATGCTTCGTTTAGATTGCATTTTTATGCCTACATGGATCTAACAAGCTCAAGGTTGCAGAGGCATTTATAAATCTTGAACACTTGTCTGTGTCATCAGAAACACTCCATTGAATTATCTGCCTGGACTTGATAGGTTGGCTTACATCAGTCTAACGCAGAGCATATAATATTGAAAAGGGAGAACCTCAGTAAATAGATTCCAATGCCCGCAATTCTTCCAGCAACAACCAGCAGTTTTCAAGTAAATTCTTGCTCATCCCAACTTTAGTTGGTGAGGCACCATCAATAACTCTTGGAGACGGGAGGTGAACGATAGGCTTTTATTAGCAGCAGAAGGGAACACGACATCTTGGAGACTGAGGGAGGAGCAGTGCCTCCAATCGCCTTTATACCGGGGTCTGTGGGAGGAGCCACAGGAGCAGTCAGCAGAGGGGCATGTCCAGACAGGTATACGTAGTTTACCACATTCACCCCCCCCTTTGTTTTAAAAGAGAGTCCCCACAGGGCGAAGTTTCTTACAAGTATATTTACAGGTCAAGTCTATCAGGTGGTCGAGTCTGTCGCTGCGATCTACGTAGCACCTGTGGTGATTGCACCAGTGACGGTGGTTGTGCTGGCTCCAGCCTGACTTGAGGTGTCAGCCCGTTAGGCGTCAGTAATCCCTCATGCGTGTGCCTGGTGCTCAGTATGGGAGTGTCGTGAGGAGTCGGTATAGGACTTGGTGTGCGCGGTGTCTCGTGGGTATATACATCGGTGGGTACGGGGTTCATAGTCACTGTGGAGTGTTCGGGGTAGGGGTCTGGTACTCCTGCGGGCGCCCAGGTCACGGATGGTGACCATGTCCTCCCGCCCATCAGGTAAGACCACGTAGGCATACTGGGGGGTTGCATGAAGTACGTGAACCCTCTCGACCATCGGGGAGTATTTATTGCTCCTCACATGTTTCCGGAGCAGCACTGGCCCTGGGGATGTCAACCAAGCCGGTAGGGTGGTCCCAGTGGCAGACTTCCTGGGAAAAGAAAAGAGTCGCTCATGAGGGGTGGCATTGGTGGATGTGCATAACAGGGAGCGGATGGAGTGGAGTGCCTCGGGGAGGACCTCCTGCCAGCGAGAGACCAGCAATCCCTTTGACCTAAGGGCTAAGAGTGTGGCCTTCCACACAGTGGCATTCTCCCTCTCCACCTGTCCATTCCCCCTGGGATTATAGCTCGTGGTCCTACTAGTAGCAATGCCCCTAGCTAGCAGGTACTGGCGCAGCTCGTCACTCATAAACGAAGACCCTCTTATCACTGTGGATATAGCAGGGATATCCGAACAGAGTGAAGAGCTGGCGCAGGGCTTTTATGAGGGACGTGGCAGTGGTATCGGGGCAGGGGATGGCAAAGGGGAACTGCGAGTACTCAACGATTATGTTGAGAAAGTAGACATTGCGGTCGGTGGAGGGAAGGGGGCCCTTACAGTCGACACTCAGTCGCTCAAAGGGGCGGGTGGCCTTGATAAGTTGTGCCTTTTCAGGATGGTAGAAGTGCAGTTTGCACTCAGCGCAGACTTGGCAGTCCCTGGTCATCGTCCTGATGTCCTCAAGGGAGTAAGGCAGGTTCCGGGCTTTCACGAAATGGTAAAGTCGGGTGACCCCCGGGTGACAAAGATCTGCATGGAGGGCGTATAGCTGCTCGAGCTGTGCGCTAGCACACGCTCCCCGGGATAGGGCATCAGGGGGCTCATTGAGCCTTCCAGGCCGGTACAGGACGTCATAGTTGTAGGTGGAGAGTTCTATTCTCCACCTCAAAATTTTATCATTTTTGATTTTGCCCCGCTGTTGGTTGCTGAACATGAACACAACTGAGCGCTGGTCGGTCAGCAAGGTGAACCTTTTGCAGGCGAGATAGTGCCTCCAGTGCCTAATAGCTTCCACTATGGCCTGGGCTTCTTTCTCCACCGCGGAGTGCCAAATTTCAGGGCCTTGAAGGGTACGAGAGAAGAATGCTACCGGCCTTCCTGCCTGATTGAGGGTAGCAGCCAGCGCAAAGTCGGAGGCGTCACTCTCTGCTTGGAAGGGAATGGTCTCGTCCACCACATGCATCGTTGCTTTGGCAATGTCCCCTTTAATGCAGCTGAAGGCCCCGCGGGCCTCGACTGAGAGGGGAAATGCGGTGGACTTGACCAGGGGGTGGGCCTTGTCTGCATAATGGGGGACCCATTGGGCGTAATAGGAAAAGAAGCCCAGGCACCGTTTGAGGGCTCTGAGTGTGGTAGGAAGAAGGAGTTCCAACAGGGGGCGCATACGATCGGGGTCAGGGCCAATGACTCCGTTCTCCACGACATACCCAAGGATAGCAAGTCGGGTGGTTCTGAACACACACTTGTCCCTGTTATAGGTGAGGATAAGAGCTTTGGCCGCTTGGAAAAATCGTTGGAGGTTGGAGTTGTGATCCTGCCAGTCGTGACCGCAGATGGTGATGTTATCCAGATATGGGAACGTGGCCTTCAGTTGGCATTCAGTTGGTCCATTTCCCTCTGGAAGACAGAGACACCATTCGTGACACCGAAGGGGACATGTAGGAAGTGATAGAGCCTGCCGTCCGCCTCAAAGGCGGTGTAGGGGTGGTCCTCCGGGCGGATGGGGAGCTGATGGTAAGCGGATTTTAGGTCTATGGTCGAGTACACCTTGTACTGAGCTATCTGATTGACCATATCCATGATGCGGAGTAGGGGGTACGCGTCAAGCTGCGTGAACCGATTGATGGTCTGGCTATAATCCACGACCATCCTATTTCTCTGCCCGGTCCAAACAACGACCACCTGGGCCCTCCACGGACTTGTGCTTGGCTCAATGATCCCCTCCCTGAGCAGCCGCTTCACCTCCGACTTAATGAAGGCCCTGTCCCCCACGCTGTACCTCCTGCTTTTAGTTGCCACAGGTTTACAGTCGGGGGTCAGGTTGGCGAACAGCAGTGGGGGAGGGATCTGGAGGGTGGAGAGGCTGCAAGTGGTGTCAGTAGCGCGGCTGTTGGCATGGTGTTGGGTGGGATGTGTGGGTCGGTGTGGGCAGTAGCCGGGTATATGACGAAGTCCCACAAAACTGAGGATTTCTGACAGTGATTGGTGGGAGGGGCCCGTCATACTCCATTGTCACACTTTTCAGGTGCCTCTGGAAGTCGGGCCCCAATAGCACAGGGGCACACAGTTGAGGCATGACCAGTAGCGCAAAGTGATGTCAAACAGGCAGCTCGTCCTGTGCCCCTCCACCAGGATGTCCATCATTGACCTTGCGAGCTGTTCTGGAGCGCTTTGGTTGAGGGTCACGGAGGCCAGAGTTGCATCGCCGTCTTGGTGCCCAGTAAGCACCCGTGGGTCGGAGGCGGGGCGAGGTGGTGCCGACAAAGATGGCCGCCCCCATTCCTCGCACGCAGCGGGCACGCAAGATGGCGGTGACCAAGATGGCGACCCCCATGCCTCGCACGCGGCGCTGCTCGATGCCGCTCACGGTTTGGACTTACAGGCCTTGGCGAAGTGGCCCTTCTTTCCGCAGCTAGAGCAGATAGCTTCTCGGGCCGGGCAGCATTTTCGGGGGTGCTTTTCGAGTCCGCAGAAGTAACACTGCGCGGACTTGCGACTGGCAGCAGCCGTGGTCGATACGCCGGTGGGTTGCGAGGTCTTCATGGACTCGCGACTGGCAGCAGCCGAGGTCGTTTCGCTTGCGGGTTGCGGGGTCTGCAGCGTCCACAGGGCCGGTGGGAGATCGCGTACCTTGGAGAGCGTCAGTGTTGTACAGAGCAGCCTCCAGCGTGTAGGCCAGCTCGATCGTCGACTGTAAGGTAAGATTGGCGTGTTCCAGCAGCCGCTGGTGCACATACATTGACCTGATCCCCGTAACGAAGTCGTCTCTTACTAGCAGCTCCGCATGCTGTTCCGCCGTCAGTCCCCTGCAGTCGCAGGTCTGCACAAGTGTCTGTAGGGCCCGGACAAACTCAGCGCTCGACTCTCCGGCCCACTGCCGCCGCGTCGCTAAGCGATGTCTTGCGTAGAGGGTGTTCACCGGCCGCAGGTATTGCCTTTTGAGGGCATCCATCGCACCCCAGTAGTCCGTTTGGTCTCTGATCATGGAGTAGACCCTTGCACTGACTCTGGAGAGGAGAACCCTGTGCATCGTGGCAGGGTTGGTCACATGAATCTCCTCCAGGTACGATTCGAAGCATGCTAGCCAGAGTTCAAAAGTGTCGCCGGCTTCCTGGGATTGAGGGTCGAGATCCAATCTGTCGGGTCGTAAGATGCTCTCCGTGTTTTAAAATTGCTGCTAATAAAATTGATGCACCTTCAATAACTCTCGGAGACAGGAAGTGAATGATAGGCTTTTATTAGCAGCAAAAGGGAGCACGACATCTCGGAGACTGAGGGAGGAGCAGTGCCCCAATCGCCTTTATACAGGAGTCTGTGGGAGGAGCCCACAGAAATGGCCAGCTCTGATATGAAGCTATTAACAAGGCATGGAATATTGCGGTATAGTACAGACCAGACCTTTCAGTCCATGCCCACACTGGTCACGATGCCAGTCTAACTAATTAGTAATCTATATGCCTGCACGTGCTTCATATCCCTCCATTACCTGCCTGTTCATGTGTCTGTCTCAATGCCTTTTAAACATAGCTTTCACAACCTCCCCTCCCCCCTCAACAGTGTGGTCCTGGCACCTACCATCCTCTGTGCAAGAAAAGCTCCCTCACACAGCTATTTCAAAACTTCCACCCTCTCAGCTTAAACCTATGCTATCTAGAATCTGGGGGAAAAAAACACTGCGACCATTTTCTGTCATGTACCATTCAGCTAGGTCTCCTAATATGCAGCAACAAACTACAACAAATTCAGAATGGATCAAATTATAAGCTCTTTTGTTACTTGCAAGGGAAGGTCTACCTCCATACGTTAAGTCAATCTTACAGCTCAGAACAAACCATTTATATACTTTTACAAAGACCAGTAATTCATCAACTTCATGTGTTCAAGGTTGTCCCATCTGATGATGACATCCCTTCCTTATCTGGATCCATGCAACTGTTATTTAATCTGTCCCTTCGCCTTTTGAGGCTCCTCCCCCATGACAACTGGGTCCTGTTTTCTCTCTGTTGTCAAAACATTCCCTGTCATAAATACACACACACTTCTTGTAAACCTCCACCGATTACACAGATTCCAATTTGTCACATTAAATTTTACAAAAGCTGTAAATCCATAGAGACTTCAGGGTTACAGATTATTTCCATTCTACCCTACTTAAGCCTCATATAATTTTATATCAGTCTATATAGTCATCCATCAGCAACTGATGATCCAGAGAAAACATTTCAACTTTATCAAGCCTCTATTTACCTTTAATATTCTCTGATCGAGGGAATATCCTGTTGAATCTCCTTTGCTCCCTGTCCAAAGCCTCCACATACATTTTTATGAGGTGATGACATGGAGCACACACAATGCTGAAAGTGCAGCCTAACCAACATAGTTTCCTTACTTGGTCTGATGTAATGTTTCATACAGGGACAACAAGACTTATCAAATTTTGTAGTCAATGATGCGACCAATGCCATATTCCTTTTTTTAACCACTGTATCCACTTGCATTGCCGCTTTCAGAGAGCTATGGTCTTGCACAGCAAGATCCCTGCTCTTCATTGTCCTGATACGGCATAATTTCCTCTTGCTTTTGACCTCCCAAATGCATCATCTTACATTGCACGGTTTAAATTCTATCAGTCATTATCTCCATTTCTCTCTCTCTAGATACTTTCTGATCATCTGAGTATCTTCACCCTTATCCTTTACTTTGAAGCACTAGCATTCTGTGCTTCACAGCTGCAACTTTACTTTTTGCCATAATTGACCCCATTCATCTTTCTCATTCCATTATACCATACGGCATAGGAGCAGAATTAGGCCAATGGCACATCAAGTCTGCTCTGTCATTCAATCATAGTTGATCCTGCTTTTCCCCTCCTCAGCCCCACTCCCCAGCCTTCTCCCCATAGCCTTTGATGCTGTATCCAATCAAGAACCTATCAAGCTCTGCTTTAAATACCCCCAACAACCTGGCCTCCACAGCTGCCTGTAGTAATAAGTTTCACAAATTCACCACCCTCTGTCTAAAGAAATTTCTCCACATCCATGTTTTAAATGGACGCCCCTCTATCCTGAGGCTGCCCCCTCTTGTTCTTGACTCCCCACCATAAGAAACAGATTTTTGGATTTTCTCCCCATTTAGAAAATAGTCTGCACATTTATTTCTACTACCAAAGTGCATGACTGTGCATTTTCCAACATTATATTTCATTTGCCACTCTCTTGCTCATTCTCCTAATCTGTCTAAGTCCTTCTGCAGCCTTCCTGTTTCCTCAAAACTACCTGCCCCTCCACCAATCTTCGTATCATCTGCAAACGGCCACAAATCCACCTATTCCATCATCTGAATCATTGATATACAGCATAAAAAGAAACAGTTCCAACACCGACCCCTGTGCAACACCACTCCACTAGTCACTGGCAGCCAACCAGACAAAGATCTTTTTATTCCCACTCACTACCTCTTACCAATCAGCCAATGCTCTAACCATGCCAGTAACTTCCCTATAATACCATGAGCTCTCAAATTGGTAAGATGCCTCATGTGTGGCACCTTATCAAAGGCCTTCTGAAAGTCCAAATATACAACATCCATTACATCCCCTTTATCCATCCTCCGTGTAATCTCCTCAAAGAATTCCAACAGATTTGTCAGGCAAGATTTTCCATTAAGGGAACAATGCTGACTTTGTCCTATCTTGTCCTGTGTCACCAAGAACTCCATTACCTCATCCTTAACAATTGACTCCAACATCTTCCCAACCACTGAGGTCAGGCTAACTGGTCTATAATTTCCTTTCTGCAATTTTCCAGTCCTCTGGCACCATGCCAGCCTAGTGATTTTAGAAAGATCATTGCTAATGCCTCTACAATCTCTGCCGCTACCTCTTTCAGAACACTAGGATGTAGTTTGGGTGACTTATGAACTCTAAGGTCTTTCAGCTTTTTGAGCACCTTCTCCCTTGTGATAGTAACTGCACTCACTTCTCTCCCCTCGCACCTTTCAACATCTGGCACACTGCTAGTGTCTTTAACTGAACACATGGTCATAAAACCAGGAAGAAGAGTCAACCCTTGAACTTGCTCAGTCATTAGCCATGGCAGATCTAATTGCAACATTGGCTCTGCATTCACATCAACCTATGGGAACCTCCCCCCCCCCCCTTTACTTATTATGGATCCACCTGACACAGCCCGCAAAGTATTTGAGGACTCAATCTCCACCTCCTTTTGAGAAAGGAAGTTACAGAGATCCCTGACCACCTGGGGAAACTGGTTTGCCACATCTCAGTTTCCAAGAACTTGTCTTTAAATGTGACCCCTCATTCCAATTTGTCAGAACAGCTTAAGATGTTACAGACATTACAATCAGATAACCTCTTACTCTTCTAAACTCCAACGGATACAAGCCTAATTTATCCAATATGCCCTCATCAGTCTCCCCATTCCAAGTATTAGACTAAATAAATAAAAACACTTCTAATGCATTTATAAAGTTCTTTAAATAATGTCTGTAGTTCTCCAATTGTGTTTTCAACAATGTACTACATCACTGAAGCATAACCTCCTACCGGGGTTTTACCTTGAAAGCTCAATTCCTCATGCACAACAGTACTGCAGTTGGGAAGGAGCCAGTAAATCATCATAAATCATTTCTTGCCATTGATGGTTTAATCTCTGAAGTTGCTATAAATTTGCAGTCTAGAAGGTCAGAGAGATAGGAAGACATTATCATACTGTCGGCTTTTACATTAATGTTTCTATAACCCCATAACCTCAGGTAAGTGGAAATGGTGTAGAGCAAGGGCAGAATCACATCCTATGACAGAGGAATTCCTCAGATGATTCAGCAGATCGATTCCTTTAATGACAGGTTCCTCATACAAGAAGAGTTGAAAGAGACTCAGACTGAAAGGTAGCCACATTGAGATTAGATGCAGTGATGTTTCTCCTGCCTGTGGTGTGTAGAGTCAAAATTCAAAGTAAATTTACTATCAAAGTACATCTAAGTCACCATATACAACCTTGAGAGTCATTTTCTTGTGGGCATACTCAATAAACCCATTATACAATAATAACCATCGTAGATTCAATGAAAAATCGCACCAATTTGGGCATTCAATCAGTATGCAAAAGACAACAAAGTGTGCAAATACAAAAAGATGAAATTATAATAATAAATATCAAGAACATGAGATGAAGAGTCCTTGAAAGAGAGTCCATAGGTTGTGGGAACAGTTCAGCGATGGGGCGAGTGAAGTTATCCCCTCTGGTTCAAAAGCCTGTTGGCTGAGGGGTAATAACTGTTCCTGAGCCTGACAGCATGAGTTCTGAGACTCCTGCACCTTCTTCCTGATCACAGCAGTGAGTAGAGACCATCACCTCGACGGCAGGAGCCCCTGACGATTAACGCAGCTGCTTTCCTGCAACAAGGCTTTGTGTAGATGTGCTCAGCAGTGGGGAGGACTTTGTGGAGGGCTTTACCCGTGATGGACTGGGCCATATTCACTACTTTGTGGAGGGCTTTACCCGTGATGGACTGGGCCATATTCACTACTTTGTGGAGGGCTTTACCCGTGATGGACTGGGCCATATTCACTACTTTGTGGAGGGCTTTACCCGTGATGGACTGGGCCATATTCACTACTTTGTGGAGGGCTTTACCCGTGATGGACTGGGCCATATTCACTACTTTGTGGAGGGCTTTACCCGTGATGGACTGGGCCATATTCACTACTTTGTGGAGGGCTTTACCCGTGATGGACTGGGCCATATTCACTACTTTGTGGAGGGCTTTACCCGTGATGGACTGGGCCATATTCGCTACTTTGTGGAGGGCTTTACCCGTGATGGACTGGACCATATTCGCTACTTTGTGGAGGGCTTTACCCGTGATGGACTGGGCCATATTCACTACTTTGTGGAGGGCTTTACCCGTGATGGACTGGACTATATTCGCTACTTTGTGGAGGGCTTTACCCGTGATGGACTGGGCCATATTCACTACTTTGTGGAGGGCTTTACCCGTGATGGACTGGGCCATATTCACTACTTTGTGGAGGGCTTTACCCGTGATGGACTGGACCATATTCGCTACTTTGTGGAGGGCTTTACCCGTGATGGACTGGGCCATATTCACTACTTTGTGGAGGGCTTTACCCGTGATGGACTGGGCCATATTCACTACTTTGTGAAGGGCTTTACCCGTGATGGACTGGGCCATATTCACTACTTTGTGGAGGGCTTTACCCGTGATGGACTGGGCCATATTCACTACTTTGTGGAGGGCTTTACCCATGATGGACTGGGCCATATTCACTACTTTTTGTCGTCTTTTCCATAAAAGGGCATTGGTGTTTCCATATCAGGCAGTGATACAGCCAGTCAATATACTGTCCAGCACACATATATAAAAGTTTGTCAAAATGTTAGATATCATGCTGAATCTTCGCAAACTCCTAAGGAAGTAGAGGCACTGCTGTGTTTTCTTTATCATTGCACTTGCGTGCAGGGCCCAGGCCAAGTCCTCCAAAATGATAATGCAGAGGAATTTAAATTTGCTGACCTCCTCAACCTCTGATCCTCTAATGAGGTCTGGCTCATGGACCTCTGGTTTCCTCCTCCTGAAGTCAATCATCTGCTCCTTGGTCTCGCTGACGTTGAGTGAGAGGTTGTTGCTGTGGCACCACTCAGCCAGATTTTCAATCTCCCATCAATTCATCACCACCTTTGATTTAGCCTACGACGATGTCATCAGCAAACTTGATTATGGCATTGAAGCTGTGCTCAGTCTCACAGTCATGAGTGTAAAGTGAGTGGAGCAGCAGCCCAAGCACACGACCTTGTGGCGTGTCTGTGCTGATAGAGATTGTGGAGGAGATGGTGTGGCTGGGGTCTGCAAGTGAGGAAATCAAGGATCCAATTGCACAAGGAGGTACTGAGGCCAAGCGTTAGCTCAGACTCAGTGGAGTCAAGGGCCTCTTTCCAGGCAGTATGATTCCAAGGTGCATCTTCGTAGGTTTTAAGATCTGGGCCTCATCCTCTGTATCCAATGAACAAGAAGATTGCAATCAGGGATGACCAAGGACTGGGAAGATGGCAGCAGGGAGTAGTGACTCTTTGCATGCAGCTCCAATGGGAATTTTCAAATATTCCTGTTTGGGACTAATGTAGTGAAATCTACGGTTACAGCCATGGTTACTTCAGTAAGCAATGTTGTTTTAAGATGTTTTTGAAAAATCTATCGATGCACAAAACTGGTAGAGTCCAGACTGCGGAGCACCCAGGAAGTGGGTGCAATTACCCTCTAAGAAAGTGCAGCAGGAGGGAAAACTGAAGCAAAGAACTTTGAAGCCCCCACTCCCTAACCCCCCTGGCTAATGTACAGTCTGGAAAATAAATCTAAAGACCGCAGAATAAGACACAGTACCAGAGGGACACCAGGGACTGCTGTATGCTTTGTATTAGATACATTGCTCACACCCAATGTATCAGCCCAAGGGTTTCACCTTCCACTGCATGCACTGGATAACGGCATCGGGTAAATACAGAGGCAGTGGCATTTGCTTCATGATTAACTCATGGTGCGGTACAACATGGTGATTCTGCCTCAGTCCTGCTCCCCCAAACTGGTACATCGAGCATTGTCAATTTTATGCTCTGCCATCATCCTGGTGTACATTCCACCTCAAGCCAATATCAGACAGGTATTGTAGTCATGAAACATCACCTCCTGATGCCTTCCCGATCGTTGTGGGGAGCTTTAACCAGGCCAGCTTGAAAAAATCTCTGAGCAATTACCACCAACACATCACCTGCAGAACCAGAGGAGCTAACACTTGACCACTGTTACAGCACCACCAAGAATGCTTACTACACCATCTGGCTGCACCCCTGCTCCCAGCACAGAGGCAGAGACTGAGGAACACAGCACCACTCGTGAGGGCTGTGAAGTCTGATCACAGGAGGTGGACGAGCCCCTACAAGACTGCTTTGAATTGGACCATATTCAGGGATTTATCTTTAGTTCTGAATGACCAACTTCGTCGAGACCCATGATGATGAGTGTGGGCTTTTGAAAACATACCAAACATACACAAACCAGAAACAGTGGATAAACTTTGAGATTTGCAACCTGCTAAGGGCTAGATCGAGAAAGCACCAATCATCTCTGAGAGGGAAGTCACGTGCTTCTTCAGAAGCTATCATGAAGGGGACCAGGATGGCAATGCTTGGTTGTTGGTAGGTAGGGTTAATACCTGACTTTCAGGAGCACTTGTGAGTTATGTTCCGGCTGGACTTAGTCCTTAAACTGCTGGAGAACAGTGTGGAAAGATCAGGTGCTGTTTTCCCCCGGTAGGGATTGGTTTTTAGTTCCAAGTGCTCCTGCCTCGTTTTGTCACCCTGTAACCTTATCCTTCAATCTCTTTGAATTTTGGAGGACAGCATGTGTATAAATGTCTCTCTCCAGCAGACTTCATCATGATCATCATGACTCCAGTATTTCTACTATTTTTTTAAATGTTTCTTAATTGTACATATGATTTTTTTGTGTTCTATCACTGAGCAGCAATGAACCATCTGAATGGCCTGTCAGAGTTCTCTTTGAGAACTACCGTAGATGTCAGATTATAAGCCGCTACTTTTTTCCCACATTTTGAACAGCTTTGAACTCTGCGGCCTTTACTACGGTGCGGCTAATACATGGTTTTTTTTCATGCCGCCAAAAACATTTTGCCTCGTAACAGTAGACCAATAAAATTGATGAGTAGTTCACAGAGGTCCAATGAAATTGTACGATAAATCAAGCGCACTTTCACAATTAAATTATTGTAAATCAGTCATTTGTACTCACCCTCATCAACATGGAAAACACTCGAAGAAAAGCATTGTGCTGCCTTTATGGCAGTTATTTAGTTTATAATATTTTCGCTTAGTAATTCATTTGTTAGTATTTTCTAGTTAAATTTAGAAGTACTACATCCCGGGATACTATAACGTTACATCCGGTTTCGCCGCGTCTTGTGGGAAATACCGGTTTGCGATAAACGGGAAGGTGGGGGCATTAGACCCGAGCGAGAATGCTGCTTTTAAGTTAAAGGCGATCAATAACTTTTCCTGGTAGGCTGCAGTATATATTTTTTTACCAGTCGTTAGGAGATATTGGAATGTATACGCAACGTAATTTGTGTGTTACCGATACGTATGTATATTTAAAAGTAGCCGTGTTACAGGCACGGTTCGAAAAAAAGCATTTGCAATATGTATTTGTTTATGTTACCATATGGATTTAATTAAAAGTTAAAAAATCCTCACGTGTAATATCTTTCTGTGTAAATATCTCATATTACAACGTGGGACACCTGCGGCCTAAAATCCGGTGCGGCCTAAAATCCGGTGCGGCTTGTACAAGTACAAAATTGATTTTCTTTCTAAAATTAGAGCCAGCGGCTTTTAATCAGGTGCGCTCTGTAGTGCGAAATCTACGGTAGTTGACTTGATCAGCATTCTGATCTGGCTATTGTTCACGTTTGCACTTAATAAAAAGAGGCCCAAGTGGGGAGGGAGGGAGGAAGAGGGGGTGGGGCGGGGGGGGGAGAGAGAGAGATAGAGAGAGAGAGAGACTGACCCAGGTCAACAGTTCACTGACTTCAATAAGAACTGTTGCAGAATTTAAAGAAATAGAAAAACAATAAATACTAGGTCAACAGAGCCGATAACTAAAACTCTCAGACTGAAAGTTAACCCAACAAGTGGCTGTGTGGTGAACTACATATACCTGTCTGGACTGCTCCTGTGGCTCCTCCCACAGACCCCTGTATAAAGGCGATTGAGGCCTGAGCCCGGCCTCATTCTCCAGGATGTAGTGTTGTTCATTCTACCAGTCAATAAAAGCCGATATCTCGCTTCTTACGTCTCAGAGTGAGTTATTGATGGTGCATCAATTTTATTGACTGGAAGTTAAAACATGGAAACCGTTTTACGTCCGGAAAGATTGGATTTGGACCCCCAAGACCCTGAAGCAGCTCTTGCCTTTGAACTCTGGCTTGCATGCTTCCAATTATACTTGGAGGAGGTTCGTGCAACTGACCCCACTGTTAGGCACAGAATTCTCCTCTCGAGAGTCGCCCCAAAAGTTTATTCATTCATCAGGGACATCTCGACCTATGAAGGGGCGCTTGATGCCCTCAAAAGACAGTACCTGCGGCCGGTGAACACCGTCTACGCCAGATATCCCTTGGCCACGCGCAGACAGCGCCCTGCGGAGTCATCCGCTGAATTTCTCCGAGCTCTACAGGCACTCGTGCGGACTTGTGACTGCAAAATGCTCACGGCGGAACAGCATGCGGAACTCTTGGTACGAGACGCCTTTGTGACCGGAATTAGGTCAGTGTATGTGCGCCAGCGGCTGCTGGAAAATGCCGATCTTACCTTACGCTCGGCGATCGAGACGGCCGACACGCTGGAGGCTGCTCTGCACAACGCTGATGCTGTCCAGCTGCGCGATTCCCCGCCGGTTCCGTGGACACCTCCGACCCCGCCGCCACCGGTTCCCGCGAACGAATTCGCCAACGCCGCTGCCAGTCGCAGTTCCAAGCACTCCCCAAACCCAACCAAGCGAAAGCTGTGTTATTTCTGTGGGCTTGAGAAACATCCTCAAAACCATTGCCCAGCTCGAGAAGCGACCTGCTCCAGCTGCGGAAAACTGGGCCATTTCGCCAGAGCCTGTAAGTCTAAACCGCGCGCGGAGTCGAACAGCGCTGCGTTTGAGACGTGGGGGCCGCCATCTTCCATGCCCGGATGTGGGCGGCCATCTTTGCCGGCGTCACCATGCCCCACCCCCGACTCGCCGGTGTTTACCGGGCACCAAGACGGCATTTCAACTCTGGCCACTGTAACCCTCGATCAAAGCGCTCCGCACCAGCTCGCAAGGTTGATGATGGACATCCTGGTGGAGGGACACAGGACTAGCTGCCTGTTTGACACAGGCAGCACTGAGAGATTTATTGACCCGGACACAGTGCAACGCTGTGGACTCGTGACACGGCCGGTAAGTCACAGGATCACCTTGGCTTCTGGGTCGCATTCCACAGACATCCGGGTGGGTTGTGTAGCGACATTGGTGGTGCAGGGCACAGAATATTGGGACTTTGCGTTCCTGGTCATGCCTCGACTGTGCGCACCTGTGCTATTGAGGCTGGACTTCCAGAGCCATCTCGAAAGTGTGACTATGGCATATGATGGGCCCCTCCCACCGCTCACTGTCAGGAATCCTCAGTTTGGTGGGACTTCGCCATATACCCTGTTACCGCACACACATACACACCGAACCACACGTCCCGCCCAGCACCATGCCGATAGCTGTGCTACTGACACTACTTGCAGCCTCTCCACCCTCAAGATCCCTCCCCCATCGCTGTTCGCCAACCTGACCCCCGACTGTAAACCGGTGGCAACTAAAAGCAGGAGGTACAGCACGGGGGACAGGGCCTTCATTCAGTCAGAGGTGCAGCGGCTGCTCGGGGAGGGGCTCATTGAGCCAAGCACAAGCCCTTGGCGGTCCCAGGTGGTTGTTGTTCGGACTGGGCAGAAAAATAGGATGGTTGTGGACTATAGTCAGACCATCAATAGGTTCACGCAGCTTGACGCGTACCCCCTACCCCGCATCGCGGATATGGTCAGCCAGATAGCTCAGTACAAGGTGTACTCGACAATAGATCTGAAATCCGCTTACCATCAGCTCCCCATCCGCCCAGAGGACCGCCCCTACACCGCCTTTGAGGCGGGTGGCAGGCTCTATCACTTCCTGCGCATCCCATTTGGTGTCACCAATGGTGTCTCAGTCTTCCAGAGGGAAATGGACCGGATGGTGGACCAGTACAACCTGAAGTCCACATTTCCCCATCTAGATAACATCACCATCTGTGGTCGCGACTGGTCAGATCACGACGCCAACCTCCAACGATTTTTCCAAGTGGCCGAAGCTTTGAACCTTACTTATAACAGGGACAAGTGTGTGTTCAGAACCACCCGACTCGCTATCCTTGGGTATCTCGTGGAAAACGGGGTCATTGGCCCTGACCCCGACTGTATGCGCCCCCTGTTAGAACTCCCTCTTCCCACCACTCTCAAAGCCCTCAGACGGTGCCTGGGTTTTTTTCCCTATTACGCCCAATGGGTCCCCCATTATGCAGACAAGGCCCGCCCCCTGGTCAAGTCTACCATTTTTCCCCTCTCTGCTGAGGTCTGCGCGGCCTTCAGCTGCATTAAAGGGGACATTATCAAAGCAACGATGCATGCGGTGGACGAGACCATTCCCTTCCAAGTAGAGAGTGACGCCTCTGATTTCATGCTTGCCGCTACCCTCAATCAGGAAGGCAGGCCAGTAGCATTCTTTTCTCGTACCCTTCAAGGCTCTGAACTTTGGCACTCCGCGGTGGAGAAAGAAGCCCAGGCCATAGTGGAAGCTATTAGGCACTGGAGGCACTATCTCGCCGGCAAAAGGTTCACCTTGCTGACCGACCAGCGCTCGGTTGTGTTCATGTTCAGCAACCAACAGCGGGGCAAAATCAAAAATGATAAAATTTTGCAGTGGAGAATAGAACTCTCCACCTACAATTATGATATCCTGTACCGGCCTGGCAGACTCAATGAGCCCCCTGATGCCCTATCCCGGGGAATGTGTGCTAGCGCACAGCTCGACCAGCTATACGCCCTTCATGCACATCTTTGCCATCCGGGGGTCACCCAATTTTACCATTTCGTGGAAGCCCGGAACCTGCCGTACTCCCTGGAGGACATCAGGACGATGACCAGGGACTGCCAAATCTGCGCTGAGTGCAAACCGCACTTCTACCGTCCTGACATGGCGCAACTTGTCAAGGCCACCCGCCCTTTTGAGAGACTGAGTGTTGACTTTAAGGGCCCCCTTCCCTCCACCAATCGCAATGTCTATTTTCTCAATATTATTGACGAGTACTCGCTACTCCCCTTTGCCATTCCCTGCCCCGACACCACTACCACGTCCGTCATAAAAGCCCTGCGCCAGCTCTTCACTCTGTTCGAATATCCCTGCTATATCCACAGTGATAGAGGGTCCTCCTTTATGAGTGACGAGTTGCGCCGGTACCTGCTAGCTAGGGGTATTGCTACTAGTCGAACCACGAGTTACAATCCCCGGGAGAATGGACAGGTGGAGAGGGAGAATGCCACAGTGTGGAAGGCCACACTTTTAGCCCTTAAGTCAAAAGGGTTGCTGGTCTCTCGATGGCAGGGGATCCTCCCTGAGGCACTCCACTCTATCCGCTCCCTGTTATGTACGTCCACCAATGCCACCCCTCACGAGTGCCTATTCTCTTTTCCCAGGAAGTCTGCCACTGGGACCACCCTACCAGTTTGGCTGATGTCCCCGGGGCCAGTGCTGCTCCGGAAACATGTGAGGAGTAAAAATACTCCTCGCTGGTAGAGAAGGTTCACCTTTTGCATGCTAGCCCCCAGTATGCCTACGTGGTCTTGCCTGATGGGCGGGAGGACACGGTCTCTGTCCGCGACCTGGCGCCCGCAGGAGTAGCAGACCACTACCCCGTACACTCCACGGTAACTATGAACCCTGTACCCGAGGTACTACCGAGCATCCTCACGACGCTCATGTACCAGGCATCTCGTACGCGTATATTCCGGGCGCCTCGCACACACGTTAGGGATCCCTGACACCTCCAGTTAGGCCAGAACCAGCACAACCTCCGTCTCCTGTGCAATCACAGCCGGAGCTACGTAGATCGCAGCGACAGATTCGACCGCCTGATAGACTTAACCTGTAAATATACTTGTAAGAAACTTCGCCACCTGGGGTCTCTTTTTAAAACAAAGGGGGGGGGGGTGAATGTGGTGAACTACATATACCTGTCTGGACTGCTCCTGTGGCTCCTCCCACAGACCCCTGTATAAAGGCGATTGAGGCCTGAGCCCAGCCTCATTCTCCAGGATGTAGTATTGTTCATTCTTCCAGTCAATAAAAGCCGATATCTCGCTTCTTACATCTCAGAGTGAGTTATTGATGGTGCATCAGGCTGGAAACAATAACTAATACTAAATGAAAAACACGGCTTGACAGTGTCAGTTGAAATGGTAGTCTTCTTTCTTGGACAAAGATGAGGGAAAGCAGGGAGCGTAAACGTTGCTGGAACGTGCATGCTCACGAGTGCAATTACTGAACCTGCTGCACAGCCTGTGGGGGCACGTAGGCTCCACAGTAGAGTCCATGGTTCTGACACAAACAAGACCAGTGATCCAGAATTCTACAAAAAGTCCAACTACGGTATATAGAAGGATGAGAAAGATTAAGAATGAAAATGTAATTCCAATTGAAGTTCAAGATGTAATCTAATGCATGTCAGCTCTTGCAGTGATTGCATTACTCGCTACAAAATAAAGCCTAACATCATACAGCAAATGGCTGCAATGTTTCACCCCTAGATGTCTACTCTCATGACTGTGTGGCTAGGCACTGTGCAAAATCCACCTATAAATTCACCAATGACACAACTGTTTTTGGCTGAAACTAAGATGGCGACGAGGAAATGTATAAGAGTGAGATTGATCAGTTGGTTGATAGGTGTCTGCACTCAACATCAGCAAGACCAAGGAATTGATTGTGGACTTCAGGAAGGGGAAGTCAAGGGAACACAGATCCATCCTCATCAAGGGATCAGCAGTGGAAAGGGTGAGCAGTTTCAAGTTCCTTGGTGTCCACATCTCCGAAGATCTATCCTGAGCCTAACATACTGTATTGATGCAATTATGAAGGCCACAAGAGGCGATACTTCATTTGGAGTTTGAGGGAGTTTTGTATGTCACCAAAGACATTTGCTACAGGTATACTTCAGAGAGAATTCCAACTGGTTGCGTCACAGCCTGGTATAGAGGGGCCACTGCACAGGATTGGAAAAAGCTGCAGAGTTATAAACTTCATCATCGGCATTAGCCTACATGCTATCCAGGGCATCTTCAAGCGGCAATGCCCAAACAATGGCATCTATCTCCAAGGACCCCCACCTCCCAGGGCATACCCTCTTCTCATTGCTGCCATCTGGGAGGAGGTACAGGAGCCAGAAGACACACACTCAACATTTTAGGAACAGCTTTTTCTCCTCTGCTAGTAGATTTCTGAACAGTCTATGAACCAAAATGCACTATCTCAATATTTTTGCTCTCTTATTTATTTTACATAAAGTATACATAATACATAATACGTATTCGGTATTTACACTCAATGGCCATTTAATTAGGTACAGGAGGTATATACACTGAGTGAATATTCATATAATTCTGCTTCTGTAGCCCGTCCACTCCAAGGTTCAACATATTGTGCATTCAGTGATGCTCTTCTGCACACCACTGTTGTAATGTGTGGATATTTGAGTTACTGTCGCCTTCCTGTCAGCTCGAACCAGTCTGGCCATTCTCCTCTAACCTCTCTCATTAATGAGGCATTTTCACCACAGAACTGCCACTCACTGGAAGCTTTTCTTTTGTTTCTCACACCATTCTCTGTAAACTCAAGAAACTGTCAGGTGAAAATCCCAGGATATCAGCAGTTTCTGAGATTCTCAAACCATCTCATCCGGTACCAACAATCATTCTATGGTCAAAGTCACTTGGTCTTCTTCCCCCTTCTGATGTTTGGTCTGAACAACAACTGAAACTCTTGACTATGTCTGCATGTTCTCATGCATTGAGTTGCTCCACATGATAGGCTGATTAGATACAGTACAAACAAGAGAAAATCTACAGGTGCTTGAAATCCAAACAACACACACAAAATGCTGGAGATAAGTACAGCTGATGTTTCAGGCCGAAATCCTTCTTCAGGTCCTGCTGAAGGGTTTCGGCCCGAAATGTCGACTGTACTTTTGTCCGTGGATGTTCCTCCAGCATTTTGTGTGTGTTGGTTAGATACAGTATTGGCTTTAATGAGCAACTGTAAGGTGCACCTACTAAAGTGGCCACAGTCTATATACAATATGCAGTATATTTTTATTGCAATTTGTAGTACATTTTTTTGTATTGCACCTGTACTGCTACTGGAAGTCAACTAATTTCACAACATATGTCAGAATCAGGGTAATAAAGCTGATTCTGGTGTTGATACTTTATCAATATCTTAATGTGGTCCTGTTGTAGAATCCCCAGCATTCATTACCAGCTCTTTTCACAGAACAAGGCTCAATACCATGGCATCTGAGCTACTTCCACTGAAACTAAGCTCTCCGAATCAATGATCCTTGAGTCACAACATTGGATTCCCTCCCAGAGCTGTAAGATCCTTACAGACTTAGGAAACAGCATGGCAGTCAGATCTCTACATCTCTACACGAGTAGGTCATTAATAGCTAATAGCTAACTGTTACGAACCCCGTAACTGGGTCACTTACCAGCAAAGAGAGAGAGGTCCGCTGAAGTCTGATGGTACTATTTTTAAACGTTTTTATTTATAAAGGGGCACAAAAGTAAGGTTAATACAAACATTCAGATAATATACGTCGTCAATACTCAATCTAAAGCGCGGGTATAGTAATAATCAACATTAAGAAGTAGCTCTATCGTTTGTCTAGGGGTAAAACTATTGTCCGATGGAAATATCAAAGTCTCTGAAGTTCATGCAGGCTTTTAGCCTTTCGGGGACCGCTGGGGTCTCACGTGTTGGAGAGAGAAAATAAACTTGCCAGCCTTTTGGACTCAACTCGTTGAATCGGGAACGTGGGTTCCCCGTTGTCAGTTTGAAGTCCTTTTCGGTGTTATCAGCCACTCGTTCCCCAGGCTAGGGGAACCAAATCACACGTGGCTCCCGAACAGCTTCCCGTCATCACAGGAGCGATGAGCGATGGTCTCCTTCTGGTGCGTCGCTGGGGTACTGCCTCCTGCAGTCCCCTTTTTATTGTGACTGGCAGATTTGTAGATGTCAATCAAGGTAGGGTGTTACAATCCCCACCCCACATTGCCCGAGGGTGTCCATGTCCCTGATAGCTGGCACGTAGTATTGAGTCGCAATTCACACAGGTGCCTCTAAGAACAATGGTCAAATCCGTTGCATTGTCTCTCATTTCCTGGGTCCAAGACCCGAATTAATAGCGATCTTGCAACTCTCCGGAAGGAGGGGGCTGGTCCCGCACCCTTCGGCCCCTCAGAGCTGTGGTACATTCATAACATAACACTGTCCTCTTGGTCACAAGGTAACGTTTTCACACCCCTGTTGATTTCTGTCAATACCTCCATCTGAATAACAGGCAAATAGAGGATCACCATCCTTTACTAGTCTTGTCTTTGCCTTTGGGCATTGATGGTAAGGACGTACTTATTGACAGTATCAGCATTAGTGTCTTAAGCTCAGTCACTGAGTAGCATAGCAGGGAAACGTGTCCGATGCCAGCCATGTGCCCACCAAGTTAGTCCCATCACACCTTCTAGGCCCCTCCTATCTATCTACTTTTCCCCACATTTCCATTAGAAGCTGCACTTCAGGTCCTTTCTAAATCATTCACCTCTCACCTTAAAGCTATGTCCTCTAGTTTATAGTTTTCTTTCCCTGGAAATAAGATTGCGCACATTCACCCCAACTACGCTCCTCGTGATTTTGTACAGCTCTAGAAGGTCACCCTCAATCTCTCAGCCTCCTAGAGTCCGAAGCTGCCCAGCCTCACCCTATAACTCAGGCCCCATAGTTGTGTTGGCATCCTCACCTCTGCACTTTTTCTAGTTTAATGTTTATTCTATTATGAGGCAAGGCCTGATTAATGGCTTCACTGACAATATTTCACATCATATTAACTGCAGCCATATTGTTGAAATGATTCCTGGCCACACATCTACTGAGCTAGTTGATCCAAGCTTCAATAGCCATGAGGGGCTGGTTGAAATATGAAAGAATGCCTAATGGAAGGAGCTGATTGCTGACTGAGGACGTCATTTCAAACTCAGGATTGGTCCCAGAGGGGACATGACGTAAAGCTAACCTGTGTCAACAAGCCACAACACATGGCCCCATGGAATGGACTTCAGCAGTCTGGATAGTCCATGTTGCTCTGCCATCTTTTGTAATCCAATCACCATCCATTGAAAACACTAGATATGCTCTTCCAACCTTCAATCCTAAGCAACTCCTTTGGAACTGAGTCAGTCGTACCTTTATTCTTAAGTAAAGTCAATATTAAAATCAACTAATTCACACTGAACTCCCCTGACAGTAAGGAAATGGCTCTCTCCTAGAGTATGGTGGGATTTAATACATTAACTTCTGATCCCTGCCCTGCGGGAAAGAGATATGACGGAAAATGAAAATTATGTTCCAGTTAATGCTGGAGCTATTTCAATAATACATTTTGATTCTAATTTAGAAGAGAGAGGTTTGGGATGGAAGGTGATGTGCAGCTGATTAGAAACAGTCTCTCCAGCTGCCAACTGCCAAGTTCTCCAAATTGTTAAAGAAAGATTTCATCTTGTTTTGTCAAATTCCTTGGTTCTCCCAGTGAAGCAAACTAATCTCTACATATGCCAAAGGTGAATTTATTTCTTTATTATTCCAAGTGAATCTGATCATAATTGTTGCCCTGTGTGTTGACGTGAAATTAAATAAAATGACATTGAGCCTGTTCAGATCTGCAGCAAAGCAGAATTCAAGAAAAGCTTGTAATCAGCCAGAATTGATCATGCATAGATCTTGATAATAGACTCCACATCTTTACTATGTTGTTCTTTCCTTGCTCCCTGTGCCCCCTTGGTTCTGTTTCTGCAGTTTCTGGAGTTAGCAGAGCATCGGTTCCTCAACCCCTCCCGAGCCCAATGGAACCCAATTGCATGTCAGGTTCATCTCTGGCAATAAAAAGACATCCCATTATCCCATTTCCGTGCATACCCATGCCCGTGTCAGGAGGATCTCCCCCCACCCCCACCACATGTGAGCACCAAATCAGCATCTCCTACCTTCGTGGTCATTGCCGGAGTGACCACAGGGACATCCACAAGCACACAGATTCACTTCGAGCCAGTCATAGTCCAGCCTTGACAGGTACACCCATACCCCAGCATCATTTTCCCATCAGATCAAAGCAAGTAATTAGGATAACTCGGGTCGTGACAGATGGCTTGCCCTGTATTCTGTCTGATCTCCAAAAAACTGTAAGCACCAGAAAATAGGAGCAGGAGTAGGCCACTCGGCCCCTCAAGCCTGACCCACAATTCAATATGATCATGGCTGAGCTCATCTCTTCAGAGACAGTTCACCATCACCCTCAGTTCCCTGATAATTCAAAAATGTATCTATTGTGTTATGAACCCCGTAACTGGGTCACTTACCAGCAAAGATAGAGAGGTCCGTTGAAGTCTGATGGTACTATTTTTAAACGTTTTTATTTATAAAGGGGCACAAAAGTAAAGTTAATACAAACATTCAGATAATATACGTCGTCAATACTCAATCTAAAGCACAAGTATAGTAATAATCATCAATAAGAAGTAGCTCTATCGTTTTGTCTAGGGGTAAAAATATTGTCCGATGGAAATATAAAAGTCTTTCGAGTTCATGCAGGCTTTTAGCTATTTGGGGACCGCTGGGTTTCACTTGTTGGAGAGAGAGAGAGAGATTTTGGTGAGAAAAGAAACTTGCCAGTCTTTTGGACGCAAACCGTTGAATCGGGAACGTGGGTTCCCCGTTGTCAGTTAGAAGTCCTTTTCGGTGTTATCAGCCACCCGTTCCCCAGGCAAGGGAAACAAGCCACACGTGGCTTCCGAATAGCTTCCCGTTATCACGGGAGCGATGAGCGATGGTGTCTCCTTCTGGTGCGTCGCTAGGGGACTGCCTCCTGCAGCCCCTCTTTTATCTTGACTTGCAGAGTTGTAGCTGTCAATCAGGGTGGGGTGATACAATCCCCACCCCACATTGCCCGAGGGTGTACACGTAGCCCTGATAGCTGGCACGTAGCATAGGGTCGCAATCCACAAAGGTGTCTCCAAGAAACAATGATCAAATCCGTTGTGTTGTCTTTCTGAGGATTCTCTCTCATTTGCTGGGTCCAAGACCCGAATTAATAGCGATCTTGCGATTCTCAGGAAGGAGGGGGCTGGGATCATAACAATTGCCTCTTTACCTGCCTTCAGTGATCCAGCTACCAGGCTATAGAAATCCCCACATTCATCACCCTCTGAAAAAAAAATTCCCACACACATCCATTTTAAATTACTTCTCCTTATATTGTAACCATGTCCCTTGTTTGGGTGAAAACATCTACCTTTTGGGTTCTCCTCAAGATATTATATGTGAAACCCTGCTGGTTTCCTTGGCTGGTAAGTCTAGGGAAGACACAGATCTGAGAGATTGAGACAGCCCTCCCACCCCAAACACCGGTTTGTGTGGTTGCTGAGCAATTTGCAACCCTGTGCCAAGAAACAACAGACAGCGCAATGTGTACGATTAAAGGAATTGCATTTATGGATCTTAACTAAAGGGTTAGTAAAGATAGAAAAACACGGAAAGGGCCCATTATAATTAAACAGTCAAATATGCACCAGTTGGAGCTCAATTCACCGATCCTCTGTCGATCTCGCCGCCTGGCTCCATCGAATCACCATCTCCCCATCGGGTCGAATCCTGCGACCTCTTTTCTCCAGCATCTTCTCTCTTCCTCTCCTGCCGAACAAAGGACCCAGCTCACACTCCACATCTCTAACCAGAACCCAAACACTGCTTCTACAGAACGACCATTATGTTACCAGTGAAACCTTCACCAGGGCGTTACAGATGTTTCGAAAGATCACCCTGCTTTGTTTTCAGCTACAAAGAGTTTTCAGTCGGAGGTTCCCATCTGCTTCAAACGGGCGGCAAGTGCTCAGGAAAAACAGAATGACATCACCCACTGGCACTCCCATCTGTGAGGTAATGCTTTGAGGGCTTGGTCCTAGCTAGAATCAACTGCTTCCTAAGCAATGATCTGCCCCAATTGTAGAGCAATTCACCTCTTGCCACAGTAGGTCTACAGCTAATCCAATCTCACAGGCTCTCCACTTGGCCTTGGATCACCTGGACAATATAAATATCTATGTCAGGCTGCTGTGATCGTAATTACAGCTCCGCGTTCAACACAATCATACCTTCAGTTCTAATCAACAAGCTCCAAAACCTGGGCCTCTGTACCTCCCTCTGCAACTAGATCCTTGTCTTCGTCATTGGGAGAATACTGTCTTTGTGGATCGGAAATAACATCTCCCCTCACTAGTAATTAACACTGGTGCCACGGGGGTGTGTGCTTAGCCCACTCTTCCACACTCACAACTGTGTGTCTAGACCCAGTTCAATAGCAATATATAAATCTGCTGATGACACAGTGATTGTTGGCAGAATTTCAAATGGTGACAAGGAGGCGTATAGGAGCGAGACAGATTTTGAGTGATTTTGCAGCAACAACCTAGCACTCAACATCGGTAAGACCAAGGAATTGATTGAGAACTTCAGGAAGGGGAAGTTGAGGAAGCACACACCAGCCCTCATCAAGGGATCAGCAGTGGAAAGGGTGAGCAGCTTTCAAGTTCCTGGGTGTTACTATCTCTGAGGGTCTATCCTGGGTCCAATGCACTGATGCAATTACAATGAAGGCACAACCGAGGCTGTACTTCATCAAGAGTTGAGGAGTCTTGATATAACACCAGAGACTTTCCCAGATTTCTACAGATGTCCTTGGAGAGCATTCTAACTGGATGTATCACTGCCTGGTGTGGAAGGGCCAATGCACAGGATTGAAAAACAGCTGCAGAAAGTTTCAAATTCTACCAGCTCCATCATGGGCAACAGCCTCCACAGCACCCAGGGCACCTTCAAAAGACAATGCCTCAAAAGGGCAGCATTCATTGTTAAGAACCCCCATCACCCAGGTCATGCCCTCTTCTCATTGCTGCCATGTGGGAGGAGGACCAGGATCCTGAAAGTACACACTCAACGCCCTGGTTCACATCTTTACTGCTAGGCTGCAGGTATCTCACTTTAGTTGTTCTATAAGAGCTGTCTGTTCTGCTTTCAGCATGTTTGGTTCTGAGTTGAGACAAAATGCCTGCTGTTCAGCTTAGGAAATGTGGTGTCGGCCAATCAGGATGGTAGAATTGGGGGGGAGAGGACAGGAGGGGAGATGTCTGAGGATGCCGTCCCTGTTGCACAAGGTGCAGATGAATGGCTTCAAGGAGGAAGGAGCAATACTTCCGTGGGGGAGACCCGTCTGTTCCAGATGGATTTTGTGTGCTTTCACACAGACCGAGGGTCAGCGCGAGTGACAGACAAGTTCAAGGTGAGCTCCAACTTAAGTGCACATTTAACTGTTTAAGAGTTTTCTTTCTTTCATTTAGTAATCTTTTTGCTTAATTTAACAGTCTTAAGTATTTTTCTTTGTAATTATATGCAGGGGCAGTAAATCACACACAATTATTCACATAAACCGGGTTTTGATGGGCGCAACGTCCCAACCTCACAGAGCTGGCGGGACCAAAGTTGCACACACTCAAGATGAACAAAGCCGGAGAAAGGTGAGTTTCTCACCGTGGAATCCAGAGACACCCAGAGAAAAAGAGGGTTTCACTTAAGAACAGCTTCTTCCCCTTTGCCATCAGATTTCTGAATGGA
Source organism: Hemitrygon akajei (assembly GCF_048418815.1). Taxonomy (NCBI): domain Eukaryota; kingdom Metazoa; phylum Chordata; class Chondrichthyes; order Myliobatiformes; family Dasyatidae; genus Hemitrygon; species Hemitrygon akajei. The sequence continues at coordinate 89,052,089 of NC_133128.1, forward strand.
CAATGAACCCATGTATGCTATCTGAATATTTTTTTGCTCTTTTTTGCACTACTTAATTTAATTTTTATAATTATATTACTTATTGTAATTTATAGTTCTAATTGTTATGTATTGCAATGTACTGCTACCATATTACAACACATTTCATGAGATATGGAATGATATTAAACCTGATTCTAATTCTGAATCTGCAACCCAATGACATGATAAAATGAAATGTCTTAATTTTAAAAAATTCCAAAGTGTTAATAGATTCTATGTTTCACAGACAGACAGCGATCCAAATAACTGACATAAAAGCAGACATACATCAGCGAAACTTTCACGATAATGGAATATATGAGGTTACTGAACACATCAGGCACACCTGATTCAGACACTGAATCAACATTAATAGTCAATGACACTTTACTTACCTGTATTTCTCGCTTGGCAGATGCTGCCTGTCCTGCTGAGAATCCTCCACTCTCTCTTGCTTTCATTTCAGGTTGCTAGCATCTGCAGATTTAAAATTTTTAAATCCGTCAATTGTCTGTAAGTGGTGTTAGGTCACTGCTTGTAAATGTTATCAGTCTTACATCCCTGCGCTATGTTAATTTTGATTGTTAATGGTTGAAGCACACACTATTGTTGACACACTCTGAGAAAGAATATTCCTTTTCAATAACATCGGAAATAGGAATAGGAGTAGGCCATTCAGCCTCTCAAACCTGATCATCCATCTCAATGCCACATTTCTGCCCTCTCCCAGTGTGTCTCAAATGATCTTGGTATCTAGAAATCGGCCTCCTTTTTAAATACATTGAGCAACTTGGCCTCTGCAATCTTCTGAAATCGAAAATTCACTGAAGTTCACTGGGCTCTAAGTGAAGAATTCCTCTTCATCTCAGTCCAAAATCTAAAGACATGAGGGCCACACAGCATGAAAGCTGTCCTTGCTGACAATGTACCTTCCTAAGCTGGTCCACTTTGCCTCTATTTGGCCTATGTCCATGTGAGAAGAACTGGCTGAATCATTCTGACGGATTGCAGTTCCCTCTGAGTGTGGAAATCACTGTTCCTCCTCCTGGGTGCTGGTCTTGGGTTCTCATGCACACACTGGAGATCGATAAGAAGCTAAATACCGTTTCCAAGACTCCATCTCCATCTTTTCCCATCCTTTCTCCTTTTCTTGTCTTCTCTTCCCCTCCAATGAGATTATACCAGGTGTTAATCCAGTCCTGATCCAACCCATCTTACATCTCTGCTCCATTACCACTTTACTGCCAAGTCCAAACTCAGTACTAATTATAAAAGATCTGCTTGTTGCTGGTGAACTTCATGGCTGCCTGTAAGAAGGCAAATCTCAAAGTTATATATAATTTATGCATACTTTAATAATAAATATACTTTGAACTTTGAATAAAGGACATCAAATCATAAGACTGATTTCTCCTGGCAACCGTAATGGGATTTGGAAACTTTCACCTTGTTTCTTAAGCATGCACCTTTAAGCAGATGAAGGTACATTGCCATCGCCAAAAGAAAGGGAGGAGGAGAGGACTACGAACCATACAGGAATAGCTGGGGAATGAAGCTTCCTCTACCCAGCATCTTGCTAGCAAATGTACAGTCACTGGAGAATAAGACTGTGGACTTAAGGGCAAGACTGCTGTATTGTAAGGAAATGAGGAATTGCTGTGTTCTGTGTTTCACAGAGACATGGCTCACTCTGGACACACTGGATACATTGATAAGACCCAAGGACATTTTGATACACCGGATGGACTGGTCTGCTGATTTGTAGAAGGCAAAAAGGTGGAAGTTCGTATTTCATGAAAAAAACTTTCAAGTGCTAGGACACAGCGATCTTGTCACACTCTTGTTCCCCCGACCTGGAACAACTGATAATTAAGTGCCGATCATTCCACTTACCAAGGGGTTTCTCCTCTGCATTCCTGACTGCAGTTTGCATTCTGCCAAAAGCAGATGTTTTGAGTGCAGTGATTAGCAAATAAGAAACAGCTTACCCCAACGCCTTTCAAATCATTGTCAAGGACATGAATCAGAGTTTTTTGAAAAAATCTCTATCCAATTATCATCAATATATCACCCGCAGCACCAGAGGTCCCAACACACTTGACCAACACTGTCCTACAATTAGAAATGTCTAACCATTCCATGCCTCAACTGCATTTTGGGAAATCTGATCACTTGACCGTCTTTCTTCCACCTGCACAGAGGCTGAGGCTAAAGAGCAAGGCTCCAGAGTTAAGGACAACAAAGAGGAGGTCATGGGAGACTGAGGAGCTTTGATAGAATTGCTTTGGGTGAATAGACTGGGCCATGCTCAAGGCCACATCAGAGGATCTAAACGATTGCAGCACAGTTGTCACAACATTATAAAAAGTCATAAACAGGTATGTCTCCACAAAATCATTCAGAGTCTTCCCAACTGAGAAGCCCTGGATGAACCATGAGATCTGCGACCTGCTGAGGCCCAGGTCAGTGGCATTCAGGTCTGGCAAACAAGGTAGATACAAGAAGCCCAGGAACAATCTCTGGAAAGCCGTCATACATGCAAAGTGTCAATTCCGAACCAAACTTGAATTACTGAAGGATGCTCAACAGCTGTGGAGGGACTTGAATGCTATCACTTCCTACAAAGTGAAAGCAAACGAAATCAGTGACAACAAGGCTTCACACCTGGGTGAGGTCAATAGCTCGAAACATGGAGGCACCTTCACGGACTCCCACAGCCCCTGATTAACTCTATGATTTCAGTCACTGAGGCCAACATGAGAGCATCCTTTAGGTGGGTGAACACATGAAAAGCATCAGGCCCAGACTAGGGAGCTGGCTGAGGACTAAAGATCTGTGCTGATCATCTGACTGGAGAGTTCACCAGTATCTTTATCCCCTCGCTGTGGTAGTCCGAGGAACCCAGGCTTCAGCTATGCCAGTGCCTAAGCAGAACATGGCAACTTGCCCTAATGACTGTCACCCAGTAGCACTTACATTCACTGCGATGAAGTACTTTGAGAGGCTGGTGATGAAACTTATCAACACCTGCCCGAAAAATGACTTGGATCTGCTCCAACCTGCCTACCGTCACAACAAATCCACAGCAGATGCCATTTTGTTGGCTGTTCACACAATCCTGGATCATCAGGACGCCAGTGACTCATATATCAGGATGTTCTTCAGCTTGGCATTCAATACTATCACCCCCTCAAAACCAGTCAATAAGCTTCACGTCCCAGGCTTCATTGCTTCTTTCTGCAACTGGGTTCTTGATTTCCTCACTTGCAGACTCCAGTCATTTCAAACTGTCAATGTTATCTCCCCCACAATTTCCTAACTACACAGGGGCACCAGAAGGCCATGTGCTTATACCCCTGTTCTACTTGCTTTATACTTATGACCATGAGGCTAAGCCCAGCTCCTACGATATATGTAAGTTTACCAATGACACCACTACCATTGGCCAAATCAAAGGTGGTGATGAATCAGCGTATAGGAGGGAGGTTCAAAATCTGGTTGAGTGGTGCCACAACAACCTCTCACACGATGTCAGCAAGACCAAGGAGATGACTACTGGCTTCAAGAGGAGGAAAGCAGAAGTCAATGAGCCAATTGTTATTCGAGGATTAGAGGTGGAAATGTTCCTGTTTCAAGTAACCCAACATGTCTCTCCCTCTCTCACCTTCCTCTCCAGCCTGTCTCTCCCATTCCCACCTTCCTCTCCAGCCTGTCTCTCCCATTCCCACCTTCCAACCCAGCGAGTCTCCACCATTCCAACCTTCCTCTCCAGTGAGTCTCCCCCATTCCCACCTTCCTCTCCAGTGAGTCTCCCCCATTCCCACCTTCCTCTCCAGCGAGTCTCTCCCGTTCCCACCTTCCTCCCCAGTGAGTCTCCCCCATTCCCACCTCCCTCTCCAGTGAGTCTCTCCCATTCCCACCTTCCTCTCCAGTGAGTCTCCCCCATTCCCACCTTCCTCTCCAGCGAGTCTCTCCCATTCCCACCTTCCTCTCCAGTGAGTCTCTCCCATTCCCACCTTCCTCTCCAGTGAGTCTCCCCCATTCCCACCTTCATCTCCAGTGAGTAACTCCCATTCCCACCTTCCTCTCCAGTGAGTCTCTCCCATTCCCACCTTCCTCTCGTGTCTCTCCCATTCCCACCTTCCTCTCCAGCGAGTCTCCCCCATTCCCACCTTCCTCCCTAGTGAGTCTCTCCCATTCCCACCTTCCTCCCTAGTGAGTCTCTCCCATTCCCACCTTCCACTCCAGTGAGTCTCTCCCATTCCCACCTTCCACCCTAGTGAGTCTCTCCCATTCCCACTATCCTCTCCAGTGAGTCTCCCCCATTCCTACCTTCCTCCCTAGTGAGTCTCTCCCATTCCCACCTTCCTCTCCAGTGAGCCTCCCCCATTCCCACCTTCCTCTCCAGTGAGTCTCTCCCATTCCCACATTCCTCCCTAGTGAGTCTCTCCCATTCCCACCTTCCTCTCCAGTGAGTCTCCCCCATTCCCACCTTCCTCTCCAGTGAGTCTCTCCCATTCCCACCTTCCTCTCGTGTCTCTCCCATTCCAACCTTCCTCTCCAGCGAGTCTCCCCCATTCCCACCTTACTCCCTAGTGAGTCTCTCCCATTCCCAGCTTCCTCCCTAGTGAGTCTCTCCCATTCCCACCTTCCTCTCCAGTGAGTCGCTCCCATTCCCACCTTCCTCTCCAGTGAGTCTCTCCCATTCCCACCTTCCTCTCCAGTGAGTCTCTCCCATTCCCACCTTCCTCTCCAGCGAGTCTCTCCCGTTCCCACCTTCCTCCCCAGTGAGTCTCCCCCATTCCCACCTCCCTCTCCAGTGAGTCTATCCCATTCCCACCTTCCTCTCCAGTGAGTCTCCCCCATTCCCACCTTCCTCTCCAGCGAGTCTCTCCCATTCCCACCTTCCTCTCCAGCGAGTCTCTCCCATTCCCACCTTCCTCTCCAGTGAGTCTCTCCCATTCCCACCTTCCTCTCCAGTGAGTCTCCCCCATTCCCACCTTCCTCTCCAGTGAGTCTCCCCCATTCCCCCCTTCCTCTCCAGTGAGTCTCTCCCATTCCCACCTTCCTCCCTAGAGAGTCTCTCCCATTCCCACCTTCCTCCCTAGTGAGTCTCTCCCATTCCCACCTTGCTCTCCAGTGAGTCTCCCCCATTCCCACCTTCCTCTCCAGTGAGTCTCTCCCATTCCCACCTTCCTCTTGAGTCTCTCCCATTCCCACCTTCCTCTCCAGCGAGTCTCCCCCATTCCCACCTTCCTCTCCAGCGAGTCTCCCCCATTCCCACCTTCCTCCCTAGTGAGTCTCTCCCATTCCCAGCTTCCTCCCTAGTGAGTCTCCCCCATTCCCACCTTCCTCTCCAGTGAGTCTCCCCCATTCCCACCTTCCTCTCCAGTGAGTCTCTCCCATTCCCACCTTCCTCCCTAGAAAGTCTCTCCCATTCCCTCTCCAGAGTCTCTCCCATTCCCACCTTCCTCCCTAGTGAGTCTCTCCCATTCCCACCTTCCTCTCCAGTGAGGCTCTCCCATTCCCACCTTCCTCTCCAGTGAGTCGCTCCCATTCCCACCTTCCTCTCCAGTGAGTCGCTCCCATTCCCACCTTCCTCTCCAGTGAGTCGCTCCCATTCCCACCTTCCTCTCCAGTGAGTCTCTCCCATTCCCACCTTACTCTCGTGTCTCTCCCATTCCCACCTTCCTCTCCAGTGAGCCTCTCCCATTCCCACCTTCCTCTCCAGTGAGTCTCCCCCATTCCCACCTTCCTCTCCAGTGAGTCGCTCCCATTCCCACCTTCCTCTCTAGTGAGTCTCTCCCATTTCCACCTTCCTCTCCAGCGATTCTCCCCCATTCCCACATATCTCCCTAGTGAGTCTCTCCCATTCACACCTTCCTCTCCAGTGAGTCTCTCCCATTCCCACCTTCCTCCCTAGTGAGTCTCTTCCATTCCCACCTTCCTCTCCAGTGAGTCTCACCCATTCCCACCTTCCTCTCCAGTGAGTCTCTCCCATTCCCACCTTCCTCCCCAGTGAGTCGCTCCCATTCCCACCTTCCTCTCCAGTGAGTCTCCCCCATTCCCACCTTCCTCCCTAGTGAGTCTCTCCCATTCCCACCTTCCTCTCCAGTGAGTCTCCCCCATTCCCAACTTCCTCTCCAGTGAGTCTCTCCCATTCCCACCTTCCTCCCTAGAGAGTCTCTCCCATTCCCTCTCCAGAGTCTCTCCCATTCCCACCTTCCTCTCCAGTGAGTCTCCCCCATTCCCACCTTCCTCTCCAGTGAGTCACTCCCATTCCTACCTTCCTCTCCAGTGAGTCTCCCCCATTCCCACCTTCCTCTCCAGTGTGTCGCTCCCATTCCCACCTTCCTCCCTAGTGAGTCTCTCCCATTTCCACCTTCCTCTCCAGCGAGTCTCCCCCATTCCCACCTTCCTCCCTAGTGAGTCTCTCCCATTCCCACCTTCCTCTCCAGTGAGTCGCTCCCATTCCCACCTTCCTCTCCAGTGAGTCACTCCCATTCCTACCTTCCTCTCCAGTGAGTCTCCCCCATTCCCACCTTCCTCTCCAGTGTGTCGCTCCCATTCCCACCTTCCTCCCTAGTGAGTCTCTCCCATTTCCACCTTCCTCTCCAGCGAGTCTCCCCCATTCCCACCTTCCTCCCTAGTGAGTCTCTCCCATTCCCACCTTCCTCTCCAGTGAGTCGCTCCCATTCCCACCTTCCTCTCCAGTGAGTCTCTCCTATTCCCACCATCCTCCCTAGTGAGTCTCTCCCATACCCACCTTCCTCTCCAGTGAGTCTCCCCCATTCACACCTTCCTCCCTAGTGTGTCTCTTCCATTCCCACCTTCCTCTCCAGTGAGTCTCACCCATTCCCACCTTCCTCTCCAGTGTCTCCCCCATTCCCACCTTCCTCTCCAGTGAGTCACTCCCATTCCCAACTTCCTCCCTAGTGAGTCTCTCCCATTCCAACCTTCCTCTACAGCGAGTCTCCCCCATTCCCACCTTCCTCTCCAGTGAGTCTCTCCCATTCCCACCTTCCTCTCCAGTGAGTCTCTCCCATTCCCACATTCCTCCCTAGAGAGTCTCTCCCATTCCCTCTCCAGAGTCTCTCCCATTCCCACCTTCCTCCCTAGTGAGTCTCTCCCATTCCCACCTTCCTCTCCAGTGAGTCTCTCCCATTCCCACCTTCCTCCCTAGTGAGTCTCTCCCATTCCCACCTTCCTCTCCAGTGAGTCTCCCCCATTCCAACCTTCCTCTCCAGTGAGTCTCTCCCATTCCCTCTCCAGAGTCTCTCCCATTCCCACCTTCCTCCCTAGTGAGTCTCTTCCATTCCCTCTCCAGTGAGTCTCTCCCATTCCCACCTTCCTCCCTAGTGAGTCTCTTCCATTCCCACCTTCCTCTCCAGTGAGTCTCTCCCATTCCCACCTTCCTCCCTAGTGAGTCTCTCCCATTCCCACCTTCCTCTCCAGTGAGTCTCTCCCATTCCCACCTTCCTCTCCAGTGAGTCTCCCCCATTCCCACCTTCCTCTCCAGTGAGTCTCTCCCATTCCCACCTTCCTCTCCAGTGAGTCTCCCCCATTCCCACCTTCCTCCCTAGTGAGTCTCTTCCATTCCCACCTTACTCTCCAGTGATTCTCATCCATTCCCACCTTCCTCCCCAGTGAGTCGCTCCCATTCCTACCTTCCTCTCCACTGAGTCTCTCCCATTCCCAACTTCCTCCCTAGTGAGCCTCTCCCATTCCCACCTTCGTCTCCAGTGAGTCTCTCCCATTCCCACCTTCCTCCCTAGTGAGTCTCATCCATTCCCACCTTCCTCTCCAGTGAGTCTCTCCCATTCCCACCTTCCTCCCTAGTGAGTCTCTCCCATTCCCACCTTCCTCTCCAGTGAGTCTCCCCCATTCCCACCTTCCTCTCCAGTGACTCTCTTCCATTCCCACCTTCCTCTCCAGTGAGTCTCACCCATTCCCACCTTCCTCTCCAGTGAGTCTCTCCCATTCCCACCTTCCTCTCCACTGAGTCTCCCCCATTCCCACCTTCCTCTCCAGTGAGTCTCTCCCATTCCCACCTTCCTCTCCAGTGAGTCTCCCCCATTCCCACCTTCCTCCCTAGTGAGTCTCTTCCATTCCCACCTTCCTCTCCAGTGAGTCTCATCCATTCCCACCTTCCTCTCCAGTGAGTCTCTCCCATTCCCACCTTCCTCCCCAGTGAGTCGCTCCCATTCCCACCTTCCTCTCCAGTGAGTCTCTCCCATTCCCAACTTCCTCCCTAGTGAGTCTCTCCCATTCCCACCTTCCTCTCCAGTGAGTCTCTCCCATTCCCACCTTCCTCCCTAGTGAGTCTCATCCATTCCCACCTTCCTCTCCAGTGAGTCTCTCCCATTCCCACCTTCCTCTCCACTGAGTCTCCCCCATTCCCACCTTCCTCTCCAGTGAGTCTCTCCCATTCCCACTTTCCTCTCCAGTGAGTCTCCCCCATTCCCACCTTCCTCCCTAGTGAGTCTCTTCCATTCCCACCTTCCTCTCCAGTGAGTCTCATCCATTCCCACCTTCCTCTCCAGTGAGTCTCTCCCATTCCCACCTTCCTCCCCAGTGAGTCGCTCCCATTCCCACCTTCCTCTCCAGTGAGTCTCTCCCATTCCCAACTTCCTCCCTAGTGAGTCTCTCCCATTCCCACCTTCCTCCCTAGTGAGTCTCTCCCATTCCCACCTTCCTCTCCAGTGAGTCTCCCCCATTCCCACCTTCCTCTCCAGTGACACTCTTCCATGCCCACCTTCCTCCCCAGTGAGTCGCTCCCATTCCCACCTTCCTCTCCAGTGTGTCTCTCCCATTCCCACCTTCCGCCCTAGTGAGTCTCTCCCATTCCCACCTTCCTCTCCAGTGAGTCTCCCCCATTCCCACCTTCCTGTCCAGTGAGTCTCTCCCATTCCCACCTTCCTCTCCAGTGAGTCTCTCCCATTCCCAACTTCCTCCCTAGTGAGTCTCTCCCATTCCCACCTTCCTCTCCAGTGAGTCTCTCCCATTCCCACCTTCCTCCCTAGTGAGTCTCATCCATTCCCACCTTCCTCTCCAGTGAGTCTCTCCCATTCCCACCTTCCTCTCCACTGAGTCTCCCTCATTCCCACCTTCCTCTCCAGTGAGTCTCTCCCATTCCCACCTTCCTCTCCAGTGAGTCTCCCCCATTACCACCTTCCTCCCTAGTGAGTCTCTTCCATTCCCACCTTCCTCTCCAGTGAGTCTCATCCATTCCCACCTTCCTCTCCAGTGAGTCTCTCCCATTCCCACCTTCCTCCCCAGTGAGTCGCTCCCATTCCCACCTTCCTCTCCAGTGAGTCTCTCCCATTCCCAACTTCCTCCCTAGTGAGTCTCTCCCATTCCCACCTTCCTCCCTAGTGAGTCTCTCCCATTCCCACCTTCCTCTCCAGTGAGTCTCCCCCATTCCCACCTTCCTCTCCAGTGACACTCTTCCATTCCCACCTTCCTCCCCAGTGAGTCGCTCCCATTCCCACCTTCCTCTCCAGTGTGTCTCTCCCATTCCCACCTTCCGCCCTAGTGAGTCTCTCCCATTCCCACCTTCCTCTCCAGTGAGTCTCCCCCATTCCCACCTTCCTGTCCAGTGAGTCTCTCCCATTCCCACCTTCCTCTCCAGTGAGTCTCTCCCATTCCCACCTTCCTCTCCAGTGAGTCTCCCCATTCCCACCTTCCTCCCTAGTGAGTCTCTTCCATTCCAACCTTCCTCTCCAGTGAGTCTCATCCATTCCCACCTTCCTCTCCAGTGAGTCTCTCCCATTCCCACATTCCTCCCCAGTGAGTCGCTCCCATTCCCACCTTCCTCTCCAGTGAGTCTCTCCCATTCCCAACTTCCTCCCTAGTGAGTCTCTCCCATTCCCACCTTCCTCTCCAGTGAGTCTCTCCCATTCCCACCTTCCTCCCTAGTGAGTCTCCCCCATTCCCACCTTCCTCTCCAGTGAGTCTCTCCCATTCCCACCTTCCTCTCCAGTGAGTCTCCCCATTCCCACCATCCTCCCTAGTGAGTCTCTTCCATTCCCACCTTCCTCTCCAGTGAGTCTCATCCATTCCCACCTTCCTCTCCAGTGAGTCTCTCCCATTCCCACCTTCCTCCCCAGTGAGTCGCTCCCATTCCCACCTTCCTCTCCAGTGAGTCTCTCCCATTCCCAACTTCCTCCCTAGTGAGTCTCTCCCATTCCCACCTTCCTCTCCAGTGAGTCTCTCCCATTCCCACCTTCCTCCCTAGTGAGTCTCATCCATTCCCACCTTCCTCTCCAGTGAGTCTCTCCCATTCCCACCTTCCTCCCTAGTGAGTCTCTCCCATTCCCACCGTCCTCTCCAGTGAGTCTCTCCCATTCCCACCTTCCTCTCCAGTGAGTCTCTCCCATTCCCACCTTCCTCCCTAGTGAGTCTCTCCCATTCCCACCTTCCTCTCCAGTGAGTCTCTCCCATTCCCACATTCCTCTCCAGTGAGTCTCATCCATTCCCACCTTCCTCTCCAGTGAGTCTCTCCCATTCCCACCTTCCTCTCCAGTGAGTCTCCCGCATTCCCACCTTCCTCTCCAGTGAGTCACTCCCATTCCCACCTTCCTCTCCAGTGAGTCTCTCCCATTCCCACCTTCCTCTCGTGTCTCTCCCATTCCCACCTTCCTCTCCAGCGAGTCTCCCCCATTCCCACCTTCCTCCCTAGTGAGTCTCTCCCATTCCCACCTTCCTCCCTAGTGAGTCTCTCCCATTCCCACCTTCCTCTCCAGTGAGTCTCTCCCATTCCCACCTTCCTCCCTAGTGAGTCTCTCCCATTCCCACTATCCTCTCCAGTGAGTCTCTCCCATTCCCACCTTCCTCCCTAGTGAGTCTCTCCCATACCCACCTTCCTCTCCAGTGAGTCTCCCCCATTCACACCTTCCTCCCTAGTGTGTCTCTTCCATTCCCACCTTCCTCTCCAGTGAGTCTCACCCATTCCCACCTTCCTCTCCAGTGTCTCCCCCATTCCCACCTTCCTCTCCAGTGAGTCACTCCCATTCCCAACTTCCTCCCTAGTGAGTCTCTCCCATTCCAACCTTCCTCTACAGCGAGTCTCCCCCATTCCCACCTTCCTCTCCAGTGAGTCTCTCCCATTCCCACCTTCCTCTCCAGTGAGTCTCCCCCATTCCCACCTTCCTCTCCGGTGAGTCTCTCCCATTCCCACCTTCCTCCCTAGTGAGTCTCTCCCATTCCCACCTTCCTCTCCAGTGAGACTCTCCCATTCCCACCTTCCTCCCTACTGAGTCTCTTCCATTCACACCTTCCTCTCCAGTGAGTCTCCCCCATTCCCACCTTCCTCTCCAGTGAGTCTCTCCCATTCCCACCTTCCTCCCTAGTGAGTCTCTCCCATTCCCACCTTCCTCTCCAGTGAGTCTCCCCCATTCCAACCTTCCTCTCCAGTGAGTCTCTCCCATTCCCTCTCCAGAGTCTCTCCCATTCCCACCTTCCTCCCTAGTGAGTCTCTTCCATTCCCTCTCCAGTGAGTCTCTCCCATTCCCACCTTCCTCCCTAGTGAGTCTCTTCCATTCCCACCTTCCTCTCCAGTGAGTCTCTCCCATTCCCACCTTCCTCCCTAGTGAGTCTCTCCCATACCCACCTTCCTCTCCAGTGAGTCTCCCCCATTCACACCTTCCTCCCTAGTGTGTCTCTTCCATTCCCACCTTCCTCTCCAGTGAGTCTCACCCATTCCCACCTTCCTCTCCAGTGTCTCCCCCATTCCCACCTTCCTCTCCAGTGAGTCACTCCCATTCCCAACTTCCTCCCTAGTGAGTCTCTCCCATTCCAACCTTCCTCTACAGCGAGTCTCCCCCATTCCCACCTTCCTCTCCAGTGAGTCTCTCCCATTCCCACCTTCCTCTCCAGTGAGTCTCCCCCATTCCCACCTTCCTCTCCGGTGAGTCTCTCCCATTCCCACCTTCCTCCCTAGTGAGTCTCTCCCATTCCCACCTTCCTCTCCAGTGAGACTCTCCCATTCCCACCTTCCTCCCTACTGAGTCTCTTCCATTCACACCTTCCTCTCCAGTGAGTCTCCCCCATTCCCACCTTCCTCTCCAGTGAGTCTCTCCCATTCCCACCTTCCTCCCTAGTGAGTCTCTCCCATTCCCACCTTCCTCTCCAGTGAGTCTCCCCCATTCCAACCTTCCTCTCCAGTGAGTCTCTCCCATTCCCTCTCCAGAGTCTCTCCCATTCCCACCTTCCTCCCTAGTGAGTCTCTTCCATTCCCTCTCCAGTGAGTCTCTCCCATTCCCACCTTCCTCCCTAGTGAGTCTCTTCCATTCCCACCTTCCTCTCCAGTGAGTCTCTCCCATTCCCACCTTCCTCCCTAGTGAGTCTCTCCCATTCCCACCTTCCTCTCCAGTGAGTCTCTCCCATTCCCACCTTCCTCTCCAGTGAGTCTCCCCCATTCCCACCTTCCTCTCCAGTGAGTCTCTCCCATTCCCACCTTCCTCTCCAGTGAGTCTCCCCCATTCCCACCTTCCTCCCTAGTGAGTCTCTTCCATTCCCACCTTACTCTCCAGTGATTCTCATCCATTCCCACCTTCCTCCCCAGTGAGTCGCTCCCATTCCTACCTTCCTCTCCACTGAGCCTCCCTCATTCCCACCTTCCTCTCCAGTGAGTCTCTCCCATTCCCACATTCCTCCCTAGAGAGTCTCTCCCATTCCCTCTCCAGAGTCTCTCCCATTCCCACCTTCCTCCCTAGTGAGTCTCTCCCATTCCCACCTTCCTCTCCAGTGAGTCTCTCCCATTCCCACCTTCCTCCCTAGTGAGTCTCTCCCATTCCCACCTTCCTCTCCAGTGAGTCTCCCCCATTCCAACCTTCCTCTCCAGAGTCTCTCCCATTCCCTCTCCAGAGTCTCTCCCATTCCCACCTTCCTCCCTAGTGAGTCTCTTCCATTCCCTCTCCAGTGAGTCTCTCCCATTCCCACCTTCCTCCCTAGTGAGTCTCTTCCATTCCCACCTTCCTCTCCAGTGAGTCTCTCCCATTCCCACCTTCCTCCCTAGTGAGTCTCTCCCATTCCCACCTTCCTCTCCAGTGAGTCTCTCCCATTCCCACCTTCCTCTCCAGTGAGTCTCCCCCATTCCCACCTTCCTCTCCAGTGAGTCTCTCCCATTCCCACCTTCCTCTCCAGTGAGTCTCCCCCATTCCCACCTTCCTCCCTAGTGAGTCTCTTCCATTCCCACCTTACTCTCCAGTGATTCTCATCCATTCCCACCTTCCTCCCCAGTGAGTCGCTCCCATTCCTACCTTCCTCTCCACTGAGTCTCTCCCATTCCCAACTTCCTCCCTAGTGAGCCTCTCCCATTCCCACCGTCGTCTCCAGTGAGTCTCTCCCATTCCCACCTTCCTCCCTAGTGAGTCTCATCCATTCCCACCTTCCTCTCCAGTGAGTCTCTCCCATTCCCACCTTCCTCCCTAGTGAGTCTCTCCCATTCCCACCTTCCTCTCCAGTGAGTCTCCCCCATTCCCACCTTCCTCTCCAGTGACTCTCTTCCATTCCCACCTTCCTCTCCAGTGAGTCTCACCCATTCCCACCTTCCTCTCCAGTGAGTCTCTCCCATTCCCACCTTCCTCTCCACTGAGTCTCCCCCATTCCCACCTTCCTCTCCAGTGAGTCTCTCCCATTCCCACCTTCCTCTCCAGTGAGTCTCCCCCATTCCCACCTTCCTCCCTAGTGAGTCTCTTCCATTCCCACCTTCCTCTCCAGTGAGTCTCATCCATTCCCACCTTCCTCTCCAGTGAGTCTCTCCCATTCCCACCTTCCTCCCCAGTGAGTCGCTCCCATTCCCACCTTCCTCTCCAGTGAGTCTCTCCCATTCCCAACTTCCTCCCTAGTGAGTCTCTCCCATTCCCACCTTCCTCTCCAGTGAGTCTCTCCCATTCCCAACTTCCTCCCTAGTGAGTCTCTCCCATTCCCACCTTCCTCCCTAGTGAGTCTCTCCCATTCCCACCTTCCTCTCCAGTGAGTCTCCCCCATTCCCACCTTCCTCTCCAGTGACACTCTTCCATTCCCACCTTCCTCCCCAGTGAGTCGCTCCCATTCCCACCTTCCTCTCCAGTGTGTCTCTCCCATTCCCACCTTCCGCCCTAGTGAGTCTCTCCCATTCCCACCTTCCTCTCCAGTGAGTCTCCCCCATTCCCACCTTCCTGTCCAGTGAGTCTCTCCCATTCCCACCTTCCTCCCTAGTGAGTCTCTCCCATTCCCACCTTCCTCTCCAGTGAGTCTCCCCCATTCCCACCTTCCTCTCCAGTGAGTCTCTCCCATTCCCACCTTCCTCTCCAGTGAGTCTCCCCATTCCCACCTTCCTCCCTAGTGAGTCTCTTCCATTCCCACCTTCCTCTCCAGTGAGTCTCATCCATTCCCACCTTCCTCTCCAGTGAGTCTCTCCCATTCCCACATTCCTCCCCAGTGAGTCGCTCCCATTCCCACCTTCCTCTCCAGTGAGTCTCTCCCATTCCCAACTTCCTCCCTAGTGAGTCTCTCCCATTCCCACCTTCCTCTCCAGTGAGTCTCTCCCATTCCCACCTTCCTCCCTAGTGAGTCTCCCCCATTCCCACCTTCCTCTCCAGTGAGTCTCTCCCATTCCCACCTTCCTCTCCAGTGAGTCTCCCCATTCCCACCATCCTCCCTAGTGAGTCTCTTCCATTCCCACCTTCCTCTCCAGTGAGTCTCATCCATTCCCACCTTCCTCTCCAGTGAGTCTCTCCCATTCCCACCTTCCTCCCCAGTGAGTCGCTCCCATTCCCACCTTCCTCTCCAGTGAGTCTCTCCCATTCCCAACTTCCTCCCTAGTGAGTCTCTCCCATTCCCACCTTCCTCTCCAGTGAGTCTCTCCCATTCCCACCTTCCTCCCTAGTGAGTCTCATCCATTCCCACCTTCCTCTCCAGTGAGTCTCTCCCATTCCCACCTTCCTCCCTAGTGAGTCTCTCCCATTCCCACCTTACTCTCCAGTGAGTCTCTCCCATTCCCACCTTCCTCTCCAGTGAGTCTCTCCCATTCCCACCTTCCTCCCTAGTGAGTCTCTCCCATTCCCACCTTCCTCTCCAGTGAGTCTCTCCCATTCCCACATTCCTCTCCAGTGAGTCTCATCCATTCCCACCTTCCTCTCCAGTGAGTCTCTCCCATTCCCACCTTCCTCTCCAGTGAGTCTCCCGCATTCCCACCTTCCTCTCCAGTGAGTCACTCCCATTCCCACCTTCCTCTCCAGTGAGTCTCTCCCATTCCCACCTTCCTCTCGTGTCTCTCCCATTCCCACCTTCCTCTCCAGCGAGTCTCCCCCATTCCCACCTTCCTCCCTAGTGAGTCTCTCCCATTCCCACCTTCCTCCCTAGTGAGTCTCTCCCATTCCCACCTTCCTCTCCAGTGAGTCTCTCCCATTCCCACCTTCCTCCCTAGTGAGTCTCTCCCATTCCCACTATCCTCTCCAGTGAGTCTCTCCCATTCCCACCTTCCTCCCTAGTGAGTCTCTCCCATTCCCACCTTCCTCTCCAGTGAGTCTCCCCCATTCCCCCCTTCCTCTCCAGTGAGTTTCTCCCATTCCCACCTTCCTCCCTAGAGAGTCTCTCCCATTCCCACCTTCCTCCCTAGTGAGTCTCTCCCATTCCCACCTTCCTCTCCAGTGAGTCTCCCCCATTCCCACCTTCCTCTCCAGTGAGTCTCTCCCATTCCCACCTTCCTCTTGAGTCTCTCCCATTCCCACCTTCCTCTCCAGCGAGTCTCCCCCATTACCACCTTCCTCTCCAGCGAATCTCCCCCATTCCCACCTTCCTCCCTAGTGAGTCTCTCCCATTCCCAGCTTCCTCCCTAGTGAGTCTCTCCCATTCCCACCTTCCTCTCCAGTGAGTCTCCCCCATTCCCACCTTCCTCTCCAGAGTCTCTCCCATTCCCACCTTCCTCCCTAGTGAGTCTCTCCCATTCCCACCTTCCTCTCCAGTGAGTCTCCCCATTCCCACCTTCCTCCCTAGTGAGTCTCTTCCATTCCCACCTTCCTCTCCAGTGAGTCTCATCCATTCCCACCTTCCTCTCCAGTGAGTTGCTCCCATTCCCACCTTCCTCCCTAGTGAGTCTCTCCCATTCCCACCTTCCTCTCCAGTGAGTCTCCCCCATTCCCACCTTCCTCTCCAGTGACTCTCTTCCATTCCCACCTTCCTCTCCAGTGAGTCTCACCCATTCCCACCTTCCTCTCCAGTGAGTCTCTCCCATTCCCACCTTCCTCTCCACTGAGTCTCCCCCATTCCCACCTTCCTCTCCAGTGAATCTCTCCCATTCCCACCTTCCTCTCCAGTGAGTCTCCCCCATTCCCACCTTCCTCCCTAGTGAGTCTCTTCCATTCCCACCTTCCTCTCCAGTGAGTCTCATCCATTCCCACCTTCCTCTCCAGTGAGTCTCTCCCATTCCCACCTTCCTCCCCAGTGAGTCGCTCCCATTCCCACCTTCCTCTCCAGTGAGTCTCTCCCATTCCCAACTTCCTCCCTAGTGAGTCTCTCCCATTCCCACCTTCCTCTCCAGTGAGTCTCCCCCATTCCCACCTTCCTCTCCAGTGAGTCTCTCCCATTCCCACCTTCCTCTTGAGTCTCTCCCATTCCCACCTTCCTCTCCAGCGAGTCTCCCCCATTACCACCTTCCTCTCCAGCGAATCTCCCCCATTCCCACCTTCCTCCCTAGTGAGTCTCTCCCATTCCCAGCTTCCTCCCTAGTGAGTCTCTCCCATTCCCACCTTCCTCTCCAGTGAGTCTCCCCCATTCCCACCTTCCTCTCCAGAGTCTCTCCCATTCCCACCTTCCTCCCTAGTGAGTCTCTCCCATTCCCACCTTCCTCTCCAGTGAGTCTCTCCCATTCCCACCTTCCTCTCCAGTGAGTTGCTCCCATTCCCACCTTCCTCCCTAGTGAGTCTCTCCCATTCCCACCTTCCTCTCCAGTGAGTCTCCCCCATTCCCACCTTCCTCTCCAGTGACTCTCTTCCATTCCCACCTTCCTCTCCAGTGAGTCTCACCCATTCCCACCTTCCTCTCCAGTGAGTCTCTCCCATTCCCACCTTCCTCTCCACTGAGTCTCCCCCATTCCCACCTTCCTCTCCAGTGAGTCTCTCCCATTCCCACTTTCCTCTCCAGTGAGTCTCCCCCATTCCCACCTTCCTCCCTAGTGAGTCTCTTCCATTCCCACCTTCCTCTCCAGTGAGTCTCATCCATTCCCACCTTCCTCTCCAGTGAGTCTCTCCCATTCCCACCTTCCTCCCCAGTGAGTCGCTCCCATTCCCACCTTCCTCTCCAGTGAGTCTCTCCCATTCCCAACTTCCTCCCTAGTGAGTCTCTCCCATTCCCACCTTCCTCTCCAGTGAGTCTCTCCCATTCCCACCTTCCTCCCTAGTGAGTCTCATCCATTCCCACCTTCCTCTCCAGTGAGTCTCTCCCATTCCCACCTTCCTCCCTAGTGAGTCTCTCCCATTCCCACCTTCCTCTCCAGTGAGTCTCCCCCATTCCCACCTTCCTCTCCAGTGACACTCTTCCATTCCCACCTTCCTCCCCAGTGAGTCGCTCCCATTCCCACCTTCCTCTCCAGTGTGTCTCTCCCATTCCCACCTTCCGCCCTATTGAGTCTCTCCCATTCCCACCTTCCTCTCCAGTGAGTCTCCCCCATTCCCACCTTCCTGTCCAGTGAGTCTCTCCCATTCCCACCTTCCTCCCTAGTGAGTCTCTCCCATTCCCACCTTCCTCTCCAGTGAGTCTCCCCCATTCCCACCTTCCTCTCCAGTGAGTCTCTCCCATTCCCACCTTCCTCTCCAGTGAGTCTCCCCATTCCCACCTTCCTCCCTAGTGAGTCTCTTCCATTCCCACCTTCCTCTCCAGTGAGTCTCATCCATTCCCACCTTCCTCTCCAGTGAGTCTCTCCCATTCCCACATTCCTCCCCAGTGAGTCTCTCCCATTCCCACCTTCCTCTCCAGTGAGTCTCCCCATTCCCACCATCCTCCCTAGTGAGTCTCTTCCATTCCCACCTTCCTCTCCAGTGAGTCTCATCCATTCCCACCTTCCTCTCCAGTGAGTCTCTCCCATTCCCACCTTCCTCCCCAGTGAGTCGCTCCCATTCCCACCTTCCTCTCCAGTGAGTCTCTCCCATTCCCAACTTCCTCCCTAGTGAGTCTCTCCCATTCCCACCTTCCTCTCCAGTGAGTCTCTCCCATTCCCACCTTCCTCCCTAGTGAGTCTCATCCATTCCCACCTTCCTCTCCAGTGAGTCTCTCCCATTCCCACCTTCCTCCCTAGTGAGTCTCTCCCATTCCCACCTTCCTCTCCAGTGAGTCTCTCCCATTCCCACCTTCCTCTCCAGTGAGTCTCTCCCATTCCCACCTTCCTCCCTAGTGAGTCTCTCCCATTCCCACCTTCCTCTCCAGTGTGTCTCTCCCATTCCCACATTCCTCTCCAGTGAGTCTCATCCATTCCCACCTTCCTCTCCAGTGAGTCTCTCCCATTCCCACCTTCCTCTCCAGTGAGTCTCCCCCATTCCCACCTTCCTCTCCAGTGAGTCACTCCCATTCCCACCTTCCTCTCCAGTGAGTCTCTCCCATTCCCACCTTCCTCTCGTGTCTCTCCCATTCCCACCTTCCTCTCCAGCGAGTCTCCCCCATTCCCACCTTCCTCCCTAGTGAGTCTCTCCCATTCCCACCTTCCTCCCTAGTGAGTCTCTCCCATTCCCACCTTCCTCTCCAGTGAGTCTCTCCCATTCCCACCTTCCTCCCTAGTGAGTCTCTCCCATTCCCACTATCCTCTCCAGTGAGTCTCTCCCATTCCCACCTTCCTCCCTAGTGAGTCTCTCCCATTCCCACCTTCCTCTCCAGTGAGTCTCCCCCATTCCCCCCTTCCTCTCCAGTGTGTTTCTCCCATTCCCACCTTCCTCCCTAGAGAATCTCTCCCATTCCCACCTTCCTCCCTAGTGAGTCTCTCCCATTCCCACCTTCCTCTCCAGTGAGTCTCCCCCATTCCCACCTTCCTCTCCAGTGAGTCTCTCCCATTCCCACCTTCCTCTTGAGTCTCTCCCATTCCCACCTTCCTCTCCAGCGAGTCTCCCCCATTCCCACCTTCCTCTCCAGCGAATCTCCCCCATTCCCACCTTCCTCCCTAGTGAGTCTCTCCCATTCCCAGCTTCCTCCCTAGTGAGTCTCTCCCATTCCCACCTTCCTCTCCAGTGAGTCTCTCCCATTCCCACCTTCCTCCCTAGTGAGTCTCATCCATTCCCACCTTCCTCTCCAGTGAGTCTCTCCCATTCCCACCTTCCTCCCTAGTGAGTCTCTCCCATTCCCACCTTACTCTCCAGTGAGTCTCTCCCATTCCCACCTTCCTCTCCAGTGAGTCTCTCCCATTCCCACCTTCCTCCCTAGTGAGTCTCTCCCATTCCCACCTTCCTCTCCAGTGAGTCTCTCCCATTCCCACATTCCTCTCCAGTGAGTCTCATCCATTCCCACCTTCCTCTCCAGTGAGTCTCTCCCATTCCCACCTTCCTCTCCAGTGAGTCTCCCGCATTCCCACCTTCCTCTCCAGTGAGTCACTCCCATTCCCACCTTCCTCTCCAGTGAGTCTCTCCCATTCCCACCTTCCTCTCGTGTCTCTCCCATTCCCACCTTCCTCTCCAGCGAGTCTCCCCCATTCCCACCTTCCTCCCTAGTGAGTCTCTCCCATTCCCACCTTCCTCCCTAGTGAGTCTCTCCCATTCCCACCTTCCTCTCCAGTGAGTCTCTCCCATTCCCACCTTCCTCCCTAGTGAGTCTCTCCCATTCCCACTATCCTCTCCAGTGAGTCTCTCCCATTCCCACCTTCCTCCCTAGTGAGTCTCTCCCATTCCCACCTTCCTCTCCAGTGAGTCTCCCCCATTCCCCCCTTCCTCTCCAGTGAGTTTCTCCCATTCCCACCTTCCTCCCTAGAGAGTCTCTCCCATTCCCACCTTCCTCCCTAGTGAGTCTCTCCCATTCCCACCTTCCTCTCCAGTGAGTCTCCCCCATTCCCACCTTCCTCTCCAGTGAGTCTCTCCCATTCCCACCTTCCTCTTGAGTCTCTCCCATTCCCACCTTCCTCTCCAGCGAGTCTCCCCCATTACCACCTTCCTCTCCAGCGAATCTCCCCCATTCCCACCTTCCTCCCTAGTGAGTCTCTCCCATTCCCAGCTTCCTCCCTAGTGAGTCTCTCCCATTCCCACCTTCCTCTCCAGTGAGTCTCCCCCATTCCCACCTTCCTCTCCAGAGTCTCTCCCATTCCCACCTTCCTCCCTAGTGAGTCTCTCCCATTCCCACCTTCCTCTCCAGTGAGTCTCCCCATTCCCACCTTCCTCCCTAGTGAGTCTCTTCCATTCCCACCTTCCTCTCCAGTGAGTCTCATCCATTCCCACCTTCCTCTCCAGTGAGTTGCTCCCATTCCCACCTTCCTCCCTAGTGAGTCTCTCCCATTCCCACCTTCCTCTCCAGTGAGTCTCCCCCATTCCCACCTTCCTCTCCAGTGACTCTCTTCCATTCCCACCTTCCTCTCCAGTGAGTCTCACCCATTCCCACCTTCCTCTCCAGTGAGTCTCTCCCATTCCCACCTTCCTCTCCACTGAGTCTCCCCCATTCCCACCTTCCTCTCCAGTGAATCTCTCCCATTCCCACCTTCCTCTCCAGTGAGTCTCCCCCATTCCCACCTTCCTCCCTAGTGAGTCTCTTCCATTCCCACCTTCCTCTCCAGTGAGTCTCATCCATTCCCACCTTCCTCTCCAGTGAGTCTCTCCCATTCCCACCTTCCTCCCCAGTGAGTCGCTCCCATTCCCACCTTCCTCTCCAGTGAGTCTCTCCCATTCCCAACTTCCTCCCTAGTGAGTCTCTCCCATTCCCACCTTCCTCTCCAGTGAGTCTCCCCCATTCCCACCTTCCTCTCCAGTGAGTCTCTCCCATTCCCACCTTCCTCTTGAGTCTCTCCCATTCCCACCTTCCTCTCCAGCGAGTCTCCCCCATTACCACCTTCCTCTCCAGCGAATCTCCCCCATTCCCACCTTCCTCCCTAGTGAGTCTCTCCCATTCCCAGCTTCCTCCCTAGTGAGTCTCTCCCATTCCCACCTTCCTCTCCAGTGAGTCTCCCCCATTCCCACCTTCCTCTCCAGAGTCTCTCCCATTCCCACCTTCCTCCCTAGTGAGTCTCTCCCATTCCCACCTTCCTCTCCAGTGAGTCTCTCCCATTCCCACCTTCCTCTCCAGTGAGTTGCTCCCATTCCCACCTTCCTCCCTAGTGAGTCTCTCCCATTCCCACCTTCCTCTCCAGTGAGTCTCCCCCATTCCCACCTTCCTCTCCAGTGACTCTCTTCCATTCCCACCTTCCTCTCCAGTGAGTCTCACCCATTCCCACCTTCCTCTCCAGTGAGTCTCTCCCATTCCCACCTTCCTCTCCACTGAGTCTCCCCCATTCCCACCTTCCTCTCCAGTGAGTCTCTCCCATTCCCACTTTCCTCTCCAGTGAGTCTCCCCCATTCCCACCTTCCTCCCTAGTGAGTCTCTTCCATTCCCACCTTCCTCTCCAGTGAGTCTCATCCATTCCCACCTTCCTCTCCAGTGAGTCTCTCCCATTCCCACCTTCCTCCCCAGTGAGTCGCTCCCATTCCCACCTTCCTCTCCAGTGAGTCTCTCCCATTCCCAACTTCCTCCCTAGTGAGTCTCTCCCATTCCCACCTTCCTCTCCAGTGAGTCTCTCCCATTCCCACCTTCCTCCCTAGTGAGTCTCATCCATTCCCACCTTCCTCTCCAGTGAGTCTCTCCCATTCCCACCTTCCTCCCTAGTGAGTCTCTCCCATTCCCACCTTCCTCTCCAGTGAGTCTCCCCCATTCCCACCTTCCTCTCCAGTGACACTCTTCCATTCCCACCTTCCTCCCCAGTGAGTCGCTCCCATTCCCACCTTCCTCTCCAGTGTGTCTCTCCCATTCCCACCTTCCGCCCTATTGAGTCTCTCCCATTCCCACCTTCCTCTCCAGTGAGTCTCCCCCATTCCCACCTTCCTGTCCAGTGAGTCTCTCCCATTCCCACCTTCCTCCCTAGTGAGTCTCTCCCATTCCCACCTTCCTCTCCAGTGAGTCTCCCCCATTCCCACCTTCCTCTCCAGTGAGTCTCTCCCATTCCCACCTTCCTCTCCAGTGAGTCTCCCCATTCCCACCTTCCTCCCTAGTGAGTCTCTTCCATTCCCACCTTCCTCTCCAGTGAGTCTCATCCATTCCCACCTTCCTCTCCAGTGAGTCTCTCCCATTCCCACATTCCTCCCCAGTGAGTCGCTCCCATTCCCACCTTCCTCTCCAGTGAGTCTCTCCCATTCCCAACTTCATCCCTAGTGAGTCTCTCCCATTCCCACCTTCCTCTCCAGTGAGTCTCTCCCATTCCCACCTTCCTCCCTAGTGAGTCTCCCCCATTCCCACCTTCCTCTCCAGTGAGTCTCTCCCATTCCCACCTTCCTCTCCAGTGAGTCTCCCCATTCCCACCATCCTCCCTAGTGAGTCTCTTCCATTCCCACCTTCCTCTCCAGTGAGTCTCATCCATTCCCACCTTCCTCTCCAGTGAGTCTCTCCCATTCCCACCTTCCTCCCCAGTGAGTCGCTCCCATTCCCACCTTCCTCTCCAGTGAGTCTCTCCCATTCCCAACTTCCTCCCTAGTGAGTCTCTCCCATTCCCACCTTCCTCTCCAGTGAGTCTCTCCCATTCCCACCTTCCTCCCTAGTGAGTCTCATCCATTCCCACCTTCCTCTCCAGTGAGTCTCTCCCATTCCCACCTTCCTCCCTAGTGAGTCTCTCCCATTCCCACCTTCCTCTCCAGTGAGTCTCTCCCATTCCCACCTTCCTCTCCAGTGAGTCTCTCCCATTCCCACCTTCCTCCCTAGTGAGTCTCTCCCATTCCCACCTTCCTCTCCAGTGTGTCTCTCCCATTCCCACATTCCTCTCCAGTGAGTCTCATCCATTCCCACCTTCCTCTCCAGTGAGTCTCTCCCATTCCCACCTTCCTCTCCAGTGAGTCTCCCCCATTCCCACCTTCCTCTCCAGTGAGTCACTCCCATTCCCACCTTCCTCTCCAGTGAGTCTCTCCCATTCCCACCTTCCTCTCGTGTCTCTCCCATTCCCACCTTCCTCTCCAGCGAGTCTCCCCCATTCCCACCTTCCTCCCTAGTGAGTCTCTCCCATTCCCACCTTCCTCCCTAGTGAGTCTCTCCCATTCCCACCTTCCTCTCCAGTGAGTCTCTCCCATTCCCACCTTCCTCCCTAGTGAGTCTCTCCCATTCCCACTATCCTCTCCAGTGAGTCTCTCCCATTCCCACCTTCCTCCCTAGTGAGTCTCTCCCATTCCCACCTTCCTCTCCAGTGAGTCTCCCCCATTCCCCCCTTCCTCTCCAGTGTGTTTCTCCCATTCCCACCTTCCTCCCTAGAGAATCTCTCCCATTCCCACCTTCCTCCCTAGTGAGTCTCTCCCATTCCCACCTTCCTCTCCAGTGAGTCTCCCCCATTCCCACCTTCCTCTCCAGTGAGTCTCTCCCATTCCCACCTTCCTCTTGAGTCTCTCCCATTCCCACCTTCCTCTCCAGCGAGTCTCCCCCATTCCCACCTTCCTCTCCAGCGAATCTCCCCCATTCCCACCTTCCTCCCTAGTGAGTCTCTCCCATTCCCAGCTTCCTCCCTAGTGAGTCTCTCCCATTCCCACCTTCCTCTCCAGTGAGTCTCCCCCATTCCCACCTTCCTCTCCAGTGAGTCTCTCCCATTCCCACCTTCCTCCCTAGAAAGTCTCTCCCATTCCCTCTCCAGAGTCTCTCCCATTCCCACCTTCCTCCCTAGTGAGTCTCTCCCATTCCCACCTTCCTCTCCAGTGAGTCTCTCCCATTCCCACCTTCCTCTCCAGAGAGTCGCTCCCATTCCCACCTTCCTCTCCAGTGAGTCTCTCCCATTCCCACCTTACTCTCGTGTCTCTCCCATTCCCACCTTCCTCTCCAGTGAGCCTCTCCCATTCCCACCATCCTCTCCAGTGAGTCTCCCCCATTCCCACCTTCCTCTCCAGTGAGTCGCTCCCATTCCCACCTTCCTCCCTAGTGAGTCTCTCCCATTTCCACCTTCCTCTCCAGCGATTCTCCCCCATTCCCACATTCCTCCCTAGTGAGTCTCTCCCATTCCCACCTTCCTCTCCAGTGAGTCTCTCCCATTCCCACCTTCCTCCCTAGTGAGTCTCTTCCATTCCCACCTTCCTCTCCACTGAGTCTCACCCATTCCCACCTTCCTCTCCAGTGAGTCTCTCCCATTCCCACCTTCCTCCCCAGTGAGTCGCTCCCATTCCCACCTTCCTCTCCAGTGAGTCTCTCCCATTCCCACCTTCCTCCCTAGTGAGTCTCTCCCATTCCCACCTTCCTCTCCAGTGAGTCTCCCCCATTCCCAACTTCCTCTCCAGTGAGTCTCTCCCATTCCCACCTTCCTCCCTAGAGAGTCTCTCCCATTCCCTCTCCAGAGTCTCTCCCATTCCCACCTTCCTCCCTAGTGAGTCTCTCCCATTCCCACCTTCCTCTCCAGTGAGTCTCCCCCATTCCCACCTTCCTCTCCAGTGAGTCACTCCCATTCCTACCTTCCTCTCCAGTGAGTCTCCCCCATTCCCACCTTCCTCTCCAGTGAGTCGCTCCCATTCCCACCTTCCTCCCTAGTGAGTCTCTCCCATTTCCACCTTCCTCTCCAGCTAGTCTCCCCCATTCCCACCTTCCTCCCTAGTGAGTCTCTCCCATTCCCACCTTCCTCTCCAGTGAGTCGCTCCCATTCCCACCTTCCTCTCCAGTGAGTCTCTCCTATTCCCACCTTCCTCCCTAGTGAGTCTCTCCCATACCCACCTTCCTCTCCAGTGAGTCTCCCCCATTCACACCTTCCTCCCTAGTGTGTCTCTTCCATTCCCACCTTCCTCTCCAGTGAGTCTCACCCATTCCCACCTTCCTCTCCAGTGTCTCCCCCATTCCCACCTTCCTCTCCAGTGAGTCACTCCCATTCCCAACTTCGTCCCTAGTGAGTCTCTCCCATTCCCACCTTCCTCTACAGCGAGTCTCCCCCATTCCCACCTTCCTCTCCAGTGAGTCTCTCCCATTCCCACCTTCCTCTCCAGTGAGTCTCCCCCATTCCCACCTTCCTCTCCGGTGAGTCTCTCCCATTCCCACCTTCCTCCCTAGTGAGTCTCTCCCATTCCCACCTTCCTCTCCAGTGAGTCTCTCCCATTCCCACCTTCCTCCCTACTGAGTCTCTTCCATTCACACCTTCCTCTCCACTGAGTCTCCCCCATTCCCACCTTCCTCTCCAGTGAGTCTCTCCCATTCCCACCTTCCTCCCTAGTGAGTCTCTCCCATTCCCACCTTCCTCTCCAGTGAGTCTCCCCCATTCCAACCTTCCTCTCCAGTGAGTCTCTCCCATTCCCACCTTCCTCCCTAGTGAGTCTCTTCCATTCCCTCTCCAGTGAGTCTCTCCCATTCCCACCTTCCTCCCTAGTGAGTCTCTTCCATTCCCACCTTCCTCTCCAGTGAGTCTCTCCCATTCCCACCTTCCTCCCTAGTGAGTCTCTCCCATTCCCACCTTCCTCTCCAGTGAGTCTCCCCCATTCCCACCTTCCTCTCCAGTGAGTCTCCCCCATTCCCACCTTCCTCCCTAGTGAGTCTCTTCCATTCCCACCTTCCTCTCCAGTGAGTCTCATCCATTCCCACCTTCCTCCCCAGTGAGTCGCTCCCATTCCTACCTTCCTCTCCAGTAGTCTCTCCCATTCCCAACTTCCTCCCTAGTGAGCCTCTCCCATTCCCACCTTCGTCTCCAGTGAGTCTCTCCCATTCCCACCTTCCTCTCCAGCGAATCTCCCCCATTCCCACCTTCCTCCCTAGTGAGTCTCTCCCATTCCCACCTTCCTCTCCAGTGAGTCTCTCCCATTCCCACCTTCCTCTCCAGTGAGTTGCTCCCATTCCCACCTTCCTCCCTAGTGAGTCTCTCCCATTCCCACCTTCCTCTCCAGTGAGTCTCCCCCATTCCCACCTTCCTCTCCAGTGACTCTCTTCCATTCCCACCTTCCTCTCCAGTGAGTCTCACCCATTCCCACCTTCCTCTCCAGTGAGTCTCTCCCATTCCCACCTTCCTCTCCCATGAGTCTCCCCCATTCCCACCTTCCTCTCCAGTGAGTCTCTCCCATTCCCACTTTCCTCTCCAGTGAGTCTCCCCCATTCCCACCTTCCTCCCTAGTGAGTCTCTTCCATTCCCACCTTCCTCTCCAGTGAGTCTCATCCATTCCCACCTTCCTCTCCAGTGAGTCTCTCCCATTCCCACCTTCCTCCCCAGTGAGTCGCTCCCATTCCCACCTTCCTCTCCAGTGAGTCTCTCCCATTCCCAACTTCCTCCCTAGTGAGTCTCTCCCATTCCCACCTTCCTCTCCAGTGAGTCTCTCCCATTCCCACCTTCCTCCCTAGTGAGTCTCATCCATTCCCACCTTCCTCTCCAGTGAGTCTCTCCCATTCCCACCTTCCTCCCTAGTGAGTCTCTCCCATTCCCACCTTCCTCTCCAGTGAGTCTCCCCCATTCCCACCTTCCTCTCCAGTGACACTCTTCCATTCCCACCTTCCTCCCCAGTGAGTCGCTCCCATTCCCACCTTCCTCTCCAGTGTGTCTCTCCCATTCCCACCTTCCGCCCTATTGAGTCTCTCCCATTCCCACCTTCCTCTCCAGTGAGTCTCCCCCATTCCCACCTTCCTGTCCAGTGAGTCTCTCCCATTCCCACCTTCCTCCCTAGTGAGTCTCTCCCATTCCCACCTTCCTCTCC
Source organism: Hemitrygon akajei (assembly GCF_048418815.1). Classification (NCBI taxonomy): domain Eukaryota; kingdom Metazoa; phylum Chordata; class Chondrichthyes; order Myliobatiformes; family Dasyatidae; genus Hemitrygon; species Hemitrygon akajei. The sequence goes on from NC_133128.1 coordinate 89,078,926, forward strand.
AGTGAGTCTCCCCCATTCCCACCTTCCTCTCCAGTGAGTCTCTCCCATTCCCACCTTCCTCTCCAGTGAGTCTCCCCATTCCCACCTTCCTCCCTAGTGAGTCTCTTCCATTCCCACCTTCCTCTCCAGTGAGTCTCATCCATTCCCACCTTCCTCTCCAGTGAGTCTCTCCCATTCCCACATTCCTCCCCAGTGAGTCGCTCCCATTCCCACCTTCCTCTCCAGTGAGTCTCTCCCATTCCCAACTTCATCCCTAGTGAGTCTCTCCCATTCCCACCTTCCTCTCCAGTGAGTCTCTCCCATTCCCACCTTCCTCCCTAGTGAGTCTCCCCCATTCCCACCTTCCTCTCCAGTGAGTCTCTCCCATTCCCACCTTCCTCTCCAGTGAGTCTCCCCATTCCCACCATCCTCCCTAGTGAGTCTCTTCCATTCCCACCTTCCTCTCCAGTGAGTCTCATCCATTCCCACCTTCCTCTCCAGTGAGTCTCTCCCATTCCCACCTTCCTCCCCAGTGAGTCGCTCCCATTCCCACCTTCCTCTCCAGTGAGTCTCTCCCATTCCCAACTTCCTCCCTAGTGAGTCTCTCCCATTCCCACCTTCCTCTCCAGTGAGTCTCTCCCATTCCCACCTTCCTCCCTAGTGAGTCTCATCCATTCCCACCTTCCTCTCCAGTGAGTCTCTCCCATTCCCACCTTCCTCCCTAGTGAGTCTCTCCCATTCCCACCTTCCTCTCCAGTGAGTCTCTCCCATTCCCACCTTCCTCTCCAGTGAGTCTCTCCCATTCCCACCTTCCTCCCTAGTGAGTCTCTCCCATTCCCACCTTCCTCTCCAGTGTGTCTCTCCCATTCCCACATTCCTCTCCAGTGAGTCTCATCCATTCCCACCTTCCTCTCCAGTGAGTCTCTCCCATTCCCACCTTCCTCTCCAGTGAGTCTCCCCCATTCCCACCTTCCTCTCCAGTGAGTCACTCCCATTCCCACCTTCCTCTCCAGTGAGTCTCTCCCATTCCCACCTTCCTCTCGTGTCTCTCCCATTCCCACCTTCCTCTCCAGCGAGTCTCCCCCATTCCCACCTTCCTCCCTAGTGAGTCTCTCCCATTCCCACCTTCCTCCCTAGTGAGTCTCTCCCATTCCCACCTTCCTCTCCAGTGAGTCTCTCCCATTCCCACCTTCCTCCCTAGTGAGTCTCTCCCATTCCCACTATCCTCTCCAGTGAGTCTCTCCCATTCCCACCTTCCTCCCTAGTGAGTCTCTCCCATTCCCACCTTCCTCTCCAGTGAGTCTCCCCCATTCCCCCCTTCCTCTCCAGTGTGTTTCTCCCATTCCCACCTTCCTCCCTAGAGAATCTCTCCCATTCCCACCTTCCTCCCTAGTGAGTCTCTCCCATTCCCACCTTCCTCTCCAGTGAGTCTCCCCCATTCCCACCTTCCTCTCCAGTGAGTCTCTCCCATTCCCACCTTCCTCTTGAGTCTCTCCCATTCCCACCTTCCTCTCCAGCGAGTCTCCCCCATTCCCACCTTCCTCTCCAGCGAATCTCCCCCATTCCCACCTTCCTCCCTAGTGAGTCTCTCCCATTCCCAGCTTCCTCCCTAGTGAGTCTCTCCCATTCCCACCTTCCTCTCCAGTGAGTCTCCCCCATTCCCACCTTCCTCTCCAGTGAGTCTCTCCCATTCCCACCTTCCTCCCTAGAAAGTCTCTCCCATTCCCTCTCCAGAGTCTCTCCCATTCCCACCTTCCTCCCTAGTGAGTCTCTCCCATTCCCACCTTCCTCTCCAGTGAGTCTCTCCCATTCCCACCTTCCTCTCCAGAGAGTCGCTCCCATTCCCACCTTCCTCTCCAGTGAGTCTCTCCCATTCCCACCTTACTCTCGTGTCTCTCCCATTCCCACCTTCCTCTCCAGTGAGCCTCTCCCATTCCCACCATCCTCTCCAGTGAGTCTCCCCCATTCCCACCTTCCTCTCCAGTGAGTCGCTCCCATTCCCACCTTCCTCCCTAGTGAGTCTCTCCCATTTCCACCTTCCTCTCCAGCGATTCTCCCCCATTCCCACATTCCTCCCTAGTGAGTCTCTCCCATTCCCACCTTCCTCTCCAGTGAGTCTCTCCCATTCCCACCTTCCTCCCTAGTGAGTCTCTTCCATTCCCACCTTCCTCTCCACTGAGTCTCACCCATTCCCACCTTCCTCTCCAGTGAGTCTCTCCCATTCCCACCTTCCTCCCCAGTGAGTCGCTCCCATTCCCACCTTCCTCTCCAGTGAGTCTCTCCCATTCCCACCTTCCTCCCTAGTGAGTCTCTCCCATTCCCACCTTCCTCTCCAGTGAGTCTCCCCCATTCCCAACTTCCTCTCCAGTGAGTCTCTCCCATTCCCACCTTCCTCCCTAGAGAGTCTCTCCCATTCCCTCTCCAGAGTCTCTCCCATTCCCACCTTCCTCCCTAGTGAGTCTCTCCCATTCCCACCTTCCTCTCCAGTGAGTCTCCCCCATTCCCACCTTCCTCTCCAGTGAGTCACTCCCATTCCTACCTTCCTCTCCAGTGAGTCTCCCCCATTCCCACCTTCCTCTCCAGTGAGTCGCTCCCATTCCCACCTTCCTCCCTAGTGAGTCTCTCCCATTTCCACCTTCCTCTCCAGCTAGTCTCCCCCATTCCCACCTTCCTCCCTAGTGAGTCTCTCCCATTCCCACCTTCCTCTCCAGTGAGTCGCTCCCATTCCCACCTTCCTCTCCAGTGAGTCTCTCCTATTCCCACCTTCCTCCCTAGTGAGTCTCTCCCATACCCACCTTCCTCTCCAGTGAGTCTCCCCCATTCACACCTTCCTCCCTAGTGTGTCTCTTCCATTCCCACCTTCCTCTCCAGTGAGTCTCACCCATTCCCACCTTCCTCTCCAGTGTCTCCCCCATTCCCACCTTCCTCTCCAGTGAGTCACTCCCATTCCCAACTTCGTCCCTAGTGAGTCTCTCCCATTCCCACCTTCCTCTACAGCGAGTCTCCCCCATTCCCACCTTCCTCTCCAGTGAGTCTCTCCCATTCCCACCTTCCTCTCCAGTGAGTCTCCCCCATTCCCACCTTCCTCTCCGGTGAGTCTCTCCCATTCCCACCTTCCTCCCTAGTGAGTCTCTCCCATTCCCACCTTCCTCTCCAGTGAGTCTCTCCCATTCCCACCTTCCTCCCTACTGAGTCTCTTCCATTCACACCTTCCTCTCCACTGAGTCTCCCCCATTCCCACCTTCCTCTCCAGTGAGTCTCTCCCATTCCCACCTTCCTCCCTAGTGAGTCTCTCCCATTCCCACCTTCCTCTCCAGTGAGTCTCCCCCATTCCAACCTTCCTCTCCAGTGAGTCTCTCCCATTCCCACCTTCCTCCCTAGTGAGTCTCTTCCATTCCCTCTCCAGTGAGTCTCTCCCATTCCCACCTTCCTCCCTAGTGAGTCTCTTCCATTCCCACCTTCCTCTCCAGTGAGTCTCTCCCATTCCCACCTTCCTCCCTAGTGAGTCTCTCCCATTCCCACCTTCCTCTCCAGTGAGTCTCCCCCATTCCCACCTTCCTCTCCAGTGAGTCTCCCCCATTCCCACCTTCCTCCCTAGTGAGTCTCTTCCATTCCCACCTTCCTCTCCAGTGAGTCTCATCCATTCCCACCTTCCTCCCCAGTGAGTCGCTCCCATTCCTACCTTCCTCTCCAGTAGTCTCTCCCATTCCCAACTTCCTCCCTAGTGAGCCTCTCCCATTCCCACCTTCGTCTCCAGTGAGTCTCTCCCATTCCCACCTTCCTCCCTAGTGAGTCTCATCCATTCCCACCTTCCTCTCCAGTGAGTCTCTCCCATTCCCACCTTCCTCCCTAGTGAGTCTCTCCCATTCCCACCTTCCTCTCCAGTGAGTCTCCCCCATTCCCACCTTCCTCTCCAGTGACTCTCTTCCATTCCCACCTTCCTCTCCAGTGAGTCTCACCCATTCCCAACTTCCTCTCCAGTGAGTCTCTCCCATTCCCACCTTCCTCTCCACTGAGTCTCCCCCATTCCCACCTTCCTCTCCAGTGAGTCTCTCCCATTCCCACCTTCCTCTCCAGTGAGTCTCCCCCATTCCCACCTTCCTCCCTAGTGAGTCTCTTCCATTCCCACCTTCCTCTCCAGTGAGTCTCATCCATTCCCACCTTCCTCTCCAGTGAGTCTCTCCCATTCCCACCTTCCTCCCCAGTGAGTCGCTCCCATTCCCACCTTCCTCTCCAGTGAGTCTCTCCCATTCCCAACTTCCTCCCTAGTGAGTCTCTCCCATTCCCACCTTCCTCTCCAGTGAGTCTCTCCCATTCCCACCTTCCTCCCTAGTGAGTCTCATCCATTCCCACCTTCCTCTCCAGTGAGTCTCTCCCATTCCCACCTTCCTCCCTAGTGAGTCTCTCCCATTCCCACCTTCCACTCCAGTGAGTCTCCCCCATTCCCACCTTCCTCTCCAGTGACTCTCTTCCATTCCCACCTTCCTCCCCAGTGAGTCGCTCCCATTCCCACCTTCCTCTCCAGTGTGTCTCTCCCATTCCCACCTTCCTCCCTAGTGAGTCTCTCCCATTCCCACCTTCCTCTCCAGTGAGTCTCCCCCATTCCCACCTTCCTGTCCAGTGAGTCTCTCCCATTCCCACCTTCCTCCCTAGTGAGTCTCTCCCATTCCCACCATCCTCTCCAGTGAGTCTCCCCCATTCCCACCTTCCTCTCCAGTGAGTCTCCCCCATTCCCACCTTCCTCCTTGGTGAGTCTCTTCCATTCCCACCTTCCTCTCCAGTGAGTCTCATCCATTCCCACCTTCCTCTCCAGTGAGTCTCTCCCATTCCCACCTTCCTCCCCAGTGAGTCTCTCCCATTCCCACCTTCCTCTCCAGTGAGTCTCCCCCATTCCCACCTTCCTCCCTCGTGAGTCTCTTCCATTCCCACCTTCCTCTCCAGTGAGTCTCATCCATTCCCACCTTCCTCTCCAGTGAGTCTCTCCCATTCCCACCTTCCTCCCCAGTGAGTCGCTCCCATTCCCACCTTCCTCTCCAGTGAGTCTCTCACATTCCCAACTTCCTCCCTAGTGAGTCTCTCCCATTCCCACCTTCCTCTCCAGTGAGTCTCTCCCATTCCCACCTTCCTCCCTAGTGAGTCTCATCCATTCCCACCTTCCTCTCCAGTGAGTCACTCCCATTCCCACCTTCCTCTCCAGTGAGTCTCTCCCATTCCCACCTTCCTCTCGTGTCTCTCCCATTCCCACCTTCCTCTCCAGTGAGTTTCTCCATTCCCACCTTCCTCCCTAGTGAGTCTCTCCCATTCCCACCTTCCTCTCCAGTGAGTCTCTCCCATTCCCACTTTCCTCCCTAGTGAGTCTCTGCCATTCCCACCTTCCTCTCCAGTGAGTCTCCCCCATTCCCACCTTCCTCTCCAGTGAGTCTCTCCCATTCCCACCTTCCTCCCTAGTGAATCTCTCCCATTCCCACCTTCCTCTCCAGTGAGGCTCCCCCATTCCCACCTTCCTCTCCAGTGAGTCTCTCCCATTCCCACCTTCCTCTCCAGTGAGTCTCCCCCATTCCCACCTTCCTCCCTAGTGAGTCTCTTCCATTCCCACCTTCCTCTCCAGTGAGTCTCACCCATTCCCACCTTCCTCTCCAGTGAGTCTCTCCCATTCCCACCTTCCTCCCCAGTGAGTCTCACCCATTCCCACCTTCCTCTCCAGTGTCTCCCCCATTCCCACCTTCCTCTCCAGTGAGTCACTCCCATTCCCAACTTCGTCCCTAGTGAGTCTCTCCCATTCCCACCTTCCTCTACAGCGAGTCTCCCCCATTCCCACCTTCCTCTCCAGTGAGTCTCTCCCATTCCCACCTTCCTCTCCAGTGAGTCTCCCCCATTCCCACCTTCCTCTCCGGTGAGTCTCTCCCATTCCCACCTTCCTCCCTAGTGAGTCTCTCCCATTCCCACCTTCCTCTCCAGTGAGTCTCTCCCATTCCCACCTTCCTCCCTACTGAGTCTCTTCCATTCACACCTTCCTCTCCACTGAGTCTCCCCCATTCCCACCTTCCTCTCCAGTGAGTCTCTCCCATTCCCACCTTCCTCCCTAGTGAGTCTCTCCCATTCCCACCTTCCTCTCCAGTGAGTCTCCCCCATTCCAACCTTCCTCTCCAGTGAGTCTCTCCCATTCCCACCTTCCTCCCTAGTGAGTCTCTTCCATTCCCTCTCCAGTGAGTCTCTCCCATTCCCACCTTCCTCCCTAGTGAGTCTCTTCCATTCCCACCTTCCTCTCCAGTGAGTCTCTCCCATTCCCACCTTCCTCCCTAGTGAGTCTCTCCCATTCCCACCTTCCTCTCCAGTGAGTCTCCCCCATTCCCACCTTCCTCTCCAGTGAGTCTCCCCCATTCCCACCTTCCTCCCTAGTGAGTCTCTTCCATTCCCACCTTCCTCTCCAGTGAGTCTCATCCATTCCCACCTTCCTCCCCAGTGAGTCGCTCCCATTCCTACCTTCCTCTCCAGTAGTCTCTCCCATTCCCAACTTCCTCCCTAGTGAGCCTCTCCCATTCCCACCTTCGTCTCCAGTGAGTCTCTCCCATTCCCACCTTCCTCTCCAGCGAATCTCCCCCATTCCCACCTTCCTCCCTAGTGAGTCTCTCCCATTCCCACCTTCCTCTCCAGTGAGTCTCTCCCATTCCCACCTTCCTCTCCAGTGAGTTGCTCCCATTCCCACCTTCCTCCCTAGTGAGTCTCTCCCATTCCCACCTTCCTCTCCAGTGAGTCTCCCCCATTCCCACCTTCCTCTCCAGTGACTCTCTTCCATTCCCACCTTCCTCTCCAGTGAGTCTCACCCATTCCCACCTTCCTCTCCAGTGAGTCTCTCCCATTCCCACCTTCCTCTCCCATGAGTCTCCCCCATTCCCACCTTCCTCTCCAGTGAGTCTCTCCCATTCCCACTTTCCTCTCCAGTGAGTCTCCCCCATTCCCACCTTCCTCCCTAGTGAGTCTCTTCCATTCCCACCTTCCTCTCCAGTGAGTCTCATCCATTCCCACCTTCCTCTCCAGTGAGTCTCTCCCATTCCCACCTTCCTCCCCAGTGAGTCGCTCCCATTCCCACCTTCCTCTCCAGTGAGTCTCTCCCATTCCCAACTTCCTCCCTAGTGAGTCTCTCCCATTCCCACCTTCCTCTCCAGTGAGTCTCTCCCATTCCCACCTTCCTCCCTAGTGAGTCTCATCCATTCCCACCTTCCTCTCCAGTGAGTCTCTCCCATTCCCACCTTCCTCCCTAGTGAGTCTCTCCCATTCCCACCTTCCTCTCCAGTGAGTCTCCCCCATTCCCACCTTCCTCTCCAGTGACACTCTTCCATTCCCACCTTCCTCCCCAGTGAGTCGCTCCCATTCCCACCTTCCTCTCCAGTGTGTCTCTCCCATTCCCACCTTCCGCCCTATTGAGTCTCTCCCATTCCCACCTTCCTCTCCAGTGAGTCTCCCCCATTCCCACCTTCCTGTCCAGTGAGTCTCTCCCATTCCCACCTTCCTCCCTAGTGAGTCTCTCCCATTCCCACCTTCCTCTCCAGTGAGTCTCCCCCATTCCCACCTTCCTCTCCAGTGAGTCTCTCCCATTCCCACCTTCCTCTCCAGTGAGTCTCCCCATTCCCACCTTCCTCCCTAGTGAGTCTCTTCCATTCCCACCTTCCTCTCCAGTGAGTCTCATCCATTCCCACCTTCCTCTCCAGTGAGTCTCTCCCATTCCCACATTCCTCCCCAGTGAGTCGCTCCCATTCCCACCTTCCTCTCCAGTGAGTCTCTCCCATTCCCAACTTCATCCCTAGTGAGTCTCTCCCATTCCCACCTTCCTCTCCAGTGAGTCTCTCCCATTCCCACCTTCCTCCCTAGTGAGTCTCCCCCATTCCCACCTTCCTCTCCAGTGAGTCTCTCCCATTCCCACCTTCCTCTCCAGTGAGTCTCCCCATTCCCACCATCCTCCCTAGTGAGTCTCTTCCATTCCCACCTTCCTCTCCAGTGAGTCTCATCCATTCCCACCTTCCTCTCCAGTGAGTCTCTCCCATTCCCACCTTCCTCCCCAGTGAGTCGCTCCCATTCCCACCTTCCTCTCCAGTGAGTCTCTCCCATTCCCAACTTCCTCCCTAGTGAGTCTCTCCCATTCCCACCTTCCTCTCCAGTGAGTCTCTCCCATTCCCACCTTCCTCCCTAGTGAGTCTCATCCATTCCCACCTTCCTCTCCAGTGAGTCTCTCCCATTCCCACCTTCCTCCCTAGTGAGTCTCTCCCATTCCCACCTTCCTCTCCAGTGAGTCTCTCCCATTCCCACCTTCCTCTCCAGTGAGTCTCTCCCATTCCCACCTTCCTCCCTAGTGAGTCTCTCCCATTCCCACCTTCCTCTCCAGTGTGTCTCTCCCATTCCCACATTCCTCTCCAGTGAGTCTCATCCATTCCCACCTTCCTCTCCAGTGAGTCTCTCCCATTCCCACCTTCCTCTCCAGTGAGTCTCCCCCATTCCCACCTTCCTCTCCAGTGAGTCACTCCCATTCCCACCTTCCTCTCCAGTGAGTCTCTCCCATTCCCACCTTCCTCTCGTGTCTCTCCCATTCCCACCTTCCTCTCCAGCGAGTCTCCCCCATTCCCACCTTCCTCCCTAGTGAGTCTCTCCCATTCCCACCTTCCTCCCTAGTGAGTCTCTCCCATTCCCACCTTCCTCTCCAGTGAGTCTCTCCCATTCCCACCTTCCTCCCTAGTGAGTCTCTCCCATTCCCACTATCCTCTCCAGTGAGTCTCTCCCATTCCCACCTTCCTCCCTAGTGAGTCTCTCCCATTCCCACCTTCCTCTCCAGTGAGTCTCCCCCATTCCCCCCTTCCTCTCCAGTGTGTTTCTCCCATTCCCACCTTCCTCCCTAGAGAATCTCTCCCATTCCCACCTTCCTCCCTAGTGAGTCTCTCCCATTCCCACCTTCCTCTCCAGTGAGTCTCCCCCATTCCCACCTTCCTCTCCAGTGAGTCTCTCCCATTCCCACCTTCCTCTTGAGTCTCTCCCATTCCCACCTTCCTCTCCAGCGAGTCTCCCCCATTCCCACCTTCCTCTCCAGCGAATCTCCCCCATTCCCACCTTCCTCCCTAGTGAGTCTCTCCCATTCCCAGCTTCCTCCCTAGTGAGTCTCTCCCATTCCCACCTTCCTCTCCAGTGAGTCTCCCCCATTCCCACCTTCCTCTCCAGTGAGTCTCTCCCATTCCCACCTTCCTCCCTAGAAAGTCTCTCCCATTCCCTCTCCAGAGTCTCTCCCATTCCCACCTTCCTCCCTAGTGAGTCTCTCCCATTCCCACCTTCCTCTCCAGTGAGTCTCTCCCATTCCCACCTTCCTCTCCAGAGAGTCGCTCCCATTCCCACCTTCCTCTCCAGTGAGTCTCTCCCATTCCCACCTTACTCTCGTGTCTCTCCCATTCCCACCTTCCTCTCCAGTGAGCCTCTCCCATTCCCACCATCCTCTCCAGTGAGTCTCCCCCATTCCCACCTTCCTCTCCAGTGAGTCGCTCCCATTCCCACCTTCCTCCCTAGTGAGTCTCTCCCATTTCCACCTTCCTCTCCAGCGATTCTCCCCCATTCCCACATTCCTCCCTAGTGAGTCTCTCCCATTCCCACCTTCCTCTCCAGTGAGTCTCTCCCATTCCCACCTTCCTCCCTAGTGAGTCTCTTCCATTCCCACCTTCCTCTCCACTGAGTCTCACCCATTCCCACCTTCCTCTCCAGTGAGTCTCTCCCATTCCCACCTTCCTCCCCAGTGAGTCGCTCCCATTCCCACCTTCCTCTCCAGTGAGTCTCTCCCATTCCCACCTTCCTCCCTAGTGAGTCTCTCCCATTCCCACCTTCCTCTCCAGTGAGTCTCCCCCATTCCCAACTTCCTCTCCAGTGAGTCTCTCCCATTCCCACCTTCCTCCCTAGAGAGTCTCTCCCATTCCCTCTCCAGAGTCTCTCCCATTCCCACCTTCCTCCCTAGTGAGTCTCTCCCATTCCCACCTTCCTCTCCAGTGAGTCTCCCCCATTCCCACCTTCCTCTCCAGTGAGTCACTCCCATTCCTACCTTCCTCTCCAGTGAGTCTCCCCCATTCCCACCTTCCTCTCCAGTGAGTCGCTCCCATTCCCACCTTCCTCCCTAGTGAGTCTCTCCCATTTCCACCTTCCTCTCCAGCTAGTCTCCCCCATTCCCACCTTCCTCCCTAGTGAGTCTCTCCCATTCCCACCTTCCTCTCCAGTGAGTCGCTCCCATTCCCACCTTCCTCTCCAGTGAGTCTCTCCTATTCCCACCTTCCTCCCTAGTGAGTCTCTCCCATACCCACCTTCCTCTCCAGTGAGTCTCCCCCATTCACACCTTCCTCCCTAGTGTGTCTCTTCCATTCCCACCTTCCTCTCCAGTGAGTCTCACCCATTCCCACCTTCCTCTCCAGTGTCTCCCCCATTCCCACCTTCCTCTCCAGTGAGTCACTCCCATTCCCAACTTCGTCCCTAGTGAGTCTCTCCCATTCCCACCTTCCTCTACAGCGAGTCTCCCCCATTCCCACCTTCCTCTCCAGTGAGTCTCTCCCATTCCCACCTTCCTCTCCAGTGAGTCTCCCCCATTCCCACCTTCCTCTCCGGTGAGTCTCTCCCATTCCCACCTTCCTCCCTAGTGAGTCTCTCCCATTCCCACCTTCCTCTCCAGTGAGTCTCTCCCATTCCCACCTTCCTCCCTACTGAGTCTCTTCCATTCACACCTTCCTCTCCACTGAGTCTCCCCCATTCCCACCTTCCTCTCCAGTGAGTCTCTCCCATTCCCACCTTCCTCCCTAGTGAGTCTCTCCCATTCCCACCTTCCTCTCCAGTGAGTCTCCCCCATTCCAACCTTCCTCTCCAGTGAGTCTCTCCCATTCCCACCTTCCTCCCTAGTGAGTCTCTTCCATTCCCTCTCCAGTGAGTCTCTCCCATTCCCACCTTCCTCCCTAGTGAGTCTCTTCCATTCCCACCTTCCTCTCCAGTGAGTCTCTCCCATTCCCACCTTCCTCCCTAGTGAGTCTCTCCCATTCCCACCTTCCTCTCCAGTGAGTCTCCCCCATTCCCACCTTCCTCTCCAGTGAGTCTCCCCCATTCCCACCTTCCTCCCTAGTGAGTCTCTTCCATTCCCACCTTCCTCTCCAGTGAGTCTCATCCATTCCCACCTTCCTCCCCAGTGAGTCGCTCCCATTCCTACCTTCCTCTCCAGTAGTCTCTCCCATTCCCAACTTCCTCCCTAGTGAGCCTCTCCCATTCCCACCTTCGTCTCCAGTGAGTCTCTCCCATTCCCACCTTCCTCCCTAGTGAGTCTCATCCATTCCCACCTTCCTCTCCAGTGAGTCTCTCCCATTCCCACCTTCCTCCCTAGTGAGTCTCTCCCATTCCCACCTTCCTCTCCAGTGAGTCTCCCCCATTCCCACCTTCCTCTCCAGTGACTCTCTTCCATTCCCACCTTCCTCTCCAGTGAGTCTCACCCATTCCCAACTTCCTCTCCAGTGAGTCTCTCCCATTCCCACCTTCCTCTCCACTGAGTCTCCCCCATTCCCACCTTCCTCTCCAGTGAGTCTCTCCCATTCCCACCTTCCTCTCCAGTGAGTCTCCCCCATTCCCACCTTCCTCCCTAGTGAGTCTCTTCCATTCCCACCTTCCTCTCCAGTGAGTCTCATCCATTCCCACCTTCCTCTCCAGTGAGTCTCTCCCATTCCCACCTTCCTCCCCAGTGAGTCGCTCCCATTCCCACCTTCCTCTCCAGTGAGTCTCTCCCATTCCCAACTTCCTCCCTAGTGAGTCTCTCCCATTCCCACCTTCCTCTCCAGTGAGTCTCTCCCATTCCCACCTTCCTCCCTAGTGAGTCTCATCCATTCCCACCTTCCTCTCCAGTGAGTCTCTCCCATTCCCACCTTCCTCCCTAGTGAGTCTCTCCCATTCCCACCTTCCACTCCAGTGAGTCTCCCCCATTCCCACCTTCCTCTCCAGTGACTCTCTTCCATTCCCACCTTCCTCCCCAGTGAGTCGCTCCCATTCCCACCTTCCTCTCCAGTGTGTCTCTCCCATTCCCACCTTCCTCCCTAGTGAGTCTCTCCCATTCCCACCTTCCTCTCCAGTGAGTCTCCCCCATTCCCACCTTCCTGTCCAGTGAGTCTCTCCCATTCCCACCTTCCTCCCTAGTGAGTCTCTCCCATTCCCACCATCCTCTCCAGTGAGTCTCCCCCATTCCCACCTTCCTCTCCAGTGAGTCTCCCCCATTCCCACCTTCCTCCTTGGTGAGTCTCTTCCATTCCCACCTTCCTCTCCAGTGAGTCTCATCCATTCCCACCTTCCTCTCCAGTGAGTCTCTCCCATTCCCACCTTCCTCCCCAGTGAGTCTCTCCCATTCCCACCTTCCTCTCCAGTGAGTCTCCCCCATTCCCACCTTCCTCCCTCGTGAGTCTCTTCCATTCCCACCTTCCTCTCCAGTGAGTCTCATCCATTCCCACCTTCCTCTCCAGTGAGTCTCTCCCATTCCCACCTTCCTCCCCAGTGAGTCGCTCCCATTCCCACCTTCCTCTCCAGTGAGTCTCTCACATTCCCAACTTCCTCCCTAGTGAGTCTCTCCCATTCCCACCTTCCTCTCCAGTGAGTCTCTCCCATTCCCACCTTCCTCCCTAGTGAGTCTCATCCATTCCCACCTTCCTCTCCAGTGAGTCACTCCCATTCCCACCTTCCTCTCCAGTGAGTCTCTCCCATTCCCACCTTCCTCTCGTGTCTCTCCCATTCCCACCTTCCTCTCCAGTGAGTTTCTCCATTCCCACCTTCCTCCCTAGTGAGTCTCTCCCATTCCCACCTTCCTCTCCAGTGAGTCTCTCCCATTCCCACTTTCCTCCCTAGTGAGTCTCTGCCATTCCCACCTTCCTCTCCAGTGAGTCTCCCCCATTCCCACCTTCCTCTCCAGTGAGTCTCTCCCATTCCCACCTTCCTCCCTAGTGAATCTCTCCCATTCCCACCTTCCTCTCCAGTGAGGCTCCCCCATTCCCACCTTCCTCTCCAGTGAGTCTCTCCCATTCCCACCTTCCTCTCCAGTGAGTCTCCCCCATTCCCACCTTCCTCCCTAGTGAGTCTCTTCCATTCCCACCTTCCTCTCCAGTGAGTCTCACCCATTCCCACCTTCCTCTCCAGTGAGTCTCTCCCATTCCCACCTTCCTCCCCAGTGAGTCGCTCCCAGTCCCACCTTCCTCTCCAGTGAGTCTCTCCCATTCCCACCTTCCTCCCTAGTGAGTCTCTCCCATTCCCACCTTCCTCTCCAGTGAGTCTCTCCCATTCCCACCTTCCTCCCTAGTGAGTCTCTTCCATTCCCACCTTCCTCTCCAGTGAGTCTCCCTCATTCCCACCTTCCTCTCCAGTGAGTCTCTCCCATTCCCACCATCCTCCCTAGTGAGTCTCTCCCATTCCCACCTTCCTCTCCAGTGAGTCTCCCCGATTCCCACCTTCCTCTCCAGTGGGTCTCTCCCATTCCCACCTTCCTCTCCAGTGAGTCTCCCCCATTCCCACCTTCCTCTCCAGTGAGTCTCTCCCATTCCCACCTTCCTTCCTAGTGAGTCTCTCAAATTCCCACCTTCCTCTCCAGTGAGTCTCCCCCATTCCCACCTTCCTCTCCAGTGAGTCACTCCCATTCCCACCTTCCTCTCGTGTCTCTCCCATTCCCACCTTCCTCTCGTGTCTCTCCCATTCCCACCTTCCTCTCCAGTGAGTCTCTCCCATTCCCACCTTCCTCCCTAGTGAGTCTCTCCCATTCCCACCTTCCTCTCCAGTGAGTCTCTCCCATTCCCACCTTCCTCTCTAGTGAGTCTCTGCCATTCCCACCTTCCTCTCCAGTGAGTCTCCCCCATTCCCACCTTCCTCTCCAGTGAGTCTCTCCCATTCCCTCCTTCCTCCCTAGTGAATCTCTCCCATTCCCACCTTCCTCTCCAGTGAGGCTCCCCCATTCCCACCTTCCTCTCCAGTGAGTCTCTCCCATTCCCACCTTCCTCTCCAGTGAGTCTCCCCCATTCCCACCTTCCTCCCTAGTGAGTCTCTTCCATTCCCACTTTCCTCTCCAGTGAGTCTCTCCCATTCCCACCTTCCTCCCCAGTGAGTCTCTTCCATTCCCACCTTCCTCTCCAGTGAGTCTCTCCCATTCCCACCTTCCTCCCCAGTGAGTCTCTCCCATTCCCACCTTCCTCTCCAGTGAGTCTCCCCCATTCCCACCTTCCTCCCTAGTGAGTCTCTTCCATTCCCACCTTCCTCTCCAGTGAGTCTCTCCCATTCCCACCTTCCTCCCCAGTGAGTCTCTCCCATTCCCACCTTCCTCTCCAGTGAGTCTCTCCCATTCCCACCTGCCTCTCCAGTGAGTCTCCCCCATTCCCACCTTCCTCCCTAGTGAGTCTCTTCCATTCCCACCTTCCTCTCCAGTGAGTCTCTCCGATTCCCACCTTCCTCCCCATTGAGTCGCTCCCATTCCCACCTTCCTCTCCAGTGAGTCTCTCCCATTCCCACCTTCCTCCCTAGTGAGTCTCTCCCATTCCCACCTTCCTCTCCAGTGAGTCTCTCCCATTCCCACCTTCCTCCCTAGTGAGTCTCTTCCATTCCCACCTTCCTCTCCAGTGAGTCTCCCCCATTCCCACCTTCCTCTCCAGTGAGTCTCTCCCATTCCCACCTTCCTCTCCAGTGAGTCTCTCCCATTCCCACCTTCCTCCCTAGTGAGTCTCTCCCATTCCCACCTTCCTCTTCAGTGAGTCTCCCCGATTCCCACCTTCCTCTCCAGTGAGTCTCTCCCATTCCCACCTTCCTCCCTAGTGAGTCTCCCCCATTCTTACCTTCCTCTCCAGTGTGTCTCTCCCATTCCCACCTTCCTCCCCAGTGAGTCGCTCCCATTCCCACCTTCCTCTCCAGTGAGTCTCCCCCATTCCCACCTTCCTCCCTAGTGAGTCTCTCCCATTCCCACCTTCCTCTCCAGTGAGTCTCCCCCATTCCCACCTTCCTCTCCAGTGAGTCACTCCCATTCCCACCTTCCTCCCTAGTGAGTCTCTCCCATTCCCACTATCCTCTCCAGTGAGTCTCTCCCATTCCCACCTTCCTCCCTAGTGAGTCTCTCCCATTCCCACCTTCCTCCCTAGTGAGTCTCTCCCATTCCCTCTCCAGTGAGTCTCTCCCATTCCCACCTTCCTCCCTAGTGAGTCTCTCCCATTCCCACCTTCCTCTCCAGTGAGTCTCCCCCATTCCCACCTTCCTCTCCAGTGAGTCTCTCCCATTCCCACCTTCCTCTCGTGTCTCTCCCATTCCCACCTTCCTCTCCAGTGAGTCTCTCCCATTCCCACTTTTCTCCCTAGTGAGTCTCTCCCATTCCCTCTCCAGAGTCTCTCCCATTCCCACCTTCCTCCCTAGTGAGTCTCTCCCATTCCCTCTCCAGTGAGTCTCTCCCATTCCCACCTTCCTCCCTAGTGAGTCTCTCCCATCCCCTCTCCAGTGAGTCTCTCCCATTCCTTCTCCAGTGAGTCTCTCCCATTCCCTCTCCAGTGAGTCTCTCCCATTCCCACCTTCCTCTCCAGTGAGTCTCTCCCATTCCCATCTTTTCCATTCTTTTGATACGATCTCTCTTGCTGCCCAGCCTCCATCCAGTTCCATCTGCCCCTCACCTCTCTTGTCCCTTGGTTCACTTTACCTGCCTCCTCCCCAAACCTGTCCCTCTTTGCCTATCACTCTCCCCTCATCTTTCTGCACCTATAGTCCCTGTCCCTGTCTCACCCACTCCTCTCAGTTCTTCGGACTGCCTATCTACCTGTGCACTCTCAGTCCTGACGCAGACTTGCAAGCTGACACATTGACGATCTCTTTGTCTCCGCTGATGCTTCCGATTCTGGCATTTGCACATTCCGTGTTTCCTCCTTCTCTCCAAACATGTTTCACCCAAGACCATTGCTCTCTCTGTCTTCTTACTACTCGCTGCACCCGTTCATTTGGTTCCATGTTACTTTCCTCTCTGAGCACAACTGGATAATGTTTTAATGAGACTCGAAAAATCAAAGTAATTGCTTAATTCTGACTGTTTCACTTACCTGATTTTGCAAAAGATATCAAATACAGGAAGGAAGTGTATTGGAGTTTCATTAATGATGCCAGAAATAAATTTTATTAGTCACATTACAAATCAAATGACATAGGCGACAACAGGGCTTTGCTTCCAGATGAGCTCATTGCCTCCTTTGCTCGTTTTGATTGTCAAAACATGGAGGGGCCATCAAAAACTCCTGCAGCCCCCAACGATCCTGTGATTTCAGTCTCTGAGGCAGATATGCAAACAGCCCTCGAGGGTGAACCCACGAAAACCATCTGGCCCAGACAGGGTACCTGGCCACGTACTAAAGACCTGTGCTGATCATCTGATTGGAGTGTTCACTGAGACCTTTAACCTCTCACTTCAGCAGTCTGAGATACCCACCTGCTTCAAGCAGGCTCCAATTATACCGGTGCCTAAGAAGGACATGGTAACCCACCTCCATGACTACCATCCAGTAGCACTCACACCTACAGTGATGGAAGAGTTTTGACAGGTTGGTGATGAAACATCAAGTCCTGACTGAGAAGCGACTTGGATCCACTCCAATTTGCCTACTGGAGCAGCAGACCCACGGCAGATGCCATCGCAGTGGCTTCTCACTCAACCTTGGAACATATAGTCAGCAAAGAAGCATACATCAGGATTCTTTTTATTGACTACAGCTCAGCATTCAATATCATTATCCCCTCAAAACTAATCAATATGCTTCAAGACCTTGGCCTCAGTATCTCCCTGTGTAATTAGATACACAATTTCTTCACTTGTAGACCCCAATCATTTTGGATTAGCAGCAATATCTCCACAATCTCCATCAGCACAGCTGCATAACGAGGCTGTGTGCTTAGCCCCCTGCTCTATTCGCTTTACACTTATGACTGCGTGGCTAAGCACAGCTCCAATGTTATATTCAAGTTTGCCGATGACACCAGTGTGGAGGCTAAGTGAAAAGTGGTGACAAATCAGCACATAGGAGGGAGGTTGAAAATCTGGCTGAGTGGTTCCATAACAACAACCTCTCACTCAATGTCAGCAAGACCAAGGAGCTGATTATTGACTTCAGGAGGAAGAAACCAGAGGTCCATCATTGGAGGATCAGAGGTGGAGAGCGTCAGCAAAAGGGTCAACAGCTTTAATTTTCTCAATGTTATCATTTTAGAGGATCAGTCCCGGGCCCAGCACCTGCGTGCAATCACAGTAGCACCTCTACCTCCTTTGGAGTTTATGAAGATTCAGCATGACATCTAAAACTTTGAAAATCTTTTATAGATATGTAGGGGAGAGTATATTGACTGGCTGCATCACAGCCTGGTATGGAAATACCAATGCCCTTGAACAGAAAATCCTGCAAAAAGCAATGGATACGGCCCAGTCCATCACGACTCACTTTCTGGAACTCATCATCTCATGTTCTTTATATTTATTGCTCATTTATTTATTATTATTATTTCTTTCTTTTTAATTTGCACAGTCTGCTGTCTTTTGCACACTGGTTGGCGTGGTCTTTCATTGATTCTGTTATGGTTGTTATTATTCTATGGATTTATTGAGTATGCCTGGAAGAAAATGAATCTCAGGGTTGTATATGGTGACATATATGTACTTCAATAATAAACTTACTTTGAACAAGAAGAAAGTTTTATTTTTCAAAAAACTGGGCTCTTCCATTGCAGTGAGTGAACATTTATGATAATAAACTGAATCAGGAGCATCTTGTTGGCACAGCTCTAACCAGGAGACAAAAATGCAATGACTCCCCGTGCCATGAAATTTAGAATAGAACTTCATGCAATATTAATGGACTCCATCCATGGTTTCCCATCCAGCTCCATCTCAGAGTCCAAGACATATGCCCCATTCTTACCCTCGGATTCAATCAGAGAGAGGCTTCCAGCAGCCCAGATGCCCTGATTCAATGATCGTGTAGGTCACCCTAACCGGCAACACAGCTATTCGTAGGTGATCAGTCCTGTTCATTCTGTTAGCAGAGTGGTGAAACCGCTGTCAGTTTGTCCGGGCTGATGTTGCTCTTTGTAGTCCATCAGGTTGCAAACCTTGCTGCTTTAGTATTTCTGTCCGGGTATTTTTTTCCAAGGCCGAGTTGGAGCTTGCTGCTCAACCTACCACCGATGGAAAGCATGCAAGGAGCCAGCCAGATTCGAACCCGGAACCATTCGTCTCGGTCCAGTGCGGCTGTCAGACAGGGTTGCATTCAACTATAAATCAGCTGTTACAACTCAATGATGTCCTTGTCAATGAATTGTGTTTCCTTCTGACTGCACAGATTCTGCAACCTACTGCAATAGTTTAGTTCTCATACAGAGATATTATGCAACTTATTTAGGTCTCTCATATGATATCATTACATGGCTAAATTAGATTCCACTGACTTTGGTCCTCATTGTTTGGTTAATTTGGAGCAATCTCAAACATCACTTGAATACCTTCAGGGAATTTCAGTAGCTTTATTAATTGGGGTAATGGAGCTTTAGTTTCTATACCATTATCTTACCGCCCCAATAATTGTTCTCGTGACAGCTTGGGTTTCCTCCGGGTGCTCCAGTTTCCTCCCACAGTCCAAAGTCGTACCGGTTGGTAGTTTAATTGGTCATTGTAAATTGTCCTGTGATTAGGCTAGGGGTAAATCAGGGGGTTGCTGGGAGGCACAGCTTGAAAGGCAGAAAGGGCCTATTCCACACTGTATCTCAAAAAATAAAATAAAAAATCCTGTTCCTTCCTGTTAATATTCTACATACACATGTGTACAATCAATTATAGAACACAGTCGCTGCATCTGAAATGGCAGACTCCTTACTGTAAGAATCTACTGTATACTGACAAACTACCATTCATTCCCTTTATTGCTGTTGGGTAGTGGAGCTCAATTTTAATTGATATAAAATTCTAAAGTATTGGAAAATATTTTAAGGACGTTTTTCACAACTGGAAGAAAGTTTTGTGTGAACAACTGTGCTCATGCAGCCAGGTGGTTTATTAATCTGACTTTATTTATCTTCCAAAGTTATTGAGCAAGTTATGGCAGGAATATTTCACTATTGATTCCTGCTGTAGTGCAGTTTAAAACATAATGTTACAGGAAAAAAATCAATACTAAAGGCGAACTCTGTGTTATAAAATACAATGAGACTGTGAACATATTGTTGTTTTGAAGACCCGCTGTGCCTTTAATGAGGCACTCAGGATATATGAACACTGATACTACATGTTGTGTCCTGATTATTTATTGTCCACCAAATTTGAGTTTTAAACAAGATTCAAAGACCTGTGCACATGGGAATCCCTCCCACTTTAAAGTTTAACTTCACCTAGCTACTGGCTGTTGAACTTTGGAAATGGCAAAATAGTGAATCCAAATCTCATTTTACCCTTGTCTCTGACCCTTTTATACAATTATTACACAACTTTCCAGACACAGTCCTGCTTTGTCCCATGGAGATCTGCTTTAGAAAGATGTTATCACACTGCAAAGTGTGCAGAAAAGATTTATTATATTTTATGTTATTTCATTTATTGTGACGCAATGAGGATTGCTGCGTCACCCAGCAATCCCCCAATTTAATTCTGGCCTAATCACGCGACAATTTACAATGACTAATTAACCCGCCAACTGGTACATCTTTGAAACGTGGGAGGGAACCGAAGCACCCGGAGGAAACCCACACGGTCTCGGGGAGAATGTAGAAACAGCTTACAGACCGTGGCGGGAATTGAGTCCAGGTTGCAGGTACAGTAAACGTGGTGCCAGCCTCTGCACTACCAGCATGGTGGTACCACCATGATGTGTGGACAGGCTAACTCATCCTCATAGCAGAACCATTATTGGGCAAGGAATCTTGTCGCAATGCAATAAGTTTACAAGGATTTTGCCAGGACTTGAGGGATTGGGTTATAGCGAGAGGCTAGACAAGCTAGGACTGCTTTTCCTTGGTACGTAGGAGCATAAATAAAAATTATCCAGCTGTGGTCCAAGAGGATCAATAACATTTAAAAAAAGCACGTGGAGTGATCTTACAAGGCGTATTCAATTATGCGGTGCATAAATAAGGTGAACTCGCTAAAGTCTGGTTTCTCAGGGTTGGGAAGTCACAAATTAGAGGGCATAGTTTAAGTGGAGTTTAATAGAGATTTGAGGGACAACTTTTGTTTACACAGAGGGTGATGCGTTTATGTGATGAGTTACCAGAGCAAGTAGGCAAGGCAGGCACATTTAAAAGAGAGCTGGACAAGTACACGGATAGGAAATGTTTAGAATGAATTTGCCAGGCCCAGGCAGATGGGATTAGCTGGGATTGGTATCTTGGTTGGCACAGATGTTGGGCTGAAGGGCCAGTTTCCATTCTGTATGACTCGATGACTCTACAACAAGACAGCCACGCCATGGCCTCCTGCACAGTTTGGAAGTTCTTTTATTGACTGCTTGATACGCCAGTCCAGCTCTGCTTGGGTGTTCCTGCTGGGCAGGCGGTCCGCAGCTATAGATTGAGAAGCCAGTGTAAGGAGTTGGGATATGTGGACTGTCTAAGCCATCCTCATAACAGAACCAGTGTTGGGACTACTAATGGGTATGGAATCTTGCAGCAGTGCAATAAAGCTCCAGCCCTCAAAGGGCCCCTATCCTTTAACCCCAGCAAGTGGTGGTATTTCTTCCAAGGAGGCAAGAGAGACAGGTGAAGGGAGAGAGTGTGTCCCAAATTTCAAACTGATTTTGTGGCCACAGAAACTTCAGTTTATGCGCTCAACACCTGAAGTAAGTCTATTTCTGGATATTATGTGTTTGACTGCACAGCTGACTCACACACTACACTGAAGACTTGTTTCTGACTGCAGCCTTCCAAAGTCTCGTCACCAAGTTGGCATGGTGCCTTGATCCATGGATACTTATGGCCATTTCTCCCAGTACACCTGGAGGTTATTGAATTCCTCTCCCCCTGAGCTCACGGTCATTTGGTTCAGAAAAGGTCCTTCAACCCATCAAGTCCATGCTTACAGCAAAGCACTGCTGTAGTAGTGAGGTTGGGGATGGCATTAAACAGGAAATTAGAAATGCGTGCAATAAAGGAACAGTAGTTATAATGGGTGACTTCAATCTACATATAGATTGGGTGAACCAAATTGGTAAGGGTGCTGAGGAAGAGCATTTCTTGGAATGTATGCGGGATGGTTTTCTGAACCAACTAGAGAGCAGGCCATTCTAGATTGGGTATTGAGCAATGAGGAAGGGTTAGTTAGCAATCTTGTCGTGCGAGGCCACTTGGGTAAGAGTAACCATAATATGGTGGAATTCTTCATTAAGATGGAGAGTGACATAGTTAATTCAGAAACAAAGGTTCTGAACTTAAAGAAGGGTAACTTTGAAGGTATGAGACATGAATTAGCTAAGATAGACTGGCAAATGATACTTAAAGGGTTGGCGGTGGATATGCAACGGCAAGCATTTAAAGATCGCATGGATGAACTACAACAATTGTTCATCCCAGTTTGGCAAAAGAATAAACCAGGGAAGGTAGTGCACCCGTGGCTGACAAGGGAAATTAGGGGTAGTATCAAGTCCAAAGAAGAAACATATAAATTAGCAAAAAAAAGCGGCACACCTGAGGACTGGGAGAAATTCAGAGACCAGCAGAGGAGGACAAAGGGCTTAATTAGGAAAGGGAAAAAAGATTATGAGAGAAAGCTGGCAGGGAACATAAAAACTGACTGTAAAAGCTTTAATAGATATGTGAAAAGAAAAAGATCGGTCAAGACAAATGTAGGTCCTTTACAGTCAGAAACAGGTGAATTGATCATAGGGAACAAAGACATGACAGACCAATTGAATAACTACTTTGGTTCTGTCTTCATTAAGGAGGACATAAATAATCTTCTGGAAATAGTAAGGGACCAAGGGTCTAGTGAGATGGAGGAACTGAGGGAAATACATGTTAGTAGGAAAGTGGTGTTAGGTAAATTGAAGGGATTAAAGGCAGATAAATCCCCAGGGCCAGATGGTCTGCATCCCAGAGTGTTTAAACAAGTAGCCCAAGAAATAGTGGATGCATTAGTGATAATTTTTCAAAACTCCTTAGATTCTGGATTAGTTCCTGAGGATTGGAGGGTGGCTAATGTAACCCCACTTTTTAAAAAAGGAGGGAGAGAGAAACCGGGGAATTATAGACCGGTTAGTCTGACATCGGTGGTGGGGAAAATGCTAGAGTCGGTTATCAAAGATGTGATAACAGCACATTTGGAAAGAGGTGAAATCATCGGACAAAGCCAGCATGGATTTGTGAAAGGAAAATCATGTCTGACGAATCTTATAGAATTTTTTGAAGATGTAACTAGTAGAGTGGATAGGGGAGAGCCAGTGAATGTGGTATATTTAGATTTTCAAAAGGCTTTTGACAAGGTCCCACACAGGAGATTAGTGTGCAAACTTAAAGCACACGGTATTGGGGGTATGGTATTGATGTGGATAGAGAATTGGTTGGCAGCCAGGAAGCAAAGAGTGGGAGTAAACGGGACCTTTTCAGAATGGCAGGCAGTGACTAGTGGGGTACCGCAAGGCTCAGTGCTGGGACCCCAGTTGTTTACAATATAAATTAATGATTTAGACGAGGAAATTAAATGCAGCATCTCCAAGTTTGCGGATGATACGAAGCTGGGCGGTGGTGTTAGCTGTGAGGAGGATGCTAAGAGGATGCAGGGTGACTTGGATAGGTTAGGTGAGTGGGCAAATTCATGGCAGATGCAATTTAATGTGGATAAATGTGAGGTTATCCACTCTGGTTGCAAGAACAGGAAAACAGATTATTATCTGAATGGTGGCTGATTAGGAAAAGGGGAGATGCAATGAGACCTGGGTGTCATTGTACACCAGTCATTGAAAGTGGGCATGCAGGTACAGCAGGCGGTGAAAAAGGCAAATGGTATGTTGGCATTCATAGCAAAAGGATTTGAGTACAGGAGCAGGGAGGTTCTACTGCAGTTGTACAAGGCCTTGGTGAGACCACACCTAGAATATTGTGTGCAGTTTTGGTCCCCTAATCTGAGGAAAGACATTCTTGCCATAGAGGGAGTACAGAGAAGGTTCACCAGATTGATTCCTGGGATGGCAGGACTTTCATATGAAGAAAGACTGGATCGACTAGGCTTATACTCACTGGAATTTAGAAGATTGAGGGGGGATCTTATTGAAATGTATAAAATTCTAAAGGGATTGGACAGGCTAGATGCAGGAAGATTGTTTCCGATGTTGGGGGAAGTCCAGAACGAGGGGTCACAGTTTAAGGATAAAGCGGAAGCCTTTTAGGACCGAGATGAGGAAAAACTTCTTCGCACAGCGAGTGTTGAATCTGTGGAATTCTCTGCCACAGGAAACAGTTGAGGCCGGTTCATTGGTTATATTTAAGAGGAAGTTAGATATGGCCCTTGTGGCTAAAGGGATCAAGGGGTATGGAGAGAAAGCAGGTACAGGGTTCTGAGTTGGATGATCAGCCATGATCATACTGAATGGCGGTACAGGGTCGAATGGCCTACTCCTGCACCTATTTTCTGTGTTTCTATGTAATGACAGTAACGCTCTCCACTTGAGGGAAATTTTAAACTGGCCAATTTGCCTACTAACCTGCACATCTTTGCAATTTGTTAGAAAGTTGAACTACCCAGAAGAAACCCATGAGATCACAGAGAGAAAGTGCAAACTGCACTTAGGCAGTACCAGGTCTGGATCGTACTGGGTTCAAAGTTCAAAGTGCATTTATTATCAAAGTATGTGTGCAGTATACAACCCTGAGATTTGCAATCCCACAGGCAGCCACAAAACAAAAGAACACCATGGAACCCGTTCAAAGAACACATCAAACATCCAATGCGTAAAAAAACATGCAAATGGCAAAAAAACGAGTGATAAACAGAGAAAATAAAACATCAAACCACAGAGTCATTGAAACAGTCTGGGAGTGTTCAGTTTAGTTCAGTCTAGCGTTGTGTTGTTCACCGACTGCAGGCCGCAGAACCAGTCCACCCCGATTGCAATTTCAGGAGTCAGGCGGTGGTTCTACTATCTGTGCCACTGTTGCCGTCTCTGAAATTGCAATGTGACTACTTCCTTAAATATGCCACCCATCAAACTCCCAACTTCCTACATGCCCTGTGATGATGCCAGCAAGCTTAAGACTCCAAACTCAAACTGCAGCAGTTCATGGAATTAAGGAAATTTATGGTATTGAAGTGTCCATTTAATTGACTTGAAAGCCCTCTGAAATGTAATAGAAAGCCACTGAGCTGTAACAATAATACTGTGCTCACAAGGAGAAAGCAAGCAAATGGATGGGCCATCTGACATTGATCTGGACACTAAATGAAGGCAAAGTCATCCCGCGTCCAGCTCAGCTTCTTACAGATATTTGGGGACGGGTATTGAAATTGGGAGAGTTGTCCTAAAGATTGGCTAAGCAACAACTCTCAGAGTGAGACCTCAAAGATAATATTCAGACTCCCCCACCTTAGTCCTTGGCTACATCTTATCCCATTGACAGGACACGTTCACCAGAGCTCAAGGAGGCTCGGTGATATGTACAAGACAGGAGTTTCTACAGAGTTATGAAGGTTTCATCTGGACCCCATGAAGTGTCATGTCATCAGGCCAAACAAGGGCAAGGAAACCTCCTGCTGGTTATACCTACCTCATGTTGAACACCAAACACTGACAGCCTGACCTCTAATTTCCCCACATCCCTCCCTCTAATCTCTAAG
Source organism: Hemitrygon akajei (assembly GCF_048418815.1). Taxonomy (NCBI): domain Eukaryota; kingdom Metazoa; phylum Chordata; class Chondrichthyes; order Myliobatiformes; family Dasyatidae; genus Hemitrygon; species Hemitrygon akajei. Next base: position 89,103,740 of record NC_133128.1, read on the forward strand.
CTGACCCCTAACTCCCCTCTCTGTCCCCAAAACAAACACTTAAGAACATAAAATAACAACTGAAAAACAACCAAATCCAAACCATGGCTCAGCCAAGGTAGCAGCTTGACAGCATCATACGCACACGGGTTGTCATATACACTGAAGCAGAGTTATTCAGTACGGAAACAGGGCCTTCGGCCCAGCTCATCCGTGCCCACAAAACTACCTTCCTGAACTGGTTCCATTTGCCTGTGTTTGGCTCATCTTCCTCTAAATCCATCTTATCCACATATGTGTCCAAATGTCTTTTAAGTGTTGTAACTGTACTTGCCTCTACCATTTCCATATACCCACAACCTTCTCTGTGAAAATCTTTTCTTTCACATACTTTTAAATATTACAGTTATCACCAGAAATCTACCCCTTCTAGTTTTAGGCTTTCTTACTGTGGGGAAAATACTCTGATTATCTACCTTAGACCCCTGAAGATATTATATAAAAGTCAATAAGGTCACTGCTTGTCCCACTTCCTCCAGGGAAATTAGGTCCAGCCTATACAATCTCTCCTTATAAATCAAGTCCTCCAGTCTTAGCGACATCCTTATTGATCTTTCCTGCATCCCCTCCAGCTTAATCACATCTTTCCTGTAACATGGTGACCTGCATCACACAAACATGGTCTCACCACCACCTTCAGCAACTGCCCAGCTCTTGTACTTCATGCCACAGCCTATAAAGACAAGCATTCTGATCACCTTCTTCACCAGCCTATCTATCTATCTATGTAGTCATTTTTTATAACTGCACTTGTTAGCCCTTTATTATGTACCCCTGTACACCCGCCCGTTAATGCAAATATCTAATCAGCCAATCACGTGGCAGCAGTTTGTGCATAAAATCACGCAGACACGGTCAATAGGTTCAGTTGTTGTTCAGGCCAAACGTCTAAATGGGGGAGAAATGTGATCTAAGTGACTTTGACTGTGGAATGATTGTTGATGCCAGACATGGTGGTTTGAGTATTTCAGAAACTGCTGATCTCCTGGGATTTTCACACACAACAGTCTCTAGAGTTTACAGAAATTGGAGTGACAAACAAAAGAACTTCCCATGTGTGGCAGTTCTGTGGGTGAAACAGCCTCACTAATGGCCGAGGTCAGATGAGAATGGCCAGACTGGCTCAAGCTGACAGGAAGGCGACAGTAACTCAAATAACCACACGTTACAGCAGTGGTGTGCAGAAGAGCATCACTGAATGCAGATAATGTCAAATCTTGAAGTAAGTGGGCTATAGCAGCAGAAAACCATGAACATACTATCAGTAGCCATGTTATTAGGCACAGTGGGGTGGCCACTGAGTGTATGTACTGGTACTCTAAGGTTAAGTTTCCTCAAGACCCTGCCATTATTGATGCAAGCTGCAGACTTTTGTGCCATTGTAATCCGTGCTTGTTTTTGCAAACTTAAACACATTCAGATTATTTATATAGGCTGTCGCTTTAAATACTGGAACTATATTCATAAGAACATAAGAAATAGGAGCAGGAGTAGGCCATCCAGTCCATCGAGCCTGCCCCACCATTCAATAAGATCATGGCCCATCTGTCCATAAACTCAGTTCCATCTACCTGCCTTTTCCCAATAACCCTTAATTCCCTTACTATGTAAAAACCTATCTAACTGTATCTTAAATATATTTAGTGAAAAAGCCTCAACTGCTTCCCTGGGCAGAGAATTCCACAGATTCACTACTCTCTGGGAAAAGCAGTTTCTCCTCATCTCCTTCCTAAATCTTCTCCCCTGAATCTTGAGGCAATGTCATCTAGTTCTAATCTCACCTACCAATGGAAGCAACTTTCTTACTTCTATCTTATCTATCCCTTTCAAAGTTTTGTATGTTTCTATAAGATCCCCTCTCATTCTTCTGAATTCTAGCGAGTATAGTCCCAGGCGACTCAATCTTGCCTCATAGACTAAGCCCTTCATCTCTGGAATCAACCTGGTGAAACTCCTCTGCACTGCCTCCAAAGCCAGTAAATCCTTCCTTAGGTATGGAGACCAGAACTGCACGTAGTACTCCATGTGCAGACTCACCAGTACCCTGTATAGTTGCAGCATCACCTCCCTGCTCTTGAATTCAATCGCTCTAGCAATGAAGGCTAACATTCCGTTTGCCTTCTTAATAACCTGTTGTACCTGCAAGCCAAGTTTTTGTGAGTCATGAACAAGCAATGCATAACAGCATGCTGCAATCTTTCACCATTTAAATACTAATCTGCTCTTCTATTATTCCTTCCAAAGTGGATGATCTCGCATTTACCAGTGTTGTATTCCATCTGCCAGACCTTGGCCCACTCACTTCTTCTTTAATCCTTTTCGCTCCTTATGAAGCATAGGGCCTCAACAAAAGTCCTCCACTTCCTGCGATCTCTAGCAGATGTTTTTGCAGTCTCCCAAGTTTGGCCGGCGGCCTTCAGTTCATCCAAAAGCCTACGCCTCCAGGTTTGCTTTGGGCGACCTCTTCTTCTCTTCCCTTGTGGATTCCATTCGAGTGATTGTCGAGTGACATTCGACTGGCTCTTCCTCAAGGTGTGGCCAACCCATCTCCACTTCCTCCTCCTTATCTGGAATACAATGGGCTCTTGGTTTGCTCTCCTCCATAGGTCTAGGTTTGACACTCTGTCGTACCACTTGAGGCGGAGGATCTGCCGGAGGCATTTGTTGAGAAAGCTCTGGATCTTGTTGCAGCTGGTGTTAGTGATTCTCCATGTTTCAGATCCATATAGCAGGATGGCTTTCGCATTGGAGCTGAATATACGGAGCTTAGTTTTGACAGAGATGGCCGTAGATCTTCAAACAGGCCGCAGGGTTGTGAAGGCATGTTGGGCTTTTCCGATCCTTGCTCTGATGTCCTCATCTGTACCTCCTGATTTACTGATTTCGCTTCCAAGGTAGGTGAATTTGTCTACATCTTCAACTATTTGTCCTTCAATTCGTAATGGCTCCTCTTGTTTGTTATTAATGCGTAGAACTTTGGTCTTCTCCTGACTGATCTTAAGGCCTACTCGCTGTGAGGTCTCTCCCAAGGAATCTACTTTCTTCTGCATATCTTGAAGCCAGTGTGAGAGAAGAGTGAGATCATCTGCAAATGCCAGGTCTTCCAATTTCCCTGTTAACGTCCACTGGATGCCTCTCTCTGAGCCAGCATAGGCTGTTCTTATAGCCCAGTCGAGTACCACAAGAAAAAGTAGAGGCGACAGCAGGCATCCCTGTCTGACTCCGGTAGTGACCAGGAATTCTTCGGACAGTCTTCCATCATGGATGACCTTGCATGAGAAGCCATCATAAAGCTGCTTGATGGTATTCACCATCTCTTCCAGTACATCATAGTGTCATAAGATGCTTCACATTGACTTTCTGTCCAGGCTGTCAAATGCCTTTTCAAAATCAATAAAACACACATATAGTGGAGTTTGCCATTCTATTGTCTGCTCCACAATGACTCTAAGTGTAGCTATCTGGTCAATGCATAATCTCTCTTTCCTGAACCCCGCCTGCTCATCTCTAAGTCTTTGGTCAATGGCGTCTTTCATCTGCTCCAAGATGACCCTGGTGAGAACTTTGCTAGGAATGGACAACAAGGTGATCCCCCTCCACTTGCCACACAGTGAAAGATCTCCAGATTTTGGCAGCTTCACAAGGAGGCCCTTCTTCCAATCTGATGGGATCTCTCCTGTTCTCCATATCAAATTCAGCAGTATATGCAAATGGTCCACTATAACCTCTCCACCCTCTTTCAATGCTTCTGCAGGAACGTTGTCTTCTCCAGCAGCCTTGCCGTTCTTCATCTTTCCAGGGCTTTTCACCTATATTGATGTTCAGTGGGTCTCCAGGCTCCAGGTCAGGTGGGTTCTGTGGTGGTGGTCTATTCAATACTTCCTGGAAGTGTTCCTTCCATCTCACCAGCTGATCTTCAACCGAAGTGAGCAGATGGCCTGTCTTGTCTCTAATAGGTCTGTTGAAATTGCTTTTCTTCCCTCTCAAAAGTTTAGTTGTCGTCTAGAGTGCCTTGAGGTCCCCTTTACTGGCCGCTGTTTCTGCTTGCTGTGCTATTTCATTGAAGTATGACCTCTTGTCCTTTCTGAGCTGTTTCTTCACCTCCTTGGCCATCACGTTGTACCTGTTGCCGGTGATTTGTTTCTGTTGCCGGGTTCTGGCCTGATTCAACTCCTGTTTGAGCTTTTTCCTCTCCTCCACCTTCTGCCATGTCTCATCCCTGATCCAAGGTTTACTGTTGACTGGTGGTCTTCCCAGTACTTCTTCGCAGGCTCCTACAGTGGCCTGCTTGAAGGTAATCCAGGTGTGTTCCGCTGTTCTCTCATCTTGTTCCTCTATTTGAAGAGCCCCAAAGCGGTTTTGCAAGGTGATGTGGAAATCTTTCTTGTTCTCTTCCGTCTGTAGTTTTCTAACATCAAACTTTATTTGCGTGTTCTGTTGCTTCTTCTTGGCTGACAGCTTCATCGTCAGCTTTGTAACAACCAAATGGTGGTCAGATCCAATATCTGCTCCTCTTTTGGCTCTCACATCTTGCAATGAACTTCTCCAGCGCTGGCGGACTATGACGTGATCAATCTGGTTCTCTGTTTGATGGTCAGGCGAGACCCAGGTTATCTTGTGGCAGCGTCGGTGGGGAAAGAGGGTACCTCCAATGGTCAGTTCGTTGAAGGCACAGAAGTTAGTAAGGAGTTCTCCATTTTCATTCATATTCCCCAAACCATTCTGGCCCATCTCTCTCTCCCTGCCAGTGTTATCGCTGCCTACTTTGGCATTCAGATCTCCCATGACGATCAACATATCTTGCTTAGGTACCTTTCCAACTACTGCTTGAAGCTGGGTGTAGAAGAGATCTTTTTCTTCTTCCTCTGCATTGTTAGTTGGGGCGTAGCACAGGATAATGGATACCTTCTGGAATCTGGACTCGAACCTGGCTGTGATGATACGGTCAGACACTGGTTCCCATTCTAACAAACTTCTGGCTGCTTCTTTGGACAACATCAGGGCCACACCAGCCTCACGCGGGTCTTCCTCTTTTTCTTTGCCAGAATAGAGCAGAGTTTCTCCCATCTGCAGTTTGGTCTCACCAAAAGTATTCCACCTTGCTTCGCACATGCCCAGGAGTGTGAGGTGGTATTGGTTCATTTCCTTCACTGCCTGTGCGCACCTACCTGTCTCCCAAAGCGATCTCACATTCCATGTTCCGATTAGGATAGATTTCTTCTGTGAGAGCAGCTTTGGAGCCTCCATTATTGTTTTCCTCGGGTGAAGGAGGTTTTGTCAGCCCTGCAGCTTCCTGACGGGTTTGGTTGCAGCGCGTCATCAGCCTCCTGAATGGGGCCCTGCTTTTCCCGAGATCTGGGTTAGTGGTTGACAATCTGTTGACGGTTTCTGTAACAATTGCTTGTTTTACGTGAACGGGTTGTTAGCCCATTGCACAACCCCCAACCTGGAGGACCAGGGGTTTTCTGTTGGGGTCGCCTTCCCCTGGGCGATGGCATTTCCATGCTAACGAGCTCCACCTGCCCGGGTTTGAAATCAGAGTTTACCCTCTCCTAGATAGGCTGCCATCCAAGGCTAACGAGTCTTATCTACCCAGGTTTGGAATCGGAGTTCCTTCTCCTCGGCTATGTTGGTTCGCAGCACCTTCTTCCATATTATCCGGTGCACCCCTCACACAAGGGATCCCCCATCCACCACCCAGGAGACGCGCCTCAACGCCGTATAGCCCCAGCGCGAGGGGCCCACTCATTTAACCTATCTATATCCCCCTGCAGACTCTCTACATCCTCTGTACAATTTGCTTTTCCACTCAGTTTAGAGCCATCAGCAAATTAGTGTATTCGACCCATGCAGGTCCACAACACGTCTGATGGGCTGAGGAACCCATAAGTGTAAGTTACAGAGAGTTTGTTGAGCTGTAAGCCACTGCATTTACTCCCAGACTCCCTGCACTTTACCAGAGGCCAGGGTTCCATGCATATTGTGACGATAGCCAAGCAGGCAGTAAGTGGAGAAGCTCAGAAGTGAGGGGTCAGATCTGAGACTTTACACTAGTGTTATGGGATTTAAGCAGCAAAACCTGAAAAACAATCAGCTTTGTATCTGCAAATGCTTCAGGGTAAAAGAAACTGAATCACCAATTAACTCAATACCTGGGGCCCGCACACTTCGCACTGTTATGAGCAACTTGGGAATATTCACCCCCCCTCCCGACTAACTTCTGACTGTATTTTACAACATATTTATGAAAGAGTTGGAGGAATGGTTTTCACAGAATCGTGTCATCTGTACCTCGAAGAGGAAGGTCGCAGACTTTTACCAGAGCCCGGGTGAAAGGGTCACATCAGCCAGTTGCTCGCCACAGCACTAAAAGCTGTTCTCTCCAGAATCCATCGACTCTCTCCTGATGGCCTCGGTCCTACCTCCTGTACAAACAGTGAGATTCAGAGCATCGCCTTCCTCTCACACTCAGTTGTCCCCACCTATGGATTTGAATCTGAGTCAGGCCATCTGAGAACAGATACACCCTCACTCATCATTGTCCCTCCATTAATAGGAGAGTCTTGGATCAGAGGGCACCACCTCAAAATAGGTGTTTGCAAGCTTTTGCATCTTCTGCCTGGGAGGAGGTGTAGAAGAGAAAAGAACTGGTGTTAGGGGTCCCTGGTTATATTGACTGCATTACCAAAGCAGCAAGAAGTGTCAATGAGAGGGAGACTGGTTCTTTAGAGGTGAGATAAGGAGGAATTTCTCTAGCCAGAGGGTGATCAATCGTCACCACACAGAACTGTAGAGGTCAAGTCAGTGGGTGTATTTAAGGCAGAGATCACTAGGCTCTGGATTGGTGAAGGAGTTAAGGGCTATGGGGAGAAGACAGGAGACAGGGGTAAAGAATCGGCCATGGTCAAATGGAGGGTTGAATTTTCCTCCTGTAACTTACGGTCTCAAGTTCAACTCTTGATCTCCTAATTGACCTCATCAAGGCCAATCCATTTTATTTGTCTGCCTGCACTCCATTCTCTCTGCATTCATAAAGCAATAGCCTGCATATTCGGTTCTCCCTTTTATTTCCACATTGTTAACTAGGTATGGCATGTTCTGCCTGTGTGGCCAGCTAGCAAGAGGTTTTCACTCTCTCTCAGTACATGTGACAATAACAAATTAATATCAATACCTTTTCTTCCAGAGCTCCTCATGTATTTTTGAACAAAATAGCAGAGTCTTTGTAAATCTATTATCCACACTGTGATGTTGGGGAAACAACATGAGGGGGAAATGGAAAACATTGTCTCCTTAATTAGAACAGATTCATGTTGATTTACCCTGTCAGCTGAATGAATCACATTTTTCCTATAGAATGGCAACCTGGACCACATACAATAAACCAGCTGTGCTCTCACCATCGTCTCATACATCTGGTTTCATAATCCTTGTAGCTAATACCACAGTCTAAAAAAGCCAAGCATACTATACACTTGTGCATCACTCTATCTATCTGTGTTGCTATTTTTATGGAGCTAAGTTACTAATCTCTCCTGTGCCTTCTGCAAAGCCTTCCCAAAAAAATGTGTGATCCCCAAAAGTGGGCACAATATTCTATCCACACCCAAACCATCTTTTATAAAGGTTCATCGTGACTTTCTTGCACTTCTACTCTCTGCTGCAATCCTATGTCCAAAGCTTCATGTTTTTAATCATTTTCTCACCTCTCCCTGCCATTTTCAATGAACTACAAACTTATACCCCAGATCTCTCTGTTTTGGTACCCCTTTAAGAACTGTGCCCTCCAGATCATATTGTCTCTTATTCTTGCTACCAAAATTATAACACTTCACATTCCTCAGCTTTAAATTTCGCTTGCCCATTCCCTTTTCTGTGAAGTCTATTCCCATCCTCACAATCTACTGTTTTCCAGAGTTTTGAGTCAAGTATATATGTAGACGGTGCCCGGTGCAAATCATCGATATCACAGTCTACTTCCCTCCAGATACAAAACCTCTCAGCATTCTGTTTCCTGTTATCCAATGATCACGTTCAAGTACATTGCCATTGGTACACGTATCCAGGGCACAAGCACCAAGACAAATTGCTTTGGGAAGCAGCAAAGTACATTATAAACGCTGAAGTAGACAGTATTGTTCTGAGTGCCTCAGTCCTGATGGGAGGCCTATAATGTAACATCTTTTGTAACATCAAACACATTTCCCCCAATGAAACATTCCATAAAGTCAGCAAGACCTTAGCAAGTCTGATCAGGCTTTTACCAGACAATTCATGCTGCCTAATGAATGCTAATTCTTCCCCAGATCATTGCTTCCAGAACCTTCTACACCATCAAGATTAAGCTACCATTACTGGGTTCATCACTGTTCATTTTTATTAAAAATGGTGTAAAATTTGCAACATTCTTGTCCTTGGGGGAGATTTGACATGTTTTCAATGACTCTCTCAACATATTTACAAATGCACCGTTGTGAATGTCCTCTGCAGATGCATCACAGCTTGGTATCAAATAAACACTTATCTGGAAATAAACACAACTACTCTGACTGAGCTATCGCTGTGCAAAAACCAGTTCACTAAATAGTTCACATTCTGGTAGCTGCAAGAATGGACTCATAAAATGGCAGCCTCTACTCCTATAGCAAGATCAAGGACACTTGCTTTGTCGACTTCCATGGCCCTTGTCTCGGTCCTGTTCACTAATTTGCAGATTTTAGTTCTTTCTGGCCAGCAATGCTGAGCAAAGCTTCTTTCTTCTTTCGGCCTTTAATTTATTAGAAGTAAGTTGTCCAGAAATTCCTCTCTCTTGTTGTGCTTTACTTTATTGCCATCTCATTCTATGCTCAGGTAATGAAAGCCTCATTATCCTCACCGTATGCAAATCCATACAATACCCCTGTAAATTTGTTCCTTAATATCCTTGGGATTAACCAGCAATTTACCATCCCAAGAGAAGCACCTCCTTTATCATGTAACCTTAAACAGCTTTATTCTCAATGCAATCACAAACGAGAGAAAATGCTGGAGGTCCAAGCAACACACACACACAGATCCGTTTCCACATCCGCCTTCTGTCTCTACCGCATCTGCTCTCAGGATGAGGCTTTTCATTCCAGAATGAAGGAGGTGAAAGGGGCTTCCTTTCCTCCACCATCAAAGCTGCATCTCTTCCATTTCATGCACGTCTGCACTCACCCCATCCTCCTACCACCCTACCAGGGATAGGATTCCTCTTGTCCTCACCTACCATCCACCAGCCTCTGCGTCCAGCACATAATTCCCTGCAACTTCCACCATCTCCAATGAGATCCCACCACCAAGCACATCTTACCCCCCCCACCCACTTTCTGCTTTCCACAGGGATCACTCCTGATGTGTCTCCCTTGTCCATTCGTCCCTCCCCACTGATCTCCCTCCTGGCACTTATCCTTGCAAGTGGGCAAGTGTTAGTCCTGTCCATACACCTCCTCCCTCAGTATTATTCAAGGCCTCAAACAGTCCTTTCAGGTGAGACGACACTTCACTTGTGCGTGTGTTGAGATCATATACTGTATCCAGTGGTCCCGCTGTGGCCTCCTGTATAATGGCCAGACCCAGTGTAGATTAGGAGACAGCCTGGCTGAGCACCTATGGTCCTTTCACCAGAAGAAGTGGGATCTCCCAGCAGCTGCCCATTTTAATTCCACTTCCCATTCCCTTTCTGATATGTCCACCTATGGCCTCCTCCACTGTCGCGATGAGGCCGCACCAAGGTTGGAACAACACCTTATATTCTATCTGGATGCCTCTAACCTGATGGCGTGAACATCAACTTCTTGAACTTCCAATAATGCCCCTATACCCCCATTTCTTCACCATTCCCCAGCAGGCCACCATCGCTTCCCTCAAGTTCCCCTCCTCTTTTCTTTCTTCCATGGCCTTCTGTCTCCTATCAGATTCCCCTTTCTCCAGCTTTGTATCTCTTTCATCAATCAATTTCCCAGCTCTTTATGTCATCCCTCCCCATTCCAGTTTCACCTGTCATCTTGTCTTTCTCTCTCTGCTCCCTCCACCTTTTAAATCTACTTCTCAACTTTTCTTCTCCAGTCCTGATGAAGGGTTTTGGCCCAAAACATCGACTGTACTTTTTTCCACAGATGCTGCCTGGCCTGCTGAGTTTCTCCAGCATTTTGTGTGTGCTATATCCACAATCTTTCTACTCTGTCCTATCTTGAGCATTCCGATATTCTCTGTTGTAATGTGAGTATTATTAAAAGTAAGTTAATACTAATCGGAAAGCTGTTGGTAGCAAGAGGCGGGATCCTTCCGGTCTTTTTACTCCCAGTATGCATTGTATATAGTTCCTCCACCCATGCCGCACGAGGTACCTGGAAGCCTCTGTATTGTAAATATCATTTGCCGTCCCAGATAAAGATGCTCTTTTGGCCATCAAGTTGTTGGGTGGTCTTTTTGTAAAGTAGACGTTACCACATTCTCCCCTTCTGATCTTCCCTCCTCTTTGTTTTCTAGAATGATTAGAACCTGCTCACACACATTATAAGGTCTCTGTTATTCCTACAACATCATAATCCCAGATGGGTAATGGTCCCTGTAGACCAGCCTAATTCAAAATCACTTCTTGCATTTACTCATATGAATTGTACAATGACGTTAGAGCTTCCCATACTCACACTTATCCTTGTTCCAAATAAAAACTACTTCTTTATTGTTCTGCTGCAATTTCTGTCTCCCTATCATTTGTAGCCTTGATACTCTCAATAGTTGCTTCCTGTGCCTTATTCCAGCCGCTCCTCTCCCCACCCAGTTAGGTTGCTCCTCCACCAGAGCACGATTGGACCACTTGGCGAGGACATTGATCCCTGCTCATCTATCCAGAATGAACAGGTCCCCCTCTTCACTCGAATTATTACTCTGGAGAAGTATAACTCGTCCCAGTGATCACTCGGGATAATAACAGGAATCATTTCTAACCACAGCTAACTGCAGCTTGTAAAAGTTAGCCTGGGACTCTTCTTATTTTATAACTTAAAGCCATACCCATGAAAATGGATTGAGGCTCCCTCCCTTTTCTTCGGACCATCTCCATCCAGTCTGTTTGCTGAAGGACCATGAACTACTCAATGTTTGCTGTGTAATCATGAATGGTCTTTGCTTATCAGCATTTTGTAAAGCTAAAGAATGGGTTTAACCACAATGACAAATCTGATCGTCATCACTTTCAGAAGTTGTTGGGCACAGGACAGCTATTCCAACAACACTTTATGGACCTTGACTTGTAAATCCTTCTGATGGTCACACATCAGGGGTTTAGAGAAATTTGCCTGTGTGTTCTATAATTTCTTCAGCACTAATTTATAGATCTGATGGGTCAAATGTCGTGTTTCCATGCCAGATCTCCCCATGGCCAATGGGTCAAAAGAGTCGAGTGAAAACTGAGATTGTTAGGATATGGAATGACATGAAATCATGGTTAAGAAATAAGTCAACTACAATTGTTTAGGGAACAGGCTTGACAAACTGAAAGATTTCCTCCTGCTCTGAAGGTCTCTGCATAACCATAAAGAGAGAATTATTTTTGTCACACTGTAACTTCCTGCAAGATTACTTTGAGATAACTAATGGGAACATGTGGATATTATCAGAGAGCCCCTGATCACCATTTGCGTAATACAAGCCTCTGAAAGAAAGACCAACTCCAGGTCTATTGGAGGGACACGGAAGCAAAAAGCAGTGGAGCAGAGTCCTTGTAGGTGCATTGGTTCATCATCCAGAACAGGCAATGTTGGAATTACTGGCCTACAAAAACAGAATCCCAATCAGCAGTAACTTACAAAGACAGTTCTCAGCCAGCCTACACCCATTTGTTTTCTTGTTTCCCTATCCAAACACAACCTGACATGCAAGTGCTTCTAAAACACAGTGAGGGTGAAATTGATCTAATTAGAGTGGCAAAGGGGTGATATAGGAAATCACCCAAAATTGAGTTTAGTTGTGTTCTCCCTTCCTCTCCTGTTCCACCCCATCCTCCTCCTTGACCAGAACCAAACCCTTACACAGCAAGGTTGTGTCAGATCAGTTCCCCGCTCTCTCCACTCCACGAAGTCCAGGCAACAATGTTCTGTTGCCCCAGTAGCCTGGTGGAGAGCCGCTGGATTGCATGGGTGTCTTGTCTTGTCCATACTGCACCAACTGCTGCCACTGGGCTATAAACGTGCAGGAGCAGTGCGTGGTTAAGTGCCATGCTCAAGGACACACACGCTGCCTCGGCTGAGGCTCGAACTAACAACCTTCAGATCACCAGCCCAAAGCCTTGACCACTTGGGCATGCGCATGGGTTGTGGACTGGTCACCGGCATGATGGTTGGCCTGGCATGACTGGCACTGCTGCTGCCACCAGAACACTGGGCAGAGGTCACACTTGACGGACCACCGAGGAAACATGAGCACCTTCGGTAGTGTTGAATCTCAGAGTTGGAGCATTGGCCCCTCCGAGCAAGGTGCTGGTACCCCACAGCTCTCAGCTACATGCAGAAGCTTTCAACCTGACGTTGTCTGTTTACCTCTGGCTAGAGGGAATGAACTGAGAGTAAGTCTTGTTGAACAGAAGCTCTGCCTGACTTCCTTGTGCTGTGGGATGGTGCTAATATCCCTGGCACCAGACTGCTGGGGACCAGGCATAGATGTGTCTACGGCCAGTGTATTCTTCACTGCCACTGAGTAGCCAATGGGGAATGACAGCAATCCACACCTCTGCATTTGTTCCAGTGTTGAATCTGTGGCAGGGGGCTCATGACAGCTCTTCCACAGACATGAACTGAAAACCAAATAAATATATATTGTGCCTGCATTACAACGCCCTACAGTATATCCAGACACAAACCACTTACAGTATGATTATTCTTTGTAATCTCGGTGCCAGTTGTCCTCATTCCATGTCCCTGTAGTTCGATCTTCTCAAACAGCAACAGTTCATCTCCACCTACTCTCTCCGTGCCTTAGACATTTATAATACTTCGATCGCATCCCTTCGAGAGCTCCTCTGTCCCTAAGAGAACAGTTTATCCACTCATTCCTGGAGTTATTCTGGTAAATCTCTCCATGTCCTGTCAAAGCCTTTGCATCTTTCCTAAAATGTAATATCCAGAACTTTACTTGTGGTTGAACCTGTACTTATAAAAGTTCATCATGATTTCTTTACTTTTGTACTCTTTTGCTCTAGTCATGATGCTGTTTTTCTTATTTAATTGCCCTTTCATCCTGGGCAATCCTACCACGTTCAATGAACTGTATACACATCCTCCAGAGACATAAGATACTGCAGATGCTGGAATCTGGAGCAAAATAGTAAACTGCTGGAGAAATTGGTGTGGCTCAAATCGAGCCGCGTCTGTGGGGACAGGGGTTACTGAAGCATGCTGCATACCCCCAGATCTCACTTTTCTTGTCTCCCTTTTGCAACTCGAGCATCTCTAAATAATTGTGCCTTCTAAGACAATTCTCCCACAGTCTATTGTCCATGTGGAAAGTAGAGGAAAAATTAAACATGCAGAACTTGAAGCAAATTTTCATCCTGTGCTGTAGCTGGTGAACTGGTGTAATCCTGTTGAATAATCTCCTCAGTATGCATGGAGTTTGCCGAGGATGTTATGCAATCGGTATAACTATAAATGTTAATTATCAGGAAATCAACCTAGAGGGAATTTCGCAGCAGCTTCAGAACTGTCTGAGGATATGTGTGAGAAGGGTCTACTGCAGAAGCTGCTTTTTATTATTCAGTAGAAAGTGCTGAGGCTTGAATACTAAACAGAGCATTTAAATACGATTTGACTTTGGGAAGTTTAGGTTCGTATTATGAATGAACATATAATTATTTTAACATCAGCTTCCTCGCATTTTGTGGTCAGCTTGTGTTTGTATTGTTCCAAACAAGAATTTATTGCCGTGATTCTGGAGTTGAGAGGTTCATTTAAGGGAAAGGTGCTGCTGTGAGTTATTGTTGTACCCAGGGAAACTCACACAAGTAATTACAGTGAAGGAACTCAGCATTGCTGAGAGAAACTGGGCACCTACAGAATCAACTCACTCTATGTCATGTTGCGAATCAATTTAAATGACGTCAGTGCTTTGGAAGAAGGGTGACGGCAAGAGGTTTTGCATTTTGCAGCCGGACCATCGATGCACCTGCCATCAGTGCGTAGACTTCCATTAGCTACTGTAGCCTCTGGAGTCAAAGTACTTCAAAGATGCTTTTAGGGAGAGTTCCAGGACCCGGACATCCTGTCCATCTCTGGGCTAGAGGCTGTCGGTTCGTTGGGTTATATTCAAGAAGCCTTATTCACATTGCAGCTGTGTAAGATGTTAGAAAGACTGCATTCAGTGAATTGTGTGCATTTTTGGTTGCCCAGTTACAGGAAGGATGGGGAGGTTTTGGAGAGGGTGCAGAAGAATTTCACCAGGATGTGGTCTGGATTAGAGGGTGTGAGCTAGATAAACTCAGTTTGTTTTCTCTGGAATGTTGAAGGCAGAGGGGGCCCTAACAGAAGTTTATATAATCATGAGGGGCACAGGTAGAGAAGACAGTCACTTTTCTCATAGAGGATCTGAAGAAGAATATTTTCACACAGTCAAAACCGTTTCACTAAGACAGAATCTTTTACCCAAGATTGGAATGTCTAATGCGAGAGGACATGCATTGAAGGCAAAAGGGGGAAAGTTTAATGGTGATGAGCAGGACATTTGTTTGGCACAGAGAGTGGCGAGTGCCTGGAGACAGTTACTGGGGGTGGTGGAGGAAACAGGTTGGCACTGGTGTCTCAGAGACACATGGACATGCAGGGAATGGAATGATGTGGATCTCATCTCCAGCGGTTGTACCACCACGAAGCTCCATAAAAACCAAAGGAACATAAGGACAGTAAGGAATGGAGGAGTGGTGAAAGTGAATTCTTTTGGAACAATTGTGTCTACCTAGGGGACATTTCAGGGCCACCGATGTGTCTTTCTTACATTATCAGCTTGTGCTTTGTAGATGGTTGGAAGGTTCCGTGGAGTCATGAGCTGAATCAGAGTCTTCCTTCTGATCTTGTGGCCAGTGTCTGGCCCAGTCAAGTTTCTGGTCAACAGTACTCCTAGGACATTTCTTCAAACCCTACGAAGACCGAGATGGAAAAGGCAAAGTTCACATATTGAACCATAGGCATCGTCAGTCAATGGCCGATGTTAATATCTAATGCTATGTGAAGAGCTGACAGTGGATTTGGTGATGATAATGGCCAGACTGGTCTCTCTGTTACAGAAAAAGTTCTGGATGGCACTTTTCTGGAATTACTGTTGCTTGCCCTTGTCTAACTCTTCCCTGGATTTGGTGATTGTAGATACTGATGGCAATATTTTCTAAATCATTGGGATTGGATTTGAACAGCGTGTAAACATCAGTGGACATCTCACTTCCAAGGGGTAATACTTGATAATATGGAGAAAATCTGGTCTTCAACTCTTTTTATTTCTGATATTCTCATCTCTGCTCTCCTTTGTCTCTCCTTTCTTTTTTTATTTCTGTTATTTTGCCTTTCGTATTTCAACTGAACTATTTAATAGACATATATATATACTTAATGTAACTCAGTTTCTTTTCTCTGTATTTATTTATCTTGTATTGCATGGTACTGCTGCCGTAAAGTTAACAGATTTCATGACATATGCCAGTGATATTAAACCTGATTCTGATTCTGATTATGTATGTTAAATTGTGAAATTAAAAATAATAGTGGAAAAACAGAAATAATGCAAAAAAGTAGTGAGATAGTGTTCACGGGCTGAATGTCCATTTAGAAACGAGATGGCAGAAGGTAAGAAGCTGTTTCAGAATCACTCAGTGTGTGCCTTCAGTCTTTTGTACCTTCTTCCTGATGGTAATGATGTGAAGAGGGCAAGTCCTGGGTGATGAGGGTCCTTAATGATAGAAGCCACCTTCCTAAGTCACCACTCATTGAAGATGTCTTGGATACAGTGGAGGCTGGTACCCATGACAGAGCTGACCCAATTTAGAAATTTCTGCAACATTTCCATCATATGGAGTAGCCCCCACACCAGACGGTGATGCAGAATGCTCTCCACGGTACAAACACCTATACTTACTGCAATTAATTAATTTTTTTCTATATTTATTATGTATTACATTTCACTGCTTGCCGCTAAGTTAACAAATTTCACGGCATATGCTGGTGATTTTAAACCGGACTCTGATTCTGGAATGGTGGACCAAATGGCCTAATTCTGCTCCTGTGTCTTAACATCTTCCTGAAATGCAGCTATCAGTAGGCTCCCAGTTCATCCTCTGCAGATCGATGGGAATGGATACCTGTTTCTATCATTACTGATACTAGCAAGAAAACAATCAAGAAAACTAGTCATTGACAACAGAATGTCTAGAAAGAAGAGACGGAAGGCTTCACAGCTGGAACTTCACTGTTCTTGCAATATATAGACAGAAAATCGCAAGAGCATCTCCCAGATGTGCTGAAAAATATGGGAACAATTGCTTGGGAACGTCTCCAGAAAGGAATCTGCAACTTTGCACATTTTATTCTGATGTTCCTTGTAAATAACTTGTGAGTCTTGATATTTCCAATCTGCTTTGTTTTATTCTGACTGCATTCCCCACTCTCCTTAAACATAATAAAACGATTCTGTCTGTTTCAGACTCAAGTGAATTCCCCAAACACCAATAGTACAATGTCTAATGTCTGTGGTTTTTAGCTCCACACTCAAACCCAAAATAGTCACCGTGCTGGAGTTCTAACTACTGTGTGTGATTCCTTCCACAACAATGACAGAAAACACTTACCAATCTTGTTGCAACTGATCTGTCCAGACCACTTCCCGCCAATATCAGTTATGCAACATAATGCCAAGAAATTAGAATCCTCCTGGCCAAACTTGAATATCTTGAAATTTTGGCCGCCTAATCGTTTAACTGGTTATCATTTAAGCTGATACATCTCACTTCGCATTACAAAGGAACAGGATTTCTTGTACACCATCCTAGACAGTCAACTTGATGATTTCTGACTGGCCTGTTCATCAGTTTTCTGCCTCTTATTGTCTAACATTCACACATATTTCCAGTTGACAATCACAGTGAGATGTGATTAATTTAACTGGGAGCTTTGGTACAAGGTATGTTCTCACAGTCTGCTCCAAAGGAAATTAGATCTACATTATTTGGATTTTAGGAAAATGAGAGGAGATATTTCTGAAACATATAAAAAGCTTGACAGCCAAGTTGAGCCTCAAGTTCAAGTTTAATTGCCCATAAATACAGCCAAATGTAAAAGAGTTCCTCTGGGGCCAAGGTGAAAACACAGTACTGTAGTCACACACAACACACAGCACGTACAACCACGATAACAGGAAAAACATAGAGTCACTAAGTAAGCTGGCCCAAGTCTCTGAGTTTATTCTCATGTGATAATAAGCATACTAGCAGGTGATGTACAAGCACAATGGAAAATTTACTTGCTGCATATTACAGACATTTAGGCTCAGAAAACGTGCAAACATAAAGTATACATAAAATATACAAGAAAACAACTGTGCAAAATATTAGTGGGATAAAAAAGAGACAAGTGGCTGCTAGTGCATGAGGAGATCAGTTGCGGAGGTAGGAATAAGGTGGTGTGGAGGTGGGTTCATGATCCTGATGGTTGTAGGAACACAGCTGTTCCTGAACCTCCAGGATTCTGAACTTCCTGTCTGATGGTGGCAAAGAGAAGAAGGCATGGCCCAGATGGTGAGCGCTCTGGATGGATATCAAGCTGGCTCTACTAGTGAGCAAATATTGAATGAATGAACAAGATAATAGGGGTGGTCATTTAAAACTAAGGGGTGTGGTTTTTTCTCTCAAAGGGCAATAAATCTCTAGAATTCTCCATTCTGAAGGAATGTGGAATCTATATCACTTGAACCTTTTGAAAGATCAGATATTTGAGGACCTTGGGGGACTGACACCGAAGAGGGAGTGAGGCCTCCTCCAAGAGGATTTGAGGCCTGGGTGATGAGGAAGATCAGTCATGAAAGACAGGGCTGGCTTGAGGGGGCAAGTGGCATAATCCGGCTCCATTATTATGATCTTATGCTGTGTATTACCCCCTCCCCCCATCAGTGCACTATGCAAGAGAGGTAGTTCAAGTGTAGAGGAGCACGGAAGGTATCAAAATGAGAAATAAGTGTGAGAAAGAGCAGAAAGAAAATATTACTAAAATATCAGAGAGCAAAGAAGAGTGGAATAACAACAGAAAATGTGAGAAACACTCAACAATTCAGGCAGCATTTGTGAAGGAACTCGTTCTCTTGCCCAGAGATAGCGATGGAATGAGCTGGGATTAACACAAACTTCATGAGGCAGACTGGTGCAGACTGGGGACGTCACGTGTCAGCTGAAAGCTACAGCTAGACAGGACTGCACTCCTTCAGCGGGAATCTGGCGTCTGGCCACAGGCACTAAACTATGCAGCTCAGGTCATAACATGGCAACCACAGCTCACTCCATCATAAACTTAAAGGGTCTTTTCATCAGTGAAAGGGCTACCAGCAAACAAAATTCTCCACTAAACACACAAATAATTCCTCTGCCAGTCCTGATGGAACATTAATTCTCCACCTGCCTCCACAGAAGCTGCTCAACTGGTTGAGTTCCCTCATCTGTAGATTTTAGCTCCATTTTCTAACATCTACCTCCTCCCATCACCGAACTGTGCCCCTGCTGTGCCGCTCACATGCAGCGACTGACGGGCTTGCAAAAAACACTTTGCTCTTGTGGGCATTGCTCAGCCCTGGCTGCTCCATGCGGAAACAAGGAAGGCAGGGTTTCCCTGCCCCGCAGCTGAGCAGGTCACAGTCTTCACTGTGGTGAGCTCCCAGCGCACAACCTCCCTGCTCTTTCATCTCAGCCAAGAGATGGAGACTGGAGCATGGGGAAGGTAAGAGGACCCTGTCTCAGTTGCCTCTACAGAAACAGCTCAAGGTTGTACAACCAATCGACAAACAGTGCTACTCAAAGAGGTGGTGGAGACTTCTAGAACCATCTAAATAAGTATCCGAATTGCCAAGGCAGGAAGGTGCAGACCCAATGTGGGGAAGTGGGATTGGTGTGCAAATCCAATCGAGGCAGCAAAGGGCCTCTAAAATAATGTCAGTTCCTCCTACACCAAAGATTTTCACCTTGACCTCTCTCTCTGCTGTTGCCCGTACCATATATCAGTCTGTGATCTCATAGGTTCAGATTGTAAGAATTAACAACATGACCTGAGCAGAGGTCTTAGAAAGGGCTTCTTCAGTTTTCACTTCAGAAATCCGATCCTTTGAACTCTATTGATGAATTCTTGGTGTTACGTACCTGTGGGTATCTTGTACTTGTCACGTGACAGTGGTGTTGAAGCTATACTGGACTTAAGGTAGTGGTCTTGTGATGGTGGCGTGATGTCATTTTCCTGCCAGTAGAGGTCATGTGACAGGTTTTTAACAGGGTATAAAAGGAGGACCGCTCTCTGTGAGGAGGGGCAGTTCGTGGCTGGATTTTCCATTTTGACTCCATGCCACTGCGTGGTCCAATATTATGATGCAGTTTGGTTGAAAGGTGGAGTTTTATTTAATGCCTAAAGTTTAAAAGGTCATTGCCAGCAGTTTCTTTATAATACTGCCAGTTAAAAATCAGTGGAGAGTGAAGATCGGAGTTCGGGAGCTAAAAGATCGAGGAAAGTCAATTTCGACGGTGAAACAGGTTCGACCTTGTTTGATCCTCATTCAGAAGGAATTCGTTGGCTGTGCCCGTGTAAACCCCTGCAATAATAGCAGAAAGGGTTGGGTACAGTTTTGTAAAGGAAAGGTCAGTGCCTTTAAGCCGTTTCATTTTCATCTTCGTAAATTCTCCAGGAAAAGTATAGTTCGACTGGGAACCGCAGCAACACGACGTGAAAGAGAATTTAAATCGTCTAAAAAGTCTCTCCTTTAATGGACTGTAAGCATTTTGAACTTTTGCAGTACTACTTTGAAGAACTGTTTTTGCAACATCGCTTTAAGAACTGTTTTCGCTTTATTCCCTTAAGAACTGTTTAAGCTGCCGCACAGCAGCTGATTTCCAGTTACGTTAGTTGTTTGTTTAATTTTGGGGGTTTGTTTTTCAGTGTTTAATAAATATTTTCTTTGTTATAAAAAACAACACTGCCTCACATACATATTTATTGTTGCTGAATCCATAACATTGGAAATGACAGAAGGGATTTACTTCTTGAAGCTGCTCCAAAGCTCTGCAAAAAAAAAGCTAATGGTCCTGAGTAATCGGCAGCAGTTTTCAGTTAATGACAGGTCTAAGCAAATTCGAGCTTCTCACCATTATCAGACTTGGTAAGGACAGAGTAATTAGGAAAGTAATTTTTATGTAGCCTGCTCTCTTGATATTGTAACTTATATCAAAGAGGCATAGGAATTACAGCATCTGGCCGGTCTAGTCTCTGGGAAACATGGTCACTACAAGGTGATGTTCTGTGCCCATGGTAGGCAAGTGCATCAACACAAACGTGAGCAACAAAATGAATGAAAAGGTAGGAAAGCTATGTACAGACTGACTTTGGCATACACTTGCCCTTTATCAAAGCAGAGTATGTGGTTCAAGCACAAAATCAGTGAATGTTCCAAATCTGCTCTGCAGCTCAATCTGATACCAGCTTCAACAGCTCCACACAGCAGCCCCTCACACGGGGGTTACCACCTAATGAATGTGCAACAGTACAGCACAGGAAGGCAGCCCTTTGGCCACAATGTCTGCTTCAAACACAATGCCGAACTGAACCATTCCCTTCTGCCTGGAGATATCTCTCCATCCTCTGGATCATCATGTGCCAATCCAAAAGTATCTTCATCACCACCATTGATTCTGCTTCCACCACCAGCTCCAGCACCTTCCACTCTCCCTTCAGAAAGCTTGCCCAACACATCTTGCTTAAAATTTCTCTGTCTCATCTTAACCCAGGCAACCTGTTCATTTTCCATACCTTCACAGTATGGTCCGGGTCAATTTTGATCCGGCCCAAGGATCCCCTCATAACAAGTGTCTAAACCAAATTCTGAACCACAGATCTGTTTAGAATGTATAAATAGCCTATCTGACATTAATAAATCGGTGATTAATCCTTAATTAATGTTTCAGAGATCTAAATTCCATTTCAATAGATACTGGTCAAATTTGACCCGGAACAGCCTCAATGTACAAAAATTTGTAGCGCCTGTACAAAAGTATAAAAATTTTTAATATTTTCATTTTTGCGCATTTTGGGTCACTTTAGGAAAAGTCATCAAATTTCAGCTAAAAAAATGGCATTTAGGGTGTTTTCACTGCTGTTAAATGTCAAAACGGGTCAAAGTTGACCCAAACATTATGTAAGGGTTAAATGCATATATTCCAGTATTGGACTTTACTGTGCTGGAAGAAGGATTCCAATTGTCTGCCCTATCTCTACGTCACATAACTTGATAAACTTCTATCAGGTCTCCTCTCAGCTGCCAATGCTCCAGAGAAAACAACCCAAATTTACCCAACCTCTCCTCTTAGCTCATATCCACTAATCCAGATAGTATTGTGGGAAACTTCTTCATCCTCTTCAAATCGTCTACTGTAAGTCCTGCTGTGTCATAACAGTGTAAGATTAATAATGATTCATTAAGGAAATAATGAGCCAAAACAAACACCACAACATTCTCAAAACAGACCTCACTGAGAACCCATTGCTCGTGCAGCCAGTAAGTATGAGTAAGTGACCACCAGTTCAGTGGCCATGAAAGAAAGGGGCAGAACTAATCAAAACTAATCATAAATGGGTTCAACTGAGGCCACTGTACAATCAGAATCAGAACCAGAATCAGCTTTAATATCACTGGAATATGTCATGAAATTTGCTAACTTTGTGACAGCAGTTAAATGCAATACATAATTAAAAAAATGTGAATCACAGTAAGTAATCACAAGGGAGACCAATATTCTGGCAGGCAGGTTTGTTATAGCTGTTGGGGAGGGTTTAACCTAATTTGGCAGGGGGTTGGGAATCGAACTGAAGGGACTCAGGAAAGGGCAAATGCTAAAAAAGCAGGGATAGCGTGCATTCAGACTGTCAGGAAGGACAGGAGATGGTAGAATGAAATTGCAGCCAGCAGGGTGAGTATCAGTGCATTAGGGATGCAGAATCCAAAAGGGCAGCAAATTCAGTACTCAGAGTGTGATAACTCAATGCATGGAGTATAAGAAATAAGGTGGATGATCTTGTTGCACTATTACATATTGCCAGGTATGATGTTGTGGCCATCACTGAATCGTGGCTGAAGGATGGTTGTAGTTGGAGCTGAATGTCCAAGGTTACACGTTGTATCAGGGGGATAGGAAGGTGGGCAGAGAGGGTGGCATTGTTCTGCTGGTAAAGAATGGCATCAAATCAATAGAAAGATGAGACATAGGATCAGAAGATGTTGAATCCTTGTGGGTTGAGTTAAGAAATTGCAAGGGTAGAAGGACCCTGGTGGCAGTTATATACAGGCCTCCCAACAATAACTGGGATGTGGACCACAGATTACAACGGGAAGTAGAAAATACGTATCAAAAGGGCAATGTTATGATTGTCATGGGAGATTTCAACATGCAGGTCAATTAGGAAAATCAGGTTGGTATGTCGTGGTCCAGTCCGGGGTCCACGTTCCAGTTCATGGTCCGCGGGCTCCGGACTCCGGGTCCTCCGTCTGTCCCTTGTTTCGGTTGGACTAAACCATAAACACCTGATGCTCATCTTGTTGGCTGGGAATATAAGTGGCCCTGGGATTGAGTGTGGTTGGGGGGGTTGTCCTGTCAAGATTCTCATGGAGCAAATGGCTGGTGGAAGGCTGGTACGGCCACTTGCCATCTTTAGGCTGCGTTGGAGAACCATTGCTTCTTGGAGCCTTTCTGTCAGTAGTCGGAGCCGTCATTGTGGTATGGATTTGGCCGTTTCCCGGGCCAGCTGGGTGGCTGTCAGCCACTCCGAGCTAGGTAGGAATCCGGTTGTTTCTGTAGCTAGCCAAGATTGCTGGCTGTAACGGCTACTCGGAGCTACCCCGATGTAGAGATGGAACTGTCATTCGTTCTTTGGTGTTTGTCTCTTCCTGTCCTTGCCTCCGTGGGGTAAGTCAGACTGTTCTGCCATTGCCCTGCGGGGGAAATCTGTCTTGTCTTGTCCTCACCGTTGGGTAAGTCAGGCCATTCTGCTGTTACCTGATGGATTGTCCTGCCCCACCTTGGTGTGGAGTGAAAGTTGAGTCCCAGCTTGTCAAAGGAAAAGTCTCGGCTCTATGTCTATGTTCTGTCCAGTCTCATGTTAGTGTCTTGTGAAAGATGAGTCCCGGCTTGTCAAAGGAGAAGTCCCGGCTCTACGTCTATGTTCTGTCCAGTCTCATGTTAGTATCTTGTGAAAGATGAGTCCCGGCTTGTCAAAGGAGAAGTCCTGGCTCTATGTTTATGTACAGTTCCTAGTCTGCCTCCAAGCTCCAGCCAGGCCTCCACCTCAGCCTCAAGCATCAA
The DNA here is from genome assembly GCF_048418815.1 of Hemitrygon akajei. Lineage (NCBI taxonomy): Eukaryota > Metazoa > Chordata > Chondrichthyes > Myliobatiformes > Dasyatidae > Hemitrygon > Hemitrygon akajei. Next base: position 89,127,378 of record NC_133128.1, read on the forward strand.
CCCAAGCCTTGACCCAAGCCTCAAGCCGAGCCTTGACCCCAGCCTCAAGCCTCAAGCCTCAAGCCAATTTCTCAACTCAAGCCTCAAGCCAGGCCTTGACCCCAAGTCTCTAGCCAAGACTCAAGACCCCAAGTCTCTAGCCAAGCCTCGTCATGTTTTCACCTGGTTTTGGGGGTCCAAGCCCGAGGTAAGACCAAGGTTCTGGGTCCTTATCCAGTCTCGGGCTTGGAGTCCACCCCAGGCTCCTTGTTCCCAGTCCCTCGTCCTGCCATGTTCCTAGCACTGCAGTGTCTGCGTCCTGCATTTGGGTCCTGATACAACACCCCCGTATGACATGGTAATGGATCTCAAGAGAGTGAATTTGTTGAATGCCTACAAGACGGCTTTTTAGAGCAGTTTGTCATTGAGCCTAATAGGGGATTGGCTATACTGGATTGGGTGTTATATAATGAACCAGAGGTAACTAGGGAGGTTAAGAATCCTTAGGAGGCAGTAATTGCAATTAGACTGAGTTCAACTTGAAATTTGATAGGGAGAGGGTAAAGTCTGATGTAGCAGTATTTCAGTGGAGTAAGGGAAATTACAGTGGTATGAGAGAGGAGTTGGCCAAAATAAATTGGAAGGAGATGCTGGCAGGGATGACAGCAGAGTAGCAATGGTGAGAGATACTACAACTGTGGCTGACAAGGGAAGTCAAAGTTAATGTAAAAGCAAAAGAGAGGGCATATAACAACACAAACATTAGTGGTAAGGCAGAGGATTGGGAAGTGTTTAAAAACCTACAGAGAGCAACTAATAGAATCATTAGGAGTGAAAAGATGAAATATGAAAGCAAGCTTGCAAACAATATCAGTGGATAGTAAAAGCTTTATCAAGAATGTCAAAAATCGAAGAGAGATGAGAGTGGATACAGGACCGTTTGAAAATGAGGCCAGAGAAATAATAATGGGGGTCAAGAAGATGGCTGATTAATTAAATTAGAATTTTGCATCAGCTTTCACTGTGGAAGGCACTGGCAGTGTGCCAGATGTTGAAGGGTGTGAGGGAAGAGAAGTGAATGCAGTTACAATTTCAAGGGAGAAGTTGCTCAAAAAGCTGAAAGATCTAAGGGTACATAAGTCACCTGGACCAGATGATCTCACCCTAGAGTTCTGAAAGAGATAACGTTAGACATTGTGCAGGCATAGGTAATGACCTTTCAAAATTAATTGGACTCTGGCATGGTGCCAGAGGACTAGGAAATTGCAAATGTCATTCCACTCTTTAAGAAAGGAGGAAGGCAGAGGAAAGGAAATTATAGAGCAGTTACCTGACCTCAGTCATTGGAAAGATGTTGGAGTCAATTGTTAAAGGTGAGGTTATGGAGTACTTGGAGACACAGGACAAGATAGAATAAAGTCAGCATGGTTTCCTTTAGGGACAATCCTGCCTGACGAACTTGTTGGAATTTTTTATGGTGATTACAAGTAGGATAGACAAAGGGGATGTTGGGAATGTTGTATATTTGGATTTTCGGCCTTTGACAAGGTGCCACACATGAGGCTGCTTACCAAGTTAAGAGCCTATAGGATTACAGGAAAATTACTGGCATCGTTAGAGCATTGGCTGATTGGTAGGAGGCAGTGAGTGGAAATAAAAGGATCCTTTTCTGGTTGACTGTCAGTGACTAGTGGTGTTCTGCAGGGGTCGGTGTTGGGACAGCTTTTTATGCTGTAGATCAATGAATAGATGGCTTTGTTGCCAAGTTTACAGATGACACGGAGATTGATGGAGGGGCTGGTAGTGTTAAGGAAACAGGTAGGCTGCAGAAGGACTTAGATTAGGAGAATGGGCAAGAGAGGGCCAAATGAAATACACTGTTGGAACATGCATGGTTATGTACTTATGAAATAAATGTGCAGACTATTTTCTAAACAGGGAGAAAATCCAAACATCTGATATGCAAAGGGACTTGGGAGTCTTTGTGCAGAACACCGAAAAAGTTAATTTGCAGGTAGAGTCGGTGGTGAGGAAGGAAAATGCACTGTTAGCATTTATTTCAAGAGGTCTAGAATACAAGAGCAGGGATGTGATGCTGAGGCTTTATAAGGCACCGGTGAGGTCTCACCTTGAGTATTGTGAACAGTTTTAGGCTCCTCATCTGAGAAAAGATGTGCTGGCATTGGAGAGGGTGCAGAGGAGACTCACAACGATGATTCCATGAATGAAAGGTTATAACATTTGACAGCTCTGGGTCTGTACTCACTGGAATTTAGAAGGATGAGGAGGGGGTCTCACTGAAACCTTTCAAATATTGAAAGGCCTAGACAGAGTAGATGTGAAAGGGAAGTTTCCAGTGGTGAGGGAGTCTAAGGCAAGAGGGCACAGCCTCAGAACTGAGGGGTGTCCATTTAAAACAGAGATGCGGAGAAATTTCTTTAGCCAGAGGGTAGTGAATTTGTGGAATTTATTACCACTGGCAGCTGTGGAGGTCAGGTCATTGGGTGTATTTCAGAAAAAGCTTGATAGGTTCTTGATTGGACACAACATCAAAGGTTATGGGGAGATGGCCAGGGAGTGGGAATGAGGAGGGGAGAAAAGTATCAGCCATGATTACTTGGTGGAACAGACTCGATAGGCCAAATGGCCTAATTCTGCTCCTATGCCTTATGGTTTCATGGTCTTATCATTCAGAAATCAGATGGCAGAGGTGAAGAAGCTGTTCCTGAATGGGTGAGTGCGTGCCTCAGGCTTCTGTACCTCCTCCCTGATGGTAGCAATGAGAACAAAGCATGACCTGGGTGACAGGGGTTCTTATGATGGATGCTGCCATCAAGGTTCAAATTGCTACAGTTGTTTATACTGTGCTTAGATTGAATAAATATGAACATAAGCTAACTGAATGTAGAAAATAAAGTCAGCTTTAGGAATAGAATTGACCATAAGTGCCAAATTTATGTGGCAATTGACAATTTATAAGAAAATTAGAGTATGGAGCAAGAGGAAAATTTAGTTTCATGTACCTGAAATCTGATCTTCATTGAGTTTGCTTGTAATCAAAGAGTATTTGAGAATAGAGAACTGAAACCATTCTCTGCATTCAACTCCCATTTATCATACCTCATGCTTATTGAAAGGTTTTCAAATGCATTAGAGCAGTGAGAATTACTGTTGATATAATCCTTATATAAAATATAAATTCCATGAATACAGATGCAATGAAAGAGAAACACTGGAGCTGCAGTAAAGAATTACCAAATCAGAAGCTGTGGCGTTTTGATATGAAGTGTCCAATCCCCGGAGTGGAGACTCGAAATATTATAGGCTATTCACTCAATCAGATTATTCAGCAGGCGGACAAGTACAATATTGTGCTCATTAGTGCAAAATGCTTCAATTGTGTGAATGAATTTAGTTCAATAGATTAATTTGATACAGGCTGATGCTCTTAGATGAGAAAAGGACTTGCATTTAGATGGGACATTATTGTCCTCAGGATATCCCAAAGGATGGTATATCCAAAGGATTTAATCTGAAGAGAGCTCATCGCTATATCAGTAAACATTGCAATCAAGCAAATGAGATGAGTCCCGTGTCAGTCTGTGTGTGATAGTGTTGGCTGTTCAAGTCACTGGAGAAACTTCCTTTCACCTGGGATCTACTGGACTTACCTATGCATGCAGATCTCAGTTTAGGATCTCGAATTGATAGCTGTTCATTTGGCAGCACATCAGCAGACACTTACGTTAGTATTAATGCAGAAAAATATCACAGCCTTTTACAAGAGTAAGTGGCCAACATATAGAAGAGTTTAGGGCAGTGAATGAAAGTTTGCAGAAAAGAAGTGTGAATAGAGACTCTCCACTGCACTTGTTTTTAGTTTACGGAGAAGGCGATTCTTATTTGACAACTTTGAACTCAAAACTTTTAGATAACGACCTTTGCTGTTGTCTTAGAACTAATCAGTTCTTATGTAAGATTGTTAAGCTGAAACAGCCTGCTTACTTCTCCACAGATGCTGCCTGAATCATTATTTTTCAGCATATTTATTCAACTTTCCAGCAACTACAGCGTACTTGCTTTATCTTTCTCATCTCTTTCACTGTATGTTTCAATGTACATGTAACAAATAAACTTGAACCTTGGACAATTCAATAACTTGCCGCAGGGGAAGACTTCTCAATGAACACGTGCTGGCCGAGCCTGAGGGTTACAAGTATAAAATAGAAAACGAGTCATTCACCAATGAACTACAACCCAAAGATATCAACAGAGAGCTTTACAGTTTAGATAATCCTGTCCTCTGGTGGTTCTTCTCCCCTTCCTCCACTTTCTCTGTTCCTTGATAAGTGCAACGTTTGCATCAAATCAAATAAGCAAGGATTGTGGTGGGCCATCTGAATGTGTTGCCACAGTTCTGGTGCAATATAGCATGCTCCAACTCACTAAATCTAACATCTACGTCTTTGGAATGTGGGAGAAACCAGACCACCGAGAGAGAGAGAGAGAGAGAGAGAGAGAGAGAGACACACACACACACACACACACACACACACACACACACACACACACACACACACACACACACACACACACACACACACACACACACACACACACACACACACATTTCCCCTCCCCTCCCCTATCTGCTTCTAGTTCTATCTCCATTCACCTCTCCCCTAATGGTTCCCATTTACTTATCAGATTCTATCGCTGGGTGTCTTTGTGAGCCTGATTATGTCCCTCCAGTAGCTGTCTTCACCATTGTCTACCTCAGTTCACCTGCCTCTCCTTTTCTCTTTTTTTTGTTTGCTCTGTGTATCATTCACCTGCCACCATCTTCTGACTCAACCCCTCTCCTTTCTTCTTCCCCTCCACTATATGGCACAACTGGCCATCACCCACTCCACTCTCAGTCCCGATGTTAGGTCGTGACAAATCTTGAACCCAAAATGCTGCTCCACCTACCGAGTCCCTCCAGCTGCCTGATTACTACTTCGGGTTCCAGCAACTCAGTCGGAACAACAGAGCAAAGATAAAGGCCCTTCGACCCAGTGAATCCACGCCAACCATATTGTCCACCTAGCTAGTCCCAATTTCCTGCATTGGGCCATATTGCTCCACTCCCCTCCATTTCTGTATTCCAGTGCTTTTTTAAAATAAAACTATTTTACCCATCTCACCGTTTCTTCTGGCAGATCATTCCATTCACTCACCCCCCTCTGCATGAAAAAGTTGCCCCTCAGATCCCTTTGAAATCTTTTCCCTCTAACCCTAAACCTATGCCCCCTAGTTTGGGACTCCCCTATCCTGAGTGAAGGCCTGTTATCACCCACCATATGTGTGCCTCTCATAATTGTAAACAGCTCTACAAGCTCGGCCCTCATTCTTCTAAGTTCCAAGGACCATAGACCTAGTCTGACCAACCTCTCCCTGCTATGTAACTCAGGAACTCTTTTCCTGACAACATCCTCATCAATCTTCTCTGTGCTCTTTCCATTTCAACTACCTTTTTCCTACAACACCATGACAAAACTCCAAGTGCAGTCTAACCAGAGACATATTCTGTACAACTGCAGTATAGTGTCCAACTCCTACACACACTGATAAAGGCCAGCGTGCTGAATATTTTTTCACCACCCTGTCCACCCACTTTCAATAAATGATACACTTGTACTAGTCAGTCCCTCTGTTCCTCTACACACCCTAGTGATATGACACTCACAGTAAGACCTACACGGTTTGCCTTTCCAAAGTACATCACCTCTGCAGTTATCTGTATGTGCTACTCTTTAGCTCACTTCTCTAAATGATCGAGATCCACCTGTAATGTACAATAACCTTTTGACTATCAAACACCTCTTGGTGTTGTGTTACCTGAGCACTTGCTAATCAAGCCTTGTGCATTAATTGCCAAATCCTTGATGTAGCAAGTGTCCCAACGCCGGTCCCTGCAGCACACCACCAGTCACTGGTCTCCCTGAGCCACTACCTACGCACCTCCAAGCTCATTTTCAATCCACCTAGCTCTCCCTGGATGCCATGAGACCTTGTCAAAGGCCTTGCTAAAGTCCAAATGGACAACATCCACTGCCCTACTCTCATCCACCTTTTTTGTTACCCTATTCAAAGAAGTCTAAAAGATTTGTCTAACATGAATTTCCATACAGAAAAATCAATTCAGACTCTGTCTATCTAAATGGTGGTAAATCATATCAGAATAACTTCCAGGAATTGCACTGATGTCAGAATGATTGGACTGTCATTCTCTGCTTTCACTTTGTCACCCTTCTAAAGCAACAAAATGACATTAGCAACCATCCCGTCTTCAGGAACTTTACCAGCGCTGAACAATGAAGCAAGTATCTCCAAGGATGGACTCAGTCAAGCTTTGGGGGATTTATCCACTTTAACACACTGCAAGTCTGCCAGTACCTCTTCACCTGTAAGATAAATGTTTTCCACAAGATTGTCACTCATTTCCCCTATCTGCTGAGCAACCATGCTTTTCTCCACAGGAAACACCAAAGAGAAGTATTTATTAAAGATTCCACCCAAACCCTGTGGTTTGAGGCATAAGCAGCTCTGCTGGTCTCTATGGGAACCCACTCCCTCCTTAGCCATCTTAATATACTACTTTTAATATAAATGGAGGACTTCTTGGTGTTTTCCTTAACCTTACTTGACAGATTCATCTCATATCCTCTCCTTGTCTTCCTTATTTCCCTCTTAAGTGTATTCTTAATCATTTTATAGTCCTCAAAGAATCCTCTCATCCCAAACCTCCTAAGAACAATGTACACTTATTTCTTTTAATTTTTTATTTATTTCTTTTTCTTGAACAGAGCCTGAGAATCTCGCTTCAGCCCTAAACCTGTCAGTTTTACCCTTCACCCAAACAAGAACATGCTCTTGACATTGCTTTCTTAAAAGCCCCACTCTTGCTATTTGTTTCTTTCCTTTCAAGAAGACAGGGTGCAGGGAAAATAGTGTCATCATCTTCTGCATATGCATCCCTCAAGATTAAAGATAACCTGCTTCCTCTTCAGATTGGTGACAGATGCAGCTGATTTTGGAAACACAGATTCTATCACCCATTGGGTCTGGTGGATAAGTAAGGAGGTGTTGCACTCCTTCCCCAGTTTAGGTTGGACTTCCCAGTAAGTGAATCACTCATTCACTTTTGAATGGTGATGGGCCAGCGATTCCCGTAGGTTGGAACAGGCAGCGAGAGTGGGTCCTTTACATACCAGAGTCAAGCAGCAGACATAGTTACATGGTAACCGTCTCCTCTAAAGGTTGGACTAAAACTTACAATGGACATGTTACATTTTTTAAGGTGGCTTTGGGAACATCCTTTAAGCACATCGTGTATCAGTTTGGTAATCTTTCGCTGTAACCAAAGTAAGGAGTCTGGTGTTGGCCAGGTGAATGACAGGGCCTGCTTCTGGGGAACTCTGAGTCTAATGAGAGCTTCAACACTTCTGGTGCAGGCCTAGGAGAGGGGTAGGCAGGGAGACCAGTTCTGTTTCTTCTTTAGTGCTGGTAAAAGTTGATGGAAGTGTTCAAAATCTGGAGACTTTTAACAGAGTAAGTCAAAACTGCATCTCTACTTTTTCGTGACACAAAAGGAGGCCATTCATCCCATTGGGACATGCTGATTCCTAGCATCTAATCATACCATACCCTTCTCCTTATCTCCCAACAGCCCCTTCACCCCAGACATACTCCTCAGATGCATTTTACTTTTTTGTCACTTAACCTACACTAAGGGATACAGTGGCCAAATCATCTACTAACTAGTATGACCTCAAGGTACAGGTGGAAATTGGAGCATTTGCCAGAAGTCTACATGATGACAGAGAGGACATGCAAACTCCACACAAACAGCACCAAAGTTCAAATTAAATTTAAAGTTCAGATTTATTATCAAAATATGAAACTGTTACTATATACTTTACTTGAGATTCCTTTTCTTGCATGCACTTACTGGAAAAGAAATACAATAGGATTTACAAAAAAGTATACATAAACAAACAATCAATGTGCGAAAGAAAAACAGTGCAAATAAAAAATAATACCGGGTGGTAAGGAGTCTGTAGCTTGTGGAATCAGTTCAGAGCAGTGGTGATTGAAGTTATCCACACCGGTTCAGGAGCAAGTTGGCTGTAGGGCAATAATTGTTCCTGAACCTGGTGGTTTGGGATGTAAGGCTCCTGTACCTCCTGCCTGATGGTAGTACTGAGAGGAAGGCATGGCCCGGTTGATGACACACACTGCTTTCTTGTGGCAGCACTCCATGTAAATATACTCAATGCTGGACCTGAGATCAGGATTGAATCCTGTTCACAGGAGATGTGAGGCAGTAGTCCCAGTGCTACCTACACAAAGTATCAGAATATATATAATTATGGTGGCATGGGGATATGAGGAAGTAAATAAGCCTTGCAATTGCATTCCTCCAAGCTCAAACAGTAGAAGTGATGGTGCTTCTTACCCCAGTCATGGTTGATGACTTGGAGATGAAAACCTAGGCAACAGTTATTTCCCATTGACAATGTGTCATGACATGATGAACATAGTTGTCATTAGTTACTGAGCAGAAGAACCCACCCCAATGAATCCTATCACACCCATACGAGTAGCAGAAGTGGCCGTGGTTACTGTCCCGCTCTGGAAGTTGGAATAAAGTTTACATTGTGATGTATAGCCTGGAAAACACTGTCAAAAAAAGGGGGTGGAAGCTAATTGTGGATGAGTACTTAGTGTTTCCTGGGCTCTGGGTGTGGGTGGGTTATCAGATTGTCTCCTCATTGGCACAGATCAAGCAGAATAGATCGCTCTCTTATGACCACATGGGTTTTCCCCAGGAGCTCCAGTTTTCTCTCACGTACAAGGTGATCCAGTAGGTTAACAGCCAAGTGATCTCTTTCAGCAGGTGGATTGCAAAAGGATCAAAAGACAAGTCGACAGATGTGAGAGGAAAAGATTTGCAGGGGGAATAAGCTGGGAGGGTGGTGGAAATGGGACTGATGGGAATGCCCTGCTGGGAACCAGCAGAAGTGGGCTGAATGGCCTCTTTCTATATTGCAATAATTAAGTAATAATATAGTTTTTAGTCCATTAAAAACTTTAATATTTCAAACAGCTCTGTTACACCCCGCCATCACATTGTCTAAAGAAGGAACAAAGCCAGCTTGCTGAATGGAAGCTCTAAGCAACGAACAATGCGTTCTACAGTGTGTGGATTAAAGGACATCAGTTATATCATCCTTCATAAACCATACGATATCGGAGCAATATTAGGCCATTCAGCCCATTGAGTCTGCTCTGCTATTCAATCATGTTTGATTTATTTTTCCCTCTCAACCCTGTTCTCCTCATATGTAATCTTTGACACCCTTACTAACCAAGAATCTAATACTCTCCAATGACAATACACTCTCTACGTTGTAAACCATCCAGCATTTCTTTGCCCATTCTCCAAACCTGTCCAAGACCTTCCACAGACAGCACTATCCACCACTCCACCTATCTTTGTATCAACCACAAATCTGGTCACAGAGCCATCAATTTCATCATCCACAGTATTAACATGTAGGATGAAAAGTAGCAGACACAACACTGAACCCTGGGGAACACCATTAGTCACCAGCAGACAATTAGAAAAGATTTCCTTTATTCCTACTCTGCCTTCTGTCAGTCAGCCAATCTTCTATCCATGCCAGTATCTTTCCTGTAGTACCATGGGCTCCTGCCTTGTTTAGCATCCTCATAGGCAGCACTTTGTCAAAGGCCTCTGAAAATTCAAGTAAACAACATCCTTTTGTTACTTTCTCAAAGAATTGCAACAGGCAAGATCTCTCCTTAATGAAACCATGCTAAACTCAGTCTATTTGATCATGTGCTCCCAAGTACTCCAAAACCCCAAGCTTAATAATGGACTCTATGATCTTACCAACCACTGAGGTCAGGTTACCCAGCCTGTAATTCTCTTTCGTTAAACACAGGAGCAGCATTCGAGTCTTATGGAACAATTCCTGACTCTAATGAAACTCTTGAAAGATCACTATTAATGCTTCAGCTACTTTTTTCGGAGCCCTGTGGTGAAATCCATCTGGTCCAGGTGACTCATCTATCTTCAAAATTTGCAGCTTCCCAAGCAACATCATATTAGTAACAGGATGACTGGAACTCACTTCTGCACTCTGAGGTGAGTATGTAAAGTTAGCAAGTGGAGCACCAACACAGAGGCTGTGTACAAGAAGGGTCAGAGTCTCCTCTACTTCCTGAGGAGACTGAGATCTTTCAGAGTATGCAGGCCTCTCCTTCACTTGTTCTACCAGTCTGTTGTTGCCAGCACGATCTTCTATGTGGTGGTGTGCTGGGGCAGTGGCATCAACACGGGTGATGCAACAGGCTCAGTAAACTGATTAGAAAGGCTGGCTCTGTTATAGGAGTCAAACTGGACACACTGGAGATTGTGGTAGAACAAAGGACCCTACGGAAAATCCTGGCAATTCTGGACAATATTTCCACCTTGGCTGAACAGAGGAGCACTTTTAGTAATAGACTTAGACAGTTACGCTGCTCCAAAGTGCACTATATGAGGTCATTCTTACCCTCGGCCATTAGGCTGTATAATGGGGCAACCTATAACTGGGGAAGTGATGACTCCCTTCTGTTAGACTGCTTGTGGTAACTTATTTTATAATTCTTTCTACTTTTCTTCTAATATTTATATATGTGCACTTGTAATGCTACTGTGACACTGTAATTTCCTTTGGGATCAATAAAATATCTTTCTATCTATCTACCTGGTCATGCTTGTGTGGCCAGCTGACACACTGCATACAGTAAACATTCCCCTTTCTGTTTTTCTTAGTGGGATGGCTTACAACACACAATGAGATCAAGCACATAATAAGGGCTGGTCCTCCGTTTGTCCTGTATTTGGCAGGAATACTAAATTCAGGAATCTTGGCAATGACGCACCATTCATAAAATGAAGATTATCTCATGACCGCAGGAATGAATCATAACTGGGATCCATGGCATGAGCGGAAAACCACCTTCAGACAAACTACTATATCTGCAAATAATTAATGCTAATGTTGCCTGTTATTTTCTTCTGAAGAAACACAAACAAAGGGGTCATTTTGGAAGCACAGAAAATAAGACCAGCTGCAGCAGCAATTGGCAATGAAGGTCCAAATTGGGATTTTTCTTCTGATTGCTCAAGGATGTTAGTGAAAATGAAAAGAAGACAGAAAATACTGGAAAAGCTCAGCAGGTTAGGCAGCATCTGTGGAAAGAGAAAGAGAGTTAATGTTTTAGGTCCTGGCATCTTCATCAGGACTGACAAAGAGTGCGACCCTACAACACTACCTCTGTTTCCCTCTCCACAGATGCAGTCTGAGCGGCAGAGTGCTTTCTGTTTTCCTTCTCTTTACCACCAGTTTTGCTTCAGGAGTCCTGCATCTGCAGCTTTTTTATTTCAAAAATATTTGGAGACTTTTTAAAATATTCTTGCCAGTTTAATTTCTTTTTTCTTGGCACAGATGAGTAACTTTGGCCTGAATCATGACATTGTCAATTTGATCCTCAGTTTTTAATTAGAAATCGCTCAGCAATTAACACAGCAGGACCTTGAGGTCTAGCTACTGATGCAAGAGATGGGATAGCCTGGTTTCGACAATGGCAAGCTATTTATTATTACAAGGGATCAACTTTAGTTCAATCAACAGGGAATCATACAGAGGGGGAGGGATAATTTTGATTGGATTGATTGCAGCTCTAAACAAAACTGGCAGCACCAAAGTTTATCAAGGAGTCACCACATAGAAACAGGCCCTTCAGCCGACATTGTCCATGCTGGCCATCAGGAATCCATCTGTACGAGGGCCTCCCAACCCCTTTTCTATGCCATGATCCCCTACCATTAGCTGAGGGGTCTGTAGACTCCAGGTTGGGAACCCCTGATCTAGACTAACCCCTCTGACCAATATTTGTCTGTGTCCTTCTACAGCTTGTTTGTCTAGACACTTTGTAAATGCTGTGGGAGTCCCTACTTTCAGCACGTCCAAAGGCAGTGCGTTCCACACACCGACCACCCTCCGACTGAATAACGAACAGTACTGACCGTAACATCATTTCGTTGGACTCCCCTCTCGCTGGGGGAAGGGTGACACCTCTCTGTCCCTTAATAATGAGAGAGAAAGAGAGTCTGTGGCATGTCGAGCTGGTCGGTGAACAATAGTTTTAGTAGGACTACAGATCACGGTCTCTCTTTGGGGCTTTGCTCGTGCTTGTTTGGTGGGAGGTGAGGCCTGATGTTTCCTGCTGAAATAAGTGGGGCAGGGTTGGTGCTTTGCTGCTGCTTGTGTGAGGGAGGGGGAGAGGGGCTTTCGGTCGTTCATTCTTTGCAGTTCTCTTCTGTTTTTGTGGATGTCTGTGAAGAGTAAGAGTTTCAGATTGTATACTGTATACATTCTCTGATGCTAAGCAGATCGAAAGAGATGACTGGTCGAGTGCTGCCTCCTTTCATTGTGTTACTGAAACTGGCCGCTGCCGTTAACAGACAAGCACACAGTTTCCCAGAACACTCAGATTCAAACTGTGTGCATTCCCTGATGCTAAATGGAACCATTGAACCATTGAATTGGAAGGGATGACTGGTCAAGTGCTGCCTTCTTTCATTGTGTTACTGACACTGGCTGCTGCCGTTTGCAGACAAACACACAGTTTCCCAGGCCATTCTCACGTTCTGGAGCTCAATTACAGACAACAAAGCACAGAAAGTAGCTCCTGCTGCAGCTTTCACCTGAAGCAGTGACAATTCCTTTCCCTTCACAGTTGCTGCTCGACCCGCTGAGTTCCTCCAGGATGTTGTTTGCTGCTCCAGACTGCAGTATCTGTCTCCAGAAAATAGCTCAGAGCTCTCATTGCCATGAGCTAACATTTGCAAAGCCCATTTGCAATCTTTATTTCACAAGTCTGATTGACTACTTTGAGCTCTGTATAATGAAAGACATCACCATTTGTTATGCTGTAACATTGAACGTTGCCACGGTTACGGGATGGAGTAGCGGGGGTAAAACAGCAGTGAAACAAAGGCCTTTCCTTCATGTTACCAGGTCTCTCTCCACCATTCCTCAGTCCTACGTTTACATATACACAACATAATTCTTCTTGTGTCATTTATATGACACAACTGTCACACGTGAAGCTTCCAAATGTAAAACTGCGGAATGCCGGGAGCCACAGTAGCATAGAGGTTAGCACAGTGCTGTTACAACCCCGGGACATCCTGGAGCTCGGAGTTCAATTCTGCTGTCGTATCGTGAGGTCTCTCTGTATGTCCTCCCTGTGGAATGATTGGGTTTCCAAATCCAGTGTCGTTCTGTGAGGTCTCTCTGTGCACCCTCCCCATGGAATGACTGGGTTTTCCCTGAGTGCTTCGGTTTCCTCCCACAGGCCAAAGACGTACTGGGTCTTTGTAAATTGTCCCATGATTAGAACAGGGTTAATCGGGGTCGAGAGGTTATTGGGGTAGCATGACTTGAAGAGCCAGTAGGGACGATTCTGCACTGTGTCAATAATAGATTAAAACCTGCAGAACTTAGAGGGAGTCTCATAAACCGGAACAAATTCACCTTGACATTGATGTAAGAACGGAAACCGTAAGCACTCAGCGGGTCAATGCTGGATTAGGATCCAGATGCTTGCTTCCATTTCTTCCTGTTGTTTAGCATTATTTATGTTGCCTATATGATCACCTGTCTGTCTGTTAGCCTATAGAAACCTGCAGTATATATCTGTTGTGTCTTTGATTTCAAAGCTGAAATGTGACTACCTGTTCACAGGTTTCCGACTGGTTTGCAATGTAAAAGGCTCCGATGTGCTCCGAATCCCGATTCTTCGTTATTGGAATTCATTACTTGCCTTGCTGGCTGTTCCAGACTGACCCTGTCCAGCTGGCACAATGACGAACTTCCAATACAACAGCTGTAACCATAAGATTTGCATCTCTTCCAAAGAACTTTTCAAACAACACTATATCCACATCTTACATCGAGCGGGATCTGAAGTTACAGAGAGAGTGGGAAAGGTGGTTATGACAAAGGGAATATCTCTGATAGGGTGAGTAAGGATAGAACTTCCTCCCCAACCCCCAGTTCTCATCTTTCACCTCACCAGTATCTGCATTTAAAGGATCGATCCTAGCCGTTTCTGCCAACTTACACCCTCACATATATCTTCCCTTTCCCATCCAGCATTCCCAAGAAGCAGTTCCCTCCCTGACTGTTGCTCCACTCTTCCAGCCCCACCAATAAATTCCCCTTTTAACGGTATTTTTAGACCTGTCCTTTCACCTCATCCATCTTGCTGCTCAAAGTCTTCTCAGGTTCACCTATCCAGTGTAAAGCACTCCACACTCCCAATGTGATCTCCCCTACAGCGGTGAATCTAAACTTAGGTTCGAAGAGCTCCTGCATTCAGCCCAGTTATCTGCAATTTTAACCTCACATCCTCACCCACGTTGACCTATCTGTCTGTGACCTCCTCCTGAAGTCCTAATGCAAGGTTGATCAACAGCACCTCATTGTCCTTTTGGAGTACTGCAGCCTTTAGGACCCAATATCCAATTCAATCATTTTGCCTGGCTCACTACTTCTATTTCTATTGGAACTACTGGGCTCTGTTATTAAGCAATCCACTTGCAAGACAAACTCTTGTATCCTCTCCAAAGACACTGACTGAACCATTAAATAATTCCAGCCTCCTCCTTTTGGCCTCTGGTTGCAGCAACAGCTTCAACCTGCATTTCACAGTTTTAGCAGGTCCCTTCCCAAGCTTTCTCTAACATCCCCCTTTAACCTCAATGAAGTTCCAGGAAGCTTGACTTCACTGTTCAATTAGCAACAATACTTCAGCACTGCCAGATCTCACTGCCACATCAAAACTGGAAGCCTCGGTCCATGAACAATGGAAACACTTAGGCAAACTGTGGCCTTACCCAACCAGACAGATTCTTATGTCCCATCCACCCATCCTGCGCTTCTTCTGTTAACTTATTTTCTTGTTTAAAAAAAATGACTTTGTTTCTCCTTCTCCACCTAACTTTCAGAGTGTAACATGTAACAAGTGTAACTTGAACAGAGTTCATGAAAAACTTTTTCACCCAGAGAGTTGTGGATCTATGGAATGCTCTGCCTCAGAAGGCAGTGGAGGCCAATTCTCTGGATGCTTTCAAGAAAGAATTAGATAGAGCTCTTAAAGATAGCGGAGTCAAGGGATATGGCAGGAATGGGGTACTGATTGTGGATGATCAGCCATGATCACATTGAATGGCGGTGCTGGTTCAAAGGGCCGAAAGGCCTACTCCTGCACTTATTGGCTATTGTCTATTCAATTTTTATTTCAGATTTTCAGCATCTTCTGATTTTCAGCCACTGGTGATATTATTGTGGTTGTGTCCCATTTATTTGCTTGCCTTCATCCGTGCTACGACAACATCAATATGATGCAAGAACAGATAGTGCAACCAACTCACACTGAGACTCATTCAATGTCTGTAGTGAGATGCTGAAGATGTTCTATAGGTCAGTTGTGGAGAGCGCCCTCTTCTTTGTGGTGGCGTGTTGGGGAGGAAGCATTAAGAAGAGGGACGCCTCACGTCTTAATAAGCTGGTAAGGAAGGCGGGCTCTGTCGTGGGCAAAGTACTGGAGAGTTTAACATCGGTAGCTGAGCGAAGGGCGCTGAGTAGGCTATGGTCAATTATGGATAACTCTGAACATCCTCTACATAGCACCATCCAGAGACAGAGAAGCAGTTTCAGCGACAGGTTACTATCGATGCAATGCTCCTCAGACAGGATGAAGAGGTCAATACTCCCCAATGCCATTAGGCTTTACAATTCTACCGCCAGGACTTAAGAACTTTTTAAAAGCTATTATTAATGCTTTTTGAGATAGTGATTTAGATGTATATCATATTTTTTTTTACTGAGTTAAGTATTGTATGTAATTAGTTTTGCTACAACAAGTGTATGGGACATTGGAAAAAAAGTTGAATTTCCCCATGGGGATGAATAAAGTATCTATCTATCTATCTATCTATTTCCAAAAGGTGTTTCCTGCACAGTGAATCGAGAATATGCCTTTAATCAGCGGCCAACATCACTGCAGGCTGGGATCCGCCCACTGTTTACATTTGCACAGACCGATCTGGCCCATGAGGAGCTCCAGGGATTTTCGTAAGCTGCTTTGAGGGTGGACAATTGTACGGGCTGCCAGCTTTGATGTTTTTTGACAGAACTGAATTAGAGGCGTTGATGTTTGGCAGAGCTGAAGCACTGGCAGCACTGGAGTTGGGAATCCTGGAACTTCACTGAGTCAGTGAAGTACTCAAAGCACTTAAAGTTCTGGGGAAGAGGGTTCATGGCCCAAAACAAAGGCAAGGTGTGGCAGCAGATGCTTTTAAACTAGTGGGGTTTTTCTTTGGAAAATTTAGCATTTGGCCAACACTCCAGTAAATGCGTGGGTGTTACATGGAATTAAATTTTAGCTCAGTGTTGACAAGAGATGCAATTTCAGAAAGAGTTTAAAACAGACTTTTAAAGTGGGCTGTGGAATCAGTGTCAAAGAATTCATTATCACTCCTGCTTGTCAGTTTTTGCCCCACACCTTCCCTTCACCTCCTCGTACTGGCAGTCTCTCCTCCATTCTTTCCATTCAGGTGCAAGGTCTTGACCCCAAACATTGACTATCCATTTCTCTCCACAGATGCTGCTCCAGCAGCTCAATGTTACGCTCAAAATAATTTGTTGACTGTGCCCAGATGAGCAGCAAATGTATTGGAAAACTGGCCTCTGAACCTCCTTTCAAAGGTGTACTGTGGCATTGGTTAGAGACTATTGGAGTCAGCCTGCCCATCCTTGCCCATGGATGTCACATCCTTCTCCCAAATGCTCTAATCCAGCCCAGTCCTCTGTCACAGACAGCACCTTCTAGTTTTGTAGATCACAGTGAAGAAGGTAATTTAGCCCAATGCTGACTTACCAATCCTCCATTATTTTC
The DNA here is from genome assembly GCF_048418815.1 of Hemitrygon akajei. Lineage (NCBI taxonomy): Eukaryota > Metazoa > Chordata > Chondrichthyes > Myliobatiformes > Dasyatidae > Hemitrygon > Hemitrygon akajei. The sequence continues at coordinate 89,144,442 of NC_133128.1, forward strand.
CCCATAACCTATTCTCCCATTTCCATCGATTCCTCCAGAACCTATCACTCACCTACACATTTAGAGCAGCTAAACCTGAATTCATAGAGACATGGTAACATCCTTTCAGCCTTACTCACATTCCTGAACTCATTCCATCTGCTTGCATTTGTACCATATTCCTCAAAACCTTTTCTATCCATGTATCTGTCCAAGTGTTTTTTAAATGTCATATTTGTATCCACCTCTACCACTTCCTCTGGAAGCTCGTTCCATATACTCACTACTTCCTGTTGAAACAATTACCCTTAGTTCCCATTTAAATTTTTCCCCTCTCACCTTGAACCTATTTCCCTCTAGTTCTGGATTTCCACAAACCAGGGGATAAAAAATTGCTATTCACCAAATCTATGCCCCTCATGACTTAATAACCCTCTACAAAGTGTCCCCTCAGCCTCCTAAGTTTTGGTCCCATCTGCCTCTTCTTATAACGCAGACCCTACAGTCCTAGCAATATCCTTGGAGATACTTTCTGCACAGCCTCTAGTTTTGGAATGTGGGGGGAAACTCACCTGGTCACAGGGAGAACTAGCAAACTCCACAAAGAGAGCAGCGGAGATCAGGAGTGAATACACAATGAGCTCAGAAATGCAGGATGGCTTGTTGTTCAGGAGGGGTTATTTTGTAAAGGGTCACCTGGTTATTCCTCTATCCTTTAGTCTCTGGAGGATGTGCACCTCTTAACTGCGGAGAAGGGTTGAAATGAGAGTGTTGATATGGACCAAACACTCAGGGGAAAAATAAAATAAAACTTTGGTTTGGCTACAATCGTGTGCATTTCTGGTCACCCCGTTATAGGAAGGATATGGAAAGGGTGCAGAAGAGGTTTACCAAAATGATGCCTAGATTAGAGGATCTGAGCTATACGAAGAGGTTGGATAAGCTTGGGCTGGTTTTCCTGTCGGGGGCTGAGGGAAGAGCTGATAGAAGTTTACAGTATTGTGAAAGACCATAGATGAGGAAGATAATCAGAACCTCTTTTTCCCAAGGGTATGAATGCCAAGTACTACAGAACACAGATTTAAAATTAAACCTTCCTCCTCAACAAACAAATAATGGATTTCAGCTGAAACTCCAGTGCAGATTTGTCCAAGTTTCATAGTTTTGCAAGATTGAAATGAAACAACTGCACTGAGCAAAGATATAATTGTCATACCACACCAATGAATATAAATACAGTACATTTTCGATAAACAGTAATTCTTGGTCATCTCTAAATTTAAATACAAACACAGCTGGTGCAATCACTCTCCATTCCTTCCTGAATAGACGGATTGTGTCTGTGAGAGATAGAGTGGAGCTACTCACTCATCTCTACAACGCACTACATAAATTGTACAGGGACAATTGACCCACCTGGAGCATGCTGGCTCGTACTCCGTGTGAGCCTCCTTTATGTTATCTTGCCTCTGGCATGTCTTACCCCGTGGGCGGTCCTCTAATTGTACATTTGGTGGTAGTTCACCTTACATTTAGTGGGATGTGAGGAAACTAAAATGGGATTAATGTAAAAGGGTGGCACAGACTCGAAAGATATGTTCCTGTACTCCATGACTCCATGTAAAGTGGACAGGTGTCCCATCCATTACATGAATTTATCCTTGGTGGAGCAGAGAGACTTTCTGGGTAAACTGGGGGCTCATTCTGTTGTTGGCTGAGACCCTGTGGGCCACTCAATGATCCCAACCAAGACAGACATCCAAGCAAAGGGAATGCTGAACATCAAAGGTATCAGCTTCCAAACTAGATCAGGTTTCACTCGTCCTTTTGAATGGGTGTCAAAAACCAGTGGGGTCACTTTCAGGGAGCTACAGGCCTACTCAGAGTTCAAAGTTCAGAGTAAGTTTATAATCAAAGTACATATATGTCACCATATGCAACTCTGAGATTCGTTTTCCTGCGGGCATGCTTAATAAATCCAATAACCATAATAGAATCAATGAAATACCTCACCAACAGCTCAGGCAATCAAAGTGCAAAAGACAACACACTGTGCAAATACATAAAGAACAAATAAAAGGAATAATAATAAATAAATAACCAATAAATATCGAGAACATGACATGAAGTGTCCTGGAAAGTGTGTCTAGGTTTTGGGAACAGCCAAGAGAAGAGCACAGGAGAACAGATCACAGTAGGCACTGTCTTACTGTCATCTGGTACACTGTTCAACTGCTACCCAGGGGAATGGTGGACATCTGCACTCACTATGAGACACACAGGCTGAATCCTCAAAGTTCAAAGTGGATTGAAAACTTTACTGAAGAGGAGAGTACCTCGAGTCCAGTGCTGGGTGTCAGGCAGCCTGAGCAACAGGGGTGAAGAGCCTGACCTAGGGTGGCCAAGATTCCTGGCTGAGGGCAGGCCAATGAAGCACAAATATCCCAGCATGGATGTCTCAGCTTAGAATGAGACAGTACTGAATATCCCGGCCTAGGATGCTCCAACACAAGCTCAGGCTGACCTAATCCAACACAGACTGACCCAGTACAAACTTGACCCAATACAGACTAGCCCACCACTGTTTGACCCAGTACAGACTGATCCAAGCTCAAGTTCCTCTACCACAGTATGAAGGACAGATGTCAGACCAACTGATCCCCCACTCTTCCCTGAGCTCACCCCTTGTTCCCTGCACTTTCCCTAAGTTGAAAAGCTGAGTGGCAGCAGATGTTTCATATCTGACCCCTTAGCTTTAAACAATCCACTGCTGGTACTCAACAGACACTTAAATATTTGACATTTTTTTTCTTTGCGTAAGTGCCTAATTAATTAGCTGTAGCTTAAGGAAAAATAAATAAATGTATAGATACTAGAATCTGAAATAAAACCAACATCTGTGGAAAGAAAAACCAGTTTTATGTGTTTTAGGGTTTTTATAAAATATTTTAATTCTTTTCATGTTTCATTAATTAAATTAGTTTCAACAGTTCGCCCCTCCCTGGTTGGAGCAGTTAAAAGCTGTAAAAGAAAACAACATCCAAAGGTCCAGTGACCACGGCCCAGTCTTCTCATGGGTCAGTAACTGGACGAAGGACTCTGGCGTGATAGGAGCTGCTTCACTACGGGACATTTGGCCATGGGATGTCTGCGGGGGCAGGACTGAATGGAGGACTCTGCGGTACCAGGGTTAGAAGTTGAGTCTGTGATTTGCCTACAAAGAGCTTCCCGAGCTAAGTATGGCAGAGTATGAATGCATAACCTTTCCCAGAAGCACACTGCCTGTTATTCTTATTTTGGCAAAAGAAAATCGGGGATCAAGAGCCACACCTCCCGGCTGCTGCAGTCCTCCACAATCCTGGTTTATATCCTCTGCATTCTATGCATCCGTCCCAGCCGCCCAGCCTCCCAATCAAAGGCCTGATCTCTCAATTGTTCGCACCACTTTTCTGGCTGCTTAATGGCCAGTCTCCCATTCTTCAAAGCTGTCTGACCTCCTGAATCTAGCTTAATGGGTTAATGGCCACAATGTCCAACAAACAGCTTGATGAGCAACTTTCTGCTATTGTACGGTTAGTGAAGTCATACGTCCTTCTATTCTTCCGCTCCTGGAGGTGATGAGAAAGGAGAGTAAATACATCAGCTGAATATCCACTCAAACAGACAGCCTATTGGAAATCAACATGTCCAAGGGCAGCTCTGGCAGTTTCACAGTCAATAGAACTGATGTGAACTGTAAATCAGTCAATCATTGCAGATCACCCAGCCTGTCGTCTTCTCCAGCAGCTTTCAATCTTTCACATCAGCTGGGAGTCGTCTGATATGACAATTAATGTTGGCAATGAATGATGCGCCAGACATCTAATCCATGCCAACCAGTGAGCACCATCCATGTCAATCTCATACCACGGCACCTATTCTCCAGCCTTCCGTGCTGAAGCAATTCACCTGGACACAGAGATCGAACTTTCACCATCCATTCAGGCAATTATTCCAGGTATAGTACTCCCACTAGCTGAGTGGAAGAGGTTCCAGTCAGATCCCGTCACCTCCTACTCTTCCTCTACTTTCATACTTCATTCCCTATGTCCCACAGTCCTCTCCTGTCACATTCCTCTTTCTTCAGCCCTTTGCCTCTTTACACATATCACCTTAGCTTCTCAAATTCTACCTGAAGGTCCCCCTCCCCACCCATTTTTTCTGCATTGATCTCAATGTACATAATATTTATAATAACTGACTATAATTGCACATTGCACATTTGAACAGAGACGTAACGTAAAGATTTTTCGACCTCGTGTATATGAAGGCTGTAAGTAATAAAATCAATTCAATGTTCTCAATGCTCAATCTATGTTCTCTACTGTTATTGGCCTCAGAATATGGAAATAGTCACCTGCAGTCTGTCAGGCCTGTATAGGCAGGCACCTCCCAGTCTTTAGCTAACAGGAGTCACCTTCTTCTTGTTTCCAACTCATCACCAGCAACCTATTTAAACCCAGCTCTCATCTACAGTATTTGTTCACTCATCGAACAAGACAGCCTCACCAAGTTGATACTGATCTTATTGCCACTGGTGTTTAGTGTCTGTTCTCTCTTGTTGCCCCTCATTGTTTGTTATTTTTGCAATCTATTATTAAAGTTATCTTTCATTGCTAAATAGTCTCCACTGTTCTGCATTTAGTCAAACCTTCTCTGCATTTCTAGACAGGATGAGTGAACCAGTGATGAGTGAACCAGGATGAGTGAACATGGATGGGTGAAACAGGATGATTGAACCAGGATGGGTGAACTTGTGATGGGTGAACCAGGATGGGTGAACCAGTGATGGGTGAACCTGTGATGGGTGAACCAGGATGGGTGAACCAGGATGGGTGAACCAGGATGGGTGAACCAGTGATGGGTGAACCAGCAATGGGTGAACCAGGATGGGTGAACCAGCGATGGGTGAACCAGGATGAGTGAACCAGTGGTGGGTGAACCAGGATTAGTGAACCAGGATGGGTGAACCAGTGGTGGGTGAACCAGGATGAGTGAACCAGTGATGGGTGAACCAGGATGGGTGAGCCAGGGTGGGTGAACCAGGATGAGTGAACCAGGATGGGTGAACAAGTGATGGGTGAACCAGGATGGGTGAACAAGTGATGGGTGAACCAGGATGGGTAAACCAGGATGGGTGAACAAGTGATGGGTGAACCGGTGATGGGTGAACCAGGATGAGTGAACCAGGATGGGTGAACCAGGATGAGTGAACCAGGATGGGTGAACAAGTGATGGGTGAACCAGGATGGGTGAACCAGTGATGGGTGAACCAGGATGGGTGAACCAAGATGGGTGAACCAGCGATGGGTGAACCAGGATGGGTGAACCAGGATGGGTGAACCAGTGATGGGTGAACCAGGATGGGTGAACTAGTGATGGGTGAACCAGGATGGGTGAACCAGTGATGGGTGAACCAGCGATGGGTGAACCAGGATGGGTGAACCAGGATGAGTGAACCAGCGATGGGTGAACCAGGATGGGTGAACCAGTGATGGGTGATCCAGGATGGGTGAACCAGGATGGGTGAACCAGGATGGGTGAACCAGGATGGGTGAAACAGGATGGGTGAAACAGGATGGATGAACCAGCGATGGGTGAACCAGGATGGGTGAACCAGGATGGGTGAACCTGTGATGGGTGAACCAGGATGGGTGAACCAGTGATGGGTGATCCAGGATGGGTGAACCAGGATGGGTGAACCAGGATGGGCGAAACAGGATGGGTGAACCAGCGATGGGTGAACCAGGATGGGTGAATCAGGATGGGTGAAACAGGATGGGTGAAACAGCGATGGGTGAACCAGGATGGGTGAAACAGGATGAGTGAACCAGGATGGGTGAACCAGGATGAGTGAACCAGGATGAGTGAACCAGGATGGGTGAACCAGGATGAGTGAACCAGGATGAGTGAACCAGGATTGGTAAACCAGGATGGGTGAACAAGTGATGGGTGAACCAGTGATGAGTGAACCAGGATGGGTGAACCAGGATGGGTGAACCAGGATGGGTGAACCAGTGATGGGTGAACCAGCAATGGGTGAACCAGGATGGGTGAACCAGCGATGGGTGAACCAGGATGAGTGAACCAGTGGTGGGTGAACCAGGATTAGTGAACCAGGATGGGTGAACCAGTGGTGGGTGAACCAGGATGAGTGAACCAGTGATGGGTGAACCAGGATGGGTGAGCCAGGGTGGGTGAACCAGGATGAGTGAACCAGGATGGGTGAACAAGTGATGGGTGAACCAGGATGGGTGAACAAGTGATGGGTGAACCAGGATGGGTAAACCAGGATGGGTGAACAAGTGATGGGTGAACCGGTGATGGGTGAACCAGGATGAGTGAACCAGGATGGGTGAACCAGGATGAGTGAACCAGGATGGGTGAACAAGTGATGGGTGAACCAGGATGGGTGAACCAGTGATGGGTGAACCAGGATGGGTGAACCAAGATGGGTGAACCAGCGATGGGTGAACCAGGATGGGTGAACCAGGATGGGTGAACCAGTGATGGGTGAACCAGGATGGGTGAACTAGTGATGGGTGAACCAGGATGGGTGAACCAGTGATGGGTGAACCAGCGATGGGTGAACCAGGATGGGTGAACCAGGATGAGTGAACCAGCGATGGGTGAACCAGGATGGGTGAACCAGTGATGGGTGATCCAGGATGGGTGAACCAGGATGGGTGAACCAGGATGGGTGAACCAGGATGGGTGAAACAGGATGGGTGAAACAGGATGGATGAACCAGCGATGGGTGAACCAGGATGGGTGAACCAGGATGGGTGAACCTGTGATGGGTGAACCAGGATGGGTGAACCAGTGATGGGTGATCCAGGATGGGTGAACCAGGATGGGTGAACCAGGATGGGCGAAACAGGATGGGTGAACCAGCGATGGGTGAACCAGGATGGGTGAATCAGGATGGGTGAAACAGGATGGGTGAAACAGCGATGGGTGAACCAGGATGGGTGAAACAGGATGAGTGAACCAGGATGGGTGAACCAGGATGAGTGAACCAGGATGAGTGAACCAGGATGGGTGAACCAGGATGAGTGAACCAGGATGAGTGAACCAGGATTGGTAAACCAGGATGGGTGAACAAGTGATGGGTGAACCAGTGATGAGTGAACCAGGATGGGTGAACCAGGATGAGTGAACCAGGATGGGTGAACCAGGATGAGTGAACCAGGATGAGTGAACCAGGATTGGTAAACCAGGATGGGTGAACAAGTGATGGGTGAACCGGTGATGAGTGAACCAGGATGGGTGAACCAGGATGGGTGTACCAGGATGAGTGAACCAGGATGAGTGAACCAGGATGGGTGAACCAGGATGGTGAACCAGGATGAGTGAACCAGGATTGGTGAACCAGCGATGGGTGAACCAGGATGAGTGAACCAGGATGGGTGAAATAGCGATGGGTGAACCAGCGATGGGTGAACCAGGATGGGTGAACCAGTGATGGGTGAACCAGTGATGGGTGAACCAGGATGGGTGAACCAGGATAAGTGAACCAGGATGGGTGAACCAGTGATGGTTGAACCAGGATAGGTGAACCAGTGATGGGTGAACCAGGATGAGTGAACCAGGATGGGTGAACCAGGATGGGTGAACCAGGATGAGTGAACCAGGATGGGTGAACCAGGATGGGTGAACCAGGATGAGTGAACCAGGATGGGTGAACCAGGATGAGTGAACCAGGATGGTTGAACCAGTGATGGGTGAACCAGTGATGGGTGAATCAGGATGCGTGAACTAGTGATGGGTGAACCAGTGATGGGTGAATCAGGATGGGTGAATCAGGATGGGTGAACCAGTGATGGGTGAACCAGGATGAGTGAACCAGGATGGGTGAACCAGGATGGGTGAACAAGTGATGAGTGAACCAGGATGAGTGAACCAGGATGAGTGAACCAGCGATGGGTGAACCAGGATAAGTGAACCAGGATGGGTGAACCAGTGATGGGTGAACCAGGATGGGTGAACCAGGATGGGTGAACCAGTGATGGGTGAACCAGGATCGGTGAACCAGGATGAGTGAACCAGGATGGTTGAACCAGTGATGGGTGAACCAGTGATGGGTGAACTAGGATGGGTGAACCAGGATGGTGAACCAGGATGGGTGAACCAGGATGGTGAACCAGGATGGGTGAACCAGTGATGGGTGAACCAGGATGAGTGAACCAGGATGGTTGAACCAGTGATGGGTGAACCAGGATGGGTGAACCAGGATGGGTGAACCAGTGATGGGTGAACCAGTGATGGGTGAACAAGGATGGGTGAACCAGTGATGGGTGAATCAGTGATGGGTGGTTCAGGATGCGTGAACCAGTGATGGGTGAACCAGTGATGGGTGAACCAGGATGGGTGAATCAGAATGGGTGAACCAGTGATGGGTGAATCAGTGATGGGTGAACCAGCGATCGGTGATCCAGGATGAGTGAACCAGGATGGTTGAACCAGTGATGGGTGAACCAGGATGGGTGAACCAGGATGAGTGAACCAGTGATGGGTGAACCAGTGATGGGTGAACCAGTGATGGGTGAATCAGGATGCGTGAACAAGTGATGGGTGAACAAGTGATGAGTGAACCAGGATGAGTGAACAAGTGATGAGTGAACAAGTGATGAGTGAACCAGGATGGGTGAACCAGGATGGGTGAACCAGTGATGGGTGAATCAGGATGGGTGAACCAGGATGGGTGAACCAGGATGGGTGAACCAGGATCGGTGAATCAGGATGAGTGAACCAGGATGGTTGAACCAGTGATGGGTGAACCAGTGATGGGTGAACTAGGATGGGTGAACCAGGATGGGTGAACCAGTGATGGGTGAACCTGTGATGGGTGAACCAGGATGGGTGAACCAGGATGGGTGAACCAGTGATGGGTGAACCTGTGATGGGTGAACCAGGATGGGTGAACCAGGATCGGTGAACCAGGATGAGTGAACCAGGATGGGTGAACCAGCGATGGGTGAACCAGGATAAGTGAACCAGGAAGGGTGAACCAGTGATGGGTGAACCAGTGATGGGTGAACCAGGATTGGTGAACCAGGATGAGTGAACCAGGATGGTTGAACCAGTGATGGGTGAACCAGTGATGGGTGAACTAGGATGGGTGAACCAGGATGGTGAACCAGGATGGGTGAACCAGTGATGGGTGAACCAGGATGAGTGAACCAGGATGGTTGAACCAGTGATGGGTGAACCAGGATGGGTGAACCAGGATGGGTGAACCAGTGATTGGTGAACCAGTGATGGGTGAACCAGGATGGGTGAACCAGTGATGGGTGAACCAGTGATGGGTGAACAAGGATGGGTGAACCAGTGATGGGTGAACCAGTGATGGGTGAATCAGGATGGGTGAACCAGTGATGGGTGAACCAGGATGGGTGAACCAGTGATGGGTGAACCAGTGATGGGTGAATCAGTGATGGGTGAACCAGTGATGGGTGAAGCAGGATGGGTGAACCAGTGATGGGTGAACCAGTGATGGGTGAATCAGTGATGGGTGGTTCAGGATGCGTGAACCAGTGATGGGTGAACCAGTGATGGGTGAATCAGGATGGGTGAACCAGTGATGGGTGAATCAGTGATGGGTGAACCAGCGATCGGTGAACCAGGATGAGTAAACCAGGATGGTTGAACCAGTGATGGGTGAACCAGTTTTGGGTGAACCAGTGATGGGTGAACCAGGATGGGTGAACCAGGATGAGTGAACCAGTGATGGGTGAACCAGTGATGGGTGAACCAGTGATGGGTGAATCAGCATGCGTGAACCAGTGATGGGTGAACCAGTTTTGGGTGAACAAGTGATGAGTGAACCAGGATGGGTGAACAAGTGATGAGTGAACAAGTGATGAGTGAACCAGGATGGGTGAACAAGTGATGGGTGAACCTGTGATGGGTGAACCAGGATGGGTGAACCAGTGATGGGTGAACCTGTGATGGGTGAACCAGGATGGGTGAACCAGGATGGGTGAACCAGTGATGGGTGAACCAGGATGGGTGAACCAGGATGAGTGAACCAGTGATGGGTGAACCAGTGATGAGTGAACCAGGATGGGTGAACAAGTGATGAGTGAACAAGTGATGAGTGAACCAGGATGGGTGAACCAGGATGGGTGAACCAGTGATGGGTGAACCAGGATGGGTGAACCAGGATGAGTGAACCAGGATGGGTGAACCAGTGATGGGTAAACCAGGATGGGTGAACCAGTGATGGGTGAATCAGGATGGGTGAACCAGGATGGGTGAACCAGGATGGGTGAACCAGTGATGGGTGAACCTGTGATGGGTGAACCAGGATGGGTGAACCAGGATGGGTGAACCAGTGATGGGTAAACCTGTGATGGGTGAACCAGGATGGGTGAACCAGTATGGGTGAACCAGTGATGGGTGAACCAGTTTTGGGTGAACCAGTGATGGGTGAACAAGTGATGAGTGAACCAGGATGGGTGAACCAGGATGAGTGAACCAGGATGAGTGAACCAGTGATGGGTGAACCAGTGATGGGTGAATCAGGATGGTTGAACCTGTGATGGGTGAATCAGGATGGTTGAACCAGTGATGGGTGAACCAGGATGGTTGAACCTGTGATGGGTGAATCAGGATGGGTGAACCAGTGATGGGTAAATCAGGATGGGTGAACCAGGATGGGTGAACCAGCATGAGTGAACCAGCGATGGGTGAACCAGGATGAGTGAACCAGGATGGGTGAACCAGGATGGGTGAACAAGTGATGAGTGAACCAGGATGGGTAAATCAGGATGGGTGAACCAGGATGGGTGAACCAGCATGAGTGAACCAGCGATGGATGAACCAGGATGAGTGAACCAGGATGGGTGAACCAGGATGGGTGAACAAGTGATGAGTGAACCAGTGATGGGTAAATCAGGATGGGTGAACCAGGATCGGTGAACCAGCATGAGTGAACCAGCGATGGGTGAACCAGGATGAGTGAACCAGGATGGGTGAACCAGGATGGGTGAACCAGTGATGGGTGAACCAGGATCGGTGAACCATGATGAGTGAACCAGGATGGGTGAACCAGTGATGGGTGAACCAGGATGGGTGAACCAGGATGGGTGAACCAGTAATGGGTGAACCAGTGATGGGTGAACCAGGATCGGTGAACCAGGATGAGTGAACCAGGATGAGTGAACCAGTGATGGGTGAACCAGGATGGGTGAACCAGGATGAGTGAACCAGTGATGGGTGAACCAGGATGGGTGAACCAGTGATGGGTGAACCAGTGATGGGTGAATCAGGATGTGTGAACCAGTGATGGGTGAACCAGGATGGGTGAACCAGTGATGGGTGAACCAGTGATGGGTGAATCAGGATGGGTGAACCAGGATCGGTGAACCAGGATGGGTGAACCAGTGATGGGTGAACCAGGATGGGTGAACCAGGATGAGTGAACCAGGATGAGTGAACCAGTGATGGGTGAACCAGTGATGGGTGAACCAGGATGAGTGAACCAGTGATGGGTGAACCAGGATGGGTGAACCAGGATGGGTGAACCAGGATGAGTGAACCAGTGATGGGTGAACCAGGATGGGTGAATCAGGATGGGTGAACCAGTGATGGGTAAATCAGGATGGGTGAACCAGGATGGGTGAACCAGTGATGGGTGAACCAGCATGAGTGAACCAGCGATGGGTGAACCAGGATGAGTGAACCAGGATGGGGAACCAGGATGGGTGAACAAGTGATGAGTGAACCAGGATGGGTGAACCAGGATGGGTGAACCAGGATCGGTGAACCAGGATGAGTGAAACAGGATGGGTGAACCAGTGATGGGTGAACCAGGATGGTGAACCAGGATGGGTGAACCAGCGATGGGTGTACCAGGATAAGTGAACCAGGATGGGTGAACCAGTGATGGGTGAACCAGGATGGGTGAACCAGGATGGGTGAACCAGTAATGGGTGATCCAGTGATGGGTGAACCAGGATCGGTGAACCAGGATGAGTGAACCAGGATGGGTGAACCAGTGATGGGTGAACCAGGATGAGTGAACCAGGATGGGTGAACCAGCGATGGGTGTACCAGGATAAGTGAAACAGGATGGGTGAACCAGTGATGGGTGAACTAGGATGGGTGAACCAGTGATGGGTGAACCAGGATGGGTGAACCAGGATGGGTGAACCAGTAATGGGTGAACCAGTGATGGGTGAACCAGGATCGGTGAACCAGGATGAGTGAACCAGGATGAGTGAACCAGGATGGGTGAACCAGTGATGAGTGAACCAGGATGGTTGAACCAGTGATGGGTGAACCAGTGATGGGTGAACCAGGATGGGTGAACCAGGATGGGTGAACCAGGATGAGTGAACCAGGATGGGTGAACCAGTCAGTGATGGGTGAACCAGGATGGGTGAACCAGGATGGGTGAACCAGGATGAGTGAACCAGGATGGGTGAACCAGTGATGGGTGAACCAGGATGGGTGAACCAGGATGGGTGAACCAGGATGAGTGAACCAGGATGGGTGAACCAGTGATGGGTGAACCAGTGATGGGTGAACCAGGATGGGTGAACCAGGATGGGTGAACCAGTGATGGGTGAACCAGGATGAGTGAACCAGGATGGGTGAACCAGGATGAGTGAACCAGGATGGGTGAACCAGTGATGGGTGAACCAGTGATGGGTGAAGCAGGATCGGTGAACCAGGATGAGTGAACCAGGATGGTTGAACCAGTGATGGGTGAACCTGTGATGGGTGAACCAGGATGGGTGAACCAGGATGATTGAACCAGGATGGGTGAACCATTGATTGACCCAGCAGAATCTGCTTGGTTGCTTGCTTAAAGGAAGTTATCCACTGACATGATTACATGATGCAGAAGCAGAAGGAAACCATTGGCTATCTGCTCAACACTCTCAAACAACTCTCCTACTCATTACAGCAACCCTGTGCCAGACAATCCCCTTCCTCAGAGTTCCCGATACCAGTGCCTGAATGCTTTGATGGATCCTCAGTCTGGTGTCACAAATTCCCGTCCTAGTACATCTTACACTGAGAGATCCAGTCATCCTTGGATTGTACAATCTGAGCCAGGGTTACCTTTGCCATCTCTCTCTTGACTGGGTGTGCTCTGACCTGGGCCACTGATAAATGGGACAATAAATGGGAAACCAATATGAAACTCTTACCATGTAGATGTGACGTGTTTTTGACCATTCAGGAAGTGGAAAGGAGGCTGCAGATCGGATACTTTGCCCGTGTCAATTCTCAAGCTCAGTGCTGGATTACACCGTGGAATTCAGGACCCTCACGCCGGAGTGCGGCTGGAACGAGGAGGTGGCGCTGGACCTTTGCGTTCGCGACCTCTCGGGGAGCTTGAAAGATAAGCTCAGACACCTGATCACTCTGACCCTCCGTATTGACCAGCAACTTGCGGAACAACCCTCCAGATGCCCAGCCAGAACCCTTGTTCCATTCTCAGAGCCATTTAAAGCAGCAGGACCCTTCTCAGTTAATAGAGCACCTTTACCTCCTCAGGAGCATGAGTGTTGGTGGAAAAACAACTTGTGCACTTACTGCAGAGAGTAGGCAAATACCCATGCATCAAATGCCCACTTCTTCTGGGAAATGGCAGCACTAGTTAGATACGAGAGCCTTCTATCTGGTTAGCTCCCCCTGGCCCCTCATTCCAGCACAACATCCTCCGTCCGCCTCCATACCCCAATGGCTCAATAAGCAGAGGAGGTGCTGGTGGACCTGGTACAGCAGGCAAATTTCTGGACCGGACTCTGTATGTGCAGCTTGGAATCCCTAACTCTCACCTCTTCCACATCACTGCCATTGACGGACATCCCCTGGGGCCTGGGATGGTCAGAGCATGTACATCGCCTGTGCCTATAAGAATTGGAGAGTTCTTCCTGATTGCCTCACCCAACACTCCCCTCATCTTGGACTACATCTGGCTCTCCACTCATGACCTTCAGTTCGCCTGGCCATCGGTTCACTGCTGAGTTGGAGACCCACCTGCCTGCAACCTCAGCTGACTTCACCCCATAAATCCATGGAGACGGAGGAAACCCTTTGTCAGGAGGCTTGACCCAAAAGCAGAGCAGCAGAGATGATTTTAGCAGTAAATGACACCTTACTAATGAACTGCAAAATAACAAGCCGTGAGGGACCATAAGACAAGAGAGAAGCGATACAGAATATGACAAGCCACAAGATAACTGAAGGCTAGGAGAAACTGGTTGAGGCAGGCTTGTTTAATGAGAGAACAAAGGCAGTGGACGAGAGCTGTGTTTAAATAGGCTGCAGGTAATGAGTTGGAAACGAGGCAGGCGATTCCTGTAGCTGGGAAGAGACTGGGAGGTGCCTGCTTGTGCAGGCCTGACACCTGTGATCTCACCAAACTCCCACAGGAATACCACAGCTTAAATATTGCCTTCAATAAAAAGCAAACCGGCACTCCGCTGCCTCACAGACCACACGACTGTGCAATCAACTTTCTCCCAGGCACCACCCTCCCCGAGGTTGTCTGTTCTTCCTCTCCCCTCATGAGATCCTAGCAATGAATGACTACATGACCGAAGCGCTAGAAAATGGACACTAATGGAATGCACCCTCGTGTTCTGAAGGAAGTAGCAGTGGAGATTGTGGAGGCATTAGCAATGATCTTTCAAAAGTCAATAGATTCTGGACTGGAAGATCGCTAATGTCACTCCGCTATTTAAGAAGGGGACAAGGAATCAAAAAGGAAATTATAGACCTGTTAGCTTGACATCAGTGGTTGGGAAGTTGTTAGAGTCAATTGTCAGGGATGAGGTTATGGAGTACCTGGAGGCATATGACAAGATAGGCAGAACTCAGCATGGTTTCCTTAGAGGAAAATCCTGCCTGACAATCCTAGTGCAATTTTTTGAGGAAATTACAAGTAGGCTAGACAAGGGATGTAGTTGATGTTTTGTATTTGGATTTTCAGAAGGCCTTTGACAAGGTGCCGCACATGAGGCTGCTAAACAAGATAAGAGCCCATGGAGTTACGGGAAAGTTACATACGTGGATAGAGCATTGGTTGATTGGCAGGAAACAGAGAGTGGGCGTAAAGGGATCCCATTTTGGTTGGCTGCCGGTTACCAGTGGTGCTCCACATGGGTCTGTGTTGGGGCCACTTCTTTTTACGTTGTATATCAACGATTTGGATTATGGAATAGATGGCTTTGTGGCTAAGTCTGCTGATGATACAAAGATAGGTGGAGGGGCCGGTAGTGCTGAGCAAACAGAGTCTGCAGAGAGACTTGGATAGATTGGGAGAATGGGCAAAGAAGTGGCAAATGAATTACTATGTCGGAAAGTGTACGGTCATGCACCTTGGTAGAAGAAATAAACAGGCAGACTATTATTTAAATGGGGAAAGAATTCAAAGTTCTGAGATGCAATGGGACTTGGGAGTCCTCGTGCAGGATACCCTTAAGGTTAACCTCCAGGTTCAGTCAGTGGTGAAGAAGGCGAATACAATGTTGGCATTCATTTCTAGAGGAATAGAGTATAGGAGCAGGGATGTGATGTTGAGGCTCTATAAGGCACTGGTAAGACCTCACTTGGAATACTGTGTGCAGTTTTGGGCTCCTTATTTAAGAAAGGATGTGCTGACATTGGAGAGGGTTCAGAGAAGATTCACTAGAATGATTCCGGGAATGAGAGGGTTAACATATGAGGAACATTTGGCCACTCTTGGACTGTACTCCTTGGAGTTTAGAAGAATGAGGGGGGACCTCATAGAAACATTTCAAATGTTGAAAGGCATGGACAGAGTGGATATGGCAAAGTTGTTTCCCATGGTGGGGAGTCTAGTACGAGAGGACATGACTTGAGGATTGCAGGGCGCCCATTCAGAACAGAGATGCGAAAAAATTCTTTTAGCCAGAGGGTGGTGAATCTATGGAATTTGTTGCCACGGGCGGCAGTGGAGGCCAAGTCACTGGGTGTATTTAAGGCAGAGATTGATAGGTATCTGAGTCATCAGGGCATCAAAGGTTATGGTGAGAAGGTGGGGGAATGGGACTAAAGGGGAAATTGGATCAGCTCGTGATGAAATGGCAGAGCAGACTCGATGGACCGAACGGCCGACTTCTGCTCCTTTGTCTTATGGTCTTATGGTCTAATGGTAGTGAGTCTTTGAGAACCAGATCCCACCTCCCAGACCCCACAGCCTGAGACTGCTTTGGCCAACACACGACAAACCCGTGTACTCTGAGGCACTCCAGTAGTCCCACTCCTCACCTCTGTCCATCCATTAAGTCACATAATAGACTATGATTTTTTTGTGGCATTGGTTCTGCTGGCCCACCATGATAAGATCATAAGACCATAAGATATAGGAGGAGAATTGGGCCATTTGGTCCATTGAGTCTGCTCTGCCATTCAATCATGACTGATCCAGTTTTGCTCTCAGCCCCCGTCTCCTGCCTTCTCCCCATATCCCTTCATTTCCTGACCAAGCAAGAATGCATCAACCTCTGCCTTAAATATACATGAAGATTTTCCTTCACAGCTGCTTGTGACATCAAATTCCACAGCTTCACCACTCTCTGGCTAAAGAAATCACTCCTCAACTAAGTTCTAAAAGGACACTCCTCTATTCGGAGGCTGTGTCCTCTAATTTTAGACTGTCCCATCATAGGAAACATCTTCTCCACATCCACTCTAATGAGGCTTTTCACCATTCAATAGGTTTCAATGAGGTCGCCCCTCATTCTTCTAAATTCCAGTGAATACAGGCCCAGAGCCATCAAATGCTCTTCATATGACAAGCCATTCAATCCTGGAATCATTTTTGTGAACCTCCTTTAAACCCTCTCCAGTTTCAGCACATTCTTTTGAAGATAAAGGGCCCAAAACTGCTCATAGTACTCCAAGTGAGGCCTCACCTGTGTTTTATAAAATCTCAACAGTACATCCTTGTCTTTATATTCTTGTCCTCCTGATAGATATGCTAAAATTACATTTGCCTTCCTCACCACTGACTCAAACTGCAAATTAACCTTTAGGGAATCCTGCACAAGGACTCCCAAATCCCTTTGCACCTTGGTTTTTTGCATTTTCTCTCCATTTAGAAAATAGTCAACCCTTTCATTTCTTCCACCAAAGTGCATGACCTTACACTTCCTGACACTGTATTCCATCTGCCACTTCTTTGTCTATTCTCCTAATCTGTCTAGATCCTTCTGTGGCCTCTCCACTTCCTCAAGACTACCTGCCCCTCCAACTATCTTCATATCATCTGCAAACCTTGCAACAAAGCCATCAATTCCATCATCCAAATCATTGACGTATAGCATAAAAATGATAGATACCAACTCAGGACCCTGTGGAAAACCACTAGTCACCGGCAGCCAACACGAAAAAGGTACTTTTATTCCCACTCTTTGCCTCCTGTCAATCAACCACTGCTTTATCCATACTAGAACCTTTCCTGTTATACCATGGGCTCATAACTTGTCAAGCAACCTCTTGCAATACACCTTGTCAAAGCCTTCTGGGGGTGAGAGGAGGCAAATGAGCAAGTGCAACATTTCTCTAGCCTGCAGGGATATGTGCTGTGGGGAAGAAGATGGCACCAGTAAACAATGCAACCAAGGGCAATGTCCTTCAGTTGATTCACAAAACTACTTCTTTTATATCTTTTTCTTTCAAATGTGGTTCTGCTGCTATTGGAGCCTGATATCTACATTTTGGTGGTGTGATTTTGGCCTTCATAGCTGCCTACGGCAAAGAATTCCACAGCTTCACCACTCTCTGGCTAAAGAAATTCCACCTCATCTCCCTTATAAAAGAACTCTCTTCTATTCTGAGGCTGTGTCCTCTGGTCCCACCATAGGCACTCTCCCACCATAGGCAACATTCTCTCCACATCCACTCTATCAAGGCTATTCACCATTCAATAGGTTCCAATGTGGTCACCCCTCATTCTTCTGAATTCCAGTGAATACAGACCCAAAGTCATCAAAAGCTCTTCATATGACAAGCCATTCAATCTTGGAATCATTTTTGTGAACCTCCTTTGAACTCTCTCTGGTTTTAGCACATCCTTTCTAAGATAAGGGCCCAAAACTGCTCCCAATACCACAAGTGAGGCCTCTCCAATGTTTTATAAAGTCTTAACATTACATCTTTGCTTTTATATTCTAGTCCTCTTGAAATGAATGCCAGCATTGTATTTGCCTTCCTCACCACAGACACAACCTGCTAATTAACCTTTAGGGAATCCTGCACAAGGACTCCCAAGTCCCTTTGCACATCAGTTCTTGTATCTTCTCTCCATTTAGAAAATAGTCAACCCTTTCATTTATTTTACCAAAGTGCATGACCATACACTTCCTGACACTGTATTCCATCTGCCATTACTTTGCCCATTCTCCTAATCTAAGTCCTTCTGTAGCCTCTCTACTTCCTCAAAACTACCTGCCCCTCTACCTGTCCTCATACCATCTTCAAACTTATCAACACAGCCTTCAATTCCATAATCCAAATCATTGACATATAACGGAAAAATAATTGGTCAGACACAGACCCTTGTGGAAAACTGCTAGTCACTGTTAGACAACCAGAAAAGGCTCCCTTTATTCCCATTCTTTGCTTCCAGCTAGTCAGCCACAGCTTTAACCATGCTAGAATCTTCCGTGTAATACTTTGTTATGCAGCCTCGTGTGTGGCATCTTGTCAAAGACCTTCTGAAAGTCCAAATACACAGCATTGACCAATTCTCCATTGTCTATCCTGCTTGTTATTTTTTCAAAAAATTCCAACACGTTTGTCAGGCAAGATTTTCCTTTGAGGAAACCACGCTGACTAAGGCCTATTTTATCATGTGCCTCCAAGTACCCTGAAACCACATCCTTAGCAATCAATTCCAACATCTTCCCAATTAGACTAACTGGCCTATGCTTTCCTTTCTTCTGCCTCTCTCCCTTCTTGAAGAGTGGAGTGACATTTGCAATTTTCCAGTCTTCTTGAAAGATCATTACTAATGCCTCCACAATCTCTTCAGCCATCTCTTTCAGGACCCTGGGGTGTACACCATCTGTTCCAGGTGGTTTCCCAAGAACCTTCTCTCCAGTAGTGGTAACATCACACACTTCATGACCCCTGACACTTAGAGCTTCTACGATACTGCTAGTGTCTTCCACAGTGAAGATCGAGGCAAAATACATATTCAGTCCATCCACCATTTCCTTGTCCCCCATTACTACCTCTCCAGCATCGTTTTTCAGCAGTCCAATATCCACACTCGCCTCTCTTTTACACTTTATGTATCTGAGGAAATTTTTGGTATCCTCTTTAATATTACTGGCTGGCTTACTTTTGTATTCCATATTTACCTTCTTAATGGCTTTTTAATTGTCTTATGTTGGTTTTTAAAAGCTTCCCAGTCCTTTAACTTCCCATTAAACTTTGTTCTATTATATGCCCTCCTTCTGGCTTTTATGCTGGCTTTGACTTCTCTAGTCCTTTTTCTTTAGAATGCTTCTTCCTCTTTGTGATATAAATATCCTGTGCCTTTGGAATTACTTCCAGAAATTCCAGCAATTGCTGTTCTGCCACCATCCCTGCCAGTGGTTTTCTTCCAATCAATTCTAGCCAATCCCTCTCTCATGCCTCTGTAATTCCCTTTACTCCACTTTAATACTGTTATGTCTGACTTTATCTTTTCCTTCTCAAAATTCAGAGTAAATTCAATCATATTATGATCACTTACCCCTAAGGGTTCTTTTACCTTAAGCTCTCTAATCAATTCCAGTTCATTGCTCGACACCCAGACCAGAATAGCTGATCCTCTAGAGGGCTCCACCATGAGCTGCTCGAAAAAAACATTTTATAGGCATTCCAGAAATTCCCTTGTTTGGAATCCAGCACCAACCTGATTTTCCCAATCTACCTGCATATTGAAATATTGACTATTATAACATTGCCCTTTAGGCGCACATTTTTTATCTCCCATTATCCTTGCTACTGTTTGGGAGTCTGTATACAACTCTCATCAGTGTATTTTTACCCTTCTAGTTCCTTAGTTCTATTCACAATGGTTCAACATTTTCCAAACTCTTTCTAATGATTTGATTTCATTTTTTATCCACAGAGCAATGCCACCCCCTCTGCCTTCCTCCCTGTCCTTTCAATACGATGTGTATCCTTGGACAGTAAGCTCCCAGTTACAATCTTCTTTCAGCCGTGATTCAGTGATGCCTACAACATCATACATTCCAATCTGTAACTGTGCTACAAATTCATCTGCCTTATTTCGTATACTGTGCACATTCAAATATATCACCTTCAGTCCTGTATTCACCCTTTTCACTTCTGTCCACCTTTTACGTTGCAACCCATCCTGTTGACTGCAATATTACCCAATCAACAAACTCACCTTTCTAGCAGTCACACTACACATTGCCTCTGCTTGTAAACCAACTCTTCCATCCTCAGCACTATCCCATCCCCCTGTCAAATTAGTTTAAACACTCCCGAACAACTCTGGCCTACCTTCCCACAAGGACATTGGACCATCTCTGGTTCAGATGTAATCCATCCCTTTTGTACAGGTTGTACCTTCTACAGAAAACATTCCAATGATCCATAAATATGAACCCCTGCCCCTTACACCAGTTCCTCAGCCACATATTCACCTGCCAGTCCATCCTAATCTTACCCTCACTGACACGAGGAACAGACAGCAATCCAGAGATTACTACCCTGGAGGTCCTGATTTTCAGCTTTCTACCTAGCTCCCTAAAATCTCCTTTCAGGACCTACTCACCTTGGCTACCTCTATCATTGGTGCCAATATGTACCAAGAATTCTGACTGCTCACCCTCGCCCTTGAAAATGTCATGGACACAATCTGAGACATCCCTGATCCTGGCACCAGGGAGGCAACATACTATTCGGGTGTCTGTCACCCCCACAGAACCTCGTCTAGGTAATCTGACTGTGCAACCTCCTGTCAGCACTGCAGTTCTCGTCACCTCTCTGCTTCTCTGATCCACAGCACCAGATTCAGTGCCAGAGACCTGGTCAATATGGCTCCCTTTTGGTAGGTCGTCCCGTCAACAGTATCTGAAGTTGTATACTTACTATTGAGGGGAACAGCCACACGTGTACTTCGCACTGGCTGTGCATTTCTGCTCCTTCTCCTGACAGTCACATAGAAGTAGGACCTATCTTCTGCAACCTAGGGGTGACCACCTCCCTGTAGCTTCTGTCTATCACCTCCCCATTCTCCCGTATGAGTCGAAGATCATCGAACTGTAGCTCATTTCCTTAATACGTTCTCTCAGGAGCTGCAACTCGTGCATCTGGTGCAGATGTGTTTATCTGGGAGACTGGAGGTCGTACAGAACTCCCACATCACACACAGAGTACAAAACACTGCCCCTGGAGCAATTTTCACTAAACTACTATGCTCTAACAGATGAGGAATGAACAAGAAAGGACAGAGAGAGTAACTTTCAAGACAGTCTACCTCACCTGATCTCACCTAAGCCTGATGAGCCAAAGCCACTCTAACACTGCCCACTCACAAGAATGGCTGCTCCACTTGCACTTGGATTATTCTTATTGGCCCTTTCTAATGAATCCCTCTTGCTGATTGGTCAGTCCTCAACTCAGGAAAACTTTGGTGAAACTCTGCCTTTGAAATCTTGATCTCCCTCCCAATTAAAAGGTAGCCCTGAGGTGGATTACCCAACTCCGCCTGGATCACAGATGAATGTCTGTTCATCACTGCCTGCTCTCAATGTGCACAGTCCAATTCCTCTAACCAGTGACCTACTGGGTTCCTATGGTCCCTATCGGACTTCGGATGCCTTCCGATGGGGCCATAGTGATCATAACAGTGGTGGACCAGTTCTCTGTTAGCCACTGAGGGGGTGGACCTGATTCTCCAACATGCAGTTTGCTCCCATGGATCCCCTCAGGACATTGTGTCAGATTCATCTCCTGCTTCTGGTGAGCCCTCTGCTCCCTCTTCCGCACCTCAGTGAGTTTGTCCTCTGGCTATCATCTACAGACCAATGGTCAGTCAGAAAGAGCCAATCAGCCTGTGGAGAAGTTTCTGAGATGCTTTGCCACCTCTAACCCTTCCACGTGGAAGAAGTATCTGCTCTGGTCTACAATCTACACACCTGCTCTGTTATGTCTGGGAATTTGAGATCCAGATCTGCAAGGCCCCACAGTACAGCATTTATGTCACCCTTTGAAGTGCTTCATGAATAACAACCCCTGTAGTTGCCCAGAGAGAAGCCAACAGGGCTGGTCCCATCTGCCAGGGCCCTGGTTTGCCAAAGCCAGAATGATTGGAAGTGGACACAGAGAGCTATGCTAACTGCCAACTGTGCCAATTGCTCCCAAGCTAACCTCCACTGGTACCCAGACAGACTACCCCAGCCTGGAGATGGGGTTTGGCTGTTCACCTGGGACCTGCCCTAGCCCACAAGCTCTTGTCCTCTTCATTGGTCCCTTTAAGACCACCCTTCGTATCAACCCAGTCACTTAATGCGTCTGGCTCCCACCATCCCTCAGGATCACACTTCCCTTCCATGTGTGCTGCCTCAAATGGGGGTTGTGTGGGTGGGGACAGACTGTGTGTGGGATGGGGAGGGGTGATGTGTGGGTGGGGACAGACTGTGTGTGGGGTGGGTAGGGGTGATGTGTGGGTGGGGACAGACTGTGTGTGGGGTGGGGAGGGGTGATGTGTGGGTGGGGACAGACTGTGTGTGGGATGGGGAAGGGTGATGAGCGGGTGGGGAGGAGTGTTGTGTGAGTGGGGACAGACTGTGTGTGGGATGGGGAGGGGTGATGAGCGGGTGGGGAGGAGTGTTGTGTGGGTGGGGACAGACTGTGTGTGGGGTGGGGAGGAGTGTTGTGTGGGTGGGGACAGACTGTGTGTGGGATGGGGAGGGGTGATGAGCAGGTGGGGAGGAGTGTTGTGTGGGTGGGGACAGACTGTGTGTGGGGTGGGGAGGTGTTGTGTGGGTGGGGACAGACTGTGTGTGGGGTGGGTAGGGGTGATGTGTGGGTGGGGACAGACTGTGTGTGGGGTGGGTAGGGGTGATGAGCGGGTGGGGACAGACTGTGTGTGGGATGGGTAGGGGTGATGTGTGGGTGGGGACAGACTGTGTGTGGGGTGGGTAGGGGTGATGTGTGGGTGGGGACAGACTGTGTGTGGGGTGGGGAGGTGTTGTGTGGGTGGGGACAGACTGTGTGTGGGATGGGGAGGGGTGTTGTGTGGGTGGGGACAGACTGTGTGTGGGGTGGGTAGGGGTGATGTGTGGGTGGGGACAGACTGTGTGTGGGATGGGTAGGGGTGATGTGTGGGTGGGGACAGACTGTGTGTGGGGTGGGGAGGGGTGATGTGTGGGTGGGGACAGACTGTGTGTGGGATGGGGAGGAGTGTTGTGTGGGTGGGGACAGACTGTGTGTGGGATGGGGAGGGGTGATGTGTGGGTGGGGACAGACTGTGTGTGGGATGGGGAGGGGTGATGTGTGGGTGGGGACAGACTGTGTGTGGGGTGGGGAGGGGTGATGTGTGGGTGGGGACAGACTGTGTGTGGGGTGGGTAGGGGTGATGTGCGGGTGGGGAGGAGTGTTGTGTGGGTGGGGACAGACTGTGTGGGGTGGGTAGGGGTGATGTGCGGGTGGGGAGGAGTGTTGTGTGGGTGGGGACAGACTGTGTGTGGGGTGGGTAGGGGTGATGTGTGGGTGGGGAGGAATGTAGTGTGGGTGGGGCAGACTGTGTGTGGGTGGGGAAGGAGCACAGAGTGGCTGCAGTCTAAAAGTTTGCAGTAGTATTCCTGTCAACACCTGAACTGAGCCACAAAACTAACTGGGATTAGAAACACTTACAACATAGCAGGAGTAGTCTGTCTGTGGACATACCCCACAACTTGTGCTCACGGAGCTTCCAGACGTCCTCTGGTGAGTTTCCACTATTTCTAATCTTTACTCTGAGAGCTGCTTGCAGCCTGTGGTGTGGGGGTTAATGATGCCTCCAAACATTTAGTAAGCCTCTCGTGTGCAATCTTTCCATCATAGCCGTTTCATTAGTCAGCCATCGATTTAGTCTGCACAATAAACCTCACACAGCTTTAGATTTCTTTTTTAAATGTGGTGTTTGGCAGAATTTTAAGTGGATTGTAAACATTTTGATAGTTTGCAATTAAGATGTATTATTAGGGATAATTTTCAGCTTTGTTCAGTATTTTATATTCAATTGCTTTCTTTCCATCTGAGGTTCAGCAGCTTCAGTGGATCAGGAGCAGTTTAGTATGCTGGACATCCATTCTTGGATCAAAGATTCAATTACTTAAAATCAACTGTCCCAAACTTGTCATAATCAGGGGAGACCTCATAACTCACAAGTGACACAACCACTTTGCCTTCAATTTTTCTGAATGTAGTCCAGATAATAGAAATTTTGAAAATTAAAAACATGGAAGAGTCAACAGCTGTTGAAATAATGGATTTTTGTTGCTTTTTAAAGCAACCTCATATGAAAGAGGTACGATCTGAATTTTTGCAAGTACCTGTTCATTTATCTTTGCCGTATTTGTATCATCACAAGCGGTCTGTGTGCCCACTTTTCATGCCTGACAGCCTCCCTCGTGGTTTATATTAATGGCCACTGCTGGAGTCATGTTGTAGGGGGTGTCATGCATGATGGGGACAAGGGGGGGCAAAGTGGGCAAACTGCCAGTTGTCTCACTACTTAACAACAAGCAGATCTCTGGTCTGCTTGTGGCCTGCTATGGAAGATGAGTCTCTGTCCTCTCGGTCCCATTTAAGCTCAGACACTAAACTGTGTCTTGATGCAGTGACCTGGTGACTCTTTGTCCAACTGGGATGCCACCATTTTTGAGTCTGAGGTCACGTGTTCATGATCCGCTCCGGAGACCTATCCTGATAATCCAGGCTGATCCACTCTGCGATGCCAATGGGGTGCCGGATTACTGACGTCCCATATTTCAGATGAGGCCTGCTTCTTTCCGTTGGGTAAGTGTAGAACAACCAGTTTGACAACATGGGAAAGGTGCCGCTGGTGTTAAATACAGAAAATATTTATTAATTTATTAAGATGCAGCACAGAACAAGACCTTCTGTCCCTTTGAGTCCTACTGCCCAGCAACCCCCAATTTAACTCTAGCTTGATCGTGGGACAGCTTACATTAACCTACTAACCGGTACAGTTTTGGGCTGTAGGAGGAACCAACACGATCACGCGGAGGAGGTGTAAACCCCTTACAGACAACGGTGGAAATTTTGAAAACAGGCAGCCGACCAGGCAGCACCAACGCCAATGTTTCAGCTTAATGTCCTTTGGCCAGAGCTGGGAGAGTGAGGGAGCAAGCTGGTTTTAAGCTGCAGAGAAGCTGGGAGAGTGGGGGAGCAAGCTGGTTTTAAGCTGCAGAGAAGCTGGAAGACTGAGGGAGCAAGCTGGTTTTAAGCTGGGAGAGTGAGGGAGCAAGCTGGTTTTAAGCTGGGAGAGTGAGGGAGCAAGCTGGTTTTAAGCTGCAGAGAAGCTGGGAGAGTGAGGGAGCAAGCTGGTTTTAAGCTGCAGAGAAGCTGGGAGAGTGAGGGAGCAAGCTGGTTTTAAGCTGCAGAGAAGCTGGGAGAGTGAGGGAGCAAGCTGGTTTTAAGCTGGGAGAGTGAGGGAGCAAGCTGGTTTTAAGCTGCAGAGAAGCTGGGAGAGTGAGGGAGCAAGCTGGTTTTAAGCTGCAGAGAAGCTGGGAGAGTGAGGGAGCAAGCTGGTTTTAAGCTGCAGAGAAGCTGGGAGAGTGAGGGAGCAAGCTGGTTTTAAGCTGGGAGAGTGAGGGAGCAAGCTGGTTTTAAGCTGGGAGAGTGAGGGAGCAAGCTGGTTTTAAGCTGCAGAGAAGCTGGGAGAGTGAGGGAGCAAGCTGGTTTTAAGCTGCAGAGAAGCTGGGAGAGTGAGGGAGCAAGCTGGTTTTAAGCTGGGAGAGTGAGGGAGCAAGCTGGTTTTAAGCTGCAGAGAAACTGGGAGAGTGAGGGAGCAAGCTGGTTTTAAGCTGGGAGAGTGAGGGAGCAAGCTGGTTTTAAGCTGCAGAGAAGCTGGGAGAGTGAGGGAGCAAGCTGGTTTTAAGCTGCAGAGAAGCTGGGAGAGTGAGGGAGCAAGCTGGTTTTAAGCTGCAGAGAAACTGGGAGAGTGAGGGAGCAAGCTGGTTTTAAGCTGGGAGAGTGAGGGAGCAAGCTGGTTTTAAGCTGCAGAGAAGCTGGGAGAGTGAGGGAGCAAGCTGGTTTTAAGCTGCAGAGAAGCTGGGAGAGTGAGGGAGCAAGCTGGTTTTAAGCTGGGAGAGTGAGGGAGCAAGCTGGTTTTAAGCTGCAGAGAAGCTGGGAGAGTGAGGGAGCAAGCTGGTTTTAAGCTGCAGAGAAGCTGGGAGAGTGAGGGAGCAAGCTGGTTTTAAGCTGGGAGAGTGAGGGAGCAAGCTGGTTTTAAGCTGCAGAGAAGCTGGGAGAGTGAGGGAGCAAGCTGGTTTTAAGCTGCAGAGAAACTGGGAGAGTGAGGGAGCAAGCTGGCTTTAAGCTGCAGAGAAGCTGGGAGAGTGAGGGAGCAAGCTGGTTTTAAGCTGCAGAGAAGCTGGGAGAGTGAGGGAGCAAGCTGGTTTTAAGCTGGAAGAGTGAGGGAGCAAGCTGGTTTTAAGCTGCAGAGAAGCTGGGAGAGTGAGGGAGCAAGCTGGTTTTAAGCTGGGAGAGTGAGGGAGCAAGCTGGTTTTAAGCTGCAGAGAAGCTGGGAGAGTGAGGGAGCAAGCTGGTTTTAAGCTGCAGAGAAGCTGGGAGAGTGGGGGAGCAAGCTGGTTTTAAGCTGCAGAGAATCTGGGAGAGTGAGGGAGCAAGCTGGTTTTAAGCTGCAGAGAAGCTGGGAGAGTGAGGGAGCAAGCTGGTTTTAAGCTGGGAGTGTGAGGGAGCAAGCTGGTTTTAAGCTGCAGAGAAGCTGGGAGAGTGAGGGAGCAAGCTGGTTTTAAGCTGCAGAGAAGCTGGGAGAGTGAGGGAGCAAGCTGGTTTTAAGCTGCAGAGAAGCTGGGAGAGTGAGGGAGCAAGCTGGTTTTAAGCTGGGAGAGTGAGGGAGCAAGCTGGTTTTAAGCTGCAGAGAAGCTGGGAGAGTGAGGGAGCAAGCTGGTTTTAAGCTGCAGAGAAACTGGGAGAGTGAGGGAGCAAGCTGGCTTTAAGCTGCAGAGAAGCTGGGAGAGTGAGGGAGCAAGCTGGTTTTAAGCTGCAGAGAAGCTGGGAGAGTGAGGGAGCAAGCTGGTTTTAAGCTGGGAGAGTGAGGGAGCAAGCTGGTTTTAAGCTGCAGAGAAGCTGGGAGAGTGAGGGAGCAAGCTGGTTTTAAGCTGGGAGAGTGAGGGAGCAAGCTGGTTTTAAGCTGCAGAGAAGCTGGGAGAGTGAGGGAGAAAGCTGGTTTTAAGCTGCAGAGAAGCTGGGAGAGTGAGGGAGCAAGCTGGTTTTAAGCTGCAGAGAAGCTGGGAGAGTGAGGGAGCAAGCTGGTTTTAAGCTGCAGAGAAGCTGGGAGAGTGAGGGAGCAAGCTGGTTTTAAGCTGCAGAGAAGCTGGGAGAGTGAGGGAGCAAGCTGGTTTTAAGCTGCAGAGAAGCTGGGAGAGTGAGGGAGCAAGCTGGTTTTAAGCTGCAGAGAAGCTGGGAGAGTGAGGGAGCAAGCTGGTTTTAAGCTGCAGAGAAGCTGGGAGAGTGAGGGAGCAAGCTGGTTTTAAGCTGCAGAGAAGCTGGGAGAGTGAGGGAGCAAGCTGGTTTTAAGCTGCAGAGAAGCTGGGAGAGTGAGGGAGCAAGCTGGTTTTAAGCTGCAGAGAAGCTGGGAGAGTGAGGGAGCAAGCTGGTTTTAAGCTGGGAGAGTGAGGGAGCAAGCTGGTTTTAAGCTGCAGAGAAGCTGGGAGAGTGAGGGAGCAAGCTGGTTTTAAGCTGCAGAGAAGCTGGGAGAGTGAGGGAGCAAGCTGGTTTTAAGCTGAAGAGAAGCTGGGAGAGTGAGGGAGCAAGCTGGTTTTAAGCTGGGAGAGTGAGGGAGCAAGCTGGTTTTAAGCTGCAGAGAAGCTGGGAGAGTGAGGGAGCAAGCTGGTTTTAAGCTGCAGAGAAGCTGGGAGAGTGAGGGAGCAAGCTGGTTTTAAGCTGCAGAGAAGCTGGGAGAGTGAGGGAGCAAGCTGGTTTTAAGCTGGGAGAGTGAGGGAGCAAGCTGGTTTTAAGCTGCAGAGAAGCTGGGAGAGTGAGGGAGCAAGCTGGTTTTAAGCTGCAGAGAAGCTGGGAGAGTGAGGGAGCAAGCTGGTTTTAAGCTGGGAGAGTGAGGGAGCAAGCTGGTTTTAAGCTGAAGAGAAGCTGGGAGAGTGAGGGAGCAAGCTGGTTTTAAGCTGGGAGAGTGAGGGAGCAAGCTGGTTTTAAGCTGCAGAGAAGCTGGGAGAGTGAGGGAGCAAGCTGGTTTTAAGCTGCAGAGAAGCTGGGAGAGTGAGGGAGCAAGCTGGTTTTAAGCTGCAGAGAAGCTGGGAGAGTGAGGGAGCAAGCTGGTTTTAAGCTGGGAGAGTGAGGGAGCAAGCTGGTTTTAAGCTGGTTTTAAGCTGGGAGAGTGAGGGAGCAAGCTGGTTTTAAGCTGCAGAGAAGCTGGGAGAGTGAGGGAGCAAGCTGGTTTTAAGCTGCAGAGAAGCTGGGAGAGTGAGGGAGCAAGCTGGTTTTAAGCTGCAGAGAAGCTGGGAGAGTGAGGGAGCAAGCTGGTTTTAAGCTGGGAGAGTGAGGGAGCAAGCTGGTTTTAAGCTGGGAGAGTGAGGGAGCAAGCTGGTTTTAAGCTGGAGAGTGAGGGAGCAAGCTGGTTTTAAGCTGGGAGAGTGAGGGAGCAAGCTGGTTTTAAGCTGCAGAGAAGCTGGGAGAGTGAGGGAGCAAGCTGGTTTTCAGCTGCAGAGAAGCTGGGAGAGTGAGGGAGCAAGCTGGTTTTAAGCTGCAGAGAAGCTGGGAGAGTGAGGGAGCAAGCTGGTTTTAAGCTGCAGGGAAGCTGGGAGAGTGAGGGAGCAAGCTGGTTTTAAGCTGGGAGAGTGAGGGAGCAAGCTGGTTTTAAGCTGCAGAGAAGCTGGGAGAGTGAGGGAGCAAGCTGGTTTTAAGCTGGGAGAGTGAGGGAGCAAGCTGGTTTTAAGCTGCAGAGAAGCTGGGAGAGTGAGGGAGCAAGCTGGTTTTAAGCTGCAGAGAAGCTGGGAGAGTGAGGGAGCAAGCTGGTTTTAAGCTGCAGAGAAGCTGGGAGAGTGAGGGAGCAAGCTGGTTTTAAGCTGCAGAGAAGCTGGGAGAGTGAGGGAGCAAGCTGGTTTTAAGCTGCAGAGAAGCTGGGAGAGTGAGGGAGCAAGCTGGTTTTAAGCTGCAGAGAAGCTGGGAGAGTGAGGGAGCAAGCTGGTTTTAAGCTGCAGAGAAGCTGGGAGAGTGAGGGAGCAAGCTGGTTTTAAGCTGCAGAGAAGCTGGGAGAGTGAGGGAGCAAGCTGGTTTTAAGCTGGGAGAGTGAGGGAGCAAGCTGGTTTTAAGCTGCAGAGAAGCTGGGAGAGTGAGGGAGCAAGCTGGTTTTAAGCTGGGAGAGTGAGGGAGCAAGCTGGTTTTAAGCTGCAGAGAAGCTGGGAGAGTGAGGGAGCAAGCTGGTTTTAAGCTGGGAGAGTGAGGGAGCAAGCTGGTTTTAAGCTGGGAGAGTGAGGGAGCAAGCTGGTTTAAGCTGCAGAGAAGCTGGGAGAGTGAGGGAGCAAGCTGGTTTTAAGCTGCAGAGAAGCTGGGAGAGTGAGGGAGCAAGCTGGTTTTAAGCTAGGGAGAGTGAGGGAGAAAGCTGGTTTTAAGCTGCAGAGAAGCTGGGAGAGTGAGGGAGCAAGCTGGTTTTAAGCTGGGAGAGTGAGGGAGCAAGCTGGTTTTAAGCTGGGAGAGTGAGGGAGCAAGCTGGTTTTTAAGCTGGGAGAGTGAGGGAGCATGCTGGTTTTAAGCTGCAGAGAAGCTGGGAGAGTGAGGGAGCAAGCTGGTTTTTAAGCTGCAGAGAAGCTGGGAGAGTGAGGGAGCAAGCTGGTTTTAAGCTGCAGAGAAGCTGGGAGAGTGAGGGAGCAAGCTGGTTTTAAACTGCAGAGAAGCTGGGAGAGTGAGGGAGCAAGCTGGTTTTAAGCTGGGAGAGTGAGGGAGCAAGCTGGTTTTAAGCTGCAGAGAAGCTGGGAGAGTGAGGGAGCAAGCTGGTTTTAAGCTGCAGAGAAGCTGGGAGAGTGAGGGAGCAAGCTGGTTTTAAGCTGCAGAGAAGCTGGGAGAGTGAGGGAGCAAGGTGGTTTCAGGCTGCAGAGAAGCTGGGAGAGTGAGGGAGCAAGCTGGTTTTAAGCTGCAGAGAAGCTGGGAGAGTGAGGGAGCAAGCTGGTTTTAAGCTGGGAGAGTGAGGGAGCAAGCTGGTTTTAAGCTGGGAGAGTGAGGGAGCAAGCTGGTTTTAAGCTGCAGAGAAGCTGGGAGAGTGAGGGAGCAAGCTGGTTTTAAGCTGCAGAGAAGCTGGGAGAGTGAGGGAGCAAGCTGGTTTTAAGCTGCAGAGAAGCTGGGAGAGTGAGGGAGCAAGCTGGTTTTAAGCTGCAGAGAAGCTGGGAGAGTGAGGGAGCAAGCTGGTTTTAAGCTGCAGAGAAGCTGGGAGAGTGAGGGAGCAAGCTGGTTTTAAGCTGCAGAGAAGCTGGGAGAGTGAGGGAGCAAGCTGGTTTTAAGCTGCAGAGAAGCTGGGAGAGTGAGGGAGCAAGCTGGTTTTAAGCTGCAGAGAAGCTGGGAGAGTGAGGGAGCAAGCTGGTTTTAAGCTGGGAGAGTGAGGGAGCAAGCTGGTTTTAAGCTGGGAGAGTGAGGGAGCAAGCTGGTTTTAAGCTGGGAGAGTGAGGGAGCAAGCTGGTTTTAAGCTGCAGAGAAGCTGGGAGAGTGAGGGAGCAAGCTGGTTTTAAGCTGCAGAGAAGCTGGGAGAGTGAGGGAGCAAGCTGGTTTTAAGCTGGGAGAGTGAGGGAGCAAGCTGGTTTTAAGCTGCAGAGAAGCTGGGAGAGTGAGGGAGCAAGCTGGTTTTAAACTGCAGAGAAGCTGGGAGAGTGAGGGAGCAAGCTGGTTTTAAACTGCAGAGAAGCTGGGAGAGTGAGGGAGCAAGCTGGTTTTAAGCTGGGAGAGTGAGGGAGCAAGCTGGTTTTAAGCTGCAGAGAAGCTGGGAGAGTGAGGGAGCAAGCTGGTTTTAAGCTGCAGAGAAGCTGGGAGAGTGAGGGAGCAAGCTGGTTTTAAGCTGCAGAGAAGCTGGGAGAGTGAGGGAGCAAGCTGGTTTTAAGCTGCAGAGAAGCTGGGAGAGTGAGGGAGCAAGCTGGTTTTAAGCTGCAGAGAAGCTGGGAGAGTGAGGGAGCAAGCTGGTTTTAAGCTGGGAGAGTGAGGGAGCAAGCTGGTTTTAAGCTGGGAGAGTGAGGGAGCAAGCTGGTTTTAAGCTGCAGAGAAGCTGGGAGAGTGAGGGAGCAAGCTGGTTTTAAGCTGCAGAGAAGCTGGGAGAGTGAGGGGGCAAGCTGGTTTTAAGCTGCAGAGAAGCTGGAAGAGTGAGGGAGCAAGCTGGTTTTAAGCTGCAGAGAAGCTGGGAGAGTGAGGGAGCAAGCTGGTTTTAAGCTGCAGAGAAGCTGGGAGAGTGAGGGAGCAAGCTGGTTTTAAGCTGGGAGAGGTGAGGGAGCAAGCTGGTTTTAAGCTGCAGAGAAGCTGGGAGAGTGAGGGAGCAAGCTGGTTTTAAGCTGGGAGAGTGAGGGAGCAAGCTGGTTTTAAGCTGGGAGAGTGAGGGAGCAAGCTGGTTTTAAGCTGGGAGAGTGAGGGAGCAAGCTGGTTTTAAGCTGCAGAGAAGCTGGGAGAGTGAGGGAGCAAGCTGGTTTTAAGCTGCAGAGAAGCTGGGAGAGTGAGGGAGCAAGCTGGTTTTAAGCTGGGAGAGTGAGGGAGCAAGCTGGTTTTAAGCTGCAGAGAAGCTGGGAGAGTGAGGGAGCAAGCATGTTTAAAGCTGGGAGAGTGAGGGAGCAAGCTGGTTTTAAGCTGCAGAGAAGCTGGGAGTGTGAGGGAGCAAGCTGGTTTTAAGCTGGGAGAGTGAGGGAGCAAGCTGGTTTTAAGCTGCAGAGAAGCTGGGAGAGTGAGGGAGCAAGCTGGTTTTAAGCTGGGAGAGTGAGGGAGCAAGCTGGTTTTAAGCTGGGAGAGTGAGGGAGCAAGCTGGTTTTAAGCTGCAGAGAAGCTGGGAGAGTGGGGGAGCAAGCTGGTTTTAAGCTGCAGAGAAGCTGGGAGAGTGAGGGAGCAAGCTGGTTTTAAGCTGCAGAGAAGCTGGGAGAGTGAGGGAGCAAGCTGGTTTTAAGCTGCAGAGAAGCTGGGAGAGTGAGGGAGCAAGCTGGTTTTAAGCTGGGAGAGTGAGGGAGCAAGCTGGTTTTAAGCTGGGAGAGTGAGGGAGCAAGCTGGTTTTAAGCTGGGAGAGTGAGGGAGCAAGCTGGTTTTAAGCTGCAGAGAAGCTGGGAGAGTGAGGGAGCAAGCTGGTTTTAAGCTGCAGAGAAGCTGGGAGAGTGAGGGAGCAAGCTGGTTTTAAGCTGGGAGAGTGAGGGAGCAAGCTGGTTTTAAGCTGCAGAGAAGCTGGGAGAGTGAGGGAGCAAGCATGTTTAAAGCTGGGAGAGTGAGGGAGCAAGCTGGTTTTAAGCTGCAGAGAAGCTGGGAGTGTGAGGGAGCAAGCTGGTTTTAAGCTGGGAGAGTGAGGGAGCAAGCTGGTTTTAAGCTGCAGAGAAGCTGGGAGAGTGAGGGAGCAAGCTGGTTTTAAGCTGGGAGAGTGAGGGAGCAAGCTGGTTTTAAGCTGGGAGAGTGAGGGAGCAAGCTGGTTTTAAGCTGCAGAGAAGCTGGGAGAGTGGGGGAGCAAGCTGGTTTTAAGCTGCAGAGAAGCTGGGAGAGTGGGGGAGCAAGCTGGTTTTAAGCTGGGAGAGTGAGGGAGCAAGCTGGTTTTAAGCTGCAGAGAAGCTGGGAGAGTGAGGGAGCAAGCTGGTTTTAAGCTGCAGAGAAGCTGGGAGAGTGAGGGAGCAAGCTGGTTTTAAGCTGCAGAGAAGCTGGGAGAGTGAGGGAGCAAGCTGGTTTTAAGCTGGGAGAGTGAGGGAGCAAGCTGGTTTTAAGCTGCAGAGAAGCTGGGAGAGTGAGGGAGCAAGCTGGTTTTAAGCTGCAGAGAAGCTGGGAGAGTGAGGGAGCAAGCTGGTTTTAAGCTGCAGAGAAGCTGGGAGAGTGAGGGAGCAAGCTGGTTTTAAGCTGGGAGAGTGAGGGACCAAGCTGGTTTTAAGCTGGGAGAGTGAGGGAGCAAGCTGGTTTTAAGCTGCAGAGAAGCTGGGAGAGTGAGGGAGCAAGCTGGTTTTAAGCTGCAGAGAAGCTGGGAGAGTGAGGGAGCAAGCTGGTTTTAAGCTGCAGAGAAGCTGGGAGAGTGAGGGAGCAAGCTGGTTTTAAGCTGCAGAGAAGCTGGGAGAGTGGGGGAGCAAGCTGGTTTTAAGCTGCAGAGAAGCTGGGAGAGTGAGGGAGCAAGCTGGTTTTAAGCTGCAGAGAAGCTGGGAGAGTGAGGGAGCAAGCTGGTTTTAAGCTGCAGAGAAGCTGGGAGAGTGAGGGAGCAAGCTGGTTTTAAGCTGCAGAGAAGCTGGGAGAGTGAGGGAGCAAGCTGGTTTTAAGCTGCAGAGAAGCTGGGAGTGTGAGGGAGCAAGCTGGTTTTAAGCTGCAGAGAAGCTGGGAGAGTGAGGGAGCAAGCTGGTTTTAAGCTGCAGAGAAGATGGGAGAGTGAGGGAGCAAGCTGGTTTTAAGCTGCAGAGAAGCTGGGAGAGTGAGGGAGCAAGCTGGTTTTAAGCTGCAGAGAAGCTGGGAGTGTGAGGGAGCAAGCTGGTTTTAAGCTGGGAGAGTGAGGGAGCAAGCTGGTTTTAAGCTGCAGAGAAGCTGGGAGAGTGAGGGAGCAAGCTGGTTTTAAGCTGGGAGAGTGAGGGAGCAAGCTGGTTTTAAGCTGCAGAGAAGCTGGGAGAGTGAGGGAGCAAGCTGGTTTTAAGCTGGGAGAGTGAGGGAGCAAGCTGGTTTTAAGCTGCAGAGAAGCTGGGAGAGTGAGGGAGCAAGCTGGTTTTAAGCTGGGAGAGTGAGGGAGCAAGCTGGTTTTAAGCTGCAGAGAAGCTGGAAGAGTGGGGGAGCAAGCTGGTTTTAAGCTGCAGAGAAGCTGGGAGAGTGAGGGAGCAAGCTGGTTTTAAGCTGCAGAGAAGCTGGGAGAGTGAGGGAGCAAGCTGGTTTTAAGCTGCAGAGAAGCTGGGAGAGTGAGGGAGCAAGCTGGTTTTAAGCTGCAGAGAAGCTGGGAGAGTGGGGGAGCAAGCTGGTTTTAAGCTGGGAGAGTGAGGGAGCAAGCTGGTTTTAAGCTGGGAGAGTGAGGGAGCAAGCTGGTTTTAAGCTGCAGAGAAGCTGGGAGAGTGAGGGAGCAAGCTGGTTTTAAGCTGCAGAGAAGCTGGGAGAGTGAGGGAGCAAGCTGGTTTTAAGCTGCAGAGAAGCTGGAAGAGTAAGGGAGCAAGCTGGTTTTAAGCTGGGAGAGTGAGGGAGCAAGCTGGTTTTAAGCTGCGAGAGTGAGGGAGCAAGCTGGTTTTAAGCTGCAGAGAAGCTGGGAGAGTGAGGGAGCAAGCTGGTTTTAAGCTGCAGAGAAGCTGGGAGAGTGAGGGAGCAAGCTGGTTTTAAGCTGCAGAGAAGCTGGGAGAGTGAGGGAGCAAGCTGGTTTTAAGCTGCAGAGAAGCTGGGAGAGTGAGGGAGCAAGCTGGTTTTAAGCTGCAGAGAAGCTGGGAGAGTGAGGGAGCAAGCTGGTTTTAAGCTGCAGAGAAGCTGGGAGAGTGAGGGAGCAAGCTGGTTTTAAGCTGCAGAGAAGCTGGGAGAGTGAGGGAGCAAGCTGGTTTTAAGCTGCAGAGAAGCTGGGAGAGTGGGGGAGCAAGCTGGTTTTAAGCTGCAGAGAAGCTGGGAGAGTGAGGGAGCAAGCTGGTTTTAAGCTGGGAGAGTGAGGGAGCAAGCTGGTTTTAAGCTGCAGAGAAGCTGGGAGAGTGAGGGAGCAAGCTGGTTTTAAGCTGCAGAGAAGCTGGGAGAGTGAGGGAGCAAGCTGGTTTTAAGCTGGGAGAGTGAGGGAGCAAGCTGGTTTTAAGCTGGGAGAGTGAGGGAGCAAGCTGGTTTTAAGCTGCAGA
Organism: Hemitrygon akajei; assembly: GCF_048418815.1. NCBI lineage: Eukaryota > Metazoa > Chordata > Chondrichthyes > Myliobatiformes > Dasyatidae > Hemitrygon > Hemitrygon akajei. Next base: position 89,179,658 of record NC_133128.1, read on the forward strand.
GAAGCTGGGAGAGTGAGGGAGCAAGCTGATTTTAAGCTGCAGAGAAGCTGGGAGAGTGAGGGAGCAAGCTGGTTTTAAGCTGGGAGAGTGAGGGAGCAAGCTGGTTTTAAGCTGGGAGAGTGAGGGAGCAAGCTGGTTTTAAGCTGCAGAGAAGCTGGGAGAGTGAGGGAGCAAGCTGGTTTTAAGCTGGGAGAGTGAGGGAGCAAGCTGGTTTTAAGCTGCAGAGAAGCTGGGAGAGTGAGGGAGCAAGCTGGTTTTAAGCTGCAGAGAAGCTGGGAGAGTGAGGGAGCAATCTGGTTTTAAGCTGGGAGAGTGATGGAGCAAGCTGGTTTTAAGCTGCAGAGAAGCTGGGAGAGTGAGGGAGCAAGCTGGTTTTAAGCTGGGAGAGTGAGGGAGCAAGCTGGTTTTAAGCTGCAGAGAAGCTGGGAGAGTGAGGGAGCAAGCTGGTTTTAAGCTGCAGAGAAGCTGGGAGAGTGAGGGAGCAAGCTGGTTTTAAGCTGGGAGAGTGAGGGAGCAAGCTGGTTTTAAGCTGCAGAGAAGCTGGGAGAGTGAGGGAGCAAGCTGGTTTTAAGCTGCAGAGAAACTGGGAGAGTGAGGGAGCAAGCTGGTTTTAAGCTGCAGAGAAGCTGGGAGAGTGGGGGATCAAGCTGGTTTTAAGCTGCAGAGAAGCTGGGAGAGTGAGGGACCAAGCTGGTTTTAAGCTGGGAGAGTGAGGGAGCAAGCTGGTTTTAAGCTGCAGAGAAGCTGGGAGAGTGAGGGAGCAAGCTGGTTTTAAGCTGGGAGAGTGAGGGAGCAAGCTGGTTTTAAGCTGCAGAGAAGCTGGGAGAGTGAGGGAGCAAGCTGGTTTTAAGCTGCAGAGAATCTGGGAGAGTGAGGGAGCAAGCTGGTTTTAAGCTGGGAGAGTAAGGGAGCAAGCTGGTTTTAAGCTGCAGAGAAGCTGGGAGAGTGAGGGAGCAAGCTGGTTTTAAGCTGCAGAGAAGCTGGGAGAGTGAGGGAGCAAGCTGGTTTTAAGCTGCAGAGAAGCTGGGAGAGTGAGGGAGCAAGCTGGTTTTAAGCTGCAGAGAAGCTGGGAGAGTGAGGGAGCAAGCTGGTTTTAAGCTGAAGAGAAGCTGGGAGAGTGAGGGAGCAAGCTGGTTTTAAGCTGCTGAGAAACTGGGAGAGTGAGGGAGCAAGCTGGTTTTAAGCTGGGAGAGTGAGGGAGCAAGCTGGTTTTAAGCTGCAGAGAAGCTGGGAGAGTGAGGGAGCAAGCTGGTTTTAAGCTGCAGAGAAGCTGGGAGAGTGAGGGAGCAAGCTGGTTTTAAGCTGGGAGTGTGAGGGAGCAAGCTGGTTTTAAGCTGGGAGAGTGAGGGAGCAAGCTGGTTTTAAGCTGCAGAGAAGCTGGGAGAGTGAGGGAGCAAGCTGGTTTTAAGTTGGGAGAGTGAGGGAGCAAGCTGGTTTAAGCTGCAGAGAAGCTGGGAGAGTGAGGGAGCAAGCTGGTTTTAAGCTGCAGAGAAACTGGGAGAGTGAGGGAGCAAGCTGGTTTTAAGCTGCAGAGAAGCTGGGAGAGTGAGGGAGCAAGCTGGTTTTAAGCTGCAGAGAAGCTGGGAGAGTGAGGGAGCAAGCTGGCTTTAAGCTGGGAGAGTGAGGGAGCAAGCTGGTTTTAAGCTGCAGAGAAGCTGGGAGAGTGAGGGAGCAAGCTGGTTTTAAGCTGGGAGAGTGAGGGAGCAAGCTGGTTTTAAGCTGCAGAGAAGCTGGGAGAGTGAGGGAGCAAGCTGGTTTTAAGCTGGGAGAGTGAGGGAGCAAGCTGGTTTTAAGCTGCAGAGAAGCTGGGAGAGTGAGGGAGCAAGCTGGTTTTAAGCTGCAGAGAAGCTGGGAGAGTGAGGGAGCAAGCTGGTTTTAAGCTGCAGAGAAGCTGGGAGAGTGAGGGAGCAAGCTGGTTTTAAGCTGCAGAGAAGCTGGGAGAGTGAGGGAGCAAGCTGGTTTTAAGCTGGTTTTAAGCTGGGAGAGTGAGGGAGCAAGCTGGTTTTAAGCTGCAGAGAAGCTGGGAGAGTGGGGGAGCAAGCTGGTTTTAAGCTGGGAGAGTGAGGGAGCAAGCTGGTTTTAAGCTGGGAGAGTGAGGGAGCAAGCTGGTTTTAAGCTGGTTTTAAGCTGGGAGAGTGAGGGAGCAAGCTGGTTTTAAGCTGCAGAGAAGCTGGGAGAGTGGGGGAGCAAGCTGGTTTTAAGCTGGGAGAGTGAGGGAGCAAGCTGGTTTTAAGCTGCAGAGAAGCTGGGAGAGTGAGGGAGCAAGCTGGTTTTAAGCTGGGAGAGTGAGGGAGCAAGCTGGTTTTAAGCTGCAGAGAAGCTGGGAGAGTGAGGGAGCAAGCTGGTTTTAAGCTGGGAGAGTGAGGGAGCAAGCTGGTTTTAAGCTGCAGAGAAGCTGGGAGAGTGAGGGAGCAAGCTGGTTTTAAGCTGCAGAGAAGCTGGGAGAGTGAGGGAGCAAGCTGGTTTTAAGCTGCAGAGAAGCTGGGAGAGTGAGGGAGCAAGCTGGTTTTAAGCTGCAGAGAAGCTGGGAGAGTGAGGGAGCAAGCTGGTTTTAAGCTGGGAGAGTGAGGGAGCAAGCTGGTTTTAAGCTGGGAGAGTGAGGGAGCAAGCTGGTTTTAAGCTGCAGAGAAGCTGGGAGAGTGTGGGAGCAAGCTGGTTTTAAGCTGCAGAGAAGCTGGGAGAGTGAGGGAGCAAGCTGGTTTTAAGCTGCAGAGAAGCTGGGAGAGTGAGGGAGCAAGCTGGTTTTAAGCTGCAGAGAAGCTGGGAGAGTGAGGGAGCAAGCTGGTTTTAAGCTGCAGAGAAGCTGGGAGAGTGAGGGAGCAAGCTGGTTTTAAGCTGCAGAGAAGCTGGGAGAGTGAGGGAGCAAGCTGGTTTTAAGCTGGGAGAGTGAGGGAGCAAGCTGGTTTTAAGCTGCAGAGAAGCTGGGAGAGTGAGGGAGCAAGCTGGTTTTAAGCTGGGAGAGTGAGGGAGCAAGCTGGTTTTAAGCTGCAGAGAAGCTGGGAGAGTGAGGGAGCAAGCTGGTTTTAAGCTGCAGAGAAGCTGGGAGAGTGATGGAGCAAGCTGGTTTTAAGCTGCAGAGAAGCTGGGAGAGTGAGGGAGCAAGCTGGTTTTAAGCTGGGAGAGTGAGGGAGCAAGCTGGTTTTAAGCTGCAGAGAAGATGGGAGAGTGAGGGAGCAAGCTGGTTTTAAGCTGCAGAGAAGCTGGGAGAGTGAGGGAGCAAGCTGGTTTTAAGCTGCAGAGAAGCTGGGAGAGTGAGGGAGCAAGCTGGTTTTAAGCTGCAGAGAAGCTGGGAGAGTGAGGGAGCAAGCTGGTTTTAAGCTGCAGAGAAACTGGGAGAGTGAGGGAGCAAGCTGGTTTAAGCTGCAGAGAAGCTGGGAGAGTGAGGGAGCAAGCTGGTTTTAAGCTGGGAGAGTGAGGGAGCAAGCTGGTTTTAAGCTGCAGAGAAGCTGGGAGAGTGAGGGAGCAAGCTGGTTTTAAGCTGCAGAGAAACTGGGAGAGTGAGGGAGCAAGCTGGTTTAAGCTGCAGAGAAGCTGGGAGAGTGAGGGAGCAAGCTGGTTTTAAGCTGGGAGAGTGAGGGAGCAAGCTGGTTTTAAGCTGGGAGAGTGAGGGAGCAAGCTGGTTTTAAGCTGCAGAGAAGCTGGGAGAGTGAGGGAGCAAGCTGGTTTTAAGCTGCAGAGAAGCTGGGAGAGTGAGGGAGCAAGCTGGTTTTAAGCTGCAGAGAAGCTGGGAGAGTGAGGGAGCAAGCTGGTTTTAAGCTGCAGAGAAGCTGGGAGAGTGAGGGAGCAAGCTGGTTTTAAGCTGGGAGAGTGAGGGAGCAAGCTGGTTTTAAGCTGCAGAGAAGCTGGGAGAGTGAGGGAGCAAGCTGGTTTTAAGCTGCAGAGAAGCTGGGAGAGTAAGGGAGCAAGCTGGTTTTAAGCTGCAGAGAAACTGGGAGAGTGAGGGAGCAAGCTGGTTTTAAGCTGCAGAGAAGCTGGGAGAGTGAGGGAGCAAGCTGGTTTTAAGCTGCAGAGAAGCTGGGAGAGTGAGGGAGCAAGCTGGTTTTAAGCTGCAGAGAAGCTGGGAGAGTGAGGGAGCAAGCTGGTTTTAAGCTGGGAGAGTGAGGGAGCAAGCTGGTTTTAAGCTGCAGAGAAGCTGGGAGAGTGAGGGAGCAAGCTGGTTTTAAGCTGCAGAGAAGCTGGGAGAGTAAGGGAGCAAGCTGGTTTTAAGCTGCAGAGAAACTGGGAGAGTGAGGGAGCAAGCTGGTTTTAAGCTGCAGAGAAGCTGGGAGAGTGAGGGAGCAAGCTGGTTTTAAGCTGGGAGAGTGAGGGAGCAAGCTGGTTTTAAGCTGCAGAGAAGCTGGGAGAGTGAGGGAGCAAGCTGGTTTTAAGCTGCAGAGAAGCTGGGAGAGTGAGGGAGCAAGCTGGTTTTAAGCTGCAGAGAAGCTGGGAGAGTGAGGGAGCAAGCTGGTTTTAAGCTGCAGAGAAGCTGGGAGAGTGAGGGAGCAAGCTGGTTTTAAGCTGCAGAGAAGCTGGGAGAGTGAGGGAGCAAGCTGGTTTTAAGCTGCAGAGAAGCTGGGAGAGTGAGGGAGCAAGCTGGTTTTAAGCTGCAGAGAAGCTGGGAGAGTGAGGGAGCAAGCTGGTTTTAAGCTGGGAGAGTGAGGGAGCAAGCTGGTTTTAAGCTGCAGAGAAGCTGGGAGAGTGAGGGAGCAAGCTGGTTTTAAGCTGCAGAGAAGCTGGGAGAGTGAGGGAGCAAGCTGGTTTTAAGCTGCAGAGAAGCTGGGAGAGTGAGGGAGCAAGCTGGTTTTAAGCTGCAGAGAAGCTGGGAGAGTGAGGGAGCAAGCTGGTTTTAAGCTGCAGAGAAGCTGGGAGAGTGAGGGAGCAAGCTGGTTTTAAGCTGGGAGAGTGAGGGAGCAAGCTGGTTTTAAGCTGCAGAGAAGCTGGGAGAGTGAGGGAGCAAGCTGGTTTTAAGCTGGGAGAGTGAGGGAGCAAGCTGGTTTTAAGCTGCAGAGAAGCTGGGAGAGTGAGGGAGCAAGCTGGTTTTAAGCTGCAGAGAAGCTGGGAGAGTGAGGGAGCAAGCTGGTTTTAAGCTGCAGAGAAGCTGGGAGAGTGAGGGAGCAAGCTGGTTTTAAGCTGGGAGAGTGAGGGAGCAAGCTGGTTTTAAGCTGCAGAGAAGCTGGGAGAGTGAGGGAGCAAGCTGGTTTTAAGCTGCAGAGAAGCTGGGAGAGTGAGGGAGCAAGCTGGTTTTAAGCTGGGAGAGTGAGGGAGCAAGCTGGTTTTAAGCTGCAGAGAAGCTGGGAGAGTGAGGGAGCAAGCTGGTTTTAAGCTGCAGAGAAGCTGGGAGAGTGAGGGAGCAAGCTGGTTTTAAGCTGGGAGAGTGAGGGAGCAAGCTGGTTTTAAGCTGCAGAGAAGCTGGGAGAGTGAGGGAGCAAGCTGGTTTTCAGCTGCAGAGAAGCTGGGAGAGTGAGGGAGCAAGCTGGTTTTAAGCTGCAGAGAAGCTGGGAGAGTGAGGGAGCAAGCTGGTTTTAAGCTGCAGAGAAGCTGGGAGAGTGAGGGAGCAAGCTGGTTTTAAGCTGCAGAGAAGCTGGGAGAGTGAGGGAGCAAGCTGGTTTTAAGCTGCAGAGAAACTGGGAGAGTGAGGGAGCAAGCTGGTTTTAAGCTGCAGAGAATCTGGGAGAGTGAGGGAGCAAGCTGGTTTTAAGCTGGGAGAGTGAGGGAGCAAGCTGGTTTTAAGCTGGGAGAGTGAGGGAGCAAGCTGGTTTTAAGCTGCAGAGAAGCTGGGAGAGTGAGGGAGCAAGCTGGTTTTAAGCTGCAGAGAAGCTGGGAGAGTGAGGGAGCAAGCTGGTTTTAAGCTGCAGAGAAACTGGGAGAGTGAGGGAGCAAGCTGGTTTTAAGCTGGGAGAGTGAGGGAGCAAGCTGGTTTTAAGCTGCAGAGAAGCTGGGAGAGTGAGGGAGCAAGCTGGTTTTAAGCTGCAGAGAAGCTGGGAGAGTGAGGGAGCAAGCTGGTTTTAAGCTGGGGGAGTGAGGGAGCAAGCTGGTTTTAAGCTGCAGAGAAGCTGGGAGAGTGAGGGAGCAAGCTGGTTTTAAGCTGGGAGTGTGAGGGAGCAAGCTGGTTTTAAGCTGGGAGAGTGAGGGAGCAAGCTGGTTTTAAGCTGCAGAGAAGCTGGGAGAGTGAGGGAGCAAGCTGGTTTTAAGCTGCAGAGAAGCTGGGAGAGTGAGGGAGCAAGCTGGTTTTAAGCTGCAGAGAAGCTGGGAGAGTAAGGGAGCAAGCTGGTTTTAAGCTGCAGAGAAGCTGGGAGAGTGAGGGAGCAAGCTGGTTTAAAGTTGTGAGAGTGAGGGAGCAAGCTGGTTTTAAGCTGCAGAGAAGCTGGGAGAGTGAGGGAGCAAGCTGGTTTTAAGCTGGGAGAGTGAGGGAGCAAGCTGGTTTTAAGCTGCAGAGAAGCTGGGAGAGTGAAGGAGCAAGCTGGTTTTAAGCTGGGAGAGTGAGGGAGCAAGCTGGTTTTAAGCTGCAGAGAAGCTGGGAGAGTGAGGGAGCAAGCTGGTTTTAAGCTGCAGAGAAGCTGGGAGAGTGAGGGAGCAAGCTGGTTTTAAGCTGCAGAGAAGCTGGGAGAGTGAGGGAGCAAGCTGGTTTTAAGCTGCAGAGAAGCTGGGAGAGTGAGGGAGCAAGCTGGTTTTAAGCTGCAGAGAAGCTGGGAGAGTGAGGGAGCAAGCTGGTTTTAAGCTGGGAGAGTGAGGGAGCAAGCTGGTTTTAAGCTGCAGAGAAGCTGGGAGAGTGAGGGAGCAAGCTGGTTTTAAGCTGGGAGAGTGAGGGAGCAAGCTGGTTTTAAGCTGCAGAGAAGCTGGGAGAGTGAGGGAGCAAGCTGGTTTTAAGCTGGGAGAGTGAGGGAGCAAGCTGGTTTTAAGCTGCAGAGAAGCTGGGAGAGTGAGGGAGCAAGCTGGTTTTAAGCTGCAGAGAAGCTGGGAGAGTGAGGGAGCAAGCTGGTTTTAAGCTGGGAGAGTGAGGGAGCAAGCTGGTTTTAAGCTGCAGAGAAGCTGGGAGAGTGAGGGAGCAAGCTGGTTTTAAGCTGCAGAGAAGCTGGGAGAGTGAGGGAGCAAGCTGGTTTTAAGCTGCAGAGAAACTGGGAGAGTGAGGGAGCAAGCTGGTTTTAAGCTGCAGAGAAGCTGGGAGAGTGAGGGAGCAAGCTGGTTTTAAGCTGGGAGAGTGAGGGAGCAAGCTGGTTTTAAGCTGGGAGAGTGAGGGAGCAAGCTGGTTTTAAGCTGCAGAGAAGCTGGGAGAGTGAGGGAGCAAGCTGGTTTTAAGCTGCAGAGAAGCTGGGAGAGTGAGGGAGCAAGCTGGTTTTAAGCTGCAGAGAAGCTGGGAGAGTGAGGGAGCAAGATGGTTTTAAGCTGGGAGAGTGAGGGAGCAAGCTGGTTTTAAGCTGCAGAGAAGCTGGGAGAGTGAGGGAGCAAGCTGGTTTTAAGCTGGGAGTGTGAGGGAGCAAGCTGGTTTTAAGCTGGGAGAGTGAGGGAGCAAGCTGGTTTTAAGCTGCAGAGAAGCTGGGAGAGTGAGGGAGCAAGCTGGTTTTAAGCTGCAGAGAAGCTGGGAGAGTGAGGAAGCAAGCTGGTTTTAAGCTGCAGAGAAGCTGGGAGAGTGAGGGAGCAAGCTGGTTTTAAGCTGCAGAGAAGCTGGGAGAGTGAGGGAACAAGCTGGTTTTAAGCTGCAGAGAAGCTGGGAGAGTGAGGGAGCAAGCTGGTTTTAAGCTGGGAGAGTGAGGGAGCAAGCTGGTTTTAAGCTGCAGAGAAGCTGGGAGAGTGAGGGAGCAAGCTGGTTTTAAGCTGCAGAGAAGCTGGGAGAGTGAGGGAGCAAGCTGGTTTTAAGCTGGGAGAGTGAGGGAGCAAGCTGGTTTTAAGCTGCAGAGAAGCTGGGAGAGTGAGGGAGCAAGCTGGTTTTCAGCTGCAGAGAAGCTGGGAGAGTGAGGGAGCAAGCTGGTTTTAAGCTGCAGAGAAGCTGGGAGAGTGAGGGAGCAAGCTGGTTTTAAGCTGCAGAGAAGCTGGGAGAGTGAGGGAGCAAGCTGGTTTTAAGCTGCAGAGAAGCTGGGAGAGTGAGGGAGCAAGCTGGTTTTAAGCTGCAGAGAAACTGGGAGAGTGAGGGAGCAAGCTGGTTTTAAGCTGCAGAGAATCTGGGAGAGTGAGGGAGCAAGCTGGTTTTAAGCTGGGAGAGTGAGGGAGCAAGCTGGTTTTAAGCTGGGAGAGTGAGGGAGCAAGCTGGTTTTAAGCTGCAGAGAAGCTGGGAGAGTGAGGGAGCAAGCTGGTTTTAAGCTGCAGAGAAGCTGGGAGAGTGAGGGAGCAAGCTGGTTTTAAGCTGCAGAGAAACTGGGAGAGTGAGGGAGCAAGCTGGTTTTAAGCTGGGAGAGTGAGGGAGCAAGCTGGTTTTAAGCTGCAGAGAAGCTGGGAGAGTGAGGGAGCAAGCTGGTTTTAAGCTGCAGAGAAGCTGGGAGAGTGAGGGAGCAAGCTGGTTTTAAGCTGGGGGAGTGAGGGAGCAAGCTGGTTTTAAGCTGCAGAGAAGCTGGGAGAGTGAGGGAGCAAGCTGGTTTTAAGCTGGGAGTGTGAGGGAGCAAGCTGGTTTTAAGCTGGGAGAGTGAGGGAGCAAGCTGGTTTTAAGCTGCAGAGAAGCTGGGAGAGTGAGGGAGCAAGCTGGTTTTAAGCTGCAGAGAAGCTGGGAGAGTGAGGGAGCAAGCTGGTTTTAAGCTGCAGAGAAGCTGGGAGAGTAAGGGAGCAAGCTGGTTTTAAGCTGCAGAGAAGCTGGGAGAGTGAGGGAGCAAGCTGGTTTAAAGTTGTGAGAGTGAGGGAGCAAGCTGGTTTTAAGCTGCAGAGAAGCTGGGAGAGTGAGGGAGCAAGCTGGTTTTAAGCTGGGAGAGTGAGGGAGCAAGCTGGTTTTAAGCTGCAGAGAAGCTGGGAGAGTGAAGGAGCAAGCTGGTTTTAAGCTGGGAGAGTGAGGGAGCAAGCTGGTTTTAAGCTGCAGAGAAGCTGGGAGAGTGAGGGAGCAAGCTGGTTTTAAGCTGCAGAGAAGCTGGGAGAGTGAGGGAGCAAGCTGGTTTTAAGCTGCAGAGAAGCTGGGAGAGTGAGGGAGCAAGCTGGTTTTAAGCTGCAGAGAAGCTGGGAGAGTGAGGGAGCAAGCTGGTTTTAAGCTGCAGAGAAGCTGGGAGAGTGAGGGAGCAAGCTGGTTTTAAGCTGGGAGAGTGAGGGAGCAAGCTGGTTTTAAGCTGCAGAGAAGCTGGGAGAGTGAGGGAGCAAGCTGGTTTTAAGCTGGGAGAGTGAGGGAGCAAGCTGGTTTTAAGCTGCAGAGAAGCTGGGAGAGTGAGGGAGCAAGCTGGTTTTAAGCTGGGAGAGTGAGGGAGCAAGCTGGTTTTAAGCTGCAGAGAAGCTGGGAGAGTGAGGGAGCAAGCTGGTTTTAAGCTGCAGAGAAGCTGGGAGAGTGAGGGAGCAAGCTGGTTTTAAGCTGGGAGAGTGAGGGAGCAAGCTGGTTTTAAGCTGCAGAGAAGCTGGGAGAGTGAGGGAGCAAGCTGGTTTTAAGCTGCAGAGAAGCTGGGAGAGTGAGGGAGCAAGCTGGTTTTAAGCTGCAGAGAAACTGGGAGAGTGAGGGAGCAAGCTGGTTTTAAGCTGCAGAGAAGCTGGGAGAGTGAGGGAGCAAGCTGGTTTTAAGCTGGGAGAGTGAGGGAGCAAGCTGGTTTTAAGCTGGGAGAGTGAGGGAGCAAGCTGGTTTTAAGCTGCAGAGAAGCTGGGAGAGTGAGGGAGCAAGCTGGTTTTAAGCTGCAGAGAAGCTGGGAGAGTGAGGGAGCAAGCTGGTTTTAAGCTGCAGAGAAGCTGGGAGAGTGAGGGAGCAAGATGGTTTTAAGCTGGGAGAGTGAGGGAGCAAGCTGGTTTTAAGCTGCAGAGAAGCTGGGAGAGTGAGGGAGCAAGCTGGTTTTAAGCTGGGAGTGTGAGGGAGCAAGCTGGTTTTAAGCTGGGAGAGTGAGGGAGCAAGCTGGTTTTAAGCTGCAGAGAAGCTGGGAGAGTGAGGGAGCAAGCTGGTTTTAAGCTGCAGAGAAGCTGGGAGAGTGAGGAAGCAAGCTGGTTTTAAGCTGCAGAGAAGCTGGGAGAGTGAGGGAGCAAGCTGGTTTTAAGCTGCAGAGAAGCTGGGAGAGTGAGGGAACAAGCTGGTTTTAAGCTGCAGAGAAGCTGGGAGAGTGAGGGAGCAAGCTGGTTTTAAGCTGGGAGAGTGAGGGAGCAAGCTGGTTTTAAGCTGCAGAGAAGCTGGGAGAGTGAGGGAGCAAGCTGGTTTTAAGCTGGGAGAGTGAGGGAGCAAGCTGGTTTTAAGCTGCAGAGAAGCTGGGAGAGTGAGGGAGCAAGCTGGTTTTAAGCTGCAGAGAAGCTGGGAGAGTAAGGGAGCAAGCTGGTTTTAAGCTGCAGAGAAGCTGGGAGAGTGAGGGAGCAAGCTGGTTTAAAGTTGTGAGAGTGAGGGAGCAAGCTGGTTTTAAGCTGCAGAGAAGCTGGGAGAGTGAGGGAGCAAGCTGGTTTTAAGCTGGGAGAGTGAGGGAGCAAGCTGGTTTTAAGCTGCAGAGAAGCTGGGAGAGTGAGGGAGCAAGCTGGTTTTAAGCTGGGAGAGTGAGGGAGCAAGCTGGTTTTAAGCTGGGAGTGTGAGGGAGCAAGCTGGTTTTAAGCTGGGAGAGTGAGGGAGCAAGCTGGTTTTAAGCTGCAGAGAAGCTGGGAGAGTGAGGGAGCAAGCTGGTTTTAAGCTGCAGAGAAGCTGGGAGAGTGAGGGAGCAAGCTGGTTTTAAGCTGCAGAGAAGCTGGGAGAGTGAGGGAGCAAGCTGGTTTTAAGCTGCAGAGAAGCTGGGAGAGTAAGGGAGCAAGCTGGTTTTAAGCTGCAGAGAAGCTGGGAGAGTGAGGGAGCAAGCTGGTTTAAAGTTGTGAGAGTGAGGGAGCAAGCTGGTTTTAAGCTGCAGAGAAGCTGGGAGAGTGAGGGAGCAAGCTGGTTTTAAGCTGGGAGAGTGAGGGAGCAAGCTGGTTTTAAGCTGCAGAGAAGCTGGGAGAGTGAAGGAGCAAGCTGGTTTTAAGCTGGGAGAGTGAGGGAGCAAGCTGGTTTTAAGCTGCAGAGAAGCTGGGAGAGTGAGGGAGCAAGCTGGTTTTAAGCTGCAGAGAAGCTGGGAGAGTGAGGGAGCAAGCTGGTTTTAAGCTGCAGAGAAGCTGGGAGAGTGAGGGAGCAAGCTGGTTTTAAGCTGCAGAGAAGCTGGGAGAGTGAGGGAGCAAGCTGGTTTTAAGCTGCAGAGAAGCTGGGAGAGTGAGGGAGCAAGCTGGTTTTAAGCTGGGAGAGTGAGGGAGCAAGCTGGTTTTAAGCTGCAGAGAAGCTGGGAGAGTGAGGGAGCAAGCTGGTTTTAAGCTGGGAGAGTGAGGGAGCAAGCTGGTTTTAAGCTGCAGAGAAGCTGGGAGAGTGAGGGAGCAAGCTGGTTTTAAGCTGGGAGAGTGAGGGAGCAAGCTGGTTTTAAGCTGCAGAGAAGCTGGGAGAGTGAGGGAGCAAGCTGGTTTTAAGCTGCAGAGAAGCTGGGAGAGTGAGGGAGCAAGCTGGTTTTAAGCTGGGAGAGTGAGGGAGCAAGCTGGTTTTAAGCTGCAGAGAAGCTGGGAGAGTGAGGGAGCAAGCTGGTTTTAAGCTGCAGAGAAGCTGGGAGAGTGAGGGAGCAAGCTGGTTTTAAGCTGCAGAGAAACTGGGAGAGTGAGGGAGCAAGCTGGTTTTAAGCTGCAGAGAAGCTGGGAGAGTGAGGGAGCAAGCTGGTTTTAAGCTGGGAGAGTGAGGGAGCAAGCTGGTTTTAAGCTGGGAGAGTGAGGGAGCAAGCTGGTTTTAAGCTGCAGAGAAGCTGGGAGAGTGAGGGAGCAAGCTGGTTTTAAGCTGCAGAGAAGCTGGGAGAGTGAGGGAGCAAGCTGGTTTTAAGCTGCAGAGAAGCTGGGAGAGTGAGGGAGCAAGATGGTTTTAAGCTGGGAGAGTGAGGGAGCAAGCTGGTTTTAAGCTGCAGAGAAGCTGGGAGAGTGAGGGAGCAAGCTGGTTTTAAGCTGGGAGTGTGAGGGAGCAAGCTGGTTTTAAGCTGGGAGAGTGAGGGAGCAAGCTGGTTTTAAGCTGCAGAGAAGCTGGGAGAGTGAGGGAGCAAGCTGGTTTTAAGCTGCAGAGAAGCTGGGAGAGTGAGGGAGCAAGCTGGTTTTAAGTTGCAGAGAAGCTGGGAGAGTGAGGGAGCAAGCTGGTTTTAAGCTGCAGAGAAGCTGGGAGAGTGAGGGAGCAAGCTGGTTTTAAGCTGCAGAGAAGCTGGGAGAGTGAGGGAGCAAGCTGGTTTTAAGCTGCAGAGAAGCTGGGAGAGTGAGGGAGCAAGCTGGTTTTAAGCTGCAGAGAAACTGGGAGAGTAAGGGAGCAAGCTGGTTTTAAGCTGGGAGAGTGAGGGAGCAAGCTGGTTTTAAGCTGCAGAGAAGCTGGGAGAGTGAGGAAGCAAGCTGGTTTTAAGCTGCAGAGAAGCTGGGAGAGTGAGGGAGCAAGCTGGTTTTAAGCTGCAGAGAAGCTGGGAGAGTGAGGGAGCAAGCTGGTTTTAAGCTGCAGAGAAGCTGGGAGAGTGAGGGAGCAAGCTGGTTTTAAGCTGGGAGAGTGAGGGAGCAAGCTGGTTTTAAGCTGCAGAGAAGCTGGGAGAGTGAGGGAGCAAGCTGGTTTTAAGCTGGGAGAGTGAGGGAGCAAGCTGGTTTTAAGCTGCAGAGAAGCTGGGAGAGTGAGGGAGCAAGCTGGTTTTAAGCTGCAGAGAAGCTGGGAGAGTAAGGGAGCAAGCTGGTTTTAAGCTGCAGAGAAGCTGGGAGAGTGAGGGAGCAAGCTGGTTTAAAGTTGTGAGAGTGAGGGAGCAAGCTGGTTTTAAGCTGCAGAGAAGCTGGGAGAGTGAGGGAGCAAGCTGGTTTTAAGCTGGGAGAGTGAGGGAGCAAGCTGGTTTTAAGCTGCAGAGAAGCTGGGAGAGTGAGGGAGCAAGCTGGTTTTAAGCTGGGAGAGTGAGGGAGCAAGCTGGTTTTAAGCTGGGAGTGTGAGGGAGCAAGCTGGTTTTAAGCTGGGAGAGTGAGGGAGCAAGCTGGTTTTAAGCTGCAGAGAAGCTGGGAGAGTGAGGGAGCAAGCTGGTTTTAAGCTGCAGAGAAGCTGGGAGAGTGAGGGAGCAAGCTGGTTTTAAGCTGCAGAGAAGCTGGGAGAGTAAGGGAGCAAGCTGGTTTTAAGCTGCAGAGAAGCTGGGAGAGTGAGGGAGCAAGCTGGTTTAAAGTTGTGAGAGTGAGGGAGCAAGCTGGTTTTAAGCTGCAGAGAAGCTGGGAGAGTGAGGGAGCAAGCTGGTTTTAAGCTGGGAGAGTGAGGGAGCAAGCTGGTTTTAAGCTGCAGAGAAGCTGGGAGAGTGAGGGAGCAAGCTGGTTTTAAGCTGCAGAGAAGCTGGGAGAGTGAGGGAGCAAGCTGGTTTTAAGCTGGGAGAGTGAGGGAGCAAGCTGGTTTTAAGCTGCAGAGAAGCTGGGAGAGTGAGGGAGCAAGCTGGTTTTAAGCTGCAGAGAAGCTGGGAGAGTGAGGGAGCAAGCTGGTTTTAAGCTGCAGAGAAGCTGGGAGAGTGAGGGAGCAAGCTGGTTTTAAGCTGCAGAGAAGCTGGGAGAGTGAGGGAGCAAGCTGGTTTTAAGCTGGGAGAGTGAGGGAGCAAGCTGGTTTTAAGCTGCAGAGAAGCTGGGAGAGTGAGGGAGCAAGCTGGTTTTAAGCTGGGAGAGTGAGGGAGCAAGCTGGTTTTAAGCTGCAGAGAAGCTGGGAGAGTGAGGGAGCAAGCTGGTTTTAAGCTGGGAGAGTGAGGGAGCAAGCTGGTTTTAAGCTGCAGAGAAGCTGGGAGAGTGAGGGAGCAAGCTGGTTTTAAGCTGCAGAGAAGCTGGGAGAGTGAGGGAGCAAGCTGGTTTTAAGCTGCAGAGAAGCTGGGAGAGTGAGGGAGCAAGCTGGTTTTAAGCTGCAGAGAAGATGGGAGAGTGAGGGAGCAAGCTGGTTTTAAGCTGCAGAGAAGCTGGGAGAGTGAGGGAGCAAGCTGGTTTTAAGCTGGGAGAGTGAGGGAGCAAGCTGGTTTTAAGCTGGGAGAGTGAGGGAGCAAGCTGGTTTTAAGCTGGGAGAGTGAGGGAGCAAGCTGGTTTTAAGCTGCAGAGAAGCTGGGAGAGTGAGGGAGCAAGCTGGTTTTAAGCTGCAGAGAAGCTGGGAGAGTGAGGGAGCAAGCTGGTTTTAAGCTGCAGAGAAACTGGGAGAGTGAGGGAGCAAGCTGGTTTTAAGCTGGGAGAGTGAGGGAGCAAGCTGGTTTTAAGCTGCAGAGAAGCTGGGAGAGTGAGGGAGCAAGCTGGTTTTAAGCTGCAGAGAAGCTGGGAGAGTGAGGGAGCAAGCTGGTTTTAAGCTGGGAGAGTGAGGGAGCAAGCTGGTTTTAAGCTGCAGAGAAGCTGGGAGAGTGAGGGAGCAAGCTGGTTTTAAGCTGCAGAGAAGCTGGGAGAGTGAGGGAGCAAGCTGGTTTAAAGTTGTGAGAGTGAGGGAGCAAGCTGGTTTTAAGCTGCAGAGAAGCTGGGAGAGTGAGGGAGCAAGCTGGTTTTAAGCTGCAGAGAAACTGGGAGAGTGAGGGAGCAAGCTGGTTTTAAGCTGCAGAGAAGCTGGGAGAGTGAGGGAGCAAGCTGGTTTTAAGCTGCAGAGAAGCTGGGAGAGTGAGGGAGCAAGCTGGTTTTAAGCTGGGAGAGTGAGGGAGCAAGCTGGTTTTAAGCTGCAGAGAAGCTGGGAGAGTGAGGGAGCAAGCTGGTTTTAAGCTGGGAGAGTGAGGGAGCAAGCTGGTTTTAAGCTGCAGAGAAGCTGGGAGAGTGAGGGAGCAAGCTGGTTTTAAGCTGGGAGAGTGAGGGAGCAAGCTGGTTTTAAGCTGCAGAGAAGCTGGGAGAGTGAGGGAGCAAGCTGGTTTTAAGCTGCAGAGAAGCTGGGAGAGTGAGGGAGCAAGCTGGTTTAAAGTTGTGAGAGTGAGGGAGCAAGCTGGTTTTAAGCTGCAGAGAAGCTGGGAGAGTGAGGGAGCAAGCTGGTTTTAAGCTGCAGAGAAACTGGGAGAGTGAGGGAGCAAGCTGGTTTTAAGCTGCAGAGAAGCTGGGAGAGTGAGGGAGCAAGCTGGTTTTAAGCTGCAGAGAAGCTGGGAGAGTGAGGGAGCAAGCTGGTTTTAAGCTGGGAGAGTGAGGGAGCAAGCTGGTTTTAAGCTGCAGAGAAGCTGGGAGAGTGAGGGAGTGATGCACCATCAATAACTCACGCCGAGACTTAGGAAGTGAGATATCGGCTTTTATTGACTGAAGAACACTACATCCTGGGGAAATGAGGGAGAGCAGCAGGCCACAGTCGCCTTTATACAGGGGTCTGTGGGAGGAGCCACAGGGGTAGTCAGCAGGGTCTTGGGAGGAGCCACAGGAGCAGTCAGACAGGTATATCTAGTTCGCCACATTCACCCCTCCTTTGTTTAAAAAAAATTCCCAAGTATATTTACAGGTTAAGTCGATCAGGTGGTCGAATCTTTCGCTGCGATCTACGGAGCTCCGGCTGCAATTGCACAGGAGCCGGAGGTGATGACAGCACAGGTGCCGGAGGTGGTGTGTGCTCCGAAGGCGGAGAGTGGGTTAATTCTGTCCCAACAGGAGGTGTCAGGGATCCCTCGCGTGTGAGCGAGGGCCCTGGAACAGACGCATACGGAGTCTGTGTGGGGCACGGTGCGCGCGGAGTCACTTCGGGTACAGGGTGCAAAGTTACCGTGGAGTGCTCGGGGTAGTGGTCTGCTGCTCCGGCGGGCGCCAGGTCGCGGACAGAGACCGTGTCCTCCCGCCCATCAGGCAAGACCACGTAGGCATACTGGGGATTAGCATGCAGGAGGTGAACCTTCTCGACCAGTGGTGAGTACTTATTACTCCTCGCATGTTTACGCAGCAGCACTGGCCCCGGGGACGTCAGCCAAACTGGCAGGGTGGTCCCAGTGACAGACTTCCTGGGAAAAGAGAATAAGCGTTCGTGAGGGGTGGCATTAGTGGACGTACACAACAGGGAGCGGATAGAGTGGAGTGCCTCAGGGAGGACCTCCTGCCATCGGGAGACCGGCAACCCTTGTGACTTAAGGGCTAAAAGTATGGCCTTCCACACCGTGGCATTCTCCCTCTCCACCTGGCCATTCCCCCGGGGATTATAACTCGTGGTGCGACTAGTAGCTATGCCCCTAGCAAGCAGGAACCGGCGCAACTCGTCACTCATAAAGGAGGACCCTCTATCACTGTGGACATAGCAGGGATATCCGAACAGTGTGAAGAGCTGGCGCAGGACTTTTATGACCGACGTGGTAGTAGTGTCGGGGCAGGGAACGGCAAAGGGAAATCGCGAGTACTCGTCAATAATACTGAGAAAGTAGACATTGCGGTCGGTGGAGGGAAGGGGGCCCTTAAAGTCCATACTCAGTCGCTCAAAAGGGCGGGTGGCCTTGACAAGCTGCGCAGTGTCAGGACGGTAGAAGTGCGGTTTGCACTCAGCGCAGATCTGGCAGTCCCTGGTCATCGTCCTGATGTCCTCCAGGGAGTACGGCAGGTTCCGGGCTTTAATGAAGTGATAAAACCGGGTGACCCCCGGGTGGCAAAGTTGGGCATGAAGGGCATACAGCTGGTCGAGCTGGGCACTAGCACACGGTCCCCGGGATAGGGCATCAGACGGTTCATTGAGCCTGCCAGGCCGGTACAGGATATCGTAAGTATAGGTGGAGAGTTCTATTCTCCATCGCAAAATTTTATCATTTTTGATTTTGCCCCGCTGTTGGCTGCTGAACATGAACGCAACCGAGCGCTGGTCGGTCAGCAAGGTGAACCTTCTGCCGGCGAGATAGTGCCTCCAGTGCCGAATAGCTTCCACTATGGCTTGGGCTTCTTTCTCCACCGTGGAGTGCCGAAGTTCAGAGCCTTGAAGGGTACGGGAAAAAAACGCCACTGGCCTGCCTTCCTGATTGAGGGTAGCAGCCAGCGCGACGTCAGAGGCGTCACTCTCTACTTGGAAGGGAATGGTCTCGTCTACCGCATGCATCGTTGCTTTGGCAATGTCCCCTTTAATGCAGCTGAAGGCCGCGCGGGCCTCGGCAGAGAGGGGAAAGGTGGTAGACTTGACCAGGGGGCGGGCCTTGTCTGCGTAATGGGGAACCCATTGGGCGTAATAGGAAAAAAAACCCAGGCACCGCCGGAGGGCCTTGAGAGTAGTGGGAAGAGGGAGTTCTAACAGGGGGCGCATACGGTCGGGGTCAGGGCCAATGACCCCGTTCTCCACGACATACCCAAGGATAGCGAGTCGTGTGGTTCTGAACACACACTTGTCCTTGTTATAAGTCAGGTTCAAAGCATCGGCCACCTGGAAAAAACGTTGGAGGTTGGCGTCATGGTCCGACCAGTCGCGACCACAGATGGTGATGTTATCTAGATAGGGAAATGTGGCCGTCAGTTTGTACTGGTCCACCATCCGGTCCATCTCCCTCTGGAAGACCGAGACCCCATTTGTGACACCAAACGGGACGCGCAGAAAGTGATAGAGCCTGCCACCCGCCTCGAAGGCGGTGTAGGGGCGGTCCTCTGGGCGGATGGGGAGCTGGTGATAAGCGGATTGCAGATCAATTGTCGAGTACACCTTGTACTGAGCTATCTGGTTGACCATATCCGCGATGCGGGGTAGGGGGTACGCGTCAAGCTGCGTGAATCTATTGATGGTCTGGCTGTAGTCCACAACCATCCTATTTTTCTGCCCAGTCCGAACAACGACCACCTGGGACCGCCATGGGCTTGTGCTTGGCTCAATGATCCCCTCCCTGAGCAGCCGCTGCACCTCTGAATGAATAAAGGCCCTGTCCCCCGCACTGTACCTCCTACTTTTAGTTGCCACAGGTTTACAGTCGGGGGTCAGGTTGGTGAACAGCGATGGGGGAGGGATCTTGAGGGTGGAGAGGTTGCAAATAGTGTCAGCAGCACAGCTATCGACATGGTGCTGGGCGGGATGTGGGGTTCGGGGTGTATGTGCGTGTGGTAACGGAGTATATGGCGAAGTCCCACCAAACTGAGGATTCCTGACAGTGAGTGGCGGGTGGGGCCCGTCATATGCCATAGTCACACTTTCGAGATGGCTCTGGAAGTCCAGCCCCAATAGCACAGGTGCGCACAGTCGAGGCATGACCAGGAACGCAAAGTTCCGATATTCTGTGCCCTGCACCACCAATGTCGCTACACAACCCCCCCGGATGTCTGTGGAATGCGACCCTGAAGCCAAGGTGATCTTCCGACGGACCGGCCGTGTCACGAGTCCGCAGCGTTTCACTGTGGCCGGGTCAATAAAACTCTCAGTGCTGCCCGTGTCAAACAGGCAGCTAGTCCTGTGCCCCTCCACCAGGATCTCCATCATCGACCTTGCGAGCTGGTGCGGAGCGCTTTGATCGAGGGTCACGGAAGCCAGCGTAGAACGGGGCGTGTCGGGGGCGGGGCCTGGTGACGCCAGCAAAGATGGCCGCTCACATCCGGGCATGCAAGATGGCGGCTCCCAGGTCGCACACGGGTAGGTAGGGGCGGGGCCTGGTGACGCCGGCAAAGATGGTTGTCCACATCCGGTCATGCAAAATGGCGGCCCCCAGGTCTCAGACGCGGCGCTGCTCGACCCCGGGCGCGGTTTAGATTTACAGACCTTGGCGAAATGGCCCTTCTTCCCACAGCTGGAACACGTCGCTTCGCGCGCCGGACAGCTTACCCGAGCATGTTTCCGAAGCCCACAGAAGTAACAGAGTTTCGTACCTGGCGAATTCGTGGGGTTTGAGATACCGCGACTGGCAGCGGCGTTGGCGAATTCGCTCGGAACCGGGGAATGGCTCGGTTGGACTTCTTCGGCGTACAGTTGCGCAGCCTCTATCGAATCGGCCGTCTCTATCGCGGAGCGTAAGGTAAGATCAGCTTTTTCCAGCAGCCGCTGGCGGATACACACTGACTGAACCCCAGTCACAAAAGCGTCTCGGACCAAGTGTTCCTTATGCTGTTCCGCTGTGAGCGCTTTGCAGTCACAGTCCCGCGCTAGGGTCAGTAACTCGCGGAAAAATTCAGCAGTCGACTCCGTAGGCCGCTGTTTTCGCGTTGCCAAGCGGTGCCGTGCATAAACTGGATTTACTGGCCGCAGGTACTGTCTTTGGAGGGCGGCAAGCGCCTCCTCGTAGGTGGATATGTCCCTGATGAACGAATAAACTTTTGGGGCGACCCTCGAGAAGAGAAGTTTGCGCCGAACAGCCGAGTCGGTGGCACGAACCTCCTCTAAGTACGATTGGAAGCACACCAGCCAGTGTTCAAAGGCAAGAGCTGCTCCAGGGTCTCGGGGGTCCAAGTCTAGGCGTTCTGGGCGTAAAGCGGTTTCCATGTTGTAACTTTCAGTCAATAAAATTGATGCACCATCAATAACTCACGCCGAGACTTAGGAAGTGAGATATCGGCTTTTATTGACTGAAGAACACTACATCCTGGGGAAATGAGGGAGAGCAGCAGGCCACAGTCGCCTTTATACAGGGGTCTGTGGGAGGAGCCACAGGGGTAGTCAGCAGGGTCTTGGGAGGAGCCACAGGAGCAGTCAGACAGGTATATCTAGTTCACCACAGGGAGCAAGCTGGTTTTAAGCTGGGAGAGTGAGGGAGCAAGCTGGTTTTAAGCTGCAGAGAAGCTGGGAGAGTGAGGGAGCAAGCTGGTTTTAAGCTGCAGAGAAGCTGGGAGAGTGAGGGAGCAAGCTGGTTTTAAGCTGCAGAGAAGCTGGGAGAGTGAGGGAGCAAGCTGGTTTTAAGCTGCAGAGAAGCTGGGAGAGTGAGGGAGCAAGCTGGTTTTAAGCTGCAGAGAAGCTGGGAGAGTGAGGGAGCAAGCTGGTTTTAAGCTGCAGAGAAGCTGGGAGAGTGAGGGAGCAAGCTGGTTTTAAGCTGCAGAGAAGCTGGGAGAGTGAGGGAGCAAGCTGGTTTTAAGCTGGGAGAGTGAGGGAGCAAGCTGGTTTTAAGCTGCAGAGAAGCTGGGAGAGTGAGGGAGCAAGCTGGTTTTAAGCTGGGAGAGTGAGGGAGCAAGCTGGTTTTAAGCTGCAGAGAAGCTGGGAGAGTGAGGGAGCAAGCTGGTTTTAAGCTGGGAGAGTGAGGGAGCAAGCTGGTTTTAAGCTGCAGAGAAGCTGGGAGAGTGAGGGAGCAAGCTGGTTTTAAGCTGCAGAGAAGCTGGGAGAGTGAGGGAGCAAGCTGGTTTTAAGCTGCAGAGAAGCTGGGAGAGTGAGGGAGCAAGCTGGTTTTAAGCTGCAGAGAAGATGGGAGAGTGAGGGAGCAAGCTGGTTTTAAGCTGCAGAGAAGCTGGGAGAGTGAGGGAGCAAGCTGGTTTTAAGCTGCAGAGAAGCTGGGAGAGTGAGGGAGCAAGCTGGTTTTAAGCTGCAGAGAAGCTGGGAGAGTGAGGGAGCAAGCTGGTTTTAAGCTGCAGAGAAACTGGGAGAGTGAGGGAGCAAGCTGGTTTTAAGCTGCAGAGAAGCTGGGAGAGTGAGGGAGCAAGCTGGTTTTAAGCTGCAGAGAAGCTGGGAGAGTGAGGGAGCAAGCTGGTTTTAAGCTGCAGAGAAGCTGGGAGAGTGAGGGAGCAAGCTGGTTTTAAGCTGCAGAGAAGCTGGGAGAGTGAGGGAGCAAGCTGGTTTTAAGCTGGGAGAGTGAGGGAGCAAGCTGGTTTTAAGCTGCAGAGAAGCTGGGAGAGTGAGGGAGCAAGCTGGTTTTAAGCTGCAGAGAAGCTGGGAGAGTGAGGGAGCAAGCTGGTTTTAAGCTGGGAGAGTGAGGGAGCAAGCTGGTTTTAAGCTGGGAGAGTGAGGGAGCAAGCTGGTTTTAAGCTGCAGAGAAGCTGGGAGAGTGAGGTAGCAAGCTGGTTTTAAGCTGCAGAGAAGCTGGGAGAGTGAGGGAGCAAGCTGGTTTTAAGCTGCAGAGAAGCTGGGAGAGTGAGGGAGCAAGCTGGTTTTAAGCTGGGAGAGTGAGGGAGCAAGCTGGTTTTAAGCTGCAGAGAAGCTGGGAGAGTGAGGGAGCAAGCTGGTTTTAAGCTGGGAGAGTGAGGGAGCAAGCTGGTTTTAAGCTGCAGAGAAGCTGGGAGAGTGAGGGAGCAAGCTGGTTTTAAGCTGCAGAGAAGCTGGGAGAGTGAGGGAGCAAGCTGGTTTTAAGCTGCAGAGAAGCTGGGAGAGTGAGGGAGCAAGCTGGTTTTAAGCTGGGAGAGTGAGGGAGCAAGCTGGTTTTAAGCTGGGAGAGTGAGGGAGCAAGCTGGTTTTAAGCTGCAGAGAAGCTGGGAGAGTGAGGGAGCAAGCTGGTTTTAAGCTGGGAGAGTGAGGGAGCAAGCTGGTTTTAAGCTGCAGAGAAGCTGGGAGAGTGAGGGAGCAAGCTGGTTTTAAGCTGCAGAGAAGCTGGGAGAAGGTTAATAGAACAAATGTCACATCTCTGACCGGCATTATCATGGGGGTAAATAGTAAAGCTACTGTCAAATAGGTTCAGGGGGCAATTCTAAGTTATAAAGTGTCGTGGGGCTATGGGCTGGGCTGCAGTAATGGAGAGAGAATAAAGGTGATTAGAAGAGATACAGTTGAGTTGCTGCCTCATCTGGAAGGTATGTCGGGTCACTCAGATGGCGGGAGAGGCGATGGTGAAAGGATACCTGTAGCTGCAAGAGAAGAGGACTGGGAGTAACGTAGACAGTGAAGACAGTAGAGCAGATTGGGGATGTATAAAGAGAACATTCCTTTCAAAACACTGTAAAGGAGAAAAGGGGAAGATGCAACTGATGCTGGAAGACTGTTAAAGCCCTTGAAAATTATGAAAATTCAACAATCTGCCAGCTTTGACAGGCTATCACCAGCTGACTGCCCCATGAATCCATTTGTCTAAGAACCTCTATAGCTTATCCCCATGGCAACCTTCACCTTATTCCATTAAAAATATTCCTTTTGTCCTATCCATCACTCCCAGCTTTCCTTGCACCTTAAAAATTACTCTTTTTTTTCTTTCCTGGTTCTGATGAATGTTTTTACCCTGAAACATGAAATGTTTTTCCCTGGATGCTGCCTGATCTGCTGAATATTTGCAGCATTTTCTGTTTGCAATTCAGATTTGCAGCATCTGCATATTTTTATTTTAATTTTTCTCATGTCCTGGCCAAAGGCAATATGGTCCTGTAATTGTTATGTTCCATCTGGGTAGTATCCAACCTGACGGCATGAACATCAACTTCTCAAACTTCCGATAATTGCACTTCCCCCCCTCTCCTTCACCATTCCCCATTCCTGTTTCCCTCTCTCACCTTATCTCCTTACCTGCCCATCACCTCCCTCTGCTGCTCCTCCCCCTTCTCTTTCTTCCATGGCCTTCTGTCCTCTCCAATCAGATTCCCCCTTCTCCAGCCATTTATCTATTTCACCAATCAACTTCCCAGCCCTTTACTTCACCCCTCCCCCTCACCCAGTTTCACGCATCCCCTCCTACCATTTTGTACTTCTTCCTCTCCCTCCCCCATTTTCCTGCTCTAACTTCTCATCTTTTTTTCCAGTCCTGATGAAAGGTTTCAGGCTGAAACGTCTACTGTGCTCTTTTCCATAGATGCTGCCTGGCCTACCGAGTTCCTCCAGCATTTTGGATTTCCAGCATCGGCAGATTTTCTTCTGTTTGTGTTATATAATTGTGCCTGCAACCTACACAACACCACATCAGTGATAACTGTTTAGAGAAACGATCTTTATTAAGCCAAAGCTGTGAAAGGCACCAGATAAATGGGGCGTTTTCTTCTATTTTAACTTTGTTGAAAAGACCAAGCTGATCTAAGGTTTTCCATACACAAACAAGTTCTTGAGGTAGAGGTCCATTTCACTCATCCCTCTTGAGGCTCCATTGTATAACATAAGTCTGAGCAGACCACTCAATTCAATTTCTAAGTGTTTTTTCTAAATCAAGAACCTGCTTCATAGATTGCAAAGTCAATGACTTTCTGCACAGGTCCTTAATGCAGTTGATGCACAGTGAAGTCCCATAACATGTGTAACATGCAGGTCACACTCGGTGTAGCCCATCATGGCAAACCACCTTCAGAGAGGCTTAGTTTAAGTCAAGCAAAAACCAGCTACTCTCCATTGACACTGTCTGCACCTCCCACTACCGTAAGAAAGCAGCCAACACAATCAAGAACACCTCCTACCCTGGCCAATCTCCAACCTCCCCCTGTCCTCACCTTCCATCAGGCAAAATATGCAAAAGATTGAGCCACAAAATTCTAGAACAGCATCTATCCTGCTGTTATAAGACTCTTGAACAGACTTCTTCTGCAATAAAGATGAGCTCTTGATCACTCAGTCTATCTCATCACGGCCTTGTCTGCCTGCACTGCACTTTTCTGTAACCGTGACGCTCTGTTCTGCATTCTGTTACACTGAATGTCTCTCCTATCAGATGGCACATAACAAAGGTTTTCACTGTCTCTCAGCATGAGTGAAAATAATAAGCCAATTACCAATTATCCTTTATGGTGGTTCTATGCTCTCCGAATAAATCACAACAACCTCTCTCAATGACCCTGTAGAAACTACAGCCTCCTCTGAATTATCATCCTCAAGATACACCTTTGTGCCGCCCATCCTTAAGTATCAGTGTCCATCTTCAACAATTCCTACCCCTTGTCAAAACTAAGTTGCTTTCTGTTGAATTCTTCTCAGAGTTATATAACCATATAACAATTACAGCATGGAAATAGGCCATCTTGGCCCTTCTAGTCCATGCCGAACGCTTACTCTCACCTAGTCCCACTGACCAGCACTCAGCCCATAACCTCCATTCCTTTCCTGTCCATATACCTATCCAATTTTACTTTAAATGACAACACCAATCCTGCCTCTGCCACTTCTACTGGAAGCACGTTCCACACAGCTACCACTCTCTGACTAAAGAAATTCCCCCTTGTGTTACCCTTAAACTTTTGCCCCCTAACTCTCAACTCATGTCCTCTTGTTTGAATCTCCCCTACTCTTAATGGAAAAAGCCTATCCATGTCAACTCTATCTATCCCCCTCATAATTTTAAATACCTCTATCGTCCCCCCTCAACCTTCTATGCTCCACAGAATAAAGACCTAACCTGTTCAACCTTTCCCTCTAACTTAGGTACTGAAACCTAGGTAACATTCTAGTAAATCTTCTCTGTACTCTCTCTATTTTGTTGACATCTTTCCTATAATTTGGTGACCAGAACTCAATACTCCAAATTCGGCCTTACCAATGCCTTGTAAATTTTAACAGTACATCCCAACTCCTATACTCAATGCTCTGATTTATAAAGGCCAACATACCAAAAGCTTTCTTCACCACCCTATCCACATGAGATTCCACCTGCAGGGAACTATGCACCATTATTCCTAGATCACTCTGTTCCACTGCATTCTTCAATGCCCTACCATTTACCATGTATGTCCTATTTGGATTATTCCTACCAAAATGTAGCACCTCACACTTATCAGCATTAAACTCCGTCTGCCATCATTCAGCCCACTCTTCTAACTGGCCTAAATCTCTCTGCAAACTTTGAAAACCTACTTCATTATCTACAACGCCACCTACCTTAGTATCATCTGCATACTTACTAATCCAATTTACCACCCCATCATCCAGATCATTAATGTATATGACAAACAACATTGGACCCAGTACGGATCCCTGAGGCACACCACTAGTCACCGGCCTCCAACCTGACAAACAGTTATCCACCACTACTCTCTGGCATCTCCCATCCAGCCACTGCTGAATCCATTTTACTACTTAAATATTAATACCTAACGATTGAACCTTCCTAACTAACCTTTCATGTGGAACCTTGTCAAAGGCCTTACTGAAGTCCGTATAGACAACATCCACTGCTTTACCCTTGTCAACTTTCCTCATAACCTCTTCAAAAAATTCAATAAGATTTGTCAAACATGACCTTCCACGCACAAATCCATGTTGACTGTTTCTAATCAGACCCTGTCTATCCAGATAATTATATATACCTAAGAATACTTTCCATTAATTTACCCACCACTGACAGGCCTATTATTGCTAGGTTTACTCTTAGAACCCTTTTTAAACTACGGAATTTGCCATTTGGGATTTATATTCGACAAGTGGAGTGGCTCAAGAGAATAATTGTTATTTTTGAAGGAAAAATTTAATAGGGTCAAAATTGTTGGTGGTTGAAATGGACTGAATGATGAGGAGCTGTCCCCAGTGACAGAATGCTCAGTAATCATGAAAAGTAGATTTTGAATTATTAGCATAAGATCTAGTAGGAAGATGGGCTGGTTTTTTTTGTGCTCTGGTCTGGAGTAGGTCCATGAGGAAGGAGCAGAGTAAGGTCCAGTTGGTGAACTCTTTCAGTGGCCTGGTATGGGAATGATGAATTCCAGTGGTCTGTCTTGCAGTTTGCCAGAATCAGGTATTCTGATAGGATGGTGCAAGATAACAATAGGTGACATGGTGGCTCGACCTGCTGTCTCAGTCAGGTTCAGTCCTGACATTGCTTGCTGTCTGTGTGGTTTACACTTTCTCCATGAACCTGTGTTGATTCCCACCACACGCAGATCGCTGCGTTAATCAGGTACCGTAAATTTTCCTGGTGTGCAAGTGAGAATGGAGGGTAATGTAGGTGAGGGAAATGTACAACATTCATAACCATCAACATTGAGCTGGGGTTTCACTCTAAGAGGCTGCCTGACATGATGATGTTATTACGCAAAGATCTTTAGGATGCTTTTCTCTTTAGGTTTTGGGAGTTCAATAACATGTGTTATGGGTTTCATTAAACACCTCACTTCGTTTTATTGGCGAAAACCTACATTGGTGAGCCCCACGTGATAGGACAACTCCAGAGTTATTGAATGTGTTGGCCAATGCAGTTGCTTTGAAGCTGCCGGAGTTTTGGGAGCAAAATGCAGTCGGTTGGTTTGTACAAGCTGAGGTCCAGTTTGCTCAGTGAGAAATCACCATCGATGACGCCAAATTCTAATACATGGTAGTGTCGCTCAGCAATTCCACAGCTGCGAGAGTACTGAGTCCGAACACAAGAAATACTGATAGTGACAACACCTCTTTTACAGCCTTCTAGACTATCGGAGTCTGAGTGTGCAGTGGGAAAAATAATGCCATAGCTGATTGCCTCTCACGGCCAGCCACTGAAGCCGTAGGGCAGCTGACCAAGTTACTGGCTTACCATACTTACCGAACAGCAGTCACGGGCCTGTGGCAGGCTGACATAATGTTCGGGAAAGCGGCTGATATTTTCTCTGAACCCCAATTCCTATCAGACCCCTGGGGTGCAATGGCCTAGAACGTAGGTGTTAGGCTGCGGTATATCACACATGGTGTACCACCCGCAGTCTAATGGCCGAAGTAACTGGTTTCACTGCTTCTTAAAGCCTGCTCAGAGGGCTTTCCTGACCAATGAATGCTGGCATGATTCCCTCCAGTGGGTCCTACTCAGCCTCAAAACAGCTCCAAAAGAGGACCTACTGTCGCCTTTGGCAGAGTTGGTATACAGGCAACTGTTACATGTGCCAGCTGATTTCATTCCTGACACCACGACCGCCTGTTCGGACTCTCAACAGTGTTCTACCCTCCTCAGTAAATGTAATTCCTTTTCAGCTATTCCTGCCTCCCGTTATGGCGTACAGCACCCTTGGGTTCCTGATCACCAATATTCTGCCTTTTTCGTCTTTGGGCACCGTAATAGGCCCCTTTACAATGGCTTGTTCCATGTTTTAGAATGAGGACAATAGAATTTTATCATTGCTATGGCCCCACCGTCACAACATGACCATGAGTGTGTCATGGCCCCTTTGGATGAGCCAGAGGCATCTGCTGTTCCTGCACCTATGGACACCAGGCCGGAGCCAGGCAGCTTGTCTGAGGTCCAGGCAGGCTCACAGTGCTGGCTTTAGTGAATTCTGGGGGTGGGGTGGCCTGTGTTGGGTAACATCATTGGGGGAAATGAATGTAATTCATTGACATTGAGATGATGTCTTGCTTTTAGAGGCTGGTCTGACATGATGACATGAGTGTGTAAAGAGTTTTATTGCCTTTTTGTGTTTAGGAGTTCAATAAACCATGTTACAGGTTTCATTAAACATGAAATACCTCACTTCATTTTATTTGTGAAAACCTACATGTAGAATCTGGTATGAGCCAATGAAAATGGAGGGGAGGGGTTGAGATAATGGAAATTATGTGGGGTGAGTGTAAATGATCGTCAGTGAGGACATGGTGGGCTGAATCTGTGCTGGGTCTCTCTATTACAGAAAGTTAATTACAGATGAGTGTGAAATCAACACAATTCCTGGTGTAGAACCATCCAACTTACAGCTCGTAGTTTAAGTATAAACAACAGCTCCTCACAGAATCTGGCCTTGGGTCGCCAGCTTGGTGTGCAATCCACATGGATCAGCCTTGGCAGCCATCATATTGGTTATGTCACGGCAGTGACTCCTGTCCTGCCTGATAAAGCAGGTAACATGATGCCTGACTGTGCTCCATGCCCAACAGGAAGAACGACTATCCCTAAACTCCTGCATCAACAACCCAACCATCTGCCTTATTTACAGGAATCAGCAAGCTTTTGCAAGTTAGCTGCTATTTGGTGAGCATTACTCTGAGTCAATGCCAGTGCTTTTAAGATTTCTGCGGAACTGCAGAAGTGCGTAGGAAGAAATAGAAGTGAATGCATGAATATGAGATGACGAAAGGCAAATCGGAGCTCTGATTGATAGATTCCTGGCAGTGAGCGGCACACAACAGTAATACAATGGGCAGGATATGGTGCAGACACAACAGTGGGACCACAAGTCAGTCTGCATCTGTGCAGCCCGATGCTTTGGCTTGAGACTGTGCATCGAAACCGAGTGTGTAACGTGGAAATAACCAGAGTGAAGAGCTGTGATAGCGGATGGATCACGATAGGCAGATTC
The DNA here is from genome assembly GCF_048418815.1 of Hemitrygon akajei. Taxonomy (NCBI): domain Eukaryota; kingdom Metazoa; phylum Chordata; class Chondrichthyes; order Myliobatiformes; family Dasyatidae; genus Hemitrygon; species Hemitrygon akajei. The sequence goes on from NC_133128.1 coordinate 89,207,669, forward strand.
AGGAGACGAAGTGACAATGGCCAGGTGGCTGGAGGGGAGGAATGGAGCCGGGAGGCAGCGACTGGTGGCTGATATGTAGAGACAGAATAGGTAGAAGAGAATAAAATGAGGAGGGGTGTATAGCAGAGCCAATTTGGGAGAGTGAGTGTGAAGACAGAGGCTGGAAGGAGAAATGTGAAGAACCGAGAAGCTTGCAAATGCTAGAATCTGGCCATAAAGGAAGGTGATAAGTGGAACTACATAAGAGAGGGATGAAACCAGTGGGTGGGTCCCAGTGGGTTAAGGGGGTGACGGTCAGACAGAACCGGCGGGTGGGTCCCAGTGGGTGAAGGGGGTGAGGGTCAGACGGAACCGGTGGGTGGGTCCCAGTGGGTTAAGGGGGTGACGGTCAGACGGAACCGGCGGGTGGGTCCCAGTGGGTTAAGGGGGTGACGGTCAGACGGAACCGGTGGGTGGGTCCCAGTGGGTTAAGGGGGTGACGGTCAGACGGAACCGGCGGGTGGGTCCCAGTGGGTGAAGGGGGTGATGGTCAGACGGAACCGGCGGGTGGGTCCCAGTGGGTTAAGGGGGTGACCGTCAGACGGAATCGGCGGGTGGGTCCCAGTGGGTGAAGGGGGTGAGGGTCAGACGGAACCGGTGGGTGGGTCCCAGTGGGTTAAGGGGGGTGACGGTCAGACGGAACCGGCGGGTGGGTCCCAGTGGGTTAAGGGGGTGACGGTCAGACGGAACCGGTGGGTGGGTCCCAGTGGGTGAAGGGGGTGACGGTCAGACAGAACCGGCGGGTGGGTCCCAGTGGGTGAAGGGGGTGAGGGTCAGACGGAACCGGTGGGTGGGTCCCAGTGGGTTAAGGGGGGTGACGGTCAGACGGAACCGGCGGGTGGGTCCCAGTGGGTTAAGGGGGGTGACGGTCAGACGGAACCGGTGGGTGGGTCCCAGTGGGTTAAGGGGGTGACGGTCAGACGGAACCGGCGGGTGGGTCCCAGTGGGTGAAGGGGGTGATGGTCAGACGGAACCGGCGGGTGGGTCCCAGTGGGTTAGGGGGGTGACGGTCAGACGGAACCGGCGGGTGGGTCCCAGTGGGTGAAGTGGGTGACGGTCAGACGGAACCGGCGGGTGGGTCCCAGTGGGTGAAGGGGGTGAGGGTCAGACGGAACCGGTGGGTGGGTCCCAGTGGGTTAAGGGGGTGACGGTCAGACGGAACCGGCGGGTGGGTCCCAGTGGGTTAAGGGGGGTGACGGTCAGACGGAACCGGTGGGTGGGTCCCAGTGGGTTAAGGGGGTGACGGTCAGACGGAACCGGCGGGTGGGTCCCAGTGGGTGAAGGGGGTGATGGTCAGACGGAACCGGCGGGTGGGTCCCAGTGGGTTAAGGGGGTGACCGTCAGACGGAATCGGCGGGTGGGTCCCAGTGGGTGAAGGGGGTGAGGGTCAGACGGAACCGGTGGGTGGGTCCCAGTGGGTTAAGGGGGTGACGGTCAGACGGAACCGGCGGGTGGGTCCCAGTGGGTTAAGGGGGTGACGGTCAGACGGAACCGGTGGGTGGGTCCCAGTGGGTGAAGGGGGTGACGGTCAGACGGAACCGGGGGGTGGGTCCCAGTAGGTTAAGGGGGTGACGGTCAGACGGAACCGGTGGGTGGGTCCCAGTAGGTGAAGGGGGTGACGGTCAGACGGAACCGGTGGGTGGGTCCCAGTAGGTGAAGGGGGTGACGGTCAGACGGAACCGGCGGGTGGGCCCCAGTGGGTGAAGGGGATGACGGTCAGACGGAACCGGCGGGTGGGTCCCAGTAGGTGAAGGGGGTGACGGTCAGACGGAACCGGCGGGTGGGCCCCAGTGGGTTAAGGGGGGTGACGGTCAGACGGAACAGGTGGGTGGGTCCCAGTGGGTGAAGGGGGTGACGGTCAGACGGAACCGGCGGGTGGGTCCCAGTGGGTGAAGGGGGTGACGGTCAGACGGAACCGGCGGGTGGGTCCCAGTGGGTGAAGGGGTGACGGTCAGATGGAACCGGCGGGTGGGTCCCAGTGGGTGAAGGGGTGACGGTCAGACGGAACCGGCGGGTGGGTCCCAGTGGGTTAGGGGGGTGACGGTCAGACGGAACCGGCGGGTGGGTCCCAGTGGGTGAAGTGGGTGACGGTCAGACGGAACCGGCGGGTGGGTCCCAGTGGGTGAAGGGGGTGACGGTCAGACGGAACCGGTGGGTAGGCCCCAGTGGGTTAAGGGGGGTGACGGTCAGACGGAACCGGCGGGTGGGTCCCAGTGGGTTAGGGGGGTGACGGTCAGACGGAACCGGCGGGTGGGTCCCAGTGGGTGAAGGGGGTGACGGTCAGACGGAACCGGCGGGTGGGTCCCAGTGGGTGAAGGGGGTGACGGTCAGACGGAACCGGCGGGTGGGTCCCAGTGGGTGAAGGGGGTGACGGTCAGACGGAACCGGCGGGTGGGTCCCAGTGGGTGAAGGGGGTGACGGTCAGACGGAACCGGCGGGTGGGTCCCAGTGGGTGAAGGGGTGACGGTCAGATGGAACCGGCGGGTGGGTCCCAGTGGGTGAAGGGGGTGACGGTCAGACGGAACCGGCGGGTGGGTCCCAGTGGGTTAGGGGGGTGACGGTCAGACGGAACCGGCGGGTGGGTCCCAGTGGGTTAGGGGGGTGACGGTCAGACGGAACCGGCGGGTGGGTCCCAGTGGGTGAAGTGGGTGACGGTCAGACGGAACCGGCGGGTGGGTCCCAGTGGGTGAAGGGGGTGACGGTCAGACGGAACCGGTGGGTAGGCCCCAGTGGGTTAAGGGGGTGACGGTCAGACGGAACCGGCGGGTGGGTCCCAGTGGGTTAGGGGGGTGACGGTCAGACGGAACCGGCGGGTGGGTCCCAGTGGGTGAAGTGGGTGACGGTCAGACGGAACCGGCGGGTGGGTCCCAGTGGGTGAAGGGGGTGACGGTCAGACGGAACCGGTGGGTAGGCCCCAGTGGGTTAAGGGGGTGACGGTCAGACCGAACCGACGGGTGGGTCCCAGTAGGTTAAGGGGGTGACGGTCAGATGGAAGCAGGTGGGGGAGGGGAAGAAGGCTGTGTAACAGGGAGTGGGGGTTGGAAGGAGGGGGCAGAGTAAAAGAGCCTGGTTAGATCAGAAGGAGAGGAAAAGAGGTGGAGGAGCTGTGCATTTTTTGAAATTGACCAACTCAGACAGAATGAGATGTTGTACTTAAATGTGGCCAGATTTGGTATTTCTGGATATTTTCGTTGACCTTGACTACACGTATCAGGTCAAATACTTTTTCTATACTGCATCTGGATCCTCTGGGTTGACTGTAGGACTGAACTCCACAGCTTCTCCCCCAGTTGCCTTTCCGCTGGGCACTTGGAGCAAGTCCTGGCAACTTGACTCTGCTTCTCTCTCTACACGTCCTGGCTGAGCTGCCAAAGATTTCCAGCACCCCCCACCCACCCCCCCCATTCCTTTCTCACTAGGCCTTCAGCTTAACTGCCAAAAAGTCATGGCTTGCTCTAGTCATTCTTTTGTAGTGACTCAGATTACTTCCTTCATCTTCCCATTAAGAAGAGACAGTTCCCTGTAAACTGGAGGACCGGTCAGTCATTCTCATATTTGGCTGTTCTACTAGTTCTGGCAGCAAATTGAAATCTGATAACAAGTTAGAACAGCCTAGGGTGATGCCTGCCCAGGTCAAATAGCCACAGTATATTTTAACAGGATCTCACCTTCACAGTTTCACACAATTAGATCTCTCAAAATATCCTTATTGCTATACAATGTCACATGGTATCTGAGTAGAGGGATAATTTGCTTCTTCTGGAAAAAACAGACACGGAATAGTTATCAGCAAACCCATAAAATGTCTGCAGAAAAATGCACAGGCTCCATTTTGTGTTTATTCCATCCGGCATAGGTTAGAACCGCATGGCTTTCAGCTCCTTTTGTCAGATGATGGAGATCAAATTTGCTTTCCTGATTATTTCCACACCTGCCAGAAGAATGTGGAAAAATTAGAACCCAAAGGAGTGAAATATGAGAGCTCCAGGCATTGTATAACAGAGAGGTCGTGCCAATGTTTATAGCAGGACAAGGAGAGACTTCTATTCACCGATTCTTACACTGCAACTACAAATCCTGTCACTTAACATTCTCCCGTTCTTTATTAACTCACCTTAAACTCAAACTTTTCTTTCTGCTCGCTCCTGCTTTCCCACTTTTGGTTCAAGTCTGCAACATCCGCAGAACTGAACTTTGACTGTTGACCTCCAACAGGGTCAGTGTATGAAAAGCACAGCAGTGGTCACTCTTGGTGTCATACGGCATGGGAACAGGCTCTTCAGCCCACAGAGTCCACGCCAGCCTTCGCAGTTCCATCGACATGAGCTTTTCCTCTTGCCTCCTGGCGAGCTTTCAGTCTTCCCCATTCCCCTGCTGCCCATCTACATCAGGGACAAGTTAATAACCTAACTGCACCTCATAGAGTCAGGCAGGGCAGCCGTAGTATAGTGGTTAGCACAATGCTTTAAAGCAGCAGTGACCTGGGTTCATTTCCCACTGCCACCTGTAAGGAGTTTGTACGTTCTCTCCATGACCTTGTTGGTTTCCTCTGGGTGCCCCCGTTTCCTCCCACAGTCCAAAGACGTACCGGTTGGTAGGTGAATTGGTCATTGTAAACTGTCCTGTGATTAGGCTAGGTTAGGATTAAATTGGGTGACAGCTGGGCTACACAGCTCCAAGGGCCAGAAGGACCTATTCTGTGCTGCATCTCTATAAAAATAAAATAAAGCACAGGGCCTTGATCCCTCCAAGATTGTGCTCACCATCAATACCCTTTCAAGCCAGTCTTCCATGCCCTGGGGAAGTGGGAGGAAAGCAGAGCTCTGAGGGTAAACCCACGTGGTCACAGGGTGAACACGTGGACTCCACGGAGAGAGCGACAGGGATGCAGGGTCTGTGACACAGCAGTCTACCGGCTGCACCTCTGTCTATTGTCAAATGAAAACCTCCATTAAGCAGAGAAGGCCAGAGGCGGCCAAGCTGCAGCGGATAGTGAGGAACTGATTGCTTAGCACGCGAGGCATGAAAATGAAGAGTAATGTTCTCTGCTGAGGCTGTAATTTTCAACCCGGTCCAACGCTGTATCAATTTTCCAGTAAATGATGCCTTTGTTATTCCCTGCAAGGCAGCTCTGATGATTAAACACACTGCCCTGCAGCTGGTAGAGACATAATCCGATGGAATGAAAAGAAAACTCTGCAGCAAGAGGTTGTATCATCCACCCAGCTGGCCGGGTAATCTCAGCCTCGGAAAATCGTAAACAGATGCTGGACATTCTTTACAGCCTGGAATCCAATGCTACTGATCCTTGAAGATCCGCTCTTACCTAGATATGTCCTCTTCTTTGCATGCTTATTAGGCTCCATTATAGTTCTTTGTCACCATTAATCTACAGAGAGGGAGTAAATTACAGCAGGTAGTTATTGTAATTTACAGATGCTCATGCTTAATGACATGTTGGTAACTACTGTAACAGTAGCCAGTTACCCACCAACCCATCATTTGGACATGAGAGGAAACGGGAACACCAGAGGAAATCTACGCAGTCACAGGAAGAACCTGCAAACTCCACACGGACAGCACCCAAGATCAGGACTGAGTCTGTGGAGCACTAACACTAGGCAGTAGCGCCAACTACTAAGTGACCATATTACTTACTTTTTTTACAAACCACATAAAAGCTTAGCTCATGTGGACTGGATCAAAACATTTGTAGATCTACAACAACCAGATTTAAGCTTCAGGGTGTCAAGGGGAAATTTCACCAAGATTTCAGCAGGAAGAGCTCTGAGTGAGCATTGGGCTTAAGTGGAATGCCCAGTCTTGGGTGATTCAGCATGAGTAACTGTCATCTGCACGGTCCCTTTCCATATGCCCAGGGCACAGGCTAACAACAGGGCAATAGTTCCTCTATGGTCACCGTCCCCTCACAAACTCCCAGGACACGGGTTAGACACAGAGTAACACTCGTCTGCACCGTCCCCTCACACTCTCCCAGGACACGGGTTAGACGCAGAGTAACACTCGTCTGCACCGTCCCCTCACACTCTCCCAGGACACGGGTTAGACACAGAGTAACACTCGTCTGCACCGTCCCCTCACACACTCCCAGGACACGGATTAGACACAGAGTAACACTCGTCTGCACCGTCCCCTCACACACTCCCAGGACACGGGTTAGACACAGAGTAACACTCGTCTGCACCGTCCCCTCACACTCTCCCAGGACATGGGTTAGACGCAGAGTAACACTCGTCTGCACCGTCCCCACACACTCTCCCAGGACACGGGTTAGACACAGAGTAACACTCGTCTGCACCGTCCCCTCACACTCTCCCAGGACACGGGTTAGACACAGAGTAACACTCGTCTGCACCGTCCCCTCACACTCTCCCAGGACACGGGTTAGACACAGAGTAACACTCGTCTGCACCGTCCCCTCACACTCTCCCAGGACATGGGTTAGACACAGAGTAACACTCGTCTGCACCGTCCCCACACACTCTCCCAGGACATGGGTTAGACACAGAGTAACACTCGTCTGCACCGTCCCCTCACACTCTCCCAGGACACGGGTTAGACGCAGAGTAACACTCGTCTGCACCGGCCTCTCACACTCTCCCAGGACATGGGTTTGACACAGAGTAACACTCGTCTGCACCGTCCTCTCACACACTCCCAGGACACGGATTAGACACAGAGTAACACTCGTCTGCACCGTCCCCACACACTCTCCCAGGACATGGGTTAGACACAGAGTAACACTCGTCTGCACCGTCCCCACACACTCTCCCAGGACACGGATTAGACACAGAGTAACACTCGTCTGCACCGTCCCCTCACACACTCCCAGGACATGGGTTAGACACAGAGTAACACTCGTCTGCACCGTCCCCTCACACTCTCCCAGGACATGGGTTAGACACAGAGTAACACTCGTCTGCACCGGCCTCTCACACTCTCCCAGGACATGGGTTAGACACAGAGTAACACTCGTCTGCACCGGCCTCTCACACTCTCCCAGGACATGGGTTAGACACAGAGTAACACTCGTCTGCACCGTCCCCTCACACACTCCCAGGACACGGGTTAGACACAGAGTAACACTCGTCTGCACCGTCCCCTCACACTCTCCCAGGACACGGGTTAGACACAGAGTAACTCTCGTCTGCACCGTCCCCTCACACACTCCCAGGACACGGGTTAGACGCAGAGTAACACTCGTCTGCACCGTCCCCTCACACACTCCCAGGACACGGGTTAGACGCAGAGTAACACTCGTCTGCACCGTCCCCTCACACTCTCCCAGGACACGGGTTAGACGCAGAGTAACACTCGCCTGCACCGTCCCCTCACACTCTCCCAGGACACGGGTTAGACACAGAGTAACACTCGTCTGCACCGTCCCCTCACACTCTCCCAGGACACGGGTTAGACACAGAGTAACACTCGTCTGCACCGTCCCCTCACACACACCCAGGACACGGGTTAGACACAGAGTAACTCTCGTCTGCACCGTCCCCTCACACACTCCCAGGACACGGATTAGACACAGAGTAACACTCGTCTGCACCGTCCCCTCACACTCTCCCAGGACATGGGTTAGACACAGAGTAACACTCGTCTGCACCGTCCCCTCACACTCTCCCAGGACATGGGTTTGACACAGAGTAACACTCGTCTGCACCGTCCCCTCACACTCTCCCAGGACACGGGTTAAACACAGAGTAACACTAGTCTGCACCGTCCCCACACACTCTCCCAGGACATGGGTTAGACACAGAGTAACACTCGTCTGCACCGTCCCCACACACTCTCCCAGGACACGGGTTTGACACAGAGTAACACTCGTCTGCACCGTCCCCTCACACTCTCCCAGGACATGGGTTAGACACAGAGTAACACTCGTCTGCACCGGCCTCTCACACTCTCCCAGGACATGGGTTAGACACAGAGTAACTCTCGTCTGCACCGTCCCCTCACACTCTCCCAGGACACGGGTTAGACACAGAGTAACACTCGTCTGCACCGTCCCCTCACACTCTCCCAGGACACGGGTTAGACACAGAGTAACACTCGTCTGCACCGTCCCCTCACACACTCCCAGGACATGGGTTAGACACAGAGTAACACTCGTCTGCACCGGCCTCTCACACTCTCCCAGGACATGGGTTAGACACAGAGTAACTCTCGTCTGCACCGTCCCCTCACACTCTCCCAGGACACGGGTTAGACACAGAGTAACACTCGTCTGCACCGTCCCCTCACACTCTCCCAGGACATGGGTTAGACACAGAGTAACACTCGTCTGCACCGTCCCCTCACACTCTCCCAGGACATGGGTTAGACACAGAGTAACTCTCGTCTGCACCGTCCCCTCACACTCTCCCAGGACATGGGTTAGACACAGAGTAACACTCGTCTGCACCGTCCCCACACACTCTCCCAGGACACGGGTTAGACACAGAGTAACACTCATCTGCACCGTCCCCTCACACTCTCCCAGGACACGGGTTAGACACAGAGTAACTCTCGTCTGCACCGTCCCCTCACACTCTCCCAGGACATGGGTTAGACACAGAGTAACACTCGTCTGCACCGGCCTCTCACACTCTCCCAGGACAAGGGTTAGACACAGAGTAACACTCGTCTGCACCGTCCCCTCACACTCTCCCAGGACATGGGTTAGACGCAGAGTAACACTCGTCTGCACCGTCCCCTCACACTCTCCCAGGACACGGGTTAGACACAGAGTAACACTCGTCTGCACCGTCCCCTCACACACACCCAGGACACGGGTTAGACACAGAGTAACTCTCGTCTGCACCGTCCCCTCACACACTCCCAGGACACGGGTTAGACACAGAGTAACTCTCGTCTGCACCGTCCCCTCACACACTCCCAGGACATGGATTAGACACAGAGTAACACTCGTCTGCACCGTCCCCTCACACTCTCCCAGGACATGGGTTAGACACAGAGTAACACTCGTCTGCACCGGCCTCTCACACACTCCCAGGACATGGGTTAGACACAGAGTAACACTCGTCTGCACCGTCCCCTCACACTCTCCCAGGACACGGGTTTGACACAGAGTAACACTCGTCTGCACCGTCCCCTCACACTCTCCCAGGACACGGGTTAGACACAGAGTAACACTAGTCTGCACCGTCCCCTCACACTCTCCCAGGACACGGGTTAGACACAGAGTAACACTCGTCTGCACCGTCCCCTCACACTCTCCCAGGACAAGGGTTAGACACAGAGTAACACTCGTCTGCACCGTCCCCTCACACACTCCCAGGACACGGGTTAGACACAGAGTAACACTCGTCTGCACCGGCCCCTCACACACTCCCAGGACAAGGGTTAGACACAGAGTAACACTCGTCTGCACCGTCCCCTCACACACTCCCAGGACACGGGTTAGACACAGAGTAACACTCGTCTGCACCGTCCCCACACACTCCCAGGACAAGGGTTAGACACAGAGTAACACTCGTCTGCACCGTCCCCTCACACACTCCCAGGACATGGGTTAGACACAGAGTAACACTCGTCTGCACCGTCCCCTCACACACTCCCAGGACACGGGTTAGACACAGAGTAACACTCGTCTGCACCGTCCCCTCACACACTCCCAGGACAAGGGTTAGACACAGAGTAACACTCGTCTGCACCGTCCCCACACACTCTCCCAGGACAAGGGTTAGACACAGAGTAACTCTCGTCTGCACCGTCCCCTCACACTCTCCCAGGACATGGGTTAGACACAGAGTAACACTCGTCTGCACCGGCCTCTCACACTCTCCCAGGACATGGGTTAGACACAGAGTAACACTCGTCTGCACCGTCCCCTCACACACTCCCAGGACACGGGTTAGACGCAGAGTAACACTCGTCTGCACCGTCCCCTCACACACACCCAGGACACGGGTTAGACACAGAGTAACACTCGTCTGCACCGTCCCCTCACACTCTCCCAGGACATGGGTTAGACACAGAGTAACACTCATCTGCACCGTCCCCTCACACACTCCCAGGACACGGGTTAGACACAGAGTAACACTCGTCTGCACCGTCCCCTCACACACTCCCAGGACACGGGTTAGACACAGAGTAACACTCGTCTGCACCGTCCCCTCACACTCTCCCAGGACATGGGTTAGACACAGAGTAACACTCGTCTGCACCGGCCTCTCACACACTCCCAGGACATGGGTTAGACACAGAGTAACACTCGTCTGCACCGTCCCCTCACACACTCCCAGGACATGGGTTAGACACAGAGTAACACTCGTCTGCACCGTCCCCTCACACTCTCCCAGGACATGGGTTAGACACAGAGTAACACTCGTCTGCACCGTCCCCACACACTCTCCCAGGACATGGGTTAGACACAGAGTAACACTCGTCTGCACCGTCCCCACACACTCTCCCAGGACACGGGTTTGACACAGAGTAACACTCGTCTGCACCGTCCCCTCACACTCTCCCAGGACACGGGTTAGACACAGAGTAACTCTCGTCTGCACCGTCCCCTCACACACTCCCAGGACAAGGGTTAGACACAGAGTAACACTCGTCTGCACCGTCCCCACACACTCTCCCAGGACATGGGTTAGACACAGAGTAACACTCGTCTGCACCGTCCCCTCACACTCTCCCAGGACATGGGTTAGACACAGAGTAACACTCGTCTGCACCGTCCCCACACACTCTCCCAGGACATGGGTTAGACACAGAGTAACACTCGTCTGCACCGTCCCCACACACTCTCCCAGGACATGGGTTAGACACAGAGTAACACTCGTCTGCACCGTCCCCACACACTCTCCCAGGACACGGGTTTGACACAGAGTAACACTCGTCTGCACCGTCCCCTCACACTCTCCCAGGACACGGGTTAGACACAGAGTAACACTAGTCTGCACCGTCCCCTCACACACTCCCAGGACACGGGTTAGACACAGAGTAACTCTCGTCTGCACCGTCCCCTCACACTCTCCCAGGACACGGGTTAGACACAGAGTAACACTAGTCTGCACCGTCCCCTCACACACTCCCAGGACACGGGTTAGACACAGAGTAACACTCGTCTGCACCGGCCCCTCACACACTCCCAGGACAAGGGTTAGACACAGAGTAACACTCGTCTGCACCGTCCCCTCACACACTCCCAGGACACGGGTTAGACACAGAGTAACACTCGTCTGCACCGTCCCCACACTCTCCCAGGACATGGGTTAGACACAGAGTAACACTCGTCTGCACCGTCCCCTCACACTCTCCCAGGACACGGGTTAGACACAGACTAACACTCGTCTGCACCGTCCCCTCACACTCTCCCAGGACATGGGTTAGACACAGACTAACACTCGTCTGCACCGTCCCCTCACACTCTCCCAGGACACGGGTTAGACACAGACTAACACTCGTCTGCACCGTCCCCTCACACTCTCCCAGGACACGGGTTAGACACAGAGTAACACTCGTCTGCACCGTCCCCTCACACTCTCCCAGGACACGGGTTAGACACAGAGTAACACTCGTCTGCACCGTCCCCTCACACTCTCCCAGGACACGGGTTAGACACAGAGTAACACTCGTCTGCACCGTCCCCTCACACACTCCCAGGACACGGGTTAGACACAGAGTAACACTCGTCTGCACCGTCCCCTCACACACTCCCAGGACACGGGTTAGACACAGAGTAACACTCATCTGCACCGTCCCCTCACACTCTCCCAAGACACGGGTTAGACACAGAGTAACACTCGTCTGCACCGTCCCCTCACACTCTCCCAAGACACGGGTTAGACACAGAGTAACACTCGTCTGCACCGTCCCCTCACACTCTCCCAGGACACGGGTTAGACACAGAGTAACACTCGTCTGCACCGTCCCCTCACACTCTCCCAGGACATGGGTTAGACACAGAGTAACACTCGTCTGCACCGGCCTCTCACACTCTCCCAGGACATGGGTTAGACACAGAGTAACACTCGTCTGCACCGTCCCCTCACACTCTCCCAGGACATGGGTTAGACACAGAGTAACACTCGTCTGCACCGTCCCCTCACACACTCCCAGGACATGAGTGTAAATGCATGAGGCAGCCTGGCAGATTGAAGGAAGCATCGGCAATGGACAGGTAACTGGAGTTGCCGGTGAAGATTGCTGTTGAAACTGCAATGAGATTATGGAGTAAGGTGGTATTGTGCTTGGCACGAAAGAATGGAGGAGGTGGAGTGAACCTGGTGGAGGTGAATCCATTTACCTTTTCAACAGGGTGAGATCAATTAACTGGCCACCCCGGCAGTGAATGGAAGGCAAACAGAAAATTCTGCAAACTCTCAGCAACACACACAAAATGCTGGTGGAACACAGCAGGCCAGGCAGCATCTATAGGGAGAAGCACTATCAACATTTTGGGCCAAGACCCTTCGTCAGGACTAACTGAAATGAAAGATAGTAAGTGATTTGAAAGTAGGAGGGGGAGGGGGAAATGCAAAATGGTTGGAGAAGACCGGAGGTTGTGGGGTGAAACTGAGAGCCAGAAAGGTGATTGGCAAAAGGGATACAGAGCTAGAGAAAGGAAAGGATCATGGGACAGGAGGCCTAGGGAGGAAAAAAGGGGGAGGGGAGCACCAGAGGATGATGGAGAACAGGCAGAGTGATGGGCAGAGAGAGAAGGAAAAAAAAGGAGGGGGGAAAATGCTAAATATATCAGGGATGAGGTAAGAAGGAGAGGAGGGGCATTAACAGAATTTAGAGAAGTCAATGTTCATGCCATCAGGTTGGAGGCTACCCAGCCAGTATATAAGGTGTTGTTCCTCCAACCTGAATGTGGCTTCATCTTGACAGTAGAGGAAGCCATGGATGGACATATCAGAATGGGAATGGGACGTGGAATTAAAATGTGTGGCCACTGGGAGATCCTGCTTTCTCTGGCGGACCGAGCATAGGTGTTCAGTGAAACAGTCTCCCAGTCTGCGTTGAGTCTCACCAATATATAAAAGGCCACACCGGGAGTACCGGACACAGTATACCACACCAGCCGACTCACAGGTGAAGTGTCGCCTCACCTGGAAGGACTGTCTGGGCCCTGAATGGTGGTGAGGGAGGAAGTGTAAGGGCAGGTGTAGCCCTTGTTCCGCTTACAAGGATAAGTGCCAGGAGGGAGATCGGTGGGAAGGGATTGGGGGGGATGAATGGACAAGGGAGTCGCGTAGGGATTGATCCCTGTGGAAAGCAGAAAGAGGGGGTGAGGGAAAAATGTGCTTGGTAGTGGGATCCCGTTGGAGGTGGTGGAAGTTACGAAGAATTATACGTTGGACCTGGAGGCTGGTGTTGTGGTAGGTGAGGACAAGGGGATCCCTGTCCCGAGTGGGGTGGTGGGTGGATAGGGTGAGGGCAAATGTGCGGGAAATGGGAGAGATGTGTTTGAGAGCAGAGTTGACGGTGGAAGAAGGGAAGCCCCTTTGTTTAAAAAAGGAAGACTTCTCCTTCGTCCTGGAATGAAAAGCCTCATCCTGAGAGCAGATGCGGCAGAGACGGAGGAATTGTGAGAAGGGGATAGCCTTCTTGCAAGGGACAGGGTGGGAAGAGGAATAGTCCAGGTAGCTGTGAAAGTCTGTAGGCTTATAGTAGATATCAGTAGATAAGCTGTCTCCAGAGATGGAGACAGAAAGATCAAGAAAGGGGAGGGAGGTGTCGGAAATGGACCAGGTAAATTTGAGGGCAGGGTGAAAGTTGGAGGCAAAGTTAATGAAGTCAACGAGCTCTCAGTAGGTCGGGCAGCATCTGTAGAGAGAGAAACATGGTTAATCTTTCAGGTTTGTGTCTCTTCATCAGAACTGGGAGAATAATAGACATACAGCACAGCTTATCAATGCTAACCGAGGTGCCTACCTCAGCGGGTGCTACCTCACCTGTGTTTCATTGTAATTGGTAATTATCATCACAGGTAGCAAAATACAGTTTGTTTGCATGCCATCCAGTCATTCCAACCACACAGAGGCATTACAAAGGAAAAATAAATACAGTATATCGTGATGCACTTATGGAGAAAGTGCAGAGCAGTTAAACAAATAAGTACCAAAGACAGAATGAGAAATCATGTTATAATTCCATCAAGAGTCATATAATCGTGGATAGAAGGTGTTCTTTTGCCTGGTGTTATGTCTTTTCAGCCTTTCATATCTTCTGTCTGACATCAGAGGAGAGAAGAGAGAATGTCTGGGATGGGAATGATCTTGCAAATAATGTCTCCTTTTCCAAGGCAGCAAGAAGTGTAGATGTAGACAGAGTCAGTGGACAGAAGGCTGTTTTACACAATAGACTGGGCTGTGTTCACGATTTTCTGCAATTCTAGCCCATGTTCTTATAAAACTTCCCTATCCGATTAGTCTAGGTAGCAGAGAAGCTGGGGAGGAAGACGGGCAAGATAATCTCACTGCCTTTTCCTATTATTTCAATGCAATTTGCCTCACTGCACCAGCAATGCATTGTAATATACCCAGACACGACCCTTGCCTTGATTCTCTCTGGTAATGTCACCTAATCATTGCACCCATTCCAAGATCCTTTATGGGCTGTCTTTGAATCCACCCTTTAAGCAGGGATTTGGGAAAGCACATAGTGGCTCATCTCAGCCCTTGGTTCCCAAACTGTTCTCAGGTTCAGGGCAGTGTGTAGCTGGTAACAATCATCTCCTCACCAGACCCAAAAACCCTTCCATGTAGTACCAACTTCTTGCAGTCTCCCTTTTATTGATTTACCAGTAACTTCAATTTGTTTTGAACTGATTGACTTCATTTACACATTGTTTTCTTGTCTCTCTGAATGTTTATTCTTATAATTTTTGGCAACTTTAAATGATATCTTTAACTTTTCATAGGATTTGAGTGATTGTAACTTCCATTAGCAAGATTATTCAGTCAATTCCATCAGGTAGGCTGACTAGCTGTCAAAGCACAGTGTTGGTTGTTACCTACAATACTTACAAGTATTCACCCCCTGGAAGTTTTCATGTTTTATTGTTTTACAACATTGAATGACAGTGGATTTAATTTGGCTTTTTGACATTGATCAACAGAAAAACACTCTTTATGTCAAAGTGAAAACAGATCTCTACAAATTGATCTAAATTAACTACAAATATAAAACACAAAATAATTGATCACATAAGTATTCACCCCTTTTAATATGACACACCAAATCATCACTGGTGCAGCCAATTGGTTTTAGAAATCACATAATTAGTTACATGAGGATCACCTGTGTGAAGTCAAGGTGTTCCAATTCATTGTAGAAAAATACACCTGTATCTGGAAGGTCCAACTGCTGGAGAGTCAGTATCCTGGCAAAAACTACACCATGAAGACAAAAGAACACTCCAAGCAACTTTGCGAAAAGGTTATTGAAAAGCACAAGTCAGGAGATGGATACAAGAAAATTTCAAAGTCAATGAATATCCCTTGGAATACAGTTAAGTCAATCATCAAGAAAAGCCAAGAATATGTCACAGCTGTAAATCTGCCTAAAGCAGGCCATCCTCAAAAACTGAGTGACTGTGCAAGGCAACTACACCACCAAGAGACCTATCACAACTCTGGAGGAGATACAAGCTTCACTGGCTGAGTTGGAGAGACTGTGCATACAACTGTTACCTGGGTGCTTCACCAGTTGTAGCTTTATGGGAGAGTGAAAAAAAAAACTCACATGAAATCTCAGCCAATTCTATCATTGAGGGTATCTACAAAACGCCATGTCTGAGGAAGACAACATCCATCATCGAAGACTCCCACCGTCTAGCCCATTCCCTCACCTTGGTGCTGCTTCACAGTAGGTTCTACTCCACCCCACTGCCACCAGGTTCTTTATCACTAGCTTGGGCTATATACCCTTTTCTCTCAACTTTGTGCTAATGTCATTATGTTTATTTTAGTTTACTTTTGTCATGTAGTTTATGTTAGCCAGTCTATGATAACTTTTCTTTGTTCTGTTTGTAATGTACTGTCCTGTTGCTGCAAAAAGCTGATTTTCATAGCATTGACACCCTGGGGAGATATACCTACGACAATAAACTTAAACACATTACTGTCACTACAACCCTATCAAATCTCTCTTAATGTTTACCCAATCCATTGAGAATTCTGCTGAAAGTTAATTAGTCTATATTACACAATTTTCATTTAATATGCTGTTAGATTCTATTTAAAAATAGGCATTCCAATCTGTACTCTTGACTGGGCAAAAATTAGACAAGAAGGATGTTCCCTCCACATTCAGTAGCGTTTCTGGCTCAAATATCTTTTTAAAGAGTTATTCCATTTAATTTTATTTGTCTAATCACAGTTAATCTGTGATAAACAGTTACATTTAACTTGTGATATATAAATTTTTTTTAAATTCAGAAGCACGGTATCCACAACGCCAAGCTCCATAAAATGAAATACAATGTTGGAAAGTGTACGGTCATGCACTTTGGTAGAAGAAATAAACAGGCAGACAATTATTTAAATGGGGAGAGAATTCAAAGTTCTGAGATGCAACAGGACTTGGGAGTCCTCGTGCAGGATACCCTTAAGGTTAACCTCCAGGTTCAGTCAGTGGTGAAGAAGGCGAATACAATGTTGGCATTCATTTCTAGAGGAATAGAGTATAGGAGCAGGGATGTGATGTTGAGGCTCTATAAGGCACTGGTAAGACCTCACTTGGAATACTTCGTGCAGTTTTGGGCTCCTTATTTAAGGAAGAATGTGCTGACATTGCAGAAGGTTCAGAGAAGATTCACTAGAATGATTCCAGGAATGAGAGGGTTAACATATGAGGAACGTTTGACCGCTCTTGGACTGTACTCCTTGGAGTTTAGAAGAATGAGGGGGGACCTCATAGATATATTTCAAATGTTGAAAGGCGTGGACAGAGTAGATTTGGCAAAGTTGTTTCCCATGGTGGGGGAGTCTAGTACGAGAGGAGATGACTTGAGGATTGCAGGGCGCCCATTCAGAACAGAGATGCGAAGAAATTTTTTTAGCCAGAGGGTGGTGAATCTATGGAATTTGTTGCCACGGGTGGCAGTGGAGGCCAAGTCACTGGGTGTATTTAAGGCAGAGATTGATAGGTATCTGAGTCGTCAGGGCATCAAAGGTTATGGTGAGAAGCCGGGGGAATGGGACTAAAGGGGAGATTGGATCAGCTCGTGATGAAATGGCAGAGCAGACTCGATGGGCTGAATGGCCGACTTCTGCTCCTTTGTCTTATGGTCTTATGGTCAGAACTGGAGAGAAAAAAGATGAGGAGTAGATTTAAAAGGTGGAGGGAAGGGAGAGAGAAACACCAGGTGAGAAAAGAGCTGGGAAGTTGATAGGTGGAAGGGCTGCAGGGCTGAAGAACATTGAGTCTGATAAGAGAGGACAGAAGGCCATGGAAGAAATCAGAGCATTGAGTATAGGAGTTGGGATGTAATATTAAAATTGTACAAGGCATTGGTAAGGCTGAATTTGGAGTATTGTGTACAGTTCTGGTCACCGAATTATAGGAACGATGTCAACAAAATAGAGAGAGTACAGAGGAGATTTACTAGAATGTTGCCTGGGTTTCAGCGCCTAAGTTACAGAGAAAGGTTGAACAATTTAGGTCTTTATTCTTTGGAGTGTAGAAGGTTGAGGGGGGACTTGATAGAGGTATTTAAAATTATGAGGGGATAGATAGAGTTGATGTGGATAGGCTTTTCCCATTGAGAGAAGGGGAGATACAAACAAGAGGACATGAGTTGAGAGTTAAGGGGAAAAAGTTTAGGGGTAACACGAGGGGTAACTTTTTTACTCAGAGAGTGGTAGCTGTGTGGAACGAGCTTCCAGTAGAAGTGGTAGAGGCAGGTTCAATATTGTCATTTAAAGTAAAATTGGATAGGTATATGGACAGGAAAGGAATGGAGGTTATGGGCTGAGTGCAGGTCGGTGGGACTAGGTGGGAGTAAGCGTTTGGCACAGACTAGAAGGGCTGAGATGGCCTGTTTCCGTGCTGTAATTGTTATATGGTTATATATATAAATTGCACATGTTTTGGTAATCTTTACATCTGGTTTGATTCATTTCTCCCCATGCAACAAGCACACAATTCCGTGAATCAAACTAGTGAACCTTCACTGAATCCCCTCCAAAGGCATGGGAAGAGTTTACCAGAGGAAAAGATTCAAGTACTTTCTCAAAATGTCCTTGAAGAAATGAAGCATCCCTCGCCCAAGACCACTTGAAGAAGAGCAGAAGATACTTCAGGCCATGAAACCCCATGTACGTTCAAGCGGTGAAGAAAGTACACCATCTCATCTGCCTACATATCCAGCCCATCAGGCTTCTCATGACCTTCCTGTGGAAGAGACTGTGGGTTCCATCAAACACCTCAGAACCCAACAAACCAGACAGAAGGGTACAGAGACCAAACCTACACACAATATTCCAGACACAATCTGGCCTTAAACGTGACTGTTTCTGTCTCCAAAGATGTTGGCAACCCCAGCTGAGTATTTCCTGTATACACTGTTTCCACTGTAAAAGACCATCTGTGCCATAATCTGGTCAACACGCCTCACATGAATGTTGTTGATGGGGTTACTGACTGGCATAAAATTACAACTTCATTAGGAAAAGTGCAACTAGGGATAGATTAGAAAATCAAAATACTACCCAGCTTATCTCCAGACAAATAAAAAGCAGCCAGTTATCTTTCCAATAAAATATTGTGCCATGATATACCCATCGTGTTAAATATGCTTGCGTCCTGCACTATTGGTTTTATAGATGATTCCTTTCTAACATTTCCATTTTGCGATGTTATTGTAAAAGAAATCTGTTCACACTTCAGAAGTACTGGAAGCTGATTGCGAGGCAAGTTGACAACAAAGCCTAGCGCACTCAGAATCCAGGGGGTTTTGAAACCACTGACAGGAAGTATGCAAAAGCTGTTGTGCAATGTACCTGATTATGTTGCTAAGAACAAAGCGAAGTCCAATTTTTAACAAGGCATTCAAATTCCACATGCAACCACATTACAATCCTGCTCACTGAAGAAACTTCAGTGGGCAAGGTTAATACAAATGTCAGATGCTGCAAAGCTGTTGCGGTGAGCTGAACATTAATTAGCATATTCCCACATAGTTTTGTAAATCCAAAGCAAAATAAGTACAGCATTCTATTATTAAACCTTTATTCGATATTTCCTTATGAAATGGAGGCTATTTGGCCCATCAAATCTATGCCAGCTCATAGAACACTTTGTTCTCCCATTGCGGGATTAGGTTTAATATCACTGGCATATGTCGTGAAATGTGTTGTTTCGTGCTAATGGTTCAGTGCAATAGGTAAAAGAAGGGTAAATTACAATAAGAAATGTTACAAAATTGCTGAACAGTTTCCAGCTAGTGTCAGTTGTGTGGCTGTGAGACACTACACCGTGCTGTGAACAAACAGTTTTTAAACAGCTCCAGTTCTGTGGTGTTTGTGTTCAAGAAGTAATCACCTTTGTCACTGATAGTTGGTGAGAAATGAGCAGTATGATGATTCAGAAATATTTTGCTCACTGCGGTTTCAAGCATACAGGCTTAGAGAAGCTGGAAACAACCGTGAGTGAAAACGTAACAATTCTGCTGCTTTAACAAGCTAGACACTATAAAGAATTTAAAGATATTGACAATCATCTTGAATGTTACAATGAAAGTGAAGATTTGGAGGATGCAATCATCAAAAGCATTATATAAACACAGTCCATTATCTGCACTCAAATATAATTTGTTCTGTACTTCATTTAAATCCATGATTTGTTACTCGGTTAAATGGTAGTTTGCCTTTTTTATACCTTTTTAACTATTTCCATGAAACTTCAGCTAACTAGGGCAGCCAGTTACTAGAGCCAAAATGTACTAGTCATGATGTGTTACAATTAACTGGAATCCAACATGTATAAATTCAGCAAGTAGTGAAAAAAGAGCAAAAAATAGAAAGGTAATGCTCATGGGCTGATTCATTTTCCATTCATGAATCTGAGGGTGGAGAGAAGGAAGCTGTTCCTAAAACACTGACCGTGTGTCTTCAGGCTTCCTGATATTAGCAATGAGAAGAGGGCGTGCCTTGGATGACGTGGGTGCTTAATGATGGATGCTGCCTTCTTGAGACATTGCCTTTTGAAAATGTCCTCGACGCTGGGGAGGCTAGTGCCCATGTAGCTCACTGAGTTTGCAGCTTTATCCAATCCTGTGCAGTGGTCCCTCCATGCCAGACAGTGATGCAACCAGTTAGAATGCTCTCCATGGTCTATCTGTAGAAATTTACAGGAGTCTTTGGTGACATACCAAATCTCCACAAACTCCTATCGAAATAAAGCCATTGACATGCCTTCTTTGTAATTGCATCAATATGCTGGACCCAGGATAGATCTTCAGAGATGTTGATACCAAGGATCTTGAAACTACTCACCCTTTCCACTGCTGATCCCTTGATTGGGACAAAAGTATTTTCCCCTGACATCCCCTTCCTGAAATCCACAATGAATTATTTGGTCTTACTGACATTCCTGAGTGCAATGTTGTTTTTGCTACACCACTCAACCAGCTAATCTATCTCACCCCTGTACACCTCCTCATAACCATCTGAGATTCTCCCAACAGCAGTTGTATCACTGAAAAAGTTATAGATTGCATTTGAGCTGTGTCTAGCCAGAGTCACGGGTGTAGAGAGAACAGAGCAGTGAGCTGAGCATGCGTCCCTGAGCTGCACCAGTGTTGATTATCAGTGAGGAGGAGATACTATTTCCAGTTTGCACTGACTGTCGTCTCCCAACGAAAAAGTAAAGGATCCAGTGGCAAAGGGAGGTTCAGAGGCCCATGTTTTGAAGCTTGTCGATTAGTACTGGGGGTATGATAACGCTGAACACTGAGTCAATAAACAGCAGCCAGATATAGAGTTACTGTTGTCCAGGAGGTCCAAGGACAATCAAAGAGCCAGTGGGATTGCAACCACTGTTGACCTATCGTGGTGGTAAGCAAATTGCAGCGGGTTCAAGTCCTTGCCTAGGCAGGAGTCAGTTCTGGCCATGACCAACTTCTTACCATACTTCATCAGAGTAGGTGTGAGAGGAACTGGGTGGCAATTATTGAGGCACCCCAGCCTGCTCTTCTTGGGCACAGGTATGATTGACGCCTTATTGAAGCAGGTGGGAAAATTTGACTGTAGCAGTGAGTGACAGAAAATGTCATTGAATATTTCCATCAGGTGATTAGCACAGGTCCTATCAGGTACACCATCAGAGCCTGGAGCCTCTTGAACGATGTTCTGATATTGGCCTCTGAGACTGAGATGACAGAGTCGCCAGATTCTGCAAGGATTTGAGCAGGTGTAGTTTTGAATGTGTGCATTGACCTCATCCTGAAGTGAAGCATCACAGCCATTTATGATGTTAGATTTTGCCTGGCAGTAAGTAATGGCCTGCAAACCTTGCTAGAACTGACGTGCACCCAATTCCGTCTCTAAATTCATTCGGAATTGTTTTCTTGCACTTAATATAGCCTTCTGTAGGTTGCACTTGGATTTCTTGTGTAGTTCTGGATCACTGGTCTTGAATGCCACAGATCTGGCCCTCAGCAGGCTCCAGACCTTCTGATTCATCCACAGCTTTTGGTTTGGGTATGTCTGGTACATTCTCAAAGGCACACGCTCATCCACATAGGTCGTGATGAAGTCAGTGACAACTGTGACTGTGACATACTCATTTAAATTTGAAGACAAATCATTGAATGTTGTCTAATCCACTGACTGAAAATAGTCCCCTGTAAGCACTCCTCCACCTCCCTGGACCACGCCTCGGTGGTCCTCGCCATTGGTGCTGTCATCCTCCATGTCTGCCAGTTTGCCAGGAGTAGAGCCAAGTGAGCGGACTTGCCAAAGTGTGGGCGTGGGATGGCATGGTGAGTACTCTTGAGGGTGGTGTGACAGTGGTCAAGTGTGTTGGCTCCTGTGGTTCAGCAGACTTCCTCGAGCGGGCCTGGGTGAATCTCCCACAATGACTGAGAAGGTATCCGGCTGTGCTGTTTCATGACTGCTGATCGTCAGCTCCTCCAGTGCCTGTCTGACGTTGGCCTGAGGAGGAATGCACCCTGCTACCAGGATGCTGGTGGAAAACTCCCTCAGCAGATAAAATGGACCTACCTTGACTATTAGACACTTCAGGTCTGGTGAGCAGGACTGAGACAGACAGCAATGAGTTAATCATGAGGCACTCTCCACCCCCCTCTACCTTTAAGAGACTCTGCTCTCCTGACCAAGCAATGAATAGTGAAGCCCTCGGGCTGCAGCGCTGTGTCCGAAATGTTGGGTGTGAGCCATTGAGTAAAGTATGCTGAAGTAGTTGATGTCCCTCTGGTACATTCTAGCTCCAAGGTCTTCAATCTTTCTTTCCAGAGACTGTACATTCACCAGCAGGATAGTAGAGAGTGGAGGCAGAGGCCTCAGGGTCCTGTGTTTCACTCTTACTTGCAGCCCAGCACATCTTCTGTTTCCTTTTTTAAAAGGGAGACTGCATTTACAATCTGAGCCTGCAGTTCAGGGTCCATTGGTTTTGAAGATCAATGGATTTTTAAAATGTCTTGCTTACTGAAGTCCCCATGACTGTGACTGTGGATTTCAGCTGTCGTCGTCCTAAGCAGGAATATTTGATGATTCCCTTTGGAGCCGGATGCAGGTTGCCACTTTCCGGTGCCATTAAGAAAACATTAGTTTTCCCAGTAGTTCCTTCTCCCCACTTTCCCATTAATTCTACCTCCCACATAGACCAGGAGACAATGTCCACAGCCAATTAACCAAACAACCTACATTTTATTGGGATGCAGGAGGAAACTAGAGCTCCAAAGGAAACCACACAGTCACAGGAAGTGAGTGCATGCATTAGAGATCCGGATCAAATCCAAGTCACTGGAACTGTTGGGCAGTAGCTCTGACTTCTGTGTTGCCTCAAATGGGAGTCACTGATGGGGAATTGTCTGGACAAACATCTTCAGTGACATTTCTTTAAGGCTGAGATTGAACAGGATGGCATTGAACAGTTGACAAATGTCATTTCATCTCCAGATATCCAATGGCTACTTCTAGAAAGTGCATACAATATCAGTATAGTATTTCAAAGTGAGAATTGGGATGATTTCAGCTCTCACTGTTAAAAGGTCAACTGCTAGCTGCATAACCACTGCATGTTATTGTCTCATCTACGGTCCTTTGTAATCAGGAGGGTTTCTAATGCCATTTATTTGTTGCTGCTGTAAGGTAACACCTAGTCCATTAGATCATACATCTTGAGCTGAAGGAACAGAAAGTTCTGAACAATACTGGTTCAACTCTCCAACTGGTTAAGGACTAAATCTGTACATAACTACCATGCATAGCCTTTATCTGGTATCAGACATTTGCTTTTCTGTAAAGACACATTAGACGTGACTGTCGTTGGTACTGTTTGACATTGACTGCTCATTCTACTCAATCAACCCGAGTGTTACTCACCAAGGAAGCTCTGAGAATTCACTCCAGCAGGGACCATGCTGGAGAATATTATGTTTTATTGCCTGATGCTGTATTAAGTACCCACCTATGAGCAACTAGTGCTTCACAGAGGGTTTTTCACCCTTTGCCCAAAGCTGGTTGCACAGCTGTTAAATGGTACACACTTGTATCATGTTGTAGATATATCTAATCGCATTGACAATTGTAATATGTCTAACCCACAATGAACAGGCAGGTACAAGTCAATGTGTGAGTCAAAAATTGCCTCAACGTTTCTGACCAAATCAGATACGAGTTCAAGATTGATTGTATTACTCTAAAGTAACAGTCAGATGATTGGAATAGAAGTGATCGGAGGAGTTGGAGAACATGAGGGAGATATGGAACTGAGCAGCATGGGCTCATGTCAGCAGCCTTTCCCTTAATGTCTTTTTTAAAACAACAATCATTAATCTCTCCACTAACATGCCCTGTCATCTATTCTCCTCCTACTCTGGGGTAGTATTTACAGTGGCTAATTAATCTACACTGGGGGTATTTACAGCAGTTAATTAATCTACACTGGGGGTATTTACAGTGGTTAATTTACACTGTGGGTATTTACAGTGGTTAATTAATCTACACTGGGGGTATTTACAATGGTTAATTATTCCACTAGCCTGCATGTTATTGTGAAGTGGGAGGAATCTAGAGCACTTGGAAGAAACTCATGTTGTCTCAGGAAGCACAGTACATGCAGTCTTGGGCAGAAGACACAACAGCTAAAAGCACCCAGCACCAGGCTCACGGACAACTTCTACTCTACTGTTATTGAGATTACTGAACACACCTTTTGTATACTAAGTTGAACTCTTGATCTTGTCATGGTCTATCGCCTTGTTGTCTACCTCCAATGTATTTTATCTGTAATTGTAACATTTTTTTTGATTTCTGTTACTATTCTTCCCTCCATATGATGAAATAATCTGTATGGATGGCAAAACAGACCTTTTCATTATACCTTGGTACTTGTGGCCATAGAAAAGCAGTTGGCTGATTGCATATGAGTTGGTGTACATTGATCGTACTGGGACCCCACTGTCTATCACTGATCATTGTCAAGAGCAAGAAGACAACACAATGAAGTATTGTTAGGACTTCAGTGGAGAAGTTACTGTTCCAAAGGCTGTCTAACATGTTACTGGATGAAAGGGGACAATGCCAAGTCAATCGGTCAGTGGTTGACCAGCGGGAGAAGAGGCTGAGATTGTTGTGGGGTGGTCCACTTCCTGGGCATCGGCATCTCCCAGATGTCCTTCTACAGTGGTTGTCGAGTGCTGTCTTTGGCCAACAGTTCACATGAACCGACCACGTGGGTAGTCTCATGAGGAGGTACTTCAGCAGTTTGTTTACACCAGAAGTTTATGATTGAGTTGAGTAGATTATCTGGCTGGTAGCTTAGCAGAGGTGAATGGTGGAACGCAGAAACAAATATCAGGATGTTGACTATTTTGGAGAACGTTAGTCAAGGGGAGAGTGTATAGGCTGGGCTTGTTTCTGATGGAGCAACCAAGGTTGAGAAGTGACCTGATTGTGGTAAATAAAAATATCAGAGGCATAGGTGGGGTAGACAGTGAAACTGTTTTCCTACGGTAGAGGCATCTAAAGTGAGAGGCATAGATAGAGCAGACAGTCAAACTGTCTTCCTACGGTGGAGACATCTAAAACATGAGGACTTGGACTCAAATGAAAGGAAGGAGGTCTCAAGGGGATTTGAAGGGAAACCTATTTTATACAGTGTAAAAATATCTGGAACATGCTGCCAGATGAAGTAGTGAAATCAGATTAATCATTATGTTTAAGGGGCACTTTGACCAACGCCTAAATAACGATACGGACCTAATGCTGACAACTGGAATTAGTGCTGATGGCCAGAAATGGTCACCACAGACTCAGTGAACCAAAGGGGCTCTTTCTCTGCCGTACAGAAAGGAGTGGACTTGGAGTGGTCCAGGAGTCGATGAAGCCCAGGGAAATTGATGGAGGACCAGTGGAAGGGAAACGGTGAGCTCCAACTTGTGCACGTTAGACTGTTCCATTAAAATGGGTCCTTTTCTTTCTGTTTTTCTTTACTAACCCTTTAGTCAAATTCAGAATTATAAAGCTAAATTGTTTAATTGCATATGGTGTCCTGCCTGTTATTTTGTGGTACTGATTTGGTGGGGCTAAACACTGTCTTCCCTAGACTGACACTGCCAGCCAAACCTGAGGGTTATACATGAAAAGAATTGGTCCCAATACAGACCTCCATGGACACCACTAGTCACTGGCAGCCAACCGGAGAAGGCTCCCTTTATTCCCACTCTTTGCCTCCTGCTTATCAGCCAATGCTTTATCCATGCTCGTATCTTTCCTGTAATACTTAGGGCTCTTATCTGTTTAGCAGCCTCATCTGCAGCAGCTTGTCAAAGACCTTCTGAAAATCCAAGTACACAACATCCACTGATTCTCATTTGTCTATCCTGCTTGTTACTTCTTTAAAGAATTCCAACAGATTTGTCAGGCAGGATTTTCCCTTAAGGAAACTTTGTTGACTGTCACTAATTTTATCATGTGCCTCCAAGTACCCTGAAACCCTTAGCAGTCGACTCCAACATCTTCCCAACTACTAAGGTCAGGCTAACCAGCCTATAATTTCCTTTCTTCTGCCTCTCTCCCTTCTTGAAGAGTGACATTTGCAATTTTCCAGTCTTCCAAAACCATGTCTGAATCCATTGATTTTTGAAAGGTTGTTATTAATGTCTCCCACAGTCTCTTCAGCTACCTTATTCAGAAACCTGGGGTGTAGTCTATCTGGTCCAGGTGATTTATCTACCTTCAGACCTTTCACTTCCCAAGCACTGTCTCTAGTAATAACAACTGCGGTCACATTTGCCCTCTGACGCTCCCAAACCTCCAGCATACAACTCGTGTTTTCCACAGTGAAGACTGGTGCAAAATACTTCTTCAGTTTGTCCGTCATTTCCTTGTAACCCATTACTATCTTTCTAGGTTAGTTTCTAGTGGTCCAATATGCATATTTCGATAATAATTTTAATTTGCTCTTTAACATATGTGATTGAAAACTACACTTCAGGTGCTATCATACAAACGATGGCATTATGTGTTTGCCAGGCCATTTTCCATTAGCCCTACAGCTGCAACCTGAACATCTTATCAGATCTTACTTGAGACTTCAAGCTCATGCCCCAGACTTGATACCAGACCTAGCCCTGACCTTAGTCCTGGCTTTATTATCAGCCATGGAACAGATGTAAGTCCGGATCTATGCCTTCTATCCTGATCTAGGTCCTCATCCAGATCTTAGACCTGAGCTTCATGTTGACCTTAGTTCTGGCTCAGGTGTTGGCCTTAGAGTTTATTCTGCTCCTGGGTGTTAGTGCTGGTCTTCATCCTGGCATATATATAATCAGGTCATTGCTTTGGCCAGATCCTAGCCATGGACCTTACCCAGGCTCTGGCTGAGTCTTTGGGTTGTCTTCTGCCTCGGTCTTTGATCCTAGTTCTTATCTCAGCCCAAATCTGGAAACTGGTCTGAGTGAGAGGCCCCAACTTCTGTGATCCTGGTCTGGGACCTGGCTTTGTTCCTGATTGTAGAGCTTCTCTCAGGCAATGTTTTTTCAAACAGGCCATCACTGACGCTGGGAACCAAGCCAAAGAACTGGGCAGATGTCCCTTGGTGTTTCCTCCAGCAAAACACATGGAAGTATTTCTGAAAACATGGTCCAATTGATGTCTATATCCCCATAAGCCAAGCATTCCAGGGTTTCAAAGTGTTGCTTTAATGGAAAAGAAAATTATTAATAATTTAAGAAGTGTGAGATGCCAGTCGGAGTCGACATTGAACTGCAGAAAATAAAAAATAACATAAAATAAAGGAGAAAGACTGAGTGAGGAACATTAATGATGAACAGACTGAATGGACAAATGAATACAGATGGAAATAAACAACCAACTCCTAGGTAAATAAGAATTATTTGAGGTATCAATGACTGGAAATGCATCTGGCTCAGATTAAATAAAAATGATGTAAAGGACGAAAACAGCTGTATCCTTATACACACAGGAAAAGACATGTTGGAAAGCAAAAGGGAGGAGAATGCAAATATTATTCTCCATTGTATCTGCTTTCATGACTCCCCCGGCAGCATGTTCCAGCATCTACAACTGCATAAAAAAGCTTGCCTCATAAATCTCCTTCAAACATTTCCTCTCTCACCTTAAAGTTATGCCCTCCAGTATTTGGCATTCCCATCCTGGGAAACAAATGTGACTACCTGCCTGATTTATGCTTTGTATAATTTGGTAAACAGGTTGTTTCTTGGCTTCTGAGAAGTTGCTCCAGAGAAAACAGCCCAAGTTTGTCCAACCTCTCCTTGTAGATAATACTGTATCAACCAAACAGCACCCTGGTGAATCTCTTCAAATCCTGTCTGCCAGAAGTGCACACAGGGGGTTAAATGTTCTCCCGCTCATCATGCAGGACGTTCACTCACTTTCTTCTAGCTCGCTTGCAGTCAGAATAGTAAAGTCAAGGCTGCTCTTGGGGGAGAAGCTATTGGCCATCTCTGGCATGGCCATACTCAGAACAGCAGAGATTAATGAGGATGAAGATGTTTAATTCTCTTTAACCTGTCCCATCTGCCCGTACTCCCCATTCTCAATTCACCCTCTGGCTGCTGGGAGTGAGTGCACTGCTGTTTTGGCCCCTCCTTTCCCAAGAGCTCACACCTGGCCAGCAAGCAGCCAGCGTGCAGACACAGCAGAGATCTTCCCAGTCACCCGCTCAAATCCCAAACACCTTGTGTAGGTGAGTTTGAGGAGGGAACAACACCTCAGGAGAAGCCTGCCATACTTAAAGTCCAAACTCTCTGTTAAGCTTGGAGAATGTTAACACCTCACACAAATCAATGCCACAGTTATCTCTCACTAACCTGACCACAACAAGCCGATAACTCACTAGTTACTGATTTTGCGAAGGCAGAAGTTGGAGTGGATGTTGGTGAGTTTGTCCTGCCGCTGAGCACTTAGCCTGGCCTGTACGTGGAGCAGAGGCACAAGCACCAGCCGGATCTTTCCGAGGCAGAGTGCACAAGGATTGCCTTCATCAACACACAGTCTGCATTTGTCTCCCACTTCCCCATCTGGCAGAGAGACGGGCTGTTTAACACACAGAACCAGGTGGGATTGTCTGAGGCATCAGCAAGAACGTTAAAAATTTCAAACCGCTTTTTGATGATAGTTTGATAGGCTTGGAGATGGGCTCATTAAATTGTACACTTAACCTCTTTTCCAGATTACCAATGGCTTTTCCTGGAAACAGGATGACTGAACAGATGCTGAGTCAGCAGCTTGGATAAGACATGTCCCAAGAAACTCAGAAGAACCAGGAGGTCTTCATTCCAGATCCTAAACTTCTCTTTTTCCACCTAATCAGATCTCCCCAATCCTCAAGACTCCCACAATACATCCGATCCAACTGTTAAATTATCTCGCTAGCCAACCTTTCCACGTGGATCAGCTGGCTCCAAGGATGATTAAAATTCGACTGCCCTTCAACCAGCTCTCTAAGGGTTGAACTCAATCTGTCTGTCTCCCACAACACTGAACCACAACTCCTTCTCCACCCAGTCCTCAACACAACCTCCAGAAGTAAGCACCAACAATAAACAGATGAGGGGGCAAGTTGGAACAAGCCACTAAAATAGATACCATTTCACTCAAAATTTCTTCAATCAGTTCTGCCACAAATGGGTCCGTTAATAGGCATCCGTTAGTCTCGTGAGACCTGGGCAGGGTTGTATGGGAGACCGGCAGTTGCCCAAGCTGCTGTTCTTCCCTCTCCACGCCACCGATGTTATCCAAGGGAAGGGCACTAGGACCCAAGCAGCTTGGCACTGGTGTCGTTGCAGAGCAATGTGTGGTTCAGTGCCTTGCTCAAGGACACAACACACAGCCTCAGCTGAGGCTCGAACCAATGACCTTCAGATCACTAGACTGATGCCTTATCCACTAGGCCACGTGCCAACACTAAAATGTGATTAAGTTGGTTTAAATTCAGACTGAAGTACAGGGAAGTATTCCTCTTACCAACAAGTACTGATGAAGGGTCTTGGCCTGAGACATCAACTGTACTCTTTTCCATAGATGTTGCCTGACCTGCTGAGTTCCGCCAGCATTTTGTGTGTCTTGCTTGGATTTCCACCACCTGCAGATTTTCTCTTGTTTGTGGAAGTATATACAGTATTTATATTAAATAGTTAAATTAAGATAAGTAGTACAAAAACAGAAACTTAAAAAGTAGTGAGGTAGTGTTCATGGATTCATTGTCCATTCAGAAATCAGATGGCAGAGGGGAAGAAGCTGTTCCTGAGTTGCTGATGTGTGCCTTCAGACTTCTGTACCTCCTTCCCAATGGTAACAGTGTGAAGAGGGCATGTCCTGGGTGGTGGGGGTTCTTAATGATGGACACCGCCTTCCTGAGGCACTGCTCCTTGAAGATGTCTTGGATACCACAGAGGCTGGTACCCACGATGGAGCTAAGTTTACAACTCTGTGCAGCTTACTTCAGTCCTGTGCACTCGCCCCCCCCCCCCCCACCCCCGATACCGATGGTGATGCAGCCAGTCAGAGTGCTCTCCACGGTACATCTGTAGAAGTTCATTGGGAGTCTGAGGAGATTTCATTTGTCAATGCACAAAGGCTATTGGCTCAAGGCTATGATTTCACTGGCTTGGGCAATATGAAGCAAAACTTATTTCAGAGGAGAATGGCATTTGTGTAAATAATATGATACAGATGTGGAACTCTATTTGGAAGACTTGCTATAATATTTGAGCTACCTGTTTCATGACATATTGATCTCACAAAGCACTAGGGTCAGTAAAGTTCTGAATGCTATGCACATGTGCAAATGTAAATATGATTGTAATGATTACTTACAGGAAGTGTCAAGAATCCACAGCCTTCTTTTACTAAAGGTTCATTCCTTTTAAGAAAGAAATTATGCCTGTTTTTTCTGTCTCTCACGCTGCTCTGCACCAGTTACTGTGTGTCAACATCACTTATTAATTAAAGCCCTCAGGTTTCACAGGACAAGAATCTTGCAGGAAAGACCCAAAGGTGGAAAGGTTGGTCCTACGCTGATTGTAAAGATATAGAACCAACACAATGGAAATAATTTTGTTCATAAGTGACAAGCCTAGGGTTTATTGTCCATCCCTTATTGGACCTGAGCAGATAGCCCTGCTGGGTTTTTCTTCCTCTCTCCCATCTGATTCTATCCTCCTGTCACCGACAAACTCAACACCCTCTACCCCATCCTCAGATCTCAGGACCTGCAGTCTCTTGTGCCTCCAGCTTGATGGGTCAGTTAAGATTCAACCCCATTACTGTGAGTAAAGGCAGCAGATTTCCTCAGCTGCATGATGTTAGTGAATCGGACCGATTTTTCAGGACAGTCATGGACACCATTTTTAAATTCCAGATTATTACCAGAATTTTAATTCAACATATACCAAGGTAGGATTTCAACCTGGGTGTCTGAACTTTAACTCAGGCCTTTGGGCTACTAATGCAGTAAAGTCAAAGTTGAAAATTAAAGTCACGTTTATTACCATATCGATAAGCTAATGTATGCACAGGTGAAATTAAAAACTTGTTTGCAGCAGTATCACAGGCACAATATTTACAGAAAAATATAAATTCAACATAAAATATGCATCATTTTACAAGAAATAATACAATTAGAACTAAAAGAAGTTCATTGCAGAAGCAAAGTGTTCACAGTATTGCTGTCCTCAGGCAGTGATTAGGGTTGCTCAGGTTGGTTCGAGAACCGAATGATTGAACGGAAGTACAGTAGCTGTTCTGAAGCTGAAGTATGGGACTTCAGGCTTCTGTACCTCCTGGTTAATAGTAGCTTTGGGAAGATGACACAGACCAGATTGTGAGGGTCTTTGATGACAGATGTTGCCTTCTTGAAGCAACATTTCACGTAGATCATGGGGAGGGATTGTGTGGAGTCCCCTACTCTCTGCAGGTTCTTACGTTCCTGCCCATTCAAATTTCCGTAGCAGATCATATTGTAAACAATCCAGGTGCTTTCGTCTGCAGAAATTTGTTAGAGTGTTCAGTGACTTGGCAAAACTCAGAAAGGAAAGGTGCTGGCATGCACCCCTTATGATTGGATCTCGGCCCTGGGCCGAGGACAGAGCATTCATAACCAGGGAGATGTGACAGCATAGGCCTTCACCACTTAACCGTACATCGTAGCAGAATTAGGCCATTCCACTCATTCAATCTTCTCCACCGTTTGATTATGGCTGATTTATTTTCCCTCTCAACACCATTCCCCAGCCTTTTCCCTGTAAACTTTGATGCCCTTACTAATCGAGTGGGGTGGTGACAACTCATATGATGTGGAAAATGGCAAGTCCATACAGCTGAGAGGGGAGGTGGGGAATGGGATTCGACTCTAGATCTCTGCTTCCCCAGCACAGCAACACTGAATATTGGTACTCCTGTTGCCCAAAACTGTTACGGTGTTGGTCATATCTGTTCAAGCATCCCCGACTGTGGCCAGGTCTAATCCAATCCATGGCCGCCTGTCAACTCCTACAGAAGATTCCAGAAATGGCACCCAACAGGAAGTTGGCATCATAGCCACCTGTTTGACTTCCTGCCTCTCCTGAGTACTGGGCGGCTAATGGGCATAAAATCATGTCAGACGGCAATGGGAAGAAGCTATGAGCCACTAGCAAAAGCAAAATGTGTTAGCTTAATGTAAGACCTCTTGCTGTTCATTTCTTGGAAACCCTTTCACACATACTGGACAATTCTTAGGAACATTCTAGCCGTGGTTGTAATACTAGACACTTCCCACAGTGTTTTCCTTGGGCAAAATGTTCTACATCCGCAAACTGCCCTATCTGTTCCAGGGCTTGAAACAAGCTGGAGCAAAATGCATATATGAGTATAATGGGGGAGGGGCGCAGGATGGTAGAGGGGTGTAGATTCAGCTGAGGTAATAATCTGAGCCAATTTAGACCAAAATCCAGATGTTCTAGCATGCCAGCTTTGTAAAACTCACCAGAATCCTTACTGTGATTCATGGGGATTTGAAGGAAAAGTTCAAAATGTCAGGATGATTACGCATGTCTGAATGATCCCATTGGTTCGTGAGAGGGGGGCCACTGCTGAATGCTGACTTAATCCTGAAATTAGTGTGACAATTAGACAAGGTACAGTGTCTTACCTACACAGAGGGCAATAAATCGCAAAATAGAGCTTCCGTGGGCAAATCGAGCAAACAAAAGAAAATCTGCTGTCCTGGACTGTTGTCATGTTGCAATAGGAGGAACTACCAGTTCTACAACCTGCTTGCTAATATGATTCCTTGTTTGTAAGTGTGCTCAGTCTTGGGTTGGAGCAGGATGCATCTCTTCCTTCTTATTCAACACATCGAGGCAGCGTTTCCATACTTTTCCTTTAAAGGAAGGTGGACGTGAATAGATGGCTTAAAAACCCCATGCGGACCATCTCTAGGTAAGAAACAGGTTTTGATTTCATCCATAAGTCAGAGAATTCACAAAAATCACTTAATATGATAACCAGGCCTTCACAGTATTGCAATGAATGGCATCAGAAGCACGAGACGATAAGAAAGAGCAATTACTCAAAGTGAAGAGAGCCAGGAAGCGTTCTGCTTTTTGTAGGACTGACTTTTTATACCTATGTAGGACATTTGATATTATGTGAGCTCAGTAATATGTGGTAATATCCATAAGTCAGCTGTTGTTATACATTTATTATTTATTGAGGTTACTGTATGAATTTCAAGTGGGAGACAAAAAGCTGCTTGTAAAAGTAGATGCAAAGACCAAAGCCCAGTCAGATGAATGGACGGCCAAAAAGAGAGGAGTCTATGGAGGTACGAAAACAGAAGAATCGTCATTTGTTAGATGATGTTGTGAATAAGGAAAAGAAATCAGCTCGAAAGAGTGCAATAGAAGGATTAATAAGAGAATACTCCAGTGAACTAAATGCACCTTCCCAAGATCAAGATGCACAAACTGGAAAGAAGACAGAAGATGACACACATGCAATGGAAATGAAAAAGAATAAATGAGACCTAATTTCTCAAGAAATTATCAAATTCAGATATGCTCACAAGAAACTATAAGAAGGAAAATGGCACGGTCTGGTCCGTTGACTCCTCATTCCAGTTATTTCCTTTACCCCGTGGTCCATCGGGTGCCTTGATTAAGGCACCTGTTTCCCATCTGAGCCGGGAAGCATAAAAGCTCCAGCTTACAGCTACTTGGTGCTGGATCATCACCTGAGCAAGTGCAGTTGTGCCCGATTCGGGTCCCCGTTCATTGCCGACTCTGATGCCCGGGGTTGCTTTGTGGATTCGGTCTTTTTCAAGTCCAGCTGAGTTGCCAGCCATTTGCTGCCACTCCGAGCCGAAGGTATGAATTCTGCTGTTTCCATGGCCAACTGAGATTTGCTGGCCGGTGGCTGCTTCTCCGAGCCGAGATTCAAATGGAATATTGTGGTTCGGATTTCGTTGTCTCATATCCAGCTCAGTAGGCAGGCTGTTTGCCACTACTCGAATGGACTGTCATTGTTTTGTCATTCCGTGTCCAAGTCGGAGTCCCAGCTCCTTGTCCGAGTCCAAGTCTAAATCTAGGCTTTGTGTTCCAGTCCAGTCCAGTCCAAGTCAAGGCTCTAAGCCCAAAGGCTCCGAGTCCCGAGTCCCGAGACCAAGTCCTGGTTCCGACTACCAAATCAAGTCCAAGTCTGTCTCCGTGCCTTGGGTTCGCCTCCCGTCACTCTAGCTGCCTCCGTGCAACATAAAAGGAAGGCAAGAGGAAAAAAACAAGTTGAAAAGGAGAGAAGCAAAGAACGAAGTACATCCAGAGAGAAAAGCTGTGAAAAAGAGAAAGGTGCCCAGAGCTGTCAGAACCACTTCCTGCAGTCCCAGAGACAACTCCAACAACCACCACAGAGGAGACCTCAGAACCTGAGATTGTTTCACAGCCGCAAGTCTCACCTGCCAAGCAGAGTGACTCCCCTTCCCTTGTCAGGAAAGACGATATCCCACAAGAGTAAGAAATCCTCCACAGTGATTAAACCTTCAGGTCTAAATGGGACCATTTAAAATTTACTATCACAAACAAGAGAAAACCTGCAGATGCGGGAAATCCATGCAACACACACAAAATGCCGGAGGAACTCAGCAGGCCAGGCAGCATCGATGGAAAAGAGTGCAGTCAACATTTCAGATTGAGACTCTTCAGCAGGACTGGGAAAGAAAAAGATGAGGAGTCAGAAGGTGGCGAAGGGGAGGAAGAACCATAAGGTGATGGGTGAAATCAGGAGGGAGGGGGTGAAGTGAAGAGCTGTAAAGTTGACTGGCAAAAGAGATACAGGGCTGGAGAAGGAGGAATCTGATAGGAGAGGGTAGAAGGCCGTGGAAGAAAGAAAAGGGGGAGGAGTACCAGAGGGAAGTGATGAGCAGCTAAGGAGATAAGGTGAGATGGGGAAATGGGAATGGGAATTTGTGAGGGGAGGGGATTACTGAAAACTTGAGAAATTGATGTTTGTCCCATCAGGTTGGAGGCTACCCAGATGGAATATAAGGTGTCCATCTGGTTGTTCCTCCAACCTGAGTGTGGCCTCATCACAACAGTAGATGAGGTCATGGACTGACATGTCAGAATGGGAGTGGGAAGTGGAATTAAAATGTGTGGCCACTGGGAGATCCCACTTTTTTGGTGGACGGAGCATAGGTGCTCAGTGAAGCGGTCTCCCAATTTATGTCGGGTTTCACCGATATACAGGAGGCCACACCAGGAGCACCGGATACAATATATCACACCAACAGACTCAAAGGTGAAGAGTCGCCTCAGCTGGAAGGTCTGTTTGGGGCTCTGAATGGTAGAGAGGGAGGAGGTGTTGGGGCAGGTGTACCACTTGTTCTGCTTGCAAGGACAAGTGCCAGGAGGGAGATCAGTGGGGAGAGAAGAATGGACAAGGGAGTCGTGAAGAAGCAGGATATCTCCTTAGTTCTGGAACGAAAAGCCTCATCCTGAGAGCCGATGTGGTGGGGATGGAGGAACTGAGAGAAGCGGATGCCATTTTTACAAGTAACAGGATGGGACGAGATATAGTCCAGGTGTCTGTGAGAGTCAGTGTGTTTATAATAGACATCAGTAGATAAGCTATCTCCAGAGATAGAGACAGAGAGATCAAAAACATGGAGGGAGGTGTCAGAAATGGATTAGGTATAATTAAGAGCAGGGTGAAAGTTGGAGGCAAAGTTGATGAAGTTGACGAACTCCACATGGTGCAGGAAGGAACCCTAGTGCAGTCGATGAGTGTAGGAAAAATTGGGGAGTGATTCCAGGGTGGGCTTGGAACATTAAAATTTACTCTGCTGTGGATGTCCATATTGTAGTTGCATTATAGTGTATTCTATATATATATATATATATATATATATATATACATAGAGAGAGAGAGAGAGAGAGAGAGAGAGAGAGAGAGAGAGAGAGAGAGAGAGAAATGTATTCTATATTGAGTTGGGGTTTATAGCTAAGTGGGGAGGAGTGTTGTGTATTTAATATTTCAGTCATATTTGAGTAATATTGTAAATGTGCTGTTTGATTACACATTCTTGTTTGTTTAAATAATTCACTGCGGGTTATATGTAAAAGTACATGAATCATGTACATTTTGATGCCCCCGCCGGATAAGTGTGCTTCTCACTTAATGTAAAACAAATGTACGCGAGTTATCTCCCAGCACGCTTGTTTTCCTTTCAATTAGTTTTTATGATTCGGAGTTACAAAACAGAACATTTAAAATGCAAGCATGGCCTGTACTTCAAAAGGTGGAGAAGAAGGCCATTCAGCTTATGGAATGCTTACTAGTCCCTGGAGGAGCAATCCCACCAGGTCCGTTGCCCTTACCGTAATTCTCTCTGGCCCGACAGCCTGTTCTCTTTCACCTCTCTGTCAACTCCCTACCTCTGGCTGGGCTCTACACTGAAGGATAAGTTACAGTAGCTCATTAACCTGCCTTTGCGATGTAGGAGTAAACCAGAGCAGCTAAGGGGAACCTGCTCAGTACCAGGGAGAACACGTTAAGTATTTGCTGAAGCCTCATGTGATGAATGGGGGCTGTTAATGCTAGTAAGGTACCTGTGGAGGGAAGATCTGATTTAACATTTCATTCCAATGCTTTTTCCACATCACCCTGTGATATAGACAGAGACTACTTGTCTCATCGAGTCAATGCCAGCTCAACAAGTGATCCCATTTACCCATGAATTTTCCTGAGCGTTTTTCGTTCCACAGCTCAAGCAAATCTCTCCTCATTTCTACCATTCAGATAATCTCAAGGCCATAAGATACAGGAGCAAAGTTAGGCCATTTGGCTCATCGAGTCTGCTCCAATATTTTATCATGGCTGATATATTTCCCTCTCAGCACCAGTCCCCTGCCTTCTCCTCGTATCTCTTCAAGCCCTGACTAATCAAGAACCTCTGCCTTAAATATACCCAGTGACTTGGCCTCCACAGCTGGTAATGAATTCCAGAGGTTCACTGCACTCTGGCTCGATTAAACACCAGCAGCAATTTACAGCAGACCCAACTGTTAATCCAACAGTCTGCATGGGAGGAACTGGAGCACCTGCAGGAAACTCACGCAGTCACAGGAAGAGGGAGCAAACTCCACACAGACGTCACTCAGGGTCACGATCGAGTGCGGATCTGGGGCTGGGATGCAGCAGGTGCAATAGGGACACTGCAGGACTATGTATTGTTGTGCTTTTGTTCGGAGATGATGGAATTTGCGGTAAGGGAATGGAGAGAGGAATTTCAGATGTTTTGAGTGATTGTACCAAAGTACCTCACCACTTATTTCTGAAACTACCTACAGACTGGTGACTGCCAAACTGGAATTGATGTCGAGTCAGCAACCTGTCCTGCCACTGCCACTAAAATTTGATTTCTGTGAAATCACACAATATGAAATTGTTATTCTATTTTATGGTTGCATTTTGTGTTTAATCTACTGGACAAGCATCGAGAGAGCTGTACTATTGATGTAAGGGCACAAATTCAAATTCCAGCACGACTGCTGGGGAATTAAGCATCAAACAACAAGATGAAATTCTTCATGAAGTGAAAGGCTGGTATCAGCAATGACGCCTGTGAAACTGCAGACAGTCACAAAGATCCATCAAGTGTTTACTAGCAACAGACACAAAATGCTGGAGCAGCTCAGCAGGCCAGGCAGCATCTGTGGAAAAAAGTACAGTCGACGTTTTGGGCCGAGATCCTTCATCAGGACCAACATGTGGACTGTACATTTTTCCATAGAAACTGCCTGGCCTGCTGAGTTCCTCCAGCATTCTGTGTGCTTGGCTCAGATTTCCAGCATCGGAAGATTTTCTCTTGTTGAGGTATTCACTAAGCTGCATTAGGGAAGGAGGTCCAGCAGCTCGCTACAGAATTGCCACTGTATTTGACCCAAATGCCCTCCAAAAGAGGATTATAAGGGGCAAACTGTCAGTCCCAGCTCTGACAACAACAGTCATGTGCAGTAGTATTGATTAAATTTCCTTGTGACTCTGGAAGCCATTTGGCCCATTAAGACAGCACGGTGCTGCAGCTGGGAGAGCAAGTTGGTCAGGGTACCAGCATTCCGAGTTCGATTCTGACCTCAGGTTCTGCTGCTTGCCTGCTCCCCCTGTGACCATGTGGGCTGGTGGCCCTCCTCATCCCAAAAGTACATCTGTTGGAGGTTAATTGGCCTCTGAAAATTGTTCCCAGTGTGTAAGTAAGTTTGGAATTTGATGGGGAACGTGGGGAGAATGAACTGGGATTAATGGGGGATTAGTGTAAGTGGGTAGTTTATGGTTGGCCTGTCCCTGATGGGCTGAATGGCCTGATTCTGTAACCAAGCTGTCTATGACTCCATGATACTATGAATTTATGCCAACTTTCAAAGCATTCCAAATAGATAGATAGATAGATAGATAGATAGATAGATAGATAGATAGATACTTTATTCATCCCCATGGGGAAATTCAACTTTTTTTCCAATGTCCCATACACTTGTTGTAGCAAAACTAATTACATACAATACTTAACTCAGTAAAAAATATGATATGCATCTAAATCACTATCTCAAAAAGCATTAATAATAGCTTTTAAAAAGTTCTTAAGTCCTGGCGGTAGAATTGTAAAGCCTAATGGCATTGGGGAGTATTGACCTCTTCATCCTGTCTGAGGAGCATTGTATCGATAGTAACCTGTCGCTGAAACTGCTTCTCTGTCTCTGGATGGTGCTATGTAGAGGATGTTCAGAGTTATCCATAATTGACCGTAGCCTACTCAGCGCCCTTCGCTCAGCTACCAATGTTAAACTCTCCAGTACTTTGCCCACGACAGAGCCCGCCTTCCTTACCAGCTTATTAAGACGTGAGGCATCCCTCTTCTTAATGCTTCCTCCCCAACACGCCACCACAAAGAAGAGGGCGCTCTCCACAACTGACCTATAGAACATCTTCAGCATCTCACTACAGACATTGAATGACGCCAACCTTCTTAGGAAGTACAGTCGACTCTGTGCCTTCCTGCACAAGGCATCTGTGTTGGCAGTCCAGTCTTGCTTCTCGTCTAACTGTACTCCCAGATACTTGTAGGTCTTAACCTGCTCCACACATTCTCCATTAATGATCACTGGCTCCATATGAGGCCTAGATCTCCTAAAGTCCACCACCATCTCCTTGGTCTTGGTGATATTGAGATGCAGGTAGTTTGAGTTGCACCATATCACAAAGTCCTGTATCAGTTTCCTATACTCCTCCTCCTGTCCATTCCTGACACACCCCACTATGGCCGTGTCATCAGCGAACTTCTGCACATGGCAGGACTCCGAGTTATATTGGAAGTCTGATGTGTACAGGGTGAACAGGACCGGAGAGAGTACGGTTCCCTGTGGCGCTCCTGTGCTGCTGACCACCGTGTCAGACCTACAGTCTCCCAACCGCACATACTGAGGTCTATCTGTCAAGTAGTCCACTATCCAATCCACCATGTGAGAGTCTACTCCCATCTCCGTTAGTTTGTGCCTTAAGATCTTGGGCTGGATGGTGTTAAAGGCACTAGAGAAGTCAAGGAATGTAATCCTCACAGCACAACTGACCCCCTCTAGGTGAGAGAGTGATTTGTGCAGCAAATACGTGATAGCATCCTCCACTCCCACCTTCTCCTTATACGCAAACTGAAGAAGATCCTGGGCGTGCCTGGTTTGTGGCCTCAGATTCTGTATTATCAGCCGCTCCATGGTCTTCATAACGTGCGACGTCAAGGCAACAGGTCTGAAGTCATTCAACTCCTTTGGTTGTGGTTTCTTCGGTACCGGGACAATACAGGATGTTTTCCACTGTCTGGGTACTCTTCTCTGCTCCAGGCTCATGTTGAAGATGCGCTGTAGTGGTTCTCCCAGCTCAGTCGCACAGGCCCTCAGTAATCGTGGGGAAACTCCATCCGGTCCAGCCGCCTTGCTGGTACAGATCTTCCTCAGTTGACCTTCCACCTGTGCAGCCGTAATCCTGGGCGTGGGCAAGGTCTCCTGTGAGTGGCTATTTTCCTGTGAGGGAAGTAAGCCTGGTGTGGATTTCTGCGGTGAGGATGAGATTGAGCTGTCGAACCTGTTGAAGAAGTTGTTCAGCTGGTTCGCTTTCTCCACATCTCCACTTATGTTCGCCCCCCGCTTTGCACTGCATCCGGTGATGATCTTCATCCCATCCCACACCTCCTTCATGCTTTTTTTCTGCAGCTTTTGTTCTAGCTTCCTCCTATACTGCTCCTTTGCCCCCCTTATCTGTACTCTGAGTTCCTTCTGAACTCTTTTAAGCTCCAACCGATCACCATCTTTAAAGGCCCTCTTCTTCTGGTTTAGGAGGCCTTTGATGTGACTAGTGATCCAGGGCTTATTATTGGGATAGCAGCGAACAGTTCTAACAGGGACAACTGCATCCACACAAAAGTTAATATAGTCCGTTGTGCATTCAGTGACCTCCTCAACGCCCCCACAGAGCCCCCCTTGCAGTACATCCCAGTTAGTAGTACCGAAGCAGTCTCTCAGGGCCTGTTCAGCTTCAGGAGTCCACTTCCTAAAAGAGTGTGTGGTAGTGGGATGCCTCATCACAATTGATTTATATCTGGGCTGTAACAAAACCAGGTTGTGATCAGCTTTCCCCAATGAAGGCAGTGGGGATGCACTATATGCCTCCTCTACGTTT
Source organism: Hemitrygon akajei (assembly GCF_048418815.1). Classification (NCBI taxonomy): domain Eukaryota; kingdom Metazoa; phylum Chordata; class Chondrichthyes; order Myliobatiformes; family Dasyatidae; genus Hemitrygon; species Hemitrygon akajei. Next base: position 89,248,624 of record NC_133128.1, read on the forward strand.
GCATACAGTAGGTCAATAGTCCTATTACCCCTGGTGTAGCAATCCACGTACTGGGAGAAAGCAGGTAATAATAATTATTAAGCAGGTAATAATCCTAATTCCTACCCTGCTTATTTACATTATTCCCGGTCCCACATCGATCAACATGTAAGTTCACACACTTCCACCTAAGCTCATTATCTACCAACCCACGTAAGTTCTGGTTCTGGGAAAAACTGGTGCTTCCTGGAGAAACCCTTGTGGTCACAGGGAGAACATACAAACTCCCAGTGAGGCCACAACACTGCTGCCCGTAGCAACAATACACCAGCCAGATTCTGGGAATAAGTTAAAACCACATGCTTCATGCACCATGTCTGTTCCTTGCATTTGCTCAAAGCTCCCTGTGGCCCAGTGTTGGAGAGAACAGAGGGAATGTCTGTGAGGGATGGAGACCAGGAGAGACTGCATGACACAAGTGATGCTGGTGCCGGCTGAGAGAGGGTTTGGAAGGCTTTTTAATTGCTGTTGATCTTTCTGAAGATATAAATAGACAGAGATGTGTGAGAATAGAGGAGGAAAGAGAAAGAAATCATGCTGGAACTCTGAAACTCAAATGATATAGATGCCAGAAACCTAATATACTGTAAAAGACTGCAGGAAATACTGATACAAACTGGAATGGCTGGTTAGCTGATACTGTACTATGGGCAGGTATGTTCCTACGTCAGATGAGATGCCATTCCTCAAGCTCACTGAGGAATGAACTTGAGCTTCACTGGAACAATATACCAGTCAGGAAAGGAAGAGGTGAAAGGGCAGGTGCAGTATGTTGATTACAGGAGATAGTTCTCACCAGGGCTTGGTAATTATCTCACCATATTGTCTGTTAGGGAGCTAGCCCAACATTTGCTTTCATGAGTTCTCAGTGGGGTAATGTTAATAGTCGTCAGCTGGAGGCCCACCCTTTATGCGCTCCCACCAGCCTGTTCACCTCTCTCACTTCCCACCCTACACCCTTCCTCCCCATTCCATCCTCCGACTGCCCAACCCAACTCTTCCCCTTTCCTCCCCTCCCTCTTCCCCTATGTCCCCACACCCCTCCTCACTCTCCCCTTCCCCTCTCCTCAACACCTCTCCCTCTCCACACCCTCCCTACTGATCCACTCCCTATGCCTCCCCACCTTTCTCCATTCTTTCCACTCCCTCCTCACCTTTCCCCACAGAAAACTTCTTCCCTCCCCTCCCATTTTATGAAAGCGGCATTTTGAGTTCTAGTTTCTGGAAACAAATCTGAGTCCAATTCTGTGGCAATAGATGCGTTGGTGTTTCCAACTTGAATGCCACAGGAAACAGATCTGATAAAAAAGTGGCTGCCTCCGTTCATAACATTTTTTTTCTCTGCTTTTCACTCCTCTTCCTGAAAATGTGCTAATGAACACTGAGCGTGTTAAAACAGCCCAGCAGTTTTACAGTACTGTAAGTGGAACTGATTAAGTGGCTCGCTCACTGGTTTGAAATTACTATTAAATCTTGTTGCGGGTGCTGGAACACTGACAAAATACAGAACTCTCGTTCCTTATGGAAGGAGTGCCTTTCTGTATGGGCTCATTGTAATTTTAACAGATCTATTCCCGATGGTGGATAACTGGGGCAGCATGGTAGTACAGCGGTTAGCATGACACTATTACAGCTCAGGGCATTGGAGTCCAGAGTTCAGTCCCCACCTCCTCTGCATCGAGTCCCTTCGACACGCCCGTGGAAAGTGGGGTTTTCCCTGGTGCTCTGGTTTCCTCCCACAGTCCAGATATGTATAAGGTAGGTTAGTTGGTGGTTGTAGATTGTCCCGTGACTAGGTTAGAGTTAAATTAGGGTTGTCGAAGGTTTCCAGGGCAGCACTGCACGTCAACTAATAAAACATCATGGTATCCACTGCCTACAAATTGGCAATAAATTAGATTAGCAGCTTTATTCCTGTTGCCCTGGACTCAGAAGAGATTCATGTCATAAAAACAGACATTGATTCTCGAGCAGGAAAGTGTATCTGGTCTAATCCTGATCTATTGAAATGTGGCCTCCTGGCAATTATGTTTAACAGGTTCAATACGTTAAACTGAAAGGAACTGTGATGGTTGCTGTAAGATTGAACACCCACCCATGAGGATAAATATAGTTACGTTGTGCAAGAGATCAGGAGCACTCACTCAGCCATACAGTACAAACAGATGCAATCTGTATAGACTATGTACACCAAAAGAACGGCTACATCACACTTTTGACACAATTATTTATATAAAAAACATACAAATTATTTACAGTAAATGAACTACGATATGTAAAATTGACATGTTCTCCTGTGATTGCCATGCTGTATTCAATAAACTTCAGTGAAGTCATTAGTAATCAGGAGCACTATCAGGACAGGAGTACTATGAGAGCTGTTATTTCTTATCTGCAGAAACCGCTATTACTCTTATAAGCCTTTTTATTTAATAAATGTTCTGTTATTGTACCAATTCACCAAAATTATATTTATGAAATTGAAGGAAGACTGCCACATCTGCACACTATCTAAAGATCTGCTCTGCGGATGTTGTGCAGATACAGTAAATAAAAACACTCGAGTGTGTGTGTATGTATATGTGTATGTGTAATTGTGTGTGTGTGGGTATGTGAGTGAGGGTGTGTGTGTGTATGTATATGTGTATGTGTAATTGTGTGTGTGTGGGTATGTGAGTGAGGGTGTGTGTGTGTATGTATATGTGTATGTGTAATTGTGTGTGTGTGGGTATGTGAGTGAGGGTGTGTGTGTGTATGTATATGTGTATGTGTAATTGTGTGTGTGTGGGTATGTGAGTGAGGCTGTGTGTGTGTGTATGTATATGTGTATGTGTAATTGTGTGTGTGTGGGTATGTGAGTGAGGGTGTGTGTGTGTATGTATATGTGTATGTGTAATTGTGTGTGTGTGGGTATGTGAGTGAGGGTGTGTGTGTATGTATATGTGTATGTGTAATTGTGTGTGTGTGGGTATGTGAGTGAGGCTGTGTGTGTGTATGTATATGTGTATGTGTAATTGTGTGTGTGTGGGTATGTGAGTGAGGCTGTGTGTGTGTGTATGTATATGTGTATGTGTAATTGTGTGTGTGTGGGTATGTGAGTGAGGGTGTGTGTGTGTATGTATATGTGTATGTGTAATTGTGTGTGTGTGGGTATGTGAGTGAGGGTGTGTGTGTGTATGTATATGTGTATGTGTAATTGTGTGTGTGTGGGTATGTGAGTGAGGGTGTGTGTGTGGATGTATATGTGTATGTGTAATTGTGTGTGTGTGGGTATGTGAGTGAGGGTGTGTGTGTGTATGTATATGTGTATGTGTAATTGTGTGTGTGTGGGTATGTGAGTGAGGGTGTGTGTGTGTATGTATATGTGTATGTGTAATTGTGTGTGTGTGGGTATGTGAGTGAGGGTGTGTGTGTGTATGTATATGTGTATGTGTAATTGTGTGTGTGTGGGTATGTGAGTGAGGGTGTGTGTGTGGATGTATATGTGTATGTGTAATTGTGTGTGTGTGGGTATGTGAGTGAGGGTGTGTGTGTGTGTATGTATATGTGTATGTGTAATTGTGTGTGTGTGGGTATGTGAGTGAGGGTGTGTGTGTGTATGTATATGTGTATGTGTAATTGTGTGTGTGTGGGTATGTGAGTGAGGGTGTGTGTGTATGTATATGTGTATGTGTAATTGTGTGTGTGTGGGTATGTGAGTGAGGGTGTGTGTGTGTGTGTATGTATATGTGTATGTGTAATTGTGTGTGTGTGGGTATGTGAGTGAGGCTGTGTGTGTGTATGTATATGTGTATGTGTAATTGTGTGTGTGTGGGTATGTGAGTGAGGGTGTGTGTGTGTATGTATATGTGTATGTGTAATTGTGTGTGTGTGGGTATGTGAGTGAGGGTGTGTGTGTTTATGTATATGTGTATGTGTAATTGTGTGTGTGTGGGTATGTGAGTGAGGGTGTGTGTGTGTGTGTGTATGTGTAATTGTGTGTGTGTGGGTATGTGAGTGAGGGTGTGTGTGTTTATATATATGTGTATGTGTAATTGTGTGTGTGTGGGTATGTGAGTGAGGGTGTGTGTGTGTGTGTGTATGTATATGTGTATGTGTAATTGTGTGTGTGTGTATGTATATGTGTATGTGTAATTGTGTGTGTGTGGGTATGTGAGTGAGGGTGTGTGTGTGTGTATGTATATGTGTATGTGTAATTGTGTGTGTGTGGGTATGTGAGTGAGGGTGTGTGTGTGTGTGTGTGTGGATGTATATGTGTATGTGTAATTGTGTGTGTGTGGGTATGTGAGTGAGGGTGTGTGTGTGTGTGTGTGGATGTATATGTGTATGTGTAATTGTGTGTGTGTGGGTATGTGAGTGAGGGTGTGTGTGTGTGTGTGGATGTATATGTGTATGTGTAATTGTGTGTGTGTGGGTATGTGAGTGAGGGTGTGTGTGTTTATGTATATGTGTATGTGTAATTGTGTGTGTGTGGGTATGTGAGTGAGGGTGTGTGTGTGTGTGTATGTATATGTGTATGTGTAATTGTGTGTGTGTGGGTATGTGAGTGAGGGTGTGTGTGTGTATGTATATGTGTATGTGTAATTGTGTGTGTGTGGGTATGTGAGTGAGGGTGTGTGTGTGTATGTATATGTGTATGTGTAATTGTGTGTGTGTGTATGTATATGTGTATGTGTAATTGTGTGTGTGTGGGTATGTGAGTGAGGGTGTGTGTGTGTGTATGTATATGTGTATGTGTAATTGTGTGTGTGTGGGTATGTGAGTGAGGGTGTGTGTGTGTGTGTGTGGATGTATATGTGTATGTGTAATTGTGTGTGTGTGGGTATGTGAGTGAGGGTGTGTGTGTGTGTGTGTGGATGTATATGTGTATGTGTAATTGTGTGTGTGTGGGTATGTGAGTGAGGGTGTGTGTGTGTGTGGATGTATATGTGTATGTGTAATTGTGTGTGTGTGGGTATGTGAGTGAGGGTGTGTGTGTTTATGTATATGTGTATGTGTAATTGTGTGTGTGTGGGTATGTGAGTGAGGGTGTGTGTGTGTGTGTGTATGTATATGTGTATGTGTAATTGTGTGTGTGTGGGTATGTGAGTGAGGGTGTGTGTGTGTGTATGTATATGTGTATGTGTAATTGTGTGTGTGTGGGTATGTGAGTGAGGGTGTGTGTGTGTATGTATATGTGTATGTGTAATTGTGTGTGTGTGTATGTATATGTGTATGTGTAATTGTGTGTGTGTGGGTATGTGAGTGAGGGTGTGTGTGTGTGTATGTATATGTGTATGTGTAATTGTGTGTGTGTGGGTATGTGAGTGAGGGTGTGTGTGTGGATGTATATGTGTATGTGTAATTGTGTGTGTGTGGGTATGTGAGTGAGGGTGTGTGTGTGTGTGTGTGTGTGGATGTATATGTGTATGTGTAATTGTGTGTGTGTGGGTATGTGAGTGAGGGTGTGTGTGTGTGTGGATGTATATGTGTATGTGTAATTGTGTGTGTGTGGGTATGTGAGTGAGGGTGTGTGTGTATGTATATGTGTATGTGTAATTGTGTGTGTGTGTATGTATATGTGTATGTGTAATTGTGTGTGTGTGGGTATGTGAGTGAGGCTGTGTGTGTGTATGTATATGTGTATGTGTAATTGTGTGTGTGTGGGTATGTGAGTGAGGGTGTGTGTGTATGTGTATGTGTAATTGTGTGTGTGTGGGTATGTGAGTGAGGGTGTGTGTGTGTATGTATATGTGTATGTGTAATTGTGTGTGTGTGGGTATGTGAGTGAGGGTGTGTGTGTATGTATATGTGTATGTGTAATTGTGTGTGTGTGGGTATGTGAGTGAGGGTGTGTGTATGTATATGTGTATGTGTAATTGTGTGTGTGTGGGTATGTGAGTGAGGGTGTGTGTGTGTATGTATATGTGTATGTGTAATTGTGTGTGTGTGGGTATGTGAGTGAGGGTGTGTGTGTATGTATATGTGTATGTGTAATTGTGTGTGTGTGGGTATGTGAGTGAGGGTGTGTGTGTGTGTATGTATATGTGTATGTGTAATTGTGTGTGTGTGGGTATGTGAGTGAGGGTGTGTGTGTGTATGTATATGTGTATGTGTAATTGTGTGAGTGTGGGTATGTGAGTGAGGGTGTGTGTGTGTGTATGTATATGTGTATGTGTAATTGTGTGTGTGTGGGTATGTGAGTGAGGGTGTGTGTGTGTATGTATATGTATATGTGTATGTGTAATTGTGTGTGTGTGGGTATGTGAGTGAGGGTGTGTGTGTGTGTATGTATATGTGTATGTGTAATTGTGTGTGTGTGGGTATGTGAGTGAGGGTGTGTGTGTGTGTATGTATATGTGTATGTGTAATTGTGTGTGTGTGGGTATGTGAGTGAGGGTGTGTGTGTGTATGTATATGTGTATGTGTAATTGTGTGTGTGTGGGTATGTGAGTGAGGGTGTGTGTGTGTATGTATATGTGTATGTGTAATTGTGTGTGTGTGGGTATGTGAGTGAGGGTGTGTGTGTGTGTATGTATATGTGTATGTGTAATTGTGTGTGTGTGGGTATGTGACTGAGGGTGTGTGTGTGTAGGTATGTGAGTGAGGGTGTGTGTATGTGAGCACATCTGTGTGTGTGTGTGCATGCATGTGTATCTGTGTGTGCACATGTATGTGTGTGAGTGTGTGTGTGGTTGGTGTGTGTATGGGTATGTGAATGTTTATGTGAGTGTGTGTGTGTATGATATGTGCACATGTGTAGGTGTATGTGTGTGGCTGTGCGTGTGTGTGCATGCGTGTGTATCTGTGCACGCACGTGTATGTGTATATGTGTGAGTGTGTGTGTGGTTGGTGTGTGTATGGGTATGTGAACATTTATGAGAGTGTGTGTGTGCATGTGTGCATGTGTGTGTGAGTGTGCATTTGTGTCAGTGACTATCTGAAAGTGTTTGTGCTTCTTAATGTTTCCAGGATGAATTGTCTGAGACTAAACAGAACCATGGATGATAAAGTGACATCACAGAACAATTGTGTCTGGTATCTGTTTAAAAACCAGATGTTGGAAAAAGTAAAGATGTTAGCAATGAGCTATGACAAACAAATGTGTGCAAGGAGGCCGACAAAGCTCTGTCTCGGAGAACTGCACAGTCAACCTCTTTCACAGACATTTACCATTTCCTAGTCCCGGACATGTCCTCCATTTCTTTGTTACAGAAAATGTCAGCTTTAAAAGGGATACTGTCTCCGGTGAACCACTGGCCAAACCTTTATCTTTTAACAAGGATAAACGTTGAGAAGAAACACAAGCCATTTTGTGAAAGTCACTTCTATGAAACTTTCTGTGAAGTTCCCGCTGCATGTCGATGACAGGATTTGGGAGGTATTTCAGGGTTCTGTCCATTAAAATTAATTTATTTGGAGCCTGCATTCCCTGAGCAAGACCCTGCCCACATACATTCTGTATTAAACTTTCAGAGAAATTCACACATTCTATCAAGTCGCAAGATTCAAAATTGTGAACAAATATCTGCAACTTTATCATACGAAGACAAGTTTTAGTTACTTTATATCAGCACTTGGTGGTGTTATGAATCACAGCAGCTTAACAAGTGTGACAAAGCTTTGTAAACATTTGCAAAGCATTAGCTAACCCAGTGCAAGAAGAATATACATTGTTCTCAGAGCCACGTGCTACAAGGCCACAGGTACACCGAGAGGTTCTTCAAGATGGTGGGAATCTAGTGAGAGATTTCAGCTTCCGAGACAATTTCTGTTGATGCAGAAAGCTCAAAGATAAGAAACGCTATCTGGTTAACTGATAAGTGACTGGAGATGCAGTCATTGGTGTATAGAGAAAATAGGAAAAGGGGGAAAACACAGCCCTGTGGTGCACCAGTGCTGAATGGGGGAGCTATGGAGATGTACTTGCCTACGCTCGTGTACTGTCTCCTGTCAGAGAGGAAGTTTGTAATATAAAAGGGTTTTTAAAGAAGTAGCAAATAGGGACCTAAATATGTAAAAAAAGTATTTAACAATGTGAATAGGATCATAAATAAGTGGCAGGAGTGCTAAAGCAAGAAAATTATGTGTAACCCAGACAGCATGGAAACATACCCATCATCCCATGTCCACTAAGATGCCAATCAAAGTTAGACGTTTTTATCTGCATTTGATGTCATAAGGGGACAGGAGGCTGGACCCAAGCGCAGGACGCAGACACTGAAGTACTAGGGGCAGGATGGGAACAACTAAACAATAGATAAGATGTGGTGACCGTGGTGTGCGTGAGGGATGTGACGTTCAAGGTGATCCTGGGGTTCCGGGAGAGTCTTAAAGTTCAGGCGAGGCAGGGTCTAGGAGTTCACTGGGCGGGCTGCATAACTCCTGGGCAGGCAGGTCACGGGACACCTGGGTAGGTAGTGGGGCACAACCCATCTGCAGTGAGGGATGGAAAGGGGCAGAGTCCCCCACCAGGCAACAGCAGTCTGGCCTGGCTTGCCCAACAGAGGTAAGGGATAGGAAGGGAACTAGGTCCAGGGTGACTGCCAGACTTACTCAAAGAACTCATCCTTAATGAGGGGAACTCCAAGCCAGAGGAACATGATAAGCACAACAACCCCCACCCAACTCCACTCAGTCCCAGGGCCCCCTATATACACTGGCAGCCGATGGGCATCAGGTGCGCCTTCTTGAATCCAAACAAGCCACAATGATCCACAGGTGTGACTAATTGGGCTCAAGGGTGAAAAGAGGGACGGCTACAAGACCCGGAGTATGGAGTCCACGGACCAGACCATAACATTTGACCCATATCTCTCTAACTCATTCCTCTCCATGTACCTGCCCACGTCTTGTAAATACTATTATTGTACCTGCCTCGTCTGCTTTCTCTGACATGTCAGTCTGTATGCTCACCACAATCTGTGTGAAGAAGTTGCCTCCTCAGATTCCTATTAAATCTTTCCCACTCACCTTCAACCTATGCCCTACAGCTTTTGATTCTCCGGCCCTGGAAAAAAGATTGTGTGCATCTGTGCCCCTCGTGATTTAATAAACCTCTGTAAAGTCACTCCTCAGTCGCCTGCGCTCCAAGAAATGAAGTCCTTGCTTTCCCAACTTCTTTCTATAACCCAGTCCTCTGAGACCGGACAACATCTTTGACCATTTTTTCACTCTTTCTAGCTTAATGGCATCTCACCTATAGCAGGCTGACCAAAACTGACTCCAAGTGCAGCCTCACCAATGTTTTGTAAAACTGGTAGCCTCCAACCTGATGGCATGAACCTCAATTTCTCCTTCTGGTAATTTTTTCCCTCTTCTCCTGCTGCCCAGTCTGGCCTCCTACTTCTCCTCCTCACCTGCCTATCAGCTGCCCTGATGCTCCCTCCTTCCATATGCACTTTCCTCTCTCTCAGATCCCTTCTTCTCGAGCACGTGGCCTTTTTGACCTATGACCTCCCAAGTGCTTACTTCACCCCCTTCCTCCACCACTCTGGCTTCACCTGTCACCTTCTAGCTTGTCCTCATTCCCCTCCCTTCAATTTCTTATTCTGGCATCCTCCCCCTCCCTTTCCAGTCCTGAGTAAGGGTCTCAGTCGGAAACGAAGACTGTTTATTCACTTCCATAGATGCTGCCTGGCCTGCTGAGTTCCTCCAGCGTTTAGTGTCTGTTGCAGAGTATGATCCTGATTTCTGCACTCAGTGACCAAACTGATGGAAACCAGCCTTCTTCCCCACTGCATTTTCAGGGAGCTTGTTCCCTCTGTTGAATCATACTCTCCAAGGCCCTGCCATTCACTGTGAAAGTCCTACTTTGATTTGATTTCCCAAAATGCAACACCTTGGGCTCACCTGAAGTAAACTCTATTTATTTTACCCAGCTGATCAAGGACCCTCAGTAATTCTTGATTTCCTTCTTCACTCTCATTGATACCACCTGTTTTAATGTCATCTGCAAGCTTACTAACCATGCCTTGTACATTTTCATCCAAATTGTTGATATACATCGATGGCAATCAAAACGTTAAACCCTTATAAAATGCTAGAAAACGTAGGAAGGCCGTGGGGAGAGTAAGGAAATTGAACGCTCTCGAGGATGGGCTATGAACAGACTGGAAATGCTAAGGTTGGCTTTCTCGTGAACAAAAAGGGATTAAATTGCAAAATAAACTCGGCAGTAGAGTTGAGAAGGATGCACACAGTGTTATGCTGATAGGTGAAAGAATCTTAAGGTGAGTAGATAAGGTGCAGGTAATTAATGAGTTCTTAATAAATACTTTGCTTCAATATGCACCAGTGGGAGTGACCTTGACAGCGTAAAAAAGGCTGATGTGCTGGAACTTGTCGACATTAATAAAGAGGATGTGACCATCAAAATAGAACAGAGAACAGTACAGGACAATAATGGGCCCTTCGCTCCACAATATTGTAACAACCCCTTAACCCCTTCCCTCCCACATGGCCCTCCAATTTTCTTTCAACCATGTCCTTATCTAAGAGTCTCTTAAATGTCACTAATGTAATGCACCGGACTTCGAGGCGAGTGGTCTGGGTTCAAATCCGGCCATCTCCTTGCACGCTTCCCATCCCTGCTGGGTTGAGCAGCGAGCTAGCAATTCGGCCTCGTAAAAAAACAGACAGAAGTGTTAAAGAAATGGCAAGGTTGCCGCCTGATGTGCCACAAGGACAACAAAAATCTACATCTACTACCACCCCAGCAGTGTATTCCATGCATTCACCACTTATTTTGTGAAAATACTACCCCTGACATCCCCCCCATACTTTCCTCAAAACTCCCCCCCATATTAGCCACTTCTGTCTGGGAAAAGGTTTCTGGCTGTCCACTTGACCTATGCTTCCTAGGTCCTAACAACTTGTACACCTTTATCATCACCTCTCAACCTCCTTCGCTCCAAAGAGAAGGCTGTCCTCATGAGATATGCTCTCTAATCCAGGAGCCTCCTGGTACATCTCCCGTGACCTTCTCTAAAGCTTCCACATCCTTTGTCTAATGAGAACACCAGAACCGTGTTCCGCTACACTATTAGGAATCCTGCCATTAACCCTTTGTTCTAGCTTCATGTTCGACCTTCTAAAGTGAATCACTTCACAGTTTCCTGGATTGAACTCCACTTGCTTCATCACAGCCCAGCACTGCATCACATCCCGTGCCTGGAGTCAGGGTATTTGAAGAGGTCCTTACTGAATACTTTGCACCAGAGACAGGGACCCTGATAAATGCGAGGATAGCATAGATAGAACAGGCTAATAAAGTGTATTATGTTGACGAGGATGTGCTGGAATTTTGAAGAACATTAGGATAAATAAGTCCCCAAGGCTGGTTGGCATACACCCCAGGTTACTACAGAAAGTGAGTGAAGAGATGGCTGAGCCTTTGGCAATGATTTTTGTGTCCTCACTGACCACAGGAATAGTACCAGAGGATTGGCGGGTGGTAAATGGTATTCCTTTGTTCAAGAAATGTAATAGGGATAACCCTGGGAATTATAAACCAGTGAGTCTTACGCCAGTCAGTCAGTATTTGCCAGCATTTTGAGAAGTATATTCTTGATTTGAGGTAGTTAATGTGGCTTTGTGAGGGGTAGGTCGTGCCTCATGAGCCTGATTGAATTATTTGCAGAAGTGACAAAACATATTGCTGAAGGCAGAGCAGTGGATGGCATGTATATGGATTTCTTATGGTTGGCTCATTCAGAAAGTCAGGAGGCCTGGGATCCAGGGAAACTTGGCTACGTGCATTCAGAACTGGCTTGCCCACAGGAGGCAGAGGCCGGTTGTAGATGGAACATATTCTGCCTAAAGGTCAGTGACCAGTGGTATTCCACAGGGATCTGTTCCAGGATCCATGCTCTTTGTGATTTTTATAAATGATTTGAATGAGGAGTAAAAGGATGTGTTAGTTGATGTTTTTGTGGCAGTGTAGAAGGTCATAGGTTACAATGGGATATTGACAGGACACCAGGCCTGGGCTCAGAGGTGGCAGGTGGAGTTCAATCTGGCAAGTGTGAAGTGAGACAATTTTGAAGGCTGAAATTAAAGGTAGGGTACTGGGCTAGTGGCAGAATTCTTACAGTGTGGAGGAACAGAGGAGTCTTGGGGTCTAGGTCCATAGATCTTTTAAAGTTGCCATGCAGGGTGAAAGTGTGGTTAGAAGGCATATGGTGTGCTGGCCTTCAACAACTGCAAGGTAACGTTGCTGCTCCATAAAAGTCTGGTTAGACCACACTTGCAATATTATGTTCAGTTCTGGTCACCTCTTTTTCAGAAAGAAGTGGAAGAAGAGATTTACCAGGATGCTGGCAGGGCCAGAGGATGTGTCTTATAAGGAAAGGTTAATTGAGCTAAGGCTGCTTTCTTTGGAGCGAAGGAGGTTGACAGGTGACTTAATAGAAAGTGACTTAATCACTTAGTACAAAGTGATCAGAGGCATAGAGTAGAGAAACCTTTTGACAGGATGGAAATGGTTAATATGAGAGGTCATGATGTTATGGAAATTGGAGGGAAGTAAAGGGGAGAAGAGGAGAAATGTCCATAAGGCAGTGAGACATAGGAGCAGAATTAAGCCATTCACCCATGGTCAGCTCCATCATCCATTATGGCTGACTTATTATCCCTCTCAATTCCATTCTCCCCGTAAAGTTGGATGCTTTGTCTAATCAATAATCTATCAACCTCTGCTTGAAGTATAGACAATGACTTGGCCTCCCAAGCTGTCTGTGACAATGAATTCCACAGATTAACCACTCCACTAAAGAAATTCAGTTTCATCTCTATTCTAAATAAACTTCCCTCCATTCTGATTCTTTTTTTACCTACTGGTTCTAGACTCACCCACGAGAAGAAACATCTTCTCCCTACATCCACTCTATCCAGACCTTCCAATATTTGATAAATTTCAATGAGATCCAATCTCATTCTTCCAAACTCCAGCAAGTGCAGGCCCAAAGCCATCGAATGCTCCTCATATGCTAATCCTTTAATTCACAGACTCATTCTCATGAATTTCCTCTGGATCTTTTCCAAGGTCAGTACATCTTTTCTTAGATAAATGGTTCAAAACTGCTCACAATACTCCAAGTGTGGTCTAACCAATCCCTTATAAAGTCTCAGCATCACATCCTTACCCTTATATTCTAGGCCTCTCAAAATGAATATGAACATTGTGTTTGCCTTCATTACCACCAACTCAACCTGCAAGTTAACCTTTGGGGAATCCTGCACAAGGACTCCCAAGTCCCTTTGCACATTGGATCTCCTCATTTAGAAAATAGCTCATGCTATTCCTTCTGCCAAAGTGCATGATCATACTCTTCCTGACTCTAGTTTCCATCTCCCACTTCTTTGCTCATTCTTCCAATCTAAGTCCTGCAGACTCCCTGCTCCCTCAACACTACCTACTCCTCCAGCTATGTTGATATCATCCACAAATTAGGTCACAAAGTAATCAATTCTGTCAACCAAATCATTTACATATAATGTGAAAAGAAGTGGTCCCAACACTAACTCCTGCGGAACACCACTAGTCACTGATACCCAATCAGAAAAGGCCCCCTTTATTCCCACTCTTCGCCTCCTGCCATTCAGTCAATTTTCTATCCATGCTAGTAATACCATGGCCTCTGACCTTGTTAAACAGCCTTATGTGTGGTACCTTGTCAAAGACCTGAAAATCCAAGAAAACAACATCCATTGACTCCCCTTTAAATATCCTGCCTGTTATTTACTCAAAGAATTCCAACAGATATGTTGGGCAAGATTTTCCCTTAAGGAAACCATGCTGTCTTTGGCCTATTTTGGCCTTCAAGCACCCCAGCATCTCATCCTTAATAACGGATCCATCATCTTCCCAAACACAGAAACAAGGCTAACTTGCCTATACTTTCTTTTCTTCAGCCTGCCTCCCTTCTTAAAGAAAGGAGTGACATTTGCAATTTCCCAGTTCTCCAGAACTATTCCAGAACATAGTGATTCTTGACAGATCATTACTAATACCTCCACAATCTCAACAGAACAATGGGTCCAGTCCATCTGTCCAGGTGACTTCTTCACATTAAGACCTTTCAGCTTCCCAAACACCCACTCTTGAGGACTAGCAACTACATTCACTTCTTCCCCCGACACTCTTGAACTTCTGGGTTACTGCTAGTGTTGTCCACGTGAAGACTGACACAAAATACTAATTAAATTCATCCGCCATTTCTTTGCCCCAATTACTATGTCTGCAGCATAATTTTCCAGCAATCCACTCTCACCACTCTTTTATACTTTATACTTTTGAAAAAACTTTTGGCATTTTCTTTTATATTATTGGTAACTTACCTTTATATGCCATCTTTTTTCTCTTTATGGCTTTTTTATTTTACATCTGTTTTTCAAAAACTTCCAAATCCTCTAACTTCCCACAAATTTTTGCTATATTATATGTTCTTTCTTTCACATATGCTGTCTTTGACTTCCTTTGTCAGCCACAATTGCCTCATCTTCCCTTTAGAATACTTCTTTGCCATTGGGATGTATCTATTCAGCTCCTACCAAATTACTCCCAGAAACTCCATCCATTGCTGTTCTGCAGTCATGCTTGCTAGCATTCCCTTCCAATCAACTTTGGTCAGTTTTTTCCTCCTGCCTCTGTAATTCTCTTTACTTCACTGTAATACTGATACATCTGATTTTATATCCCCCTCTCAAACTGCCGGTTGAATTCGATCATATTTTGATCATTGTCTTCTAAGAGCTCCTTTACCTTAAGCTCTCTAAGATGGAAGATCATCTTCCTTATTCCATAATGTTAGAGGTAAGTTTTTCACACAGTGGGTTGTGAGTGCATGAAGCAACCTGCCAGGGGTTGTGGCAGAGGCAGATACATAAGGGGCATTTAAGAAATTCTGAGATTGACACAGAAAATGGAAGGCTATTTAGGAGGGAAGGGTTAGACTGATCTAAGAGTAGCTTATAATGTTAGCACAGTATCATGGGCGGGAGGGTCTGTACTGTGCCGTGATATTCTATGTTCCAATTCTGACCTGGAACCCAGCCTGAGGAAATCCAACTTTAGCTTTTAGAAAACAATTAGGCTAACGCTTGTAAGGGAGGAAAGGAGCTGAGAACAAGCTCCACATGTATGCTTTAATGGGCTGAATTGTTTCCTTCTGTACTGTGGTTATGCTATGATTTCAGCTTGGGTTCAGAGATGGACATGAACTGAAGACAGTGGAAACTGTGAGAGTAACCACGCTCGACATCAGGATGATAGTCAAGTTTGGCTATGTCAGCAAGAGCCTGAAAAGTTTAGATCAATGCAGAAAAAAGACAACCTGAAGGCATTACTCGACATCTTGTATTATAGTCTTAGATGTCTGAACTCAGCACAGCTTTAAGATTTTCCTACAGGTCTTCAGACCACCTTTTTGCATCTGCTTCATAAAATACTTTCCCTCTGTCAGACAAGAAGTAGAGCTACTCACCAATATCTTCAATCTTTAATGCTACTCACAATACCATTGAATGTGAAGTACAGAGGTGGGGTGGGGGGGGGGAATGTCACTATAAAATCATGAGGGTCAGAGACAAGGTGAATGTTCATATTCCTTTTCCCAGGGTCTTGTAGTCTAAAACCAAAGGGGTAAGGTTTAAGGTGATTGGGGAAGGATTCATTTGGGACTTGAGGGGCAAATTTTTCACTCAGAGGATAGAGGTTGTCAAGGGAGGTAGTAGAGCAAGCACAATTCCATGTTTAAAAGATATTGGATGGTAAAGATTTAGAGGGATTTGGGCCAGGCACAGACAAATGGAACTAGCTCAGATAGTCACCTTGGCCACTATGAGCAAGTTGGGGCAAAGAGCCCGTTTCTGTTCTCTAAGTCTGTGAATAAATATTGCTAGTCTATGCAGGGACAGGGCATATTTGGGTCTGGGTTGACAAGGGTCAGATAGTATGGACAGCATTTGAATTCCGAGTAACGAAAGCACATTAGCATCTCTCTCCTTCACCAGTTCAAAATTGATGAAGTGCATAGAGAGGGTGTGAGCAAGAAGGCTTTTTCCACTGAGATTGGGTGAGACTAGAACTAGAGCCTATAGGTTAAGTGTGAAAGGTGAAATATTTAAGGTGAACATGAGGGGAACTTCTTCACTCAGAGGGTGTTGAGAGTGTGGGATGAGCTACCAGCAGAAATGGTGGATGTGAGTTCAATTTCAACATTTAAGAGAATATTGGATAGGTACGTGGATAGGAGAGGTATGAATGGCTATGGTCAGGGTCTGGTTGATGGGACTAGGCAGATTAATAGTAGATGAGCCAAAGGGCCTGTGTCTGTGCTGTAGTGTTCTATGACTCGATTTCAGAGCCCAGCCTTTCCCATATGTTTTCCAAGGCAGCGATATTAACCCTATTGTTTCAGTAGCGAAGCACAGGCCCTTTATTCCATGAAGTGCGCAAGTTGATTTCTCAAAGCCTCTCCCGCTTGCACACGGGCATTCCCTGTAGGACTACAGACTTCTTAGTCCTCACGATCGGTGCTGTCATGTCAGACTCAGCTGTCCATGTATGTAAGAACATAAGAAATTAAGAAAGCAAGAAGGCCATTTTGTTCCTCAAGCCTAACCTACCATTTAGGATAACCATGGCTTATTTGCCCCAGAACACAACTCCTCTCACGGACACTCAATTCCTTGATCTTTAAAAGAGTTATTTACCTCCCTTTTAAACATCCCCAATGTTGTAGCCATCTCTGCCACCGGTACGCTATGCCTGCACTGTCCATCAGCTATTGAAGACTCTTACCTGAGGCCAGCGGGCTTCCCTCACCCACAGTCCCCAGCCTGTTCCCTTGGCATTAAAAGAACTAAGAAAGCAATCTCATGGGTACCTCTGCCCCCAGATGACAACCATTCCGCCCGTGACGGCAAGATCATGTCAGACACTGTGTTAAAACGTTAGCAGTATTTTCAGCATCAACACAACAAAAGCAGTAGTCTGCAAGAAGTGAAACATCAGAGTGCAGCACTGTTGCCTAATGGAAACGAGTAGGTTTAATGCAGGGTGATATCCCACTGTCCATGCCACATGGGAGTAAATGTGCATTGCAAAGTCTGCATCCAGTGACGAAACGGAATGAAATGTCCTTTATTACATCAAAGCCCGACTTCCTACTGAGGGCAGAGTGCCAGTCTAGCAATGGTTCCTGCCCTGAGCATCAAGGAGTTACTGTACTGAGCTGTACTCTGAGCGAGGGGCTTCTTACTAATGAAACCACGAAAGAGCAATGAAACTGCACTTGGTGGGAGCTTATTGGACAAAACTTTACTCAAAACATTCGCAAACTTTAACACAGACACTTGAATAATCCACATTTGAAAAAGTGACCCAGGAATCCATTTTGTTTGTCTCTTTGGCAAGTGTGGCAATTGATTATCATTGTGACCTCTAGCCCAATGCCAAACAGTAAAGAGCACACTTCTGTAATCACAAGAGTGTCCACACAAAATTAGTGACAAAGCTATTAATAAAATGCCATGCCTTTTTGGAATTACGGGTTTCTCACATGGTGTAAGTAACATTCTGAATTCAGTCTAGACTCAACCTTTTTCTCCCGGTATGTGGTTACATTATATTCCCCTTACAATGCAGTTGCGATCCCAGCATGTTGAGAATAAGGGATTCAGAGTATTTCTGACCAGTTGGTGCTTTAATTCCAACCAAAGTAATTCATCCTGGTTCAGGTAAGTGCTTGCTGCATGTTTTTGCATGCTTGAGCAAGAACAGCCAGCCTCAGTTCAGCTGCATCTAGACACGTTTTATATGGTCAATCTGATTCATCACTGCTTAACTCATGGACACTCTGGAAACCAGAAAGGCTAAAAAAGTTATCGTAAGGCAGCTAATGCACATGAGAAAGGAAGATTCCCCTTTATTCAGATGTTTGACAGATAGTGTGGAGAACAGGCTCAGTTTGACAGATTTGGGAAATTGCAGAGATCTCAGCAGAAACAGGGTCACTGAGCTGAGATGCCACTGCCAAACTGGAAAGGGAGACCTGTGCTCCCACCCTTCCTGTTCCGGATTCTGCTCACAGAATACTCGAAATTGCCAACAATGCTGATCCCAAAAATAAATGGATAAGAATCGAGATAGAAAGGGGTAGTGGTTCTGCCAACACCACATTTATATGATTGTGGCAGCACACTAATTCTTCAGTAACTAAATCCCGAGTTCTACAGTGATTGCTGTGCGTGTATCCTATTATTACAGTGGGGGGAGGTGTTTATCAGAACGTTACAGTCTGGGCAGTATCCTATTGTTAGAGTGGGAGGTGTATCAGAATAGTACAGTGAGGGGTGTATCAGAGCATAGCAGTTAGTGGTGTATTGAGTGTTAAAGAGAGGATTGTATCAGACTGTTACAGGGAGGGTTGTATCAGAGTGTTAGAGGGAGGGTTGTATCAGAGTGTTACAGGGAGTGTTGTATCGGTCTGCTACAGGGAGGGTTGTATCAGACTGTTACAGGGAGGGTTGTATCAGAGTGTTAGAGGGAGGGTTGTATCAGAGTGTTACAGGGAGGAATGTTTCAGAGTATAACAGGGAGGTTTGTATCAGAGTGTTACATGGAGGGTTTTATCAGTGTAACAGCAAGGATTGTATCAGAGTATTACAAGGAGGTATGTATCAGAGTGTTACAGGGAGAGTTGTATCAGAGTGTTACAAGGAGGAGTGCATCAGAGTGTTACAGGGAGGTTTGTATCAGAGTATTACAGGGAGGTTTTTATCAGAGAGTTTCAGCGAGGATTGTATCAAAGTGATACAGGGGAGATTGTATTAGAGTGTTACAGGGAGAGTTGTATCAGACTGTAACAGGGAAGGCTGTATTACACTGATACAGGGACGGCTGTATCAGAATGTTACAGGGATGATTGTATCAGTGTATTACAGGGAGTGTTGCATCAGAGTGTAACAGGGAAGGCTGTATTACACTGATACAGGGACGGCTGTATCAGAGTGTTACAGGGATGGTTGTATCAAAGTGTTACAGGCAGGGTTGTATCAGAGTGTTACAAGCAGGGTTGTATCCCAGTGTTACAGGGAGTGTTGTATCAGAGTGTTACAGGGAGGTTTGTACCAGTGCATTACAGGCAGGGATGTATTAAAGTGTTACAGGGAGGGTTGTATCAGAGTGTTCCAGGGAGGATTGTATCAGAGTATTACAGGGCTGGTTTTATCTGTGCGTTACAGGCAGGGTTGTATCAGTGTGTTAAAGTGGGCTTGTGTCAGTGTTACAAGGAGGGTTGTATCTGAATGCTACAGGGAGGGTGTTATCAGTGTGTTACAGGGAGGGTTGTATCAGAGTGTTACAGGGAGGGTTGTATCAGAGTGTTACAGGGAGGGTGTTATCAGTGTGTTACAGGGAGGGTTGTATCAGAGTGTTACAGGGAGGGTTGTATCAGACTGATACAGTGAGGCTTGTATCAGAGTGTTACCGGGAGGTTTGTATCAGTGCATTACAAGCAGGGTTGTATCCGAGTGTTACAGGGTGTGTTGTATCAGAGTGTTACAGGGAGGTTTGTATCAGAGTGTTACAGGGTGGCTTGCATCAGAGTTTTACAGACAGGCTTGTATCAGTGTGCTACAGGGATGGTTGTATCAGAGTGTTACAGGCAGGGTTGTATCAAAGTGTTACAGGGAGGGTTGTATCAGTGATTTACAGACAGGGTTGTATCAGAGTGTTACAGGGAGTGTTATATCAGAGTGTTACAGGGAGGTTTGTATCAGTGTATTACAGGGAGTGCTCTATCAGACTGTTACAGAGAGGGTTTTATCAGAGTGTTACAGGGCGGGTTGCATCAGTGCGTTACAGGGAGGGTTGTATCAGAGTGTTACAGGAAGGGTTGTACAGAGTGTTAAATGGAAGGTTGTATCAGTGTGTTACAGGGAGGTTTGTATCAGAGTTTTACAATAAGGGTTGTATCAGAGAGTTACAGGGAGCATTGTATCAGTGTTACACGGATGATTGTACCAGTGTGTAACCAGGAGGGTTGTATCAATGTGTTCCAGCGAGGTTTATATCAGTGTGTTACAGGGAGGGTTGCATCAGAGTGTAACAGAGAGGGCTCTATTGGAGTGTTACAGGGAGGGATGTGTCAGAGTGTTACAGGCAGGTTGTATCACTGCATTACAGGCAGAGTTGTATCAGTGTGTTAAAGGGGGGTTGTATCAGTATTACAAGGAGGGTTGTATCAGAGTGTTACAGGGAGGGATGTATCAGAGTGTTACAGGGAGGAATGTATCAGAGTGTTACAGGGAGGGTTGTATCAGACTGATACAGCGAGGCTTGTATCAGAGTGTTACCGGGAGGTTTGTATCAGTGAATTACAAGCAGGGTTGTATCCGAGTGTTACAGGGTGTGTTGTATCAGAGTGTTACAGGGAGGTTTATATCAGAGTGTTACAGGGTGGCTTGCATCAGAGTTTTACAGACAGGCTTGTATCAGTGTGCTACAGGGATGGTTGTATCAGAGTGTTACAGGCAGGGTTGTATCAAAGTGTTACAGGGAGGGTTGTATCAGTGATTTACAGGCAGGGTTGTATCAGAGTGTTACAGGGAGAGTTTCTTCAGTTTGTTGCAGGGAGTGTTATATCAGAGTGTTACAGGAAGGTTTGTATCAGTGTATTACAGGGAGTGTTCTATCAGACTGTTACAGAGAGGGTTGTATTAGCGTGTTACAGTGAGAGTTGTATCAATTTGTTACAGGGAGGGTTGTATCAGAGTGTTACAGGAAGGGTGGTACAGAGTGTTAAATGGAAGGTTGTATCAGTGTGTTACAGGGAGGGTTGTATCAGAGTTTTACAATAAGGGTTGTATCAGAGAGTTACAGGGAGCATTGTATCAGTGTTACACGGATGATTGTACCAGTGTGTAACCAGGAGGGTTGTATCAGGGTGTTCCAGTGAGGTTTCTATCAGTGTGTTACAGGGAGGGTTGCATCAGAGTGTAATAGAGAGGGCTCTATTGGAGTGTTACAGGGAGGGATGTGTCAGAGTGTTACAGGCCGGTTGTATCACTGCATTACAGGCAGAGTTGTATCAGTGTGTTAAAGGGGGGTTGTATCAGTATTACAAGGAGGGTTGTATCAGAGTGTTACAGGGAGGGACGTATCAGAGTGTTACAGGGAGGAATGTATCAGTGTGTTACTGGGAGGGTTGTACCAGTGTGTTACAAAAAGGTTGTATCAGACTGTTACAGACACGTTTGCATCAGTGTGATACCGGGACGGCTGTATCAGAGTGTTACAGGGATGGTTGTATCAGAGTGTTACAGGCAGGTTTGCATCAGAGTGTTACAGTCAGGGTTGTATCAGAGTGTTACAGGAAGTGTTCTACCAGACGGTTACAGAGAGGGTTTTATCAGAGTGTTACAGGGCGGGTTGCATCAGTGCATTACAGGCAGGGTTGTATCAGAGTGTTACAGGGAGGTTTGTATCAGTGTATTACAGGGAGTGTTCTATTAGACTGTTACAGAGAGGGTTTTATCAGAGTGTTACAGGGCGGGTTGCATCTGTGCGTTACAGGGAGGGTTGTATCAGAGTTTTACAGGCAGGGTTGTATCAGAGTGTACAGGGAGCTTTGTATCAGAGTGTTAAAGGCAGGTTTGCTTCAGAGTGTTACAGACAGGGTTGCTTTAGAGCGTTATGGGGGGGTTGTATATGAGTGTTTCAGGGATGGATGTATCAGAGTGTTAGAGGGAGGGTTCTATGAAATTGTTAAAGGGTGATTTGTATCAGAGTGTTACAGGGAGGGATGTATCAGTGTGTTACAGGGAGTGTTATATCAGAGTGTTACAGGGAGTTTTGTATCAGTGTATTACAGGGAGTGTTCTATCAGACTGTTACAGAGAGGGTTTTATCAGAGTGTTACAGGGCGGGTTGCATCAGTGCGTTACAGGGAGGGTTGTATCAGAGTGTTAAAGGGATGGTTGTTTCAGTGTGTTGCAGGGAAGGTTGTAACAGACTGTTACAGGGACTGTTGTATCAGAGTGTTACAGTGAGATTTGTATCAATGCATTACAGGCAGGGTTGTATTAATGTGTTACAGGGAGGGTAGTATCAGAGTATTACAGGGCTGGTTGTATCCGTGCGTTACAGGCAGGGTTGTATCAGTCTGTTAAAGTGGGGTTGTATCAGTATGTTACAGGGAGTGTTGTATCAGTGTGTTGCAGGGAGAGATGTATCAGAGTGCTGCAGTGAGAATACTATTAGAGTGTTACAGGGATGGTTGTTTCAGAGTGTTACAGGGAGGGATGTATCAGTTTGTTACAGGGAGTGTTATATCAGAGTGTTACAGGGAGGTTTGTATCAGTGCATTACAGTGAGGGTTGTATCAGTGTGTTACAAAATGTGTTGTACCAGACTGTTACAGGAAGATTTGTATCAGAGTGTTACAAGGAGTGTTGTATCAGCGTTACACGGAGGTTTGCATCAGTGTGTTACCGGGAGGGCTGCATCAGAGTGTAACAGGGAGGGTTGAATCAGTTGTTACATGGAGGG
Source organism: Hemitrygon akajei (assembly GCF_048418815.1). Lineage (NCBI taxonomy): Eukaryota > Metazoa > Chordata > Chondrichthyes > Myliobatiformes > Dasyatidae > Hemitrygon > Hemitrygon akajei. The sequence continues at coordinate 89,271,197 of NC_133128.1, forward strand.
TTGTATCATACTGATACAGCGAGGGTTGTATCAGAGTGTTACCGGGAGGTGTGCATCAGTGCATTACAAGCAACGTTGTAACTGAGTTTTACAGGCAGTGTTGTATCAGTGTGCTACTGTGATGGTTGTATCAGAGTGTTACAGGCAGGGTTGTATCAGAGTGTTTCAGGGAGGTTTTTATCAGAGAGTTTCAGCGAGGATTGTATCAAAGTGATACAGGGGAGATTGTATTGGTGTGCTACAGGGATAGTTGTATCAGAGTGTTACAGGCAGAGTTGTGTCAGAGTGTTACAGGGAGGGTTGTATCAGTGATTTACAGGCAGGGTTGTATCAGAGTGTTACATGGAGGGTTTTTTCAGTTTGTTACAGGGAGTGTTCTATCAGACTGTTACAGAGAGGGTTTTATCAGAGTGTTACAGGGCGGGTTGCATTAGTGCATTACAGGGAGGATTCTATCAGAGTGTTAAAGGGATGGTTGTTTCAGTGTTTTGCAGGGAGGGCTGTAACAGACTGTTACAGGTATTTTTGTATCAGAGTGTTACAGGGCGGATTGTATCAGAGTGTTACAGGGTGGTTTTTATCAGAGAGTTTCTGCGAGTATTGTATCAAAGTGATACAGGGGAGATTGTATTTGAGTGTTACAGGGAGAGTTGTATCAATGTGTTACAGGGAGTTTTGCATCAGAGTGTAACAGGGAAGGCTGTATTACACTGATACAGGGACGAGTGTTACAGGGATGATTGTATCAGAGTGTTACAGGCAGGGTTGTATCAGAGTGTTACAGGGGAGATTGTATTTCAGTGGTACAGCGAGAGTTGTATCAATTTGTTACAGGGAGTGTTGCATTAGAGTGTAACAGGGAACGCTGTATTACACTGATACCGGGAGGGAGGTTCAGAGTGTTAAATGGCGGGTTGTATCAGAGTGTTACAGGGCTGGTTGTATCCGTGCATTACAGGCAGGTTTTGTATCAGAGTGTTAAAGTGGGGTTGTATCAGTGTTACAAGGAGGGCTGTATCTGAGTGCTACAGGGAGGGTATTATCAGTGTGTTACAGGGAGGGCTGTATGTGAGTGTTACAGGGCGGGTTGCATCAGAGTGTTACAGGGAGGTTTTTATCAGAGAGTTTCAGCGAGGATTGTATCAAAGTGATACAGGGGAGATTGTATTAGCGTGTTACAGGGAGAGTTGTATCAATGTTTTACAGGGAGTGTTCCATCAGAGTGTAACAGGGAAGGCTGTATTACACTGATACAGGGAGGGTTCTATCAGAGTGTTACAGGGAGGGTATATAGATAGATAGATAGATAGATAGATAGATAGATAGATAGATAGATAGATAGATAGATAGATAGATAGATAGATAGATAGATAGATACTTTATTCATCCCCATGGGGAAATTCAACTTTTTTTCCAATGTCCCATACACTTGTTGTAGCAAAACTACTTACATACAATACTTAACTCAGTAAAAAAAATATGATATGCATCTAAATCACTATCTCAAAAAGCATTAATAATAGCTTTTAAAAAGTTCTTAAGTCCTGGCGGTAGAATTGTAAAGCCTAATGGCATTGGGGAGTATTGACCTCTTCATCCTGTCTGAGGAGCATTGCATCGATAGTAACCTGTCGCTGAAACTGCTTCTCTGTCTCTGGATGGTGCTATGTAGAGGATGTTCAGAGTTATCCATAATTGACCGTAGCCTACTCAGCGCCCTTCGCTCAGCTACCGATTTTAAACTCTCCAGTACTTTGCCCACGACTGAGCCCGCCTTCCTTACCAGCTTATTAAGACGTGAGGCATCCCTCTTCTTAATGCTTCCTCCCCAACACGCCACCACAAAGAAGAGGGCGCTCTCCACAACTGACCTATAGAACATCTTCAGCATCTCACTACAGACATTGAATGACGCCAACCTTCTTAGGAAGTACAGTCGACTCTGTGCCTTCCTGCACAAGGCATCTGTGTTGGCAGTCCAGTCTAGCTTCTCGTCTAACTGTACTCCCAGATACTTGTAGGTCTTAACCTGCTCCACACATTCTCCATTAATGATCACTGGCTCCATATGAGGCCTAGATCTCCTAAAGTCCACCACCATCTCCTTGGTCTTGGTGATATTGAGACGCAGGTAGTTTGAGTTGCACCATATCACAAAGTCCTGTATCAGTTTCCTATACTCCTCCTCCTGTCCATTCCTGACAGACCCCACTATGGCCGTGTCATCAGCGAACTTCTGCACATGGCAGGACTCCGAGTTATATTGGAAGTCTGATGTGTACAGGGTGAACAGGACCGGAGAGAGTACGGTTCCCTGCGTGGTTCCCTGGGTGGTACAGAGTGTTAATGGAGGGTTGTATCAGAGTGTTACATGGAGGGTTGTATCAGTGTAATACAGGGATTGTTGTATCAGTGTGTTAAAGGGAAGGTTGTATCAGAGTTTTACATGAAGGGTTGTATCAGTATGTTACAGGGAGTTTTGTATCAGTGTGTTACAGGGAGAGATGTATCAGAGTGCTGCAGTGAGAATACTATTAGAGTGTTACAGGGAGGTATGTATCAGTTTGTTACAGGGAGTGTTATATCAGAGTGTTACAGGGAGGTTTGTATCAATGCATTACAGGGAGGGTTGTATCAGTGTGTTACAAAATGTGTTGTACCAGACTGTTACAGGAAGATTTTTATCAGAGTGTTACAAGGAGTGTTGTATCAGCGTTACACAAAGGTTTGCATCAGTGTGTTACCGGGAGGGCTGCATCAGAGTGTAACAGGGAGGGTTGAATCAGTGTGTTACATGGAGGGTTGTATCATACTGATACAGCGAGGGTTGTATCAGAGTGTTACCGGGAGGTTTGCATCAGTGCATTACAAACAGGGTTGTATCTGAGTTTTACAGGCAGTGTTGTATCAGTGTGCTACAGTGATGGTTGTATCAGAGTGTTACAGGCAGGGTTGTATCAGAGTGTTTCAGGGAGGTTTTTATCAGAGAGTTTCAGCAAGGATTGTATCAAAGTGATACAGGGGAGATTGTATTAGTGTGCTACAGGGATGGTTGTATCAGAGTGTTACAGGCAGAGTTGTATCAGAGTGTTACAGGGAGGGTTGTAACAGACTGTTACAGGGAGTGTTATATCAGAGTGTTACAGTGAGATTTGTATCAGTGCATTACAGGCAGGGTTTTATTAAAGTGTTACAGGGACTGTTGTATAAGAGTGTTACAGGGAGGTTTGTATCAGAGTATTACAGGGCTGGTTGTATCCGTGCGTTACAGGCAGGGTTCTATCAGTGTGTTAAATTGGGGTTGTGTGAGCGTTACAAGGAGGGTTGTATCTGAGTGCTACAGAGAGGGTTGTATCAGACTGTTACAGTGAGATTTTTATCAGTGCATTACAGGCAGGGTTGTATTAAAGTGTTACACGGAGGTTTGTATCAGAGTATTACAGGGCTAGTTGTATCCGTGCATTACGGGCAGGTTTGTATCAGTGAGTTAAAGTGGGGTTGTATCAGTGTTACAGGCAGGGTTGTATCAGAGTGTTACAGGGACGGTTGTATCAGAGTGTTACAGGGAGTGTTGTATCAGAGTGTTACAGGGTGGCTTGTATCAGTGTATTACAGGGAGGGTTGTATCAGAGTGTTAAAGGGATGGTTGTTTCAGTGTGTTGCAGGGAGGGTTGTAACAGACTGTTACAGGGACTGTTGTATCAGAGTGTTACAGTGAGATTTGTATCAGTGCATTACAGGCAGGGTTTTATTAAAGTGTTACAGGGACTGTTGTATCAGAGTGTTACAGGGAGGTTTGTATCAGAGTATTACAGGGCTGGTTGTATCCGTGCGTTACAGGCAGGGTTCTATCAGTGTGTTAAATTGGGGTTGTGTGAGCATTACAAGGAGGGTTGTATCTGAGTGCTACAGAGAGGGTTGTATCAGACTGTTACAGTGAGATTTTTATCAGTGCATTACAGGCAGGGTTGTATTAAAGTGTTGCACGGAGGTTTGTATCAGAGTATTACAGGGCTAGTTGTATCCGTGCATTACGGGCAGGTTTGTATCAGTGAGTTAAAGTGGGGTTGTATCAGTGTTACAGGCAGGGTTGTATCAGAGTGTTACAGGGACGGTTGTATCAGAGTGTTACAGGGAGTGTTGTATCAGAGTGTTACAGGGTGGCTTGTATCAGTGTATTACAGGGAGGGTTGTATCAGAGTGTTAAAGGGATGGTTGTTTCAGTGTGTTGCAGGGAGGGTTGTAACAGACTGTTACAGGGACTGTTGTATCAGAGTGTTACAGTGAGATTTGTATCAGTGCATTACAGGCAGGGTTTTATTAAAGTGTTACAGGGACTGTTGTATCAGAGTGTTACAGGGAGGTTTGTATCAGAGTATTACAGGGCTGGTTGTATCCGTGCGTTACAGGCAGGGTTCTATCAGTGTGTTAAATTGGGGTTGTGTGAGCATTACAAGGAGGGTTGTATCTGAGTGCTACAGAGAGGGTTGTATCAGACTGTTACAGTGAGATTTTTATCAGTGCATTACAGGCAGGGTTGTATTAAAGTGTTGCACGGAGGTTTGTATCAGAGTATTACAGGGCTAGTTGTATCCGTGCATTACGGGCAGGTTTGTATCAGTGAGTTAAAGTGGGGTTGTATCAGTGTTACAGGCAGGGTTGTATCAGAGTGTTACAGGGATGGTTGTATCAGAGTGTTACAGGGAGTGTTGTATCAGAGTGTTACAGGGTGGCTTGCATCAAAGTTTTACAGGCAGTGTTGTATCAGTGTGCTACAGTGATAGTTGTATCAGAGTGTTACAGGCAGGGTTGTATCAGAGTGTTTCAGGGAGGTTTTTATCAGAGAGTTTCAGCGAGGATTGTATCAAAGTGATACAGGGGAGATTGTATTGGTGTGCTACAGGGATGGTTGTATCAGAGTGTTACAGGCAGAGTTGTGTCAGAGTGTTACAGGGAGGGTTGTATCAGTGATTTACAGGCAGGGTTGTATCAGAGTGTTACATGGAGGGTTTTTTCAGTTTGTTACAGGGAGTGTTCTATCAGACTGTTACAGAGAGGGTTTTATCAGAGTGTTACAGGGCGGGTTGCATTAGTGCATTACAGGGAGGATTCTATCAGAGTGTTAAAGGGATGGTTGTTTCAGTGTTTTGCAGGGAGGGCTGTAACAGACTGTTACAGGTATTGTTGTATCAGAGTGTTACAGGGCGGATTGTATCAGAGTGTTACAGGGTGGTTTTTATCAGAGAGTTTCTGCGAGTATTGTATCAAAGTGATACAGGGGAGATTGTATTTGAGTGTTACAGGGAGAGTTGTATCAATGTGTTACAGGGAGTTTTGCATCAGAGTGTAACAGGGAAGGCTGTATTACACTGATACAGGGACGAGTGTTACAGGGATGATTGTATCAGAGTGTTACAGACAGGGTTGTATCAGAGTGTTACAGGGGAGATTGTATTTCAGTGGTACAGCGAGAGTTGTATCAATTTGTTACAGGGAGTGTTGCATTAGAGTGTAACAGGGAACGCTGTATTACACTGATACCGGGAGGGAGGTTCAGAGTGTTAAATGGCGGGTTGTATCAGAGTGTTACAGGGCTGGTTGTATCCGTGCATTACAGGCAGGTTTTGTATCAGAGTGTTAAAGTGGGGTTGTATCAGTGTTACAAGGAGGGCTGTATCTGAGTGCTACAGGGAGGGTATTATCAGTGTGTTACAGGGAGGGCTGTATGTGAGTGTTACAGGGCGGGTTGCATCAGAGTGTTACAGGGAGGTTTTTATCAGAGAGTTTCAGCGAGGATTGTATCAAAGTGATACAGGGGAGATTGTATTAGCGTGTTACAGGGAGAGTTGTATCAATGTGTTACAGGGAGTGTTCCATCAGAGTGTAACAGGGAAGGCTGTATTACACTGATACAGGGAGGGTTCTATCAGAGTGTTACAGGGAGGGTAGATAGATAGATAGATAGATAGATAGATAGATAGATAGATAGATAGATAGATAGATAGATAGATAGATAGATAGATAGATAGATAGATAGATACTTTATTCATCCCCATGGGGAAATTCAACTTTTTTTCCAATGTCCCATACACTTGTTGTAGCAAAACTACTTACATACAATACTTAACTCAGTAAAAAAAATATGATATGCATCTAAATCACTATCTCAAAAAGCATTAATAATAGCTTTTAAAAAGTTCTTAAGTCCTGGCGGTAGAATTGTAAAGCCTAATGGCATTGGGGAGTATTGACCTCTTCATCCTGTCTGAGGAGCATTGCATCGATAGTAACCTGTCGCTGAAACTGCTTCTCTGTCTCTGGATGGTGCTATGTAGAGGATGTTCAGAGTTATCCATAATTGACCGTAGCCTACTCAGCGCCCTTCGCTCAGCTACCGATTTTAAACTCTCCAGTACTTTGCCCACGACTGAGCCCGCCTTCCTTACCAGCTTATTAAGACGTGAGGCATCCCTCTTCTTAATGCTTCCTCCCCAACACGCCACCACAAAGAAGAGGGCGCTCTCCACAACTGACCTATAGAACATCTTCAGCATCTCACTACAGACATTGAATGACGCCAACCTTCTTAGGAAGTACAGTCGACTCTGTGCCTTCCTGCACAAGGCATCTGTGTTGGCAGTCCAGTCTAGCTTCTCATCTAACTGTACTCCCAGATACTTGTAGGTCTTAACCTGCTCCACACATTCTCCATTAATGATCACTGGCTCCATATGAGGCCTAGATCTCCTAAAGTCCACCACCATCTCCTTGGTCTTGGTGATATTGAGACGCATGTAGTTTGAGTTGCACCATATCACAAAGTCCTGTATCAGTTTCCTATACTCCTCCTCCTGTCCATTCCTGACAGACCCCACTATGGCTGTGTCATCAGCGAACTTCTGCACATGGCAGGACTCCGAGTTATATTGGAAGTCTGATGTGTACAGGGTGAACAGGACCGGAGAGAGTACGGTTCCCTGCGTGGTTCCCTGGGTGGTACAGAGTGTTAATGGAGGGTTGTATCAGAGTGTTACATGGAGGGTTGTATCAGTGTAATACAGGGATTGTTGTATCAGTGTGTTAAAGGGAGGGTTGTATCAGAGTTTTACATGAAGGGTTGTATCAGTATGATACAGGGAGTTTTGTATCAGTGTGTTACAGGGAGAGATGTATCAGAGTGCTGCAGTGAGGATACTATTAGAGTGTTACAGGGAGGGATGTATCAGTTTGTTACAGGGAGTGTTATATCAGAGTGTTACAGGGAGGTTTCTATCAATGCATTACAGGGAGGGTTGTATCAGTGTGTTACAAAATGTGTTGTACCAGACTGTTACAGGAAGATTTTTATCAGAGTGTTACAAGGAGTGTTGTATCAGCGTTACACAGAGGTTTGCATCAGTGTGTTACCGGGAGGGCTGCATCAGAGTGTAACAGGGAAGGTTGAATCAGTGTGTTACATGGAGGGTTGTATCATACTGATACAGCGAGGGTTGTATCAGAGTGTTACCGGGAGGTTTGCATCAGTGCATTACAAACAGGGTTGTATCTGAGTTTTACAGGCAGTGTTGTATCAGTGTGCTACAGTGATGGTTGTATCAGAGTGTTACAGGCAGGGTTGTATCAGAGTGTTACAGGGATGGTTGTATCAGAGTGTTACAGGCAGGGTTGTATCAGAGTGTTACAGGGAGAATTGTATCAAAGTGTTACAGGGAGGATTGTATCAGAGTGTTACAGGGCTGGGTGTATCCGTGCGTTACAGGCAGGGTTGTATCAGTGTGTTAAAGTGGGGTTGTATCAGTGTGTTACAGGGAGTGTTGTATCAGTGTGTTACAGGGAGAGATGTATCAGAGTGCTCCAGTGAGAATACTATTAGAGTGTTACAGGGATGGTTGTTTCAGAGTGTTACAGGGAGGGATGTATCAGTTTGTTACAGGGAGTGTTATATCAGAGTGTTACAGTGAGATTTGTATCAGTGCATTACAGGCAGGGTTGTATTAAAGTGTTACAGGGACTGTTGTATCAGAGTGTTACAGGGAGGTTTGTATCAGAGTATTACAGGGCTGGTTGTATCCGTGTGTTACAGGCAGGGTTCTATCAGTGTGTTAAATTGGGGTTGTGTGAGTGTTACAAGGAGGGTTGTATCTGAGTGCTACAGAGAGGGTTGTATCAGACTGTTACAGGGACTGTTGTATCAGAGTGTTACAGTGAGGTTTATATCAGTGTGTTACAGGGAGGGTTGCATTAGAATGTAACAGAGAGGGCTCTATTGGAGTGTTACAGGGAGAGATGTGTCAGAGTGTTACAGGGCTGGTTGTATCACTGCGTTACACGCAGGGTTGTATCAGTGTGTTAAAGGGGGGTTGTATCAGTGTTACAAGGAGGGTTGTATCAGAGTGCTACAGGGAGGGTTTTATCAGTGTGTTACCGGGAGGGTTGTATCAGAGTGTTACAGGGAGGTTTGTATCAGTCTGTTACAGGTAGGGTTGTATCAGAGTGCTACAGGGAGGATGTTATCAGTGTGTTACAGGGAAGGTTGTATCAGAGTGTTTCAGGGAGGGTTGTATCAGTCTGTTACAGGGAGGGTTGAATCAGAGTTTTACAGGGAGGGTTGTATCAGAGCGTTACAGGGATAGTTGTATCAGACTGTTACAGGGGCTGTTGTATCAGAGTGTTACAGGGAGGTTTGTATCAGTGTATTACAGGGATGGTTGTATCCGTGCGTTACATGCAGGGTTGTAGCAGTGTGTTAAAGTGGGGTTGTATTAGTATGTTACAGGGAGTGTTGTATCAGTGTGTTACAGGGAGAGATGTATCAGAGTGCTGCAGGGAGGATTGTATCAGTGTGTTACAGGGAGGATTGTATCAGAGTGCTACCGGGAGGGATGTATCAGTTTGTTACAGGGAGTGTTATATCAGAGTGTTACAGGGAGGTTTGTATCAGTGCATTACAGTGAGGGTTGTATCAGTGTGTTACAAAATGTGTTGTACCAGACTGTTACAGGAAGATTTGTATCAGAGTGTTACAAGGAGTGTTGTATCAGTGTTACACGGAGGGTTGCATCAGTGTGTTACCGGGAGGGCTACATCAGAGTGTAACAGGGAGGGTTGAATCAGTGTGTTACATGGAGTGTTGTATCATACTGATACAGCGAGGGTTGTATCAGAGTGTTACCGGGAGGTTTGCATCAGTGCATTACAAGCAGGGTTTTATCTGAGTTTTACAGGCAGTGTTGTATCAGTGTGCTACAGTGATGGTTGTATCAGAGTGTTACAGGGAGGGTTGTATCAGAGCGTTACAGGGATAGTTTTATCAGACTGTTACAGAGAGTGTTCTATCAGACTGTTACAGAGAGGGTTTTATCAGAGTGTTACAGGGCGGGTTGCATTAGTGCGTTACAGGGAGGATTCTATCAGAGTGTTAAAGGGATGGTTGTTTCAGTGTTTTGCAGGGAGTGCTGTAACAGACTGTTACAGGTATTGTTGTATCAGAGTGTTACAGGGAGGATTGTATCAGTGTGTTACAGGGAGGATTGTATCAGAGTGTTACAGGGAGGGATGTATCAGAGTGTTACAGGGATGGTTGTATCAGTGATTTACAGGCAGGGTTGTATCAGAGTGTTACAGGGAGGGTTTCTTCAGTTTGTTACAGGGAGTGTTCTATCAGACTGTTACAGAGAGGGTTTTATCAGAGTGTTACAGGGCGGGTTGCATTAGTGCGTTACAGGGAGGATTCTATCAGAGTGTTAAAGGGATGGTTGTTTCAGTGTTTTGCAGGGAGGACTGTAACAGACTGTTACAGGTATTGTTGTATCAGAGTGTTACAGGGAGGATTGTATCAGAGTGTTACAGGGTGGTTTTTATCAGAGAGTTTCAGCGAGTATTGTATCAAAGTGATACAGGGGAGATTGTATTTGAGTGTTACATCGAGAGTTGTATCAATGTGTTACAGGGAGTTTTGCATCAGAGTGTAACAGGGAAGGCTGTATTACACTGATACAGGGACGAGTGTTACAGGGATGATTGTATCAGAGTCTTACAGGCAGGTTTGCATCAGAGTGTTACGGGGGGGGGGTTGTATCTGAGTGTTACATGGAGGGTTTTATCAGTGTAACAGCGAGGATTGTATCAGAGTATTACAGGTGAGATTGTATTAGAGTGTTACAGGGAGAGTTGTATCAATGTGTTACAGGGAGTGTTGCATTAGAGTGTAACAGGGAACGTTGTATTACACTGATACAGGGAGGGTGGTTCAGAGTGTTAAATGGCGGGTTGTATCAGAGTGTTACAGGGCTGGTTGTATCCGTGCATTACAGGCAGGTTTTGTATCAGAGTGTTAAAGTGGGGTTGTATCAGTGTTACAAGGAGGGCTGTATCTGAGTGCTACAGGGAGGGTATTATCAGTGTGTTACAGGGAGGGCTGTATGTGAGTGTTACAGGGCGGGTTGCATCAGAGTGTTACAGGGAGGTTTTTATCAGAGAGTTTCAGCGAGGATTGTATCAAAGTGATACAGGGGAGATTGTATTAGCGTGTTACAGGGAGAGTTGTATCAATGTGTTACAGGGAGTGTTCCATCAGAGTGTAACAGGGAAGGCTGTATTACACTGATACAGGGAGGGTTCTATCAGAGTGTTACAGGGAGGGTATATAGATAGATAGATAGATAGATAGATAGATAGATAGATAGATAGATAGATAGATAGATAGATAGATAGATAGATAGATAGATAGATAGATAGATACTTTATTCATCCCCATGGGGAAATTCAACTTTTTTTCCAATGTCCCATACACTTGTTGTAGCAAAACTACTTACATACAATACTTAACTCAGTAAAAAAAAATATGATATGCATCTAAATCACTATCTCAAAAAGCATTAATAATAGCTTTTAAAAAGTTCTTAAGTCCTGGCGGTAGAATTGTAAAGCCTAATGGCATTGGGGAGTATTGACCTCTTCATCCTGTCTGAGGAGCATTGCATCGATAGTAACCTGTCGCTGAAACTGCTTCTCTGTCTCTGGATGGTGCTATGTAGAGGATGTTCAGAGTTATCCATAATTGACCGTAGCCTACTCAGCGCCCTTCGCTCAGCTACCGATTTTAAACTCTCCAGTACTTTGCCCACGACTGAGCCCGCCTTCCTTACCAGCTTATTAAGACGTGAGGCGTCCCTCTTCTTAATGCTTCCTCCCCAACACGCCACCACAAAGAAGAGGGCGCTCTCCACAACTGACCTATAGAACATCTTCAGCATCTCACTACAGACATTGAATGACGCCAACCTTCTTAGGAAGTACAGTCGACTCTGTGCCTTCCTGCACAAGGCATCTGTGTTGGCAGTCCAGTCTAGCTTCTCGTCTAACTGTACTCCCAGATACTTGTAGGTCTTAACCTGCTCCACACATTCTCCATTAATGATCACTGGCTCCATATGAGGCCTAGATCTCCTAAAGTCCACCACCATCTCCTTGGTCTTGGTGATATTGAGACGCAGGTAGTTTGAGTTGCACCATATCACAAAGTCCTGTATCAGTTTCCTATACTCCTCCTCCTGTCCATTCCTGACAGACCCCACTATGGCTGTGTCATCAGCGAACTTCTGCACATGGCAGGACTCCGAGTTATATTGGAAGTCTGATGTGTACAGGGTGAACAGGACCGTAGAGAGTACGGTTCCCTGCGTGGTTCCCTGGGTGGTACAGAGTGTTAATGGAGGGTTGTATCAGAGTGTTACATGGAGGGTTGTATCAGTGTATTACAGGGAGTGTTGTATCAGTGTGTTAAAGGGAGGGTTGTATCAGAGTTTTACATGAAGGGTTGTATCAGTATGTTACAGGGAGTGTTGTATCAGTGTGTTACAGGGAGAGATGTATCAGAGTGCTGCAGTGAGAATACTATTAGAGTGTTACAGGGAGGGATGTATCAGTTTGTTACAGGGAGTGTTATATCAGAGTGTTACAGGGAGGTTTGTATCAATGCATTACAGGCAGTGTTGTATCAGTGTGTTACAAAATGTGTTGTATCAGACTGTTACAGGAAGGTTTGTATCAGAGTGTTACAAGGAGTGTTGTATCAGCGTTACACGGAGCGTTGCATCAGTGTGTTACCGGGAGGGCTGTATCAGAGTTTAACAGGGAGGGTTGAATCAGTGTGTTACAGGGAGGGTTGTATCAGTCTGATACAGCGCGGGTTGTATCAGAGTGTTACCGGCAGGTTTGTATCAGTGCATTACTAGCAGGGTTCTTTCCCAGTGTTACAGTGAGTGTTGTATCAGAGTGTTACAGTGAGATTTGTATCAATGCATTACAGGCAGGGTTGTATTAATGTGTTACAGGGAGTGTAGTATCAGAGTATTACAGGGCTGGTTGTATCCGTGCGTTACAGGCAGGGTTGTATCAGTGTGTTAAAGTGGGGTTGTATCAGTATGTTACAGGGAGAGATGTATCAGAGTGCTGCAGGGAGCATACTATTAGAGTGTTACAGGGATGGTTGTTTCAGAGTGTTACAGTGAGATTTGTATCAATGCATTACAGGCAGGGTTGTATTAATGTGTTACAGGGAGGGTAGTATCAGAGTATTACAGGGCTGGTTGTATCAGTCTGTTAAAGTGGGGTTGTATCAGTATGTTACAGGGAGTGTTGTATCAGTGTGTTACAGGGAGAGATGTATCAGAGTGCTGCAGTGAGAATACTATTAGAGTGTTACAGGGAGGGATGTATCAGTTTGTTACAAAATGTGTTGTACCAGACTGTTACAGGAAGATTTGTATCAGAGTGTTACAAGGAGTGTTGTATCAGCATTACACGGAGGTTTGCATCAGTGTGTTACCGGGAGGGCTGCATCAGAGTGTTACAGGGAGGGTTGAATCAGTGTGTTACATGGAGGGTTGTATCATACTGATACAGCGAGGGTTGTATCAGAGTGTTACCGGGAGGTTTGCATCAGTGCATTACAAACAGGGTTGTATCTGAGTTTTACAGGCAGTGTTGTATCAGTGTGCTACAGTGATGGTTGTATCAGAGTGTTACAGGCAGGGTTGTATCAGAGTGTTACAGGGATGGTTGTATCAGAGTGTTACAGGCAGGGTTGTATCAGAGTGTTACAGGGAGAATTGTATCAAAGTGTTACAGGGAGGATTGTATCAGAGTGTTACAGGGCTGGGTGTATCCGTGCGTTACAGGCAGGGTTGTATCAGTGTGTTAAAGTGGGGTTGTATCAGTGTGTTACAGGGAGTGTTGTATCAGTGCGTTACAGGGAGAGATGTATCAGAGTGCTCCAGTGAGAATACTATTAGAGTGTTACAGGGATGGTTGTTTCAGAGTGTTACAGGGAGGGATGTATCAGTTTGTTACAGGGAGTGTTATATAAGAGTGTTACAGTGAGATTTGTATCAGTGCATTACAGGCAGGGTTGTATTAAAGTGTTACAGGGACTGTTGTATCAGAGTGTTACCGGGAGGGTTGTATCAGAGTGTTACAGGGAGGTTTGTATCAGTCTGTTACAGGTAGGGTTGTATCAGAGTGCTACAGGGAGGATGTTATCAGTGTGTTACAGGGAAGGTTGTATCAGAGTGTTTCAGGGAGGGTTGTATCAGTCTGTTACAGGGAGGGTTGAATCAGAGTTTTACAGGGAGGGTTGTATCAGAGCGTTACAGGGATAGTTGTATCAGACTGTTACAGGGACTGTTGTATCAGAGTGTTACAGGGAGGTTTGTATCAGTGTATTACAGGGATGGTTGTATCCGTGCGTTACATGCAGGGTTGTAGCAGTGTGTTAAAGTGGGGTTGTATTAGTATGTTACAGGGAGTGTTGTATCAGTGTGTTACAGGGAGAGATGTATCAGAGTGCTGCAGGGAGGATTGTATCAGTGTGTTACAGGGAGGATTGTATCAGAGTGCTACCGGGAGGGATGTATCAGTTTGTTACAGGGAGTGTTATATCAGAGTGTTACAGGGAGGTTTGTATCAGTGCATTACAGTGAGGGTTGTATCAGTGTGTTACAAAATGTGTTGTACCAGACTGTTACAGGAAGATTTGTATCAGAGTGTTACAAGGAGTGTTGTATCAGCGTTACACGGAGGGTTGCATCAGTGTGTTACCGGGAGGGCTGCATCAGAGTGTAACAGGGAGGGTTGAATCAGTGTGTTACATGGAGTGTTGTAACATACTGATACAGCGAGGGTTGTATCAGAGTGTTACCGGGAGGTTTGCATCAGTGCATTACAAGCAGGGTTTTATCTGAGTTTTACAGGCAGTGTTGTATCAGTGTGCTACAGTGATGGTTGTATCAGAGTGTTACAGGGAGGGTTGTATCAGAGCGTTACAGGGATAGTTTTATCAGACTGTTACAGAGAGTGTTCTATCAGACTGTTACAGAGAGGGTTTTATCAGAGTGTTACAGGGCGGGTTGCATTAGTGCGTTACAGGGAGGATTCTATCAGAGTGTTAAAGGGATGGTTGTTTCAGTGTTTTGCAGGGAGTGCTGTAACAGACTGTTACAGGTATTGTTGTATCAGAGTGTTACAGGGAGGATTGTATCAGTGTGTTACAGGGAGGATTGTATCAGAGTGTTACAGGGAGGGATGTATCAGAGTGTTACAGGGATGGTTGTATCAGTGATTTACAGGCAGGGTTGTATCAGAGTGTTACAGGGAGGGTTTCTTCAGTTTGTTACAGGGAGTGTTCTATCAGACTGTTACAGAGAGGGTTTTATCAGAGTGTTACAGGGCGGGTTGCATTAGTGCGTTACAGGGAGGATTCTATCAGAGTGTTAAAGGGATGGTTGTTTCAGTGTTTTGCAGGGAGGACTGTAACAGACTGTTACAGGTATTGTTGTATCAGAGTGTTACAGGGAGGATTGTATCAGAGTGTTACAGGGTGGTTTTTATCAGAGAGTTTCAGCGAGTATTGTATCAAAGTGATACAGGGGAGATTGTATTTGAGTGTTACATCGAGAGTTGTATCAATGTGTTACAGGGAGTTTTGCATCAGAGTGTAACAGGGAAGGCTGTATTACACTGATACAGGGACGAGTGTTACAGGGATGATTGTATCAGAGTCTTACAGGCAGGTTTGCATCAGAGTGTTACGGGGGGGGGTTGTATCTGAGTGTTACATGGAGGGTTTTATCAGTGTAACAGCGAGGATTGTATCAGAGTATTACAGGTGAGATTGTATTAGAGTGTTACAGGGAGAGTTGTATCAATGTGTTACAGGGAGTGTTGCATTAGAGTGTAACAGGGAACGTTGTATTACACTGATACAGGGAGGGTGGTTCAGAGTGTTAAATGGCGGGTTGTATCAGAGTGTTACAGGGCTGGTTGTATCCGTGCATTACAGGCAGGTTTTGTATCAGAGTGTTAAAGTGGGGTTGTATCAGTGTTACAAGGAGGGCTGTATCTGAGTGCTACAGGGAGGGTATTATCAGTGTGTTACAGGGAGGGCTGTATGTGAGTGTTACAGGGCGGGTTGCATCAGAGTGTTACAGGGAGGTTTTTATCAGAGAGTTTCAGCGAGGATTGTATCAAAGTGATACAGGGGAGATTGTATTAGCGTGTTACAGGGAGAGTTGTATCAATGTGTTACAGGGAGTGTTCCATCAGAGTGTAACAGGGAAGGCTGTATTACACTGATACAGGGAGGGTTCTATCAGAGTGTTACAGGGAGGGTATATAGATAGATAGATAGATAGATAGATAGATAGATAGATAGATAGATAGATAGATAGATAGATAGATAGATAGATAGATAGATAGATAGATAGATAGATAGATACTTTATTCATCCCCATGGGGAAATTCAACTTTTTTTCCAATGTCCCATACACTTGTTGTAGCAAAACTACTTACATACAATACTTAACTCAGTAAAAAAAAATATGATATGCATCTAAATCACTATCTCAAAAAGCATTAATAATAGCTTTTAAAAAGTTCTTAAGTCCTGGCGGTAGAATTGTAAAGCCTAATGGCATTGGGGAGTATTGACCTCTTCATCCTGTCTGAGGAGCATTGCATCGATAGTAACCTGTCGCTGAAACTGCTTCTCTGTCTCTGGATGGTGCTATGTAGAGGATGTTCAGAGTTATCCATAATTGACCGTAGCCTACTCAGCGCCCTTCGCTCAGCTACCGATTTTAAACTCTCCAGTACTTTGCCCACGACAGAGCCTGCCTTCCTTACCAGCTTATTAAGACGTGAGGCGTCCCTCTTCTTAATGCTTCCTCCCCAACACGCCACCACAAAGAAGAGGGCGCTCTCCACAACTGACCTATAGAACATCTTCAGCATCTCACTACAGACATTGAATGACGCCAACCTTCTTAGGAAGTACAGTCGACTCTGTGCCTTCCTGCACAAGGCATCTGTGTTGGCAGTCCAGTCTAGCTTCTCGTCTAACTGTACTCCCAGATACTTGTAGGTCTTAACCTGCTCCACACATTCTCCATTAATGATCACTGGCTCCATATGAGGCCTAGATCTCCTAAAGTCCACCACCATCTCCTTGGTCTTGGTGATATTGAGACGCAGGTAGTTTGAGTTGCACCATATCACAAAGTCCTGTATCAGTTTCCTATACTCCTCCTCCTGTCCATTCCTGACAGACCCCACTATGGCTGTGTCATCAGCGAACTTCTGCACATGGCAGGACTCCGAGTTATATTGGAAGTCTGATGTGTACAGGGTGAACAGGACCGTAGAGAGTACGGTTCCCTGCGTGGTTCCCTGGGTGGTACAGAGTGTTAATGGAGGGTTGTATCAGAGTGTTACATGGAGGGTTGTATCAGTGTATTACAGGGAGTGTTGTATCAGTGTGTTAAAGGGAGGGTTGTATCAGAGTTTTACATGAAGGGTTGTATCAGTATGTTACAGGGAGTGTTGTATCAGTGTGTTACAGGGAGAGATGTATCAGAGTGCTGCAGTGAGAATACTATTAGAGTGTTACAGGGAGGGATGTATCAGTTTGTTACAGGGAGTGTTATATCAGAGTGTTACAGGGAGGTTTGTATCAATGCATTACAGGCAGTGTTGTATCAGTGTGTTACAAAATGTGTTGTATCAGACTGTTACAGGAAGGTTTGTATCAGAGTGTTACAAGGAGTGTTGTATCAGCGTTACACGGAGCGTTGCATCAGTGTGTTACCGGGAGGGCTGTATCAGAGTTTAACAGGGAGGGTTGAATCAGTGTGTTACAGGGAGGGTTGTATCAGTCTGATACAGCGCGGGTTGTATCAGAGTGTTACCGGCAGGTTTGTATCAGTGCATTACTAGCAGGGTTCTTTCCCAGTGTTACAGTGAGTGTTGTATCAGAGTGTTACAGTGAGATTTGTATCAATGCATTACAGGCAGGGTTGTATTAATGTGTTACAGGGAGTGTAGTATCAGAGTATTACAGGGCTGGTTGTATCCGTGCGTTACAGGCAGGGTTGTATCAGTGTGTTAAAGTGGGGTTGTATCAGTATGTTACAGGGAGAGATGTATCAGAGTGCTGCAGGGAGCATACTATTAGAGTGTTACAGGGATGGTTGTTTCAGAGTGTTACAGTGAGATTTGTATCAATGCATTACAGGCAGGGTTGTATTAATGTGTTACAGGGAGGGTAGTATCAGAGTATTACAGGGCTGGTTGTATCAGTCTGTTAAAGTGGGGTTGTATCAGTATGTTACAGGGAGTGTTGTATCAGTGTGTTACAGGGAGAGATGTATCAGAGTGCTGCAGTGAGAATACTATTAGAGTGTTACAGGGAGGGATGTATCAGTTTGTTACAAAATGTGTTGTACCAGACTGTTACAGGAAGATTTGTATCAGAGTGTTACAAGGAGTGTTGTATCAGCATTACACGGAGGTTTGCATCAGTGTGTTACCGGGAGGGCTGCATCAGAGTGTTACAGGGAGGGTTGAATCAGTGTGTTACATGGAGGGTTGTATCATACTGATACAGCGAGGGTTGTATCAGAGTGTTACCGGGAGGTTTGCATCAGTGCATTACAAACAGGGTTGTATCTGAGTTTTACAGGCAGTGTTGTATCAGTGTGCTACAGTGATGGTTGTATCAGAGTGTTACAGGCAGGGTTGTATCAGAGTGTTACAGGGATGGTTGTATCAGAGTGTTACAGGCAGGGTTGTATCAGAGTGTTACAGGGAGAATTGTATCAAAGTGTTACAGGGAGGATTGTATCAGAGTGTTACAGGGCTGGGTGTATCCGTGCGTTACAGGCAGGGTTGTATCAGTGTGTTAAAGTGGGGTTGTATCTGTGTGTTACAGGGAGTGTTGTATCAGTGCGTTACAGGGAGAGATGTATCAGAGTGCTCCAGTGAGAATACTATTAGAGTGTTACAGGGATGGTTGTTTCAGAGTGTTACAGGGAGGGATGTATCAGTTTGTTACAGGGAGTGTTATATAAGAGTGTTACAGTGAGATTTGTATCAGTGCATTACAGGCAGGGTTGTATTAAAGTGTTACAGGGACTGTTGTATCAGAGTGTTACAGGGAGGTTTGTATCAGAGTATTACAGGGCTGGTTGTATCCGTGCGTTACAGGCAGGGTTCTATCAGTGTGTTAAATTGGGGTTGTGTGAGTGTTACAAGGAGGGTTGTATCTGAGTGCTACAGAGAGGGTTGTATCAGACTGTTACAGGGACTGTTGTATCAGAGTGTTACAGTGAGGTTTATATCAGTGTGTTACAGGGAGGGTTGCATTAGAATGTAACAGAGAGGGCTCTATTGGAGTGTTACAGGGAGAGATGTGTCAGAGTGTTACAGGGCTGGTTGTATCACTGCGTTACACGCAGGGTTGTATCAGTGTGTTAAAGGGGGGTTGTATCAGTGTTACAAGGAGGGTTGTATCAGAGTGCTACAGGGAGGGTTTTATCAGTGTGTTACCGGGAGGGTTGTATCAGAGTGTTACAGGGAGGTTTGTATCAGTCTGTTACAGGTAGGGTTGTATCAGAGTGCTACAGGGAGGGTGATATCAGTGTGTTACAGGGAGGGTTGTATCAGAGTGTTTCAGGGAGGGTTGTATCAGTCTGTTACAGGGAGGGTTGAATCAGAGTTTTACAGGGATGGTTGTATCAGAGTGTTACAGGGATAGTTGTATCAGACTGTTACAGGGACTGTTGTATCAGAGTGTTACAGGGAGGTTTGTATCAGTGTATTACAGGGATGGTTGTATCCGTGCGTTACATGCAGGGTTGTAGCAGTGTGTTAAAGTGGGGTTGTATTAGTATGTTACAGGGAGTGTTGTATCAGTGTGTTACAGGGAGAGATGTATCAGAGTGCTGCAGGGAGGATTGTATCAGTGTGTTACAGGGAGGATTGTATCAGAGTGTTACAGGGAGGGATGTATCAGTTTGTTACAGGGAGTGTTATATCAGAGTGTTACAGGGAGGTTTGTATCAGTGCATTACAGTGAGGGTTGTATCAGTGTGTTACAAAATGTGTTGTACCAGACTGTTACAGGAAGATTTGTATCAGAGTGTTACAAGGAGTGTTGTATCAGCGTTACACGGATGGTTGCATCAGAGTGTTACCGGGAGGGCTGCATCAGAGTGTAACAGGGAGGGTTGAATCAGTGTGTTACATGGAGGGTTGTATCATACTGATACAGCGAGTGTTGTATCAGAGTGTTACCGGGAGGTTTGCATCAGTGCATTACAAGCAGGGTTTTATCTGAGTTTTACAGGCAGTGTTGTATCAGTGTGCTACAGTGATGGTTGTATCAGAGTGTTACAGGCAGGGTTGTATCAGAGTGTTACAGGGAAGTTTTTATCAGTGCATTACAGGCATGGTTGTATTAGAGTGTTACAGGGATGGTTGTATCAGTGTGTTACAGGCAAGGTTGTATCAGAGTGTTACAGGGAGGATTGTATCAGAGTGTTACAGGGAGGGATGTATCAGTTCGTTACAGGGAGTGTTATACCAGAGTGTTACAGGGAGGATTGTATCAGAGTGTTACAGGCAGGTTTGCATCAGAGTGTTACAGTCAGGGTTGTATTAGAGTGTTAAAGGGGGGTTGTATCAGTGTTACAAGGGTGATGTATCAGAGTGTTAAAAGTAGGGTTGTTTCACTGTGTTGCAGGGAGGGTTGTATCAGTGCATTACAGGCAGTATTGTATCAGTGTGTTACAAAATGTGTTGTATCAGACTGTTACAGGTAGGTTTGTATCAGAGTGTTACAAGGAGTGTTGTATCAGCGTTACACGGAGGTTTGCATCAGTGTGTTACCAGGAGGGCTGTATCAGAGTTTAACAGGGAGGGTTGAATCAGTGTGTTACAGGGAGGGTTGTATCAGTCTGATACAGCGCGGGTTGTATCAGAGTGTTACCGGCAGGTTTGTATCAGTGCATTACTAGCAGGGTTCTTTCCCAGTGTTACAGTGAGTGTTGTATCAGAGTGTTACAGTGAGATTTGTATCAATGCATTACAGGCAGGGTTGTATTAATGTGTTACAGGGAGTGTAGTATCAGAGTATTACAGTGCTGGTTGTATCCGTGCATTACAGGCAGGGTTGTATCTGTGTGTTAAAGTGGGTTGTATCAGTATGTTACAGGGAGAGATGTATCAGAGTGCTGCAGGGAGCATACTATTAGAGTGTTACAGGGATGGTTGTTTCAGAGTGTAACAGGGAGGGTTGAATCAGTGTGTTACATGGAGGGTTGTATCATACTGATACAGCGAGGGTTGTATCAGAGTGTTACCGGGAGGTTTGCATCAGTGCATTACAAGCAGGGTTGTATCTGAGTTTTACAGGCTGTGTTGTATCAGTGTGCTACAGTGATGGTTGTATCAGAGTGTTACATGGAGGGTTGTATCAGAGCGTTACAGGGATAGTTTTATCAGACTGTTACAGGGACTGTTGTATCAGAGTGTTACAGGGAGGTTTGTATCAGTGTATTACAGGGATGGTTGTATCCGTGCGTTACATGCAGGGTTGTAGCAGTGTGTTAAAGTGGGGTTGTATTAGTATGTTACAGGGAGTGTTGTATCAGTGTGTTACAGGGAGAGATGTATCAGAGTGCTGCAGGGAGGATTGTATCAGTGTGTTACAGGGAGGATTGTATCAGAGTGATACAGGGAGGGATGTATCAGTTTGTTACAGGGAGTGTTATATCAGAGTGTTACAGGGAGGTTTGTATCAGTGCATTACAGTGAGGGTTGTATCAGTGTGTTACAAAATGTGTTGTACCAGACTGTTACAGGAAGATTTGTATCAGAGTGTTACAAGGAGTGTTGTATCAGCGTTACACGGAGGGTTGCATCAGAGTGTTACCGGGAGGGCTGCATCAGAGTGTAACAGGGAGGGTTGAATCAGTGTGTTACATGGAGGGTTGTATCATACTGATACAGAGAGGGTTGTATCAGAGTGTTACCGGGAGGTTTGCATCAGTGCATTACAGGCATGGTTGTATTAGAGTGTTACAGGGATGTTTGTATCAGAGTGTTACAGGCAGGTTTGCATCAGAGTGTTACAGTCAGGGTTGTATCAGAGTGTTAAAGGGGGGTTGTATCAGTGTTACAAGGGGGATGTATCAGAGTGTTAAAAGGAGGGTTGTTTCACTGTGTTGCAGGGAGGGTTGTATCAGTGCATTACAGGCAGTGTTGTATCAGTGTGTTACAAAATGTGTTGTATCAGACTGTTACAGGAAGGTTTGTATCAGAGTGTTACAAGGAGTGTTGTATCAGCGTTACACGGAGGTTTGCATCAGTGTGTTACCGGGAGGGCTGTATCAGAGTTTAACAGGGAGGGTTGAATCAGTGTGTTACAGGGAGGATTGTATCAGTCTGATACAGCGCGGGTTGTATCAGAGTGTTACCGGCAGGTTTGTATCAGTGCATTACTAGCAGGGTTCTTTCCCAGTGTTACAGTGAGA
Source organism: Hemitrygon akajei (assembly GCF_048418815.1). Lineage (NCBI taxonomy): Eukaryota > Metazoa > Chordata > Chondrichthyes > Myliobatiformes > Dasyatidae > Hemitrygon > Hemitrygon akajei. Next base: position 89,293,066 of record NC_133128.1, read on the forward strand.
TTTGTATCAATGCATTACAGGCAGGGTTGTATTAATGTGTTACAGGGAGTGTAGTATCAGAGTATTACAGGGCTGGTTGTATCCGTGCATTACAGGCAGGGTTGTATCAGTGTGTTAAAGTGGGTTGTATCAGTATGTTACAGGGAGAGATGTATCAGAGTGCTGCAGGGAGCATACTATTAGAGTGTTACAGGGATGGTTGTTTCAGAGTGTTACAGGGAGGTTTGTATCAGTGTATTACAGGGATGGTTGTATCCGTGTGTTACATGCAGGGTTATAGCAGTGTGTTAAAGTGGGGTTGTATTAGTATGTTACAGGGAGTGTTGTATCAGTGTGTTACATGGAGAGATGTATCAGAGTGCTGCAGGGAGGATTGTATCAGTGTGTTACAGGGAGGATTGTATCAGAGTGTTACAGGGAGGGATGTATCAGTTTGTTACAGGGAGTGTTATATCAGAGTGTTACAGGGAGGTTTGTATCAGTGCATTACAGTGAGCGTTGTATCAGTGTGTTACAAAATGTGTTGTACCAGACTGTTACAGGAAGATTTGTATCAGAGTGTTACAAGGAGTGTTGTATCAGCGTTACACGGAGTGTTGCATCAGAGTGTTACCGGGAGGGCTGCATCAGAGTGTAACAGGGAGGGTTGAATCAGTGTGTTACATGGAGGGTTGTATCATACTGATACAGCGAGGGTTGTATCAGAGTGTTACCGGGAGGTTTGCATCAGTGCATTACAGGCATGGTTGAATTAGAGTGTTACAGGGATGGTTGTATCAGAGTGTTACAGGCAGGTTTGCATCAGAGTGTTACAGTCAGGGTTGTATCAGAGTGTTAAAGGGGGGTTGTATCAGTGTTACAAGGGGGATGTATCAGAGTGTTAAAAGGAGGGTTGTTTCACTGTGTTGCAGGGAGGGTTGTATCAGTGCATTACAGGCAGTGTTGTATCAGTGTGTTACAAAATGTGTTGTATCAGACTGTTACAGGAAGGTTTGTATCAGAGTGTTACAAGGAGTGTTGTATCAGCGTTACACGGAGGTTTGCATCAGTGTGTTACCGGGAGGGCTGTATCAGAGTTTAACAGGGAGGGTTGAATCAGTGTGTTACAGGGAGGATTGTATCAGTCTGATACAGCGCGGGTTGTATCAGAGTGTTACCGGCAGTTTTGTATCAGTGCATTACTAGCAGGGTTCTTTCCCAGTGTTACAGTGAGTGTTGTATCAGAGTGTTACAGTGAGATTTGTATCAATGCATTACAGGCAGGGTTGTATTAATGTGTTACAGGGAGTGTAGTATCAGAGTATTACAGGGCTGGTTGTATCCGTGCATTACAGGCAGGGTTGTATCAGTGTGTTAAAGTGGGTTATATCAGTATGTTACAGGGAGAGATGTATCAGAGTGCTGCAGGGAGAATACTATTAGAGTGTTACAGGGATGGTTGTTTCAGAGTGTTACAGGGCGGTTTGTATCAGTGTATTACAGGGCTGGTTGTATCCGTGTGTTACATGCAGGGTTGTAGCAGTGTGTTAAAGTGGGGTTGTATTAGTATGTTACAGGGAGTGTTGTATCAGTGTGTTACAGGGAGAGATGTATCAGAGTGCTGCAGGGAGGATTGTATCAGTGTGTTACAGGGAGGATTGTATCAGAGTGTTACAGGGAGGGATGTATCAGTTTGTTACAGGGAGTGTTATATCAGAGTGCTACAGGGAGGTTTGTATCAGTGCATTACAGTGAGCGTTGTATCAGTGTGTTACAAAATGTGTTGTACCAGACTGTTACAGGAAGATTTGTATCATAGTGTTACAAGGAGTGTTGTATCAGCATTACACGGAGGGTTCCATCAGTGTGTTACCGGGAGGGCTGCATCAGAGTGTAACAGGGAGGGTTGAATCAGTGTGTTACATGGAGGGTTGTATCATACTGATACAGCGAGTGTTGTATCAGAGTGTTACCGGGAGGTTTGCATCAGTGCATTACAAGCAGGGTTGTATCTGAGTTTTACAGGCAGTGTTGTATCAGTGTGCTACAGTGATGGTTGTATCAGAGTGTTACAGGGAGGGTTGTATCAGAGCGTTACAGGGATAGTTTTATCAGACTGTTACAGGGACTGTTGTATCAGAGTGTTACAGGGAGGTTTGTATCAGTGTATTACAGGGATGGTTGTATCCGTGCGTTACATGCAGGGTTGTAGCAGTGTGTTAAAGTGGGGTTGTATTAGTATGTTACAGGGAGTGTTGTATCAGTGTGTTACAGGGAGAGATGTATCAGAGTGCTGCAGGGAGGATTGTATCAGTGTGTTACAGGGAGGATTGTATCAGAGTGTTACAGGGAGGGATGTATCAGTTTGTTACAGGGAGTGTTATATCAGAGTGCTACAGGGAGGTTTGTATCAGTGCATTACAGTGAGCGTTGTATCAGTGTGTTACAAAATGTGTTGTACCAGACTGTTACAGGAAGATTTGTATCATAGTGTTACAAGGAGTGTTGTATCAGCATTACACGGAGGGTTGCATCAGTGTGTTACCGGGAGGGCTGCATCAGAGTGTAACAGGGAGGGTTGAATCAGTGTGTTACATGGAGGGTTGTATCATACTGATATAGCGAGGGTTGTATCAGAGTGTTACCGGGAGGTTTGCATCAGTGCATTACAAGCAGGGTTGTATCTGAGTTTTACAGGCAGTGTTGTATCAGTGTGCTACAGTGATGGTTGTATCAGAGTGTTACAGGGAGGGTTGTATCAGAGCGTTACAGGGATAGTTTTATCAGACTGTTACAGGGACTGTTGTATCAGAGTGTTACAGGGAGGTTTGTATCAGTGTATTACAGGGATGGTTGTATCCGTGTGTTACATGCAGGGTTGTAGCAGTGTGTTAAAGTGGGGTTGTATTAGTATGTTACAGGGAGTGTTGTATCAGTGTGTTACAGGGAGAGATGTATCAGAGTGCTGCAGGGAGGATTGTATCAGTGTGTTACAGGGAGGATTGTATCAGAGTGTTACAGGGAGGGATGTATCAGTTTGTTACAGGGAGTGTTATATCAGAGTGCTACAGGGAGGTTTGTATCAGTGCATTACAGTGAGCGTTGTATCAGTGTGTTACAAAATGTGTTGTACCAGACTGTTACAGGAAGATTTGTATCATAGTGTTACAAGGAGTGTTGTATCAGCGTTACACGGAGGGTTGCATCAGAGTGTTACCGGGAGGGCTGCGTCAGAGTGTAACAGGGAGGGTTGAATCAGTGTGTTACATGGAGGGTTGTATCATACTGATACAGCGAGGGTTGTATCAGAGTGTTACCGGGTGGTTTGCATCAGTGCATTACAGGCATGGTTGTATTAGAGTGTTACAGGGATGGTTGTATCAGAGTGTTACAGGCAGGTTTGCATCAGAGTGTTACAGTCAGGGTTGTATCAGAGTGTTAAAGGGGGGTTGTATCAGTGTTACAAGGGGGATGTATCAGAGTGTTAAAAGGAGGGTTGTTTCACTGTGTTGCAGGGAGGGTTGTATCAGTGCATTACAGGCAGTGTTGTATCAGTGTGTTACAAAATGTGTTGTATCAGACTGTTACAGGAAGGTTTGTATCAGAGTGTTACAAGGAGTGTTGTATCAGCGTTACACGGAGGTTTGCATCAGTGTGTTACCGGGAGGGCTGTATCAGAGTTTAACAGGGAGGGTTGAATCAGTGTGTTACAGGGAGGGTTGTATCAGTCTGATACAGCGCGGGTTGTATCAGAGTGTTACCGGCAGGTTTGTATCAGTGCATTACTAGCAGGGTTCTTTCCCAGTGTTACAGTGAGATTTGTATCAATGCATTACAGTCAGGGTTGTATTAATGTGTTACAGGGAGTGTAGTATCAGAGTATTACAGGGCTGGTTGTATCCGTGCATTACAGGCAGGGTTGTATCAGTGTGTTAAAGTGGGTTGTATCAGTATGTTACAGGGAGAGATGTATCAGAGTGCTGCAGGGAGCATACTATTAGAGTGTTACAGGGATGGTTGTTTCAGAGTGTTACAGGGAGGTTTGTATCAGTGTATTACAGGGATGGTTGTATCCGTGTGTTACATGCAGGGTTGTAGCAGTGTGTTAAAGTGGGGTTGTATTAGTATGTTACAGGGAGTGTTGTATCAGTGTGTTACATGGAGAGATGTATCAGAGTGCTGCAGGGAGGATTGTATCAGTGTGTTACAGGGAGGATTGTATCAGAGTGTTACAGGGAGGGATGTATCAGTTTGTTACAGGGAGTGTTATATCAGAGTGTTACAGGGAGGTTTGTATCAGTGCATTACAGTGAGCGTTGTATCAGTGTGTTACAAAATGTGTTGTACCAGACTGTTACAGGAAGATTTGTATCAGAGTGTTACAAGGAGTGTTGTATCAGCGTTACACGGAGGGTTGCATCAGAGTGTTACCGGGAGGGCTGCATCAGAGTGTAACAGGGAGGGTTGAATCAGTGTGTTACATGGAGGGTTGTATCATACTGATACAGCGAGGGTTGTATCAGAGTGTTACCGGGAGGTTTGCATCAGTGCATTACAGGCATGGTTGAATTAGAGTGTTACAGGGATGGTTGTATCAGAGTGTTACAGGCAAGTTTGCATCAGTGCATTACAAGCAGGGTTGTATCTGAGTTTTACAGGCAGTGTTGTATCAGTGTGCTACAGTGATGGTTGTATCAGAGTGTTACAGGGAGGGTTGTATCAGAGCGTTACAGGGATAGTTTTATCAGACTGTTACAGGGACTGTTGTATCAGAGTGTTACAGGGAGGTTTGTATCAGTGTATTACAGGGATGGTTGTATCCGTGCGTTACATGCAGGGTTGTAGCAGTGTGTTAAAGTGGGGTTGTATTAGTATGTTACAGGGAGTGTTGTATCAGTGTGTTACAGGGAGAGATGTATCAGAGTGCTGCAGGGAGGATTGTATCAGTGTGTTACAGGGAGGATTGTATCAGAGTGTTACAGGGAGGGATGTTTCAGTTTGTTACAGGGAGTGTTATATCAGAGTGCTACAGGGAGGTTTGTATCAGTGCATTACAGTGAGCGTTGTATCAGTGTGTTACAAAATGTGTTGTACCAGACTGTTACAGGAAGATTTGTATCATAGTGTTACAAGGAGTGTTGTATCAGCGTTACACGGAGGGTTGCATCAGAGTGTTACCGGGAGGGCTGCGTCAGAGTGTAACAGGGAGGGTTGAATCAGTGTGTTACATGGAGGGTTGTATCATACTGATACAGCGAGGGTTGTATCAGAGTGTTACCGGGAGGTTTGCATCAGTGCATTACAGGCATGGTTGTATTAGAGTGTTACAGGGATGGTTGTATCAGAGTGTTACAGGCAGGTTTGCATCAGAGTGTTACAGTCAGGGTTGTATCAGAGTGTTAAAGGGGGGTTGTATCAGTGTTACAAGGGGATGTATCAGAGTGTTAAAAGGAGGGTTGTTTCACTGTTTTGCAGGGAGGGTTGTATCAGTGCATTACAGGCAGTGTTGTATCAGTGTGTTACAAAATGTGTTGTATCAGACTGTTACAGGAAGGTTTGTATCAGAGTGTTACAAGGAGTGTTGTATCAGCGTTACACGGAGGTTTGCATCAGTGTGTTACCGGGAGGGCTGTATCAGAGTTTAACAGGGAGGGTTGAATCAGTGTGTTACAGGGAGGGTTGTATCAGTCTGATACAGCGCGGGTTGTATCAGAGTGTTACCGGCAGGTTTGTATCAGTGCATTACTAGCAGGGTTCTTTCCCAGTGTTACAGTGAGATTTGTATCAATGCATTACAGGCAGGGTTGTATTAATGTGTTACAGGGAGTGTAGTATCAGAGTATTACAGGGCTGGTTGTATCCGTGCATTACAGGCAGGGTTGTATCAGTGTGTTAAAGTGGGTTGTATCAGTATGTTACAGGGAGAGATGTATCAGAGTGCTGCAGGGAGCATACTATTAGAGTGTTACAGGGATGGTTGTTTCAGAGTGTTACAGGGAGGTTTGTATCAGTGTATTACAGGGATGGTTGTATCCGTGTGTTACATGCAGGGTTGTAGCAGTGTGTTAAAGTGGGGTTGTATTAGTATGTTACAGGGAGTGTTGTATCAGTGTGTTACATGGAGAGATGTATCAGAGTGCTGCAAGGAGGATTGTATCAGTGTGTTACAGGGAGGATTGTATCAGAGTGTTACAGGGAGGGATGTATCAGTTTGTTACAGGGAGTGTTATATCAGAGTGTTACAGGGAGGTTTGTATCAGTGCATTACAGTGAGCATTGTATCAGTGTGTTACAAAATGTGTTGTACCAGACTGTTACAGGAAGATTTGTATCAGAGTGTTACAAGGAGTGTTGTATCAGCGTTACACGGAGGGTTGCATCAGAGTGTTACCGGGAGGGCTGCATCAGAGTGTAACAGGGAGGGTTGAATCAGTGTGTTACATGGAGGGTTGTATCATACTGATACAGCGAGGGTTGTATCAGAGTGTTACCGGGAGGTTTGCATCAGTGCATTACAAGCAGGGTTGTATCTGAGTTTTACAGGCAGTGTTGTATCAGTGTGCTACAGTGATGGTTGTATCAGAGTGTTACAGGGAGGGTTGTATCAGAGCGTTACAGGGATAGTTTTATCAGACTGTTACAGGGACTGTTGTATCAGAGTGTTACAGGGAGGTTTGTATCAGTGTATTACAGGGATGGTTGTATCCGTGCGTTACATGCAGGGTTGTAGCAGTGTGTTAAAGTGGGGTTGTATTAGTATGTTACAGGGAGTGTTGTATCAGTGTGTTACAGGGAGAGATGTATCAGAGTGCTGCAGGGAGGATTGTATCAGTGTGTTACAGGGAGGATTGTATCAGAGTGTTACAGGGAGGGATGTATCAGTTTGTTACAGGGAGTGTTATATCAGAGTGTTACAGGGAGGTTTGTATCAGTGCATTACAGTGAGGGTTGTATCAGTGTGTTACAAAATGTGTTGTACCAGACTGTTACAGGAAGATTTGTATCATAGTGTTACAAGGAGTGTTGTATCAGCGTTACACGGAGGGTTGCATCAGAGTGTTACCGGGAGGGCTGCGTCAGAGTGTAACAGGGTGGGTTGAATCAGTGTGTTACATGGAGGGTTGTATCATACTGATACAGCGAGGGTTGTATCAGAGTGTTACCGGGAGGTTTGCATCAGTGCATTACAGGCATGGTTGTATCAGAGTGTTACAGGCAGGTTTGCATCAGAGTGTTACAGTCAGGGTTGTATCAGAGTGTTACAAGGAGTGTTGTATCAGCGTTACACGGAGGTTTGCATCAGTGTGTTACCGGGAGGGTTGAATCAGTGTGTTACAGGGAGGGTTGTATCAGTCTGATACAGCGGGGGTTGTATCAGAGTGTTACCGGCAGGTTTGTATCAGTGCATTACTAGCAGGGTTCTTTCCCAGTGTTACAGTGAGTGTTGTATCAGAGTGTTACAGTGAGATTTGTATCAATGCATTACAGGCAGGGTTGTATTAATGTGTTACAGGGTGTGTAGTATCAGAGTATTACAGGGCTGGTTGTATCCGTGCGTTACAGGCAGGGTTGTATCAGTGTGTTAAAGTGGGGTTGTATCAGTATGTTACAGGGAGTGTTGTATCAGTGTGTTACAGGGAGAGATGTATCAGAGTGCTGCAGTGAGAATACTATTAGAGTGTTACAGGGAGGGATGTATCAGTTTGTTACAGGGAGTGTTATATCAGAGTGTTACAGGGAGGTTTGTATCAGTGTGTTACAAAATGTGTTTTATCAGACTGTTACAAGAAGATTTGTATCAGAGTGTTACAAGGAGTGTTGTATCAGCGTTACACGGAGGTTTGCATCAGTGTGTTACCGGGAGGGCTGTATCAGAGTGTTACTGGGAGTGTTGTATCAGAGTGTTACAGGGTGGCTTGCATCAGAGTTTTACAGGCAGTGTTGTATCAGTGTGCTACAGTGATGGTTGTATCAGAGTGTTACAGGCAGGGTTGTATCAGAGTGTTACAGGGATGGTTGTATCAGTGATTTACAGGCAGGGTTGTATCAGAGTGTTACAGGGAGGGTTTCTTCAGTTTGTTACAGGGAGTGTTCTATCAGACTGTTACAGAGAGCATTTTTTCAGAGTGTTACAGGGCGGGTTGCATTAGTGCGTTACAGGGAGGATTCTATCAGAGTGTTAAAGGGATGGTTGTTTCAGTGTGTTGCTGGGAGTGTTGTAACAGACTGTTACAGGGTCTGTTGTATCAGAGTGTTACAGTGAGATTTGTATTAGTGCATTACAGGCAGGGTTGTAATAAAGTGTTACAGGGACTGTTGTATCAGAGTGTTACAGGGAGGTTTGTATCAGAGTATTACAGGGCTGGTGGTATCTGTGTGTTACAGGCAGGGTTCTATCAGTGTGTTAAATTGGGGTTGTGTGAGTGTTACAAGGAGGGTTGTATCTGAGTGCTACAGGGAGGGTTGTATCAGAGTGTTACAAGGAGTGTTGTATCAGCGTTACACAGAGGTTTGCATCAGTGTGTTACCGGGAGTGTTGTATCAGAGTGTTTCAGGGAGGGTTGTATCAGAGTGTTACAGAGTGGCTTGCATCAGAGTTTTACAGGGAGGGTGGTACAGAGTGTTAAATGGAGGGTTGTATCAGAGTGTTTCAGGGAGGGTTGTATCAGACTGATATAGTGAGGGTTGAATCAGAGTGTTACATGGAGGGTTTCTTCAGTTTTTTACAGGGAGTGTTATATCAGAGTGTTACAGGGAGGTTAGTATCAGTGTATTACAGGGAATGTTCTATCAGACCGTTACAGAGAGGGTTTTATCAGAGTGTTACAGGGCGGGTTGCATCAGTGCATTACAGGGACTGTTGTATCAGAGTGTTACAGGGAAGATTGTATCAGTGCATTACAGGCATGGTTTTATTAGAGTGTTACAGGGATGGTTGTATCAGAGTGTTACAGGCAGGGTTGTATCAGAGTGTTACAGGGAGGATTGTATCAGAGTGTTACAGGGAGGATAGTATCAGAGTGTTACAGGCAGGTTTTTATCAGAGAGTTTTAGCGAGTATTGTATCAAAGTGTTACAGGGGAGATTGTATTTGAGTGTTACAGGGAGAGTTGTATCAATGTGTTACAGGGAGTTTTACATCAGAGTGTAACAGAGAAGGCTGTATTACACTGATACAGGGACGAGTGTTACAGGGATGATTGTATCAGAGTGTTACAGGCAGGGTTGTATCAGAGTGTTACAGGGAGCTTTGTATCAGAGTGTTACAGGCAGGTTTGCATCAGAGTGTTACAGTCAGGGTTGTATCAGAGTGTTACAGGCAGGGTTGTATCAGAGTGTTACAGGGAGGATTGTATCAGAGTGTTACAGGGAGGATAGTATCAGCGTGTTACAGGGAGGTTTTTATCAGAGAGTTTTAGCGAGTATTGTATCAAAGTGTTACAGGGGAGATTGTATTTGAGTGTTACAGGGAGAGTTGTATCAATCTGTTACAGGGAGTTTTGCATCAGAGTGTAACAGAGAAGGCTGTATTACACTGATACAGGGACGAGTGTTACAGGGATGATTGTATCAGAGTGTTACAGGCAGGGTTGTATCAGAGTGTTACAGGGAGCTTTGTATCAGAGTGTTACAGGCAGGTTTGCATCAGAGTGTTACAGTCAGGGTTGTATCAGAGTGTTAAAGGGTGGTTGTATCAGTGTTACAAGGGGGATGTATCAGAGTGTTAAAAGGAGGGTTGTTTCAGTGTGTTACAGGGAGGGTTGTATCAGAGTGTCACAGGGAGGTTTGTCTCAGTGCATTACAGGCAGGGTTGTATCAGTGTGTTACAAAATGCGTTGTATCAGACTGTTACAGGAAGGTTTGTATCAGAGTGTTATAAGGAGTGTTGTATCAGCGTTACATGGAGGTTTGCATCAGTGTGTTACTGGGAGGGCTTTATCAGAGTGTAACAGTGAGGGTTGAATCAGTGTGTTACAGGGAGGGTTGTATCAGACGGATACAGCGAGGGTTGTATCAGAGTGTTACCGGCAGGTTTGTATCAGTGCATTACTAGCAGGGTTCTTTCCGAGTGTTACAGTGAGTGTTGTATCAGAGTGTTACAGTGTGATTTGTATCAATGCATTACAGACAGGGTTGTATTAATGTGTTACAGGGAGGGTAGTATCAGAGTATTACAGGGCTGGTTGTATCCGTGCGTTACAGGCAGGGTTGTATCTGTGTGTTAAAGTGGGGTTGTATCAGTATGTTACAGGGAGGTTTGTATTAGTGCATTACAGGCAGGGTTGTATCAGTGTGTTACAAAATGTGTTGTATCAGACTGTTACAGGAAGGATTGTATCAGAGTGTTACAAGGAGTGTTGTATCAGCAATCCATGGAGGTTTGCATCAGTGTGTTACCGGGAGGGCTGTATCGGAGTGTAACAGGGAGTGTTGAATCAGTGTGTTACAGGGAGGGTTGTATCAGACTGATACAGCGAAGGTTGTATCAGAGTGTTACCGGCAGGTTTGTATCAGTGCATTACAAGCAGGGTTGTTTCCGAGTGTTACAGGGAGTGTTGTATCAGAGTGTTACAGGGAGTGTTATATCAGAGTGTTACAGGGAGGTCTGTATCAGAGTGTTACAGGGAGGTTTGTATCAGAGTGTTACAGTGTGGCTTGCATCAGAGCTTTACAGGCAGGCTTGTATCAGTGTGCTACAGGGATGGTTGTATCAGAGTGTTACAGGCTGGGTTGTATCAGAGTGTTACAGGGAGGGTTGTATCAGTGATTTACAGGCAGAGTTGTATCAGAGTGTTTCAGGGAGGGTTGTATCAGTGTGTTACAGGGAGGGTTGTATCAGAGTGTTACAGGGAGGGTGGTACAGAGTGTTAAATGGAGGGTTGTATCGGAGTGTTTCAGGGAGGGTTGTATCAGACTGATATAGCGAGGGTTGTATCAGAGTGTTACATGGAGGGTTTCTTCAGTTTGTTACAGGGAGTGTTATATCAGATTGTTACTGGGAGGTTTGTATCACAGTATTACAGGGCTGGTGGTATACGTACGTTACAGTCAGGGTTGTATCAGTGTTACAAGGAGGGTTGTATCTGAGTGCTACAGGGAGGGTTGTATCAGAGTGTTACAGGGAGGGTTGTATCAGAGTGTTTCAGGGAGGGTTGTATCAGAGTGTTACAGGCAGGTTTGTATCAGACTGTTACAGGGAGGGTTGTATCAGAGTGTTTCAGGGAGGGTTGTATCAGACTGATATAGCGAGGGTTATATCAGAGTGTTACATGGAGGGTTTCTTCAGTTTGTTACAGGTTGTGTTATATCAGAGTGTTACAGGGAGGTATGTATCAGTGTATTACAGGGAGTGTTCTATCAGACCGTTACAGAGAGTGTTTTAGCAGAGTGTTACAGGGCGGGTTGCATCGGTACGTTACAGGGAGGGTTGTATCAAAGTGTTAAAGGGATGGTTGTTTCAGTGTGTTGCTGGGATGGTTGTAACAGACTGTTACAGGGACTGTTGTATCAGAGTGTTACAGCGTAGTTTGTATCAGTGCATTACAGGCATGGTTGTATTAGAGTGTTACAGGGATGGTTGTATCAGAGTGTTACAGGCATGGTTGTATCAGAGTGTTACAGGGAGGATTGTATCAGAGTGTTACAGGGAGGATTGTATCAGAGTGTTACTGGGTGGTTTTTATCAGAGAGTTTCAGCGAGTATTGTATCAAAGTGATACAGGGGAGATTGTATTTGACTGTTACAGGGAGCGTTGTATCAATGTGTTGCAGGGAGTTTTGCATCAGAGTGTAACAGTGAAGGCTGTATTACACTGATACAGGGATGAGTGTTACAGGGATGATTGTATCCGAGTGTTCCAGGCAGTGTTGTATCAGAGTGTTACTGGGAGCTTTGTATCAGAGTGTTACAGGCAGGTTTGCATCAGAGTGTTACAGTCAGGGTTGTATCAGAGTGTTACAGGGGGGGTTGTATCTGAGTGTTACATGGAGGGTTTTATCAGTGTAACCATGAGGATTGTATCAGAGTATTACAGGGGAGATTGTATTAGAGTGTTACAGGGAGAGTTGTATCAGTGTGTTACAGGGAGAGATGTATCAGAGTGCTGCAGGGAGCATACTATTAGAGTGTTACAGGGAGGGTTGTATCAGAGTGTTAGCGGAAGGGTTCTATCAAATTGTTAAAGGGAGCTTTGTATCAGAGAGTTACAGGAAGTGTTGTAGTATCAGTTTGTTACAGGGAGTGTTATATCAGTGTGCTGCAGGGAGGTTTGTATCAGTGTATTACAGGGAGTGGTCTATCAGACTGTTACAGAGAGGGTTTTACCAGACTGTTACAGGGTGGGTTGCATCAGAGCGTTACAGGCAGGGTTGTATCAGAGTGTTAAAGAGGGGTTGTATCAGTGTTACAAGGGGGATGTATCAGAGTGGTAAAAGGAGGGTTGTTTCATTGTGTTACAGGGAGGGTTGTATCAGAGTGTTACAGGGAGGTTTGTATCAGTGCATTACAGGCAGGGTTGTATCAGTGTGTTACAAAATGTGTTGTATCAGACTGTTACTGGAAGGATTGTATCAGAGTGTTACAAGGAGTGTTGTATCAGCAATCCATGGAGGTTTGCATCAGTGTGTTACCGGGAGGGCTGTATCGGAGTGTAACAGGGAGTGTTGAATCAGTGTGTTACAGGGAGGGTTTTATCAGACTGATACAGCGAAGGTTGTATCAGAGTGTTACCGGCAGGTTTGTATCAGTGCATTACAAGCAGGGTTGTTTCCGAGTGTTACAGGGAGTGTTGTATCAGAGTGTTACAGGGAGGTCTGTATCAGAGTGTTACAGGGAGGTTTGTATCAGAGTGTTACAGGGTGGCTTGCATCAGAGCTTTACAGGCAGGCTTGTATCAGTGTGCTACAGGGATGGTTGTATCAGAGTGTTACAGGCTGGGTTGTATCAGAGTGTTACAAGGAGGGTTGTATCAGTGATTTACAGGCAGAGTTGTATCAGAGTGTTTCAGGGAGGGTTGTATCAGAGTGTTACAGGGAGGGTTGTATCAGAGTGTTTCAGGGAGGGTTGTATCAGACTGATACAGCGAGGGTTGTATCAGAGTGTTACATGGAGGGTTTCTTCAGTTTGTTACAGGAAGTGTTATATCAGATTGTTACTGGGAGGTTTGTATCAGAGTATTACAGGGCTGGTGGTATACGTGCATTACAGTCAGGGTTGTATCAGTGTTACAATGAGGGTTGTATCTGAGTGCTACAGGGAGTGTTTTATCAGAGTGTTACAGGGAGGGTTGTATCAGACTGATACAGGGAGGGTTGTATCAGAGTGTTACAGGGAGGGTGGTATCAGAGTGTTTCAGGGAGGGTTGTATCAGAGTGTTACAGGCAGGTTTGTATCAGACTGATACAGGGAGGGTTGTATCAGAGTGTTACAGGGAGGGTGGTACAGAGTGTTAAATGGAGGGTTGTATCAGAGTGTTTCAGGGAGGGTTGTATCAGACTGATATAGCGTGGGTTGTATCAGAGTGTTACATGGAGGTATTTATCAGTGTATTACAGGGAGTGTTCTATCAGACCGTTACAAAGAGTGTTTTATCAGAGTGTTACAGGGCGGGTTGCTTTGGTGCGTTACAGGGAGGGTTGTATCAGAGTGTTAAAGGGATGGTTGTTTCAGTGTGTTCCTGGGATGGTTGTAACAGACTGTTACAGGGACTGTTGTATCAGAGCGTTACAGGGAAGTTTGTATCAGTGCATTACAGGCATGGTTGTATTAGAGTGTTACAGGGATGGTTGTATCAGAGTGTTAGAGGCATGGTTGTATCAGAGTGTTACAGGGAGGATTGTTTCAGAGTTTTACAGGGAGGATTGTATCAGAGTGTTATTGGGAGGTTTTTATCAGAGAGTTTCAGCGAGTATTGTATCAAAGTGATACAGGGGAGATTGTATTTGAGTGTTACAGGGAGCATTGTATCAATGTGTTACAGGGAGTTTTGCATCAGAGTGTAACAGGGAAGGCTGTATTACACTGATACAGGGACGAGTGTTGCAGGGATGATTGTATCCGAGTGTTACAGGCAGTGTTGTATCAGAGTGTTACAGGGAGCTTTGTATCAGAGTGTTACAGGCAGGTTTGCATCAGAGTGTTACAGTCAGGGTTGTATCAGAGTGTTACAGGGGGGGTTGTATCTGAGTGTTACATGGAGGGTTTTATCAGTGTAACCACGAGGATTGTATCAGAGTATTACAGGGGAGATTGTATTAGAGTGTTACAGGGAGAGTTGTATCAATGTGTTACAGGGAGTGTTGCATCAGAGTGTAACAAGGAAGGCTGTATTACACTGATAGAGGGAGGGTTGTTCAGAGTGTTAAATGGAGGGTGGTATCAGAGTGTTACAGGGCTTGTTGTATCACTGCATTACAGTCAGGGTTGTATCTGTGTGTTAAAGGGGGTTTGTATCAGTGTTACAAAAAGGGTTGTATCAGTCTGTTACAGTGAGTGTTGTATCAGAGTGTTACAGGGATTGTTGTATCAGAGTGTTACAGGCAGGGTTGTATCAGAATGTTACAGGGAGCTTTGTATTAGAGTGTGACCGACAGGTTTGCATCAGAGTGTTACAGTCAGGTTTGTATCAGAGTGTTAGAGGGAGGGTTCTATGATATTGTTAAAGGGAGGTTTGTATCAGAGTGTTACAGGGAGGTATGTATCAGTTTGTTACAGGGTGTGTTATATCAGAGTGTTACAGGGTGGTTTGTATCGGTGTATTACACGGAGGGTTGTATCAGAGTGTTAAAGGGATGGTTGTTTCAGTGTGTTGCAGGGAGGGTTGAAACAGACTGTTACAGGGACTGTTGTATCAGAGTGTTACAGGGAGGTTTGTATCAGAGTATTACAGGGATGGTTGTATCCGTGCATTACATGCAGGGTTGTAGCAGTGTGTTAAAGTGGGGTTGTATTAGTATGTTACAGGGAGTGTTGTATCAGTGTGTTACAGGGAGAGATGTATCAGAGTGCTGCAGGGAGCATACTATTAGAGTGTTACAGGGAGGGTTGTATCTGAGTGTTTCAGGGATGGTTGTATCCGTGCATTACATGCAGGGTTGTAGCAGTGTGTTAAAGTGGGGTTGTATTAGTATGTTACAGGGAGTGTTGTATCAGTGTGTTACAGGGAGAGATGTATCAGAGTGCTGCAGGGAGCATACTATTAGAGTGTTACAGGGAGGGTTGTATCTGAGTGTTTCAGGGATGGTTGTTTCAGAGTGTTACAGGGTGCATTGTATCAGAGTGTTAGAGGAAGGGTTCTATCAAATTGTTAAAGGGAGGTTTGTATCAGAGTGCTACAGGAAGTGTTGTATCAGTTTGTTACAGGGAGTGTTATATCAGTGTGCTGCAGGGAGGTTTGTATCAGTGTATTACAGGGAGTGGTCTATCGGACTGTTACAGAGAGGGTTTTACCAGAATGTTACAGGGCGGGATGCATCAGTGCGTTACAGGCAGGGTTGTATCAGAGTGTTAAAGAGGGGTTGTATCAGTGTTACAAGGGTGATGTATCAGAGTGGTAAAAGGAGGGTTGTTTCAGTGTGTTACAGTGAGGGTTGTATCAGAGTGTTACAGGGAAGTTTGTATCAGTGCATTACAGGCATGGTTGTATTAGAGTGTTACAGGGATGTTTGTATCAGACTGATACCGGGAGGATTGTATCAGACTGTTACAGGGAGGTTTTTATGAGAGAGTTTCAGTGAGTATTGTATCAAAGTGATACAGGGGAGATTGTATTAGAGTGTTACAGGGAGAGTTGTATCAATGTGTTACAGGGAGTGTTGCATCAGAGTGTAACAGGGAAAGCTGTATTACACTGATATAGGGACGAGTGTTACAGGAATAATTGTATGCGAGTGTTACAGGCAGGGTTGTATCAGAGTGTTACAGGGAGCTTTGTATCAGAGTTTTACAGGCAGGTTTGCATCAGAGTGTTACAGTCAGGGTTGTATCAGAGTGTTACAGGGGGGGTTGTATCTGAGTGTTACATGGAGGGTTTTATCAGTGTAACCGTGAGGATTGTATCAGAGTATTACAGGGGAGATTGTATTAGAGTGTTACAGGGAGAGTTGTATCAGAGTGTAACAGGGAAGGCTGTATTACACTGATACAGGGAGGGTGGTTCAGAGTGTTAAATGGAGGGTTGTATCAGAGTGTTACAGGGCTTGTTGTATCACTGCATTACAGTCAGGGTTGTATCAGTGTGTTAAAGGGGGTTTGTATCAGTGTTACAGGGAGGGTTGTATCAGAGTGTTACATGGAGGGTTTTATCAGTGTAACAGTGAGGATTGTATCAGAGTATTACAGGGGAGATTGTATTAGAGTGTTACAGGGAGAGTTGTATCAATGTGTTACAGGGAGTGTTGCATCAGAGTGTAACAGGGAAGGCTGTATTACACTGATACAGGGAGGGTGGTTCAGAGTGTTAAATGGAGGGTTGTATCAGAGTGTTACAGGGCTTGTTGTATCACTGCGTTACAGTCAGGTTTGTATCAGTGTGTTAAAGGGGGTTTGTATCAGTGTTACAGGGAGGGTTGTATCAGAGTGCTACAGGGGGGGTTGTATCTGAGTGTTACATGAAGGGTTTTATCAGTGTAACCGTGAGGATTGTATTAGAGTATTACGGGGAGGGTTGTATCCGTACGTTACATGCAGGGTTGTAGCAGTGTGTTAAAGTGGGGTTGTATTAGTATGTTACAGAGAGTGTTGTATCAGTGTGTTACAGGGAGAGATGTATCAGAGTGCTGCAGGGAGCATACTATTAGAGTGTTACAGGGAGGGTTGTATCAGAGTGTTAGCGGAAGGGTTCTATCAAATTGTTAAAGGGAGCTTTGTATCAGAGAGTTACAGGAAGTGTTGTAGTATCAGTTTGTTACAGGGAGTGTTATATCAGTGTGCTGCAGGGAGGTTTGTATCAGTGTATTACAGGGAGTTGTCTATCAGACTGTTACAGAGAGGGTTTTACCAGAGTGTTACAGGGTGGGTTGCATCAGAGCGTTACAGGCAGGGTTGTATCAGAGTGTTAAAGAGGGGTTGTATCAGTGTTACAAGGGGGATGTATCAGAGTGGTAAAAGGAGGGTTGTTTCAGTGTGTTACAGGGAGGGTTATATCAGAGTGTTACAGGGAGGTTTGTATCAGTGCATTAAAGGCAGGGTTGTATCTGTGTGTTACAAAATGTGTTGTATCAGACTGTTACAGGAAGGATTGTATCAGAGTGTTACAAGGAGTGTTGTATCAGCAATCCATGGAGGTTTGCATCCGTGTGTTACCGGGAGGGCTGTATCGGAGTGTAACAGGGAGTGTTGAATCAGTGTGTTACAGGGAGGGTTGTATCAGACTGATACAGCGAGGGTTGTATCAGAGTGTTACCGGCAGGTTTGTATCAGTGCATTACAAGCAGCGTTGTTTCCGAGTGTTACAGGGAGTGTTGTATCAGAGTGTTACAGGGAGGTCTGTATCAGAGTGTTACAGGGAGGTTTGTATCAGAGTGTTACAGGGTGGCTTGCATCAGAGTTTTACAGGCAGGCTTGTATCAGTGTGCTACAGGGATGGTTGTATCAGAGTGTTACAGGGAGGGTTGTATCAGTGATTTACAGGCAGAGTTGTATCAGAGTGTTTCAGGGAGGGTTGTATCAGAGTGTTACAGGGAGGGTTGTATCAGAGTGTTACAGGCTGGGTTGTATCAGAGTGTTACAGGGAGGGTTGTATCAGTGATTTACAGGCAAAGTTGTATCAGAGTGTTTCAGGGAGGGTTGTATCAGTGATTTACAGGCAGAGTTGTATCAGAGTGTTTCAGGGAGGGTTGTATCAGACTGATACAGCGAGGGTTGTATCAGAGTGTTACAGGGAGGGTGGTACAGAGTGTTACATTGAGGGTTTCTTCAGTTTGTTACAGGGAGTGTTATATCAGATTGTTACTGGGAGGTTTGTATCAGAGTATTACAGGGCTGGTGGTATATGTGCATTACAGTCAGGGTTGTATCAGTGTTACAAGGAGGGTTGTATCTGAGTACTACAGGGAGGGTTGTATCAGAGTGTTACAGGGTGGGTTGTATCAGAGTGTTTCAGGGAGGGTTGTATCAGAGTGTTACAGGCAGGTTTGTATCAGTGTATTACAGGGAGTGTTCTATCAGACCGTTACAGAGAGTGTTTTATCAGAGTGTTACAGGGCGGGTTGCATCGGTGCGTTACAGGGAGGGTTGTATCAGAGTGTTACAGGCAGGTTTGCATCAGAGTGTTACAATCAGGGTTGTATCAGTGTGTTGCTGGGATGGTTGTAACAGACTGTTACAGGCAGGGTTGTATCAGAGTGTTACAGGGAAGTTTGTATCAGTGCATTACAGGCATTGTTGTATTAGAGTGTTACAGGGATGGTTGTATCAGAGTGTTACAGGGAGGATTGTTTCAGAGTGTTACAGGGAGGATTGTATCAGAGTGTTACTGGGAGGTTTTTATCAGAGAGTTTCAGCGAGTATTGTATCAAAGTGATACAGGGGAGATTGTATTTGACTGTTACAGGGAGCGTTGTATCAATGTGTTACAGGGAGTTTTGCATCAGAGTGTAACAGGGAAGGCTGTATTACACTGATACAGGGACGAGTGTTACAGGGATGATTGTATCCGAGTGTTACAGGCAGAGTTGTATCAGAGTATTACAGGGAGCTTTGTATCAGAGTGTTACAGGCAGGTTTGCTTCAGAGTGTTACAGTCAGGGTTGTATCAGAGTGTTACAGGGGGGGTTGTATCTGAGTGTTACATGGAGGGTTTTATCAGTGTAACCGTGAGGATTGTATCAGATTATTACAGGGGAGATTGTATTAGAGTGTTACAGGGAGAGTTGTATCAATGTGTTACAGGGAGTGTTGCATCAGAGTGTAACAGGGAAGGCTGTATTACACTGATACAGGGAGGGTGGTTCAGAGTGTTAAATGGAGGGTTGTATCAGAGTGTTACAGGGCTTGTTTGTATCACTGCGTTACAGTCAGGGTTGTATCAGTGTGTTAAAGGGGGTTTGTATCAGTGTTACAAGAAGGGTTGTATCAGAGTGCTACAGGGAGGGTATTATCAGTGTGTTACAAGGAAGGTTGTATCAGTCTGTTACAGTGAGGGTTGTATCAGAGTGATACAGGGATTGTTGTATCAGAGTGTTACAGGCAGGGTTGTATCAAAATGTTACAGGGAGCTTTGTATTAGAGTGTGACCGGCAGGTTTGCATCAGAGTGTTACAGTCAGGTTTGAATCAGAGTGTTACAGGGATGGATGTATCAGAGTGTTAGAGGGAGGGTTCTATGATATTGTTAAAGGGAGGTTTGTATCAGAGTGTTACAGGGAGGGATGTATCAGTTTGTTACAGGGAGTGTTATATCAGAGTGTTACAGGGTGGTTTGTATCGCTGTATTACACGGAGGGTTGTATTAGAGTGTTAAAGGGATGGTTGTTTCAGTGTGTTGCAGGGAGGGTTGAAACAGACTGTTACAGGGACTGTTGTATCAGAGTGTTACAGGGAGGTTTGTATCAGAGTATTACAGGGATGGTTGTATCCGTGCATTACATGCAGGTTTGTAGCAGTGTGTTAAAGTGGGGTTGTATTAGTATGTTACAGGGAGTGTTGTATCAGTGTGTTACAGGGAGAGATATATCAGAGTGCTGCAGGGAGCATACTATTAGAGTGTTACAGGGAGGGTTGTATCTGAGTGTTTCAGGGATGGTTGTTTCAGAGTGTTACAGGGTGCATTGTATCAGAGTGTTAAAGGAAGGGTTCTATCAAATTGTTAAAGGGAGGTTTGTATCAGAGTGTTACAGGAAGTGTTGTATCAGTTTGTTACAGGGAGTGTTATATCAGTGTGCTGCAGGGAGGTTTGTATCAGTGTATTACAGGGAGTGGTCTATCGGACTGTTACAGAGAGGGTTTTACCAGAGTGTTACAGGGCGGGGTGCATCAGTGCGTTACAGGCAGGGTTGTATCAGAGTGTTAAAGAGGGGTTGTATCAGTGTTACAAGGGGGATGTATCAGAGTGGTAAAAGGAGGGTTGTTTCAGTGTGTTACAGTGAGGGTTGTATCAGAGTGTTACAGGGAAGTTTGTATCAGTGCATTACAGGCATGGTTGTATTAGAGTGTTACAGGGATGATTGTATCAGAGTGTTACAGGGAGGATTGTATCAGAGTGTTACAGGGAGGTTTTTATCAGAGAGTTTCAGTGAGTATTGTATCAAAGTGATACAGGGGAGATTGTATTAGAGTGTTACAGGGAGAGTTGTATCAATGAGTTACAGGGAGTGTTGCATCAGAGTGTAACAGGGAAGGCTGTATTACACTGATACAGGGACGAGTGTTACAGGGATGATTGTATGCGAGTGTTACAGGCAGGGTTGTATCAGAGTGTTACAGGGAGCTTTGTATCAGAGTTTTACAGGCAGGTTTGCATCAGAGTGTTACAGTCAGGGTTGTATCAGAGTGTTACAGGGGGGGGTTGTATCTGAGTGTTACATGGAGGGTTTTATCAGTGTAACCGCGAGGATTGTATCAGAGTATTACAGGGGAGATTGTATTAGAGTGTTACAGGGAGAGTTGTATCAATGTGTTACAGGGAGTGTTGCATCAGAGTGTAACAGGGAAGGCTGTATTACACTTATACAGGGAGGGTGGTTCAGAGTGTTAAATGGAGAGTTGTATCAGAGTGTTACAGGGCTTGTTGTATCACTGCGTTACAGTCAGGGTTGTATCAGTGTGTTAAAGGGGGTTTGTATCAGTGTTACAGGGAGGGTTGTATCAGAGTGCTACAGTGAGCATACTATTAGAGTGTTACAGGGAGGGTTGTATCCGTGCGTTACATGCAGGGTTGTAGCAGTGTGTTAAAGTGGGGTTGTATTAGTATGTTACAGGGAGTGTTGTATCAGTGTGTTACAGGGAGTGATGTATCAGAGTGCTGAAGGGAGCATACTATTAGAGTGTTACAGGGAGGGTTGTATCTGAGTGTTTCAGGGATGGTTGTTTCAGAGTGTTACCGGGTGGTTTGTATCAGAGTGTTAGAGGAAGGGTTCTATCAAATTGTTAAAGGGAGGTTTGTATCAGAGTGCTACAGGAAGTGTTGTATCAGTTTGTTACAGGGAGTGTTATATCAGTGTGCTGCAGGGAGGTTTGTATCAGTGTATTACAGGGAGTGGTCTATCAGACTGTTACAGAGAGGGTTTTACCAGAGTGTTACAGGGCGGGTTGCATCAGTGCGTTACAGGCAGGGTTGTATCAGAGTGTTAAAGAGGGGTTGTATCAGTGTTACAAGGGTGATGTATCAGAGTGGTAAAAGGAGGGTTGTTTCAGTGTGTTACAGCGAGGGTTGTATCAGAGTGTTACAGGGAAGTTTGTATCAGTGCATTACAGGCATGGTTGTATTAGAGTGTTACAGGGATGTTTGTATCAGACTGTTACCTGGAGGATTGTATCAGAGTGTTACAGGGAGGTTTTTATGAGAGAGTTTCAGTGAGTATTGTATCAAAGTGATACAGGGGAGATTGTATTAGAGTGTTACAGGGAGAGTTGTATCAATGTGTTACAGGGAGTGTTGCATCAGAGTGTAACAGGGAAGGCTGTATTACACTGATACAGGGAGGGTGGTTCAGAGTGTTAAATGGAGGGTTGTATCAGAGTGTTACAGGGCTTGTTGTATCACTGCGTTACAGTCAGGGTTGTATCAGTGTGTTAAAGGGGGTTTGTATCAGTGTTACAGGGAGGGTTGTATCAGAGTGCTACAGGAAGCATACTATTAGAGTGTTACAGGGAGGGTTGTATCCGTATGTTACATGCAGGGTTGTAGCAGTGTGTTAAAGTGGGGTTGTATTAGTATGTTACAGAGAGTGTTGTATCAGTGTGTTACAGGGAGAGATGTATCAGAGTGCTGCAGGGAGCATACTATTAGTGTGTTACAGGGAGGGTTGTATCAGAGTGTTAGCGGAAGGGTTCTATAAAATTGTTAAAGGGAGCTTTGTATCAGAGAGTTACAGGAAGTGTTGTAGTATCAGTTTGTTACAGGGAGTGTTATATCAGTGTGCTGCAGGGAGGTTTGTATCAGTGTATTACAGGGAGTGGTCTATCAGACTGTTACAGAGAGGGTTTTACCAGAGTGTTACAGGGTGGGTTGCATCAGAGCGTTACAGGCAGGGTTGTATCAGAGTGTTAAAGAGGGGTTGTATCAGTGTTACAAGGGGGATGTATCAGAGTGGTAAAAGGAGGATTGTTTCAGTGTGTTACAGGGAGGGTTATATCAGAGTGTTACAGGGAGGTTTGTATCAGTGCATTAAAGGCAGGGTTGTATCAGTGTGTTACAAAATGTGTTGTATCAGACTGTTACAGGAAGGATTGTATCAGAGTGTTACAAGGAGTGTTGTATCAGCAATCCATGGAGGTTTGCATCCGTGTGTTACCGGGAGGGCTGTATCGGAGTGTAACAGGGAGTGTTGAATCAGTGTGTTACAGGGAGGGTTGTATCAGACTGATACAGCGAGGGTTGTATCAGAGTGTTACCGGCAGGTTTGTATCAGTGCATTACAAGCAGGGTTGTTTCCGAGTGTTACAGGGAGTTTTGTATCAGAGTGTTACAGGGAGTGTTGTATCAGAGTGTTACAGGCTGGGTTGTATCAGAGTGTTACAGGGAGGGTTGTATCAGTGATTTACAGGCAGAGTTGTATCAGAGTGTTTCAGGGAGGGTTGTATCAGAGTGTTACAAGCAGGGTTGTTTCCGAGTGTTACAGGGAGTGTTATATCAGAGTGTTACAGGGTGGTTTGTATCAGTGTATTACACGGAGGGTTGTATCAGAGTGTTAAAGGGATGGTTGTTTCAGTGTGTTGCAGGGAGGGTTGAAACAGACTGTTACAGGGACTGTTGTATCAGAGTGTTACAGGGAGGTTTGTATCAGAGTATTACAGGGATGGTTGTATCCGTGCATTACATGCAGGTTTGTAGCAGTGTGTTAAAGTGGGGTTGTATTAGTATGTTACAGGCAGTGTTGTATCAGTGTGTTACAGGGAGAGATGTATCAGAGTGCTGCAGGGAGCATACTATTAGAGTGTTACAGGGAGGGTTGTATCTGAGTGTTTCAGGGATGGTTGTTTCAGAGTGTTACAGGGTGTGTTGTATCAGAGTGTTAGAGGAAGGGTTCTATCAAATTGTTAAAGGGAGTTTTGTATCAGAGTGTTACAGGAAGTGTTGTATCAGTTTGTTACAGGGAGTGTTATATCAGTGTGCTGCAGGGAGGTTTGTATTAGTGTATTACAGGGAGTGGTCTATCAGACTGTTACAGAGAGGGTTTTACCAGAGTGTTACAGGGCGGGGTGCATCAGTGCGTTACAGGCAGCGTTGTATCAGAGTGTTAAAGAGGGGTTGTATCAGTGTTACAAGGGTGATGTATCAGAGTGGTAAAAGGAGGGTTGTTTCAGTGTGTTACAGCGAGGGTTGTATCAGAGTGTTACAGGGAAGTTTGTATCAGTGCATTACAGGCATGGTTGTATTAGAGTGTTACAGGGATGTTTGTATCAGAGTGTTACCGGGAGGATTGTATCAGAGTGTTACAGGGGAGATTGTATTAGAGTGTTACAGGGAGAGTTGTATCAATGTGTTACAGGGAGTGTTGCATCAGAGTGTAACAGGGAAAGCTGTATTACACTGATATAGGGACGAGTGTTACAGGAAAAATTGTATGCGAGTGTTACAGGCAGGGTTGTATCAGAGTGTTACAGGGAGCTTTGTATCAGAGTTTTACAGGCAGGTTTGCATCAGAGTGTTACAGTCAGGGTTGTATCAGAGTGTTACAGGGGGGGTTGTATCTGAGTGTTACATGGAGGGTTTTATCAGTGTAACCGTGAGGATTGTATCAGAGTATTACAGGGGAGATTGTATTAGAGTGTTACAGGGAGAGTTGTATCAGAGTGTAACAGGGAAGGCTGTATTACACTGATACAGGGAGGGTGGTTCAGAGTGTTAAATGGAGGGTTGTATCAGAGTGTTACAGGGCTTGTTGTATCACTGCGTTACAGTCAGGGTTGTATCAGTGTGTTAAAGGGGGTTTGTATCAGTGTTACAGGGAGGGTTGTATCAGAGTGCTACAGGGGGGGTTGTATCTGAGTGTTACATGGAGGGTTTTATCAGTGTAACAGTGAGGATTGTATCAGAGTATTACAGGGGAGATTGTATTAGAGTGTTACAGGGAGAGTTGTATCAGAGTGTTACAGGGAAGTTTGTATCAGTGCATTACAGGCATGGTTGTATTAGAGTGTTACAGGGATGATTGTATCAGAGTGTTACAGGGAGGATTGTATCAGAGTGTTACAGGGAGGTTTTTATCAGAGAGTTTCAGTGAGTATTGTATCAAAGTGATACAGGGGAGATTGTATTAGAGTGTTACAGGGAGAGTTGTATCAATGAGTTACAGGGAGTGTTGCATCAGAGTGTAACAGGGAAGGCTGTATTACACTGATACAGGGACGAGTGTTACAGGGATGATTGTATGCGAGTGTTACAGGCAGGGTTGTATCAGAGTGTTACAGGGAGCTTTGTATCAGAGTTTTACAGGCAGGTTTGCATCAGAGTGTTACAGTCAGGGTTGTATCAGAGTGTTACAGGGGGGGGTTGTATCTGAGTGTTACATGGAGGGTTTTATCAGTGTAACCGCGAGGATTGTATCAGAGTATTACAGGGGAGATTGTATTAGAGTGTTACAGGGAGAGTTGTATCAATGTGTTACAGGGAGTGTTGCATCAGAGTGTAACAGGGAAGGCTGTATTACACTTATACAGGGAGGGTGGTTCAGAGTGTTAAATGGAGAGTTGTATCAGAGTGTTACAGGGCTTGTTGTATCACTGCGTTACAGTCAGGGTTGTATCAGTGTGTTAAAGGGGGTTTGTATCAGTGTTACAGGGAGGGTTGTATCAGAGTGCTACAGTGAGCATACTATTAGAGTGTTACAGGGAGGGTTGTATCCGTGCGTTACATGCAGGGTTGTAGCAGTGTGTTAAAGTGGGGTTGTATTAGTATGTTACAGGGAGTGTTGTATCAGTGTGTTACAGGGAGTGATGTATCAGAGTGCTGAAGGGAGCATACTATTAGAGTGTTACAGGGAGGGTTGTATCTGAGTGTTTCAGGGATGGTTGTTTCAGAGTGTTACCGGGTGGTTTGTATCAGAGTGTTAGAGGAAGGGTTCTATCAAATTGTTAAAGGGAGGTTTGTATCAGAGTGCTACAGGAAGTGTTGTATCAGTTTGTTACAGGGAGTGTTATATCAGTGTGCTGCAGGGAGGTTTGTATCAGTGTATTACAGGGAGTGGTCTATCAGACTGTTACAGAGAGGGTTTTACCAGAGTGTTACAGGGCGGGTTGCATCAGTGCGTTACAGGCAGGGTTGTATCAGAGTGTTAAAGAGGGGTTGTATCAGTGTTACAAGGGTGATGTATCGGAGTGGTAAAAGGAGGGTTGTTTCAGTGTGTTACAGCGAGGGTTGTATCAGAGTGTTACAGGGAAGTTTGTATCAGTGCATTACAGGCATGGTTGTATTAGAGTGTTACAGGGATGTTTGTATCAGACTGTTACCTGGAGGATTGTATCAGAGTGTTACAGGGAGGTTTTTATGAGAGAGTTTCAGTGAGTATTGTATCAAAGTGATACAGGGGAGATTGTATTAGAGTGTTACAGGGAGAGTTGTATCAATGTGTTACAGGGAGTGTTGCATCAGAGTGTAACAGGGAAGGCTGTATTACACTGATACAGGGAGGGTGGTTCAGAGTGTTAAATGGAGGGTTGTATCAGAGTGTTACAGGGCTTGTTGTATCACTGCGTTACAGTCAGGGTTGTATCAGTGTGTTAAAGGGGGTTTGTATCAGTGTTACAGGGAGGGTTGTATCAGAGTGCTACAGGAAGCATACTATTAGAGTGTTACAGGGAGGGTTGTATCCGTATGTTACATGCAGGGTTGTAGCAGTGTGTTAAAGTGGGGTTGTATTAGTATGTTACAGAGAGTGTTGTATCAGTGTGTTACAGGGAGAGATGTATCAGAGTGCTGCAGGGAGCATACTATTAGTGTGTTACAGGGAGGGTTGTATCAGAGTGTTAGCGGAAGGGTTCTATAAAATTGTTAAAGGGAGCTTTGTATCAGAGAGTTACAGGAAGTGTTGTAGTATCAGTTTGTTACAGGGAGTGTTATATCAGTGTGCTGCAGGGAGGTTTGTATCAGTGTATTACAGGGAGTGGTCTATCAGACTGTTACAGAGAGGGTTTTACCAGAGTGTTACAGGGTGGGTTGCATCAGAGCGTTACAGGCAGGGTTGTATCAGAGTGTTAAAGAGGGGTTGTATCAGTGTTACAAGGGGGATGTATCAGAGTGGTAAAAGGAGGGTTGTTTCAGTGTGTTACAGGGAGGGTTATATCAGAGTGTTACAGGGAGGTTTGTATCAGTGCATTAAAGGCAGGGTTGTATCAGTGTGTTACAAAATGTGTTGTATCAGACTGTTACAGGAAGGATTGTATCAGAGTGTTACAAGGAGTGTTGTATCAGCAATCCATGGAGGTTTGCATCCGTGTGTTACCGGGAGGGCTGTATCGGAGTGTAACAGGGAGTGTTGAATCAGTGTGTTACAGGGAGGGTTGTATCAGACTGATACAGCGAGGGTTGTATCAGAGTGTTACCGGCAGGTTTGTATCAGTGCATTACAAGCAGGGTTGTTTCCGAGTGTTACAGGGAGTTTTGTATCAGAGTGTTACAGGGAGTGTTGTATCAGAGTGTTACAGGCTGGGTTGTATCAGAGTGTTACAGGGAGGGTTGTATCAGTGATTTACAGGCAGAGTTGTATCAGAGTGTTTCAGGGAGGGTTGTATCAGAGTGTTACAAGCAGGGTTGTTTCCGAGTGTTACAGGGAGTGTTATATCAGAGTGTTACAGGGTGGTTTGTATCAGTGTATTACACGGAGGGTTGTATCAGAGTGTTAAAGGGATGGTTGTTTCAGTGTGTTGCAGGGAGGGTTGAAACAGACTGTTACAGGGACTGTTGTATCAGAGTGTTACAGGGAGGTTTGTATCAGAGTATTACAGGGATGGTTGTATCCGTGCATTACATGCAGGTTTGTAGCAGTGTGTTAAAGTGGGGTTGTATTAGTATGTTACAGGCAGTGTTGTATCAGTGTGTTACAGGGAGAGATGTATCAGAGTGCTGCAGGGAGCATACTATTAGAGTGTTACAGGGAGGGTTGTATCTGAGTGTTTCAGGGATGGTTGTTTCAGAGTGTTACAGGGTGTGTTGTATCAGAGTGTTAGAGGAAGGGTTCTATCAAATTGTTAAAGGGAGTTTTGTATCAGAGTGTTACAGGAAGTGTTGTATCAGTTTGTTACAGGGAGTGTTATATCAGTGTGCTGCAGGGAGGTTTGTATTAGTGTATTACAGGGAGTGGTCTATCAGACTGTTACAGAGAGGGTTTTACCAGAGTGTTACAGGGCGGGGTGCATCAGTGCGTTACAGGCAGCGTTGTATCAGAGTGTTAAAGAGGGGTTGTATCAGTGTTACAAGGGTGATGTATCAGAGTGGTAAAAGGAGGGTTGTTTCAGTGTGTTACAGCGAGGGTTGTATCAGAGTGTTACAGGGAAGTTTGTATCAGTGCATTACAGGCATGGTTGTATTAGAGTGTTACAGGGATGTTTGTATCAGAGTGTTACCGGGAGGATTGTATCAGAGTGTTACAGGGGAGATTGTATTAGAGTGTTACAGGGAGAGTTGTATCAATGTGTTACAGGGAGTGTTGCATCAGAGTGTAACAGGGAAAGCTGTATTACACTGATATAGGGACGAGTGTTACAGGAAAAATTGTATGCGAGTGTTACAGGCAGGGTTGTATCAGAGTGTTACAGGGAGCTTTGTATCAGAGTTTTACAGGCAGGTTTGCATCAGAGTGTTACAGTCAGGGTTGTATCAGAGTGTTACAGGGGGGGTTGTATCTGAGTGTTACATGGAGGGTTTTATCAGTGTAACCGTGAGGATTGTATCAGAGTATTACAGGGGAGATTGTATTAGAGTGTTACAGGGAGAGTTGTATCAGAGTGTAACAGGGAAGGCTGTATTACACTGATACAGGGAGGGTGGTTCAGAGTGTTAAATGGAGGGTTGTATCAGAGTGTTACAGGGCTTGTTGTATCACTGCGTTACAGTCAGGGTTGTATCAGTGTGTTAAAGGGGGTTTGTATCAGTGTTACAGGGAGGGTTGTATCAGAGTGCTACAGGGGGGGTTGTATCTGAGTGTTACATGGAGGGTTTTATCAGTGTAACAGTGAGGATTGTATCAGAGTATTACAGGGGAGATTGTATTAGAGTGTTACAGGGAGAGTTGTATCAATGTGTTACAGGGAGTGTTGCATCAGAGTGTAACAGGGAAGGCTGTATTACACTGATACAGGGAGGGTGGTTCAGAGTGTTAAATGGAGGGTTGTATCAGAGTGTTACAGGGCTTGTTGTATCACTGCGTTACAGTCAGGGTTGTATCAGTGTGTTAAAGGGGGTTTGTATCAGTGTTACAGGAAGGGTTGTATCAGAGGGCTACAGGGAGCATACTATTAGAGTGTTACAGGGAGGGTTGTATCCGTACGTTACATGCAGGGTTGTAGCAGTGTGTTAAAGTGGGGTTGTATTAGTATGTTACAGAGAGTGTTGTATCAGTGTGTTACAGGGAGAGATGTATCAGAGTGCTGCAGGGAGCATACTATTAGAGTGTTACAGGGAAGGTTGTATCAGAGTGTTAGCGGAAGGGTTCTATAAAATTGTTAAAGGGAGCTTTGTATCAGTGAGTTACAGGAAGTGTTCTAGTATCAGTTTGTTACAGGGAGTGTTATATCAGTGTGCTGCAGGGAGGTTTGTATCAGTGTATTACAGGGAGTGGTCTATCAGACTGTTACAGAGAGGGTTTTACCAGAGCGTTACAGGCAGGGTTGTATCAGAGTGTTAAAGAGGGGTTGTATCAGTGTTACAAGGGGGATGTATCAGAGTGGTAAAAGGAGGGTTGTTTCAGTGTGTTACAGGGAGGGTTATATCAGAGTGTTACAGGGAGGTTTGTATCAGTGCATTAAAGGCAGGGTTGTATCTGTGTGTTACAAAATGTGTTGTATCAGACTGTTACAGGAAGGATTGTATCAGAGTGTTACAAGGAGTGTTGTATCAGCAATCCATGGAGGTTTGCATCCGTGTGTTACCGGGAGGGCTGTATCGGAGTGTAACAGGGAGTGTTGAATCAGTGTGTTACAGGGAGGGTTGTATCAGACTGATACAGCGAGGGTTGTATCAGAGTGTTACTGGCAGGTTTGTATCAGTGCATTAAAGGCAGGGTTGTATCTGTGTGTTACAAAATGTGTTGTATCAGACTGTTACAGGAAGGATTGTATCAGAGTGTTACAAGGAGTGTTGTATCAGCAATCCATGGAGGTTTGCATCCGTGTGTTACCGGGAGGGCTGTATCGGAGTGTAACAGGAAGTGTTGTATCAGTTTGTTACAGGGAGTGTTATATCAGTGTGCTGCAGGGAGGTTTGTATTAGTGTATTACAGGGAGTGGTCTATCAGACTGTTACAGAGAGGGTTTTACCAGAGTGTTACAGGGCGGGGTGCATCAGTGCGTTACAGGCAGCGTTGTATCAGAGTGTTAAAGAGGGGTTGTATCAGTGTTACAAGGGTGATGTATCAGAGTGGTAAAAGGAGGGTTGTTTCAGTGTGTTACAGCGAGGGTTGTATCAGAGTGTTACAGGGAAGTTTGTATCAGTGCATTACAGGCATGGTTGTATTAGAGTGTTACAGGGATGTTTGTATCAGAGTGTTACCGGGAGGATTGTATCAGAGTGTTACAGGGGAGATTGTATTAGAGTGTTACAGGGAGAGTTGTATCAATGTGTTACAGGGAGTGTTGCATCAGAGTGTAACAGGGAAAGCTGTATTACACTGATATAGGGACGAGTGTTACAGGAAAAATTGTATGCGAGTGTTACAGGCAGGGTTGTATCAGAGTGTTACAGGGAGCTTTGTATCAGAGTTTTACAGGCAGGTTTGCATCAGAGTGTTACAGTCAGGGTTGTATCAGAGTGTTACAGGGGGGGTTGTATCTGAGTGTTACATGGAGGGTTTTATCAGTGTAACCGTGAGGATTGTATCAGAGTATTACAGGGGAGATTGTATTAGAGTGTTACAGGGAGAGTTGTATCAGAGTGTAACAGGGAAGGCTGTATTACACTGATACAGGGAGGGTGGTTCAGAGTGTTAAATGGAGGGTTGTATCAGAGTGTTACAGGGCTTGTTGTATCACTGCGTTACAGTCAGGGTTGTATCAGTGTGTTAAAGGGGGTTTGTATCAGTGTTACAGGGAGGGTTGTATCAGAGTGCTACAGGGGGGGTTGTATCTGAGTGTTACATGGAGGGTTTTATCAGTGTAACAGTGAGGATTGTATCAGAGTATTACAGGGGAGATTGTATTAGAGTGTTACAGGGAGAGTTGTATCAATGTGTTACAGGGAGTGTTGCATCAGAGTGTAACAGGGAAGGCTGTATTACACTGATACAGGGAGGGTGGTTCAGAGTGTTAAATGGAGGGTTGTATCAGAGTGTTACAGGGCTTGTTGTATCACTGCGTTACAGTCAGGGTTGTATCAGTGTGTTAAAGGGGGTTTGTATCAGTGTTACAGGAAGGGTTGTATCAGAGGGCTACAGGGAGCATACTATTAGAGTGTTACAGGGAGGGTTGTATCCGTACGTTACATGCAGGGTTGTAGCAGTGTGTTAAAGTGGGGTTGTATTAGTATGTTACAGAGAGTGTTGTATCAGTGTGTTACAGGGAGAGATGTATCAGAGTGCTGCAGGGAGCATACTATTAGAGTGTTACAGGGAAGGTTGTATCAGAGTGTTAGCGGAAGGGTTCTATAAAATTGTTAAAGGGAGCTTTGTATCAGTGAGTTACAGGAAGTGTTCTAGTATCAGTTTGTTACAGGGAGTGTTATATCAGTGTGCTGCAGGGAGGTTTGTATCAGTGTATTACAGGGAGTGGTCTATCAGACTGTTACAGAGAGGGTTTTACCAGAGCGTTACAGGCAGGGTTGTATCAGAGTGTTAAAGAGGGGTTGTATCAGTGTTACAAGGGGGATGTATCAGAGTGGTAAAAGGAGGGTTGTTTCAGTGTGTTACAGGGAGGGTTATATCAGAGTGTTACAGGGAGGTTTGTATCAGTGCATTAAAGGCAGGGTTGTATCTGTGTGTTACAAAATGTGTTGTATCAGACTGTTACAGGAAGGATTGTATCAGAGTGTTACAAGGAGTGTTGTATCAGCAATCCATGGAGGTTTGCATCCGTGTGTTACCGGGAGGGCTGTATCGGAGTGTAACAGGGAGTGTTGAATCAGTGTGTTACAGGGAGGGTTGTATCAGACTGATACAGCGAGGGTTGTATCAGAGTGTTACTGGCAGGTTTGTATCAGTGCATTACAAGCAGCGTTGTTTCCGAGTGTTACAGGGAGTGTTGTATCAGAGTGTTACAGGGAGGTCTGTATCAGAGTGTTACAGGGAGGTTTGTATCAGAGTGTTACAGGGTGGCTTGCATCAGAGTTTTACAGGCAGGCTTGTATCAGTGTGCTACAGGGATGGTTGTATCAGAGTGTTACAGGGAGGGTTGTATCAGTGATTTACAGGCAGAGTTGTATCAGAGTGTTTCAGGGAGGGTTGTATCAGAGTGTTACAGGGAGGGTTGTATCAGAGTGTTACAGGCTGGGTTGTATCAGAGTGTTACAGGGAGGGTTGTATCAGTGATTTACAGGCAAAGTTGTATCAGAGTGTTTCAGGGAGGGTTGTATCAGTGATTTACAGGCAGAGTTGTATCAGAGTGTTTCAGGGAGGGTTGTATCAGACTGATACAGCGAGGGTTGTATCAGAGTGTTACAGGGAGGGTGGTACAGAGTGTTACATTGAGGGTTTCTTCAGTTTGTTACAGGGAGTGTTATATCAGATTGTTACTGGGAGGTTTGTATCAGAGTATTACAGGGCTGGTGGTATACGTGCATTACAGTCAGGGTTGTATCAGTGTTACAAGGAGGGTTGTATCTGAGTACTACAGGGAGGGTTGTATCAGAGTGTTACAGGGTGGGTTGTATCAGAGTGTTTCAGAGAGGGTTGTATCAGAGTGTTACAGGCAGGTTTGTATCAGTGTATTACAGGGAGTGTTCTATCAGACCGTTACAGAGAGTGTTTTATCAGAGTGTTACAGGGCGGGTTGCATCGGTGCGTTACAGGGAGGGTTGTATCAGAGTGTTACAGGCAGGTTTGCATCAGAGTGTTACAGTCAGGGTTGTATCAGTGTGTTGCTGGGATGGTTGTAACAGACTGTTACAGGCAGGGTTGTATCAGAGTGTTATCGGCAGGTTTGTATCAGTGCATTACAAGCAGCGTTGTTTCCGAGTGTTACAGGGAGTGTTGTATCAGAGTGTTACAGGGAGTGTTGTATCAGAGTGTTACAGGGAGGTCTGTATCAGAGTGTTACAGGGAGGTTTGTATCAGAGTGTTACAGGGTGGCTTGCATCAGAGTTTTACAGGCAGGCTTGTATCAGTGTGCTACAGGGATGGTTGTATCAGAGTGTTACAGGCTGGGTTGTATCAGAGTGTTACAGGGAGGGTTGTATCAGTGATTTACAGGCAGAGTTGAATCAGAGTGTTTCAGGGAGGGTTGTATCAGAGTGTTACAGGGAGGGTTGTATCAGAGTGTTACAGGCTGGGTTGTATCAGAGTGTTACAGGGAGGGTTGTATCAGTGATTTACAGGCAGAGTTGTATCAGAGTGTTACAGGGAGGGTTGTATCAGACTGATACAGCGAGTGTTCTATCAGAGTGTTACAGGGAGGGTGGTACAGAGTGTTAAATGGAGAGTTGTATCGGAGTGTTTCAGGGAGGGTTGTATCAGACTGATATAGCGAGGGTTGTATCAGAGTGTTACATGGAGGGTTTCTTCAGTTTGTTACAGGGAGTGTTATATCAGATTGTTACTGGGAGGTTTGTATCAGAGTATTACAGGGCTGGTGGTATACGTGCGTTACAGTCAGGGTTGTATCAGTGTTACAAGGAGGGTTGTATCTGAGTGCTACAGGGAGGGTTGTATCAGAGTGTTACAGGGTGGGTTGTATCAGAGTGTTTCAGGGAGGGTTTTATCAGTGTAACCGCGAGGATTGTATCAGAGTATTACAGGGAGTGGTCTATCAGACTGTTACAAAGAGGGTTTTACCAGAGTGTTACAGGGCGGGTTGTTTCAGTGTGTTACAGGGCGGGTTGTTTCAGTGTGTTACAGGGAGGGTTGTATCAGAGTGTTACAGGGAGGTTTGTATCAGTGCATTACAGGCAGGGTTGTATCAGTGTGTTACAAAATGTGTTGTATCAGACTGTTACAGGAAGGATTGTATCAGAGTGTTACACGGAGCGTTGTATCAGCATTACACAGAGGTTTGCATCCGTGTGTTACCGGGAGGGCTGTATCGGAGTGTAACAGGGAGTGTTGAATCAGTGTGTTAAAGGGAGGGTTGTATCAGACTGATACAGTGAGGTTTGTATCAGAGTGCTACAGGAAGTGTTGTATCAGTTTGTTACAGGGAGTGTTATATCAGTGTGCTGCAGGGAGGTTTGTATCAGTGTATTACAGGGAGTGGTCTATCAGACTGTTACAAAGAGGGTTTTACCAGAGTGTTACAGGGCGGGTTGCATCAGTGCGTTACAGGCAGGGTTGTATCAGAGTGTTAAAGAGGGGTTGTATCAGTGTTACAATGGGGATGTATCTGATTGGTAAAAGGAGGGTTGTTTCAGTGTGTTACAGGGAGGGTTGTATCAGAGTGTTACAGGGAGGTTTGTATCAGTGCATTACAGGCAGGGTTGTATCAGTGTGTTACAAAATGTGTTGTATCAGACTGTTACAGGAAGGATTGTATCAGAGTGTTACACGGAGCGTTGTATCAGCATTACACGGAGGTTTGCATCCGTGTGTTACCGGGAGGGCTGTATCGGAGTGTGACAGGGAGTGTTGAATCAGTGTGTTAAAGGGAGGGTTGTATCAGTATGATACAGCGAGGGTTGTATCAGAGTGTTACCGGCAGGTTTGTATCAGTGCATTTCAAGCAGGGTTGTTTCCGAGTGTTACAGGGAGTGTTGTATCAGAGTGTTACAGGGAGTGTTGTATCAGAGTGTTACAGGGAGGTCTGTATCAGAGTGTTACAGGGAGTGTTGTATCAGAGTGTTACAGGGAGGTCTGTATCAGAGTGTTACAGGGAGGTCTGTATCAGAGTGTTACAGGGTGGCTTGCATCAGAGTTTTACAGGCAGGCTTGTATCAGTGTGCTACAGGGATGGTTGTATAAGAGTGTTACAGGCTGGGTTGTATCAGAGTGTTACAGGGAGGGTTGTATCAGTGATTTACAGGCAGGGTTGTATCAGAGTGTTACAGGGAGAGTTTCATCAGTGTATTACAGGGAGTGTTCTATCAGACTGTTACAGAGAGGGTTTTCTCAGAGTGTTACAGGGCGGGTTGCATCAGTGCATTACAGGGAGGGTTGTATCAGAGTGTTAAAGGGATGGTTGTTTCAGTGTGTTGCAGGGAGGGTTGTAACAGACTGTTACAGGCAGGGTTGTATCAGAGTGTTACAGGGAGGTCTGTATCAGAGTGTTACAGGGAGGTTTGTATCAGAGTTTTTCAGGCAGTGTTGTATCAGTGTGCTACAGTGATGGTTGTATCAGAGTGTTACAGGCAGGGTTGTATCAGAGTGTTACAGGGATGGTTGTATCAGTGATTTACAGGCAGGGTTGTATCAGAGTGTTACAGGGAGGGTTTCTTCAGTTTGTTACAGGGAGTGTTCTATCAGACTGTTACAGAGAGGGTTTTATCAGAGTGTTACAGGGCGGGTTGCATTAGTGCATTACAGGGAGGATTCTATCAGAGTGTTAAAGGGATGGTTGTTACAGTGTTTTGCAGGGACGGTTGTAACAGACTGTTACAGGGATGGTTGTATCAGAGTGTTACAGGGAGGTTTGTATCAGAGCATTACAGGGCTGGTGGTATCCGTGTGTTACAGGCTGGGTTCTATCAGTGTGTAAAATTGGGGTTGTGTGAGTGTTACAAGGAGGGTTGTATCTGAGTGCTACAGGGAGGGTTGTATCAGAGTGTTTCAGGGAGGGTTGTATCAGAGTGTTACAGGGAGGGTTGTATCAGACTGATACAGCGAGGGTTGTATCAGAATGTTACAGGGAGGGTGGTACAGAGTGTTAAATGGAGGGTTGTATCGGAGTGTTTCAGGGAGGGTTGTATCAGGCTGATATAGCGAGGGTTGTATCAGAGTGTTACATGGAGGGTTTCTTCAGTTTGTTACAGGGAGTCTTATATCAGAGTGTTACAGGGAGGTTTGTATCAGTGTATTACATGGAGTGTTCTATCAGACCATTACAGAGAGGGTTTTATCAGAGTGTTACAGGGTGGGTTGCATCAGTGCGTTACAGGGAGGGTTGTATCAGAGTGTTAAAGGGATGGTTGTTTCAGTGTGTTGCTGGGAGGGTTGTAACAGACTGTTACAGGGACTGTTGTATCAGAGTGTTACAGGGAAGTTTGTATCAGTGCATTACAGGCATGGATGTATTAGAGTGTTACAGGGATGGTTGTATCAGAGTGTTACAGGCATGGTTGTATCAGAGTGTTACAGGGAGGATTGTATCAGAGTGTTACAGGGAGGATTGTATCAGGGTGTTACTGGGAGGTTTTTATCAGAGAGTTTCAGCGAGTATTGTATCAAAGTGATACAGGGGAGATTGTATTTGAGTGTTACAGGGAGTTTTGCATCAGAGTGTAACAGGGAAGGCTGTATTACACTGATACAGGGACGAGTGTTACAGGGATGATTGTATCAGAGTGTTACAGGCAGGGTTGTATCAGAGTGTTACAGGCAGGTTTGCATCAGAGTGTAACAGGCAGGGTTGTATCAGAGTGTTACAGGGGGGGTTGTATCTGAGTGTTACATGGAGGGTTTTATCAGTGTAACTGCGAGGATTGTATCAGAGTATTACAGGGGAGATTGTATTAGAGTGTTACAGGGAGAGTTGTATCAATGTGTTACAGGGAGTGTTGCATTAGAGTGTTACAGGGAACGCTGTACTACACTGATGCAGGGAGGGAGGTTCAGAGTGTTAAATGGCGGGTTGTATCAGAGTGTTACAGGGCTGGTTGTATCCGTGCATTACAGGCAGGTTTGTATCAGAGTGTTAAAGTGGGGTTGTATCAGTGTTACAAGGAGGGTTGTATCTGACTGCTACAGGGAGGGTTGTATCAGAGTGTTACAGGGTGTGTTGTATCAGGCTGTTACAGGGAGGGTTTTATCAGAGTGTTACAGGGAGCTTTGTATCAGAGTGTTACAGGCAGGTTTGCATCAGAGTGTTACAGTCAGGGTTGTATCAGAGTGTTACAGGGAGGGTTGTATCAGAGTGTTACAGGCAGGGTTGTATCAGAGTGTTACAGGCAGGTTTGCATCCGAGTGTTACAGTCAGGGTTGTATCAGATTGTTACAGGGAGGGTTGTATCAGTCTGTTACAGGGAGGATTGTATCAGAGTGTTACAGGGAGGTTTTTATCAGAGAGTTTCAGTGAGTATTGTATCAAAGTGATACAGGGGAGATTGTATTAGAGTGTTACAGGGAGAGTTGTATCAATGTGTTACAGGGAGTGTTGCATCAGAGTGTAACAGGGAAGGCTGTATTACACTGATACAGGGACGAGTGTTACAGGGATTATTGTATCCGAGTGTTACAGGCAGGGTTGTATCAGAGTGTTACAGGGAGATTTTTATCAGAGTGTTACAGGCAGGTTTGCATCAGAGTGTTACAGTCAGGGTTGTATCAGAGTGTTACAGGGGGGGTTGTATCTGAGTGTTACATGGAGGGTTTTATCAGTGTAACCGCGAGGATTGTATCAGAGTATTACAGGGGAGATTGTATTAGAGTGTTACAGGGAGAGTTGTATCAATGTGTTACAGGTAGTGTTGCATTAGAGTGTTACAGGGAACGCTGTACTACACTGATGCAGGGAGGGAGGTTCAGAGTGTTAAATGGCGGGTTGTATCAGAGTGTTACAGGGCTGGTTGTATCCGTGCATTACAGGCAGGTTTGTATCAGAGTGTGACCGGCAGGTTTGCATCTGAGTGTTACAGTCAGGTTTGTATCATAGTGTTACAGGGATGGATGTATCAGAGTGTTAGAGGGAGGGTTCTATGATATTGTTAAAGGGAGGTTTGGATCAGAGTGTTACAGGGAGGGATGTATCAGTTTGTTACAGGGAGTGTTATATCAGAGTGTTACAGGGTGGTTTGTATCAGTGTATTACATGGAGGGTTGTATCAGAGTGTTAAAGGGATGGTTGTTTCAGTGTGTTGCAGGGAGGGTTGAAATAGACTGATACAGGGACTGTTGTATCAGAGTTTTACAGGGAGGTTTGTATCAGAGTATTACAGGGATGGTTGTATCCGTGCGTTACATGCAGGGCTGTAGCAGTGTGTTAAAGTGGGGTTGTATTAGTATGTTACAGGGAGTGTTGTATCAGAGTGTCACAGGCAGGGTTGTATCAGAGTGTTACAGGGAGCTTTGTATCAGAGTGTTACAGGCAGGTGTGCATCAGAGTGTTACAGTCAGGGTTGTATCAGAGTGTTACAGGGAGGGTTGTATCAGTCTGTTACAGGGAGTGTTGTATCAGAGTGTTACAGGGATTGTTGTATCAGAGTGTTACAGGGAAGATTGTATCAGAGTGTTACAGGGAGAGTTGTATCAATGTGTTACAGGGAGTTTTGCATCAGAGTGTTATCAGGGAAGGCTGTATTACACTGATACAGGGACGAGTGTTACAGGGATGATTGTATCAGAGTGTTGCAGGCAGGGTTGTATCAGAGTGTTACAGGCAGGTTTGCATCAGAGTGTTACAGGGTGCGTTGTATTGGAGTGTTACAGGGAGGGTTGTATTAGAGTGTTACAGGGAGGGTTGTATCAGAGTGTTACAGGGACGGTGGTACAGAGTTTTAAATGGAGGGTTGTATCAGAGTGTTACAGAGAGGTTTGTATCAGTGTGTTACATGGAGGGTTGTATCAGATTGTTACTGGGAGGGTTGACTCAGAGTGTTACAAGGTGGGTTGTATCAGAATATTACAGAGTGGTTTGTATCAGAATGTTACAGAGTGATTTGTATCAGTGTCACAGGGAGGGTTGTATCAGATTGTTACAGGGAGGGTTGTATCAGAGTGTTACAGGGAGGGTGGTACAGAGGGTTAAATGGAGGGCTGTATCAGAGTGTTACAGGGGGGGTTGTATCAGTCTGATACAGCATGGGTTGTATCAGAGTGTTACCGGGAAGTTTGTATCAGTGCATTACAAGCAGGGTTGTATCCGAGTGTTACAGGGTGTGTTGTATCAGAGTGTTACACAGTGGCTTGCATCAGAGTTTTACAGGCAAGGTTGTATCAGAGTGTTACAGGCAGGGTTGTATCAGAGTGTTACAACGTAGTTTGTATCAGTGTATTACAGGGTGTGTTCTATCAGACTGTTACAGAGAGGGTTTTACCAGAGTGTTACAGGGCGGGTTGCATCAGTGCATTACAGGCAGGGTTGTATCAGAGTGTTACAGGGAGCTTTGTATCAGAGTGTTACAGGGAGCTTTGTATCAGAGTGTTACAGGGTGGTTTGTATCAGGGTATTACAGGGATTGTTCTATCAGACTGTTTCAGAGAGGGTTGTATCAGAGTGTTAAAGGGATGGTTGTTTCAGTGTGTTGCAGGGAATGTTGTAACAGACTGTTGCAGGGACTGTTATATCAGAGTGTTACAGGGAGGTTTGTATCAGAGTATTACAGGGCTGGTTGTATCCGTGCATTACAGGCAGGGTTGTATCAGTGTGTTAAAGTGGGGTTGTGTCAGTGTTACAAGTAGGGTTGTATCTGAGTGCTACAGGGAAGGTGTTATCAGAGTGTTACAGGCAACGTTGTATCAGAGTGTTATAGGGAGCTTTGTATCAGAGTGTTACAGGCAGGTTTGCATCAGAGTGTTACAGTCAGGGTTGCATTAGAGCGTTACAGGGGGGGTTGTTTCTGAGTGTTACAAGAATGTATGTATCAGAGTGTTAGATGGAGGGTTCTATGAAATTGTTAAAGGGAGGTTTGTATCAGAGTGTTACAGGTAGGGTTGTATCAGAGTGTTACAGGGAGGATTGTATCAGAGTGTTACAGGGAGGATTGTATCAGAGTGTTACAGGGAGGTTTTTATCAGGGAGATTCAGCGAGGATTGTATCAAAGTGATACAGGGGAGATTGTATTAGAGTGTTACAGGGAGAGTTGTATCAATGTGTTACAGGGAGTGTTGCATCAGAGTGTAACAGGGAAGGCTGTATTACCCTGATACAGGGATGGCTGTATCAGAGTGTTACAGGGATGGTTGTAGCAGAGTGTTACAGGGATGGTTGTATCAGAGTGTTACAGGGAGGGTTGTATCAGAGTGTTACAGGGAGGTTTGTATCAGTGCATTACAGGGAGGGTTGTATCAGAGTGTTACAGGGAGGGTGGTACAGAGTGTTAAATGGAGGGTTGTATCAGAGTGTTACGGGGGGGTTGTATCAGACTGATACAGCGAGGGTTGTATCAGAGTGTTACCAGGAAGTTTGTATCAGTGCATTACAAGCAGGGTTGTATCCGAGTGTTACAGGGAGTGTTGTATCAGAGTGCTACAGGGAGGGTGTTATCAGTGTGTTACAGGGAGTGTTGTATCAGAGTGTTTCACAGTGGCTTGCATCGGAGTTTTACAGGCAAGGTTGTATCAGTGTTACAGGCAGGGTTGTATCAGAGTGCTACAGGGATGGTTGTATCAGAGTGTTACAGGCAGGGTTGTATCAGAGTGTAGCAGGGAGGGTTGTATCAGTGCGTTAAAGTGGATTTGTATCAGTGTTACAAAGAGGGTTGTATCTGAGTGCTACAGGGAAGGTGTTATCAGTGTGCTACAGGGAGGGTTGTATCAGAATGTTACAGCGAGATTGTATCAGTGTATTACAGGGTGTGTTCTATCAGACTGTTACAGAGAGGGTTTTACCAGAGTGTTACAGGGCGGGTTGCATCAGTGCATTACAGACAGGGTTGTATCAGAGTGTTAAAGGGGGGTTGTATCAGTGTTACAAGGAGGGTTGTATCAGAGTGTAAAAGGAGGGTTGTTTCAGTGTGTTACAGGGAGGGTTGTATCAGAGTGTTACAGGGAGGTTTGTATCAGTGCATTCCGGGGAGGGTTGTATCAGTGTGTTACAAAATGTGTTGTATCAGACTGTTACAGGAAGATTTGTATCAGAGTGTTACAAGGACTGTTGTATCAGTGTTACATGGAGGTTTGCATCAGTGTGTTACCGGAAGGGCTGTATCAGAAAGTAAAAGGGTCGATTGAATCAGTGTGTTACAGGGAGGGTTGTATCAGACTGATACAGCAAGGGTTGTATCAGAGTGTTAGCGGGAGGTTTGCATCAGTGCATTACAAGCAGGGTTGTATCCGAGTGTTACAGGGAGGTTTGTATCAGAGTGTTACAGGGTGTCTTGCATCAGAGTTTTACAGGCAGGGTTGTATCAGTGTGCTACAGGGATGGTTTTATCAGAGTGTTACAGGCAGGGTTGTATCAGAGTGTTACAGGGAGGGTTGTATCAGTGATTTACAGGCAGGGTTGTATCAGAGTGTTACAGGGAGGGTTTCTTCAGTTTGTTACAGGGTGTGTTATATCAAAGTTTTACAGGGAGGTTTGTATCAGTGTATTACAGGGAGTGTTCTATCAGAATGTTACAGAGAGGGTTGTATCAGAGTGTTAAAGGGATGGTTGTTTCAGTGTGTTGCAGGGAGGGTTGTAACAGACTGTTGCAGGGACTGTTGTATCAGAGTGTTACAGAGAGGTTTGTATCAGTGCATTACAGGGCTGGTTGTATCCGTGCATTACAGGCAGGGTTGTATCAGTGTGTTAAAGTGGGGTTGTGTCAGTGTTACAAGGAGGGTTGTATCTGAGTGCTACAGGGAGGGTGTTATCCGAGTGTTACAGGGAGGGTTGTATCAGTCTGTCACAGAGTGGGTTGTATCAGAGAGTTCCAGGGAGGTTTGTATCAGTGCATTACAGGGCTGGTTGTATCCGTGCATTACAGGCAAGGTTGTATCAGTGTGTTAAAGTGGGGTTGTGTCAGTGTTACAAGGAGGGTTGTATCTGAGTGCTACAGGGAGGGTGTTATCCGAGTGTTACAGGGAGGGTTGTATCAGTCTGTTACAGGGAGGGTTGTATCAGAGTGTTACTGGGAGGGTTGAATCAGAGTGTTCCAAGGTGGGTTGTATCAGAATGTTACAGAGTGGTTTGTATCAGAATGTTACTGAGTGATTTGTATCAGAGTGTCACAGGGAGGGTTGTATCAGAGTGTTACAGGGGGGGTTGTATCTGAGTGTTACATGGAGGGTTTTATCAGTGTAACTGCGAGGATTGTATCAGAGTATTACAGGGGAGATTGTATTAGAGTGTTACAGGGAGAGTTGTATCAATGTGTTACAGGGAGTGTTGCATTAGAGTGTTACAGGGAACGCTGTACTACACTGATGCAGGGAGGGAGGTTCAGAGTGTTAAATGGCGGGTTGTATCAGAGTGTTACAGGGCTGGTTGTATCCGTGCATTACAGGCAGGTTTGTATCAGAGTGTTAAAGTGGGGTTGTATCAGTGTTACAAGGAGGGTTGTATCTGACTGCTACAGGGAGGGTTGTATCAGAGTGTTACAGGGTGTGTTGTATCAGGCTGTTACAGGGAGGGTTTTATCAGAGTGTTACAGGGAGCTTTGTATCAGAGTGTTACAGGCAGGTTTGCATCAGAGTGTTACAGTCAGGGTTGTATCAGAGTGTTACAGGGAGGGTTGTATCAGAGTGTTACAGGCAGGGTTGTATCAGAGTGTTACAGGCAGGTTTGCATCCGAGTGTTACAGTCAGGGTTGTATCAGATTGTTACAGGGAGGGTTGTATCAGTCTGTTACAGGGAGGATTGTATCAGAGTGTTACAGGGAGGTTTTTATCAGAGAGTTTCAGTGAGTATTGTATCAAAGTGATACAGGGGAGATTGTATTAGAGTGTTACAGGGAGAGTTGTATCAATGTGTTACAGGGAGTGTTGCATCAGAGTGTAACAGGGAAGGCTGTATTACACTGATACAGGGACGAGTGTTACAGGGATTATTGTATCCGAGTGTTACAGGCAGGGTTGTATCAGAGTGTTACAGGGAGATTTTTATCAGAGTGTTACAGGCAGGTTTGCATCAGAGTGTTACAGTCAGGGTTGTATCAGAGTGTTACAGGGGGGGTTGTATCTGAGTGTTACATGGAGGGTTTTATCAGTGTAACCGCGAGGATTGTATCAGAGTATTACAGGGGAGATTGTATTAGAGTGTTACAGGGAGAGTTGTATCAATGTGTTACAGGGAGTGTTGCATTAGAGTGTTACAGGGAACGCTGTACTACACTGATGCAGGGAGGGAGGTTCAGAGTGTTAAATGGCGGGTTGTATCAGAGTGTTACAGGGCTGGTTGTATCCGTGCATTACAGGCAGGTTTGTATCAGAGTGTGACCGGCAGGTTTGCATCTGAGTGTTACAGTCAGGTTTGTATCATAGTGTTACAGGGATGGATGTATCAGAGTGTTAGAGGGAGGGTTCTATGATATTGTTAAAGGGAGGTTTGGATCAGAGTGTTACAGGGAGGGATGTATCAGTTTGTTACAGGGAGTGTTATATCAGAGTGTTACAGGGTGGTTTGTATCAGTGTATTACATGGAGGGTTGTATCAGAGTGTTAAAGGGATGGTTGTTTCAGTGTGTTGCAGGGAGGGTTGAAATAGACTGATACAGGGACTGTTGTATCAGAGTTTTACAGGGAGGTTTGTATCAGAGTATTACAGGGATGGTTGTATCCGTGCGTTACATGCAGGGCTGTAGCAGTGTGTTAAAGTGGGGTTGTATTAGTATGTTACAGGGAGTGTTGTATCAGTGTGTTACAGGGAGAGATGTATCAGAATGCTGCAGGGAGCATACTATTAGAGTGTTACAGGGAGGGTTGTATCTGAGTGTTTCAGGGATGGTTGTTTCAGAGTGTTACAGGGTGGGTTGTATCAGAGTGTTAGAGGAAGGGTTCTATCAAATTGTTAAAGGGAGGTTTGTATCAGAGTGTTACAGGAAGTCTTGTATCAGTTTGTTACAGGGAGTGTTATATCAGTGTGCTGCAGGGAGGTTTGTATCAGAGTATTACAGGGCTGGTGGTATCCGTGTGTTACAGGCAGGGTTCTATCAGTGTGTTAAATTGGGGTTGTGTGAGAGTTACAAGGAGGGTTGTATCTGAGTGCTACAGGGAGGGTTGTATCAGAGTGTTACAGGGAGGGTTGTATCAGAGTGTTTCAGGGAGGGTTGTATCAGAGTGTTACAGGCAGGGTTGTATCAGACTGATACAGTGAGGGTTGTATCAGAGTGTTACAGGGAGGGTGGTACAGAGTGTTAAATAGAGGGTTGTATCAGAGTGTTTCAGGGAGGGTTGTATCAGACTGATATAGCGAGGGATGTATCAGAGTGTTACAGGGAGGTTTGTATCAGTGTATTACAGGGAGTGTTCTATCAGACCGTTACAGAGAGGGTTTTATCAGAGTGTTACAGGGCGGGTTGCATCAGTGCGTTACAGGGAGGGTTGTATCAGAGTTTTAAAGGGATGGTTGTTTCAGTGTGTTGCTGGGAGGGTTCTATCAGACTGTTACAGGGACTGTTGTATCAGAGTGTTACTGGGAAGTTTGTATCAGTGCATTACAGGCATGGTTGTATTAGAGTGTTACAGGGATGGTTGTATCAGAGTGTTACAGGCAGGGTTGTATCAGAGTGTTACAGGGAGGATTGTATCAGAGTGTTACTGGGAGGTTTTTATCAGAGAGTTTCAGCGAGTATTGTATCAAAGTGATACAGGGGAGATTGTATTTGAGTGTTACAGGGAGAGTTGTATCAATGTGTTACAGGGAGTTTTGCATCAGAGTGTAACAGGGAAGGCTGTATTACATTGATACAGGGACGAGTGTTACAGGGATGATTGTATCAGAGTGTTACAGGCAGGTTTGCATCAGAGTGTTACAGGCAGGGTTTTATCAGAGTGTTACATGGGGGGTTGTATCTGAGTGTTACATGGAGGGTTTTATCAGTGTAACCGTGAGGCTTGTATCAGAATATTACAGGGGAGATTGTATTAGAGTGTTACAGGGAGAGTTGTATCAATGTGTTACAAGGAGTGTTGCATTAGAGTGTTACAGGGAACGCTGTACTACACTGATGCAGGGAGGGAGGTTCAGAGTGTTAAATGGCGGGTTGTATCAGAGTGTTACAGGGCTGGTTGTATCCGTGCATTACAGGCAGGTTTGTATCAGAGTGTTAAAGTGGGGTTGTTTCAGTGTTACAAGGAGGGTTGTATCTGACTGCTACAGGGAGGGTATTATCAGTGTGTTACAGGGAGGGTTGTATTTGAGTGTTACAGGGAGGGTTGTATCAGAGTGTTACAGGGTGTGTTGTATCAGTCTGTTACAGGGAGGGTTGTATCAGAGTGTTACAGGGAGCTTTGTATCAGAGTGTTACAGGCAGGTTTGCATCAGAGTGTTACAGACAGGGTTGTATCAGAGTGTTACAGGGAGGGTTGTATCAGAGTGTCACAGGCAGGGTTGTATCAGAGTGTT
The DNA here is from genome assembly GCF_048418815.1 of Hemitrygon akajei. Classification (NCBI taxonomy): domain Eukaryota; kingdom Metazoa; phylum Chordata; class Chondrichthyes; order Myliobatiformes; family Dasyatidae; genus Hemitrygon; species Hemitrygon akajei. Next base: position 89,337,854 of record NC_133128.1, read on the forward strand.
ACAGGGAGCTTTGTATCAGAGTGTTACAGGCAGGTGTGCATCAGAGTGTTACAGTCAGGGTTGTATCAGAGTGTTACAGGGAGGGTTGTATCAGTCTGTTACAGGGAGTGTTGTATCAGAGTGTTACAGGGATTGTTGTATCAGAGTGTTACAGGGAAGATTGTATCAGAGTGTTACAGGAAGAGTTGTATCAATGTGTTACAGGGAGTTTTGCATCAGAGTGTTATCAGGGAAGGCTGTATTACACTGATACAGGGACGAGTGTTACAGGGATGATTGTATCAGAGTGTTGCAGGCAGGGTTGTATCAGAGTGTTACAGGCAGGTTTGCATCAGAGTGTTACAGGGTGCGTTGTATTGGAGTGTTACAGGGAGGGTTGTATTAGAGTGTTACAGGGAGGGTTGTATCAGAGTGTTACAGGGACGGTGGTACAGAGTTTTAAATGGAGGGTTGTATCAGTGTGTTACAGAGAGGTTTGTATCAGTGTGTTACATGGAGGGTTGTATCAGATTGTTACTGGGAGGGTTGACTCAGAGTGTTACAAGGTGGGTTGTATCAGAATATTACAGAGTGGTTTGTATCAGAATGTTACAGAGTGATTTGTATCAGTGTCACAGGGAGGGTTGTATCAGATTGTTACAGGGAGGGTTGTATCAGAGTGTTACAGGGAGGGTGGTACAGAGGGTTAAATGGAGGGCTGTATCAGAGTGTTACAGGGGGGGTTGTATCAGTCTGATACAGCATGGGTTGTATCAGAGTGTTACCGGGAAGTTTGTATCAGTGCATTACAAGCAGGGTTGTATCCGAGTGTTACAGGGTGTGTTGTATCAGAGTGTTACACAGTGGCTTGCATCAGAGTTTTACAGGCAAGGTTGTATCAGAGTGTTACAGGCAGGGTTGTATCAGAGTGTTACAACGTAGTTTGTATCAGTGTATTACAGGGTGTGTTCTATCAGACTGTTACAGAGAGGGTTTTACCAGAGTGTTACAGGGTGGGTTGCATCAGTGCATTACAGGCAGGGCTGTATCAGAGTGTTACAGGGAGCTTTGTATCAGAGTGTTACAGGGAGCTTTGTATCAGAGTGTTACAGGGTGGTTTGTATCAGGGTATTACAGGGATTGTTCTATCAGACTGTTTCAGAGAGGGTTGTATCAGAGTGTTAAAGGGATGGTTGTTTCAGTGTGTTGCAGGGAATGTTGTAACAGACTGTTGCAGGGACTGTTATATCAGAGTGTTACAGGGAGGTTTGTATCAGAGTATTACAGGGCTGGTTGTATCCGTGCATTACAGGCAGGGTTGTATCAGTGTGTTAAAGTGGGGTTGTGTCAGTGTTACAAGTAGGGTTGTATCTGAGTGCTACAGGGAAGGTGTTATCAGAGTGTTACAGGCAACGTTGTATCAGAGTGTTATAGGGAGCTTTGTATCAGAGTGTTACAGGCAGGTTTGCATCAGAGTGTTACAGTCAGGGTTGCATTAGAGCGTTACAGGGGGGGTTGTTTCTGAGTGTTACAAGAATGTATGTATCAGAGTGTTAGATGGAGGGTTCTATGAAATTGTTAAAGGGAGGTTTGTATCAGAGTGTTACAGGTAGGGTTGTATCAGAGTGTTACAGGGAGGATTGTATCAGAGTGTTACAGGGAGGATTGTATCAGAGTGTTACAGGGAGGTTTTTATCAGGGAGATTCAGCGAGGATTGTATCAAAGTGATACAGGGGAGATTGTATTAGAGTGTTACAGGGAGAGTTGTATCAATGTGTTACAGGGAGTGTTGCATCAGAGTGTAACAGGGAAGGCTGTATTACCCTGATACAGGGATGGCTGTATCAGAGTGTTACAGGGATGGTTGTAGCAGAGTGTTACAGGGATGGTTGTATCAGAGTGTTACAGGGAGGGTTGTATCAGAGTGTTACAGGGAGGTTTGTATCAGTGCATTACAGGGAGGGTTGTATCAGAGTGTTACAGGGAGGGTGGTACAGAGTGTTAAATGGAGGGTTGTATCAGAGTGTTACGGGGGGGTTGTATCAGACTGATACAGCGAGGGTTGTATCAGAGTGTTACCAGGAAGTTTGTATCAGTGCATTACAAGCAGGGTTGTATCCGAGTGTTACAGGGAGTGTTGTATCAGAGTGCTACAGGGAGGGTGTTATCAGTGTGTTACAGGGAGTGTTGTATCAGAGTGTTACACAGTGGCTTGCATCGGAGTTTTACAGGCAAGGTTGTATCAGTGTTACAGGCAGGGTTGTATCAGAGTGCTACAGGGATGGTTGTATCAGAGTGTTACAGGCAGGGTTGTATCAGAGTGTAGCAGGGAGGGTTGTATCAGTGCGTTAAAGTGGATTTGTATCAGTGTTACAAAGAGGGTTGTATCTGAGTGCTACAGGGAAGGTGTTATCAGTGTGCTACAGGGAGGGTTGTATCAGAATGTTACAGCGAGATTGTATCAGTGTATTACAGGGTGTGTTCTATCAGACTGTTACAGAGAGGGTTTTACCAGAGTGTTACAGGGCGGGTTGCATCAGTGCATTACAGACAGGGTTGTATCAGAGTGTTAAAGGGGGGTTGTATCAGTGTTACAAGGAGGGTTGTATCAGAGTGTAAAAGGAGGGTTGTTTCAGTGTGTTACAGGGAGGGTTGTATCAGAGTGTTACAGGGAGGTTTGTATCAGTGCATTCCGGGGAGGGTTGTATCAGTGTGTTACAAAATGTGTTGTATCAGACTGTTACAGGAAGATTTGTATCAGAGTGTTACAAGGACTGTTGTATCAGTGTTACATGGAGGTTTGCATCAGTGTGTTACCGGAAGGGCTGTATCAGAAAGTAAAAGGGTCGATTGAATCAGTGTGTTACAGGGAGGGTTGTATCAGACTGATACAGCGTGGGTTGTATCAGAGTGTTACCGGGAAGTTTGTATCAGTGCATTACAAGCAGGGTTGTATCCGAGTGTTACAGGGTGTGTTGTATCAGAGTGTTACACAGTGGCTTGCATCAGAGTTTTACAGGCAAGGTTGTATCAGAGTGTTACAGGCAGGGTTGTATCAGAGTGTTACAACGTAGTTTGTATCAGTGTATTACAGGGTGTGTTCTATCAGACTGTTACAGAGAGGGTTTTACCAGAGTGTTACAGGGCGGGTTGCATCAGTGCATTACAGACAGGGTTGTATCAGAGTGTTAAAGGGGGGTTGTATCAGTGTTACAAGGAGGGTTGTATCAGAGTGTAAAAGGAGGGTTGTTTCAGTGTGTTACAGGGAGGGTTGTATCAGAGTGTTACAGGGAGGTTTGTATCAGTGCATTCCGGGGAGGGTTGTATCAGTGTGTTACAAAATGTGTTGTATCAGACTGTTACAGGAAGATTTGTATCAGAGTGTTACAAGGACTGTTGTATCAGTGTTACATGGAGGTTTGCATCAGTGTGTTACCGGAAGGGCTGTATCAGAAAGTAAAAGGGTCGATTGAATCAGTGTGTTACAGGGAGGGTTGTATCAGACTGATACAGCAAGGGTTGTATCAGAGTGTTAGCGGGAGGTTTGCATCAGTGCATTACAAGCAGGGTTGTATCCGAGTGTTACAGGGAGGTTTGTATCAGAGTGTTACAGGGTGTCTTGCATCAGAGTTTTACAGGCAGGGTTGTATCAGTGTGCTACAGGGATGGTTTTATCAGAGTGTTACAGGCAGGGTTGTATCAGAGTGTTACAGGGAGGGTTGTATCAGTGATTTACAGGCAGGGTTGTATCAGAGTGTTACAGGGAGGGTTTCTTCAGTTTGTTACAGGGTGTGTTATATCAAAGTTTTACAGGGAGGTTTGTATCAGTGTATTACAGGGAGTGTTCTATCAGAATGTTACAGAGAGGGTTGTATCAGAGTGTTAAAGGGATGGTTGTTTCAGTGTGTTGCAGGGAGGGTTGTAACAGACTGTTGCAGGGACTGTTGTATCAGAGTGTTACAGAGAGGTTTGTATCAGTGCATTACAGGGCTGGTTGTATCCGTGCATTACAGGCAGGGTTGTATCAGTGTGTTAAAGTGGGGTTGTGTCAGTGTTACAAGGAGGGTTGTATCTGAGTGCTACAGGGATGGTGTTATCCGAGTGTTACAGGGAGGGTTGTATCAGTCTGTCACAGAGTGGGTTGTATCAGAGTGTTCCAGGGAGGTTTGTATCAGTGCATTACAGGGCTGGTTGTATCCGTGCATTACAGGCAGGGTTGTATCAGTGTGTTAAAGTGGGGTTGTGTCAGTGTTACAAGGAGGGTTGTATCTGAGTGCTACAGGGAGGGTGTTATCCGAGTGTTACAGGGAGGGTTGTATCAGTCTGTTACAGGGAGGGTTGTATCAGAGTGTTACTGGGAGGGTTGAATCAGAGTGTTCCAAGGTGGGTTGTATCAGAATGTTACAGAGTGGTTTGTATCAGAATGTTACTGAGTGATTTGTATCAGAGTGTCACAGGGAGGGTTGTATCAGAGTGTTACTGGGACGGTTGTATCAGAGTGTTACAGGGAGGGTGGTACAGAGTGTTAAATGGAGGGTTGTATCAGAGTGTTACGGGGGGGTTGTATCAGACTGATACAGCGAGGGTTGTATCAGAGTGTTACCGGGAAGTTTGTATCAGTGCATTACAAGCAGGGTTGTATCCGAGTGTTACAGGGAGTGTTCTATCAGACTGTTACAGAGAGGGTTGTATCAGAGTGTTAAAGGGATGGTTGTTTCAGTGTGTTGCAGGGAGGGTTGTAACAGACTGTTGCAGGGACTGTTGTATCAGAGTGTTACAGAGAGGTTTGTATCAGTGCATTACAGGGTTGGTTGTATCCGTGCATTACAGGCAGGGTTGTATCAGTGTGTTAAAGTGGGGTTGTGTCAGTGTTACAAGGAGGGTTGTATCTGAGTGCTACAGGGAGGGTGTTATCCGAGTGTTACAGGGAGGGTTGTATCAGTCTGTTACAGGGTGGGTTGTATCAGAGTGTTCCAGGGAGGTTTGTATCAGAGTGTTACAGGGCTGGTTGTATCCATGCATTACAGGCAGGGTTGTATCAATGTGTTAAAGTGGGGTTGTGTCAGTGTTACAAGGAGGGTTGTATCTGAGTGCTACAGGGAGGGTTGTATCAGTCTGTTACAGGGAGGGTTGTATCAGAGTGTTACTGGGAGGGTTGAATCAGAGTGTTACAAGGTGGGTTGTATCAGAATGTTACACAGTGGTTTGTATCAGAATGTTACTGAGTGATTTGTATCAGAGTGTCACAGGGAGGGTTGTATCAGAGTGTTACTGGGACGGTTGTATCAGAGTGTTACAGGGAGGGTGGTACAGAGTGTTAAATGGAGGGTTGTATCAGAGTGTTACGGGGGGGTTGTATCAGACTGATACAGCGAAGGTTGTATCAGAGTGTTACCGGGAAGTTTGTATTAGTGCATTACAAGCAGGGTTGTATCCGAGTGTTACAGGGAGTGTTGTATCAGAGTGCTACAGGGAGGGTGTTATCAGTGTGTTACAGGGAGTGTTGTATCAGAGTGTTACACAGTGGCTTGCATCAGAGTTTTACAGGCAAGGTTGTATCAGTGTTACAGGCAGGGTTGTATCAGAGTGCTAAAGGGATGGTTGTATCAGAGTGTTACAGGCAGGGTTGTATCAGAGTGTAGCAGGGAGGGTTGTATCAGTGCGTTAAAGTTGGTTTCTATCAGTGTTACAAAGAGGGTTGTATCTGAGTGCTACAGGGAAGGTGTTATCAGTGTGCTACAGGGAGGGTTGTATCAGAATGTTACAGCGAGATTGTATCAGTATGTTACTGGTAGTCTTGTATCAGTGTGTTACCGGGAGGGTTGAATCAGTGTGTTACAGAGAGAGATGTATCAGAGTGCTGCAGGGAGGATACTATTAGAGTGTTACAGGCAGGGTTGTATTAAAGTGTTACAGGGAGGGTTGTATCAGAGTATTCCAGGGAGGTTTGTATCAGAGTATTACAGGGCTGGTTGTATCCGTGCGTTACATGCAGGGTTGTATCAGTGTGTTAAAGTGGGGTTGTGTCAGTGTTACAAGGAGGGTTGTATCTGAGTGCTACAGGGAGGGTGTTATCAGACTGTTACAGGGAGGGTTGTATTAGAGTGTTACAGGGAGGGTTGTATCAGAGTGTTACAGGCAGGGTTGTATCAGAGTGTTACAGGGAGGGTTGTATCAGTGATTTACAGGCTGGGTTGTATCAGAGTGTTACAGGGAGGGTTTCTTCAGTTTGTTACAGGGTGTGTTATATCAGAGTTTTACAGGGAGGTTTGTATCAGTGTATTACAGGGAGTGTTCTATCAGACTGTTACAGAGAGGGTTGTATCAGAGTGTTAAAGGGATGGTTGTTTCAGTGTGTTGCAGGGAGTGTTGTAACAGACTGTTGCAGGGACTGTTGTATCAGAGTGTTACAGGGAGGTTTGTATCAGTGCATTACAGGGCTGGTTGTATCTGTGCATTACAGGCAGGGTTGTATCAGTGTGTGAAAGTTGGGTTGTGTCAGTGTTACAAGGAGGGTTGTATCTGAGTGCTACAGGGAGGGTGTTATCCGAGTGTTACATGGAGGGTTGTATCAGAGTGTTCCAGGGAGGTTTGTATCAGAGTATTACAGGGCTGGTTGTATCCATGCATTACAGGCAGGGTTGTATCAGTGTGTTAAAGTGGGGTTGTGTCAGTGTTACAAGGAGGGTTGTATCTGAGTGCTACAGGGAGGGTGTTATCAGTGTGTTACAGGGAGTGTTGTATCAGAGTGTTACACAGTGGCTTGCATCAGAGTTTTACAGGCAAGGTTGTATCACTGTTACAGGCAGGGATGTATCAGAGTGCTAAAGGGATGGTTGTATCAGAGTGTTACAGGCAGGGTTGTATCAGAGTGTAGCAGGGAGGGTTGTATCAGTGCGTTAAAGTTGGTTTGTATCAGTGTTACAAAGAGGGTTGAATCTGAGTGCTACAGGGAAGGTGTTATCAGTGTGCTACAGGGAGGGTGTTATCAGTGTGTTACAGGGAGTGTTGTATCAGAGTGTTACACAGTGGCTTGCATCAGAGTTTTACAGGCAAGGTTGTATCAGTGTTACAGGCAGGGTTGTATCAGAGTGCTAAAGGGATGGTTGTATCAGAGTGATACAGGCAGGATTGTATCAGAGTGTAGCAGGGAGGGTTGTATCAGTGCGTTAAAGTTGGTTTGTATCAGTGTTACAAAGAGGGTTGTATCTGAGTGCTACAGGGAAGGTGTTATCAGTGTGCTACAGGGAGGGTTGTATCAGAATGTTACAGCGAGATTGTATCAGTATGTTACTGGTAGTGTTGTATCAGTGTGTTACCGGGAGGGTTGAATCAGTGTGTTACAGAGAGATATGTATCAGAGTGCTGCAGGGAGGATACTATTAGAGTGTTACAGGCAGGGTTGTATAAAAGTGTTACAGGGAGGGTTGTATCAGAGTATTCCAGGGAGGTTTGTATCAGAGTATTACAGGGCTGGTTGTATCCGTGCGTTACAGGCAGGGTTGTATCAGTGTGTTAAAGTGGGGTTGTGTCAGTGTTACAAGGAGGGTTGTATCTGAGTGCTACAGGGAGGGTGTTATCAGACTGTTACAGGGAGGGTTGTATTAGAGTGTTACAGGGAGGGTTGTATCAGAGTGTTACAGGCAGGGTTGTATCAGAGTGTTACAGGGAGGGTTGTATCAGTGATTTACAGGCAGGGTTGTATCAGAGTGTTACAGGGAGTGTTCTATCAGACTGTTACAGAGAGGGTTGTATCAGAGTGTTAAAGGGATGGTTGTTTCAGTGTGTTGCAGGGAGGGTTGTAACAGACTGTTGCAGGGACTGTTGTATCAGAGTGTTACAGAGAGGTTTGTATCAGTGCATTACAGGGTTGGTTGTATCCGTGCATTACAGGCAGGGTTGTATCAGTGTGTTAAAGTGGGGTTGTGTCAGTGTTACAAGGAGGGTTGTATCTGAGTGCTACAGGGAGGGTGTTATCCGAGTGTTAAAGGGAGGGTTGTATCAATCTGTTACAGGGTGGGTTGTATCAGAGTGTTCCAGGGAGGTTTGTATCAGAGTGTTACAGGGCTGGTTGTATCCATGCATTACAGGCAGGGTTGTATCAATGTGTTAAAGTGGGGTTGTGTCAGTGTTACAAGGGGGATGTATCAGATTGGTAAAAGGAGGGTTGTTTCAGTGTGCTGCAGGGAGGTTTGTATCAGTGTATTACAGGGAGTGGTCTATCAGACTGTTACAGAGAGGGTTTTACCAGAGTGTTACAGGGCGGGTTGCATCAGTGCATTACAGACAGGGTTGTATCAGAGTGTTAAAGGGGGGTTGTATCAGTGTTACAAGGAGGGTTGTATCAGAGTGTTACAGGGAGGTTTGTATCAGTGCATTCCGGGGAGGGTTGTATCAGTGTGTTACAAAATGTGTTGTATCAGACTGTTACAGGAAGATTTGTATCAGAGTGTTACAAGGACTGTTGTATCAGTGTTACATGGAGGTTTGCATCAGTGTGTTACCGGAAGGGCTGTATCAGAAAGTAAAAGGGTCGATTGAATCAGTGTGTTACAGGGAGGGTTGTATCAGACTGATACAGCGTGGGTTGTATCAGAGTGTTACCGGGAAGTTTGTATCAGTGCATTACAAGCAGGGTTGTATCCGAGTGTTACAGGCAGGGTTGTATCAGTGTGTTAAAGTGGGGTTGTGTCAGTGTTACAAGGAGGGTTGTATCTGAGTGCTACAGGGAGGGTGTTATCCGAGTGTTACAGGGAGGGTTGTATCAGTCTGTTACAGGGAGGGTTGTATCAGAGTGTTACTGGGAGGGTTGAATCAGAGTGTTCCAAGGTGGGTTGTATCAGAATGTTACAGAGTGGTTTGTATCAGAATGTTACTGAGTGATTTGTATCAGAGTGTCACAGGGAGGGTTGTATCAGAGTGTTAAATGGAGGGTTGTATCAGAGTGTTACGGGGGGGTTGTATCAGTCTGATACAGCATGGGTTGTATCAGAGTGTTACCGGGAAGTTTGTATCAGTGCATTACAAGCAGGGTTGTATCCGAGTGTTACAGGGTGTGTTGTATCAGAGTGTTACACAGTGGCTTGCATCAGAGTTTTACAGGCAAGGTTGTATCAGAGTGTTACAGGCAGGGTTGTATCAGAGTGTTACAACGTAGTTTGTATCAGTGTATTACAGGGTGTGTTCTATCAGACTGTTACAGAGAGGGTTTTACCAGAGTGTTACAGGGAGGGTTGTATCAGAGTATTCCAGAAAGGTTTGTATCAGAGTATTACAGGGCTGGTTGTATCCGTGCGTTACATGCAGGGTTGTATCAGTGTGTTAAAGTGGGGTTCTGTCAGTGTTACAAGGAGGGTTGTATCTGAGTGCTACAGGGAGGGTGTTATCAGACTGTTACAGGGAGGGTTGTATTAGAGTGTTACAGGGAGGGTTGTATCAGAGTGTTACAGGCAGGGTTGTATCAGAGTGTTACAGGGAGGGTTGTATCAGTGATTTACAGGCAGGGTTGTATCAGAGTGTTACAGGGAGTGTTCTATCAGACTGTTACAGAGAGGGTTGTATCAGAGTGTTAAAGGGATGGTTGTTTCAGTTTGTTGCAGGGAGGGTTGTAACAGACTGTTGCAGGGACTGTTGTATCAGAGTGTTACAGAGAGGTTTGTATCAGTGCATTACAGGGTTGGTTGTATCCGTGCATTACAGGCAGGGTTGTATCAGTGTGTTAAAGTGGGGTTGTGTCAGTGTTACAAGGAGGGTTGTATCTGAGTGCTACAGGGAGGGTGTTATCCGAGTGTTAAAGGGAGGGTTGTATCAATCTGTTACAGGGTGGGTTGTATCAGAGTGTTCCAGGGAGGTTTGTATCAGAGTGTTACAGGGCTGGTTGTATCCATGCATTACAGGCAGGGTTGTATCAATGTGTTAAAGTGGGGTTGTGTCAGTGTTACAAGGGGGATGTATCAGATTGGTAAAAGGAGGGTTGTTTCAGTGTGCTGCAGGGAGGTTTGTATCAGTGTATTACAGGGAGTGGTCTATCAGACTGTTACAGAGAGGGTTTTACCAGAGTGTTACAGGGCGGGTTGCATCAGTGCATTACAGACAGGGTTGTATCAGAGTGTTAAAGGGGGGTTGTATCAGTGTTACAAGGAGGGTTGTATCAGAGTGTTACAGGGAGGTTTGTATCAGTGCATTCCGGGGAGGGTTGTATCAGTGTGTTACAAAATGTGTTGTATCAGACTGTTACAGGAAGATTTGTATCAGAGTGTTACAAGGACTGTTGTATCAGTGTTACATGGAGGTTTGCATCAGTGTGTTACCGGAAGGGCTGTATCAGAAAGTAAAAGGGTCGATTGAATCAGTGTGTTACAGGGAGGGTTGTATCAGACTGATACAGCGTGGGTTGTATCAGAGTGTTACCGGGAAGTTTGTATCAGTGCATTACAAGCAGGGTTGTATCCGAGTGTTACAGGCAGGGTTGTATCAGTGTGTTAAAGTGGGGTTGTGTCAGTGTTACAAGGAGGGTTGTATCTGAGTGCTACAGGGAGGGTGTTATCCGAGTGTTACAGGGAGGGTTGTATCAGTCTGTTACAGGGAGGGTTGTATCAGAGTGTTACTGGGAGGGTTGAATCAGAGTGTTCCAAGGTGGGTTGTATCAGAATGTTACAGAGTGGTTTGTATCAGAATGTTACTGAGTGATTTGTATCAGAGTGTCACAGGGAGGGTTGTATCAGAGTGTTAAATGGAGGGTTGTATCAGAGTGTTACGGGGGGGTTGTATCAGTCTGATACAGCATGGGTTGTATCAGAGTGTTACCGGGAAGTTTGTATCAGTGCATTACAAGCAGGGTTGTATCCGAGTGTTACAGGGTGTGTTGTATCAGAGTGTTACACAGTGGCTTGCATCAGAGTTTTACAGGCAAGGTTGTATCAGAGTGTTACAGGCAGGGTTGTATCAGAGTGTTACAACGTAGTTTGTATCAGTGTATTACAGGGTGTGTTCTATCAGACTGTTACAGAGAGGGTTTTACCAGAGTGTTACAGGGCGGGTTGCATCAGTGCATTACAGGCAGGGTTGTATCAGAGTGTTAAAGGGGGGTTGTATCAGTGTTACAAGGAGGGTTGTATCAGGGTGTAAAAGGAGGGTTGTTTCAGTGTTTTACAGGGAGGGTTGTATCAGAGTGTTACAGGGAGGTTTGTATCAGTGCATTCCGGGGAGGGTTGTATCAGTGTGTTACAAAATGTGTTGTATCAGACTGTTACAGGAAGATTTGTATCAGAGTGTTACAAGGACTGTTGTATCAGTGTTACATGGAGGTTTGCATCAGTGTGTTACCGGAAGGGCTGTATCAGAAAGTAAAAGGGTCGATTGAATCAGTGTGTTACAGGGAGGGTTGTATCAGACTGATACAGCGTGGGTTGTATCAGAGTGTTACCGGGAAGTTTGTATCAGTGCATTACAAGCAGGGTTGTATCCGAGTGTTACAGGGTGTGTTGTATCAGAGTGTTACACAGTGGCTTGCATCAGAGTTTTACAGGCAAGGTTGTATCAGAGTGTTACAGGCAGGGTTGTATCAGAGTGTTACAACGTAGTTTGTATCAGTGTATTACAGGGTGTGTTCTATCAGACTGTTACAGAGAGGGTTTTACCAGAGTGTTACAGGGCGGGTTGCATCAGTGCATTACAGACAGGGTTGTATCAGAGTGTTAAAGGGGGGTTGTATCAGTGTTACAAGGAGGGTTGTATCAGAGTGTAAAAGGAGGGTTGTTTCAGTGTGTTACAGGGAGGGTTGTATCAGAGTGTTACAGGGAGGTTTGTATCAGTGCATTCCGGGGAGGGTTGTATCAGTGTGTTACAAAATGTGTTGTATCAGACTGTTACAGGAAGATTTGTATCAGAGTGTTACAAGGACTGTTGTATCAGTGTTACATGGAGGTTTGCATCAGTGTGTTACCGGAAGGGCTGTATCAGAAAGTAAAAGGGTCGATTGAATCAGTGTGTTACAGGGAGGGTTGTATCAGACTGATACAGCAAGGGTTGTATCAGAGTGTTAGCGGGAGGTTTGCATCAGTGCATTACAAGCAGGGTTGTATCCGAGTGTTACAGGGAGGTTTGTATCAGAGTGTTACAGGGTGTCTTGCATCAGAGTTTTACAGGCAGGGTTGTATCAGTGTGCTACAGGGATGGTTTTATCAGAGTGTTACAGGCAGGGTTGTATCAGAGTGTTACAGGGAGGGTTGTATCAGTGATTTACAGGCAGGGTTGTATCAGAGTGTTACAGGGAGGGTTTCTTCAGTTTGTTACAGGGTGTGTTATATCAAAGTTTTACAGGGAGGTTTGTATCAGTGTATTACAGGGAGTGTTCTATCAGAATGTTACAGAGAGGGTTGTATCAGAGTGTTAAAGGGATGGTTGTTTCAGTGTGTTGCAGGGAGGGTTGTAACAGACTGTTGCAGGGACTGTTGTATCAGAGTGTTACAGAGAGGTTTGTATCAGTGCATTACAGGGCTGGTTGTATCCGTGCATTACAGGCAGGGTTGTATCAGTGTGTTAAAGTGGGGTTGTGTCAGTGTTACAAGGAGGGTTGTATCTGAGTGCTACAGGGAGGGTGTTATCCGAGTGTTACAGGGAGGGTTGTATCAGTCTGTCACAGAGTGGGTTGTATCAGAGTGTTCCAGGGAGGTTTGTATCAGTGCATTACAGGGCTGGTTGTATCCGTGCATTACAGGCAGGGTTGTATCAGTGTGTTAAAGTGGGGTTGTGTCAGTGTTACAAGGAGGGTTGTATCTGAGTGCTACAGGGAGGGTGTTATCCGAGTGTTACAGGGAGGGTTGTATCAGTCTGTTACAGGGAGGGTTGTATCAGAGTGTTACTGGGAGGGTTGAATCAGAGTGTTCCAAGGTGGGTTGTATCAGAATGTTACAGAGTGGTTTGTATCAGAATGTTACTGAGTGATTTGTATCAGAGTGTCACAGGGAGGGTTGTATCAGAGTGTTACTGGGACGGTTGTATCAGAGTGTTACAGGGAGGGTGGTACAGAGTGTTAAATGGAGGGTTGTATCAGAGTGTTACGGGGGGGTTGTATCAGACTGATACAGCGAGGGTTGTATCAGAGTGTTACCGGGAAGTTTGTATCAGTGCATTACAAGCAGGGTTGTATCCGAGTGTTACAGGGAGGTTTGTATCAGAGTGTTACAGGGAGTGTTCTATCAGACTGTTACAGAGAGGGTTGTATCAGAGTGTTAAAGGGATGGTTGTTTCAGTGTGTTGCAGGGAGGGTTGTAACAGACTGTTGCAGGGACTGTTGTATCAGAGTGTTACAGAGAGGTTTGTATCAGTGCATTACAGGGTTGGTTGTATCCGTGCATTACAGGCAGGGTTGTATCAGTGTGTTAAAGTGGGGTTGTGTCAGTGTTACAAGGAGGGTTGTATCTGAGTGCTACAGGGAGGGTGTTATCCGAGTGTTACAGGGAGGGTTGTATCAGTCTGTTACAGGGTGGGTTGTATCAGAGTGTTCCAGGGAGGTTTGTATCAGAGTGTTACAGGGCTGGTTGTATCCATGCATTACAGGCAGGGTTGTATCAATGTGTTAAAGTGGGGTTGTGTCAGTGTTACAAGGAGGGTTGTATCTGAGTGCTACAGGGAGGGTTGTATCAGTCTGTTACAGGGAGGGTTGTATCAGAGTGTTACTGGGAGGGTTGAATCAGAGAGTTACAAGGTGGGTTGTATCAGAATGTTACACAGTGGTTTGTATCAGAATGTTACTGAGTGATTTGTATCAGAGTGTCACAGGGAGGGTTGTATCAGAGTGTTACTGGGATGGTTGTATCAGAGTGTTACAGGGAGGGTGGTACAGAGTGTTAAATGGAGGGTTGTATCAGAGTGTTACGGGGGTGTTGTATCAGACTGATACAGCGAAGGTTGTATCAGAGTGTTACCGGGAAGTTTGTATTAGTGCATTACAAGCAGGGTTGTATCCGAGTGTTACAGGGAGTGTTGTATCAGAGTGCTACAGGGAGGGTGTTATCAGTGTGTTACAGGGAGTGTTGTATCAGAGTGTTACACAGTGGCTTGCATCAGAGTTTTACAGGCAAGGTTGTATCAGTGTTACAGGCAGGGTTGTATCAGAGTGCTAAAGGGATGGTTGTATCAGAGTGTTACAGGCAGGGTTGTATCAGAGTGTAGCAGGGAGGGTTGTATCAGTGCGTTAAAGTTGGTTTCTATCAGTGTTACAAAGAGGGTTGTATCTGAGTGCTACAGGGAAGGTGTTATCAGTGTGCTACAGGGAGGGTTGTATCAGAATGTTACAGCGAGATTGTATCAGTATGTTACTGGTAGTCTTGTATCAGTGTGTTACCGGGAGGGTTGAATCAGTGTGTTACAGAGAGAGATGTATCAGAGTGCTGCAGGGAGGATACTATTAGAGTGTTACAGGCAGGGTTGTATTAAAGTGTTACAGGGAGGGTTGTATCAGAGTATTCCAGGGAGGTTTGTATCAGAGTATTACAGGGCTGGTTGTATCCGTGCGTTACATGCAGGGTTGTATCAGTGTGTTAAAGTGGGGTTGTGTCAGTGTTACAAGGAGGGTTGTATCTGAGTGCTACAGGGAGGGTGTTATCAGACTGTTACAGGGAGGGTTGTATTAGAGTGTTACAGGGAGGGTTGTATCAGAGTGTTACAGGCAGGGTTGTATCAGAGTGTTACAGGGAGGGTTGTATCAGTGATTTACAGGCTGGGTTGTATCAGAGTGTTACAGGGAGGGTTTCTTCAGTTTGTTACAGGGTGTGTTATATCAGAGTTTTACAGGGAGGTTTGTATCAGTGTATTACAGGGAGTGTTCTATCAGACTGTTACAGAGAGGGTTGTATCAGAGTGTTAAAGGGATGGTTGTTTCAGTGTGTTGCAGGGAGTGTTGTAACAGACTGTTGCAGGGACTGTTGTATCAGAGTGTTACAGGGAGGTTTGTATCAGTGCATTACAGGGCTGGTTGTATCTGTGCATTACAGGCAGGGTTGTATCAGTGTGTGAAAGTTGGGTTGTGTCAGTGTTACAAGGAGGGTTGTATCTGAGTGCTACAGGGAGGGTGTTATCCGAGTGTTACATGGAGGGTTGTATCAGAGTGTTCCAGGGAGGTTTGTATCAGAGTATTACAGGGCTGGTTGTATCCATGCATTACAGGCAGGGTTGTATCAGTGTGTTAAAGTGGGGTTGTGTCAGTGTTACAAGGAGGGTTGTATCTGAGTGCTACAGGGAGGGTGTTATCAGTGTGTTACAGGGAGTGTTGTATCCGAGTGTTACACAGTGGCTTGCATCAGAGTTTTACAGGCAAGGTTGTATCACTGTTACAGGCAGGGTTGTATCAGAGTGCTAAAGGGATGGTTGTATCAGAGTGTTACAGGCAGGGTTGTATCAGAGTGTAGCAGGGAGGGTTGTATCAGTGCGTTAAAGTTGGTTTGTATCAGTGTTACAAAGAGGGTTGAATCTGAGTGCTACAGGGAAGGTGTTATCAGTGTGCTACAGGGAGGGTGTTATCAGTGTGTTACAGGGAGTGTTGTATCAGAGTGTTACACAGTGGCTTGCATCAGAGTTTTACAGGCAAGGTTGTATCAGTGTTACAGGCAGGGTTGTATCAGAGTGCTAAAGGGATGGTTGTATCAGAGTGTTACAGGCAGGATTGTATCAGAGTGTAGCAGGGAGGGTTGTATCAGTGCGTTCAAGTTGGTTTGTATCAGTGTTACAAAGAGGGTTGTATCTGAGTGCTACAGGGAAGGTGTTATCAGTGTGCTACAGGGAGGGTTGTATCAGAATGTTACAGCGAGATTGTATCAGTATGTTACTGGTAGTGTTGTATCAGTGTGTTACCGGGAGGGTTGAATCAGTGTGTTACAGAGAGATATGTATCAGAGTGCTGCAGGGAGGATACTATTAGAGTGTTACAGGCAGGGTTGTATAAAAGTGTTACAGGGAGGGTTGTATCAGAGTATTCCAGGGAGGTTTGTATCAGAGTATTACAGGGCTGGTTGTATCCGTGCGTTACAGGCAGGGTTGTATCAGTGTGTTAAAGTGGGGTTGTGTCAGTGTTACAAGGAGGGTTGTATCTGAGTGCTACAGGGAGGGTGTTATCAGACTGTTACAGGGAGGGTTGTATTAGAGTGTTACAGGGAGGGTTGTATCAGAGTGTTACAGGCAGGGTTGTATCAGAGTGTTACAGGGAGTGTTGTATCAGTGATTTACAGGCAGGGTTGTATCAGAGTGTTACAGGGAGGGTTTCTTCAGTTTGTTACAGGGTGTGTTATATCAGAGTTTTACAGGGAGGTTTGTATCAGTGTATTACAGGGAGTGTTCTATCAGACTGTTACAGAGAGGGTTGTATCAGAGAGTTAAAGGGATGGTTGTTTCAGTGTGTTGCAGGGAGTGTTGTAACAGACTGTTGCAGGGACTGTTGTATCAGAGTGTTACAGGGAGGTTTGTATCAGTGCATTACAGGGCTGGTTGTATCTGTGCATTACAGGCAGGGTTGTATCAGTGTGTGAAAGTTGGGTTGTGTCAGTGTTACAAGGAGGGTTGTATCTGAGTGCTACAGGGAGGGTGTTATCCGAGTGTTACATGGAGGGTTGTATCAGAGTGTTCCAGGGAGGTTTGTATCAGAGTGTTACACAGTGGCTTGCATCAGAGTTTTACAGGCAAGGTTGTATCAGTGTTACAGGCAGGGTTGTATCAGAGTGCTAAAGGGATGGTTGTATCAGAGTGTTACAGGCAGGGTTGTATCAGAGTGTAGCAGGGAGGGTTGTATCAGTGCGTTAAAGTTGGTTTGTATCAGTGTTACAAAGAGGGTTGTATCTGAGTGCTACAGGGAAGGTGTTATCAGTGTGCTACAGGGAGGGTGTTATCAGTGTGTTACAGGGAGTGTTGTATCAGAGTGTTACACAGTGGCTTGCATCAGAGTTTTACAGGCAAGGTTGTATCAGTGTTACAGGCAGGGTTGTATCCGAGTGCTAAAGGGATGGTTGTATCAGAGTGTTACAGGCAGGGTTGTATCAGAGTGTTAAATGGAGGGTTGTATCAGAGTGTCACAGGGAGGGTTGTATCAGAGTGTTACTGGGACGGTTGTATCAGAGTGTTTCAGGGAGGGTGGTACAGAGTGTTAAATGGAGGGTTGTATCAGAGTGTTACGGGGGGGTTGTATCAGACTGATACAGCGAAGGTTGTATCAGAGTGTTACCGGGAAGTTTGTATTAGTGCATTACAAGCAGGGTTGTATCCGAGTGTTACAGGGAGTGTTGTATCAGAGTGCTACAGGGAGGGTGTTATCAGTGTGTTACAGGGAGGGTGTTATCAGTGTGTTACAGGGAGTGTTATATCAGAGTGTTACACAGTGGCTTGCATCAGAGTTTTACAGGCAAGGTTGTATCAGTGTTACAGGCAGGGTTGTATCCGAGTGCTAAAGGGATGGTTGTATCAGAGTGTTACAGGCAGGGTTGTATCAGAGTGTAGCAGGGAGTGTTGTATCAGTGCGTTAAAGTTGGTTTGTATCAGTGTTACAAAGAGGGTTGTATCTGAGTGCTACAGGGAAGGTGTTATCAGTGTGCTACAGGGAGGGTTGTATCAGAATGTTACAGCGAGATTGTATCAGTATGTTACTGGTAGTGTTGTATCAGTGTGTTACCAGGAGGGTTGAATCAGTGTGTTACAGAGAGAGATGTATCAGAGTGCTGCAGGGAGGATACTATTAGAGTGTTACAGGCAGGGTTGTATTAAAGTGTTACAGGGAGGGTTGTATCAGAGTATTCCAGGGAGGTTTGTATCAGAGTATTACAGGGCTGGTTGTATCCGTGCGTTACATGCAGGGTTGTATCAGTGTGTTAAAGTGGGGTTGTGTCAGTGTTACAAGGAGGGTTGTATCTGAGTGCTACAGGGAGGGTGTTATCAGACTGTTACAGGGAGGGTTGTATTAGAGTGTTACAGGGAGGGTTGTATCAGAGTGTTACAGGCAGGGTTGTATCAGAGTGTTACAGGGAGGGTTGTATCAGTGATTTACAGGCAGGGTTGTATCAGAGTGTTACAGGGAGGGTTTCTTCAGTTTGTTACAGGGTGTGTTATATCAGAGTTTTACAGGGAGGTTTGTATCAGTGTATTACAGGGAGTGTTCTATCAGACTGTTACAGAGAGGGTTGTATCAGAGTGTTAAAGGGATGGTTGTTTCAGTGTGTTGCAGGGAGTGTTGTAACAGACTGTTGCAGGGACTGTTGTATCAGAGTGTTACAGGGAGGTTTGTATCAGTGCATTACAGGGCTGGTTGTATCTGTGCATTACAGGCAGGGTTGTATCAGTGTGTGAAAGTTGGGTTGTGTCAGTGTTACAAGGAGGGTTGTATCTGAGTGCTACAGGGAGGGTGTTATCCGAGTGTTACATGGAGGGTTGTATCAGAGTGTTCCAGGGAGGTTTGTATCAGAGTATTACAGGGCTGGTTGTATCCATGCATTACAGGCAGGGTTGTATCAGTGTGTTAAAGTGGGGTTGTGTCAGTGTTACAAGGAGGGTTGTATCTGAGTGCTACAGGGAGGGTGTTATCAGTGTGTTACAGGGAGTGTTGTATCCGAGTGTTACACAGTGGCTTGCATCAGAGTTTTACAGGCAAGGTTGTATCACTGTTACAGGCAGGGTTGTATCAGAGTGCTAAAGGGATGGTTGTATCAGAGTGTTACAGGCAGGGTTGTATCAGAGTGTAGCAGGGAGGGTTGTATCAGTGCGTTAAAGTTGGTTTGTATCAGTGTTACAAAGAGGGTTGAATCTGAGTGCTACAGGGAAGGTGTTATCAGTGTGCTACAGGGAGGGTGTTATCAGTGTGTTACAGGGAGTGTTGTATCAGAGTGTTACACAGTGGCTTGCATCAGAGTTTTACAGGCAAGGTTGTATCAGTGTTACAGGCAGGGTTGTATCAGAGTGTAGCAGGGAGGGTTGTATCAGTGCGTTAAAGTTGGTTTGTATCAGTGTTACAAAGAGGGTTGTATCTGAGTGCTACAGGGAAGGTGTTATCAGTGTGCTACAGGGAGGGTTGTATCAGAATGTTACAGCGAGATTGTATCAGTATGTTACTGGTAGTGTTGTATCAGTGTGTTACCGGGAGGGTTGAATCAGTGTGTTACAGAGAGATATGTATCAGAGTGCTGCAGGGAGGATACTGTTAGAGTGTTACAGGCAGGGTTGTATAAAAGTGTTACAGGGAGGGTTGTATCAGAGTATTCCAGGGAGGTTTGTATCAGAGTATTACAGGGCTGGTTGTATCCGTGCGTTACAGGCAGGGTTGTATCAGTGTGTTAAAGTGGGGTTGTGTCAGTGTTACAAGGAGAGTTGTATCTGAGTGCTACAGGGAGGGTGTTATCAGACTGTTACAGGGAGGGTTGTATTAGAGTGTTACAGGTAGGGTTGTATCAGAGTGTTACAGGCAGGGTTGTATCAGAGTGTTACAGGGAGGGTTGTATCAGTGATTTACAGGCAGGGTTGTATCAGAGTGTTACAGGGAGGGTTTCTTCAGTTTGTTACAGGGTGTGTTATATCAGAGTTTTACAGGGAGGTTTGTATCAGTGTATTACAGGGAGTGTTCTATCAGACTGTTACAGAGAGGGTTGTATCAGAGTGTTAAAGGGATGGTTGTTTCAGTGTGTTGCAGGGAGGGTTGTAACAGACTGTTGCAGGGACTGTTGTATCAGAGTGTTACAGGGAGGTTTGTATCAGTGCATTACAGGGCTGGTTGTCTCCGTGCGTTACAGGCAGGGTTGTATCAGTGTGTTAAAGTGGGGTTGTGTCAGTGTTACAAGGAGGGTTGTATCTGAGTGCTACAGGGAGGGTGTTATCAGACTGTTACAGGGAGGGTTGTATTAGAGTGTTACAGGGAGGGTTGTATCAGAGTGTTACAGGGACGGTGGTACAGACTGTTAAATGGAGGGTTGTATCAGAGTGTTACTGGGAGGTTTGTATCAGTGTGTTACATGGAGGGTTGTATCAGAGTGTTACTGGGAGGGTTGACTCAGAGTGTTACAAGGTGGGTTGTATCAGAATATTACAGAGTGGTTTGTATCAGAATGTTACAGAGTGATTTGTATCAGTGTCACAGGGAGGGTTGTATCAGATTGTTACAGGGAGGGTTGTATCAGAGTGTTACAGGGAGGGTGGTACAGAGGGTTAAATGGAGGGTTGTATCAGAGTGTTACAGGGGGGGTTGTATCAGACTGATACGGCGTGGGTTGTATCAGAGTGTTACCGGGAAGTTTGTATCAGTGCATCACAAGCAGGGTTGTATCCGAGTGTTACAGGGTGTGTTGTATCAGAGTGTTACACAGTGGCTTGCATCAGAGTTTTACAGGCAAGGTTGTATCAGAGTGTTACAGGCAGGGTTGTATCAGAGTGTTACAGCGTAGTTTGTATCAGTGTATTACAGGGTGTGTTCTATCAGACTGTTACAGAGAGGGTTTTACCAGAGTGTTACAGGGGGGGTTGCATCAGTGCATTACAGGCAGGGTTGTATCAGAGTGTTAAAGGGGGGTTATATCAGTGTTACAAGGAAGGTTGTATCAGAGTGTAAAAGGAGGGTTGTTTCAGTGTGTTGCAGGGAGGGTTGTATCAGAGTGTTACAGGGAGGTTTGTATCAGTGCATTACGGGGAGGGTTGTATCAATGTGTTACAAAATGTGTTGTATCAGACTGTTACAGGAAGATTTGTATCAGAGTTTTACAAGGACTGTTGTATCAGCGTTACACGGAGGTTTGCATCAGTGTGTTACCGGAAGGGCTGTATCAGAAAGTAAAAGGGTCGATTGAATCAGTGTGTTACAGGGAGGGTTGTATCAGACTGATACAGCAAGGGTTGTATCAGAGTGTTACCGGGAGGTTTGTATCAGTGCATTACAAGCAGGGTTGTATCCGAGTGTTACAGGGAGGTTTGTATCAGAGTGTTACAGGGTGTCTTGCATCAGAGTTTTACAGGCAGGGTTGTATCAGTGTGCTACAGGGATGGTTTTATCAGAGTGTTACAGGCAGGGTTGTATCAGAGTGTTACAGGCAGGGTTGTATCAGAGTGTTACAGGGAGGGTTGTATCAGTGATTTACATTCAGGTTTGTATCAGAGTGTTACAGGGAGGGTTTCTTCAGTTTGTTACAGGGTGTGTTATATCAGAGTTTTACCGGGAGGTTTGTATCAGTGTATTACAGGGAGTGTTCTATCAGACTGTTACAGAGAGGGTTGTATCAGAGTGTTAAAGGGATGGTTGTTTCAGTGTGTTGCAGGGAGGGTTGTAACAGACTGTTGCAGGGACTGTTGTATCAGAGTGTTACAGGGAGGTTTGTATCAGTGCATTACAGGGCTGGTTGTATCCGTGCGTTACAGGCAGGGTTGTATCAGTGTGTTAAAGTGGTGTTGTGTCAGTGTTACAAGGAGGGTTGTATCTGAGTGCTACAGGGAGGGTGTTATCCGAGTGTTACAGGGAGGGTTGTATCAGTCTGTTACAGGGAGGGTTGTATCAGAGTGTTCCAGGGAGGTTTGTATCAGAGTATTACAGGGCTGGTTGTATCCGTGCATTACAGGCAGGGTTGTATCAGTGTGTTAAAGTGGGGTTGTGTCAGTGTTACAAGGATGGTTGTATCTGAGTGCTACAGGGAGGGTGTTATCCGAGTGTTACAGAGAGGGTTGTATCAGTCTGTTACAGGGAGGGTTGTATCAGAGTGTTACTGGGAGGGTTGAATCAGAGTGTTACAAGGTGGGTTGTATCAGAATGTTACAGAGTGGTTTGTATCAGAATGTTACTGAGTGATTTGTATCAGAGTGTCACAGGGAGGGTTGTATCAGAGTGTTACCGGGACGGTTGTATCAGAGTGTTACAGGGAGGGTGGTACAGAGTGTTAAATGGAGGGTTGTATCAGAGTGTTACGGGGAGGTTGTATCAGACTGATGCAGCGAGTGTTGTATCAGAGTGTTACCGAGAAGTTTGTATCAGTGCATTACAAGCAGGGTTGTATCCGAGTGTTACAGGGATTGTTGTATCAGAGTGCTACAGGGAGGGTGTTATCAGTGTGTTACAGGGAGTGTTGTATCAGAGTGTTACCCAGTGGCTTGCATCAGAGTTTTACAGGCAAGGTTGTATCAGTGTTACAGGCAGGGTTGTATCAGAGTGCTACAGGGATGGTTGTATCAGAGTGTTACAGGCAGGGTTGTATCAGAGTGTAGCAGGGAGGGTTGTATCAGTGCGTTAAAGTTGGTTTGTATCAGTGTTACAAAGAGGGTTGTATCTGAGTGCTACAGGGAAGGTGTTATCAGTGTGCTACAGGGAGAGTTGTATCAGAATGTTACAGCGAGATTGTATCAGTATGTTACTGGTAGTCTTGTATCAGTGTGTTACCGGGAGGGTTGAATCAGTGTGTTACAGAGAGAGATTTATCAGAGTGCTGCAGGGAGGATACTATTAGAGTGTTACAGGCAGGGTTGTATTAAAGTGTTACAGGGAGGGTTGTATCAGAGTATTCCAGGGAGGTTTGTATCAGAGTATTACAGGGCTGGTTGTATCCGTGCGTTACAGGCAGGGTTGTATCAGTGTGTTAAAGTGGGGTTGTGTCAGTGTTACAAGGAGGGTTGTATCTGAGTGCTACAGGGAGGGTTGTATCAGAGTGTTACAGGGAGGGTTGTATCAGATTGTTACAGGGAGGGTTGTATCAGAGTGTTACAGGGAGGGTGGTACAGAGGGTTAAATGGAGGGTTGTATCAGTGTGTTACAGGGGGGGTTGTATCAGACTGATACAGCGTGGGTTGTATCAGAGTGTTACCGGGATGTTTGTATCAGTGCATTACAAGCAGGGTTGTATCCGAGTGTTACAGGGTGTGTTGTATCAGAGTGTTACACAGTGGCTTGCATCAGAGTTTTACAGGCAAGGTTGTATCAGAGTGTTACAGGCAGGGTTGTATCATAGTGTTACAGCGTAGTTTGTATCAGTGTATTACAGGGTGTGTTCTATCAGACTGTTACAGAGAGGGTTTTACCAGAGTGTTACAGGGCCGGTTGCATCAGTGCATTACAGGCAGGGTTGTATCAGAGTGTTAAAGGGGGGTTGTATCAGTGTTACAAGGAAGGTTGTATCAGAGTGTAAAAGGAGGGTTGTTTCAGTGTGTTGCAGGGAGGGTTGTATCAGAGTGTTACAGGGAGGTTTGTATCAGTGCATTACGGTGAGGGTTGTATCAGTGTGTTACAAAATGTGTTGTATCGGACTGTTACAGGAAGATTTGTATCAGAGTGTTACAAGGACTGTTGTATCAGCGTTACACGGAGGTTTGCATCAGTGTGTTACCGGAAGGGCTGTATCAGAAAGTAAAAGGGTCGATTGAATCAGTGTGTTACACGGAGGGTTGTATCAGACTGATACAGCAAGGGTTGTATCAGAGTGTTACCGGGAGGTTTGTATCAGTGCATTCCAAGCATGGTTGTATCCGAGTGTTACAGGGAGGTTTGTATCAGAGTGTTACAGGGTGTCTTGCATCAGAGATTTACAGGCAGGGTTGTATCAGTGTGCTACAGGGATGGTTTTATCAGAGTGTTACAGGCAGGGTTGTATCAGAGTGTTACAGGGAGGGTTATATCAGTGATTTACAGGCAGGGTTGTATCAGAGTGTTACAGGGAGGGTTTCTTCAGTTTGTTACAGGGTGTGTTATATCAGAGTTTTACAGGGAGGTTTGTATCAGTGTATTACAGGGAGTGTTCTATCAGACTGTTACAGAGAGGGTTGTATCAGAGTGTTAAAGGGATGGTTGTTTCAGTGTGTTGCAGGGAGGGTTGTAACAGACTGTTGCAGGGACTGTTGTATCAGAGTGTTACAGGGAGGTTTGTATCAGTGCATTACAGGGCTGGTTGTATCTGTGCGTTACAGGCAGGGTTGTATCAGTGTGTTAAAGTGGTGTTGTGTCAGTGTTACAAGGAGGGTTGTATCTGAGTGCTACAGGGAGGGTGTTATCCGAGTGTTACAGGGAGGGTTGTATCCGTCTGTTACAGGGAGGGTTGTATCAGAGTGTTCCAGGGAGGTTTGTATCAGAGTATTACAGGGCTGGTTGTATCCGTGCATTACAGGCAGGGTTGTATCAGTGTGTTAAAGTGGGGTTGTGTCAGTGTTACAAGGAGGGTTGTATCTGAGTGCTACAGGGAGGGTGTTATCCGAGTGTTACAGGGAGGGTTGTATCAGTCTGTTACAGGGAGGGTTGTATCAGAGTGTTACTGGGAGGGTTGAATCAGAGTGTTACAAGGTGGGTTGTATCAGAATGTTACAGAGTGGTTTGTATCTGAATGTTACTGAGTGATTTGTATCAGAGTGTCACAGGGAGGGTTGTATCAGAGTGTTACCGGGACGGTTGTATCAGTGCATTACAAGCAGGGTTGTATCCGAGTGTTACAGGGAGTGTTGTATCAGAGTGCTACAGGGAGGGTGTTATCAGTGTGTTACAGGGAGTGTTGTATCAGAGTGTTACACAGTGGCTTGCATCAGAGTTTTACAGGCAAGGTTGTATCAGTGTTACAGGCAGGGTTGTATCAGAGTGCTACAGGGATGGTTGTATCAGAGTGTTACAGGGAAGGTGTTATCAGTGTGCTACAGGGAGGGTTGTATCAGAATGTTACAGCGAGATTGTATCAGTATGTTACTGGTAGTCTTGTATCAGTGTGTTACCGGGAGGGTTGAATCAGTGTGTTACAGAGAGAGATGTATCAGAGTGTTGCAGGGAGGATACTATTAGAGTGTTACAGGCAGGGTTGTATTAAAGTGTTACAGGGAGGGTTGTATCAGAGTATTCCAGGGAGGTTTGTATCAGAGTATTACAGGGCTGGTTGTATCTGAGTGTTAGAGGAAGGGTTGTATCAAATTGTTAAAGGGAGCTTTGTATCAGAGTGTTACAGGGTGGTTTGTATCAGTGTATTACAGGGAGTGTTCTATCAGACTGTTACAGAGAGGGTTTTATCAGCCTGTTACAGGGAGGGTTGTATCAGAGTGTTAAAGGGATGGTTGTTTCAGTGTGTTGCAGGGAGGGTTGTAACAGACTGTTACAGGGACTGTTGTATTAAAGTGTTACAGGAAGGGTTGTATCAGAGTGTTATAGGGAGAGATGTTTCAGAGTGTTACTGGGAGGGTTGAATCACAGTGTTACAAGGTGGGTTGTATCAGAATGTTACAGAGTGGTTTGTATCAGAATGTTACAGAGTGATTTGTATCAGAGTGTCACAGGGTGGGTTGTATCAGAGTGTTACAGGGATTGTTGTATCAGAGTGTCACAGGGAGGGTTGTATCAGAGTGTTACAGGGATTGTTGTATCAGAGTTTTGCAGGGTGCATTGTATCAGACTGTTACAGTGCCTTGCTGTCTGATTTCTCATCTGCACTTACATTTTAGCCACTGAAGGATTCTGCTTCTCATTGCCCATCACTGAGTTCCATTTCTTCTGCCTTTGCAAACAATGTTCCCCATCTCATTTCCCAGACCCATACCAGCAGCACTTTCTTCACTTTGTACTGGAAACATATTGGACCGGGTTGCTATTCCTTACCCCGGGTGCCGTGTCGCTATCAACGCTCACCCTTGTACACATGGTCCTTACCCAGCAGCATGGACTGAGATGTCGCACGCAGTCCAGTTCTGCTCCCAGAAGTACTTTGACTGCTTTTGACAGTTCATGGAGCTGATTGTAGTGTTCTGTTTGGTTCATTTGCACATTTAAATATTGTTAAAATTTAACAATTATTAAAACATTTTTTCAGATATAAATAATCTCAACATGCCCAAAAATCTGAAAGGAAATTTTCTTTCCATCCATTCGTTTCTCCCTGTAGTTCTCATTGATAGATAAGACTGGAAGATCATAAGACATAGGAGAAGAATTAGACCATTCATCCCATTGAGTCTGCCACACCATTCAATCTTGGCTGATTTTTTTTCCCTCTCAAACACGTCCTCCTGCCATCTCCACATAAGCTTTGACATCTAACTAATTAAGTACCTATCAGCCTCCATTTTTAAATGTATCCAGTGACTTGGCCTCAACAGCTGCCTATGGCAATGAATTCCATGGATCCACCATTCTGTAACTAATCCTAATCTCTGCTCCGAAGGGATATCCTTTTATTCTGAGGCTTACCCATGGGTCCTCAACTCTCCCACTATTGAAAACACCCTCTCCATGTCCACACTAGACCTTTCAGTATTTGATAGGTTTCAATGCGATCCCCCCTCATTCTTCTAAATTTCAGCGAGTACAGGCCCAGAGTCATCAAACACATTCCCAGGATCATTCTCATAAATCTCCTCTGGACACTCTCCAATGCCCATATATTATTTCTTAGATAAGGGGTCCAAAACTGCTCACAATGCTCCAAATATGGTCTGACTAATGCCTTCTAAAGCCTCAGCATTACATCCTTGCTTTTATACTCTAGCTCTATCAAACCAATTGCTATCATTGCATTTCCCTTCCTTAATATCATCTCAACCAACAAGTTAACCTTTGCGGAATCCTGCACTGGGACTCCTAAGTCTTTTTGCACCTCAAATTGCTGTATTCGCTCCTCATTTAGAAAATAATTTATGTCTGTATTTCTTCTGACAGAATGCATGCCTGTGCACTTTTCTACAGCTTATTCTATTTACCACTTCTTTGCCCATTCTCCTTATTTGTCCATCCTTCTGCAGTCTTTCTGCTTCCTCAACACCACCTGCCCCCCCCCCCCACCTATCTTTGTACCATCTGCAAATCTGGCCACAAAGCCATCAATTCCATTGCCCAGATCATTAATACATAAATAAAATATAGCAAACCCAATGCTGACCCCTTGCAGAACACCACTCATCACCAGCAGCCAACCAGAAAAGTCCCCCTTTATTCCCACTCTTTGCCATTTGCCAGTTAGACAATCTTCTGCCCATGCCATATCAGTGCAGATCAAAAATAGCAGATCCTCCTCGCTGACAATCAACCCTGGTGCACCTCAAGGATGTGTGCTTAGCCCATCACCCTACTCTCTCTATGCCCATGACTGTGTGGCTAGGCACAGCTCAAATGCCATCTATAAATTTGCTGATGACACAACTATTGCTGGGAGGATTTCAGATGTTAGCGAGGAAGCGTACAGGAGTGAGTTAGATCAGCTGATTGAGTAGTGTCACAACAAGAACCTTGCACTCAATGTCTGAAACATCAAGGAACTGATTGTGTACTTCAGGAAGAGGAAGCATACACCAGTCCTCATCGGGGTTCAGCACTTTCACGTTCCTGGGAGTCAATATTGCTGAAGATCTAGCCTGAATTCAACATATTGATGCAATTACAAAGAGCGCAAGGCAGCAGCTGTACTTCATCAGGAGTTTGAGGAGATTTGGTTTGAAACCAAAGTCTCTCGAAAATTTCTACAGATGTATCGTGGAGACCATTCCAACTGGTTGCATCATCGTCTGGTATGAAGGGGTGACTGCCCATAATTGGAAAGAGCTGCAGTGAGTTTTGAACTCAGTGAGCTCCATCATGGGCACCAGTCCCAACAGCATCCAGGGATCTTCAAAAGGCAACATCTGTCATTACAGACCCCCATCACTCCAGGACATGCCCTCATCTCAAGGAGGACGTACAGGAACAATATTTTAGCACCAGCTTCTTCCCTTCTGCCATCAGGTTTCTGAATGAACAACGACCCATGCATAATACCTCAATATTTTTTCTGTTTGTTGTTCACATTTTGCACTGCTTATTTAATTTAATTTTTAAACATATCTCCTAACGTAATGTATATTTTTAATATGTATTGCAATGCACTGCAGCTGCAAAACAACACATTTCATGACCTGATTCTGATTCTTAATTTGTTAAACAGCCTCATGTGTGGCACCTTGTCAAAGGCCTTTTGAAAATCCAAGTAAACAATATCCACTGACTCTCCTTTGTCTATACTGCCTGTTATTTCTTCAAAGAATTCTAACGGATTTGTCAGGTAAGATTTTCCCTTAAGGAAACCATGCTGACTATGGCCTATTTTATCATGTTCCTCCAAGTACCCCGAAACACCGCCTTTAACAATTGACTCCAACATCTTCCCAACCACTGAGGTTGGACTAACTGACCTATAGCTTTCTTTCTTCTGCCTCTCTCCCTTTTTGAAGAATAGAGTGACATTTGCAATTTTGCAGTCTTCTGGAACCATTGCAGAACCTCGTGATTCTTGAAGGATTATTACTAATGCCTCCACAATCAATATCTATGGGGTTTAGACCATAAGCTACAGAATTTGGTCATTTGGCTGCTCTGCCATTTCATCATAACTAATCTATTTCCCTCCTAACCCCTGCCTTCACCCTGTAACCTTTCATGCCCTGACTAATCAAGAACCTATCAACCTAAATATACCCAGTGACCTGGCCTCCACATCTGCATGTGCCAATGAATTCCATGGATTCTCCACCTTCTGGCTAAAGAAATTCCTCCACTTCTCTGTTCTAAATGGACATCCCTCTATTTTGATCAGCTGAGAAGATCATCAGGGTCTTTCTTCCCGCCATTATGGACATTTACACTACTCGCTGCATCCGCAAAGCCAACAGCATTATGAAGGACCCCATGCACCCCTCATACAATCTCTTCTCCCTCCTGCCGTCTGGGAAAAGGCTCCGAAGCATTCAGGCTGTCACGACCAGACTATGTAACAGTTTCTTCCCCCAAGCTATCAGATTCCTCAATACCCAGAGCCTGGACTGACACCTTACTGCCCTATTGTCCTGTTTGTTATTTATTGTAATGCCTGCACTGTTTTCTGCACTTTATGCAGTCCTGGGTAGGTCTGTAGTCTAGTGTAGTTTTTTTTTTGTGTTTTTTTTTACGTAGTTCAGTCTAGTTTTTTGTACTGTGTCATGTAACACCATGGTCCTGAAAAACGTTGTCTCATTTTTACTATGTACTGTACATAGCAGTTATGGTCAAAATGACAATAAAAAGTGACTTGACTTGACTTGACTTGAGGCTGTGCCCTCTGCTCCTAGACACCCCTAATAAAGGCAACATCCACTTTACATCTAATCTATTCAATAGGTTTCAATGAGTTTCCCTCCATTCTTCTAAATCCCAGGCAGTACAGTTCCAGAGCTGTCAATTGCAGCTTGTATGTTAACCCTTGCATTCCCGGAATTATTCTCATGAACCTCCTCTAAACCCTCTCCAATGTCAGCACACTCTTCCTTAAATCAGGGGCCCACAACTGTTCACAATACTCCAAGTGAGGCCTTAACAGTGCATAAACAGCCTTGGCATTATATCCTTGCCTTTATATTCTAGTCTTCTTAAAATGAATTACATTGCATTCATCTTCCTCACCACCAACTTAACCTACTAAGTAACCTTTAGGGAATCCTGTATGAGGACTCCCAATTCACTTTGCTCCTCACATTTTTTGAATTTTCTCCCCATTTTGAAAATGGTCTATGCTTTTATTCCTTCTACCAAAGTGCATGAACATACAGATACAGACACCGTATTCCATCTGACACTTCTGCTCAATCTCCCAATCTGTCTAAATCCATCTGCAGCCTCTCTATTTCCTCAAAATAACTTTTCCCTCCAACTACCTTCATATCTTCTGCAAACTTTGCAACAAAGTTATCAATTCCATGATGTATACATTGGACAAATAACCGGTCCCAACACAGACCCCTGTGGATCACCAGCAGCCAATCAGAAAAAGATCCCTTTATTCCCAATCTTTGTCTCCTATCAATCAGCCAACGTTCTGTCCATGCTACAACCAGTTATCTCCATCTCCCACCAAACACAAGCCCAAGGCCGACCTAATTGTCCTTCACCAAGAAAACCTCCCGCTAATTGGAGGACACCCATTCCTCATCATCCCTTATTTTCAACTATAACTCAAACAGGCAGATAGCAGAACAGCAGCATGTACAGAGCTGCTAAATGAAATACCCTCAACATAACAGTAAAGATGTGAACCAGGGCATTACACTAGCATCTTTCCTGTAATACTTTGGACTTTTATCTTGTTTAGCAGTGTCATATGGGCATGTTGTCAAAGGGTTCTGAAAATCCAAGGACACAACGTCCTTTATCTATCCTATCTGTTACTTTTTCAAAGAATTTCAACAGATTTATAAGGCAAGATTTCACCTTGAGGAAACCATGCTGACTTTGGCCTATTTTATCATGTGCCTCCAAGTAGCTGAAAGCCACATCCTTAATGATGGGCTCCAACATCTTCCCAATAGAGGCATTTCTCCATTGTAATGCTGAGAAATGCCAACAGAAGGTGCTCAGTGTGAAGTCTATTGGTAGAAAGAATAGATGGGTTTGGTCTTCCATTTGGATCAGCAAATACCAGCTCTCTGTACTTGAAAATGGCTGCACAGGAGTTTGGGACTCAGTGCTGATAAGTGTGTTATTATGTATGTACTTAAATAAGAACTTCAGTTCCCTGTGTGCAATGCGGGTCATTCAAGCAAAACCAGTAGGAGGTTGGAGAACTAGAAGCATGCACTGAAGTGTGGAACTAGAAGCCATGACCGCCTCTTGTTAATACACGTATTAGCAATTGAAAACCCATACAAAGTTTGTCCTTTATCATGAACAAACTTAACATGGTGTCAGAAGTTGGTGTGAGGTCTAAATGCAAAGCCTAACCGAATATTGAGAGTGACTAAAAAAGAAATGCCAAGGTACGACTGAGAGAATACGCCGGCAAGGAAGCACGCTGTCTTGAGGTTCACCAAGAAACTGAAGTGAGAGCCTAAAAATCTCCTCAATGGATAACCTAAATCCTTCCGCACCTGTACAATAATGTAGCTGATTATTGGAAATGTTTCAAACAGCGATTCAATATATACTCAGGGGCAAATAGAGCCGAAGGGGCATGTGAAGAATTGAAAGTGTCTATCTTTCCACACGTAATTGGCGAGGATGCTTCATACATCGATTGAAGTAATTGATAGTAGTTGATCAGCCATGATCTCAAAATGGCGGTGCAGACTCGAAGGGCTAAATGGTCTACTTCTGCACCTATTATCTATTGTCTATTGTCTATACATCTACAACAGTTTTCAAATTGATGAGGCAGTCATTAAATTGGACACTCTGATGGCAACATTTGAGGAGTATTTTGTACCAAGTTGAATGATTTAAATTCTTTTCCTATGAACAGGCAAGGTGTTGGCTTTGACCAATGCTTAGATAAGCTTCACACACTGAGTAAGTCCTGTAAGTTTGGAGACTTGAGAGACTCACTGGACAGAGTCAAAATAGTTTGTGGAATCCTAGACAATAGGCTCAGAGAAAGATTGCTCCAAGAAAAGGTATTAAACATTAGAAAAGACTGTGAATATGTGAAGGGCAGCGAAGACAAGCTAAGGAGCAGCATAGAACAGAAACAACAGCACATGCTGTGAAAACAGAGGGACGGAGCACAAGGCATTTCCCAATGCAACAGCCTGGCAAAGATATAGATTCAAATATTAAACGCAGCAAATGTAGAGGTAGGCTCATCTCAAAGACATGTCCTGCTTATGGAAAGTCCTGCAATAATTGTGGGAGGAGGAATCGTTTCACAAAGTGCTGCAAAGCTGGGGCTAGCAAGAGAAGGGTGCACACAGTTGCTGAGGAAATGGAGGATTCTCTACAGGTCGCTGGTGCTGGTAAGACAATGGATTGTTCCAGAGACTGTGAATGAGACAGTAATTCCTTTCAAGCCTGACAAGGTAACCCGTGGATGACTACAAGGCACTGAAAGTAAAGAGCAAGATTTACCTAGTGAAGTTAAAAGTGACAGGCTATACTGGAGAGAACATACCGATAAAAGAAAGCTGTATAGAGACCTTCAAGCACAAGGGTCAGCATGTAAAGACACAGCTACTGACTGTAGAAATGTGAGTACAGCCAGTGCTAAGTCTGACTGCATGCAAAAGACTCAACCTGATGAAAAGAGTTTTCATTAGTGGCTTCACAGACCAAAGGTGACCTGGCAACACTCAATAAAGAGTACACAGATGTCTTTGAGGGGCTTGGGTGCTTACCCAATGTAACTCGGGAAACTCGTAACAGCATCCATGAGAGATCCAGAGAGGTTATGCAAGAGAAGCACAAGAACCCCGTCTTCCATAGATATCTGTGCCAGCTACACCAGCATGCCAGTGCTGAATAGAGTGATCATGATGAAGAAGTCACCAGCATTGCTTCCACATCATTCAGCTGTGGTTCAAAATCAAATTAAAGACTGGAATTCAAAAATATCTTCACAATCCTCACTGAAGTTGAAGAAGAAAAATTGAAAGGAACGTGAGGAGACCACACAGGCACAAAGGTCAGAACAATAGCAACAGTTCAACTCAAGACAACAGGAGAAGCTGCTATCTATGAAATGCAGCCAACAGAAGGAGCTCTGTGAATTGAGAGAGAATCAGTCGGACTTGTGCAAAGACTGACTGATCACATGGATGTAGCTGAGGGCTCAGACATGAGGCATGTGGAGCGAATAATGGCCACACAGCAAGAACAAGAATAAAGATTGAACGCAGCAAGTGAAAGCAAGACATCTGTGGACACAAAGTGTAATCCAAGAAGGATCATTAAACCACCACAGAGATGGATTGAGAGTGCCTGAGTGAATGGGGTACTGTATTCACTCATCACAATTGAATTTAATATAAGTATCTTTATTGTTTTTGAAGGTTTTTGGGGACATAGTATTGTTGTTGTTTTCTTTAAAGGAGGAAGATGCATTATTATGTGTGTACCTAACGAAAAACCTCAGTTCCTGGTGTGCAATGTGGGTGGTTCAGGTGGAACCGGAAGGACATTGGAGAACTGGGAGCATGTGCTAAAGTGTGGAACTAGAAACCATGACTGTGTCTTGTTAATACATGTATTAGCATTTTAAAACCCACACAAAGTTTGTCTTTTATCAGGAACAAACATAACAATAAGTAGGTGATCAAACCTGCTAGTGAGAACCAGTCAGCAAGTTCTTCAGCATACACATCAAAGATCCCTGATTCCCTAAGCAAAGACTGCAATCTTCCCCATACTTGCAAGGGTCACTAGACACTGGGCACTAGAATACTACAGCATAGTACAGGCACTTCAGCCCTCGATGTTGTGTCAAGCCATTAAATTCCCCAAATTTGGGTCATTAAAGTCCCCAAATGCAGCTACCCTATTTTTTTGTTGCAGATTTTGGAATTTGGCCACAAAGTTACTCTGTAAAAAATGATAATTGGCACCAGTCTGCAGGGTGTCATGCATGCAGACAATGGGACACCCAAAGGACAGGGAAGGAGATGCTGAGGGAGATTCTGGGCAGAGTCTGTTAATCCAATAACATAAAATGCATCTTTTTTGCAAAAGATTTTAGACTAAGTGAAGAGTCACTTACATTATGGAAATAGAAATTCATTTTGTTTCTATTTATTTTTTGTATTTTTTGCCACACATTTGTTTCTCTTTTTAAACTCATCACATGTAGGACATCACTTTCCTTTATGGCATCCTATCTGACAAGTGGTGCTTATGAAATTCTATTCTGATGTGGTGTCTCCAACAAAAGTGAGATTTCTGAGAGAAAAAAGACTTGCTGGAATAGCTAAAGTTACACAGGAAAATCAAAGCAATATCAATAAATTTCCTGGAATACATCATGGTTTCTAAAAAGCATTTAATTTTGCTTTGCCTCTTAATCATAAAGAAATGACTCAAACAGGCATTCCATCAGATTGCCAGCTTTCATCATAAATTTGAATATTGTGAGACAGTCTTCTGTAAACAAAACAAAATATAATTAATATTTTCATTATGAAAAATAGTTTCACTGCAAACCTGAACAACGTAACAATCACTTTATACGGGGCTTCAAAATGCTGGTTACTCAGTCTAACCAGTTCTCTGGCTTCCAACATAAATAGATAAAGAAATCTGTACTTCAAGAGACTTTGTTTTTAATTAAAACAAATCCTTTTGGATCTTTGCCTGGTGCATTTTATCACCAAGACTGCAATATTTGTCCAGACCTGAAACATATTTCACTATCCTTGCAGGTCTTGTGACTTTTCATGAATCAAAATCATACTATTCAACTGGGATTTGCAGCAGTGTAAAAATAGTCTATTATTTAATCCTTCAGCTTGAATGCTCTTGACATTAGTCAGATTTAGTTTAACCTTTTATTCAAGTGCTAAAGGAAACTGGGCAGAAACTTCCAATTTTTCTGAAGGACGTTCGTGGGCCACGTTACCATGCCCTTAAGAAGCCAAGTACATCTGATCCCAAATGGAATCAGGCATTTATTGGATGCCTTTGTGCCAGATTTGTGTTCTATTCCTGTATTGGGCTGTCCTTAGTAAAGTCAACTTGCTGTTTTGCTGAGGGGTTTTCTGGCACTGATGTGTCATGTTCAGTTTATTGTCATGATCACAAACACAATGAGGTACAGGTACACTGAAAAACTTGCTTGCAGCAGCATCATAGGAAAGCAGGTTCAGGTATCACATAGAACATAAATAATGTATAAATTATACAAGATACTGAAGGGAAAAAAGGACTGTTTAAAACGAGGTATCAGTGCAAAAGCATTTACAGATAGCCGTGCAAGAGGTGGTCTATTGTGTTCTGTTTCTGAGGTAGGATTAGGGTGTGCAGGTCAGTATGAAAATCTAGTTATTGTAGAAAAGTTGCTGTTCTCCAACCGCTGTGGGAAGTCAGGCTCCTGTACTTCCTGCCTGAGGGAAAAGAGGCTGGATGATAGATGCTGTCCTCTACAGTGTCTACTGTGGATGCTGTCAGTGGTGGGGGCAGGCTCTACCTGTGATGGACCAGGCTATGTCCACGATTGGATGGGCTGAGCTCAAAGCTCCCTGCAGCCCCTGGCGATACTGTGCATTGGAATTGCTATAACAGGTCGTGATGCCATCTATCCATGTAAATGCCTCTCTGAAAAGTCAGAGTTGTGCCTTGCCAGTTCATACTGCGGACTTACTTGCTTGTAGAAAAGGCATCCTCAACTGAATGCTGTGTTGTAGTAAAGTGTCGCCTAGATTCTCATCCTAATCACTTAGACCAGGTCTGAATCCCAGTTCCAGTAGTTTCCTTGGCCATGTGTCATCTGCCATCCTAAACCAGTGCAAAAGAATCTAAGCGCCATGCCACTGCCACGGCCGATGGGTAAATCATCAATGTACAGGAACAATACCAGAAGCAACCCAGATCCAACCTGCAACACTTACTCTGGTTCTGCTTCCCTTTTCAGTTATGTTTGGAACAATCTGTCTGGGTGGCATACCAACAAAAACTTTCACTCTATCCTGGTGCGTGCCAAAATACCAAACCAATTCAAAATTACCAATAAGGATTCCACTTCTGAACTAGAGATTCTGAACTAAAATGGCTGGCCTCTTTCAGAGAGGTCAACAAAGTGAAGTAAATGGTTTATTTTAAAAGAGTGAGATTTAGGTTGGGATTTCCTGGTCGGTGGGCATTCTGACGCCGACTGTACACAATGTTCCCCTCCAAGAATTGTTCTATGGAATTCTGTGGATTGATCAACCCTGGCCTCACCAGAGGAGAACTTCTCCCGTTTTCTGCTTTCCTTTTGCTCTGTAGAGCCTACGAAAGATTCAACCCGGTGAAAGTGGGAAAATATTCTGCCAGAACGTTAGCGTAAGTGTTCCAGATATCACACCATATGATGCGAAGCCGTATAAGATCCATGTAAATCCGAATGCTTATTTTAGCGCACATGACTCAGTAGAGTTAGTTGGAACTTGATGCAAACATCAGGAAGCAAGTTACCAGAATTAAAGTCATTTCAGGAGTAACAGTGTAGGGCTCAGATTATAAGACATGTGAAATGGTGAAAGAAATGGTTCTCAAGCTGTTTTGGTGAGAAAAGAGCTATAGATAAGCCTAACCTGACCCACTATATTATGCAATGGAGCTTTAGGACACAGACCCAGCAGCAGGAAAACAGATGAATATTTCTTTCAGTAGCCTCTGAAATGCTGATGATGGTTAAATTTAGCCAAGCTTCTGATTCAGAGATTGAACACTTACAATACTTTTTGCAGTGAAACGCATTGCCTAAACTGCATTTCAATAAATTTGACTCAAGTAGAATACAATTACTTCTAAACAAGTGCCAATTTGGGTAATTTCCTCTGCAAGTGACGGTTCCCTTCTATGTAATTCTCTATTGTGTACGTCCTAATTTAGGCAGAGTGCATGGATTCTGAAGTGTGGCACAGGATATCTGAAAAGGCTTAAAATTGGGCTTGTATAATTAGGTCATGAAGCTGAATATTCATGTGGCAATTGGCATAATTATGTATTTATTCACTGCAAAGTTAATCTATCATAGGGACTATGGAACCCAGACCATGGCAGAGTGACAAATATTTACAGGAACAGCTCAGTGATGAGATACTCTTCCCCAGGGCTTCAAAAGAGACTATGGCTCCCTGCACTGAATACTTGGAGTCCAGAGTATCTCAAGGATCAACACTAGAATATTTCGGGAAATGCATAGACTCTGGGATTCACACACGCAACACGATAATTGGCTACAGAGCCTTGCCTGTGCTTTGGAGTCTCACAGTAAATGTGAAAATCTATTTTATTTGCTTTGTCACTAATTGCAATGTTTCCAATTTGGACATTCCTAATCTCCTAACTTCTCCATTCTCATTCCTTTGTGGGATTTGGGCTTTCTGACATGGGCAGCATTTATTGCCCATCCCTATTGTCCCTGTGACAATACTGTCGAGCACCTTTGTGAGCCGCCACAGTCCACGTGTTGAATGTGCACCCAGTCTTTCACTAGGTCATTGCCAGTGTCCCTCAGTACCAGATTTCACTTATTTTTCAGTGCCAAACAAACTGCAGTATCGCAGAATTGATCAAAAGAACAGTCAAAGCTGCCTTTTGTGGTTTACACACAGATAGAAGTAGGAGAAGGGGACATGCTCAGAGTAGAGGATCTGAGCACTGCTGAGGACAATTAGGCACACAACTGTCAAAGAAGGGCACTATTATTACAGGTACATCTATAAATATAGCCAGACAACAATGATACCATGACTACCATTGGAGGGAGGGGCGAAACAAATTTACAGTGCTTGCTTTGAGTACAAGAGGCAGATCGTCATGGCCGCAAGTTGGCCTTTGTGTTTTTGTCTTTTAACACACTTCCTAAAAACATAATGTACCAACTTCTAAAAAGATGGTGTCAAGGGATGAGGTTACTCTGTGTTTGCCTGTGTAAAGTTAAGAGTGGGTATTAGTTACGAGTCGATAAACAATTTGACAGAATTGCTGTAATTATATTCCCACAGCACATCTTGAGAGCAATCTTTTAATGCTTCGAGTAGTGTTTTTCTTTTAAAGTGTATCTGCAGGGCAATCTCTGAATTTGTATCTTACCTGCGATACCTTCTGTCGCAGTCATGCCTTCTGAGATGGGTTCAAGGAGTTAACTGCTGAGATAAGATTCTTGACTTGTCTCACCAAGGTAGGAGCTTTGCAGCAGGTCTGTCCATCGGCTGAGATCAGCTTATCTGGCAAGTGCTGGGATTGCTTCCAGCAGGTCTGGGAGCCTGGAACCTGGAAGCCTGATACGGTTCCACCAACTCACCTACAGTGTGTCTGCAACCGTGAATATTGCATGGAACTGGTCCTGCCATTTCCTCCATGGAGGTAACCAGTCCAGACAGTACTGGCATCAAGAATTTCTGCAGTCTTCAGGCAGAGGAAGTGACAGTAACCAAAGCTTCCCGAGAATGGACAGTAAAATTCAAAGGCAATCTATGTATGTCCTTGAGCAGATCAAACGTTACACTACAACGTCTATGATCTTCATGATTTGTCACACAGAGCTCTCATTGGCAAATAAACTTCCATGTGTGAGCCCCATTGACTACAAATGAAATGAAGGGTCTTGACCTGAAACGTCAACTGTCCATTTCCCTCCATTGATGCTGCCTGACCTGCTGAATTCACCCAGTGGCTGGAGTGTTATAATAACAGACAGACTCACAGTCACAGTCCCCTCTCTCCCTGAACCAATTCTTCTGCAGTTCCCTGCCACAAAACTGCTCTCTGACCTCCTCTTGCCCTTCCACACATGCCACTCTTCAGCTCTTTCGCTGGCAACTATGCCTTCACCATCTGCCACGTTCCACCACCACAGCTGAGTGCTGTTTTCTACATCTCTCTCTGCTCATGTTCCCAGATGGGCTCCATCCACACATCTGGGTCCCCTCTCAGCTGTTCCCTGGATAGACAGTTCCAAGTTGTAGGTCCATCAGTTTTTTTAAAGAAATGTGTTATTTACTGCAATTATAGGAAAGCAAACTTCTCCACAATCTTGCCTGAGGTTCTCCACAGTAGTTGGAGCTTGCATACAGTTTAACATGCCTCCATTAAGGAGGTTTCTCTCCGTCCATCTCTATGTCCTTCATAACTTTATCTGACCCCCTCACTTATCCTACGCCTGTTAGCCCACTCTGCATTGTACTCAGTGGATTACTCTGCAGCAACACACACAAAGTGCAGGAGGAACTCAGCAAGTCAGGCAGCATCTATGGAGATGAATAAACAGTCATCTCAGGACTGCTGGGTAATGGGTTATTCTGTATGTATATGAATGTCATTATCTCTCAGTGCCAAGACATCCACCACAGAAATTGGTATTGGCATGATACGTAAGACAGAAAGTTGTCACAAGTGACTGATTATACCGAGCTTGCAGCAATATAATAAAGGTTCTGATCTGTTTCTGAAATTTGATTAAAAAGTGACATGCGAGAAAAGAAAATGACATTGGAGATTCATTCTCGCAAAATTAAGTTTTTTATTGCAAGGGAAGATACACATGCATAAAACTAACTTTCCCTTTCCTTTACAAACCAGTGCTTTTATCAGAGCAGTAAATATCAATATGTACACAGACGTTTCCCTTTAGATTGTTTGCAATGCTGATCAGTACCAAAGCAATAAGTAAAATAAGAAACAGCCATGGTTATGACAATGAATTGTGTCTAATCTACAAATACATCTGTTTATTCTTTTTCAAAAAGGTGCAGTTTTTAGCCTACTAGATTTTACAGGGAGCCAACACTGGCTAGACAGAACTCCATACGATCCCGTGCACAGGAAGATCGCGCGAGCCCCAGAGGAAAAACACAGGAAGAACTTGGAATGTAAAATAATGAGAAAGTGATGCTGTTTGAGGACAAGTGATTTTCAGTGATGAGTCACTTTGTTCAAACAACGGTGCTCATCGCAGACTGAAATATTCAGCAACATGATCTTGTCTTTGAAATATTGAGTAATGCAGCCCAGAAACCGGCCTTTTGGGTGAATGGATCCAGGACGACGAGACTGCCTACCCAATCCCTTTCTACTTGCCTGTGTTTGGCAACCATCCCTCTAACCTCTTCCAATCCATGTACCTGTCTAAATGTCTAGTGAATTTTGTTACTCTACCTGCCTCAACCATTTCCTCTGGCAGCTCATTCCTCATAATCAGGGTTAATCTCCTCCCTCACCTACTGCCCTCTCCTCACCTTCTGATCTCCTACACCACCTGCTGATCACTGCCTCACCTGCTGACCCCCTCCGTCATCTGCTGAAACCCTCCCTCACCTGCTGACCCCCTCCGTCATCTGCTGAAACCCTCCCTCATTTGCTGAACCCCATCCTCATCTGCTGATCCCCCGCCTCACCTGCTGACCTCCTCCGTCATCTGCTGATACCCTCCCTCACCTGCTGACCCCCTCCGTCATCTGCTGATACCCTCCCTCATTTGCTGATCCCCACCTCACCTGCTGATCCCCCGCCTCACCTGCTGACCCCCTCCGTCATCTGCTGATACCCTCCCTCATTTGCTGAACCCCCTCCATCATCTGCTGATACCCTCCCTCACCTGGTGGCCTCGGCCTTATTATGCTGTTTATTTTTTGATTTAGCGATACAGCATGGAATAGACTCTTCCAGCCTTCGAGCCGCAACAGCCAGGAACGTCCCAAATTAATCTCAGGCTAGTCACAGGACAATTTACAATTCACCCATCTAGTTCATCTTTGGATTGTGGGAGGAAATAGTAAAACCCAAGAAAGCTCATACATTCCGTGGGGAAGATTGAACTCTGAACTCTAATGCCCAATTTTTCTGTCCTCTATTGGGGCACCGTCACGCAGGAAATACTGTGTGAATCCAGTAGGTCAGAGGGAAATGAAGAGTCAATGTTTTGGGCTGGGACCCTTCGAATCAGGTTTATTATCATCGGCATCTGTCGAGAAATTTATTAAATTAGCACCAGTAGTTCAATGC
This sequence comes from Hemitrygon akajei, assembly GCF_048418815.1. Taxonomy (NCBI): domain Eukaryota; kingdom Metazoa; phylum Chordata; class Chondrichthyes; order Myliobatiformes; family Dasyatidae; genus Hemitrygon; species Hemitrygon akajei. Next base: position 89,378,197 of record NC_133128.1, read on the forward strand.
AATACATAATATAGAAGAGAAATATAAGTCAATTGCACTAAGTATATATACATTTAAAGTACTAAAATTAGTATAAAAACAGAAGTAATATATACTAAAAATAGAGTGGGGTAGTGCTTGTGGGTTCAAAGTCCATTTAGGAATCGGATGGCAGAGGGGAAGAAGCTGTTCCTGAATCGCTGAGTATGTGCCTTCAGGCTTCTGTACCTCCTACCTGACGGTAACAGTGAGAAAAGGGCATGCCCTGGGTGGTTGGGGTCCTTAATAATGGACGCTGCCTTTCTGAAGCACCGCTCCCTAAAGATGTCTTGGATACTATGGAGGCTAGTGCCCAAGGTGGAGCTGACTAGTTTTACAACTTTCCGCAGCTTCTTTTGGTCCTGTGCAGTAGCCCCCATCCTCATCCCAGACAGTGATGCAGCCTGTCAGAATGCTCTCCACGATACATTTATAGAGGTTTCCGGGTGTTTTAGGTAACAAATCAAATCTCTTCAAATGCCAAATGAAATATAGCCGCTGTCTTGCCTTCTTTTTAGCTGCCCCGATATATTGAGACCAAGTTAGATCCTCAGAGATCTGAACACCCAGGAACTTGAAGCTGCTCACTCTCTCCACTTCTGACCCCTCTATGAGGATTGGTTTGTGTTCCCTCATCTTACCCTTTCTGAAGCCTACGATCAGCTCTTTCATCTTATTTGAGTGCAAGGACGTTGCTGCAACACCACTCAACTGGCTGGTGTATCTCACTCCTGTACGCCCTCTCGTCACCACCTGAGATTCTACCAACAGTGGTTGTATCTTCAGCAAATTTGTAGATGGTATTTGAGCTATGCCTAGCCACACAGTCATGTGTATACAGAGAGTAGAGCAGTGGGCTTTGCACACACCCCTGAGGTGCACCAGTGTTGATCGTCAGCAAGGATGTTATGTTATCACCAATCCGCACAGATTGTGGTCTTCCGGTTAGGAAGTCAAGGATCCAATTGCAGAGGGAGGTACAGAGGCCCAGGTTCTGTAGCTTATCGATCAGGACTGTGCGAATGATGGTGTTAAACACTGAGCTATAGTCCACAAACAGCATCCTGACATAGGTGTTTGGGTTGTCCAGATGATCTAAGGTCATGTGAAGATCCATTGAAATTGCATCTGCCATTGGCCTATTGTGGTGATAGACAAATTGCAGTGGGTCCAGGTCCATCCTGAGACAGGTTTTGATTCTAGCCATGACCAACCCCTCAAAGCATTTCATCACCGTAGGCTTGAGTGCTACTGGGTGATAGTCATTAAGACAGCTCACACGAGTCTTCTTAGGCACTGGCATAATTGTTGCCTTTTCGAAACAAGTGTGAACTTCTGACCGTAGTAGTGAGGATTCAAAATGTCCTTGAATACTCCTGCCAGTATGTTGGCATAGGTTTTCAGGTTCTCCGTTGGGGCCTTCTGCCTTGTGAGGGTTCACCCTCCTGAAAGACAGCCTAACATTGCCTCCAAGACAGAGATCACTAGTACGTAGTACCATTCACGCTACTAGATTTCACTTTGTAGGAAGTAATGTTCTGCAAACCCATCCAGAGTTGATATGCATCCGACATCACCCCCAACCTTGCTTGGAATTATTTCTTCACTCTGAAATAGCCATCTGCAAGTCATACTTGGTATTCTTGTACAGACCTATTTATCTCACTACTACTGGATCAGACATTCAGCCAATAGCATCTTAATGAGGACAAAGCCACACTGAACCTCCTTGCCTTCTGTGAAGGACTGGTGGCCACACAGCTTAACCCCTAAACCCCTCTCCCATCCGCACCCCTCTATATTGTTATGCTCCCAGAGCCAGGGATATCTGGGTTTCCCAGTCAGGCATCCTGCTCATTTACAACTTTCCATTGAACCAATGACAAGATTTAACCTGTAGCCAGCAAAGGTTCTCTTTCTAAACCTCACCAATGTTGAACTATGGTCTCAGTTGCAATACCGCCAGACCTGTTATCAGGTGAGTCTTTATCACAGGTGGTGGCTGGGTCCACTGGTGAGTACTAGTGAATGCATCCAAGATGTTTTGGTTATGCCGCTGGCAATGGGGACGGAGACGTTGAAGGAATGTTCCATCACCCTGCTGTTGGAACAGTGGCCTGGCAGGTAAAGCCACTTCTGCCCAGCTTCAGAGACCCAGAGTGGATCTGGACCACTGGCACTGTCACTGGTGACTTTGAACGTTCTCCCTGTGAGACTGCGTGGGCTCCCCTGGGTGCTCTGGGTTCCTCCCAAATTCCAAAGATGAGCCACACTCAGGTCAGAGGAACAACACCTGATATTCCATCTGGGTAGCCTCTAAACTGACGGCATAAACATTGATTTCTCTAACTTCCATTAATGCCCCTCCTCCCCTTCTTACCCCAGCCCTTATTTATTTATTTTTCTCTCTCTGTCCCTCTCACAATCACTCCTTGCCTGTTCTCCATCTCCCTTCTGGGCTTCCCTCCCCCTTTCTTTCTCCCTAGGCCTCCTGTCCCATGATCCTTTCCCTTCTCTAGCTCTGTATCCCTTTTGCCAATCACCTTTCCAGCTCTCAGCTTCACCCCACCCCCTCCAGTCTTCTCCTATCATTTAAGATCTCCCCCTCCCCCTCCTACTTTCAAATCTCTTACCATCTTTTCTTTCAGTTAGTCCTGACGAAGGGTCTCGACCCGAAACGTCAACAGTACTTCTTCCTATAGATGCTGCGTTCCACCAGCATTTTGTGTGTGTTGCTTGAATTTCCAGCATCTGCAGATTTCCTCATGTTGTCCAAAGATGTGTGTGTTGGGGAGTGGTGGGGGAGTGGTTGGCCACTGTAACTTGTCCCAAGCATGAGGGTTGAATTTGGGGTGAGGTAAAATGGGATTTGTGTAAATGGGTGCTTGATGGCCGGTATGGACTCTGGACTGAATGCTTTTATGATCATTGAAGCATTGTTACTTAACCCGCATCAAAGCACACTCTGTGTACCTTGTGAAGGCCTGTTTCTGTGTGAATGGTAGCCAATGGGAATTTCTAGGTGTGGTATCCATAGACATATCGAGCTTCAGCACACTGTCCTCACACATCGTCCGGAGGTAAAATGCCGAACAGTGTTCCATAAGCCTTGTCAGGTCTCCAATGAGTCTTCTGAAGAAGTTCAGTTGCATGATACACATGAACGCAACACTATGCCATCAAACTTCCAGGCCAGGTTGCAAATCGATCAGATGCAGTTAAATCATGAAATTGGTTCCTGCGCCTTATCCAGGGTTGGTCTTGGGAAGCTCTCGTTCTCATCTACCCCAGTCCTCTACACCCGACAATTGAGGGAAAGAACATCCTTCCCAGCAGTAAGCCCAGAAACCTGTCACTCAATGCACCACAAGCCCTGCTGATGTCCTCAAAGTTCTTCTTCTAGGTTGCTTTTTAAATGATGGTGTTGAGGTACTAATACACACATCACTTGCTGCACAGCTCAGGGATACAGGAACTAATGAATTGTAAACACTGCCTTTCAGTTACCCCTCTCCCTCCATCCCCAGATTTGGGGCTGGATTCTGGGGCACGTCCCACAGCCTTACCATTAGCAACAGATTGCATATACCAAGCAGCATTATCAGCTACTTAAGTGGCTCATTCAATTTCACCCCATCGAAGATATTTCCCCTGTTCTACCCGTCATATACCCGACTGAAAACTAAACTTGTTTTCCCAGTTCTGATGAAGGGTTTCTGGACCTGATGTGTTCACCATTTGTTTTTCTACGGATGATTCCTGGCCAGGGTCAGTGGATGTACAGGGCTGCACTGTATTGCAGATTGCTCTGTTACACGCTCAGCTGTTACTGCAAACTGCACTTCCTACTTTTATTTCAATATCAGAGTCTTGGAGTGAGAAAACATTAGTCAACCCACCAACGTTGCCCATATATTAGGTAATTTACCAGTCCTTCACGCACAGAAAAGAAGTTCACTGTGATCTGGAGATAGCGTACAATAGCTTAGCACTGGTCCACGGTGCTCTCACTTTGAATGCAGCTCCCTACAAGGAGTACAGTCTTTAAGAAACTTAATGTACTGCTTGGCGAACGGTAACACTGAAGTCAATCTCACAGTGATCTCTAAAATCAAAGTCTGGAATGTCGCCTGGCAACTGAATGCATCAACTGAAAACCCACAAGCTATCATTTAACTGCTGCAATCTGCATTACCCAAATGTTACTGGCTGGCATTTCACTTCCCACATCCCTGTGGCCCTTAAACTAAAGCCATCATAATCTACAGCAGATTTATTGCCTCCCTGAGATCTGAAGAAGTTAATTTTCATTCAGAATCTGAAGAAATTATCTTCACCTAAAATAATATCATGATTATAATTGTTATTAATTTTAGATGTTTACTGTGTGACTGTTTAGCACTTTAACTTTGTGGTGACTTCTGAGAATGGATATATTCTGGTAGCCTAATTACTGTCAACTTTACATTGATATACAGAATTGTGGCAATAATTAAAATGTACCTTATAACCTCCAGCCCTTACATTACCGGCTCATTTTGACTTCTCAGGGTTAGTGTTTGCATACTGTGGGACTGTAGTGTAATGAGCTAAAGTGGTCACTGCAGTATAAACACTTCTGATGTGCCCTATCACATGCACCCTTGTATTGCCTTGTTGACTGCAAACTGCATTCTGCTTTGTAATATTTCTGTGCGTGATTTCATCAGCTGAAGTGTACCATTTTTCATTTTTTAATATAAACCGAGCACTTTACTGATGTGATTTATTATTTGAATTTAATGAATGGAATTAAAATAATGACAAACTTCGCAACAAGCTCCTGGAAGCAAGAGTCTGGGACTGAGAAATAGGATGGTTATTCAGTGTGCCGAGAATAAAAGACCCTGTTCACATCCACTCCACGTACTTGACGTGCTTCACAGCGTCAGTGGCAGAGCTACTGCAGCAACAAGAGCAGCCCTTTCAGAAAGCACGCCTGGTGGAGCTCACTGCTTCACGCTGTCTGTATGGAGCTTGCACGTTCACTCTCAGGTTTCCTTCAGGTGCTCACATTTCCTCCCACATCCCAAAAGAGGCACAGGTCACAGTAAATTACCCCTTGTGTGTAGGTGAGTTGTACAATCTGGGAGGGATTGGGAGAAGATAAGGGGGTTAGTGTAAATGCATGATTTTGAGAACATAGAACAGTATAGTACAGACCCTTTGGTCCATGATGTGTTGACCTTATAACCAAAAGAACAAAGAACAATACAGCACAATACAGGCCATTCAGCCCACAATGTTGTGCTGACCCTTAAACCCTGCCTCCCATATAACCCCCCAACTTAAATTCCTCCATATACCTGTCTAGTAGTCTCTTAAATTTCACTAGTGTATCTGCCTCCACCACTGACTCAGGTAGTGCATTCCATGCACCAACCACTCTCTGAGTAAAAAACCTTCCTCTAATATCCCCCTTGAATTTTCCACCCTTTAACTTAAAGCCATGTCCTCTTGTATTGAGCAGTGGTGCCCTGGGGAAGAGACGCTGGCTGTCTACTCTATCAATTCCTCTTAATATCTTGTATACCTCTATCATGTCTCCTCTCATCCTCCTTCTCTCCAAAGAGTAAAGCCCTAGCTCCCTTAATCTCTGATCATTATGCATACTCTCTAAACCAGGCAGCATCCTGGTAAATCTCCTCTGTACCTTTTCCAATGCTTCCACATCCTTCCTATAGTGAGGTGACTAGAACTGGACACAGTACTCCAAGTGTGGCTTAACCAGAGTTTTATAGAGCTGCATCATTACCCCCACGACTCTTAAACTCTATCCCTTGACTTATGAAAGCTAACACTCCATAAGATTTCTTAACTACCCTATCTACCTGTGAGGCAACTTTGAGGGATCTGTGGACATGTACCCCTAAATCCCTCTGCTCCTCCACACTACCAAGTATCCTGCTATTTACTTTGTACTCTGCCTTGGAGTTTGTCCTTCTAAAGTGTACCACCTCACACTTTTCCGGGTTGAACTCCATCTGCCACTTCTCAGCCCACTTCTGCAACCTATCAATGTCTCTCTGCAATCTTCGACAAGTTTAAGATCAACCTTAACCTCCCTCCCTCTTAGACATCTATTTTTTTCATTCATGCGCCTATCTAAAAGGCTCTGAAATGTCCCCAATATATCTGCCTCTATCACCAATCCTGTAAATGCATTCCACACACCTACCACTCCTGGTGAAAAAAACCAACCTTTGAATTCCCCTCAATACTTTCTGCCAATCAACTTAAAATGATGTCCCCTTAAATTAGCCATTTCCACCCTGGGAAAAAAGTCTCTGGCTGCCCACTTCATCTCTGCACCTTGTATATCACTACAAATTCACTTCTCATCCTCCTTCACTCCAGTCACTAAACTTGACCTCATAAGACATGCTCTCTAATCCAGGCAGCATCCTGATAAATCTCCTACGTAACCTCTCTAAAGCTTCCACGTCTTTCCTATAATGAGCTGAACACAACAGTGCAAGGGTGGTCTAAATAGTGATCTGCACATTTGCAACACTACCTCCCTGCTCTCGAATTCAATGCCTGACTAAAATTCTCTTTATGTTATACAGTATGTCAATAATTTGGATGTAAGGTCATACACTTTGGTAGAAGGAATTTGACTATTTTCTAAATGGAGAGTAAGTTCAAATACCTGAGGTGCAACGGGACTTAGGAGTCCTTGTGCAGGAGTCGCAAAAGTTTAATTCACAAGCTGAGTCAGTGGTGAGCAAGGCAAATATGATGTTACATTTATTTTTAGAGGACTAGAATATAAACACAAGAATGTAATGTTGAGGCTGTATAAAGCACTGCCGAGTTGTCACTTGGAGTACTGTGAGCAGTTTCGGGCCCCTTATCTACGAAAGGATGTGCTGACATTGGAGAGGGTTCAAAGGGGGTTCATGACAATTATTCTGGGATTGAAGAGGAGATTTTGATGGCCCTGGGCTTGCTCACTGCAATTCAGAATCATTGAAACCTATCGAATGTTGAAAGGCTCAGTAGAGAGGATGTGGAGAGGGAGAGTCTCTATAGTTGGAGAGTCCAAGACCAGAAGACACAACCTTAGTATTGAGGGATGTCCATTTAGAATGGAGATGAGGAAGAATTTCTTTAGCCAACAAGTGGTGAATCTGTGGAATTTGTTGCCATAGGCAGGTGTGGATGCTAAGCCACTGGGTATAATTAAGGCAGAGATTGATAAATATTTGACTAGTCAGGTCATGAAGAAACATGGGGAGAAGGCAGGATTTTGAGGCTGAGAGGGATATGGACGTGCCATGATGAAATGGTGGCGCAGACTGAATGGGCCAAATGGCCTAATTCTGCTCCTATATTATATGGTATTATGATCTAGTAAAGGCCAACACACCAAGTGCCTTCTTAGCCGCCCTATGAACATGCTCGACAACTTTGAGGGATTTACGGACATGGATCCCAAGATCTCTCCATGTTCTACACTGCCTTCAAGTTCCAAACTGTATCACATCACACTCCATCAGCCACTTCTCAGTCCAGCTCTGCATCCTCTCAATGTTCCATTGTAACCTACAGCAATTTTCTATCTTATCCACAGCACCACCAACTTTCATGTCATTTTCAAACATTGCCGTAAGAAAAGCAGCATCCGTTATCGAAGACCCTCAGCACCCAGGCCACATTCTTTCCTCACTGCTGCCATGAGATAGAAGCTGCCTCAGCACTCCCACCTCCAGGTTCAAGAACAGTTACTACCCCTCGATCATCAGGCTCTTGAACAAAACTCATTCTATTTCCAGTGTGGCCACAACCAATGGTCTCACTTTGAGGACTCTTTATCTTGTTATTTATTGCTATTTATTTATATTTGCATTTGCACAGTCAGTTCTCCATTGATCCTGTTTAGTTACTGTTCTGTAGATTTGCTAGGTATGCCCACGGGAAAAAGAATCTCAGGGTTGTATGTAGTGGCATGTTTCTACCCTGATAATAAATTACTTCAAACTTTGAAACATACTAACCCACTCTTCTACTTCCTCATTCGGGTAATTTATAAAAATCACAAAGCACAGGGCTGGCAGAACAGATCCCTGTGGAATTACACTGGCCTCCCGGTAGAACCACTTCTCTCTGCCTTCTGTGAGGTAAGCCATTCCTGATTCCACACAGCCAAGTTTCCCTGGATCTCATGCCTCCTGACAGTCTGAATGAGAGTACTGCAGGGAACCTTGTCAAACTACTTACTAAAATCCATACACGTCACATCTACTGCTTCATTAATTTGTTTTGTCACTCCCTCAAAGAATACTCGTGAGCCACGACCTGGACCTCACAAAGCCATGCTGACTATCTCTAATCAAACTATGTTTCTCCAAACGCTCATAAACCCCACCCATAAAACTTCTCTCCAATATTTGCCCACCACTGATATAAGGTTCACTGGTCTATAATTGCTAAGATAACACCTATTACCTTTCTAGAACAAAGGAATAACATTTTCCAGCCCCCACTCTGCTGGTACTACTCCTGATGCCAGTGAAGATGCAAAGGTCATTGGCGATGGTGAAGGAATCTCTTCCCTCGCTTAACAGGAGTATATTCTTTCTGGCCCTGGACACTTACCTATCCCAATGTTTTTCAAAAGTTCCAGTACATCCTCTTTTTTAATATCAAAATGTTCCAGTATATTAGTCTGTTTTATGCTGTCCTCACATTCATAAAGGTCCCTCTCACTGGTGAATAATGAAGCAAATTTTTTCATTAGGGACATCCCCTACCTCTTCTAACTCCAGTCACATGTTTTCTCTTTTATCCCCAAACAGTCTAATCCTCACTGTAGCCATCCCCCTGTTCCTCAGGTATGCGTAGAAGTCTTTGGGGTTGTCTTCAGTCCTACTCCCCAAGTCCTTCTTATGTCCCCTTCTAGCTCCCCTAAGTCTATTCTTAACTCTCCCCTGACTCTCTGGAGCTCTGACTGAACATTGCTTCCTAAATCTCAAGTGAGCTTCTTTCTTTCTCTTGACTAGATGCTCTGCATCTCTTGTCAACCATGGTTTCCTCAACCTACTGTCCTTTCCCTGCCTCAGTAGAATATTACTTATCCAGAACCCCATGAGAGTGGTCCCTAAACAACCTCCACACTTCTCTTCTCCATTTCCCAGAAGTGCATCTGTTCCAAGTTTATGTTCCCAATCTCTTGGTTAATAACATCATAATTTACCTTCCCCCAGTGAAATACTTTTCCGTGCTGTCTGCTAATGTCCCTGTCCAAGGCCATGTAAAGGTTAGTGAATTGTGGTCACTGTCTCTGAAATGCTCAGTGATCGGAAGAGTTGTCTCCTGACCAGGCTCATTGCCTTGTACCAAATCTAGTATGACCTCTCCTCTAGTTGGCCTGTCTATATATTGTGTCAGGAACCCTTTCTGGACACTGCTAACTGTCATGGTGCACTCACAAAGGACAGGTGCAGAGGAATGGCAGGATCCCCAGGAAGAGACAGAAACAAGAGGTTAAACCATTGAAATCAGAGCCTCGGAAGAGTGACTGAGCAACACCACGAGGTTATTCATCCTCTCCAACACTGATTAGCAAATGCAGGTGCTCAAAAACTCCAGAAGCTCATTGCTCTATGACAAGTCACAGGGTTCATGACAGGACCTCCACCACCCCCAACCCCAACCCCAGGTCTGAAAAGCAGAAGACAAACCTTGAACTCAAGACAGCTCTGGGAAATTCAAAACAGCTCTGATGTTCCCAAGGCAGATCTGAAAATAAACATAAAGAAGACCTGGAGCTCAAAGCATAGCATATAACTTGATAAACATAGCATATAACTTGGCAACACACACAAAATGCTGGTGGAATGCAGCAGGCCAGGCAGCATCTATAGGGAGAAGCGCTGTCGACGTTCCGGGCCGAGACCCTTCGTCAGGACTAACTGAAAGGAAAGATACTAGGAGATTTGAAAGTAGGAGGGGGAGGGGAAATTCGAAATGACAGGAGAAGACCAGAGAGGGTGGAGTAACTTGGCAACATTGCATTTCGCTTGGGAGCATGGCAAGGTCAGATAGTCAGAAGCATAGCATATAACTGAGAAAAAATGCAGAACGTGTGAGACCTTATGAACATTGTTGACCCAGATAACCTTGGAAAAAATGTGGAGAAACTCAGTGCCTCCACTGGGTCCAGAGGAGTGAGGTCATTCTGTCATGGAGTGCTCACAAAGGACTGGACCCAGATGGGGAGGAATGGCAGGGTCCCCAGGAAGAGACGGAAACAAGAGGTTGAATGTCAGAATCAGAGCTTCAGAGGAGTGACTGGGCAACACCAGGAATAATTCATCCTCTCCAACACAATGGCCCACTAAGGCACCGACCGTCAGGGCCCTGATCGGTGATTCCCTGGCTCCTTTAAATTTCCTTTGCTTGTGTCACGATTGGGACCATTGACTCCTTGTTTTCCTTTATTCCTTTTTTCCTTGTGTTTCTCACGCTCTTTAATTAAACGCACTTGATTCTCAGCTGAACCGGCAGTATTTAGTGTCAGGTTACAGTTACTCAGCGCTAGAGCGTGACCAGACATCACCTTACATCACTGAAGCAAGTGCGAGCTAGTCACCTTGCCGGAGCGAGTCAAGTCTTCTCCCCGAGGTGAGTGCCAGTAAGTCGCCTCTCCTTACTGGAGCCAGTCCATTAGTTTACCTCACCTGAGCAAGCCGCTAAGCTACCCTGCCGGAGCGGGTCCGTTAAGTTAACCCGCCAGAGTGAGACAAAAGCCACTGTCTGTAATTCCTGGGCCACGTCGAGAGCTTGCCGCTACATGGAGCCATTTCGTGTCAAGATAAAGAACTGTCCATGGTTGTGTGGTTTTGTCTCTTCATGTTCTCATCTCCGCTGAGTAGGTCTGGCCATTTTGCCGCTACTCTGAGTTGGGGAATTCTGTCTTTCTGTGTCCTGAGTCTGAGAAGAGTCCCGGCTCTGTGTTCTGTGTTCTGGGTTCCAAGTCCAGACTCCGAGTTCTGAGTTCCAAGTCCAAGTCCAAGTTTGTAGTCCCAGTCCAAGTCTGGGTCCCGACTCCTGAGTCCCAGGTCCAAGTCCGGGCCCCGAGTCCCAGTCCAAGCCCAGGCCCTGAGTCCCAGTGCAAGTCCAGGCCCCGAGTCCAGGTCCAAGCCCAGGCCCTGAATCCCAGTCCAAGTCCGGGCCCCGAGTCCAGGTCCAGGTCCAAGCCCAGGCCCTGAGTCCCAGTCCAAGTCCGGGCCCCGAGTCCAGGTCCAGGTCCAAGCCCAGGCCCTGAGACCCAGTCCAAGTCCTGGGCCTGAGTCCGAGTCCAGCCATGCTTATTCCCACTTCTGCTTTGTTCACTCCTTGACTTCCCTCTGAACAATCCTGGCTTCCCGACTTTCCTTGTAATTATTAATAAACTCTATTTTGTTAACGCTACAAAATGTGTTTGTGTTCTGCATTTGGGTCCACCCGTGCCCGGCACATTGTGACACTGACCGAGAGTCATCTTTACATAATCAGAGACTGCAGGAATCACATGCCAGCCACAATTAATTTGACAAGATTAAAACAAAAACACAAGGGTTTATCAACTCTAGTTTAGACAATGATTGCTCAAAAACCCCAGAAGCTCAATGCTCTCCATGGCAAGCCACAGGGCTCATGATGCATATCAAATTCCATTCCATCAAAACTGTTTGCACTGAGGAGCTGCTAATCAGTATTAGGGAAATTGAATTCACCCTTGACAACTCTGTTACTTTTGCATCTTTCGAAAATTTGCCTCCTGATCTGCTCTTCAGTATCTCTGTTGATAATACGAGTCTATGTAAATCTTCCAGTAGAGTGATTGTTTCTGACTTCCATTCACAATGACTCAGTGGACAACCACTCCTCATTGTCCTCTCTTCCTGCAGTTGTGATGCTATCTCTAGCCAGCAATGCCACTCCCCAACCTCTTCTACCTTTCTGCCTGATCCTTTTGAAATATCTACACCCCAGATCATCCAGCGGCCAATTCTGCTCTTGTGATGGACAAGTCTCTGGGAAGGCCACAATGTTGTAGTTCCGTGTACTAATCCATGCTCTTAAGTTTATCACCCTTGGCACTTAGCATATTAAAGTAGAGATACGTCAACCCACCCAGCTGGCTGCAATTATCCCCTATGCACTGCCTATTCTTCCTCACAGTCTCTCCATGTGCTGCATCTATCTTTATTTCAACAGGCTTGTCCTTTGACTTATCAATCAGGTTCCCATACTTCTGCCAAACGAGATTAAATCCTCCCCAGCAGCTCCAGCAAGTCAGCCCACAAGGATAATGGTTCCCCTCAAGTTCGGGTGTAACCAGTCCTTTTTGTACAGGTCATACTTTCACCAGAAGAGGTACCAATGATTCAGAAATCGGAAACCCTGCCCCCCGCAGCTACACATTCATCTGTCAGATCATCCTCTTCTTACCCCCTCTGGTGCATGGCACAGGGAGAAATCCTGAGATTACCACTAGCTCCCTATACTCTCTCTTCATGACTTCATCCCTTTTCCTACTATACCATTATGTACCACAACTTCTGGCCACTCCCCCTCCCGTGAAGAGTGCTATGGATCTGATCTGAGACTTCCCTGACCAGGACACCTAGGAGGCAACATACCATCTAGGAGTATCTTTCTCATGCACAAAATCACCTGTACCCTTAATTATTGAATCCCCTATCACCACCACTCTCCGCTTCTCCCCCAGACTCAGTGCCAAAGATCTGGCTGCTGCAGCTTTCCCCTGGTTGGCTGTCCCTTCCAAAGTGTGTCCAAAGCAATATACTTGTTATTGAGAGCAATGGCCACAGAGGTAGATCAGAGAACGTAGAAGAGTACAGCACAGGAACAGGCCATTCAGCCCACAATGTTGTGCTGAACCATCAAAAAAGTAAATCAAAATCCCCAAAACTAATCATTCCAACCTACACAATGTCCATATGTCTCCATCTTCCTCACATTCTTGTGCATATCTAAACATCTCTTAAAAGCCTCTGACATATTTACCTCTACCACCACACCAGGCAGCACATTCCAGATATCCACCATTCTCTGAGTCAAAAACCTACCCCACATATCCCCTTTGAACCTAACCCCTTTCACCTTCAAAGCATGCCCTCTGGTATTAGATATTTCAACCCTGGGAAACAGATACTCCCTGTCCACTCTATCCACGCCTCTCATATTCTCTGAAGCCTTTATTAAATCTGCCCTCAGCCACTGCCACTCCAAAGAAAACAACCCAAGTTTGTCCATCCTCTCATGATAGCACATGCCCTCCAAATAGACAGCATCCTGGTAAACCTCTCCTGCATCCTCCCCAAAACCTCAGCATCCTTCCTATAGCGGGGTGACCAGAACTGTACGCAATACTCCAGATGTGGCTTAACCAGAGTTTTTAAAGTTGCAACGTAACCTTTTGACTTTTGAACTCAGTACCTTGACTGATAAAAGCAAGCACTCCATATGCCTTCTTAACCTCCTAATCGACCTGTATAGACACTTTCAGGGAGCTATGAACTTGGATCCTAAGATCTCTCTGCTCAGCAACACTATTGAGGACCTTGTCCTTAACAGTGTACTATCTCCTTGTATTTGCCCTATCGAGGTGCAACACCTCACATTTATCTGGGTTAAACTCCATCTGCCATTTCCCAGCCCATATCTGCAACCGATCTATATCGTGCTGTATTTTTTCCCAGTCTTCTACACTATCTGCAATTCCACCAATCTTGGTATCATCTGCAAATTTACTAATCCTCCCCTCATCCACATTTGCATCCAGGTCATTTATATACATCACAAACAGCAGAGGTCCCAGCACAGATCCCTGTGGAACACCACTAATTAAAAATCTCCAGCTCAAATAAATCCCTTCAACCACTACTCTCTATCTTCTATGTGCAAGCCAGTTCTTAATCTGAACAGTTAATTCACTGCAGACCCCATGCATCTTAATATTCTGGATTAGTCTCCCATGAGGGACTTCATCAAACACCTTATGTAGACAACATCTACTACATACCTTCATCAATCTCTGTCATCACCTTGTCAAAAAACTCAATCAACTTAGTAAGACAAGACCTTCCTTACACAAAGCCATGCTGGCTCTCTCCACTAAGGCCATAGGTTTCCAAATGCTCATATATAGAAACATAGAAAAACTACAGCACAATATAGGCCCTTCAGCCCACAATGCTGTGCGGAACATGTACTTACTTTAGAAATTGCCTATGGTTACCCATACCCCTCTATTTTTCTAGGCTCCATCCAGTAGTACTTATCCAGTAGTACTTACTTTCTAGTACTTATCCAGGAGTCTCTTAAAAGACCCTATTGTATCCGACTCCATCACTGTTGCCGGCAGCCCATTCCACGCACTCACCACTCTCTGCATAAAAAATTTACCCCTGACCTCTCCTCTGAACCTACTTTCAAGCACCTTAAATCTGTGCCCTCTCATGATGGTCATAAATCCTATCTGAAAGAATTTTCTCCAGCAATTTCCCTACAACTGATGTGAGACTCACTGGTCTATAGTTCCCAGGATTTTCCCTTGTTCCCTTCTTAAACAGAGGTATAACGTTAGCCACTCACTAGATCTCTGGGACCTCACCTGTGCCTACAGAGGACAAGAAGATACTGGTCAAGGGCACAGAAATCTCATCTCTTGTCTCCTTCCATAATCTACAATTTCCTATCATGGTCTGTAAGGAGCTGCACCCAGATACACTTCTCTCAGATATAGCAATCAGGCAAACTGAAGGACTCCCAGATCTTCACATCTTGTACGAAGAGTAGCTGACTGACTTGGGATCGATTCTCAGTACTATAGCTAGACACTAATAAAGGGGAAAAAAAGGAAATTTGACAGAAACCTCAGCCCACACCAAGCCCCTTCTTGCTGAAGCCTCTTGAACCAAAGCCTCAGTTCCCCACTCTAACTACGTCCCACTCACACAGTCACCACTCTGTTTAAGCCTCATTTCTTTTTATTGTCCCTTGACAAGTGCCTGAAAACCTAAATTATCTGAAGCTCCACAGAAAGCACCGACAGGCCTGCCTTGCTTTTTAAATCTGGTGTTAAATTCCATAAGTAACTGTTTCTGCAGTCTCAAGCTCTGCGGAAAGTTATCTGTGACTTAATGGATAAAGAAGGCTGTTTCTGAGGTGTATCTCTCATGGACTCTACAAGCAGCATGCATGATATTACCAGAATTTGCTGCTTTACATCTGAAAAATGGAGGCCATTACTATAATTCAGAGCCCAAGGTAATGCAGAGGTAATACAGGAGCTTGCAGTGTCACCAGATAATTTGTACTGTTCCTGACAATATTTAATTTATGCACTTTATTCTGCCTACTCATGTGTAATTCATTCATTTGTAGATTTAATTCTGTGTGTTTTTTGGGTGTTATGGGTACCACTGCGCTGGAGAACCCGCACCCCCCCACCACCACCAGTCCGAAGAAACATCGTCTTGTTTGATGTTTATAGTTAAATGACAATAAACTTGACTTGATTTTGGTCCAACTGGCCCATGCCAATCAAGATTCCTGCTTAAGCTAGACCCACATGCCCACATTTGGACTATAGTCCTCTAAACCTCTCCTATCCATGTACCTATCCAATTGTCTCCGTGTTGTTAATTGCCTTCTCTCTGCCTATGGAAGGCCTGGATATGTTTCAGCAATAAAAGCGGAGAATGTTGATAATACCCAGCTGGTGAGGTAGGCGCTGTGGAGAGACAAGCAGATGGCACAGAGGTTCAAAACACTTCATTCATATGTCACGAGTTCACAATTAGATATGAACATTTTCACACAGAGAACTGAAAGGGATCAGAACTTTGAAACAGAACGTGGATGTGACTGCTGTGCAGATACAAAACAAATTAGGGGAAGGAGTAGGAGTTAGCCATCTGGTCCTTTGAGCCTGTACCAAGATGCCAAAGTAATGAAATAAATTGTGCCTTAGATCTTCCACTGGAATCCATCCACTGTGAATTCATGAGTTGGCTGGTGGTGACACCTCTCATAAAGCAGGCTATCTATCCATCAAAGAAACACTTGGTTAGGACACTGAACAGAGCAGAGGAGAGGAGGTGAAGAAAATAATTACAGATCCAGCTGGGCTCAGTTCAATAAATGCTTTGATTCGATTTCTGAAACTTCTGGGCTCCACTCATCGAATCTTGCAAATTTAAGGTCCCACATATGAGTTGGCGCGTTAATTGGCTGTATTGTATTACCTTAAGTGTGCAGGTATGTGGTAGGATTTGGCGTAGCCGATGGACCTGCAGTGACTTGTCCCAACACACCCCTGAAGTTTAACTTATAAAGTCAAGTTTGTAACCAAGCTGTTGTGAGGCTGCAGAGTGCACTCATTCATGGAGCTTTAGCTTGGTGGATCTTACACTTACATCTCTATTAATGTCTCACCAAACCCAACAGGCGCTCTGGCACAGGACAGGGATGTGGTGCACACTTCATCTCACATTGATAGTGTAGAAAGAGGCTGTCCAGTGGCATTCCCAACTTTTTCACCACAGATCAAAAGACCATAAGACCATAAAGCTATAAGACATAGGAGCAGAATTAACCCATTCAGCCCACTGAGTCTGCTCCGCCATCTCATCGTGGCTGATCCATTTCCCTCTTAGCACCATTCTTCTGCCTTCTCCCCGTATCTTCAAGAATCTATCAACCTCTGCCTTAAATATACACAATGGCTTGGTCTCCACTTTCGCCTTTGCAACAAATTCCACAGATTCACCACTCACTGGCTAAAGAAATTCCTCCCATCTCCATTATAAAAGGATGTTCCTCTATTCTGAAGCTGTATCCTCTGGTTTTAGAGTGTCCCACCATAGAAAACATCCTCTCCATATCCACTCTACCGAGGCCTTTCAACATTCGATAGGTTTCAGTGAGATTACCCCCTCATTCTTCTGAATTGCAGTGAGTACAGGCCTAAAACCAGCAAACATGCCTCATATGATGAGCCTTTCAGTCCTGGAATCACTTTTGTGAACCTCCTTTCAACCCTGTCCAATGTCAGCACATCCTTTCTTAGACAAGATGCTCAAAACTGATCACGATTCTCCAAGTGAGGCCTCACCAGTGCCTTTTAAAGCTTCAGCATTACATCCTTGATTTTCTATTCTAATCCTCTCAAAATTAATGCTAATACTGCATTTGCCTTCCTCACCACCAACTCAACCTGCAAATTAACCTTTAGGGAATCCTGAAAGAGGTCTTCCAAATCCCTTTGCACCTAGATTTTTGAATTTTCTCCATTTCTTTGCCCATTCTCCTAATCCATCCAAGTCCTTCTGTAGCCTCTCTGCTTCCTCAAAACTACCTGCCCCTCTACTTAACTTTGTATCATTCACAAAATTGGCCATAAACCCATCAATTCTGTCACCCAAATCACTGACATATAATGTAAAAAGAAGCGGTCCCTATCACAGACCCCTGTACAACATCGCTAGCCACCAGCAGCCAAACCTTAATTCCCACTATTTGCCTCAACCAATTAGCCAATGCACTATCCATGCTAGTATATTTTCTGTAATAACATAGGCTCTTAACTCGTTAAGCAGCCTTATGTGTGACACCTTGTCAAAGGCCTCTGAAAATCCAAGTGCACAACATCTACCGATTCTCCTTTGTCTATCCTGCTTGTTATTTCTTCAAAAAATTCCAACACATTTGTCAGGCAAGATTTTCCCTTAGGTAGACTATACTGACTTCAGCCTATTTTATCATGTGCCTCCAAGTACCCGAAACCTCATCAATAATGGACTCTACATCTTGCCAACCACTGAGGTCAGACTAAGTGGCCTGTAGTTTCCTTTCTTCTGCCCTTCTCTCTGTTCTTGAAGAGTCAAGTGACATTTGCATTTTTCCAGTCCTCTGGAACCATATCAGAATCCATTCTTAAAAGATCATTACTAATGCCTCCACAACCTCTTCAGCCACCTCTTTCAGAAACCTGGGGTATAGTCCATCTGATCCAGGTGACTTATCTACCTTCAGACCTTTCAGCTTCCCAAGAACCTTCTCCCTAGTAATGGCAACTTCATTCACTTTTGCTCCTTGACACTTGAACTTTCAGCTTCTGCTAGTGTCTTCCACAGCGAAAAGATGATAGTTTTTCAAGCACCTTGGGATTAGTGTGAATGGAGATCTGATGGAGAGCAGTGATTTGGAGGACTAAGGGCCTTTTTCCATGCCTTATGACTAACTCCATGTGACTTTCTATACTAGACACCCGTTGTGGTTGAGATGTCATCCCTTCAGCAGGGTATAAAAGATAGCACCATCTTCAAGAGAAGCAGCAAAGTTCTGTTTAGTGTCCTGGCCAATATTTATCCTTCCTACGGAAGATCTTGTCCCACAGCAAATTACTATCTACAAGACTCTCATCTATTACTAGTTATTTTCAGATCATTACTGAATTTTCTTTAACATAACATTATCTGTTACTAAAACTAAAGAGGATGGTGTTGTTAAGAGATGTTTCTGATACCTCAACTGCCTCTAGCTTTTCTAATATTCTTAATAGTCAGTCTCAATTTAGTGCTTACTCTAATATTGCCTAATATCGTAAATAATAAGGCAGAAAATACTAATGCTAAGCTGTGGGCACTGACCGATATAGTAGCCCCTGAAAAACATGTTAAGAAATCATCTATTGTTTTAATACCATGGAAAACTTGAGCAGCGTGTGTTGTGTCTGTGCAACTACATATCAATTAAAATGAAAGCACGCACGCGGAGAGGGGAGGTTTATACCAGTATATTTGCTTTGCAGCAAGAAAGAGAGATGAGCAATGTGCATGTGGAGACAACAGATCAATGTACAAAGGTAAGTCATTAGGCCATACGTAAGAGGAGTCATTGCCCTAAAAGAAATAGATCCATACATTACATTTCCTCCTGCTTTAGATTCATGTAACATGAAACTGTATATGTAACAAAACTTTCAACTTCTCTTTAACAAACCACATTCAAATAAACATGCTTTCACAATAGACACATTTAGACAGAGATGTAATGTAAAGATTTTTACTCCTTATGTATGTGAAGGATGTAAGAAATAGTCAATTCAATTCAATACCAGTCCATAACTAGCTTCACTATACTAACGATTCAGTCTTTTGGGTGATGCACTGTTTCTTTCATATTTGAAAACTGGCACATGGCTTTCATCCCTAGGGTAGGGACACTCTCCCACTCTTTATCCCTGTCCAGCCCTTTGTGTGCATATCAGAACAAAGCATCAGCATCAATATTCCTACCTCCTGGCTGGTACTTCAGGCTGAATTTCCCGATGACTCTTTCTGCTTAGGTACCTGGAGGCTCACTCTCCGAGGGGTTTCCCGTCGATCACACTCCCTGCTGAAGTGTCCTTCATCACCACAGTTATAACAGACAATACCAGCCACTCCCATTCTCGCAGGACAATGGCTGCTAGCAGCCCTCTGCGTAGCCTGTCCCCTTAGAGAATCCAACTCCCTATCAGCTCATCACACCCGCTTATAACAACCAGGACAATCCGTTTTCAATCCGCAACACGGCGCAGGCTATCCGTCATCACTTTACTGTAGGGGACCACTACCAAAAACTGTACCCTGCTAACAGAGGCCTCCGGTGTCTCTGACGCCTTCTCCTCCTCTTGTACCTCTCTGATCAGCTCTACAAATGAGGGAGGGGGCGCTTCTTACAAGACAGCTGGATACCCAAAGCCTGGAACTGGGCGCCCTTTCCTAATTGATCCATTCTTAACTGATCCACCTCAGCCACCTGAATGGCCCCTCTGCACGACAAGCAATTTAGCCACCAAAAGAAGTTGGCAGAAAGCTACCCCCCTCTCATGTCACATGTTCTCAAACCTGTCATGATCTCCCTGTCGTGCCAAATGCATTTTCCAGTGCTTGCATGTAAATGACAGCAATGGCAAGGGGGTACTGGGACCTGACAACTGTCACAACGTCAGCAGCCCACCCCCTCAAACTTTCAACTAATTGCTTTTGTTTCACATCATCAGAGCACTGGAACTCATCTAACAACTGATAGGTCTCTTCAATCCAAGTTTCATACTCCTAAAAACATAGAAAACAAACAGCACAATACAGGCCCTTCGGCCCACAAAGCTGTGCCGAACATGTCCTTACCTTAGAACTACCTAGGCTTACCCATAGCCATCTATTTTTCTAAGCTCCATGTATCCATCCAGGAGTCTCTTTAAAGACTCTATCGTTTCCACCTCCACCACCACCACCAGCAGCCCATTCCACAGACCCATCACTCTTTGTGTAAAAAACTTACCCCTGACATCTCCTCTGTACTTACTTCCAAGCACCTTAAAACTATGCCATCTTGTGCTAGCCATTTCAGCCCTGGAACAAAACCTCTGACTATCCACACAATCAATACCTCTCATTATCTTGTACACTTCTATCAGGTCAACTCTCATTCTCCGTCGCTCCAAGGAAAAAAGGCCGAGTTTACTCAGCCTATTCTCATAAGGCATGCTCCCCAATCCAGGCAACATCCTTATAAATCTCCTCTGCACCCTCTCTATGGTTTCCACATCCTTCCTGTAGTGAGGTGACCAGAACTGAGCACAGTACTTCAAGTGGGTCTGACCAGGGTCCTATATAGCTGCAACATTAGCTCTTGGCTCTTAAACTCAATCCCACGATTGATGAAGGCCAATGCATCGTATGCCTTCTTAACCATAGAGTCAACCTGCACAGCAGCTTTGAGTGTCTGATGGACTCGGACCCCAAGATCCCTCTGATCCTCCACACTGCCAAGAGTCTTGTCATTAATTCTATATTCTGCCATCATATTTGACCTACCAAAATGAACCAACTCACACTTATCTGGGTTGAACTCCATCCGCCACTTCCCAGCCCAGTTTTGCATCCTATCAATATCCTGCTGTAACCTCTGACAGTCCTCCACACTATCTACACACCCCCAACTTTTGTGCCATCAGCAAATTTACTAACCTATCCTTCCACTTCCTCATCCAGGTAATTTATAAAAATCACAAAGAGTAGGGATCCCAGAACAGATCCCTGAGGCACACCACTGGTCACCGGCCTCCATGCATAATATGACCCATCTACAACCACTCTTTGCCTTCTGTGGGCAAGCCAGTTCTGGATTGACAAAACAATGACCCCTTGGATCCCATGCCTCCTTACTCTCTCAATAAGCCCTGCATTGGGTACTTTATCAAATGCCTTACTGAAATCCATATACATTACATCTACGGCTGTACTTTCATCAATGTGTTTAGTCACATCCTCAAAAACTTCAATCAGGCTTGTAAGGCATGACCTGCCTTTTACAAAGCCTTGCTGACTATTCCTAATCATATTATACCTCTCCAAATGTTCATAAATCCTGCCTCTCAGGATCTTTTCCATCAACTTACCAACCACTGAAGTAAGAATCACTGGTCTATAATTTCCTGAGCTATCCCTACTCCCTTTCTTGAATAAGGGAACAACATCAGCGACTCTCCAATCCTCCAGAACCTCTCCCATCCTCATTG
The DNA here is from genome assembly GCF_048418815.1 of Hemitrygon akajei. Taxonomy (NCBI): domain Eukaryota; kingdom Metazoa; phylum Chordata; class Chondrichthyes; order Myliobatiformes; family Dasyatidae; genus Hemitrygon; species Hemitrygon akajei. Next base: position 89,399,843 of record NC_133128.1, read on the forward strand.
ATGATGCAAAGATCATTGCCAGAGGCTCAGCAATCTCCTCCCTCACTTCCTACAGTAGTCTGGGATACATCCCATCCGGTCCTAGTCACTTATCCAACTTGATGCTTTCCAAAAGCTCCAGCACATTCTCATCCTTAATATCTACATGCTCAAGCTTTTCAGTCCACTGTAAGTCATCCCTACAATCACCAAGATCCTTTTTAGTAGTGAATACTGAAGAAAAGTATTCATTAAGTACCTCCACTATTTCCTCTGGTTCCATGCACACTTTTCCACTGTCACACGTGATTGGTCTTATTCTCTCACGTCTTACCCTCTTGCTTTTCACATACTTGTAGAATGCCTTGGGATTTTCCTTAATCCTGCTCGGCAAGGCCTTCTCATGGCCGCTTCTGGCTCTCCTAATTTCATTCTTAACCTCCTTCCTGCTAGCCTTATAATCTTCTAGATGTCTATCATTACCTTTTTTTTGAACCTTTCATAACCTCTTCTTTTCTTCTTGACTAGATTTACAACAGCCTTTGTACACCATGGTTCCTGTACCCTACCCTCCACTCCCTGTCTCATTGGAACATACCTATGCAGAACTCCACGCAAATATCCCCTGAACATTTGCCACCTTTCTTCTGTACGTATCCCTGAGAACATCTGTTTCAAATTTATGCTTCCAAGTTCCTGCCTGATAGCCTCATATTTCCCCTTACTCCAATTAAACATTTCCCTAACTTGTCTGTTCCTATCTCTTTCCAATGCTATGGTAAAGGAGATGTAATTGTGATCACGATCTCCAAAATGCTCTCCCACTGAGAGACCTGACACCTGACCAGGTTCATTTCCCAATACCAGATCAAGTGCAGTCTCTCCTCTTGTAGGCTTATCTACATATTGTGTCAAGAAGCCTTCCTGAACACACCTAACAAACTCCACCCCATCTAAACCCCTCGCTCTAGGGAGATGCCAATCATATTTAGGAAGTTAAAATCTCCCAGCATAACAACCCTGTTATTATTACACCTTTCCAGAATCTGTCTTGCTACCTGCTCTTCGATGTCTCTGTTACTATTGGGTGGTCTACAAGAAACAGCCAGTGAAGTTATTGACCCCTTCCTGTTCCTAACATCCACTCACAGACTCTCCATAGACAACCCCTCCCTGACTCTTCCCCTTTAGATGTGGGCTTCATTCCTACCATAGCTGGGACTTTGAACCTGGGCACTTTTCCATTTATTCGCCAGAGAGGTAAGGGCAGATACTAACACAGAATTCTCACTCTTCACTGAGGGACGGGGACTCATTAGACATTCCAAATCGGACCACTCCTTTCCCTTGCTAAACAGATGTGAGAGCAACCTGTCTTTGAAGTCTCCACCCCCAGCTACGGGAGACTTGACTTGCGCTTCGTCCCGCTCACCCGCACTCTCCTCTTCCCGGAAAGTATGGACAGTCCATGACACCCCCCTCCCAACCGGTGCCCCAATAGTACCAGGCAGTTCCACTGCCATTACGTCAGCGCTAGTCTGAACTAAAACAAAGTCTGTGCCCGCCATTTTATCAAACCTCATCCCGCAATCCTAACTTTGCCTACCACTTTAACAGTAGGCAAAGTAACAACTCATCTGGAGTACGAATGTCTACCCCAATCAACACGCACACATTAGTTACTGGTAACCCCCCGTGGATAAACACCATCACTCCACCCCGGCCGCATCCATACTAGCACAGACTTAAACACACAACCCACTGGTTCAATGCTCGGGGCAATCACCCAGCATCCACAGAACCACAGCACAGTACAGGCCCTTCAGCCCTCCATGTTGTGCCAACTCATATAATCCTTAAAAAAAGTACTAAACCCACACTACCCCATAACCCTCCATTTTTCTTTCATCCATGTGCCTGACCAAGAGGCTCTTAAATACCCCTAATGTTTTAGCCTCCACCACCATCCCTGGAAAGTCATTCCAGGCACTCACAACCCTCTGTGTAAAAATCTTACCCCTGATGTCTCCCCTAAACTTCCCTCCCTTAATTTTGTACATATGCCCTCTGGTATTTACTATTGGTGTCCTGGGAAACAGGTACTGACTATCCACCCTATCTTTGCCTCTCATAATCTTGTAGATTTCTATCAAGTCTCCTCTCATTCTTCTACCCTCCAAAGAGAAAAGTCCCAGCTCTGCCAATCTTGCTTCATATGACTTGTTCTCTAAACCAGGCAACATCCTGGTGAATCTCCTCTGCACCCTCTCCATAGCTTCCACACCCTTCCTATAATGAGGTGACCACCAGAGTGCGGTCTCGCCAGAGATTTGTAGATTTGCAACATGACCTCTCTACTCTTGAACTCAATCCCCCCTGTTTATGAAGCCTAGCATCCCATAGGCCTTCTTAACTACCCTATCAACCTGTGCAGTGACCTTGAGGGATGTATGGATTTGAACCCCAAGGTCCCTTTGTTCATCCACACTCTTAAGGTACTGACCATTAATCCTATACTCAGTCTTCTGGTTTGTCCTTCCAAAATGCATCCCCTCACATGTCCGGATTGAACTCCATCTGCCATTTTTCTGCCCAACTCTGCAGCCTGTCTATATCCTCTTGTAACCTTCGACAACCTACAGCTCCATCCACAACTCCTCCAATCTTTGTGTCATCCGCAAACTTACTCACCCATCCTTCTGCCTCTACATCCAGGTCATTTATTAAAATCACAAATAGCAGGGGTCCCAGGACAGATCCCTGCGGCACTTCACTAGTCACCGACCTAAAGGCAAAATACTTTCCTTCCACAACTATCCTCTGCTTTCTTCCTTTAAGCCCATTTTTTATCCAAACAGCCAAGGTTCCACTTATCCCATGCCTCATGACTTTCTGGATGAGTCTCTCATGAGGGATCTTGTCAAATGCTTTGCTAAGGTCCATATAGACCACATCCACTGCCCTACCCTCATCAATTTCTTTTGTTACCTCTTCAAAAAACTGAATCAGGCTTGTGAGGCACGGTCTTCCCTTCACAAAGCCATGTTGACTATCCATGAGTAGACTGTACTTCTCTTCTTCAACGGAATCAATCCTCGACAAGTCCCCACAATTGTGACCCTCATGTTCTGTCGGTGTCTAAGTCCAGGGAAGTCTCTGGCCCCAGCAAACATGTGAAACTGAGGTGCAAAACCTCCTGTTTAGGTGGATGCTGTGTGATGTGTTCCCCTGTTACAAATCAGTACCACGAAATAACAGACAGTACTCCATCTGCAAGTCAACGATTTAGCTTTATGATTCTTAATCTGACTCCAGGGTTAGTTAAGAAAGACAAACAGAAAAGGGCCCATTTTAATGAAGCAGTCTAACGTGTACATTGGAGCTCACCGTTTCCCTTCTGCTGGTTCTCCATTGATTTCCCTGGGCTTCGTCCACTCCCAGCCCCACTCCAAGTCCAGTCCTTTCAGGCATCTTCTCTCTTCATCTTCTGCTGAACAAAAGACCTGGAACACCTCGCTCTCAGGCACACAGTAAAAGAAACACTCCCCTTATTGGACGGCGCACATTCCAAAGCCCCCGTTATCTCTATTCCAAACACTGCTACTACAGAAAAACCATTACATTAGCAGTGAAACCTTTCTCAGGGTGTTACACACCATTCAGGGATATTTTGTGTGTTTCACATTCTAAACTCGTTCTCTGTAGTTTTGCTGCATCCTTTGCTGCAGTTTCTAATGATGGCCAATGCCCGTTCTAAGGTTTGGTCTCTTTCTGACAGCAGCCTCTTCTGAGTACTTGGACTAAGCATACCTCATACAAACCTGTCCCTTAATGCATCAGAAAGTCCACCAGTTACAGTACTGAAAAAGTTTACACAGTTCTGCAATGTATTCAGAAATGCTTTTGTAGCCCCCTGGGTCGCCTCAGGCTCGCTCAGCTCGCTTCTGTCTAGGGGGAGCAGCCTTCGGCCCTGCCAGACTGGGTAATCAGCTTATGTAGATGCTGTGTGATGTCTCCACCATGCCAAATAACAGTCAGTACACCATCTGCAATTAAATGATTACACTTTATAGATCGTACTGGAACTATGGTGCCAAACTTATCAAAGTTCAACCACTTCATGCACAACCATTGGAGCTCAGTTAACGAAGTCTTCTTGCCATCATTTGATCCCCTCAGACCTCTTCAACCTGCCACCTAGGACCAACAACGGTGGTCGACCAGACACTCCACATGAATCTGGCCTCGTCTCCTCTCCTCGCCGAAGACCCTGGGCCTCGGACTCCCACTCGGGGTCCGTTCTGTCACCCAGCTTACAGCATCGCGACTCCTCTCTTTATCCCCATCGTGCCTTCTCCCAAAGCCTGCAAAACAATAGTTTACAGACCCACAAGAAAGAATCACATCTATCCCAATTGGTTATCAAATGAATACAATTCTCGTTATCAGTAATTATAACCCAAACAAGCTGCGAGAGAAAAGCACTTTCTCAGCAGTTACCATAACAAAGAAGCATTTTTATTTTTAACATAACAAAGAAGCCATTTTATTAGCCTTAGCAGTAACATAAAAGAAGAAACCTCTTACACTTTCATCCTTCGACTGGTTCACTTTGTAAAGTCTAAATCTCTCAGCTATTACCAGCAGTTTTGGACTAAAGTGATTTTGTAAAATTGTAACAACTTTGTCAAACGTCTTGCTTGCTAGCGTTTCAGGATTGACTAAGTTGAGTAAGAGCCTGTCTGGTTTAGCACCCGTTAAGCTAAGAAGTATAGATATTTTCTTTTTCTCATCCACGTTATTCACATTATAATACAGTCCAACCCTTTCAATATACGATCCCCAGTTCTCATTAGCACTGTCAAATTCATCAACTTTCCCGACTCTGGCCTCTGCACTTTATTTTCATTTTAACTTTCCCAGCTGTGCATCTTTCATTGCTACTCGCGCGTCTCTTTGTTAGCACTGTGATGGTCTGTACTGTTTAACTCTTTCCTCGTGCTGTCACTCTCCTGTAGCTGTCAGTGCAGTTGGTGATATTCGCTAACTTCCAGGTTCGTACTCGTTGCCAATTTGCTGTGTCTGTGTCTGTGCAACTACATGCCAGTTAAAGTAAAAGCACACACGCGGAGAATGAGGTTTTAACTGGTGTTTTCATAAGCAAGAGAGAGAGAGCAATTTGCAAACTCAAAGGAGAAGGTCATAAGGCTGAGCATGAATGGAGGAAAACTAAACTAACAATTCACTATATAATCTTGAGGGCTCATATATCTAAATATAACACAGCAGTTCATCTTGAGAGATGGTCATACTTTTCTAAAGTTGTAATAACAGTGCAGGTAATCGGCTCTACTGATCCCTGCTCCATTGTTGGAATGGTTGCTTGAAGAATCTAAGGCTAAAAGTGAGAGTTTTGTTGCATTTTTTGCAGAAAAGATAAATAATATAAGATGTAATTTAATATAAGACCTCAAGAATAAACCTTGCTGAACCACAACGAGCTCAACACTGTGCACGAAACTCCTTTGCTAAAGCAAGTTTACCAGAACTTTGAGAAATAATTACTCAGCTAAAACTGTCCACTTGTGTCCTTGAGCCTATTCCCTTAGGCTTTTTTAAAGAAGTTTCTGACACGCTAATTAGCTGCATACTTGACATAGTTAATTGCTCACTAGTTTCTGGCATTTTTCCAGATTCCTTAAAAACAGCAGTAGTCAAACCCCTGCTTAAGAAAAGTGATCTAGGCTGCTCTGCTTTGGACAATTTTAGACCTATTTCTAAACTGCATTTTCTATGTAAAATTTTAGAAAACGTAGTTGTTCGACAATTAAGTGATTGCTTGAATAAAAATTCTACTCTGGACAAATATCAGTCAGGTTTTAGATCAAACCATAGTACAGAAACCACTTTGCTTAAAGTAGTTTAATGCCAACACAGGTAACATATCAGTCCTTGTTCTGTTAGATTTGAGCACAGCATTTGATACTGATCATAGCTTTCTCATAAACCACCCTGGTCAATGGGTAGGTCTTTCAGTGACTGCCTTAAGCTGGTTTCAATCTTAAGTAACACGAAGAATGTTTGTTTGTTAGCTGTGGTGATTGTTCATCGAAAATCCATGATATTGTGTTTGGTGTGTCACAGTGATCAATCCTTAGCCTGTCGTTCCCAGTCTACCTGTTCCCGTTAGGTCAGATTATTTCAAATCACAAAATGAATTACCACAGATGACACACAACTGTATTTGTCTAATACGTGAGATGACCTTGAAGCTCGGAACCCTGTGGGTCCCGTGTCTTACGAGCATTGCAGCATGGGTGAGTTTGAATTTCTTTAAACTAAATAAGGAACAACAGGCATTTTGGTTATTGGTGGCAACAAATAACGTGAATCTTAGAAATAAACTTGATCATCTGGCCTTACAAATCAAGCCAGAAATAAAGAATGTAGGCGTTTTTATTGACGCTGAGCTAAATTTCAAATCACATATTAACCATATTACTAACACTGCAATCTTTCATTTAAGGAACAAGCGAGAGTTCAATTTCTTATAACATCTCAAGATGCAAAAAAAAAATTGATACGCACTTTTGTGTTTTGCCGAATAGACTCGGCACTATTTCAGGGCTGCCATTAAAGGTATACATCTTGTTCAAATAGCAGCAAGAATCTTAACAAAAACAAAATAAATTCTGAGCACATTTCACTGATTTTGGCAACAGTACCCTGTCTGCCTGTGTCCTTTAGAATCAATTTAAAAATACTCTTAACTGTATATAAGGCTCTGAATAACCTAGCTCCTCTGTATATTTTGGAGTACCTATCCCCTTACCTCCCTATTTGTAATCTTAGCTCATCGAAAAATGGCTTAGTGTTCCTGGAACTGAACATATAAAAACTGGTGATGTGGCCTTTTGCTTTTCTAAAAATCTACAGTACTTTTTTAAAATTTGGCCTACTTATAAGATTACTTAATGCCCATTAATGTTGATTACATTTATATAATTTTCTATATTCGATTACATTTTATATAATGTTTGTCTCTACTTGTGATTTTTAATTTTGCTTCCTATTTTATGGTTATATTGATTTGACTTTACAATCTATGCAAAACACTTTGAACCTGCATCTTAATGTATGAAAGGTGCTATATAAATAAATTCATTGTGTTATTATTACTATTATTATTATTTACAAATTGACCGCCATATTTTCAGATTGGTTACACCTGAACAATACTTAGTTGAATGAGTCTGTGAAAGCTTTCCATTTTTATTTGAATTAAACAGCATGCATTTTATCTGGCTATCTGGATATAGTTAATTCATAGCTAATCCATTAACTCAGGATTCAGTATTTTAATATTTTTCATGAATTCTTAAAAAGGCAGTTGTGCAGAGAATGGATGGATTAGTAATTGCATTGTTGAGAGGTGATCTTTAAGACCATAAGACATAGGAGAAGGATTGTGTAATTTGGCCCGTTGAGTCTGCTCCATCATGGCTCCTGCCCTTCTACCCGTAACCTTTGATGCATTTACCCAGCACATCTTTTCTTTGATAAGTGGCCCAAAACTGCTCACAACATTACAAGTGTGGTCTGAATAATACCTTATAAAGCTTCAGTATTACATCCTTACCCTTCTATTCTAGTCCTCTTGAAATGAATACTAACATTGCATTTGCCTTCCTCACCACTGACTCAGTCTGCAAGTTAACCTTCAGGGAATCCTGCACAGAGGACTCCCAAGTTCCTCACCACCTCTGATCATTGAATTTTCCCCTCATTTAGAAGAGTCCATGCCTTTATTCTTCTGCCTAAGTGCATGACACTATATTGCATCTGCACCTTCTTTGCCCATTCTCCCAATCTGTCTAAGTCCTTCTGAAGACTTCCTGCTTCCTCAACACTATCAGGCCCTCCACCTATCTTCATATCATCTGCAAAGTTGGCCACAAAGCCAACAATTTCTGCATCCAAATCATTGACATACAACGTGAAAAGAGGTGGTCCCAACACCACCCCCTACATCACATCACTAGTCACTGACGACCAATCAGAAAAGGCCACCTTTATTCCTGTTCTTTGCCTCCTACCAATCACCCAATTTTCTATCCGTGCGAATATCTTTCTTGTAATACTGTTAAGCAGCCTCATGCACAGCAATTTATCAAAGGCTGTCTGAAAAATCAAATAATCAACACTGACTCTTCTTTGGCTATCCTGCCTGTTACTTCCTCAAAGAATTCCAACAGATTTGTCAGGCAAGATTTCCCATTAAGGAAACTTTGCTGACTTTGGCCTATTTTATCAAGTTCCTTCAACTACTACAAAACCACATCCTTTCCAACATCTTTCCAACCACTGAGATCAGTCTAACTGGAACTAATTTCCTTTCTTCTGTCACCCTCCCTTCTCAATGAGGACCGACACTCACTTCTGCCCCTCACACTCTCGCATTTCTGGAATTCTGTTAGTGTCTTCCACAGTGAAGACTGATACGAAATACTTATTCAGTTCCTCTATCATTTCTTTCTCCCCCATTACTATCTCTCCAGTATCATTTTCCAGCAGTCTGATATCCACTCTCATCTCTCTATTACTTTTTATATATCTGAAAAAATGTTTTGTATACTCTGTTCTATTATTGGCTTACCTTTATATTTCATCTTTTCTCTCTTTATGGCTTCTTAATTACCTTTTGGTTTTTAAGTCTTCCCAATCTTCTACCTTTACTCCATTTTTTGCTATATTATATGTCCTCTCTTTTGCTTTTATGCTGTCTTTGGCTCCTCTTGTCAGTCACAGTTGCCCCATCCTCGCTTTAGATTACTTCACCATCTTTGGGATGTATCTATCCTGCGCTTTCCAAATTTGCCCCATAGACACCAACCATTGCTGTTCTGCTGTCATCCCTACTAGTGTCCCCTTTCAATCAATTTTGGCCAGCTCCTCTCTCATGCCTCTGTAATTCCCTTTATTCCATTGTGAACTGATACATTCAATTTTATCTTCTCCTTTTCAAACTACAGGGTGAATTCTATCATATTATGATCACAGCCTCCTAAGTGTTCCTGTACCTTAAGCTTCCTAATCAAATCTTAGTTGTTACATACTGCCCAGTACAGAATTGCCATTTCCCTAGTGAGCTCAACCACAACCACTAAAAACACATCTCATAGGCATTCTACAAATTCCATCTCTGAGGATCTAGCATCAGACAAATTTTCCAAATTGATCTGCATATTGAAATTCCCCAACATTGATTTTTTTTTTTTTTACAGGCCATGCCTTTTCTATTTCCCATTGCAATTTGTAGCCCACATCCTGGCTACTGTTTAGAGGCTGTGTATAACTGCCATCAGGGTTTTATAGAGATGTGTAAGATTCTGAGGGGCAGAAAGAGTGTGAATTCCCTCAGTCTTTTCCCTAGGACTGGGGAATAAAAAAGTATAGGGCATAGGTGTAAGATGAAAGGGGAAAAGTTAATGGAGACCTGAAGGTCAACTGTTTTTCTACAAAGGGTTGTATTTTTGTGGACTTAACTGCTAGAAGTTAGGGAAGATACAATTACAACTTCAGAAAGACAGTTGAATAGGTTTATTTATTTATCTGTTTATTGAGATACAGCACAGAACAGGCCCTTCTGGCCCTTTGAGCAGTCCCCGATTTAACCCTAGCCTTACCCATTAACTTACCAACTGCTACGTCTTTGGACTGTGGAAGGAAACCCATGCAGTCGCAGGGAGAACGTACAATCTCCTTACAGGCAGTGGCTGGAATCAGATCTGATTCACCTGTACCGTAAAGCATTGTGCTAACCATTACACTCCCGTAAATTAGAAAGGTTTAGACTGTAACAGATCAAATGGTGGCAAATCGGACACTTTGGATGGGGCACCATAACAAAATGGAGCCTGAGTGTTTTGACTCATTGCAAGCTGTGCCCTACAGATCTCTTTATTACTTCTATTATAATCCTTCTACGCTTTTAAATCTAAGTTCTCTGTGTCTAACCTTGTTTGACTTCAATACACCGTGTAATGACCTGCTCTGTATGAACAGTATGCAAGACGTGTTTTCCATTGTATCTTGGTACATGTGACAGTAATAAACCAATACCAATTCCACCTGTTTTTGTGCCGTTTGACTCTACGATTCATTCCAGAGATATTGGGAGATTATTATGACTGTGTAAAGTGGTGGGGGATTTTTCAAAAGCAAACTTAGACTCTGCTGCTTTGAAGAAAGGGCAAATAGAGTGAGAGACTGTGGGCCAAAGCTATGGGAGGTGGATGACAGGAGAGTTCACAGGCCCTCTACAGGCTGCTTCCATTTCTCACAGTTCACACACACATGCACACACATCTCCGATACCGGACAGAAGACTCCCTTCTTTCTTGCAGGGGTTGATCCACGCTGTAGGATGTCACATGTTCTAATCTCATATTGGAAAGAGTGCTGACCGTTATGGAAAAGATTGAGTAATCAGCAGGGCTTTAGGGAATGCACTCACTTTTAATTATCCCTTTCTCCCCCCCCCCCCCCCACCGTCCCCCTATAGAATCATAGAGTCCCGTAGAGTCCCACACACAAAATCAGATCCTCCAGCCGAACAGGTCAATGCCAACCCTTGTACTTAGCTTTATACTGTAAGTCCCATTTACCTCAGGGGCCAGTGGGGAGTGGGGAGTGGGGAGGGCCAAAACTGAGTGTATTCATTTGTTCACAAGCCTTCCAGGGCCCCAGTATAAAGATCATTTAGCCATGGAACAGAATGATCAAACCAAGTACCTCTCCCAAATCCTTAGCTGCACAAGAGTGGTTAAAACAGGACATGTAGGTTACGTGGAGACACATTATGAAAAGATGCTCTTCCCTGTAATGCACCATATAACTGGATTATATTTTTCTCAATGCTTCTGGTACTCTATCAAGAACACTTTCAGAAATCTGACGCAGGCACTGCATGAGGAAGCACAGAGCCTATGACATCAGACCACGTGCAACATATTTTTTGACATTATTTTGACCAGATTTATAAGGAAAGATTCAATGGGTTAAGACTTTATTTCCTGGAGCAGATGAGAATGAAAGGAAATTTGATACAGCTATACAAAATTATGTGGTATAGATAAGGTAAATAGGAACAGGCTTTTTCCTCAGAAGCTGGGTGAGACTAGAATTAGAGGTCATAGGTTAAGGGTAAAGGTAAAATAAGGGGAACCTGAGAAGGAACTTCTTCACTCAGACGCTAGTGTGAGTGTTGAACAAGCTGCTAGTGGAAGTGAGTGCAGATTCAATTGCAACATTTAAAAGAAGTTTGTATGAATACATAAATGGGAGGAGCATTGAGAGCTATGGTCCAGGTGCAGGTCAATGGGATTAGGCAGAATAAGATTTTGGCACAGGCTAGATGGGCTGAAGGGCCTGTTTTGGTGCTGTAAAGCTTTATTATAATTTTTTTTTTCTCAGCTCAAATGATAAAGCCTGAGGTACAGGCATAGCCAAGCACGCTCATTTCTCAATTGCTAGGAACTTTTGACTAGTCTAGTGGTGTTTAGTGTTGTATCTTTCTGGAGATTTACATAAATATTGCTGTGTAGGCCTAGTAGTTTAATGTTATTGTGTAGTGACTTTGGGATGATTCCGGTTGTAGATATTACTATTGGGACAATGTATACCCTGTTCATGTTCCACAGCCTTTCAATTCCTCTTTTAATTCAGCATATTTCTGGTGTTTTTCTGTTACTGATTTCTGTAAGCTATGTGGGTTTGGAATGGCTGTATCTATTAAGTAAGTTGTTCCTGCTTGCTTATCCTGTGTTGTTATATCCAGACAGTTATTATGGACTGTCCTATCTGTAATAACGGATCGGTTGTAATATAATATGTGGTACTCTGACTCTGAACTGGATCAGGCTGGTATTTATAGTAAGCTATGCTGTCTTCTACGAGTTTGTACTTTAAAGCAAGATCTTGGAGAATGATGTTTGCCACTTGATTGTGCCTGTGCAAGTCACCAGACTGATTGCTTACTTTTTCTTATTATCTTGAAAAATTATTTTAAAATTTATAGAATTTGCATAATGATGGATTTCTGTAAATCATGTTTTCTGTAACCAGGAGAGCTGTTGTATTTAATATGTGTGAACAGCAGGGCTTAAGAGAATCTTCACAGAGTGAAGAAAACCAGCCTTCTCTGATCCTCTGCTCTAGTCCAAGGTGCTGGTTAACCCTTTGTTATCCCACCTCATCCTACATCCCCAACAGACCATGTTCCCGATGCTTCATCCCAATCAAACAACACTAGCGCTGTTTGGACCATGGCAACTTCTTCATGCCTCTGACCACCCCCCACCCCCCACCCTCCACTAGCACTGATGTTCCCAAGCAACTACTCCCATCCCCATCCCCCCACCCTGACCCCACTCTCTGACACACAACACTTCCAGCAATGGCACAGCCAGTGACGGGAAAGAGATACACACACACACACACACTCTCTCTCTCTCTCACACACACACATTCACACACTCTCTGTCTCTCTCTCACACACACACCACGCACGCACACTCTCTCTCTCACAAACACACACACACATTCACACTCTCTCTCACACACACACACACACACACACACACACACACACACACACACACACACACACACACACACACACACACACACACACACACACACACACACACACACACACCCTTCCCCCCCCCCCCCCTATTGTATCCTGTCACAGACCTCTCATAAACAAAGTGCAACCATGCATGGCTGCTTTAGGAAAGAGATCCTCCCTTTTGTAGTTTTCCTAACAGCTAAATAGTTTTATCAGAAATCAAAATGTAAGAAAACTGATCCAAAGAGCAGCCGGTTCTATGCCAGTGGTGTGGTGAACTACATATACCTGTCTGGTCACGTCCCCCCCCCCCCCCCGACTGCTCCTGTGGCTCCTCCCACGGACCCCGGTATAAAGGCGATTGGAGATACAGCCCCGGCCTCAGTCTCCAGGATGTAGCATGGTGGTCAATTACTGCTTGTTCTTTCTTCCAGTCAATAAAAGCCGATATCTCGCCTCACGTCTCAGAGAGTTATTGATGGTGCATCAAGTGGTGAATACCCCATATCTGGAGTATTTATCTAAGAGGAGTGGGGTCATGGCGATGTTTTCTCTAACTGCCCATGGAACGTTGAAGAGCAGAGATGCAGTCAGAGAGCAGGAGAATGTGGAGGCTCTGTTCCCGAGTTAAAAGTGTGGAACAAACTAAACACAGACCTGCTGAACCCACTCATCAAAGCAAGAGGTTGCAGAATGAGTCTGAGAAACTCAAACTACCTGGAATGGGGAATTAGCTCAGAACAACACCATCCACAGGTTCTTTCTGAGGCAGGTCAGGGATGAGGAGGAGATGAAGTAATGGGAACAAACCCGCTGGTAATCTAAATATACTGTCAAGTATTGTGTCTCCAAAAACCCTGGACAAAACGTTAGAAGTGAAATTGATGTCAAAATGGAGGTACATCTCTTTATAATTGATAAATTAGCCAGCTGTTTCCCACTGATATACAGCATAAAAAGAAGTGGTCCCAACACCGACCCCTGCAGAACACCATTACTCAGTGACAGCCAACTGGAAAAGGATCCTTTTATTCCCACTTGGCCTCCTGCCAGTCAGCCAATGCTCTAACCATGCCAGTAACTTTCCTGTAATACCACGGACTCTTAACTTGATAAACAGCCTCATGTGTGGCACCTTGGCAAAGGCCTTCTGAAAGTCCAAATATACAACATCCATTATATCCCCTTTATCTATCCTACTTGTAATCTCCTTAAAGAATTCCAACACGTTCGTCAGGCAGGATTTTACTTGAAGGAAACCATGCTGACTAAGTTCAATCTTGTCCTGTGTCTCCAAGTACTCCATTAACTTATCCTTAACAATTGACTCCAACATCTTCTCAACCAGTGAGGTCAGGTTAACAGGTCTATAATTTCCTTTCTGCTGCCTCCCTCCTTTCTTAAAGAGTGGAGTGATATCGGTAATGAATTAACATTAAATGTCATTCTTATTTATTGAAATTAGGTTTAAGAGGTTGATTTTCTCAATTTGTTTTTATGTAGTCATTATATTAATTATATTTAACCTTTGGTGTGTTGATATACCATTACTGTTAACTCATTTAAACTAGCAAATATGACTTACATTTCTCTTGCACCCTTTGCCTCTCTCATGGGACATCCCAAAGCATTTGACTGCCACTTTAGTGTATTCACTGCCAGGTGGAGGAACTAGAGTGGAGACAAGAAACAGTGGAATCAGACAACACGGAAACCGACCCTTGAGTCCGTGCTGACACAGTTAAATTGATCCTATACTAATCTCATTTTATTCTCCCCACGTTCCCATCGACTCCCCTTAAATTCCCACTACTCACTTACACATCAGATGTAATTAACCTACAACCTGAACACCTTTGATATGTGGGTGGGAGCCGGAGCACCCTAAGGGAAATGGCGTGGTCGCAGAAAGAGCATGCCAACTCCACACAGACAGCACCTGAGCTCCGGATTGAACCTGAGTTGCTAGAACTGAGAGGCTGCAGCTTCACCAGCTCTTCCACTCTGTGACCCTGATTCAAAGGTCTAATGAACAAATCCAATTAAGCCAATTAACAGCAGGCAGAGGCTGAAAGAGCTTGGAAAAGTTTAATTATGTTGCAGTGATTTCCATTTCATAATTTATCCAAATCGTTCTCAAAATGTGTTATTGGCCTTTTTTTTAAATAGGTAAGCACTTCCTGTACTTGCAGAACAGCCTGGCTATTTTTAACTTATTGCAAGCTGAAACAACAGTGCTAAATACACTGGAATTTAGAAGGATGAGAGGGTATCTGATTGAAACATAAAAGATTATTAAGGGATTGGACACACTGGAGGCAGGAAGCATGTTCCCGCATATGGGTGAGTCCAGAACTAGAGGCCACAGTTTAAGAATAAGGGGTAGGCCATTTAGAACAGAGATGCGGAAAAACTTTTTCACCCAGAGAGTGGTGGATATGTGGAATGCTCTGCCCCAGAAGGCAGTGGAGGCCAAGTCTCTGGATGCATTCAAGAGAGAGTTAGATAGAGCTCTTATAGATAGCGGGGTCAAGGGATATGGGGAGAGGGCAGGAACGGGGTACTGATTGTGTATGATCAGCCGTGATCACAGTGAATGGTGGTGCTGGCTAGAAGGGCCAAATGGCCTACTCCTGCACCTACTGTCTATTGTCTATAAATTTAGAGTGTCACAATTACGCTGTTCACCATTTACTGTTCTCCTAATGTGAGGAGGGGAGAGGATTGTAGATACTTGGGGTATTTAGATTGTTTCCTGGGGAAAGCTAATGCACCTTTAACTCAATAAGGACAGGACCAACATCCCCACTGGCAGGTTTGCCAGTCCAGTTGGAAGACGATTTAAACTAGATTGTCAAGGCCACAGCAAGCAAGTATGGTGTAGGTTTTCAAAAGTAAATCAATGTGAGGTGTTTAATGTTTAATGAGGCCTGTAATACATTTTATCGAACTTCAAAATCTAAACACCAAAAGCACGTTAAAAATGTTTACGTAATAGCGACATCACATCAAATCAGCCTCTTAAAGTGAAACCCCAACTCAGTGTCAGTAGTTGTGAATTATGTACAATTCTCCTAATTACGTTACCCTACACAGAATTCACTAACCCGGCATTGTGAGCCTGTCTGGCGCTACGATGAGCTGCCTGGTTCAGGTCCCGTATTCCATGGGCAGAGGAATGCGGGTGCCTCTGGCTCGTCCGGAGGAATGAGGGTGCATCTGGCTCGTCCGGAGGAATGCGGGTGCCTCTGGCTCGTCCGGAGGAATGCGGGTGCCTCTGGCTCATCCGGAGGTATGCGGGTGCCTCTGGCTCATCCGGAGGTATGCGGGTGCCTCTGGCTCATCCAGAGGAATGCGGGTGCCTCTGGCTCATCCGGAGGAATGAAGGTGCCTCTGGCTCATCCAGAGGGGCTTTGACACACTCATGGTGGTGGTGTGATGCCAGGGGCATAGCAGCGCATACTCCAAATCTTGATGAGCCGGTTTAAGGCAATCTACTGAAATACGTTCAGGTTTACCCCTCTTATCTATGATAAAGTCTTTTCTCCCCATTCCAAAATGTGGAACGAGCCATTGTAAGGGGGCCTAAAGAGATGTTGGTGTGCATCACGGTGGACAAAAACAAACTAGGTGGAATGTATGCAACAGGAACCCAGAAGTGCTATACACTGTGATGGGAGATAGGAAAAAGTGAAAGAGAATTGAATTTACTGAGGAGGATGGGACACTGCCGTGGCATCAGGAATGAACAGCTGCCCCTATACCTACTCTGCCACAGATGTCTGCAGGTCTTCTTTTGGAGCAGTTCTGAGCCCAGCAGGACTCACGGGAGACGATAATGCCCAAAAGTTATTGGTCAGAGAAGCCCTCAGAGTAGTCTTTAGGGAGCGGTGAAACCATTCACATGGGCCTTTGGACTGCAGGTGATACACTGTGGTGTGATGTTGCCTAACACCGAGGTTCTGGGCCATCGCAGCCCAGAAGTCTGAAATGAATTGGGGTCTGCAGTCAGGGGTGTTACGCCTGTGCCCAACTCTGAGGGGCCGAAGGGTACAAACTAGCCCCCTCCTTTTTGAGAATCGCAAGATCGCTATTAATTCAGGTCAGGAGACCCAGGAAATGAGAGAGAGACGCAGAATCCACAAGGGGTTTGGAATGTCCTGGCCCCTCAGCAATACAAAGCCACAGGAAATGACCATTGTCTCTTGGAGATGGAATTGTGTATTGAGCACTGTGCTATTCTTCGACGTCCTCAAGGAATGAGCAACGTGGGCTGGTTGGGGGGATGGCATCCTCCCAACCTGATTGACATCTGAGACCCTGTGAGTAAAGATAAAAGAAGGTCTGGGGAACAACCCCTTTTAGACGCACCTGGAGAAATGATAGAAATCCCGTGACAGCGTTTAATAGCGAAAGCCGGTGGAAAGCCCACATGCGTCCTTTTCCATTTGCCTCGGAATTGGTGGGACTGACCACGGAAGACGGCTTAGCTAAAAAGGAAAAGGACACCGACGACATTTCGAAGGATCGACATCATAGAAAGGAAACGGGCAAGTTCTAAACCCCGTCTCTCTCTCCAACCAAAAGCTGCAGCTTGAATGAACTTGAGTGACTTTTATATTTCCATCGGACAATACATTATCCCCTAGACAACGATAGAGCTATCTCTTATTGATTATTATTATACCCGCGCTTTTAGATTTAGTATTGACGACGTATATTATCTGTATGTTTGCATTGATATTATTTTTGTGTATTTTTATCAATAAATACTGTTAAAAATAATACCATCAGACTTCAACTGACCTCTCTATCTTTGCTGGTAAGTGACCCAGTTGCGGGGTATGTAACAGGGGAAATAGCAGATGACATGCCAGCTGAGCAACCCAGGTGCTGATGAATGCCCGAGCCACATCTATGGTCATCAGGGACAACCTCTGACCAGCTGGACCATGGTCAGAGGGTGCATGAATCTGCAGGAGAGGGGGGAGCGAACCAATAAGGTCCACATTGACATGATCAAACCATCGCTCAGGGACCTCAAAAGGTGCCAATGGTGCCTGAACATGATGGTTAATTTTTGTTCACTGGCACTTCACACAGGCTGCAGTACAATCACACACGTCCTTTCTGAAGCCGTGTCAAACAAACTTTAGTGCCACCAGTTTCTGTGAGGCCTTCTGACCCAGATGTGAGAGGCCACGTACGGAGTCAAAAACAGACCTTCTCCGGTTTGTAGGCACCATGGGGCCAGTTGAGACATCGCACAGGAGAGACACCCCAGCTTCCCTGAACTTGATGTCAGCCACTGCAGGCCTGTGACTGCTGTTGAGTAAGCCGGGACCTCTGGGTCAGTAGCTTGGTGGGCTGCCATGCCGGCATAGTCAGCCCTTATGTTTATGGCCTTGACAGCTGGCCACAAGAGACAATCAGCCATGGTGTTATATTTCCCAAGGATATGTTGTATATCAGTTGTGAACTTGGACACATAGGACGGGCGGTGTAGCTGTCTGATAACTTGGCTGTCATGTCCTCGAGGGGCTTGTGGCCAACGAATGCTGTGAAATGGCAACCTACAAAGAAGAAAACGAAAATGTTGGATAGTCAGATAGCTCATGGTCAAATGTGCTATACTTCCTTCCGGGGGACGGAGCTTCCAGCCAAAGAAGGCGAGCGGCTGCCACACGTGTCCAACCAAATGTTCATGCACGGCACCCAGAGCTTAGTCGGAGGAGTCAGTAGTAATGGCCATGGGTTCATCGGAGAGCAGGTGCGCCAGTAGGGTCACATTAGAAAGAGCTCATTTGGTGTCATCAAATGCCCCGGTCATGTCCACTGACCAGTCAAGCACATGATTAGGGGTATTAACTTTAAGCCACTATACAGGGGGAGCATAAGTTCAGCGGCTCACAGAATGAAGCGGTGATAGAAATTCACCATGCTTACAAACTGCAGCTTTTTAGCAGTGCGGAGCGGGGGGGAGGGGGAAATCTATAATAGTGACTACTTCTGATGAAAGGGCTTTCACGGCTTCTGCTGAGACGTGATGTCCAGGCAATCCATACTGGCAATTAGCAGGGTTAATAATCAACCCGCGTTGGCTTACGAGCTTAAAAAGTGTGTGGAGATGAGATACGAGTTCGAATTCGGACACAATGCTGACAAGTATGTCATCCAAGAAACAAAAAGAAAATTTAAGTCTTTTAATCGAGTCCAACAGCCTTTGAAAAGCTGATGCTGCATTTTTCAGCCCAGACAGCATGCACAGAAACTCAAAAAGGTCAAATGGGGTGATCACAGCTGATTTGGGAATATCCTCCAGAGCATACAGGCACCCGATGGTAGCCCTGAACTAGACCAACTTTGGAAAAAATTAACTTTCCAGCTAAATGGGCCAAAATGTCTTGAATGTGTGGGTCTAGGTAATGATAGAGGTTGGTGACCTCGTTAAGACGTCAGTAATCACCACATGAGTGGCAACTACCATCGGACTTTGGGACCATTTAGAGGGGCAAAGCCCAGGGGCTTTTTGACTGGCATACAATGCCAAGTCTTTCCATGTTGGCAAACTCAGCCTTCATGGGTGTCAGCTGTTCTGTGTCCAGTCTACACACACAGGCATGAACTACAGGCCAGTTGTGGGAACGTGGTGCTCGACCCCATGTTTTGTAACTGTCATGGAGAATGTGGGCTTGGAGAGAGCTGGGAATTCACCCAGCAGTTAAGTAAACTCACATGCGCTTGGTCCATGCACTCGACAGAGTCATTGTAGAATTGTAGAATTGTAGAATCCCACGTAGTAGAATTTGGTGTCATTGGTGGTGATTTCTCGCAGAGCCAATTGGGACTCAGCTTGTACAAACCAAACAATGGCATTTTGCTTCCAAACCTCCGGCAATTTCAAAACGACGTGTTGGCCGACATGTTCAATAACTCTGGATTCATCCTAGAGCATCAGGGTCACAAATGTAGGTTTTCACAACTAAAACAAAGTCAGGCGTTTCATGTTTAATAAAACCCGTAACATATTTTATTGAACTCCAAATCCTAAACACCAAAAGCACGTCACAACAGACCAGCCTTTCAAAGCAAAACCCCAACAATATCGGTGGTTGTGAATTATGTACATTTCTTCCAATGATGTTACCCTGCTATGGATGTCGAAACGACACAGGGAACAGTTAAAATCACTGAAAGCATTCATAGAATCGTAGAGTCACAGAGAAATACAGGACAGAAACAGGACTTTCAGCCCATCTAGTCTCGGCTAAAACTATTAAATTGTCTACTCCCATTGACCTGCACCGGGATTATAGTCCTCCATACCCCTACCATCCTTGTACCTGTCCAAATTTCACTTCAATGTTGAAATCGAGCTCACATGCACCACTTGTGCTGGCAGCTCATTCCAGACTCTCACGACCTTCTTAGTGAAGAATTCAATAGTTCAATAGTTTCATCTAAAATCAGAGAAATGTATACAATATACATCCTGAAATTCTTGTTCTTCACAGACAGCCAGAAAAACAGAAGTGCCCCAAAGAATGAATTAAAATGGTAGAAGCCAAAAGCCCTTTCACAGTGAGAGGGGAGACATAACAAAACAACTTGCTGATTTACAGTGTTAAAAACCTGTTGTGTTGCTTTTTTTTCCAAGTTCTCTGACCTGAGAATCGGCAACGAGCTCCTCCCACCACCGAGATGGAGAGACCTGTATCAAACACCTGATGAAGAAGCCACAGCCTTTGGCCAGGAGCAGATGTCGTCAGGTTGTGCCCAACCTTCAAAGAGTGTTTCGACTCTTACCAATACACTCTCCAGTTGGTGGGTCAGCAGAGGTGGCCAAGTCACTGCCCATCTGCTCCTGACTTCCACCTCAATTCCTCCTGCCAGCTCCATATCCAGCAAGAGGCTCTTTCTGCTTCCTCCCCCATCCTGCCAGCTGCTTGGTTCTTGCTCTTTTCATCAAGGCTCAGCACAGACAGTAACCTCCAGGCTGACCTTGGACCACTTCTGGGAACTGCATATCGACCTTCATCTCCCATGATTTGGCAGTTCGCAGTAGGCTGGATTTAGGCTGGCGTGGCCCTCTCCTTGATGGAAGTGACTGCCCTGTTTGCCTCTCTGCCAGCTGGTTTCTTTTCACACCTCTCCCTCTCCAGGAGCTTATCGTGGCACCACCCATACTGTCCTTGTGTTAACGCTGTTCAGTATCCTGAGAGTACGTGTGTCGGTGAACCCCCCCGCTGACCATAAAGCTTGCAGTTAGGGTCCTCTCTCAGCCCCCATGTGTGCAGCTGTGATGGCATAGGGAGGGAGTCATACACGGACTGCAGAATGAAAGATATGTGGAAGGGATCCACTCTCCAGAGCTCTGCCCAAATGATCTTACACTTGGGTAGATCCCATTTCGTCCAGGGGCCCTGTGACCCCGACTCTACTGCCTTCGATACCTACCTTTCATCCTCATGGTTCCATACCCCTGCCTGGACCGTGTCATACCTATCCCTTGCAGTTGCACCCCCCCCCCCCATCGGTGGAAGTATGCAGAGCCAAGGCCTTGCTGTCCCAGGCATGGGTTGCCGATGAGGTCTCTCAATTGCAGGGAGCTCACTGCCTGATCTACGGCTAAGTTGTCTGTCCACTTTCGGCCCAACCTCGTTGTGACTCCTGCTTGATTTATTAGCTTGCTGTTGGAGCCCCTCAATGTTAACACAGTTCTACACTTTGCCACCTTGAACTCCTCTACTACCGATGACAATGGGAGCTGTAGCTGGCCTGATTTATGTAGAGCCACACTGAAGAAAAACTTAGGGGAGATCCCTGGCCACCTCCATAGGTGCCTTCAACTGTGGTCATGGGGAACTCGTACCCAGAGAAAAGCCAGAATGGCCTTGGTAGAAGACCATGTTGGTACTGGCATGTCTTAAATTTACCAGGGAGTTTATTCAGCTCTTCAGCCACTCTTCAGTCTGCTATACAGTGCTGGTGATGTTGATGCTGTCCATCATTGCTGCATTAAACCACTTTCCAACTGAGTTGTCCTCTATGGATGGAATAACTTCCCCTGACTTGAAGAATGAACTTGCTAGTAACCTTGCCCTTTTTGATCACCATGCATCTGGACTGCCTGGCCTTGAAGGTCATCCTAGCCCTGGTAGCTACATTGTCCAAGTTTCGAATACCCATCTTGCTTGGACATGGATTACAGTGGCTACTGCGAAGTCATTCATGAACCCCCATATTGCAGGTTACCGGATGCCAGGCTCCAACACTGGGCCTTGAGTTACGTCTGCTGCTGCTGATATGAGGAGCTTCTTACCCATGACAAGCAAGATGGGGAGATGGCACAGCCAGCTGGAATCCCTTTTCAGAGGTCTTGCCACCTGGTTGTAAAGTGGGCTGAAGTGAAGTGTAGCTTGAATCCTCCTAGGTAGCTGGTGATCATGACCCACGTTACTGTCAGGATATGGTAGTGGCCCAGGCCAGCCTGGATAAGGACGTGTGGAATTGATCCATAGACATTGGCTATGTCTAACCAGATGAATGTTAGGTCGCTTTTCTTCTGCCTGGCCTCGTGGATCAATTGGCTGATTATTGAGGTGTGTTCAAGGCACCCAGAGAAACCCGGGATGCACCTTTCTGGATGGATGTGTTGTTAGTGGTTCTCTATTAAGTAAGAGTTCAGCCTCCTCCCAAGCACTGAGAAGAATATCTTGCACTCCGTGCTAAGAAGGGAGGTTGTCCTAATCTGGGTGATTGTAGAGGAATCTTCTTCCTTTGGAACAAAGCTTCCTTCAGCCATTTTCCAGCTTGGTGGGATAGAGCCTTTGGTCCAAATCTTCCTCATCGTCTTCCACAACCTCCAGAGGAGTTTTGGACATTTCTTATATACCTTGTAGGGTATACCAGTTGGTCCAGGGGTGTCAGATGACTTTGCTCTCTTGATGATATCCTGGACCTCCTGCCACGGAGGCTCTGCCACGTTCAGCTCAGTTGCTGTGACTCTTGGTTGGGGGACTTTTGGATTGAATTCTAGTCCCTGATTTCTACAGGGATCACTGTGTGATTCCTGCAGAAATTCTTCCACCTCCTGCTTTGAGCTGGTTAGGGTGCCAGGTTTTTGCTGGCAGAGAAGAGCCCTGGTGAACCTGAATTGGCTTTTAACAAACAACGCTCTCCTTCTCTCTTCCTCCCTTCTCTCTTTCACTTCTGCTCCACCCTCCTGAGCTCAGCAGCTGTTCCCACTGGTTAGATCTTTGACATCTCCTTTTTCGTCAGGTGAACTGTTTTTGAATTGTTTGTTCTCTATCTCTCCTCTCAGGTGGTGAATCTCCCTTTCCCTCCTGTTTGGTTCCCCTTTCTTCTCCATTGGGCCAAATTGCTTTTTAACAAAGTCAAGCACAATGACTGTGAGGGAGTCGATTTTCCTGTAAACCGGTCCTGCCGATGTAGCTTCCAGGATGCAATCCAGGTCATCATCGAACTGCTTCCAATATTCATTGTCTGATGATCTAGGCTGTGTGATCCTCTCTTTCCTTGATTAGGGTGCCTGAGGGTGCACTCTTTGGCACTGGGTAGCTCAGGTGTGGAGAGATCTTCAGCTGTGTGCGGTGCTTCCTGGCTGGCGTTCTCCATCGTCTCACTGGGCACTGAGTCCATGCATTGCACTTGAGACACCCTCGTTTCGCGGCTGGACCTGCTTTGGTGGATCTTGAGGCCTTTGTTGATTTTGCAGATTTTTCTGCAATGGCACTTTGCAATGGATGCCTCCCCTGGTGATGCACCATCAATAACTCTCTGAGACGTGAGGCGAGATATCGGCTTTTATTGACTGGAAGAAAGAACAAGCAGCAATTGACCACCATGCTACATCCTGGAGACGGAGGGCAGGACTCAGGCCTCAATCGCCTTTACACCGGGGTCTGTGGGAGGAGCCACGGTCAGTGGGAGGAGCCACAGGAGCAGTCAGCAGGGGGGGCGTGTCCAGACAGGTATATGCAGTTCACCATACCTGGTCAGTGTAGTTCACTTGAGCCTTCTAGTCCTTCCAGTCCTGGCCGTTGCCGTTATGTCCGCCCTATTGAGTTTCTCATCCTCCCCCCCATCGGGAAACTCTGGGTGTATTGCGAATTTTGTTCATCCACAGCTTGCAAGGTGCCTATTGCGAGTGCTGCACACAAGATTGCTAGCCTTGTGTGCCCGTGCCGGTCTTTCCTAAAAGAGAGTGCGATTTGCCAAGTACAGAGCTTCAGACAGCTGACCCACTGCTCTGCTCCCGATGTTCCATTTTTCTCTGCGCGGCTTCAGTCCGTAGCACCGACATAGAATCAGCCCATCCACAGGGCCACTAAACCTCAAACCCTAAAGGCCCCAAACCACCACAAAGAGTTGAAGTCTGAGTGTAACTCCAGGTCAGGGTCCCCATCCACGCTGAAAAGGAAAAAGAGGGACATCTAGGGCAGAAATTAAGCTGTTTTTGCAGATGAACTCGAAGGAGTTGCTATTGAGTGCCATCGTAACTGTGCCTCAACCTATGTAACCCCCTCATGTTCCCCTTAAACTTTTCAGCTTTCACCTTCAACCTATGACCTTTGGTTGTAGTCCTTCCTAATCTCAGCGGAAAAAGCCTGCTTGCATTTATCTTATCTATACCCCTCATAATTTTGTTTATCTGTCAAATCTCCTCTCCGTTCTCTACATTCTAAGGAATGAAGTCCTAACTTATTCAATCTTTCTGTTCACTCAGGTCCTCCAGACCCAGCAATATCCTTGTAAATTTTCTCTGTACTCTTTCAATCTTATTTACATCCTTCCTACAGACAGGTAACCAAAACTGCATACAATACTCCAAATGAGGCCTCATCAATGTCTTATATAACTTCAACATAACATCCAATCTCAGCCAATGTGCCCAAAAGCTTTCTTTACAACACTATCTACCTGCAATGCCAATTTCAGTGAATTATGTACCTGTATTCTCAGATCCCTTTGCTCTATCACACTCCTCAGTGCCTTACGTTCACTGTGTAAAACCTACCCTGGTTGGTCCTACTGAAGTGCAAAACCTCACACTTGTCTGTATTTAATTCCATCTGCCATTTTTCAGACCATTCTTCCAGCTGATGCAGATCCCTCTGCAAGTTCTGATAGTCTTCCTCACCGTCCACTACACCCCCAATCTTAGTGTCGTCCACAAATTTGCTGATACTGCTGACCACGTCGTCATTCAGATCATTGGTATAGATGCCAAACAACAACAGAGCCAGCACCGATCCCCGTGGCACACCACTAGTCACAGGCCCCCAGTCAGGGGTAACTATCTACTACCACTCCCTGGCTTCTCCCACACTAATTTCTAATCCAATTTACCACCTCTTCCTGAATGTTGAGTTGAATTTGGAAGGCAGAGCAAACAAAAATTAGTAAATGGATACAAGAAGGATCTACCTCTGCTTAACTGATACTAAAATGCATGGAATTTATTGAACAAGACAGATGCCTTAACGCAAATATTTTAAAAATGGATGGTCTGGGAAAATCTGATCTGGGAGTATATGTCCGGTTATCCTGAAAGGCAGCAGGGAAAGTCAAAAAGACACTGTAGTCAAGTCATATTAAATAAGAGCTGGTAATTCTTGCTAGAGCAGCATACAACACTTGTTTGGGAGCAGTTTGATGTTTTATACATTATGGGCATACTATGTGGAAGACTGATCGCAGTAGAACGGGTGCAGACAAGGCTGACAAAGATGTTACCAGGTCTGGACATTGTAGCTATAAGGAAAGGCTGGAGAGCAACACACACAAAATGCTGGTGGAACACAGCAGGCCAGGCAGCATCTATAGGGAGAAGCACTGTCGACGTTTCGGGCAGAGACCCTTCATCTGGAGAGCCTTGGGCTTGTTTTCTTTGGAATAAAGATGACAGAGGGGAGATGAATGAGCTGCATAGGGTACTGGAGAAGGACAAGTAAGAAGGGTCTATGGACATACATTTAAAGTAATTTTATTAGTATTTCCTAACAAAATAAGAGGTGCTTTGACTCATCAGATCTATATCTGTACTTAGAACAGTTTTATTCTGCCACTGGTTTCCCTGGAACCCATTCACTCCCTAATGGCCATAAACTCTCTCCAATTCTCTGACCTCCCATTCACACAGGGGTAATATACAGCAGCCAATTTATCCATCAGCCGCCCTATCTCTGCGGAATGAGAGGAAACCCAAACTGGAATTGGTGGGAGAGATGGAGGTAGGAGTAAGATAGCTTAAACACTACGTGGATCTGCAGTTGAGAAGCCTGTGATCCTCAGGGCTGGGGATCCAGTGCTGGAATTAGGCTAATTTCTCTTTGACTAGCACAGACATGGTAAGCTGAATAGCCTTTTTTGAAACTATTTTTTCCTGTGATTTAAATATTATTTTAATTTCTTCATTCCTTATTAACTGAAATTTCCCATCTCATTATGCATAAGTAAGTGCTCCTCCATTTAAAATGCATTGTGAGCCACTTAAAGGCATTAAAGGCAAGTTCAGCCTTCACTTTATGTCTATTTCAGCATGAAAATCTTCACTTTATGTGTAATGGCACATTCTTATCTAATCATATTCTTTGCTGGTTCTGCAAAATAGATGATCCCTTCTTTCTGAAGATTCACTTTCAAGGACTCTTCATCTCATGTTCCTAATAGTTATTGCTTATTCTTTTTTCCTCCTTTGTACTTGCTCGATTTATTGACTTTTGCATGTTGGTTGGTTGGGTGCGGTCTCATTGCTTCTATTACAGTTCTTAGATTTACTGAGTATGCCCACAAGAGAACAAGTCTCTGGGTAGTATATGGTGACATACTGTATATGTAACCATATAACAATTACAGCACGGAAACAGGCCATCTCGGCCCTTCTAGTCCATGCCAACGCTTACACTCACCTAGTCCCACCGACCTGCACTCAGCCCATAACCCTCCATTCCTTTCCTGTCCATATACCTATCCAGTTTTACTTTAAATGACAATACCAAACCTACCTCTTCCACTTCTACTGGAAGCTCGTTCCACACAGCTACCACTCTCTGAGTGAAGAAATTCCCCCTCGTGTTACCCTTAAACTTTTGCCCCCTAACTCTCAATTCATGTCCTCTTGTTTGAATCTCCCCTACTCTCAATGGAAAAAGCCTATCCACGTCAACTCTATCTATCCCCCTCATAATTTTAAATACCTCTATCAAGTCCCCCCTCAACCTTCTACGCTCCAAAGAATAAAGACCTAACTTGTTCAATCTTTCCCTGTAACTTAGGTGCTGAAACCCAGGTAACATTCTAGTAAATCTTCTCTGTACTCTCTCTATTTTGTTGACATCTTTCCTATAATTCAGTGACCAGAACTGTACACAATAATCCAAATTTGGCCTTATCAATGCCTTGTACAATTTTAACTTTACATCCCAACTCCTATACACAATACTCTGATTTATAAAGGCCAACATACCAAAAGCTTTCTTCACCACCCTATCCACATGAGATTCCACCTTCAGGGAACTATGCACCATTATTTCTAGATCACTCTGTTCTATTGTATTCTTCAATGCTCTACCATTTACCATGTATGTCCTATTTGGATTATTCCTACCAAAATGTAGCACTTCACACTTATCAGCATTAAACTCCATCTGCCATCGTTCAGCCCACTCTTCTAACTGGCCTAAATCTCTCTGCAAGCTTTGAAAACCTACTTCATTATCCACAACGCCACCTACCTTAGTATCATCTGCATACTTACTAATCCAATTTACCACCCCTTCATCCAGATCATTAATGTATATGACAAACAACACTGGACCCAGTACAGATCCCTGAGGCACACCACTAGTCACCGGCCTCCAACCTGACAAACAGTTATCCACCAAACTTTGTACTTTGATAATAAATTTACTTTGGACTTTGAATTTGATTGTCCTTCTGGATCAGCTCTCTTGGAGAATCTGTGCTCCAAGAATAAATATTGGGAAATGCTGGACAGTCTGCACTACTCACTTCCATCAGATGTCAAACCTGTAAAATAACTGTCGCTGGGTGAGGCTCATTGCTGACCAAGAACTGATGCAATCCACCCTACTGCTGCTCAGGCTTGACTTGCAAACTTAGTGTTCAACACATCTAAACTTATTTTCACCACATAATTGATGGAAACAGGGACTTCTGTCTGGAAATTATTTATAACAGCCTTTTTCAGTGCTATGCACTGGAAAATTGGCATTTCATGGAAAGAAATGCAATAATGCTGTTTTTACTGTGTGAATCACCCCAGCCCAGGAATTAGACTGGGCACTTTATGTCATGTTTTTCACAAAAAACACATTTTCCTCACAAGTGTGCATCACAGATGGACTGTGAACGCAGAGTGGCAGTTAAAATAGGAGGGAACCAAAAGGTTTTCCACAGACTTGTGAATAGTCAGCAAGGAGGAAATGCAGTGGGGGGCTGATTAAAAAGAAGAAGGCAACCTGTGCATGGAAACAAGGAGCACACCCAACAGAAGTTAAAAGGTATGAGGGCACTGCCCCTTCTCCAGGTACAACCATGTCGATGCTACGGTCAAGAAAACACTCCAGCACCTTTACTTCCTCAGAAGGCTAAGGAAATGTGGCACATCTCCATTCACTTGCACCCACTTTTATAGATTTACCATGGAAACCATTCTTTCCAGATGCATCACAGTTTGGTATTTTAACTGTTCTGCCCTGCACTGCAAGAGAGTCTTGGATCAGAGCACATGGACTCTAAATAGAAGAATGACCCTAAATATAGAATTTAGGAGCAATTTGTTCAACCAGAGTGTGGCAAACCTAAGCTTCTCTTTGCCACAGCTGGCTGCGGAGGCCAAGTCACTGGGGTATATTCAATGCAGAGGTTAACAGGCTTTTGATTAGTAAGGGTGTAAAACATTACAGGGAGAAAGCAGGAAAATGGGGCTGAGAGGGAAAATAAATCAGACATGATCAAATGGCAGAATAGACTTGACCGACCAAATGGACATTCTGTTCCTGTGTCTTATGGCCTTACTCTGTAGATAGACCCAATCACCATGAAACCAGTCCCGCCCCCACCCATTGATCCTGCATACACTTCTTGCTAGATCACAAAAACATCCAACATAGTTAAATACCCTTCCCATCAGGCAGAGGATACAAAAGCTTGAGACACATACAACCAGACCCAAAGACAGCTTCTACCCTGCTGTATATAGTTCTTGAATGGACCTCTTTGAACATAAAACATAGAAATCTACTGCATATTACAGGCCCTTCAGCCCACAATGTTGTGCTGATCATGCAACCTACTCAAGAAACTGCCTAGAATTTCCCTTCTGCATAGCCCTTTATTTTGCTAAACTCCATTTGCCTATCTATCTTAAAAGACCCTATTGTATCTGCCTCCACCACCTTCACTGGCAGTGCGTTCCACGCACCCACCACTCTCTGTGTGAAAAACTTACCCCTGACACCCCCTCTGTACCTACTTCCAAGCACCTTAGAACTATACCCCCTTGTGTTAGCCATTTCAGCCCTGAGAAAAAGCCTCTGGCTATCCACATGATCAATGTCTTTCATCATCTTATATGCCTCTATCAGGTCACTTCTCATCCTCCATCAGCCCAAGGAGAAAAGGCCAAGTTCACTCAATCTATTCTCATAAGGCATGCTCCCCAATCCAGGCAACATCTTAGTAAATCTCCTCTGCACCCTATCTATGGCTTCCACATCCTTCTTGTAGAGAGGTGACCAGACCTGAACAAGTGAGGGTTGACCAAGTTCTTGTACAGTTGTAACAGTATCTCATGGCTCTTGAACTCAATCCCAGAGTTGATAAATGCCAACTCGCCATACGTCTTCTTAACATTGTCAACCTGCGCAACAGCTTTGAGTATCCTATGGACACCAACCCCAAGATCCTTCTGATCCTCCACACTGCCAAGAGTCTTACCATTAATACTATATTCTGCCATCATATTTGACCTACCAAAATGAGCCACCTCACACTTATCTGGGTTGAACTCCATCTGCCACTTCTCAGCCAAGTTCTACATCCTATCAATGTCTCGCTGTCTCTGACAGCCCTACACACTATCCACAACACCCCCAACCTTTGTGTCATCAGCAAAAGTACTAACCCACCCTTCTACTTCATCATCCAGATCAATTATAAAAATCACGAAGAGTAGGGGTCTCAGAACAAATCCCTGCAGAACACCACTGGTCACCGGCCTCCATGCAGAATATGACCTGTCTACAACCACCCTTTGCCTTCTGTGGGCAAGCCAGTTCTGGATCCACAAAGCAAGGTCTCCGGGATCCCATACCTCTCTGCTTTCTGAATGAGCCTTGCATGGGGAACCTTATCAAATGCCTTGTAAAATCCATATACACTACAACGACTGCTCTATCTTCATCAGTGCGATTTGTTACATCCTCAAAAATTCAATCAGGCTCGAAAGGCATGACCTGCCTTTGACAAAGCCATGCTGACTATTCCTAATCATATTATGTCTCTCCAAATGCTCATAAATCCTGCCTCTCAGGATCTTCTCCAACAAATTGCCCACTACTGAAGCCAGACTCACTGGTCTATAATTTCTTGGGTTTTCTTGAACAAGGGAAAAACATTTGCAACCCCCCAATCCTCTGGTACTTCTCCCATCCCCAATGATGACGCAAAGATCATCCCCAGAGGCTCAGCAATCTCTTCCCTCGCTGCCCACAGTAGCCTGGATATATCTCGTTCTGTCTTACGTGATAAAAGTAATTCTTGATTTCTCAGTCTACCTCACCATGACCCTCGCACCTCATTGTCTACCTGCCTTGCACTGATTCTGTACCTGCAACACTTCAGTGCACACTATATTCTGTTGCTGCTTTTCCATTTGTATTTCTTCAATGTACTCACTTTTGGAATGATCTGTATGGACGGCATGCAAAACCAAGTTTTCACTATATCTCGGTACATAGAGTCATAGAAAAGTACGGCCCAGAAACAAGATCTTTGGCCCATCTAGTCCTTGCCAAGCTATTTAAACTGCCTACTCCCACTGACCTGCACTGGGACCATAACCCTCCATACCCCTACCACCCATGTACCGACCAAAACTTATTTTAAACATTGAAATCAAGCTGGCATGTGCTACTTGCACTGGCAGCTCGTTCCAATAATCATGACAATAATAATCTAATTACCAAATGAAGAAGAGCTCAACAGTCGGGAGAGGCTAGGAAAATTCTAGGCCCAAAATTAACAAGGAAGAGGTGCTTAATGAGAGCAGGTGACATCATCTCAATGGAATACATGTTGGTTTGCTGAGGGACGTGGGGCTTGCTGCAATCTGGGGTGATTGCTTGGAGTTTAGGAGACTGAAGGGTGACCTTACAGTGAAATAAAGCATGGTGAAAGGCATAGATGGGATAGATACGTACAGTTTCTACCCCAGGGAAAGAAATTCAAATCCAATAGGAATAAGGTAAGGGGGGAAAGATCTTAACGAGAACTAGGGGGCAACGTCTTTACACAGATGGTGATGTGTATATAGAATGAGCTGCCAGAGGAAGTGCTTCAACTGCAAATGCAAAAACAGCATTTAAAAGACACTTGGACAGGTACATGGGTAGAAAAGGGACATGGCCAAATGGGGGCAAGTGGGGTGGGCATCTTTGATGCCATGTTCCATGCTGTGTGACTCTATGGGAAATGGGCAACATAACATTCTTATTCAACAAGCAGTGTAAGGGCGTCCTGGGTAAGGTGGCGATAAAGTTAACCGAGTGCTTAATAAACTGTTGGAGCAGCTTGAGTTAATAAACTGGCACCGTGGGTAGGAAGGTGACTTGAGGACAAGAGCAAGGAGTAATGGGAAACAGTTGTTTCTATGGTGGAAAGGATTTCTCGAGGTTAGTGCTACACACTGCTGGATTTGAGATACAGTATGTTAGCCACTTGGATAAGGTATGCATGATTCACTTTCTAAACATTCAGATGCCATAAAACCTGGGAGTTGTGGTCAGAGATGGCGAGGTGAGTAATAGACCACCAGAAACTACGGATAGGCTGCAGAATCAGAGACGTGTAAGGAGAGGCATTTCAATAGAATGAACAACAAGAACAACATAGTTATGGAGTGTGATGGAACAGAGGAACTGGATGTGTGCCTCTTCTACTTCTTCTCGTTTGCCTATTACTTCCCCCGGGGCTCTCTCCTTCCCTTTCTCCTCTCCTATCAGATCCCTTCCTCTCCAGCCCGTGAACATTTCCACCCACCTGGTTTCACATATCACCCTTCCACTGGCCTCCTTCTCCTCCCTGCCCCCACATTTTTATTCTGGCATCTTCCCCTGAGGAAAAGTCATGGTTCGAAGCACCGACGGTCTATCCATTTCCATTGACGCCGCCTGACCCACTGAGTTCCTCCAGCATTTTGTGCATGTGTGCCCCTATTCCTAGAACAGGCTGGTTAGGTTTGATAGTGCAGCTAGTCAAGCCAATGTGATACTCGGATTTGTAATGCACACAGAATTTGGGGAGGTTTATTGATTCTTTATAAAAAGCTAGTTAAAATGCTAGAGAGGCCTTTGTGAGAAAGTAAATTGCAGGGGTAATTATGGCAAATACCTCCTCCTCTGCTGCTGATCTGCCTCCCAGTAGTCAGTATTGCATGGAGTTGTGGATGGCACCAATCTACAATGGCCATCTCTTGCCAACGTGGATCTGCAAGAGCTCCTGGCACTGCCTCACTGATTCCCAAGTCTGCGCATCTGCCTTCTGTTGTTTATCTTGCCCACAGGTCTCGAAACTAGCTGGGCCAGGGTAACAGGGGTTTGAAGCACACAACGTCCTGCCTGATCTGTGGGGAAAGTTTATAAATATGCTTCTGGCCAGTCCCACTCAGGAAACTGGCTAACATAATGCAGGCTAACCTTTCAAACAAATTTCTGCAAAATCCTGTCTTTCCAGGATACTGATAAAGCCTGTGAAAGGTGTACACAATTTTTTAAGTCAGTTGCGAATACTTGCTTATTTTGTCCGCACAGAAGGAAGTTACTGATGTGACGGTTCACTCATACTCCACTGATTTCTCTGCACCCCTCCTACTTATTGTCCTTCATATGCCACAAAACACCCTTTAATCCTTCCTTTACTCATCTGTACACTAGTGCCAATTCACAGCAGACAATTAACCTACCAACCCATGTGTCTCTGGGAAACCAGAGAACACGGAGAGAATATGCACTAACTGTCGATCACACTCACTGGAGGCTGCTTTGCCAAGTGCTATAGCACCGTCCCACGTGTGTGTTAACTAAACCAATTAAAAAGACAACTGTAGAAACTGCTTGGCAACTACTCTGCCCAGGAATTATAGAGAGCTGAAAATGCAGCTCCGTCCAGCATTAAAAAAACATCCTCCCCTCCACTTCCTGCTGTCTTGGTAAGCAGCCAACATAATCGAAGGCCCTCCCGCCCGAACATTTTCTCTTCCCCCACAGACGTGACCACCCCGTGAGGAAATGCACCAGCAGGATCAAGGACAGCTTCTATCCTGCGTTCACCAGACTCTTTATCGAACCACTTACATGCTAAAGGTTACATGTTCATTTGATCCTTCAGTCTAGCTCACCATGGTCTTTGCCTTGAAGAACCGGGATGGTTGCATGGTCTCAATGGGCCAAATGGCCTCCTTACGTGTTGTAAGATGAACCATCACTGGAGAAAGTTGATGGGGCTAAGGGCCAGCTTTCAACACTTCCCTTCACTTCCGTGCTCTTAGTACTTGGCACCGACTCTCCCTCACAGGGTTTATTTATTTACTGAGATACACCCTTCCAGCCCTTTTACCCATGTCACTCAGCAATCCCTCCGATTTAATCCTAGCCTAATCACGGGGCAATTTACAATGACCAATTAACCTACCGGTCTTTGGACTGTGGGAGAAAAGCAGAGCACCAGGAGGAAACCCTCGTGGTCACAGGGAGAATGTACAAACTGCCCACAGGCAGCAGTGGGGATGGAGCCTGAGCTCTGCTGGTGCTGTAAAGCGGAGTGCTAACCACATGCAGGGAAACCTGTCGTCTACTGCAAGATAAAATCTCATACTCTTGATCTCTCAATATACTTTGTCATGGTTCTTGCACTTTATTTGTCTACCAACAATGCACTTTCTCGGTAATTGTAACTCCATATTCTGTACTCTGTTTCCTTTTCATTATCTCAGTGTAATTATATATCGAATTATCTGTCTGGATGGCATGGAAACAAAAGCTTCTCACTACATCTCTTACATGTGACAGTAATGAACCTATCGCTAATTACTAGCTGTCTGACTCTGGAAGGAACATGTTGTCACGGACCCACATTTCATTGTCAACATTTCAAGACTGATGCAGGGTTTTAGCCTGAAATGTTGACAGCTGCTTTCCTCCCACAGATGCAGCTCCAACCAGCAGACCGTGTTTCCTCCACATTCCAGTACCTCCAGACTTGTGTCGCTGTTACATACCACTGACACTGCTTTGTCCAACCTTCCAACTGACCTAATCCATCCAAGCCATTTACATATGGCGTGTACGTTACCAACAAAAAAGTTCTCAGCACCAATCGCTGTAGTTCAGTGGTGGAAGGGTTTCAGCTGATTGGTAAAATGGAGGTACTGGGTTATCAATCAGTGCAATCATTGGGGATTGGTGGTTGGGGGGGTGGCAGGTGAGTTGAAATAAGGAAGGTTCACAAGCTTCGATAGGCTGAGTACCACGAGTGTGAAGCCGTTGAATTCTCTACCTCAAAGAGTTGTGGAGGTTGGATCACAGTAGGTAGATAATTTTTGCAAGAACAGGGCGATGGTGAGGCAGGCTCGGGGAGCGAAGTAGCTTCCGCCAGCTCCTATTTTTGGTACGGTCTTTATAGTGGCAAGGGAAGACTAAGTTTGAGTAGACCATGTAAAGCAGGTTCCCAGCCCTGGATGAAATCTGCTGAAAGACTCTCCTTTCAATCGAGGTTAGCCAGTGAGAAGAACTGCTTGTTCAGTACTCGCCCGTGGACGCAGTGGTGCCCCTGCTTTACAACTCCAGTTTCCTGGTTCGATCCTGACTCCCAGAGAAAACATAGCAGGAGGAGATTACGTTCCTCAAGAAGGCAGCATCCTTCACTAAGGGCCTTCAACATCCAGGGCATGCCCTCTTCATCGGGGAGGAGCTGCAAGAACTTTAAGGCCCACACTTGGTGATTAGAACAGCTTCTTCCTTTCCTCTATTAGATTTCAGAGCAGTTCATGAACTCATGAACACTGCTTTGTTATTCCATTTCTCTTTCACTATTTATTTTACAATTTATCGTATGTCTGCACTAAACTGCTGCCATAAAACAACAAAATTCATGACATGTAAGTCAGTGATACTCAAAGTTCAAAGTAAAATTTACTATCAAAGTACATGCAGGTCACCACATACAACCCTCAGATTCATTTTCCTGCAGGCATACTCAGCAGATGTATGGAATGGTAACTGTAAACAGGATCACTGAAAGAGCAAGAGGATAGATGTCACCAAACTGTGCAAATATAAATTCATAGCAAGAAATAATGAGAGCCTGAAATAAGAAGATAAAGAGTCCTTAAAGAGAGATCATTGGTTGTGGGAACATCTCAATAGATGAGTGTAGTTATCTTCTTTGTTCAAGAGCCTGATGGCTGAGGGGTAGTAACTGTTCTTGATCCTGGTGGTGCGAGTCCTGAGGCTCCTGTACCTTCTACCTGATGGCAGCAGCGAGAAAAGAGCCTGGCCTGGGTGATGGGGATCTCTGATAATGGATGCTGCTTTTCTACAGCAGTGTTTTATGTAGATGTGCTCAATGGCAGGGGGGACTTTACCTGTGATGTACTGAGCCTAATCCACCACCTTTTGTAGGATTTTGCGCTCAAAGCCTGATTCTGAAAGCCTGATATTAAATCCTGATTTTGATTCTGACAATGGAAATTTAACAACCTAGCTATGGGGCTAGTTCCACCATTCAGCAGGATTAAGATCAATCCCTCTCTCCTCTGTATACCAGCTATCTTCTCTCCAACATCTCGTCCCTGATGCACGACTGCACCAGAACCGTTGTTCATTCCTCTTCCTCCACAGATGCTGCCTAACCCACTGAGTTTTCCCAGATCTAGATTCCAGCAGCTGCATTCACCTGGGCCTCTGACCATGGTGCATGGCACACTGTTTCCACTTCCTCTTGTGTCCTTGATCTGAAAGAGCATAAGACCAAAGCACTGAAACCATTCGACAGACAGTAAAGCTGGGAATATGGTTTGATGTCCACCGGAGTTCTGTGGCTGTCCCTGCTGCTCAGCTGTGTGAGATTCACAGGACCCTGACACCTGACATACAGATCTTGACCAGGTCAGGGTGTTGGGAAAATGAGTGCCCAGTGAGGTACAGCTGCCACTCAGCAGAATCCAGGCCAGCCAAACATCCCATGGACTCACATTGAAGACTACCTTAAACAAGAGAAAATCTGCAGTCGCTGGAAATCCTTTGCCAGTTTGATCAGCCCAGTCCACACTAAAACTGAAATCTCAATTTGAGAAGGAGTTTTCTTCATTCATTCTTTGCTGTACGTTCCAGCTGACAGGCAGGAGATTGCAAATTAGAATTTCCAAGGTAGGGGGATAAAATTGATCATACTGCATAACCTTACCTTGATTCTGACCTGGCCTCTGTCAGTGGGTGCTACCAGTAACGCAACTGAATGTGACAGAATCCAGATACCAGATACTTCCAACACTGGCTCCTGATCTGAGCTTGACAGGCCCTGACCATATAGAGCAGATACTTCCAACACTGGCCCCTGATCTGAGCTTGACAGGCCCTGACCATATAGAGCAGATACTTCCAACACTGGCCCCTGATCTGAGCTTGACAGGCCCTGACCATATAGAGCAGATACTTCCAACACTGGCCCCTGATCTGAGCTTGACAGGCCCTGACCATATAGAGCAGATACTTCCAACACTGGCTTCTGATCTGAGCTTGACAGGCCCTGACCATATAGAGCAGATACTTCCAACACTGGCCCCTGATCTGAGCTTGACAGGCCCTGACCATATAGAGCAGATACTTCCAACACTGGCTCCTGATCTGAGCTTGACAGGCCCTGACCATATAGAGCAGATACTTCCAACACTGGCTCCTGATCTGAGCTTGACAGGCCCTGACCATATAGAGCAGATACTTCCAACACTGGCCCCTGATCTGAGCTTGACAGGCCCTGACCATATAGAGCAGATACTTCCAACACTGGCTTCTGATCTGAGCTTGACAGGCCCTGACCATATAGAGCAGATACTTCCAACACCGGCTTCTGATCTGAGCTTGACAGGCCCTAACCGTATAGAGCGGTTCAGGTATCAAAAAATATAAGAGACCTCAGACTCAGGTCAGGTTGGACTTGGGTGTGGTAGGCAAGATTTCCAATGAGGTAATACATCGCACCCCAACTGTTACCTCTGAACCCTTATAATTGCCAATGGCACAAGAACGAAATTGCAGAAAGAGTACTGTAGTGACTATGATCAAAGTCACTGGAGAGACACAGGAGCTGGTGATGTAGAAGTCTTTATTCAGCACAACAATCAGACATTCTTCTGGAGATCCCCTCGGTAGAGTCTCACAAACTCAAAAGTACATTACCTTTTTATACCCTTAAGATCAATGGGTACAGTAGTTGATGCAACAGAATTTTAATAATTACAATGATATCATTCACTTCAATATTTTGGGTTGACAATGCTTCCTTTGAACTGCATATCTACAGTGGGAGACACCACTGAGTGTGCTGGGACAAACTAATTAATGTGATATTGTCTGTCTGTTCTTCAAGCTTCTTTGAACTTATTTACGAAGGTGAAAATGACTTTAACTCTTAGTTTCTCAGAGTGATGCAACCAATGTTTGGCTGATGCATAGGCAAATGTTTCATGGTCTTCATTTTGTAAACCATATCTGTTAGTCTATGGGCCAGCCTGGGCTGTTAACTTCAATTTACTGCTTGAAATTTACAATGCAAATTAAAGACTGGTTCTTGCTTGAATTAATATCTGCTATATTCACTCAACTCCTGAATATTCCCTAACAGTATCTCAGCACTCTACTTTCCCTTCTTCTGTATTTTCCCCTCCTACAGGAAGCCAATGGTGCATGAGATCTTAACAGGTGTATTATGATGGAGAGCATGTAGCACAGATCACGATGGGTTAGGGAGTGTGGCTTTTCATAACGAAAAGCTTCATCCCCTTGAGTTCTGAATGTACAGATGGGAACAGGCTGTGCATTGACAAAGGGATGGGTTTTGCGGGCATACATCGATATGCAAGTATAGACCAATAAGGCAGAACACAGTTCATCAGAGCAAAACAGAACAAACTCTCACTTGATTGATGAGGCTTTTCTGCTGAGTGTCAACAAAATAGGTGGGAGGTGACGAAGTTAATTCAGTGAACGAGTGGCAAATACCCATAAGGCAATCCGACTGTCACCACAGGAGAAAACACGAAGCAGCGTTTTCTCATGGTCTCCATTTCTTAGGTTGGATCACTGTATCTGCAGATAATTAAACATAAGACACTTTCTCAATTAGTGAGTTGTAGCTGGCAGCACACCTTGTGAATGGGTGCTGGGGCTTCAGTACGTTAACCAGCAGTGAAAACTGAACCAAAGGGATAGAGTACACCAGAGCCCAGTTTGTTAAAGATACAAAGATGAAAGAATAGATATTCAAGGGACATGAAGCTGGGATGACACAAAGCTGGGTGGCAGTGTGAAATGTCAGGAGGATGTTATGAGAATGCAGGGTGACTTGGACAGGTTGGGTGAGTGGGCAAATGTATGGCAGATGCAGTTTAATGTGGATAAATGTGAGGTTATCCACTTTGGTGGCAAGAACAGGAAGGCAGATTACTATCTAAATGGAGTCAAGTTAGGAAAAGGGGAAGTACAACGAGATCTAGATGTTCTTGTACATCAGTCAATGAAAGCAAGCATGCAGGTACAGCAGGCAGTGAAGAAAGCTAATGGCATGATGGCTTTTATAACAAGAGGAATTGAGTATAGGAGTAAAGAGGTCCTTCTGCAACTGTACAGGGCCCTGGCGAGACCCACCTGGAGTATTGTGTGCAGTTTTGGTCTCCAAATTTGAGGAAGGACATTCTTGCTATTGAGGGAGTGCAGTGTAGGTTCACAAGGTTAATTCCCGGAATGGTGGGACTGTCATATGTTGAAAGATTGGAGCGACTGGGCTTGTATACACTGGAATTTAGAAGGAAGAGAGGGGATCTGATTGAAACATATAAGATTATTAAGGGATTGGACACACTGGAGGCAGGAAGCATGTTCCCGCTGATGGATGAGTCCAGAACTAGAGGCCACAGTTTAAGAATAAGGGGTAGGCCATTTAGAACAGAGATACGGAAAAACTTTTTCACCCAGAGAGTGGTGGATATGTGGAATGCTCTGCCCCAGAAGGCAGTGGAGGCCAAGTCTCTGGATGCATTCAGGAGAGAGTTAGATAGAGCTCTTATAGATAGCGGGGTCAAGGGATATGGGGAGAGGGCAGGAACGGGGTACTGATTGTGTATGATCAGCCATGATCACAATGAATGGCAGTGCTGGCTAGAAGGGCCAAATGGCCTACTCCTGCACCTACTGTCTATTGTCTATTGACATTTCCCCTCGTTGGAGAACCCTGAATGAGGAAGTGTAATTTCAGAATAAGATGTTGCTGGTATTAGGTAGAGATGAGAAAGAATTTTTTCCCTTGGTGGGTCTTGATTTTTTTTGCCTCAAAGAACTTTGGAAGCTGAGTCTTTCTTTCTTTTTTCAATCTTTTTATTGATTTAAAAACAAAGTGTATATACAGACAGGAGGAGAATATCTCTGGGATATATGTCAATAGCACTACATACAGAAGGTAAAATAAACAATATCAGAATCATACATAGTGTTGATCTACAAAGTATAAATTTGCTATAGAATGTATAATTCTCCTCTTATCAATTTATGAAGAAAGGAAGGACTATTAGACATTTTTATATAAAAGAAAAGAGAAAAAAAACGCTATTCTAAACAGAAAGAAAAGACTGGGCAGTCCATCCTGAGAGAAAAACCAAGAGAGACTCTGATCAAATCCAAGGTTCTGAAAAAATAGCTGGAAGAGAATCAGTACAAAAATCAGATCATATGAAAATATTGAATAAAAGGTCGCCAGATTTCGTCAAATTTTAAAGGATGTATCCACTGTCCGACTTCTTATTTTCTCTAGACTTAAACAGGACACGATAGAGGAAAGCCAATAAAAGGCGGTAGGAGGGTTAGGGTCCTTCCATTTAAGTAAAATGGCTTTCTTAGCCAATAAGGTTGAAAAGGCTATCATCCGCTGAGCGGAAGCAGGAATATATCCTGCTTCTGATGAAATAATTCCAAAAATAGCTGTAAATAGGTTTGGTTGTAAATCCTGATCTAGCACTTTTGATAAGGTTTTAAAAACATCTTTCCAAACATTCTTCAACTTTATGCAAGACCAAAACATGTGAGTTAATGTGGCCACCTGTGTATTACATCTATCACAAATAGAATTAATATTGGGAAAGATGCGGGCTAATTTATCCTTTGTCATATGTGCCCGATGCACTATCCTAAACTGTATCAAGGAATGATGGGCACAAATAGATGAAGCATTTAGCAGATGAAAAACTTTACTCCATTGATTATCTGAAAGAAACTCTTGAAATTCCAATTCCCAGGCAGCTTTAATTTTATCGTTAGATATCATTCGTAAATTCAATAACCATTTATAAATTGTAGCTATTGATCCTTTTTGGAGTGGTTTAACCTGGAAGAGGGTATCTATTATATTAAGATGGATAAGCGGAGGGATAACCTGGAAGCAAAGTACATAAAAAATTCCTAATTTGTAAATATCTAAAAAAGTGTACATTGGGTAAATCAAATTTATCCAATGTAAAAGAGATTAAACAATCCCCTATAAACAAATCCGAAGAAGTTATTATTCCTTTGGTTTTCCAAATTAAAAAAGCCTGATCTAAAATTGATTGTTTAAAAAAAGTTACGATACATTTTACTAGAAAGGACAAAATTATTTAACTCAAAAAATCTGCGAAACTGAAACCATATTCTTAATGTATGTTTAATAATAGGATTAAGGTCTTGTCTACCAAACTTAGAGAGCAGAAAAGGAAGAGGAGCTCCCAGTAAAGAGGCCAAGGAATACCCCTTCACCGAGTTTTTCTCCAATTCCACCCATAAAGGACAGTGATATATGTCTGAATAATAAATCCAACAGGTAATATATCGAATATTAATTGCTCAGTAGTACCAGCCTAAGATATGGCAAAGCCATACCACCGTCCTTTTTTAATTTCTGTAATAAAGGTTCACTCAATCCAGGATTTTTATTATTCCAAATATAGGATAAAATTTTAGAGTCTAGTGGCTGAGTCACTGGTCATATTTAAGGCCAAGATACAGGGAATTTTGGCTTATGCTCACAAACTAATGCTCGCAAGTTCTGCTTTTTAATAGTCATTGCTTTTTTCTAATGCAGCTACCATGGCAAAACTCAAAAATCACAAACATAGAACCATAGAACATTACAGCACAGAAACAGGCCTTTTGGCCCTTTTTAGCTGTGCCAAACCATTTTTCTGCCTAGTCCCACTGACCTGCTCCTGGGCCATATCCCTCCAAACCCCTCTCATATACCTGTCCAAGTTTTTCTTAAATGTCAAAAGTGAGCCCGCATTCATCACTTCATCTGGCAGCTCATTCCACACTCCCACCACTCTCCGTGTGAAGAAGCCCCCCCCCCCAATGTTCCCTTTAAACTTTTCCCCTTCACCCTTAACCCATGTCCTCTGGTTTTTTTCTCCCCTGGCCTCAGTGGAAAAAGCCAGCTTGCATTCACTCTAACTATACCCATCATAATTTTATACACCTCTATCAAATCACCCCTTATTCTCCTAAGCTCCAGGGAATAAAGTCCTAATCTATTCAACCTTTCTCTGTAACTCAGTTTCTCAAGTCCCGGCAACATCCTTGTAAACCTTCTCTGCACTCTTTCAACCTTATTAATATCCTTCCTGTAATTAGGTGACCAAAACTGCACACAATACTCCAAATTCTGTCTCACCAATGTTTTATACAACCTCACCATTACATTCCAACTCTTATACTCAATACTATGATTTATAAAGGCCAATGTACCAAAAGCTTACTTTACAATCCTATCTACTTGTAAAGCCACTTTTAGGGAATTATGTATCTGTACTCCCAGATCCCTCTGTTCTACTGTACTCCTCAGTGTCCTACCATTTACCTTATATGTTCTACCTTGGTTTGACCTTCCGAAGTGCAATACCTCACACTTGTTTACATTAAACTCCATCTGCCATTTTTCAGCCCATTCCTCCAACTGGCCCAAATCCCTCTGCAAGCTTTGAAAACCTTCCTCACTGTCCACTACACCTCCAATCTTCGTATCATCAGCAAATTTGCTGATCCAATTTGTCACATTATCGTCCAGATCATTGATATAGATGACAAATAACAATGGACCCAGCACTGATCCCTGTGGAACACCACTAGTCACAGGCCTCCACTCAGAGAAGCAATCCTTCACTACCACTCTCTGACTTGTCCCATTGAGCCAATGTCTAATCCAATTTACTACCTCACCATGTATACCTAGCGACTGAATCTTCCTAACTAACCTCCCATGTGGGACCTTGTCAAAGGCCTTACTGAAGTCCATGTAGACAACATCCAGTGCCTTCCCTTCATCCACTTTCCTAGGAGCTTCCTCGAAAAACTCTAATAGATTGGTTAAACATGACCTACCACGCACAATGTGTAAGTTCCTCTGCTAAAGCACTTTATCCTTACACAGAGGTAATACTTGGGCAGTCAGCCCTTTGAAAAGTAACTGTGAGTGGCTGCCAGTAGAGTCACTGAAACACTGTGTCTCTGATATTTGCTCCAGGTTGAGGTTAGGTGGTGAGTGCCTGACTTGTAGCAAAGTGGAGCTGAGACCAAGATCAGATCAGCCATGATGTTGTTGACTTCGATTATCCTTGGGTGGCAGTGACCATAATATGGTAGAATTCACCCCACAGTTTTAGAGGGAGAAGATGAAGTCAGATGTACCAGTATTACAGTGGAGTAAAGGAAATTACAGAGGCATGAGAGAGGGGCTGGACAAAGTTGATTGGAAGGAGATACTAGCAGGGATGATGGCAGAACAGTAATGGTTGGAGTTCCTAGGAGCAATTCGGAAGGTGCAGGATAGATACATCCCAAAGATGGAGAAGTATTCTAAAGGGAGA
Organism: Hemitrygon akajei; assembly: GCF_048418815.1. NCBI lineage: Eukaryota > Metazoa > Chordata > Chondrichthyes > Myliobatiformes > Dasyatidae > Hemitrygon > Hemitrygon akajei. Next base: position 89,442,880 of record NC_133128.1, read on the forward strand.
ATGAGGCAAAAATGGCTGACAAGGGAAGTCAAAGGCAGTATAAAAGCAAAAGAGAAGGTATATAACAGAGCAAAAATTAGTGGGAAGTTAGAGGATTGGGAAACTTTTAAAAACCAACAGAAGACAGCAAAAAAGCAGTAAGGAGAGAAAAGATGAAATATGAAGGTAAGCTAGCCAATAATACAAAAGAGGATATCAAAAGCTTTTTTCAGATTTTTTTTATTCATTTACAGGATATGAACATCGCCAGCTAAACCAGCCTTTATTGCCCATCCCTAGTTGCCCTTGAGAAGGTGGTGATGAGCTGCCTTCTTGAACTGCTGCAGTCCCTGAGGTGTGGGTACACCCACAGTGCTGTTAGGGAGGGAATTCCATGATGTTGACCCAGCGACAATGAAAGAACAGCGATATGTTTCTAAGTCAGGATAGTGAGTGACTTGGAGGGGATTTCCAAGTGGTGGTGTTCCCAGGTATCTGCTGCTCTAGATGTCATGGTGGTGGGTCTGGAAGGTGCTGCCTTAGGAAATTTTGTGTGCTGTTGCAGTGCATCTTGTAGATAGTACGCACTGCTGCAATTGTTCATCGATGGTTGGGGGATTGGATGCTTGTGGAAGGGGTACCAGTCAAGTGGGCTGCCTTGTACTGGATGGTGTCAAGCTTCTTAAGTGTTGATGGAGCTGCACTCATCCAGGCGCGTGACGAATATTCCATTACACTCCTGACCTGAGCCTTGTAGATCATGAACAGGCTTTGGGGAGTCAGGAGGTGAGTTACATGTCACAGGATTCCTAGCCTTTGACCTGATCTGGTAGCCATGGTGTTTATATGGCTAGATCAGTCAGTTTCCTGTCAATGGTAACCCCCAGGATGTTGATAGTAGGGGATTCAGTGATGGTGATGCCACTGAATATCAAGGGACAATGGTTAGAGCCTCTTGTTGGAGATGGTCATTGCCTTACACTTGTGTGGCTTGAATGTTATTTCCCAGCCCCAGCCTGGATACTGTCCAGGTCCTGCTGCATTTGGGTATGAACTGTTTCACTATCTGAGGAGTCAGGAATGGTGCAGAATATTGTGCAGTCATCTGTAAACATCCCCACTTCTGACCTTATGATGGAAGGAAGGTCACTGATGAAGCAGCTGAAGATGGTTGGTCCTAGGACACTTCCCTGAGGAGCTCCAGCAGTGATGTCCTGAGGATGAGATGATTGACTTCCATCCACCACAACCATCTTTCTTTGTGTCAGGTATGATTCCAACTGGAGGAGGGTTTTCCCTTAATTCCCATTGACTCCATTTTAGCTAGGACACCTTGATACCATACTCGAACAAATACTGCCTTGATGTTGAGGGCTATCACTCTCACCTCACCTCTGGTATTTAGCTCTTTGGTCCATGCACGATAGCACAGCTGATGACCCATTTGCCGATGACTGATAGGGCGGTAACTGGCTGGGTTGACTTGTCCTGTTTCTTGTGTTCAGGACGTACCTGGGCAGTTTCCCACATTGCTGGGTAGATGCCGGTGTTGTAGCTGTACTGGAACAGCTTGACTAGTGGCACGACAAGTTCCGGAGCACAAGTCTTCAGGACTATTGCCAGGATTTTGTCTGGGCCCATGGCCTTCGCAGTATCCAGTGCTTTCAGCCGTTTCTTGGTATCACCTGGAGGGAATCGGATTGGCTGCACACTGACATCTGAGAGGAGGACGAACTGGATCTTCTATTTTGCACCTCTGACTGAAGATTGTTGCAAATGCCTCAGCCTCATCTTTTGCACTGGTGTGCTGAGCTCCTCTGTCACTGAGGATGGGGATATTTGTGCAGCCTCCTCCTCCAGTGAGCTGCTTGATTCAGGGCCGGACGTGTCAGGACTACGGAGCTTCAATCGGATCCGTGGGTTGTGGGACTACTGAGCTCTGTCTATTACTTGCTGCTTATGGTGTTTGGCATGTAAGTCGTCCTGTATCGTGGCTTCACCACAGTGCTGCCTCATATTGAGGTATGCCTGGTGTTGTTCTCGACATGCCCTCCTGCACTCTCCGTCGAACCAGGGTTCATCCCCTGGCCTGGTGGTAATGTTAGAATGGGGGATATGTTGGGCCATGAGGTTACAAATTGTAGTTGAGAACAATTCTGCTGCTGCTGATGACCCACAGTGCCTCATAGATGCCCAGTCTTGGACTGCTAGATCTGTTCAAAGTCTATCTCATTTAGCATGGTGGTAATGTCACACAAGGCGGTGGAGGGTTTCTTTAATGTGGAGACAGGATTTAGTCTCCACAAATACTGTGTGGTGGTCACTTCTACCAATGTTGTCATGGACAGATGCTTCCGTGGCAGGCAGGTTGGTGAGAATGAGGCCAAGTGTGTCTTTCCCTCTTGTTGGTTCCCTCACCACCTGCTGTAGTCCAAGTCTAGTCATTATGTCCAGTAGGACCTGATCAGCTCAGTCTGTGGTGGTACTACTGAGGCATTCTTGGTGATGGACATTGAAATACCTCACCCAGAGTACATTCTGTGCCCTTGCCATGCTCAATGCTTCTTCCAACTGCTGTTCAACATGGAGAAGTACTGATTCATCAGCTGAGGGAGGACGGTATCAGCAGGAGATTTCCTTGCCCATGTTTAACCTGGTGACATGAGACCTCATGGGGTCCAGAGTAGATGTTGAGAGTTGCCAGAGTGACTCCCTCTCTGCTCTATACCACAGTGTCACTACCTCTGCTAGCTCTGTCCTGCTGGTGAGACAGTGCGTACCCAGAAATGGTGATGGTGGAGTCCGGAATGTTTTCTGTAAGGTGTAATTCTGTCAGTACAGCTATGTCAGTACAGACTAGTTGTTTGACTAGTCTGTGAGACAGCTCTCCCAACTTTGGCTCAAGTCCCCAGATGTTAGTGAGGAGGACTCTGCAGGATCAACAGGGCTGGTTTTCCCATTGTTGTTTCCAGTGCCTCGATCGATGTCAGGTTGTCCATCTGGACTCATTGCTTATTATTTTCTTTTTAGCAGTTGGATACAACTGAATGCCTGGCTAGGCCATCTCAGAGGGAATTTAAGGATTAACCACATCTCTGTGGGTCTGGAGTCACATATAGACCAGACCAGGTAAGGAGGGCAGGATTCCTCCCCTAAAGGACATTGGTGAACCAGATATATAAAGAGTAAAGGAGAGGTGAGGGTGGATATCGAACTGCAGGAAAATCATACAGGAGAGGTAGCAATGGGGACAAGGGAATGGCAGATGAACTTCGTAAGTATTTTGCGTCAAACTTCACTGTGGAAGACACTGGCAGTATACCAGAAATTCAGAAGTGTAATTGTTATTACTAAGGAGAAGTAGCTTGGGAAGCTGAAAGATCTTGAAGATAGATAAGTCAACTGGACCAGACAGCTATATCCCAGGGTTCTTAAAGAGGTAGCTGAAAAGATTTTTAGGCATTAATCGTGGTATTTTTAGAATCACTAGATTCTGGAATGGTTCTAGAGGACTGGAAAATTACAAATGTTGCTCCACTCTTTAAGAACGGAGGGAGACAGAAGAAAGGAAATTATAGACCAGTTATCCTGGTTGGAAAGACGTTGGGGAGTCTATTAAGGATGAGCTTTCAAAGTGCTTGGAGGCACATGACAAAATACATCAAAGTCAGTATGGTTTCCTTCAGAAGGAATCTTGCCTGTCGAATCTGTTGGAATTCTTTGAAGAAATAACAAGCAGGATAGACAAAGGAGAGTGAGAGGATGTTGTGTACATTGATTTTCAGAAGACCTTTGACAAGGTGCCACTCATGAAGGTAAGAGCCATGGTATTACAGGAAAGCTACCAGCATGGATAGAAGATTGACTGATTAGCAGGTGGAAAAGTTGGAAAAAAGCTGGCTGATTTGTGTTGGTTACTGGTGACAAGTGGTATTCCACAGTGGCTGATATTGGGGCTGCTTCTTTTCACAATATATGTCAATGATTTGGATGGCAGAGTCGATGGCTTTGCTGCCAAGTTTGCAGACGATACAAAGATAGGTGAAGGGGCAGGTAGCGTTGAGGAAGCAGAGAGTCTGCAGAAGGACCAAGAGAGATTAGGAGAATAGGCAATGAAGTGGAAGATGGAATATAATATAGGGAAGTGCATGGTCACGCACTTTGTTAAAAGTAATAAAAATGTAGAGTATCTTCTAAATGGGGAGAAAATTCAGAAATCAGAGGTACAAAGGGACTTGGGAATCCCTGTGCAGGATTCCCTGAAGGTTAACTTGCAAACTGAGATAGTGGGGAGAAAGGCAAATGAAAAGTTAACACCCATTTTGAGAGGAATGTTAGAATTTTAGAATTTAAGAGCAACATGTGCTACTGAGGACTTATAAGGCATTGGTCAGACCGCACTTGAAGTATTGTGAGCAGTTTTGGGTCTCTCATCCAATTAAAGATCTGCTGGCATTGGAGAGGGTCCAAAGGAGGTTCACAAAACTGATTCCTGGAATGAAAGGATGAACGTATGAGGAGCAATTGATGGCTTTGGACCTGTATACACTGAATGATAGGGATCCCATTGAATCCTATTGAATATTGAATGACCCAGACAGAGTGGAATTCATTGCCACAATGGCCATGCAGTCCAAGTCAGTGAGTATATTTAAATCTGAGGTTATTAAGTTCTTGGTTAGTCGAGGCATCAAAGGTTACAAGGAGAAGGCAGGGGAATGGGGTAGAGAGAAATAACCAATCTACCATGATGGAATAGTAGAGCAGATGATGGACCCAGTGGCTCATTCTGTTCCTTTGTCCTATGGTTTTATGGACTGGTGAAGCAGGCTTGGGTCCTACTTCTAATTCTTATGTAATTGAATAATCAAACAGACAAATCCTCCAAACAGTGGACGATCCTCTCCCCAGCTGTAAACGAGACTGCAAAAGATTGTTTCTCACCTGGAGAAACAGGTAGATGAAGGGACACGGGATAGCTCTCTGCTTTACCAGTGTGAACATTTCCTTTCGAATGGCGCAGGAAAGACTATTTTTCCTCTTTTAGCACATAAGGAGTGCAGCTGGTGATTCAGTAATTCTGTCCCATTTGCATCCAAGAAGCAGAACGTCAGCTAAGGTGACGGATCGGCCTGCACTCTCATTTAAAGTTGTATTAAAATTACAATTTATTCTGCTGCCGCGTGCAGCTGGCGAAGCGCCCATTTAAAACTGGGAAAGAAACCAGGCACTCAGCACCAAATCTTGTCCCAGGTGGATAATGGAGCAAATCTCAGTGGCACAACATTTCAGTGTCTGTGCTGGCAGCCAGTCCCAGCTGCCTCTGAAAGGGCTGACTACCTAAAAATCACCTTCTGTGAAGAGATAAACTGAAAATGAAAACTGGTTTGTAGTGCAGAACGCAGCAGATAGAGGAACCTTTGGATGTTTGTGATGTGTACATTTTGTCACAGTACCTGCTTCTGAGAAAAGCAACTAGTCTATTTTAAATTATTAAAAGGAGCTTGCAAGCTTCAGTATGTGAGCAGAGGGAGAGGCCATCACAAACATGCTGGAGTCATATTCCAGGCAACAGGCCAGATATCAAAATCAGAATAGAAGTTTCTGAGCAATCTCATTAACTGCTCTGAACATTATTACAAATTTATAGCAGAAAGGTCAGAAGAGCATGAGAATAGTCTTTTTTCTAATCGAAAGGCTCAAGGCAGAGTGGGAGCTGGTTAACTATTTCCAGTGACAACCACATTAGTGGTATAAATGGTGAAGCATCTCACTGCTTTCGATTCAGAAAATAATCCACTTATCACCAGGTATGCCACAGGCACATATTACTTTTGTTTCGGAATGAAGTTAAATCTATTGTAAATAATATGCCTGTAGTCAACTGCCAGAAAATAAACAAGACAATTTTTAGTCAAATGCAGGAAGCAGATTTCTGTATAGCTAATGTCCTACACCCAAAGCAGGCTGGAGCTTACAGAGAATATGCAGTGATCACTGGTCTATTCCAGTTGATCAATAATCACTTCCAGAGTAATGATCAACTGTAGAAAGATCAATAACAATATAATTGTGATTTTTAACAGAAGAAATATGTTGTGGGTAATGTATTTTATACATATGGTACATAAACCACAGAGGAATATAACACAAGAGCAGGCTGTTCAGCCCACAATGCCTGTGCTAGGCATGACCCTGAATTAAACTAAATTAATATCGTGTCAGATTCATTTATTTATGAAATATATATCAAAACATACAGTGAAATCCGTCATTCGTGCTAACAATCAACACAGCCTACGGATGTGCTGGGGCTACCCGCAAGTGTCACCACGCGTTTCGGTGCTTAACATTTCAGGAACATCTTCCCCAGTGGGCTTACAGACTCACAGATATTGGGCCTTTGACTTTCCCAGTGGACTTACGGACTCACAGATATTGGGCCTTTGACTTTCCCAGTGGACTTACGGACTCACAGACATTGGGCCTTTGACTTTCCCAGTGGACTTACGGACTCACAGATATTGGGCCTTTGACTTTCCCAGTGGACTTACGGACTCACAGACACTGGGCCTTTGACTTTCCCAGTGGACTTACGGACTCACAGATATTGGGCCTTTGACTTTCCCAGTGGACTTACGGACTCACAGACACTGGGCCTTTGACTTTCCCAGTGGACTTACGGACTCACAGACATTGGGCCTTTGACTTTCCCAGTGGACTTACGGACTCACAGACATTGGGCCTTTGACTTTCCCAGTGGACTTACGGACTCACAGACATTGGGCCTTTGACTTTCCCAGTGGACTTACGGACTCACAGATATTGGGCCTTTGACTTTCCCAGTGGACTTACGGACTCACAGATATTGGGCCTTTGACTTTCCCGGTGGACTTACGGACTCACAGATATTGGGCCTTTGACTTTCCCAGTGGACTTACGGACTCACAGACTCAAAGCTTTGGCGTTCATACCTCAACTCCTGGACTCACCATTGATCATCATATCGACCCCAGAATTCACTGATGATGTGGCCCCCAACTCCAGGTTTCAAACTCTGGACTTGCCAACTCACTAACCTATGGGGTCAGCGGCCCTCGTGCCCCCTGCCCACATGGGCCTCTGATTGAGAAGGGGGCTCTCATCAACCTGGGGGAGTCAGCAGCCCTGATCCTTGTCTTTCCAGCCTGTCATCCATCCACGGACGTCCTTTGTTGCATGTCCACGTTGCAGGACTTTGAATGTGGAGCGCAGAGCTGCCCCACATCCTTGTTCCCAAACTCTAACCAGTCCCTAACTCCCCCTCTCTCCCCAACACCATCCCAATAAACTTTAAAATACAACTAAATTTGAGCCACAATCTTGAGAGAGACTGCTGCTCAGGGCCACACTGACATGTCATGACTGGAACATGGATTTCATCTAACAATTTTATAAACGCCACTATCATATGTGCTTCCATCATTACCTCTAACAGCACGTTCAAGCATCCACCACTCTCTGTGTGAGTCTCCATGCACATCTACATTAAACTTCACCCCTCTCACTTAAATATGTGACCTCTGGTATTTGACACTTTTGACATTCCTACCCTGGGAAAATGATGCTAAACATCTATCCTTCAATAATTTTATAAACTTCTGTCAGGTTTCTGCTCAGCCTCTGACACTCCAGAGAAATCAATCCAAGCACATCCAATCTCTGCTATCCTGTACTGCAGACACTTACCTGGTAAACCTCGTCTGCACCTTTTCCCGAAACCTCCACATCCTTCCTGCAATGAGACGACCAGAAATACAAACATTTACACTCACTGATGGATCAATTCTCTAAGTTTTCAATTCCAAGGTGATTTCTTTCTTTCACTGGGAAAGGATACCTAATGGTAATGAACAGCTTTTGTTTCATAACTGCACTGAAATCTGCTCTGATTCAGGGACCGAAAGCATTTCTAAAGAAAAGCTCATGAAAATTGTCAACAATTATTGAAGGAATGTGCATGAATTGTGATAGATCAGAATTCAGTCAAACAATGGTAGCCATTGAAGTGCCCACCATACAGCTGATGGAGATGGAAGATGGAACAAGGTGACTGGAGGAACGATATTGTTACTGGCATAATAGTTGAAAATTGAGGAAGATAATTGTTCAAATTCTACTGCTGTGTTGCAAAAGTGTGAAAATATTCATTCAGGTACAGCCCGTAGCAGAAGGTTCTAGCTGTTTTGTTAATGACCTAAAGGGAACAAGGCCTGGCAACGTAATGAGGTGGGAGAGGACAACCCTGGTTTTCCCAGCTCTCTTCCCTCCTACCGTTTCCTTGACTACTCTGTAGAAGGGGATACAAGTCATAGGATGAATTTTGGGGACAAGTGCAATGTTACTAAGGATTCCATTCCTGCTGAAGCTTCAGTCAATTCGCAGGTTCACAAACTGTGCTTATTGCTCTCCAACTGGACCTGGGAGCCCATGTCAACAGCCTGAAATCTGGCTAATGAATACAGTGCTGTCACTTCCACCCTTCTTTCCCAGAATACAGCCAATGACAGGGCTTCACTGTTCTGACATATCAAGGGTTTCAGTTCTGCTGCATCTACTGTGTGCCCCAAATGAGAATTACCCTCAAAACAAGCTGCAAACACCTTCAGCTCTCCATCTCAAGGTCATAAGTATGAGTGTTTGCAGATAACTGCAGTGTGTTCAACTTCATTTGCAACAACTCAGATATTGAAGATACCCACGCATACAGCAAAACTACACAACATCAAAGTTAAGTAACAATTGCACTGCAGAAGTGTGAGGCATTGGCCATCACCAATGTAAGAGGGTCATTATCTACCTTTCACGGTCAATTGAATTAACACCAATCAGCCCCCTGCCATCAATGCCCTGCAGTCAGCACAAACCAGGAACCAAACGGGATCTGGTACGTGTATACAAAGAGAAGAAGAAAGCCTGTCAGAAGCTGAATATTCTACAGAAAGTGATTCATCTTCAATACCTTCAGACACAAGCAAAGGATTCACTTGCCTGCGGGAAGACAAGTCCAAAGCTTCAAGAACAAAGCACTCCACTTGATTAACAGCCTATCACTGCCTGTCACTGCACTGCATTGTGGACACTGTTCATAATGCTGTTTACATTGCAAATACATGCTGGTATTTATGTATTTATGCACATTTTATTCAATATCTATCCTTTAACCTCTAACTTTCTTTGTATGTAATTCTTTATTCTTTATAATGGTTGGATGTTTATCTGTTGCATGCTGCACCCTGACTAACACACCGCAGCAAATTCCTAATGCATGTAAATGCATATGGTGTATGAGATTGATCATTGATCCTGGTTTCCTGATCCTTAACATTCCCTCTCAAGAACACCAGGGTAATGTCCCTTCAGTGTCATCTACCACAAGACTACTTTGGCCACACCTCCTAAATCCATCAATCGCCTTTGATATTAATAGACCAACATCATTGACAGGGTCTCCTCTAAATCACAAACTATTTGCACATGGAAAAATATTCCCATATAGTGAGTGGGTCTGACTTCTGAAATTTCATACCTAGCAGTAATAGGAGAGTCTTTTCATGAGGAGGACCAGAACCCATGCACCTTCACTATTCCCCAGTTACAGACTTGTCCACTTTGGGAATAAATATCTCAAAAAACATTCTCAAAAAACCGCTGCAAAAAAAAAAGCTGAGAATTGGAGAATCCTAGAACTGGAAACTACCTTGAAGAATGACTTGGGCCAGATAACACTGCTCCAGTCCTCGACTTATGCTTTCCCCAGTGTTAGTTCCACGGCTGCTGGGCACTCACTGACCCTAAGACTCTGTTTCTCCAGCTGTGCACAGCCAGCAAACCTCAGCCAATGCAGGTTGAGGAACCACCTTAATTACCTCGATGGCTTCTGACAGCTCATAGGGTGAAAGACCTTTTATTGTTTCTACACATCTCTGAAGATTGGGGATTAGCTCCTCTACCAACCTGCCCCTGCTACACAACACCACCATCCAACAAAAAAAAAAGCTCCCAGCATGGCCATAGAAATCCTGAACAATATCCCATATCTTGGGAGCCAACTCTCAGCAGAAGAAGGGGTCAGTGATGGAATTCCCACTGATTCCTGGGAATCCCTGGCTAAGAACAACTCAAAGCTGTGAAGAACTTTCAAGCCAGAGCACAGAAACAGTCCCTTTGGCACAAGCTGTCCATGCTCAACAAGTTGCCTACCTGAGCTAGTCCCACTTGGCTGTCTGGCCCATCTGTGCAAGAGTCTGTGGTTCTCTCTTTAAACTTCCAAGCTATGTACCTGACCAAATATCTTTTCAGTGTTGTAGTTGTACCCACATCTACCACTTCAAAGTTCAAAGTACATTTATTATCAGGGTATGTATACTATATAGAACCTTGAAATACGTCTTCTTACAGGCAGCCATGAAAAGAAAGAAACTAAATAGAACCCATTTTAAAAAGGCCGTCAAACACCCAATGTGCAGAAAAAAAGAACAAATCATGTGAACAATAAAAAGTAAACGAGTACCACTCAGAACTGAAGTTCATGAAAAGGAGTCTACAGCTACGATGCTAGTCAACAGTACAGCCAGACCAGAAGCCCGTTGGTTGCTGGCCTCAACCTCAGTTCATACAGAGGCAAATAAACCTTATGGAGCAGCAAGCTGAACACTAGCCATCCCTCACCTCTGGCCCTGACACCCAGGCCTTGTCAATTGGGCCCTATGCTTAAATCGGCCAAGCATTAGCACGTTCGTCAGTGTCAGGCCCAGGCCGCGCTGTGCTGACACAACCGCACTGCGCCTTTTAGACCCCAGTTCACCAAATTCCCCAGAACAAAACAAAAATGCCAAGTTGTGCAGGTGGCTCAGAAGCAAAACTCCATGTGCATTCTCACCAACATAAGACCATAAGGTATAGGAGCAGAATCAGGCCATTCAGCCCAATGAGTCTGCTCCACCATTCCATCATGGCTGATTCATTTTTTTCCTCTCAGCCCCAATCTCCTGCCTTCTCCCCATAACCCTCCATGCCCTGACCAATCAAGAATCTATCAATCTCTGCCTTAAACATACATAAAGACTTGGCCTCCATAACTGACTGTGGCAACAAATTCCTCAGATTCACCACTCTCTGGCTAAAAAAATCCCTCCTAATCTCCATTCTAAAAGGACACCGCTATATTTTGAGGTTAGACTCTCCCACCATAGGAAACATCCTCTCCACATCCACTCTGTCAAGGCTTTTCATTATTTGATAGGTTTCAACAAGGACACCTCATTCTTCTAAATTCCAGTGAATACATGCCCGGAGCCATCAAATGCTCTGCATATGACAAGCCATTCCATTCTGGAATCATTTTTGTGAACCTCCTTTGAAGCCTCTCTAGTTTCAGGCACATTTTTTCTAAGATGAGGGGCACAAAACAGTTCACAATACTCTAAGTGAGGCTTCACCAGTGCTTTATAAAGTATCAACATTACATCCTTGCTTTTATCTTATATTGTTGTAACATAATGACCCAACTCTGTACTCAGTAACCTGACTGATGAAAACAAGTGTGCCAAAGACATTCTTCACCACTTTGCCTACCTGTGTCACCATGTACTTATATTCCCAGGTCTCCACTCTACAACATTTTACAGGGTCCTGCCACTTACTGTGCAAGTTCACCTGCTTGGAAAAACCTCACTTATCTGAGCTACAGATTTCATAAGCAGCTGTTCAGACCAAACGTCAGAATGGGGAAGAAATGCGATCTAAATACAATCGTGGCAATTGTAGGGATGACTTGCAGCGGACTGAAAAGCTTGAGCATGTAGGTATTAAGGAAGAGGACGTGCTAGAGCTTTTGGAAACCATCAAGTTGGATAAGTCACTGGGACCAGGCGGGATATACCCCAGGCTACTGTGGGAAGTGAGGGAGGAGATTGCTGAGCCTCTGGCAATGGTCTTTGCATCATCAATGAGGACAGGAGAGGTTCCAAAGAATTGGAGGGTTGCAGATGTTGTTCCCTTATTCGAGAAAGGGAGTAGGGATAACTCAGGAAATTTTAGACCAGTGAGTCTTACTTCAGTGGTTGGTAAGTCGATGGAGAGGATCCTGAGAGGCAGGATTTATGAACATCTAGAGAGACATAATATGATTAGGAATAGTCAGCATGGTTTTGTCAAAGGCAGGTCGTGCCTTACAAGCCTAATTGAATTTCTTGAGGATGTGACTAAACACATTGATGAAAGTAGAGCTGTAGATGTAGTGTATATGGATTTTAGCAAGGCATTTGATAAGGTAACCCATGCAAGGCTTATTGAGAAAATAAGGAGGCATGGGATCCAAGGGGAGGTTGATTTGTGGATCCAGAACTGTCTTGCCCACAGAGGAAAAGAGTGGTTGTAGATGGGTCATATTCTGCATGGAGGTCGATGACCAGTGGTGTGCCTCAGGGATCTGTTCTAGGACCCCTACTCTTTGTGATTTTTTTAAATGACCTGGATGAGGAAGTGGGTTAGTAAATTGCTGATGACTCAAAGGTTGGAGGTGTTGTGGATAGTGTGGAGGGCTGTCAGAGGTTACAGCAGGGCATTGATAGGATGCAAAACTGGGCTGAGAAGTGGCAGATGGAGTTCAACCCCAATAAGAGTGAGATGGTTCATTTTGGTAGGTCAAATATGATGGTGGAATATAGCATTAATGGTAAGACTCTTGGCAGTGTGGAGGATCAGAGGGATCTTGGGGCCCAAGTCCATAGGACACTCAAAGCTGCTACGCAGGTTGACTCTGTGGTTGAGAAGGCATACGGTGCATTGGCCTTCATCAACTGTGGGATTGAGTTTAAGAGCCAAGAGGCAATGTTGCAGCTATATAGGACCCTGGTCAGACCCTGCTTGGAGTACTGTGCTCAATTCTGGTCACCTCACTACAAGCAGGATGTGGAAACCATAGAAAGAGTGCAGAGGAGATTTACAAGGATGTTGCCTGGATTTGGGAACATGCCTTATGAGAATAGGCTGAGTGAACTCAGCCTTTTCTCCTTGGAGCGACGAAGGATGAGAGATGACCTGATAGAGGTGTGTAAGATGATGAGAGGCATTGATCGTGTAGATAGTCAGAGGCTTTTTCCCAGGACTGAAATGGTTAGCACAAGAGGGCATAGTTTTAAGGTGCTTGGAAGAAGGTACAGAGGAGATGTCAGGGGTAGGTTTTTTACGCAGAGGGTGGTGAGTGTGTGGAATGGGCTACTGGTGAACAGTGATGGAGGCAGATTCAATAGGGTCTTTTAAGAGACTCCTGGATGGATACATGAAGCTTACAAAAATAATGGCTAAGTGTAAGCCTAGGTAATTTCTAAGGTAAGGATATGTTTGGCACAGCTCTGTGGGCTGAAAGGCCTGTATTGTTTCTATGTTTCTAAGTGACATTGACTTTGGAATGATTGTTGGTGCCAGATGATGTTATTTGAGTATCTCAGAAACTGCTGATCTCCTGTGATTTTCATACGCAACTGTCTCTAGAGTTGACAGAGAAGAGTGCAAAAAAAAGAGATAAAAATACCCAGTGAGGGGCAGTTCTGTAGCCAAAAATGCCTTGTTAATGAGAGCGGTCAGAGGAGAATGGTTCCAGTTGACAGTAACTCAAATAACCGCGTGTTACAACAGTGGTGTGCAGAAGAACATCTCTGAATGCACAACACATCAAACCTTGGAGAGAGTGGACTGCAGCAACAGAAGCCCACAGGCATAAACTCTGAGTCCTTGTGCTTATGACTATAAACTAGACTTTGAGTCTGTGGGTCCCACGTGGGCCTCATCAGCCACCTCGAATTCTACAGAACCAGAGAGGAAGTGACTCATCCTCAATCCCTAGGAATGGCTTAAGAGTGCAATCCAGTCCAATATTAAAATGTGGGGTTGCTAAGGCAGTTACTGCAGGAAGTCCCAGACAGCTTTAATCACAGTGCAGAGACCATGTCAGATCTGGCTGTGTTATTTCCATTCATCTGGTCCCCTGAAGTAATGAGGGACAAGTTGTCTTTGCCACTAAAATGGAACAGGTAAGAGGTTGCATTGGAATTAAGGCAGAGTTTGTTCGTTTGAAGTATCTGCCCGACAAGCATGTTAAATAATATTTTGACCAGGCAAAACTGCCTGTGTGCTTTTTAAGTATTCATTGAACTTAAATTATTTAAATGAAGCAAATTACTGTTCACCACTCACTTTAGGAAGCTTAATTAAAGTTCTAATTTTGAACTTTACTTTCCTCCCTGAGTTGTGTTGTAGGAACTTGCCACATTCATAATTGCACAAAATAAAGGAGGGTGCTAATTGCTTTATAGCCCACTGTTGGAACTGCTTTCACTCTTTGATGAAAGTGCCGTCTCCCCCTTGGACAGGAAGCGGTTTTCTTTACAGGAATAGTATTCAGCAACAAGCCTGTTGAACTAATAACTCCAGGCAGAGGATGGTCAGCAATAACCATGACCAAGATCCCAGGACACTTATCATAGAGGTCAATCTATGAAGGCAATTCGTAAGTGAACTTCACCATTGACGTTGAAGAGAAAGGAAGGCAGTGGTGACTTAGCAATCGACTGGCTGCCTGATAAGTGCTTAGCCTGCTGATGCAGGACTGGGCCCCATTGCTAATTGAAAACCCACTCCAACACCACTTTCCAGCAAATAAACTCCAATAATGAACTAGTTCTATCAGGTTAGCTGCAGCATCCAGCACTTAGGGATTCAAAATACTGCCACAGTGACAGTGAGGAGAACTTCTTCACAAAGGAAATCCTGGTGGTGTGTTGAAACTTCAAGCTGACTGCCTCCAGGTCTTCCCAGGTGATGGCTACTTTGACGTTACCTTCAAGTACCTGTTGGAACAGCAGAAGATGCCGCGGGATTTTCGGGAGAAGCAGAACAAGACACTACTGTTGCTGCTGAAGATGCATCCATTTTTCATCCTCCCTTCCCAGAAGGAGCACACACAAAATGCTGGTAGAACACAGCAGGCCAGGCAGCATCTATAGGAAGAAGCACTGTTGATGTTTCGGGCCGAAACGTCAGGACGAAGGGTCTTGGCCCGAAACGTCGACAGTGCTTCTCCCTATAGATGCTGCCTGGCCTGCTGTGTTCCACCAGCATTTTGTGTGTGTTGTCTGAATTTCCAGCATCTGCAGATTTCCTCATGTTTCCCAGAAGGAGTATGTCCCTGTTGTGGTTGTCCTCACCTACTTCTCCCATTATGTCAGGGAGCAGGATCTGTTTGGGACATTGATCAGCAAACACCTGGTGAAGATCGGGCTATGGTTTATGCAAATAGAGCCATCATCCACCCTCCATCAGAAGGAAGTGTGGTTACAGGACAACCCAGGAGTGCAGACAGTATGCCATGGAAGTGTGACAAGCCTGGATGTGTGGCGGCCTAATGTAGTGCTGTCGTCTGCAGGAACTGCAAGCTGGAAGACCACCGGACCAAGAGCTGGAGAGAAAGCAGAAGTTACAACCTGTGTGGAGAGGCAGGTCCACTCCACTAGGCCTGCTCAAACTTGTTTGCTGTACCTGTGCTCAGGCAATATGAGGGGCAGCTGTCTCCAAGACCCCAGAGGAAAGCTGACACAACGTCTGCCTGTGCCGAGGCTCGAGCGAAGACTGAAGCTGAAACGGAGACTGAGGAAAGGACAACCACCTTGAGTTTCTCTACCCTGGTCACAAGCCCTCAAGCCCCTCCTCAAAGGGAGGAATCAATGGAGGAATAATGGCAGAGGGACGAGAAGGAAATACCAGGTGGCAGAAAGCAAAAAGCCCCAGGAGGTACCACCTAAGAGTGAAAGTAACGGGAAGGTGAGGACAGTGTAATGCACAGACATCAACAACCCCTCCTCATTGGAGGGTGAAGCAAATATGGAAACCCAATAATACAGATAGAGGAAACATCAAAATGGAGGGGGCATTGAGGAGGGCAGCCTACAGATAAATGGAGAGACGGGGAAATGCAGCCTACCACGTCTCAGCTCCGGGAGACAGGAGACAGAGAGTAACTTGCATCCAACACACACCAGGTCCAGGAAACCAGGAGCAACACAAAAGTTACTGCCCCCCCCACCCCATTCCAGGGATCTGGGAACTGCTGCGGTCATCAGCCTCACCTCCAGGAGGATGGCTCAGTAATATCCTCCCAGACTGAAATATGGAGGATCTGCACAGATCATTTTATACCAATCTGTATGACAGTAAGACCACAGACAGCATGGCACCCTAAAATGTCCTGTCCTCTATCACCAGGGTGCTAGATAACAGTAAGCAGGAGAGTCTGGATCAGCCACTGTTCCTAGAGGAGCTGACTAACTCCATCCTTTCCTTGGACACAAGTAAAACTCTCACAAGCGTTGGCTTACCAACAGAGTTGTACTCAGCAGTGTGGGACTGCATGGTCCAAGACCTGCTAGAAAAGTACACCACTATGCCACTGGCTGCCTGCGTGTCAGATTCCACAAGGAAGGGCATCTGCAGCCTCACCAACAAGCAGAAGAGAGACATCAGGAATGGGAGACCCACCTCATTGTTGAATGTGAACTATAAGATCTTCTCTGAGGTCATTGCCAACCATGTCAAGTCTGGTGTGAGACAAGTGATCCACCCACACAAACCTGCGCAGTACCTGCCAGAAAAATCTCAGCCAGCCTTGCACTACTCAGGGATATCATTGCCTGCATCCAGGACAGAGAGAGATGGCTGCCTGCCTGTCAGCTTGGACCAGGACTAGGGCTTCAATGGGGCTTTGCACATACATGATGGACGTAGTAACCAAAAATAGGCTTTAGGGAGGGAATCAAAAATAGGATCTAAGCACTCTACACAGATATTCAATTGTAGTTCAAATCGATGGGTGGGAGTTAGGTAGTGCCCCATCAAGTTTGGAGTCAGGCTGGGGCACAAGAGATTCTGTAGATGCTGGAGATCTTGAGCAAAAGTCACAAAATGCTGGAGGAACTCAGCAGGTTGGACAGCACCTATGGAATGAAATAAAGAGTCGAGGACTCAGCCTCCATAGATGCTGCCTGACCTGCTGAATTCCTCCAATATGTTGTACATGTTGCTGGAGTCAGGCAAGGCTATTCACTCTCCCCTGTCTTGTTAGTGTGCTGTATGGAACCTATTTCTGAATCGATAGGAAGGATGAGAGCATAAAAGGAATAGTATTTCCAGGCAATGTAGGCAGACAAGTCAAAAATTCCCTCTACATGGACAGCATCATTGTCTTCAGCTCAAATCTATGGTCATTTCACAGATTGATCAGCATCTGCGACCAGTTAAAGTTGGTATCCAGGAATTGTGTTAACTGTAGGAAAAGTGAGGCCATGCTCGTTGGTAACTGGTCTAACCAATCCAATGACCCAACTAGCTGAAGGTGCTGGGGGTCCGCTTTGGAGGGGCAGAGGCACAAGAACTGGCTGCAGCAGACCAGGAAGTAAAACAAAAACTGGATTGGTGGAAGGGCCTTTCTCTATCTATAACTAGGAAGAACTTAGCTATCAGATACTGAGCACAAGTGTGGCCTGCACCTCAATCCTCGCTTACGTATCAGATACTGAGCTCAAGTGTGGCCTATATTTCAGTCCTCGCTTGATATTCACCCAGGATGTCTTCCAGTTCATTTGGGGGTTGAAGAAGGAGCAAGCCCAATGGGTCCCCTGGAAATGGGGGAAAGTGTAGCAAACATTGCCCCCCCCCCCCCCATATTGATGACTATATTTGTACGTGACTGCACGTACTCTGGGTTGTGGACCCAGGGTATATGTACACTGTCATTGAGATGGTTCTGATGCAGATGAGATGATCTTCCACCTCCTTTGCCAAGATGTTCTGGTCAAGGGTGCATTGGTCCTTGACCAGGTTCGCTCAAGCACTGCTGCTGTCCCTTGGAACAGGGGATATCATCAACCTGGTGGAAGAAGCACTTCCGTCTTGTCTGAAACTTGTAGCTCCTCCCGTGTAGGAAGATGTTCACAAGCCAATACTGCTGACTGGCATATTGCAGAGTGCAGGAGGGGTGCACTGGAGCTTGGTGCAGCCACCACAAAGGCTTTGTGGGCAAGGACCAGCTGAGGGTCAGGTGTATCAGCATACAGTGGAGCAAAGGGGATTGCAGAGGCAAGAGAGAGGAGCTGGCAAATGCTCATTGGAAACGGACACTGCCAGGGATGATGTCTGAACAGCAGCGGCTGGAGTTTCTGGGAGCAATTTGAAAGGCGCAGGAAAGATACTTCCCAAAGAAGAAGAGGGAGTATTCTAAAGGGAAGATGAGGTAACCTCAGCTGAGAAGGGAAGCTAAAGTCAGCATAAAAGCAAAAAAGAAGGCAGAAAATATAGCAAAAGTTAGTAGGAAGTCAGAGGATTAGGAAACTTTTGAAAACCAACAGAAGGCAACTGAAAAAGCAATAAGGAGAGAAAAGATGAAATGTGAAAATAAGCTTGCCAACAATATAAAAGTTTTTTTCAAATATATAAAGAGTAAAGGAGATGCGAGAGTGGGTATCAGACTGTAGGAAAATCACACTAGTAGTGGAGGACAAAGAAATGGCTGATGAACTCGGTAAGTACTTTACATCAGTCTTCACTGTGGAAGACTCAGTATCATGCCAGAAGTTCAAGACTGACAAGGGATGGAAGTGAGTGTAATCGCTATTACCAAGGAGAATGGGCTTGGGAAGCTGAACGGTCTGAAGGTAGGTAAGTCAACTGAACCAGACGACCACACCCCATGATTCTGAAAGAGGTGCCTGAAGTGATTGTGGAGGCATCAGTAATGGTATTTTAAGAATTGATAGATTCTGGAATGGTTCTGGAGGATTGGAAAATTGCAAATGTCACTCTACTGTTTAAGATGGGAGGGAAGCAAAAGAAATAAAATTATATGCCAGTTAGACTGACATCAGTGGTTGAGAAGATGTTGGAGTTGATTATTAAGGAAGAAGTTTCAGGGTACTTGGAAACACGTCTGAAGTCAGTATGGTTTCCTTAAGGGGAAACCTTGTCTAACAAATCTATTAGAATTCTTTGAGGAAATAACAAGCGCATAGACAAAGGAGAGTCACTGGATGTTGTCTACTTAGATTTTCAGAAGGCCTTTGACATGAAGCTGCTTAACAATTGAAGAGCCCATGGTATTACAGGAAAGCCACTAGCACAGATAGAAGATTGGCAGATTGGGAGGAGGCAAAGAGTCAGAATAAAGCTGGCCAATTCTTGTTGGCTACCAGTGACAAGTGGTGTTCCGTAGATGTTGGCATTGGGATCTATTCTTTCCATGTTATATGTCAACAATTTGGATGATGGAATTGATGGCTTTGTGGCCAACTTTGAGGATGATATGAAGATAGGTGGAGGGGCAGGTAGTGTTGAGAAAGCAGGGAGTCTGCAAAAGGACTTGGACAGATTAGGAGAATGGGCATATCAGAATCAGGTTTAATATCATTGGCATATGTTGTGAAAGGTGTTAATTTAGCAGCAGCAGTGCATGATAAATATAGTAAAAAACCTGAATTACAGTAATTACATATATGTATGATAATTGGATAAGTTAAAATAAGTAAAGCAAAGAGAGAAATTTTTTAAAAAGTATTGAGGTAGTGTTTATGGATTCAATGTCCATTTAGAAATCAGATGGCAGAGGGGAAGAAGCTGTTCTTAGTTTAGAAAAATGATGGGGGGATCTCATTGACACCTATCAAGTATTGAAAGGCCTAAATAGAGTGGACATGGAGACAATGTTTCCTATATTGGGGGAATCTGTAACCAGGGAGCACAGTCTCAGGATAGAACACTGCTTTAGAACAGAGATGAGGAGGAACTTCTTTAGTGGGAGGGGGGTGAATCTGTGGAATTCATTGCCACAGACGGCTGTGGAGACCAAGTCATTGGGTCTGTTTAAAGCAGAGGTTGATAAGTTCTTGATTAGTATGGGTGACTAAAGTTGGGGGGAGAAGGTAGAAGAACGGGATTAAGAGGGATAATAAATCAGCCATGATGGAATGGCAGAGCCGCCTCAATGGGCCGAATGGCCTAATTTTGCTCCAATGTCTTATGGTCTGCCATGTAGCTACTTACTCGAATGTTTTATATTATATACATATGACTTCTAATGATTAAATGTATTTTGAAATAAGAAGTTACGCTGAGCTCCCAAACATGTAATCTAACTGGACTATTTGGTAATTATTGTCTATGTGAAGTAATTTTGATAAAGCTACAATCACCATTTTCATGTGGAAGCCCATTTGTTCATTTACAACATAATAAAAATGAGTTACAAAATCTAAGCTAATAAAGATAAATTACATTTGTTTGGTAGCCAATAAACAATATAAGGTTTTATTCCAGAGGCGGTTAATATAATCTGTAAAATTTCCTTCCTGCCTACCACAACAGATTTTTACATCATAAATTTGCTTTTCCAAAGATGTCAAATTCATTATCAAATATCTTAATTAGCTTTTAATAACAATGGAAAAATCAAACAGCAAGGTTCATGAAAAAATTCAGCTTTGTAATTACTATCATCAGTCTCTGTGAACCATGTTAATTAAGCAGTATTTTCAATAGCTGTGTGGAAATAGCAAGGACTGCAGAAAAGAGGTGCCTAGCATATTTATTTTTTATGACAAATCTATCATCTCTCAGATTTCTGCAATATATTTCCCTAAATTCTGTTGTATTTGATGCGACACCCTTCATACCCAAATCCAGAAAACTGGAAATGTTAAGAATATGCTTGACCCTAAAATAGAGCTGTGGAGGAGTCCACAGTGCACGTCTTCCAGCCTGGCTTCTCAGCTGTCCATTTACTAGACACAAAGCATATGGACAATCAACATCACCCATGGGATGTCCCAGCAGATGCTGAGATTTCACCTAAAATCACCAGGGCTCTTGTTTAAGATGCAGATTGGTTAATATCATTGAGACCAATGGCAATTTTAACCATTCTGTGTTTCCCACTGGACCAATCTAGTGAAAAGAGCAAATGGGGCCAGAAAGGATCCATATATCATTGCTTTGCTTTATGCATGGACCACAGGGAAACTGGTACTACCACCTGCCATATGAAATCCTCCCTGAAACTTACCTGCATTAATCATTCTCACATGATGTGTGTCAAAGTAAGGCTTTGCTGCCACCTGGGATAGAGGTCGAGTAGCAGGTCAAAGGTGAAGAGATGATCAGTGCATCCGCTATCATCTTCCAATATTCTCTGGATTCTAGGAAGGCCCCACTGGATAAGAAAACAGCAATGTAAATTACTATTGGAGAGAGAGAGAGAGAGAGAGAGAGAGAGAGAGAGAGAGAGAGAGAGAGAGAGAGAGAGAGAGAGAGAGAGAGAGAGAGAGAGAGAGAGAGAGAGAGAGAGGAGAGACAGAGAGAGAGAGAGGGAGAGAGAGAGAGAGAGAGAAAGAGGAGAGAGGAGAGATACAGAGAGAGAGAGGAGAGAGAGAGAGAGAGAGAGAACATGGTGAATTTTAGGTTAATTAGCCTAATTCCAGAGAAAATGCAGGAATACTATTAAGGAAATGATAACAAGACACTTAGGGATGCATAAATGATTAGGATGAGAAATAGAATTAACAAACTTATGAGGGTCATTCGTGGACAGAATTAGCAAAGAAGATGAAATAGAGGCATTGTACTTGCTCATCCAAAAGACATTCCATTATGCATCTAATAGAAATGTAGTCAGACAAAATGAGCGCATGGGATTGTAGAGTCATGGAAAATACCATTGCTGGAATAATAACAATCAACCTACATTATCTGCCAATCCTCTTTAATCCTCCAAAATATTCCCCTCTATCTCATGTACTTTAATTTCACAAACTAACCTCTTCTGTTCAATTTAACTAAAAGCCATATTAACATCCATATAAGCCACTTTCTCTGGCTCTCCAATATACATTTGACTCATAACAGCCACAAAATACTTAAAACAATTTGCTAATCATGATTTCCTTTCCAACTTTTAACCTCAACTTGTCCATGCAACCAAGAACTAATCCCAACTGTATCGAAACTAATCCCATTATCTTGCATTTAGTCCATATACTTCCTAAACCTTTATTATCCATGTACTTATCCAAATGTTTTGATAAACATTGTAATTGTACCTACCTCTTCCATTTCCTCAGTTAGCTACATCCACAGACCCACCAACCTATCCCTCAGCTTCCCTTTTAATCATTTCCATCTCACCTTAAACTTTTAAGACTACCTACTGTGGAAAAAAGACGTTGACTATCCATCTCGTCTGTGAGTCTCATACTTTTATAACCTTTATAACATCCTCATCTCAACCTCCCTTGTTCCAGGGAAAAGAGTCCCAGCATATCCAATTTCTCCTTAGAACTCAAGCCCTCCAGTCCCACCAGCATCCTGATGAAACTTTTCTGCTCTCTCTCTAGCTTAATCACATCCGTCTGATGCTAAGATTCACCAGACTAAATCCAGTCATAGCTGATTTAGCCTTATGAGGAAAGGTTGAGTAAGTTAGCTGATAATCTGTAGAATTTGGAGGAACAAGAGATCTCATCCAAGCACCCAACATTCTTACAGAGCTTGTTGGCAGCTTGCAGGGAAGATGCTTCCTCTGGCTGAGAAGTCTTGAACTAGGGACCACAGTTTGAAAATAGAGGATACACTTGGAAATGAAACAGGAGAAATTCCTTCACTCAGGGAGTGGTAAATCTTTAGTTCTCTACCATGGAGAACTGTGGAGACTCAGATGTTGAGTTCATTAAAAACAGTGATAGTTTCTGAATATTAAGGGAATCGAGGGACATTGGGAAGATGCTGAAAAAAATTTGGGCTGAGCTGGAAGATCAGCCATGATCTTGATGAATGGCAGACTCTTGATTCCTGATTCTTATCAGCAGCATGGGATCGCTGGCCATCCGTGGGTGGGGAGTAGAGGATGTTGAAAATCTAGAACCAACACACATTGCCTGGTCTAGAATCAACCTAAGATCATTCTCTTAATGCTAATAACATTTGCTTCAGCCAGGAATCTGCCAACCCTCCTACTTGCCTTATAGGATCTTCAGGAGATACCATTTGTGGTACCTCTTTAGATTCCAAAGGTTTCTCAGATGAATCATCCAGGATTTAGGAGCTATGCATCTATTTTCTGTCACATGGGTTGGGGTGTGATAGAAGCAAATGAGTATAGTTATGTATTCTCATTTCATTAGCTGGTTGGTTGGGGGTGGGGAAGACACGGAGAACATTATATTTTTGTTGACCGCTATTTGATCACCAAGTACGAATAGAACGTTAATTTAGTTTGACTGCTAACTTTGTTACTTTGTGCTTGAATGTTAAATCACTAATTTAGCTATGTTAGTTTTTTAAGATTGTTCTATTACTAATTTAGTTACATTAGTTCTTTTAGATTGTTTGTCTTTTCTGCTTTTGTAATAAAGGATTGACCATAACCTTTTCAACTTTGGAACTTTGGTATTTAGAAGAGCGTCATACAATGTCAATCTCCTGCCTTAGTATCTCAGCAGGTTGGTTCATTTTTTTAAGGTAACTAATACACAGGCTGCACATGAATAAGGCCAATGGCTTCACTAGACTTGGATTTTGGGGTCACCATCAATGAAAATATTCGAAGTCACTTCCCAAAGGAAACACGAGTGCAGGGAAGCCTTGTACAGAGCCTCACAACCCACCTTGACATGTTGAGAGGAATAGTTACCAAGCAAACAAAATGCCCAACTGTCTGCAAAGTTTCACCCTTGATGGTGATTTCTGATGAGTCATGTACAAGGCCTCAGACTAAGACTCTTTGAAAACACTTTAGCCTTAAGCGTGAAACCAGAATCCTGGAATATGTTAAGTTTGTGCAGAGGGATCAAGTACAGAGTTAAAGTAATTGTGAGGATGTGCCAGAACAGTGATGGTAAGTCATGGATGTCTTGGAAGAAGAGAACAAGAAGCCAGAAAATGGGGTGCAAGCCCATGATTAACTTCATTTCTCGCTGATTAAAGCACCGAGTAAGATTGATATCAATGAGGATGAGAGTGGAGGGTTAGCGGGTGTTCAGAGCCATCTGCCTCCATTTGATTGGTCACCATCTCCCGCTCACTCACTGCTCCTGGAGGAAGGTGTTTGACAGTCTTTCTCTCCCTCACACTCCCTGTTGCAGGAGGATGGAGCTGGACACGTAGGCAAGGTTTAATCAAAGTGGTTTGTGGATTGGACTCTGCAGTTCATGTTATATGTGCTTCTGGTTACTCCATTTTTATTGCTATTTTGTGTGATTTTGGTCGGGGTGGACTGGCTCTGTGGCCTGCAGTCAACGAGCGACACAGCGCTAGACTGAACTGAACATTCCTAGGCTGCCTCAAGGACCCTGTGGTTTGATATTTTTACATTGTGTGTTTTTTTTTGCTCATTTTTATCGCTTTTACACAATTCTTTCTCTTTTTTTGTGCATTACATGTTTGATGTTTTCTTTGAAAGGGTTCCATGGTGTTTCTTTGTTTCGCGGCTGTCTGTGGGGAAGGCAAGTCTCTGGATTGTACATTGCATACATACTTTGATAATAAATGTTCCTTGACTTTGAGACTCTGGTCATTGAGCTGAAATATCAAATATTAGGCAGCCATCCACTTGTTCTGTTAAAGACGTGAATTCCAGTGGGGATTCACTCTTTAAGGGGGGGCAAGAGTAACTGCATGGTAGATGGATAACAGACTGGGGCAATAACACTTCTTGTTTAATTAATTAAAAGGTGGCATGGTAGAGTAGTGGTTGGCATGATACTTTACAGTACAGGTGATACACTGAGAATGTACAATTCCCACCACCCGCCTGTAAGGAATTCATACATTCTTGCTGATCACCCTGGTTTCCTCCAGGTGCTCTAGTTTTCTCCCATGGTCCAAAGACGTACCAGTTGATAAGTTAATTGGTCAATGGTTACTGGCTGGGATTGCTGGGCTTGTGCAGTTTGGGGCGGGGTGGGGGGGAGCAGAAGGATATATTCCATACTGTATCTCAATAAATAAATAAATTCAGGTAATGGGTTCAACTCCAGGCTAATCCAGGGAATGGTGAGAGTTATCTATGTGAAGATGCTTGGTGGTGGGGAGACTTCATCAGTAAACAGAAGTACAGTAAACAGTAAACACAGCCACACATTGGCTATAACGTGTACAAAACATATTCATCCAGGATACACCTGTCATGGTCTGGTCCACTGATTGCTCATTTCAGTTAATTTCCTTTTCCCTATGTTCCACCGGGCTCCTTGCTTAGGGCACCTGATCTTCATCCAAACTGGCAGCATAAAAACTGCGGTTTACGGCTACTCGGGGCTGGTCCATCACCGTAGCTGAGACAAGAATGCAAGCACTGGCCGCCAAGAATAAAGGACCAACTTCCGAGCCACCAAGAATAAGGGATGCCCTTCTGAGCCAAGATACAAATGGACTGTCGTTGTTTGTTTTTGTCATCTCGTGCCCATCTGAGTGGGTCCGGCCATTTTGCCGCTGCTCCAAACCGGGATGCAAGTAGTCTGTCATTATTTTGTTTTGTCATGTCCGAGTCCAAGCCAAGGCTCCGAGTCCCAGTCCAAGCCAAGGCTCCGAGTCTCAGTCCAAGCCAAGGCTCCGAGTCTCAGTCCAAGCCAAGGCTCCGAGTCCCAGTCCAAGCCAAGGCTCCGAGTCCGAGTCCAAGCCAAGGCTCCAAGTCCCAGTCCAAGCCAAGGCTCGGAGTCTCAGTCCAAGCTAAAGCTCCGAGTCCCAGTCCAAGCCAAGGCTCCGAGTCTCAGTCCAAGCCAAGGCTCCGAGTCTCAGTCCAAGCCAAGGCTCCGAGTCCTAGTCTAAGCCAAGGCTCCGAGTCCCAGTCCAAGCCAAGGCTCCGAGTCTCAGTCCAAGCCAAGGCTCGGAGTCTCAGTCCAAGCTAAGGCTCCGAGTCCCAGTCCAAGCCAAGGCTCGGAGTCTCAGTCCAAGCTAAAGCTCCGAGTCCCAGTCCAAGCCAAGGCTCCGAGTCCTAGTCTAAGCCAAGGCTCCGAGTCCCAGTCCAAGCCAAGGCTCCGAGTCTCAGTCCAAGCCAAGGCTCGGAGTCTCAGTCCAAGCTAAAGCTCCGAGTCCCAGTCCAAGCCAAGGCTCCGAATCTCAGTCCAAGCCAAGGCTCCGAGTCTCAGTCCAAGCCAAGGCTCCGAGTCCTAGTCTAAGCCAAGGCTCCGAGTCCCAGTCCAAGCCAAGGCTCCGAGTCTCAGTCCAAGCCAAGGCTCGGAGTCTCAGTCCAAGCTAAGGCTCCGAGTCCCAGTCCAAGCCAAGGCTCGGAGTCTCAGTCCAAGCTAAGGCTCCGAGTCTCAGTCCAAGCCAAGGCTCCGAGTCCCAGTCTAAGCCAAGGCTCCGAGTCCCAGTCTAAGCCAAGGCTCCGAGTCCCAGTCCAAGCCAAGGCTCCGAGTCTCAGTCCAAGCCAAGGCTCCGAGTCCCAGTCTAAGCCAAGGCTCCGAGTCCCAGTCCAAGCCAAGGCTCCGAGTCTCAGTCCAAGCCAAGGCTCCGAGTCCCAGTCTAAGCCAAGGCTCCGAGTCCCAGTCCAAGCTAAGGCTCCGAGTCCGAGTCCAAGCCAAGGCTCGGAGTCTCAGTCCAAGCTAAGGCTCCGAGTCCCAGTCCAAGCCAAGGCTCGGAGTCTCAGTCCAAGCCAAGGCTCCGAGTCTCAGTCCAAGCCAAGGCTCCGAGTCCCAGTCCAAGCCAAGGCTCCGAGTCCCAGTCCAAGCCAAGGCTCCGAGTCCCAGTCCAAGCCAAGGCTCCGAGTCTCAGTCCAAGCCAAGGCTCGGAGTCTCAGTCCAAGCTAAGGCTCCGAGTCCCAGTCCAAGCCAAGGCTCGGAGTCTCAGTCCAAGCTAAAGCTCCGAGTCCCAGTCCAAGCCAAGGCTCCGAGTCCCAGTCTAAGCCAAGGCTCCGTGTCCAGTCAAGTCCAATTCCCAGCTCCGTGTTCCAGTCAAGTCTAAGTCCATGCTCCAAGTCCAAGTCACGTCCAAGTCCGTCTCCGTGTCGAGTCTCCATGCCTGTGTTCTGCACTTGCTTCCCACTTTCCTCAGCCACCCACTGCAACAACACCAGCAAAATCCCCTCAACCAGCAGTTTCTCACTATTCCTCGTTTGCAGTGTTACCTGTACTCCTTCAGAATTGGCACCTGATTCTCCAGGCAGCATGGAGGGATGGATTCTATAATGCATCTTTTACAACTGGCAGTGTCAGGAGGAATTCAATGTGTTAACCATAATTCCAAATGGCTTGATGACCGCTTTGCTTGAGAAGCATCTGCCTGTTTCTTCATTCATGTGTTGAGCGACCGCCAGAAGTTCACCCACCATAAATCGCCCTATTCAGCTGACCAGAGATAACAGCAGGATATTCTCCAAAAGCCTTGCCCATCAGTGACTAATGGGGTGCCGAGGGACCAGAAATCTGTGACAGAGTTATTAATATGTTTGAGATAAAGACTGACAGACAGCTCAACTACAAAGAGGTATGGGGAGAAGGACAGGAAATGGTGGTGAGGTCAAGACTGGATCAGCCACTGAATAGTGAAGCAGGGTCAGGGGCAACAAAGCTTACCGATACCCGAGCAACACACACAAAATGCTGGAGGAGCTCAGCAGGCCAGGCAGCATCAATGGAAAAGAGTAAACAGTTGATGTTTCAGTAAACAATCGACTCAGAGACCTGAAGAAAAGACTTCGCCCAGAACATTGACTGTTTACTCTTTTGCATAGATTCAACTTGGCCTACTGAGTTCCTCCAGCATTTTGTGTGCACTGCTTGGATTTCCAGCATCTGCAGATTTTCTCTTGTTTGTGACCAATACCTGATTCCCTTGTTTAGTTTTCCATATCCTGATTTCAGATTCAGGTCAAGTCAGGTTCACAATACTTTCTGACCATTTTACGAGGGGTGATTGATAAGTTTGTGGCCTAAGGTAGAAGGAGTCAATTTTAGAAAACCTAGCACATTTATTTTTCAACATAGTCCCCTCCTACATTTACACATTTAGTCCAGCGGTCGTGGAGCACGGATCCTGGACTTCCAGAAAGTGTCCACAGATGGGTGATTGATAAGTTTGTGGCCTAAGGTAGAAGGAGTCAATTTTAGAAAACCTAGCACATTTATTTTTCAACATAGTCCCCTCCTACATTTACACATTTAGTCCAGCGGTCGTGGAGCACGGATCCTGGACTTCCAGAAAGTGTCCACAGATGGGTGATTGATAAGTTTGTGGCCTAAGGTAGAAGGAGATGAGTTATACAGCTCTCGTTAAATGTACATGCAGGTCAACTCTTTGATAATGCAGAAAGTTTGAAGTTAATAACTCCTACTACCTTAGGCCACGAACTTATCAATCACCCCTCGTATAATGCACAAATTAAATCCCTCCCCCACTCATATTTACTGGGATACATTTTAATCACTCATTACCTTCCGTGTCAGTTGTACCTGAGTTGACACAGCAAGTGAAAATAAAAGATATTTTTCAAATGCTAAAGTTCAAGTTTCTAATAAAGAATCTCAGTATTTTGCAAATGTACGATTTCAACATTAGCCACAAGGAATTACCTTCAGTGGCCACTTTATTAGGTACAACTGCACACCTGCTCATTACTGCAAATATCTAATCAGCCAATCAAGTGGCAGCACCTCAATGCATAAAAGCATGCAGACATGGTCAAGAGGTTCAGTTGTTGTTCAGACCAAACATCAGAATAGGGACGAAATGTGACCCAAGTGACTTTGACCATAGGATGATCGTTGGCGCTAGATGAGGTAGTTTGAGTATCTCAATAACTGCTGATCTCTGGTGCAGAAAAAAAATTCAGTGAGCAGTAGTTCTGTGGGAGGTAATTCGTGTTAATGAGAGATGTCAGAGGAGAAAGGTCAAACTGGTTCACGCTGACAGTAACTCAAATCACCACGTCTTACAACAGTGCTGTGTAGAGAAGCAGCTCAGAATGCACAACATATCAAGCCTGGAAGCGGATGGGCTACAGCAGCAGATGATCCCACTGGATACCACTGCTGTGGCTACATTATTACCAACGTTCCTGTACCTAATAAAATGGCTACTGCACTAGAACTTGTTTAATCAGAGTAATGTGCACCTGCAACATGTTTTATGGAGTATGGAGTCTTTTCTGCAGGGTGACAAATGGAGCACTATATCTTTATAGATCAACGGAGGTGTTTTATATTCCTCACTGTAATATTATAGGATTAAATCAGGATTGATTACATTAAAAGGTGGTAATGCAAAAGTAATATTCATTGTAATGTTCCCACTTTTTTTAACCTGCTCGAGATTACGGGAAGAATATTAACCCTGGGCAAATTGCTTTACTGCTGAATATAAATATTAATTCTTCTTGAGTTCTCGTGGAAGGTTATCAAGAGAGGCAAATTCAGAAATGCAGTAAAATTACCAATTCACCCCTTCCCATTCTCATATAGATGATGACCCAGAAATTAGATTTCACTATTTTTGGAACACTTCATATTGCTGAGTTTTTCACTAAAGCTAAATCAAGTTCCCTCAAAAAAAAAGCACAGCATCAGCCAAAGGGATATTTGAAGCAGCTTACAGACAGTCAGAAGTACTAAAATGGAACCAGCAGCATTTCTACCGTTACCAGCCTCAATTCAACAGACAATTGAACACACCTAGCAGCACAGCAGTCAAGGAAGGCCACAGACATTTATTGGCAATTCCTTTGGCACCTAGACACACACACACACACACACACGCACGCACGCACGCACGCACGCACACACACACACACACCGCACGCACGCACGCACGCACACACACACACACACACGCGCGCACACGCACGCACACACACACACACACACACACACACACAAATACAAATGTCTGCATAAGCACGCATGTATGTAAACAGGCATACACAAACATGCACACAGATACACACATGTACACACACAGGCGCACACACACAAAATGGTTCCTATGGATGGGAGAGAGAATGGCATGTTAATTCCAAAAATATAAGCCACAATCCTTTATTTTATTTATTGAGGTGCAGCGGAGGACAGCCCTGCCAGTCCTTTGAATCACGCTGCCCTACAATCCCCAATTTAACCCTAGACTGATAATGGGACAATTTACAATGACCAATTAACCTACCATCACTACATTTTTGGACTGTGGGAGGAAACCGGAGCCCCAGAAGAAACACACACAGTCACGGGGAGAAAGTAAAAACCCTTTACTGACAGTGGGGGAAATTAAACCCAGGTCGCTGGTGTGCTAACCACTATGTCATCGTGTCCCTGCCCCAATTATATGTAAAAATGAGATTTATTATCACATAACTTGAAACATCCTTGCTTGAAATGGTCCATTGTATCTTGTTATTTATCCCTAAGAATCCTTGCCCAAGAAGCCTAACTTGGTAACATTTGACTTTCTGAATGAAAAGGGTTAATTCTGCAATCAGATTAATCAGCAAGTGCGAAGTGAGTGTAATCGATTGATGCGGTTCCTCATTCAGAAATGTTATACTCTCTGAGTTACATTATTACAGAGCTCTCTTTGAATTAATAAAGAATAATATTTTCTAATTACTTGCACATGTTATTCTGAATTATGTTATATAATCTCCATGTATCTATGTGCATCTACTAGCATATGTAAATCCAAACTCCACTGTTTTCTAAAGATATCACCAAATACAAAAACACACAGGGTGATTGTGTGCTCTCTATTCTTATCTGAGACCCGGTAGTTGCACAGAGAGAATAACACCACAGCAAGATAAGGTTGAACTGGGAAAACCACGAGGAAAAACTCCTATCAACCTTAGCAGCAACGTCACAGAACCTGGCTGGGAAATTACAGTATGGGGTACCAAGCATGGGTGCAATTAACTCAATCACCTGAATGCTTTACATTTTATTGGGGGCACAATTGTATTTCACCAGGGTAGAGTTTTAAATCATATTAGATCATTAGACAGGCATTGTGACACTGAGTTGTAATCAACAAGTTACAGAAACAGGACTCCCCATGAGGAAGCTCATGGAGATTACTAGCTAAATTCCCTGCTCCTCACATAGGGTAGGGCTCCTTGGGCTTTAGTTGTTACACACCTTCTTTCAGGTACATGTCACATCTTCATCTTCATGCTACAATCACATACTTTTCTATAATCATTTTTTTTTACATTTTCTAGTAAATGGTTCAATGGTTCCACTTAATGTCAGAGTATATACAGTATACAACCTGAAATTCTTACTCTTCACAGACATCCATGAAACAGAAGATAACACCAAAAGTTGAATGACAGAAAAACACTGGAACCTCAAAGCCCCCCCAGCCTCCCACACACAAGCAGCAGAAAGCCACCAGCTCTTCCCCTTCCCCACTCCCCCCACTTGTTCCAGCAGGAAGCAACTACCCACCACCCAGCAAGCAAGCTAGAGCAAAGCCCCCGAAGAGAGACCATGATCAGCAGTTCAACAAAAAACTACAGACTATACCCCACCTCTTCAACATGTCACCGTCACGCGCTTTCTCTCTCTCTCTCTCCCTCTCTCCCCCCTCTCTTTCTCTCTCTCTCTCTCTCTCTCTCTCTCTCTCTCTCTCTCTCTCTCTCTCTCTCTCTCTCTCTCTCTCTCTCTCTCTCATCACAAACAGGGGACAGAGAGGGGTCACCCCTTCCACAGAGAGAGGGAGGCCAACAGATTGCTGTTTCGATGTTACACTCTAAAGGAACACTTATTCACGCTCACCCAACTCGAGAATCAACAGTCTCTCCCCCACCCCCCCATCGATCAAGAGAAAGAGAGAGCAGGAGGCCTCCGACAGCCACACCCACTGTCTCAATGTCCCGATCTCTGCAAAGTTTCAATGTAACTTAATTCACCATCCAAAATGCAATTTTATTAGTTTAATGCAAAATAAACAAAGTGGTGGATTAGTCATATAAGGAAAAATATTTTCGAGTATTTAGAAGAAATAGAGATCTCATTGAAAAATACAAAATTGCCCAAAGGACATGACATGCTGGCTACAGGCAGGATGACTGAGGAATGTAGAGTCTTGTGGAGGTTGCAGTTTGGGAAAAAGATATAGGTAATTTCGGACTGAGATGAGAAAAAAATCTTCTACACTCAGAAGTTGAGGAACCTCTGGAATTCCCTGCGGTCATTCACATTAGAGGTTGATAGGGGTACCATGGTGCTTGAAAATGTCACTGAGGTGGCAGACATGAGCTTGATTAATAGACAAGGGCCGGATGTTTTCTGTGTTCACATTCCAGTGACAGGGTACTACTGACGAGCATCAGTGTGGTACTATATACTGTGTGGTCGATCAACATTGTTAACAAATTGCACCTAACTGTGTTTCAATGAGAAACGCATCACATTAATAGGAATAGAGTGGAGAAGAACCACACTAACCATGACATCACACACAAAATGCTGGAGGAATTCAGCAGGTTAGGCAGCTTATTTGGAAAAGAGTAAACAGTCGACATTTCGGCTGAGACCCTTCTTCAGGACTGAGAGGGAAGGGGGTGAGATGCGTGAATTAAAAGGTGGGGGAGGTGAAAGAGGCAAGCTGGAAGGTGGTGGATGATGTAAGGTGGCAGGAAAGGCCAAGGGGGTGGAGAAGAGAGAATCTGATAGGATCACTATCCATGATGCTTGAATGACTGTTAAAATTGAATCAGAGACAGTTAAACTATTGAGAACCAAAGTTATTTGGTATGTAGAGCATGAATGGAGGGCACAAAACATTGTCGTCTTCCAAGCCAGCAACCGCGTTAGATACCCTCAGTCAGCCAGGCTGGGCACCCCTTCACATGTCTGATACCAGACTTCTAACACTGTGTTCAGACCGCTGTCATTTGTAGAGATTCACACACAAAATGCTGGAGGAACTCAGCAGGTCAGGCAGCATCTCTGGAAATGAATAAACAGTCATCGTTTTGGGCTGGGACCCTTCAACAGGACTTGAAGAGATTACCAGGTGGGCAGAGGGACAGATTTAAGGATGTACTCAAAGCTGCTTTGAGAATTGTAACATTGCTATTGACTCCTGGGAATTTCTGACCCATAACTGCTCAAAGAGAAGGAGCATATTTTACTGAAAACTTGCTAATTTAATCACATAAAAGTGCCACAGCACACAAATACTAAACCAACTAATTAAATAATATAACAGCTTATTCATGAAACTCCAATTGTACATGGTAATTGGCTTCATTTAGTTTATAGCATTTTATAAAAGATTTTCCACAACTTGATATTTAATAATAGAAAACTCAAAGAGCTTATATGATCTTAGGAGTATTTGGGAGGATTTTGCTGACAGTTTACACAATGGGTAAGGAATCCAATTGCAGGTCACAGTCTATTTCACAGGTTACTGTGAGGTGTGCAAGCTTGTCATGAGGTTACAAAACTCTGTCACCAGCTAGGGTCAATCCATTCAGCAGTAAGCCACAGATGTATCTTTCTGTTTATAGTTGATACCTGAATTAGAGTATAACTGTTCTCAGTGTTGAGATACACAGGGTTTGAGGCAACACACAAAAAAACTGGAAGAACTTAGTGTGGCCTTCAGCATCTATGGAACAAGATGGACAGTTGATATTTCCGGTGAAGACCCTTCAGCTGGACAAAAAACGTGGAAAATTTCTGAAGTGCAAATGAAAGGTCTCAATTGCACTTGAAGTATTGAAGTAAATGATTTATTGAAGCCTTTGAAATTGTATCGAATCAGCTGCTGTTACCTTTGATCTTAAAGGAATGAGCATCTAATATGCTTTGACTTTGGGAGACTCTATCAAGAGGGTCACCAGGAGAGTGCCTGTTTGTTGTGAGGAACAAAGACATTTTTATCACCAGCTTCAGTGTCTTTCCAGCAATTTGGTTCACAGTCACCAGAACACAAGAAGTTACCAAATCTTGGATGATCTATCTCTATTTGCCATTTCATCAATTACAGTGCAGAGGTACTGCACAGAGATATGTGGAACTGATTGCTCCTAAGTTGTTCCACAGAGGTTTCATGGCCAAGCTACACCATATAGGTACTTTGCAGTCTTAGCCTAGACTTCTAGCTATCCCGTATTACTACAGTAACCTGCTCCTGCCCACAGTTGAGATTTTAATGCCATGGGCAATGTTTCAGACCAGAGCCATTATGTCGCTACAATCAGATGACTACTCTTGAGTTTTCTACTTATTAGGCCTCTGGGGCCATTCAAAACCAGGTAAACAATAGGATATTACATTGTAACATCATTCCTTTTATCTCATGAAGATCTTGTGTTCCTCTGCAGTTATGGCTATTTCACAGTTTAATTGCCACCAATGGCTTCTCAAAACAATTCCTGATTCTTAATTCTGTGATCAATCAATCAATATCCAGTGATTTACTCTTACAATTAAGTCACTGACAATCTCAAGAGAACCGCACAGACCATGAACCATCCTTCTATAGAACAAACTCCAAATGTCTGTTCAAAATGAAAATGTTGTCTATTCATCTACTTTGGGGTAGTTGACTTTAAAGCTTTGAGCATCAAGCTTTCTGCTCTCTGCTGAATATAGAATTAATTTATATGATATTGCTGCCCTAAAGAGAAACCAGCCAATCCACAGTACTGAGCCTGGAATTCAATTGGCTCTAGCTATGTGCTATTGTAAAAACGTACTTGAACTGCTTCTGAAGCCATCCTTTAGTCAGCCTACTTTTCTAGTCTAACCATAGATTAAAACCTCCCATGATTATCCCTGCATCTCTCTGATAATGTCCTATCACATATAGCTCAAAGATTGGTGTGAGAGAAATGGGTTTGAATTTGTGGAACATTGACTCAAGCTTTGGGGAGCTGTCTGATGAATCAGGCTCCACCTGAACTGTACTAGGACCAGGGTCCTGGTGAAACACGTAACTAGGTCTATGGATGGGGCTTCAAAAGGCTGGAAAAGTGTAGATAAAGTAAAAGAGAAAGAAAACGATACAGACAATGTGCTGGAGGAGTTCAGCAGGTCAGGCAGCAGCTATGAATGGGAATAAACGGTCAATGTTTCAGGCCGAGATCCTTCATCAGTCTTGATGAAGGGTTTCTACCCAAAATGTCGATGTTTTATTCAGAGCCATAGGTGCTGCCTGACCTGCTGAGCTCCTCCAGCACATTGTCTGCATTGCTTTAGATTTCCAGCATCTGCAATACCTCTTGTGTCAAAGAGAAGGAGAGTGCAGGAGAGATTACTGAAGTATCCAGAATAATAAGAACAGGAAGGCAGATTATTATCTGAACGGTGTAAAGTTAGGTAAGGGAGAAATACAAAGAGATCTAGGAGTCCTTGTTCATCAGTCACTGAAGGTGAATGAGCAAGTGCAGCAGGCAGTGAAGAAGGCTAATGGAATGTTGGCCTTTATTACAAAGGGAATTGAGTACAAGAGCAAGGAAATCCTCTTGCATTTGTACAGGGCCCTGGTGAGACCACACCTGGAGTATTGTGTACAGTTTTGGTCTCCAGGGTTAAGGAAGGACATCCTGGCTGTAGAGAAAGTGCAGCGTAGATTCACAAGGTTAATTCCTGGGACGTCAGGACTGTCTTACGCAGAGAGGTTAGAGAGACTGGGCTTGTACACGCTGGAATTAAGGAGATTGAGAGGGGATCTGATTGCAACATATAAGATTATTAAGGGATTGGACAAGATAGAGGCAGGAAATATGTTCCAGATGCTGGGAGAGTCCAGTACCAGAGGGAATGGTTTGAGAATAAGGGGTAGGTCATTTAGGACAGAGTTAAGGAAAAACTTCTTCTCCCAGAGAGTTGTGAGGGTCTGGAATGCACTGCCTCAGAAGGCAGTGGAGGCCAATTCTCTGGATGCTTTCAAGAAGGAGCTAGATAGGTATCTTATGGATAGGGGAATCAAGGGATATGGGGACAAGGCAGGAACCAGGTATTGATAGTAGATGATCAGCCATGATCTCAAAATGGTAGTGCAGGCTCGAAGGGCCGAATGGTCTACTTCTGCACCTATTGTCTATTGTCTATAATAAAAAACTAAGACAGAACGTTTGGAAAGGGATATGCATTTAATATTAGATAACATGGAGACAAATTTGAGAAGAGAGGAGATGAACACAAGACTGAAGGTGTGTGCAGAATATGAAACAAGGTAGATGAGCTCATAGCGCAGTTAGAAATTGGCATGGCTGAAAGAAGGTCAAAGCTGGGACCTAAAATTGAAATCCAGGCAGGTGGACAGAGGGGTGGGATGGCTCTGTGATAAAAAAAAATGATATCAAATCCTTGGAAAAAAGTGAAATGAGATCAGTAGATGTAAAATCCTTGTGGGTAGAGTTAAGAAAGTCAAAGGGTAAAGATACTCTGATGAGATTTATATACAAATTGCAACAGGAGATAGAAAAGGAACATAAGACAGGTGGCCCAGGGAAACTTCAATATGCAGGTCGACTGAGAAAATCCATTGGCAATGGATCTCAAGAGAAGGAATTTGTAGAAAGCCTAGGAGATCTCAGTCAACTCCCCAATGATAACAATAGAAAATTACTTTGCAACATCATTTCTTTTATCTCATGAGGGTCTAATGTTAGTCTGTAGTCTCAGCTATTTCACAGTTTAATTGTCACCAATGGTTTCTCAAAGCAATTCCTGATTCATAATTCTGAGAACAATCAATATCCAAACTGTGTTCCATGTGCCTGTCCTAATAAGGGGATCGGGGGTGGAGAGGGTCAGTAACTTTAAATTCCTTTACCTATCAAAGGATCTGTTCTAGGACCAGCACATAATTGTCATCACCAAGGGAGCTCAACAACACCTCTACTTTCTTATAGTTTACATAGATTTGGCATTCCACCTAAAACTTTGACAATTGTCTACAGATGCACAGAGGGAAGTATCTCAACTGGCTGTATCACAGCCTTGTATATAAACACTAATGCCCAGTCTACTGAAAATGCTGGATACGACCATTCCCTCCCCACCACTGAGCGCATTTATGAGGAGCACTGCCACAAGAAAGCAACATCCATCATCAAGAACCCCAACCATCCCGGCCGTTCTCTGTTCTCACTATTACCATCGAGGAACCCCAAGTCCCGCACCACCAGGTTCAGGAATAGCTCGTACCCTACAACTATCAGGGTCCTGAGCCATCATGGATAACTTCACTCATCTCAACTATGAACAGATTCCACAACCTGCAGACTCACTCTCTGTAACTCTATAACTCATGTTCCTGGGATCAATACTATCTTTTGCACAATTTGTCTTCTTTTGCACATTGTTTGTTTCTCAGTGCATTTATATATAGTTTTTCTGTTGCATTTCTTTATTTTCCTGTAAATGCCTGTTGTAAGAAAATGAACCTCAATGTGCTATATAGTTACATATACATACTTCAATAATAAATCTAATTTGACTTTGAAATGGCTTTTCAGAGGAGCTTGTGGTAAGACCCACTGAGGGAAAGGCAATTCTGGATTTGGTGTTGCGCAGCGAATCAGATCTTATTAGAGAGTTACAAGTACAGGAGCACTTAGGAAGCAGTGATCGTAATATGATAAATTCACCCTGTAGGTTAAGAGGGAGAAACTAAAATCAGATGTATCATTACTACAGTGGAGTAAAGGGAATTATCAAGGCATGAGAAAGGAGCTGGCCAAAGTCATTTGGAACAGGACACTAGCAGAATAATTTCATCCCAAAGATAAAGCAGTGATAAAGGGAAAGATAAAGATAAAGGGAAGATAGAGAACTATGACTGACAAGGGAAGTGAAAGAAAGCATAAAAGTTAAAGAGAAAGCATACAATATTGCAAAAATAGGATGAAGCTAGAAGAAAGGGAAACTTTTAAACACTAACAGAAGGCAAATGAAAAATCAATTAGGGAAGAAAAGACAAAAGCAAGTAGCCAATAATATAAAAGAGGACACTGGAAGGGTTTTTAGACAGGGCATAAAGAGTAAAAGAGAGGCAAAAGTACAGATAGGACTGTTGGAAAATGAGGCTGCAGAGGCAGTAATAAAGACTAAGTATGTTGTATCAGTCTTCAATGTGGAAGACCCCAGCAGCATGCTAGAAATTCAAGAGATTTAAGGGCAAAATTGAGTGTAGTCATTACTACTGAGGAAAAGCTGTTTGAGAAGTTGAAACAGCTTAAGATGGATATCATGGACTGGGTGGACGACACCACAGGGTTCTGAAAGAGGTAGCTGAAGAGATTGTGGAGGCATTAGTAATAATACTTCAAGAATCTCTAGATTGAGGAATAGCTCCAGAGGACTGGAAAATCCCACATGTCACTCTACTCTTTAAGGAGAGAGGGTGGCAATAGGCAAGTTGCCCTGACTACTTCAGTGGTTGGTAAGATGTTAGAGTCCACTATTAAAGATGAGGTTTTGGGGTACTTACAAGCAAATGACAAAATAAGCTGAAGTCAGCATAGTTTCCTTAAGGGGAAACCTGTTGGAAATCTTTGCAAAAGTAACAGCTAGAGCAGACAAAGGAGAGTCAGTGAATGTTGTTTTCTTAGATTTCCAGAAGGCCCTTGAAAAGATGCCACACATGAGGCTGCTAAACAAGATAGGAGTCCATGGTGTTACAAAAACAATACTGGCATAACTATAAGATTGTTTGACTGGCAGAAGACAAAATGGGAATAAAAGAAGCCTTTTCTGGTTGAGTGCCAGAGTCTGCTGGTGTTCCACAGGAGTCTGGAACACAATAGGGAATTGATTGCTTTGTGGTCAAGTTTATAGAAGGTACAGAGATAAATGGAGGGGCAGGTAGCATTGAGAAAGCAGACAAAATGCAGAAAGACAAGTTGGTAGAATAGACATAGAAGTAGGAGACAGAATACACCACAGGGAAGTATTGCTCATTCAGTTTAGGAGAAGAAATAAAACCACAGGGTATTTTCTAAATGTGGTGCAAATTCAAAGACCAGGGGTGCAAAGGGACCTTCGGAGTCCTCAAGCAGGATTCCCTAAAGTTTAACTTGCAGGTTGAGTCAGTGGGAAGAAAGGCAAATGCAATGTAGGCATTAATTTTGAGAGGACTATAAAAGCAGGGATGAAATGGTGAGGCAACACATACAAAATGCTGGAGGAACTCAGCAGGCCAGGCAGCATCTATGGAAAAAAGTACAGTTGATGTTTCGGGCCAAGACTGGAGAAAAAAAGATGAGGAGTAGGTTTGAAAGGTGAGGGGAGAGAGAGTAACACAAGGCAATAGATAAAACCAGGAGATGAAGCGAAGAGCTGAGAAGCTGATTCATCAAGGAGGTACAGGGCTGGAGGAGGGGAAATCTAATAGGAGAGGACAGAAGGCCATGGAAGAAAGAAAAGGGTGGAGGAGCACCAGAGGGAGGCAATGGGCAGGAAAGGAGGTAAGGTGAGAGAGGAAAAAGGGGATAGGAAATGATGAAGGGAGTTTGATAAATTAACGTTCATGCCATCAGGTTAGAGGCTACCCACAAGGAATAAGTGTTGTTCCTCCAACCTAAGTGAGGCCTTATCCCGACAGTGGAGGCCATGGATAGACATATCTGAATGGGATGGGAAGTGGAATTAAAATGGGTGGCCACTAGGAGATCCTGCATTTTCTGGCAGATGGAGAGTAGGTGCTCGGTGAAG
Organism: Hemitrygon akajei; assembly: GCF_048418815.1. Taxonomy (NCBI): domain Eukaryota; kingdom Metazoa; phylum Chordata; class Chondrichthyes; order Myliobatiformes; family Dasyatidae; genus Hemitrygon; species Hemitrygon akajei. The sequence goes on from NC_133128.1 coordinate 89,482,596, forward strand.
CGGTCTCCCAATCTACATCATGTCTCACCGATATACAGGAGGCCGCTCTGGCAACACCGGATTCAATATATAACCCCAACAGACTCACAGGTGTCGCCTCACCTGGAAGGACTGCTTAGGGCCCTGAATGGTAGTGAGGGAGGAGGTGTGGGGGCAGGTGTAGCACTTGCTCTGCTTGCAAGGACAAGTGCCAGGAAGAAGATCGGTGGGGAGGGATGAATGGACAAGGGAGTCGCGTAGGGAGCATTCCCTGTGGAAAGCAGGAAGTGGGGGGAAGGAAATGCTTGATGGTGGGATCCTATTGGAGATGGCGGAAGTTCCAGAGAATTTCCAGAGAACTTCAGCCCACTGAGTCTGTACCAATCATCATTTACCCATTTACATTAATCCTACATCAATCCCTTTTTTGGATTGTCCCTACATTTCTATCAACTTCCCAACATTTTCCCATTTATCTACACACGTGGATTAATTTGCAGTGGACAATTAACCTATCAACCTACAAGTCTTTGGGATGGGGGAGGAAATCAGAGCCTATGTGATCACAGAGAGACAGCACCCGAGGGCAGGATTAAATCTTAGTCTGTGGCCCTGTGAGGCCGCAGCTCTGACAGCTGACCTAGTTCACTGCTTTCCCCAGAGTTTCATTTAGGTTTTGGCTCCAATACGCAAAAGAGGGCTATTGGGGTCAGTCCAAGGGAGATTCACCAGGCTAACTCCTGGGATGAGACGTTTGTCCTAACAGAAAGGCTAAAGAGCTTGGGTGTGTATTCTCTAGAGTTTCACAGACAAAGGGCGACCTTATCCAGATATAAAAGATCCTAAAGGGGCTTGGCAGGGCAGACTTTGAAATGAGTTCATGAGTGGGTGAGTCATGAACAAGGGGACAAAGTCACAGAGTAAGGCGGGATATGCAAGCGTCTCTTCTCTAATGAATTTCTGTTGTTCTCTGCCCCTGAAGGTAGTGGAGGATATGCTTAAGGTGGAGAGAGATAACCGATTGAAAGGTCAAGGAATTGAGAGTTACAGGGAACTGGCACAGCAGAGGGGTTGAAGCCAGTGTAGATGTGCTGTCCACACAGTGGGTTTGACGGACCTGGAGGCCTAATCCTGCTCTTGGCTTCTTGTATACTGATCCTCACAGTTGTATTAAACCATCATTAACTAACTGAGCCTCTCCTCCAACTTTTCTTAATTGCAATGTACTTCTGCATCTTCAGAGCCCAACCTTTGTCATTCAGTCACCTAGTCTCTGCAATATTCTGGCTGCCAATTGCACCCTGGGATCACTGGCTTTGAATGCTCCATCCAAAGCACGTGGTCTTTGGATCATGCCCGAAAGTCAAGCAACCCCGAGAGGCTGAACTGAGGCTGGCGTTACCGGCAACACTGAGAATTGAAAAGAGGGTACACCATGAGTAGTGCCAAGAAAACTGGTGTGATGGCATCTGCTTTTACAGCAACTGTCCAGCAGATGAACTCCTACACTTGGGGTTCTTGTAGACATGGGCTGAGGTTTTAATTGCTTGCAGGGAAATTGCACCCAAGGACCTAGGATTCTAATGAGAAAACTGGAAGCTTTATTTAAATCAGGCATTCCCAACCTGGGGTCCACTAGCTCCCTCAGGTAATGGAGAGATACGGTACAACACAGAAAGAGGCCTTCAGCCCATCACTGAGTTCCCATTTCTACACTTGTCCTAGCTGTCTGGACATTCCATTTACTCCACACTCCACTACACACTAGGTAACAGGAGCAGCCAAAGGACTTACCAACATGATGTTTCCCTGGCTTGGGTTACTTCTTAAAACAAAGGGTCACTAATTAAGTGCGCAGATGAAGGTTTGTCACCTAGTGGTTAATAATTGGAGTGCTTCTGAAACGGTTTCCAAAATGATGACCAAACAGCTGACTGAAGAGTATATAAAGGCCAAGCATTCAGAGGACACACCACAAACAACAGCACACTGGTGATGACTTCTTGCATGGTAACAAAATGTTTGTAAATAAATTGCCAAGATTGGAGAACAACTCAACAAAACCATATTTGGAATACTCTATCTATGGGGGGGGGGGGTAATTTGCAGAGGTAGGTAGATTATTTACTGTAGTTCTTAATGAAATCAAGGAATATCGAGTTAGATTAGGGAAGTGTCACTGAGATAAAAGCGCCATCATAATCTTATTAAATAGCTAAATGGATGGGTGATACACAATGCCTTCTATTCCTTATGTGTTTATACTCAAAAGAAGCAATTGCACGAAGTTGTCCTGACTGAGAGTTGTACCTGTTTAATTAGAGTAACACCTCAGGAAGCTACATCCACACTTTTCCTACCCCAGGGGCAAAGTATCATTGCCAATATAGAGAGAAATATTTTAACCTGGCACCCAAGATAAAAAAAACTGGATTTTACTGCCAAGTAAATAAATGTTATAATAACACATACAGAAGTGTTGATTTCACCAATTTGTGTCATCTTTCATCCATGTAATTTCTAATTGTTACGGCTATTTAATATTGCATTTGAAATATAATCTTACATTACCAGCTGCCAAGCAGTAGGGTATTTTAAGGGCTATAAGCATATTTTCACTCTTAAAGCGCTTGACTTACATGTGTCACTCGATAAGTGTGAAATACCGAGACACTTCTATCGGCACCTTTTCTTCAAGCGTGCATGAAATTGACATCGGGACAATTTTCTCTAATAGCATAACAAGTTTTATCTGGTTATACAGAGCAGAAATGTTCCAGGTTTACTTTCCAGTCCTTTCCGACTTTCTCAATCCCCATGGCAAAATTGCTGAAATTAATTGTTGGTTAGACTTCCCATCCTCGTTGACCTTCCGGTCACTGCAGTTTGAAATGTTAGTGTTGGATGAGGTAGGACTGGTTGAGCACACTCAACTCTCGTTGACAGTATTCAGCTGTGAAAATGGCCATTGGAGAGACAAAGGGGAGCAACTGGCCTCTTGGAGCTTGCACTGTAGAGAGCACTTAAATCATCTCCTAGTCAGGCATGAACCAGCACCTTATTCAATATAGAAGGAAGCGATGCAGTTAACACACTGCATTACAGGTTTACTTATTGAAACATAAAGAAATCTAAGCCAGCTACAAATATCACAGATAATACCCATCTGGGATACTTTCTAGTGAATGAATACTGCTACTAACCCTCAGTGGGTTATAGGAGGCTTTTAAAAAGTGAATAAGCCAGCCTGTTCTGAGAGTCAGCACTTCCTTTCAAAAATACCACAAGGGGTTTTCAATGCTTTTTAAAAATCATAGTGTACATTCTCAGAAAGTCATAGTTTAATTTTCCAGCAGAATTAGTTTAGGTTTTTTGATATCATTTACGTCACAGTGAAGCCCATTTAAAAATACCCAACAAATTACAGTCCAATCTCACGAATAAGGGTCATCGGGCAAAATCCTTTCATTGCAAATCCCAGCTACGTCCAGAATGCATATAGAAAGCAGCTCAGCTGGAAAGTACTTGTTTTCACTGTTCATGTTGCTTCCTGTTCATTTCTACCATTTGTCAGTCAGGTGAGCTGTGAAGAATCCTTTTGATGTCCTACCCATTCTGCGACCGATGTGCTCAGCATTGGGACCCACTCGTACAAAATGACATCAACAGGGAAATCATCCAGTGAAGTGGTCCACTTATGCTCACAAATTGCTCAACCAGCTGAAAGGAATGCATTTTGCTGGCTAAAAGAATATTTTACTTAAACTCACTCTAATCTGTTCCCATCAGAGGTTGTGATATGGCTGTTTGTAAGTGTCTTACAATTCCCAGTGTGTGAGATCCCGTATACAATTGCTGAAGAAAGTAGCAAGTGGTGAAATGTATCAGGAAGCAAACATAATGTTAGACTGCATCCGGAGTATTGCATACAGTCCTGATCTTCCCACTATAGGAAGGATGTTGAGGAGTTGGAGAGGCTGAGGAAGAGGTTTACCAGGATGCTGCCTGGATTAGAGGTCATGTAATAGAATAAAATGTTAGACTAACTTGGGTTGTTTTCGCTGGAGTGGCCAAGGCTGAGGAGAGATCTAATAGAGGTTTATAAGATTATGAGAGGCATTGAGAAACTTTAACACCATAAACCAGCGAGTTGTTTGCGATGTCTCCCCTCTCGCTGTGAAAGGGGGACACCTCTTTTTCCCTTATTAGGGAGAGAGAGAGAGCCTGTGGTATGTCGAATTACCGGGTGAACGAGTAGTCTTTGGGGTACTGCAAGTCTGTGTCTTTATTAATGTTTTGCTGCACGCTTGAGTGCTCAGTGGGGAGTGCCAATGTTTTTTGGCTGTGCAGGGGGGGGATTGTTGACCTGCTGCTGCTTGTGCATGGGAGGGGGGAGCTGGGGGGGGTTGGGGTTCTAACATTTAACTGTCATTCATTCTTTGGGGCGCTCCTCTGTTTTCATGGAGGTTTGTGAAGAAAAAGAATTTCAGGATGTATATTGTATACATTTCTCTGACATTAAATGTACCTTTGAAACCTATTGAGTAGACAGGGCAAATCTTTTCCCCAGGGTTGAAATGTCTAATATCAGAGGGCATGCATTTAAGGTGAGAAGGAAATATGAAAGGCTAGTTTTTTTATACAGAGTGTGGTGGGTGCCTAAGATGAACTGCCCAAGGAGGTGGTAGACATAGATACATTAGAGATTTTTTAAGAGACATTTAGGTGGGCACATGAATGTGAGGAAACGAAGGATATGGACATTGTGCAGGCAGAAAGGATTCATTTATTTGGGCATTTGATTACTAATTTTATTGGATCAGCATGTCTTTGTGGGTCAAAGGGCCTGTTTCTGTGCTGTAACGTTCCATGTTCTAACTACAAGTGCAACAAAACCTCACGTGGTGCTGCAAGCTATTTGTCCTGTCTGGATGATCCTTGGAAGCCTCCAAAATTAGCAAGCTTTGCTTTAGGGTATGTGCCACTTAAGAATAATTTCATTTAAATCACAGTCAAAGCTGCAACTCAGCTATCAGAGAGAGTACAGAGGCACAACTCATTATATCAATGTACAGTTCAGGTTAATTTTAGCAACTGTCTGTTATTCTCATACATCAATACAGAATATTGCATATGCTGGAAATAATTTTAAAGAGATACACAAAAAATAGAGAGACAATCAACAGATCAGGCTGCATCTACGCAGAAAGAAACAATTAATATTTCAAGTTGGTGAAATTTCATCAGAACTTAATATTTCTCACCAGCAAAAGCAGTAAATTCAAATTTGTCTTTGTAACACCCTGGTTCATATCTTTACTGCTATGCTGTAGGTATCTAATTTAGCAGTTTTGTCAGAGCAGTCTGTTCTGCTTTCAGCCGGTTTGGGTTATTACTGAAGACAAGGAATGATGAGGGATGTGTGCCATCTAATTAGGTGGGTGGAACTGGGGGAGGTATTTTTGGTGAGGACACTGAGGTTGGTCTTGGTGGGAGATGAAAAGAGGACACTGGAGAGAACCGACCCAGCGGGAGACCCGTTTGTTTGAGATGGATGTGAGTGACGTTCGGAAGGTGGTGTGGCATTCACGCAGACTGAGGATCCAGCGTGGGAGTAACAGAGAAGATCAAGATGAACTCCACTTTGTGCACATTTGACTGTTTAATTAAAATGGGCCCTTTTCTTTTTGGTATTCTTTACTAACCCTTTAGTTAAGATTCATCAATATAATTCCTTTAATCATACGCAGTGTACTGTCAGTTATTTTGTGGCTCTAATTTGTAACAGGGTAGCAAATTACACAGCATCCACACAAACCGGGGTTTGGGGTGGGAGGGCCGTCTCAATCTCACCAGAGAGTGCCTTCCCTAGACTTACGTAGCTAAGGAAACTCGGGGGGGGGGGGGGGGGGGATTCATCTTTAAATCTCTTTGTCTTGCCTCCTGTTTTATTTATAGTGGTAGAAAATGACCTGATGTTTTAATTGAATTTGAAAATCCTGCTGGTGAAACAAATGATTTCTCAGCAGCAGTTGTCCACTGCCATAGAAGCAGGTCGGATGTAACCCAGAGATTCAGCTCGTCAGCCCAACTGCACCTACCTTTATATTTCATTTTGTGATGCTCCTGTTTTCAGTGCAGCTATCCACTATCCAAAACGTTGGTGCCTAGTTGCTTTAAATGAAGCCAAGAATGTTTGCAAAATTAGGGGAGACGAACTGAGAAAATGTTGCCATTTTATGGAAGTAACTGGCACATAGAATTTCATTTCTGTAAGGGTAAAATCGTGCAGAACCACTCCCTATACTTAAATCACTTTATTCTGCATACTAGTTGGTAAATTGTTCCATAATTTATGCAAAAAATCCAAAACATATACAAAATGATTTCAGTATTTATTTCCCATACTGAAGTTCAGTTTCTTTGCTCCCTTGGGCTTACCTACTGTTATTTAAGCATTGGACCAGCAGTGGAGAAAGGAGGCACCTGGCTGCAGACAGACTCCCGAGGGAAGAGACAGTTAGTTGTCACTGGGAATCATGTGAATTAGAATAAGTTAAACACCTCTATCAGTTTTGCAAGAGAAGATGAGGACATTTTTAGTTGCAAAAAAATAGGCCACTTGTTTGAAAAATCAAAAATAAAATCTGTAAATGCTGGAAATCTGAAATAAAAGCTGCACATCTTAGAGATACTCAGCAGGTCAGGCAGTATCTGTGGTTTAAGATGGTGTTGGTGAAACACAGTGATGCCTTGCTGGCAGCAAACTAAACTACTAATTACTTCATTAGTCACACGTATTCTGGAAAATGATCACTGCAATCAATAGCCTGTAATTTCCCTTTTGGAGATGAGCTTTTGAGCTGCCTGTACAACTTGGCATTTTTCAAAGGTTCAAAGGTTCAATTTAATGTCAGAGAAATGTATACAATATACATCCTGAAATGCTTTTTCTTCACAACCATCCATGAATGCAGAGGAATGCCCCAAAGAATGAACAACATTTTAATGTTAGAACCCCAAAGTCTCCTCCAGCTCCTCTCCCTCTCGCGCATAAGCAGCAGCAAGCAACAATCTCCCTCCCCCCACTGGCAAAAAAAAGCATCGGCTCCTGCCACTGAGCACTCAAGTGTGAGCAAAAGAATAGCAAAGACACAGACTTGCAGTACCCCAAAGACTTTGCGTTTCACCCTCATAAGGGAGGAAGAGGTGTCTCCATTGTCCCAGCCAGTGGGGAGACATAACAAACAACTCATTGGTTTATGATGTTAAAAAAATGTTTTTTTGAGCTCTGTGCCCAAAGATCTCAGGGATCCTGGGTCTCCGGGCACACAGCCATAGATATTTTGACTCCCCCGATGACACACGGGTCTCCTGCCATGACACTGACCCTTGATCCGCCTGCCTCCAGAGCCCCGAGATCCTAGGCTTCTAAATCTGAGCCAGACTCTTAGGCCGAGCCCTTGTCGTGCCGATCAACAATGGCCAGTTATGAAACCCTGAGAGCGGGTCCCATTCTGCAAAGAACTGAAGTCAGCATGTAACTCCAGGTCAGGGGCTTCCAAAGAATCCCGAAAGGGAAAAATAGAGATAATAAAGATGGAAATAGAACTGTTTCCAAAGATGCAAGCAAAGGAGTGTTAGTGTTTAGTGCCATCATTGCTCCGCTCTGCCTCCAGAATTTTTGCCGTGTGAACTGAGGTTTCAAAAGTGCATGCAGTTGAGGCATGGCATGTACGGGCCAAATCAAGGTGTCGGGGTCTGGGCCCAAGAGCAAGGAATGAGCCAGTGGTTGGTCATTGCTGGATTGGACTTGGAGCCAATTTATTCAAATTAGCAGATCCAAGGTGAGGTGAGCCAAAGCAAGGCTAAGTCCTGAGAGTGAGCATTAAGCTGATGTTTGACCAATTTAAGTGCTGGACCAGTTTGGAAAGGTTGGGTTCAGGCTGAATCGAGGCAGCAAAGCTCTGGCCCGAGAATGAAGGACATGCCTGTGTTTGGCCAATTTAAGCACCAGGCCAGAATGAAAAGGTCAGGATGTCAGGGCCAGTGGTGAAGTGTTCTGCTCACTGCTCAGCCAAGTTTACTCATCTCTGTGCTGAACTAGCCCTGTGGCCTGCAACTAATGGGCTCCTGGACTGGCTGCAGTGATAATTGGCTTCGTGGCTGTGAGCTCACGTTTGTGAATTTTAGTTCCGAATGTTATTTGCTTACTTTTTATTGTTTGCATAATTTGTTCCTTTTCTGCACATTGGGTGTTTGACAGTTTTTTGCAATGAGCTCTATTGGATTTCTTTGCTTTGTGGCTGCCTGTAAGGAAAAAATCTCAAGCCTGTACATAGTTGTAATGCCTTGGTTAAGATTTCTACTGTTATGCTGTGAGGCGTTTTATTTTAGCAGTTTTCAGCTAAAGATAAGGAGCCATGTTATCCAACTTAGGAATGTTGTGTCAGCCAGTGAAGATTGTGGGATATGAGAGAAGGTTCTAGAGAGTTGTGTGGGAAGAGATTTCTGAAGGACAATAGTCTGGTTTGTGGGTCTTTTGGTGGGAGGTGTGGGGAGAAGAGCACCAGGGAAGACACCTGGAGGATTCCCTCCGAAGGGGAGACCCTATTTCAAGGAGTGCTTCGTGAGGTGGAGGATCCCCTCCGAAGGGGAGACCCTATTTCAAGGAGTGCTTCGTGAGGTGGAGGATCCCCTCCGAAGGGGAGACCCTATTTCAAGGAGTGCTTCGTGAGGTGGAGGATCCCCTCCGAAGGGGAGACCCTATTTCAAGGAGTACTTCGTGAGGTAGAGGATTCCAAGAAGGGCAGCTCTACCTGTGGTTGGTGATGAGAAATCAGCGCTGTGAGTAAAGTGATACACCCAGCTACTGCAGAAACGAGCTCCAATGTTTATGTGCACATTTAGACTGGTTTCATTGTAACGGGCCTTTTTATCTTTTTTCTTTCTCTGATAACTGTTTGATAAAGTTAAAAATTGGTAAATATATTTTCTTTGTAATTTAATGCTGGTATACAATCTGTCATTTCTGGGCTACTGATAATTGTGTACGGGCAGTGTTTACACAGCATTCACTCAAATAGAGGCTCTTTTAATCAGAATATTCTAACTTTTCTGTTTGGTTGAACCCCCAAATCATACCAACCCTAGACATGTATTGATTATGAAAGATGGCTGTCACACTGCTGAGTCACGTGGCTGTCAGCAGAGTTAACTGACAAGCTAAGTTAGTGTAAGAGCCCTGATGTGAGGGTGGCATAGTATATATACTTTGATAATAAATGTACTTTAAACTTTGAACTTTGAGAATAGTTGGTTTTAGGTTATGTAAACAGCTAGAAATGATTAGAAATAAATTACTTCCAAGAGGAGGTAGCAGGCAGACAGGATCAGTTCCATTATGCTAAATTACCCTTAACACACTGCAGAAGGGTGATAGAAATTTGTTTTGATGTTTATTAAGTTAGTTTTATTTACATAGCACATGTGTTTACTGAATTTCCACTATCTCCTTGTCAAGAAATATTTAGTTGCCTTGTCTCTACTGCAGTAAAACAAAATCAGATGGAGTTGTTTTTAACCTGGAATTTATCAACCGATCCCCTGCTGAAACATTTATTTGTTCTTACAGTGAGGCCAAATATCTGATTTTAAAATGGGTCATGCATAAGGTTGGATTTTAACCATTATCTTACACTGAGGAGACTGCTCTGTCTGTGTTTGAAAGTATACGGCAAAAAATATCCTTGATTAAATTGCCTAGACACCACTGTCCCCCAATTTTGTCACCAGGACATTGAAGAAAAGATATGCAGGCAGATTAAGTAAAGATATGAAAACAGCAGGTTGTTGTAGTAGGTGGCATCAGTTTTCCTAATATTGATTGGAGCCTCCTTGGTGCATGAGCTTTGGATGAGGTAGATAGTACAAGAAGAAGAGATTTACAGGACCTGGTGTTGGGAAATATAGACTGAGAATATGACTAATCTTTCAGTGGGACAACACTTAGGGAATAGTGATCACAACTTATTTTTGGAATTTTTTTAAGTTTTAAGATAGATATACATAAAGGTAAGTATGGACCTTATGTAACTGGAGCAGGGGGAATTTAGAGAGTATTAGGCAGAGACAAGGGAGAGGTAATTGAGAACAGCTGTTTTTCAACAAGTCCAGATCTGACATGTGAAGCATGTTTAAAGACCAGCTGCACTGAAGACAATACAGGCACTGTATGTTCCAGTAAAAAAGGACAAAAATGTCAAGGTCAGGGAACCTTGGATGAAGACAGAGCAGTGGATATGGTGTATATGGATTTTAGTAAAACATTTGTTAAGGTTCCCCATGGGAAGCTCATTCAGAAAGTCAGGAGGCTTGGGATCCAGGAATACCCGACTCTGTGGATTCAAATTTGGCATGCTTATAGAAAGCAGAAGGTAGTTGTAGATGGAGTGTCTTCTTCCTGGAGATTGGTGTCCCATGGTATTTGACAAGGATCTGTTGTAGGACCCTTTGTGATTTTAATAAATGATGGAAGAGGACAAGGGTTAGTAAGTTTGCAGATGTGGCATGAAGGTTGCTGGTGTTGTGGATAGTGTTGAAGGTTGTCGTAGATTGCAACAGGATATTGACAGGATGCAGAGCTGGGCTGAGAAGTGGCTGATGGAGTTCAACCACCAGAAGTACGAAATGATTCATTTTGGAAGGTTGATTTGAGGGCAGCGTATAGGATTCACAGCAGTGCGGAGGAACAGAGGGATTCTGGGCCCCATATCCATAGATCCTTCCAAGTTGCCGCAGAGGTTGATAGAGTTGTGAGAAGGCATGTGGTGTGTTCGCCTTTGTTAGTCAGGGTACTGAGTTCCTGTGCTGCGAGGTAATGTTGTCGCTTTATAGAACCCTGGTTAGACCAAGTAAGTAAGCCCCTCTGTAGTCCAGGTTGACCACAGATGTTGTGTTCTCGCTATCTACATTGTTGGTGCACAAGAAAGGCATGCAAGCCAGAGAAGCACAGTATGGAGAGTGAGCTGTTGTCCACGCAGCAGGCTCTCCCTCTTCAGGTAGCTGATCAATCCAGCTGAGGTTTGAGATCAGAGGGTTCTTTCTCCAACCATGGCTGATAAGCCCCATCTGCCTGGAGCTGGTTAGACCAAACTTGGAATATTGTGCTCATTTCTGGTCGCCTCATTATAGGAAGGATGAAGAAGCTTTCGAAAGGATGCAGAGGTGATTTACCAGGATGCTGTCTGAATTAGAGAGGATGTCATATGAGAATATACTGAATGAGCTGAGCCTTTTCTCTTTGGAGAAAAGAAAAAAGGGAGAATGAGAGGTGACTTGATAGAGGTAACAAGATAATAAGAGGCATAGACTGAGTGGACAGCCAGAGAACTTGTCCCAGAGCAGAAATGGCTAATACGGGGAGACATAGTTATCAAAGTTCAAAGTAAATTTATCATCAAAGTACAAACATGTCATCATATACAACCCTGAGATTTATTTTTGTGCTGGCATACTAAATAAATTCAGTCAATGAAGACTGCACCCAAAAGGGCAGACAACCAGCACACAAAGGTCAGCAAACTGTGCCAATACAAAAGAATAGAAAGAGAAAAAAAAAATCAATAACATGAGATGAAGAGTCCTTGAAAGTGAGTCCAAGGAACAGTTCAATAACTGTTCCCGAACCTGGTGGTGCGAGTCCTGAGGCTCCTGTACCTTCTTCCTGATGGCAGCAGTGAGAAGAGAGCACGGCCTGGGTGGCACAGAACCCTGATGACAGATGCTGCTTTCCTGCGATAGCGTTCCGTGTAGATGCACTCAATGGTGGGGAGGGCTTTACCCCTGATGGACTGGGCTGTATCCACTACTTTTTGTAGGATTGGTGTTTCCATGCAGGTGGTCAATATATTCTCCACCATATACCTATTAGAAGTTTGTCAAATTTTGATATGACATGCTGAATCTTCGCAAACTTCTAAGGAAGTAGAGACACTGTTGTGTTTTCTTTGTAATTGCGCTTACATGCTGGGCCCAGGACAGGACCACTAAATTCCCCTGAGGAATTTAAAGTTGCTGGACATTTCCACCTCTGATCCCCGGATGAGGACTGGCTCATGGACCTCTGGTTTCCTCCTCAGGATGTCAATAAACAGCTCCTTAATCTTTCTAACATTGAGTAAGAGGTGGTTGTGGCACCACTCAGCCAGATTTTCAATCGTCCTCCTGTATGCTGATTCATCACCACCTTTGATTTGGCCAACAACAGTGGAGTTGTCGGCAGACTTGGCACTGGAGCTGTGTTTAGCCATGTAGTCATGAGTATAAAGTGAGTAGAGCAGAGGGCAAAGCACACAGCCCTGTGGTGCACCTGTTCTGATGGAGATTGTGAAAGAGATGTTGCTGCCAATCCAGACTGACTGGGGTCTGTAAGTGAAGACATTGAGGATCCACCTGCACAAGGAGGTATTGAGGCCAGGGTCCTAAAGTTTGTTGATTAGTTTTGAGGGATGATAGTATGTTGAATGCCAAGCTGTAGTTGATAAAGAGCATCCTGATGTATGGAGTGCAAGGGTCTTACTGTGCTGCAGCATTTTATTTTCTGTGCTCTATGTTCAGGAGTGATGGTGAATTTAGTCAAGAAGGAAAAGTCCATGGCAAGTAGTATTAAAGAGAATCCTAAGCATTCTGTACATCTTCAGAGAGCAAGTGCATAACCAGAGAGTGGATAAGACCACTCAGAGATAAAATGGAGGATGTGGGTGGGGTCTAAAATTAGTGATTTGTGAACCAAGGAGAAGGATGTAGATGATAGTGAGATTATATGGAGCTTGCTAATATGCTGGAGCATTTTGAGGTTAACAAAGAGGCTGTGTTGAGTCCCTTAAAGAACATTGAAATGACTAAATGGCAAGGCTGATGGGTTATGACTCAGTTTATTGAGGAAGGCAAGGGATTATATTCCATGGGCCTTGACCAAGACCTTTGTGGCCTCTCTAGACACCTGTGTAAGCCCAGAGAGATCGCAGACAGTCAAGACAAGAAATAGGGATAATCCTGGAAACCAGACCATAACATCATAAAATAAAGAAGCAAAATTAGGCCACTTGGCCCATCAAGTCTGCTCCATCATTCCATCATGGCTAATTTATTATCCCTTTCAACCCCATTCTCCTGCCTTCTTCCCATAACCTTTGGCACCCTGACTAATCAAGAACTTATCAACCTCCACGTTAAAAATACCCAATGATTTGGAATCCACAGCCAACTGTGGCAATGAATTCCACAGATTCACCTTCTCTGGCTAAAGAAATTCCTCCTCATCCCTGTTGTAAACGGATGTCTCTCTATTCTAATGTTGTGCCCTCTGGTCCCAGAATCCCCCTCTATAGGAACCATCCTCCCATCCTCTCCACCTGTGCTTTGTCTAGGCTTGACAATATTCAATAGGTTTAGAAGAGAAGCTATTAGGGAGGATTCTTAGGTTTAGGAGTTTCTGAGCATTTAGAAAATATTGGCCTAATTAGGGAGAGTCAGCACAGCTTCATGTGGGACATGTCATGATAGAGTTACTCACTGGATTGAGATTTTCAAGGAAGTGATGAAGGTGATTGATGATGGTAAAGATGTGGGAGTTGTCTACATGGAATTTAGTAAGGTGTTTGATAAGGATCTTCATTGTAGGCTCATGCATATGATACACAATAACTTGGCCATTTGGATTGAGAATTGGCTTGCAGAGAATAATGATTATTGGGATTTATTCTGGTTGTTTGTCCAAGTGAAGTGGTATACCACAGGAAACTGTACTGGGACCTCTGCTGTTTGTGACATATATACAGCAAATAACCTTGATGGGTAAGTTGGTAAGTTTTCTGTCGATATGAAGTCTGAAGATTTTTGGTGCTATGCATCATGTAGAAGGCTGCCAAAGAATACAGTTTAAAAAAGGCTCTAAAAGTAATCCAGAAAATTATAGGCCGGTAAGTTTGATGTCGGTAAATTATTGGAAGGAGTACTAAGAGATAGGCTCTACAAGTATTTAGATAGACAGGGACCTATTAGGGAGAGTCAACACATCTTTGTGTGTGGTAAGTCATAGTTAACGAATCTATTAGAGTTTTTCGAGGAGTTTAGGAGGAAAGTGGATGAAGGAAAGGCAGTGGATGTTGTATACATGGACTTCAGTAAGGCCTTTGACAAGGTCCTGCATGGGAGATTAGTTAGGAAGATTCAGTGGCTAGGTATACATGGAGAGGTAGTAAATTGGATTAGACATTGGCTCAATGGGAGAAGTCAGAGAGTGGTAGAGGAGGATTGCTTCTCTAAGTGGAGGACTGTGACTAGTGGTGTGCCACAGGGATCAGTGTTGGGTCCATTGTTGTTTGTCATCTATATCAATGATCTGGATGGTAATGTGGTAAATTGGATCAGCAAATTTGCTGATGATACAAAGATTAGAGGTATAGTGGATAGTGAGGAAGATTCTCAAAGCTTGCAGAGGGATCTGGACCAGCTGGAAAAATGAGCTGAAAAATGGCAGATGGAGTTTAATACAGACAAGTGTGAGGTATTGCACTTTGGAAGGAAACACCAAGGTAGAACATACAAGGTAAATGGTAGGGCACTGAGGAGTACAGTAGAACAGAGGGATCTGGGAGTACAGATACATAATTCCCTAAACGTGGCATCACAGGTAGATAGGGTCGTAAAGAGAGCTTTTGGTACATTGGCCTTTATAAAACAAAATATTCAGTATAAGAGTTGGAATGTTATGATGAGGTTGTATAAGGCATTGGTGAGGCCGAATTTGGAGTATTGTGTGCAGTTTTGGTCACCGAATTACAGGAAGGATATTAATAAGGTTGAAAGAGTGCAGAGAAAGTTTACAAGGATGTTGATGGGACTTGAGAAACTGAGTTACAGAGAAAGGTTGAATAGGTTAGGACTTTATTTCCTGGAGCATAGAAGAATGAGGGGAGATTTGATGGAGGTGTATAAAATTATGATGGGTATAGATAGAGTGAATGCAAGCAGGCTTTTTCCACTGAGGCTAGGGGAGAAAAAAAAACAGAGGACATGGGTTAAGGGTGAAGGGGGAAAGTTTAAAGGGAACATGGGAGGGCTTCTTCACACAGAGAGTGGTGGGAGTGTGGAATGAGCTGCCAGATGAAGTGGTAAATGCAGGCTCACTTTTAACATTTAAGAAAAACTTGGACAGGTATATGGATGAGAGGGGTTTGGAGGGTTATGGTCCAGGTGCAGGTCAGTGGGACTAGGCAGAAAAATGGTTTGGCACAGCCATGAAGGGCTACATGAATAGTACCATAAGAAATTTATGGTGGCTGTTATTATTCCTTTGTTCAAGAGAGGTAGTAGAGATAACTCTGGGAATTATAGTCCAGTGAGTCTTGTGTCAGTGGTGAGCAAATGCTGAGTGAGTGGTGAGAATCCTGTTTGAGAGGATTCTTAGAGTTTTTACCAGCATTTGGATAAGCATGGTCTAATTAGAAATATGGCTCTTTGAGAGGCAGGCCATGTGTCATGAGCCTGAATGAATTCTTGATGAAGTGACAAAACAAATTGAAGGTAGAGCAGAAGATGTGGTGAATTTGGATTTTAGTAAAGCGTTTGACAAAGTTCTCTACATAGGTTCAGACAGAAAGTCAAGAGGCATGGGATCTAGAGAAATTTGGCTACATGGATTCAGAATTGTCTTGACCACAGAAGGCAGAGTGTGGTAGTAGATGGAGAATATCCTACTGTGCCTGGAGATTGGTGACCAGTGGAATCTGACCTGGAACCTCTGCTTTTTGTGACTTTTTATAAATGAATTGGTTGAGGAAGTGGAAGGGAGGTTTAGTAATTTTGCAGTTGACAGAGGTTGGTGATGTTGTGGACAGTGTAGAAGGTTGTCATAGGTTACAACCGGACATTGATAGGGTCAGTACTGGGCTGGATTAAGCAGATGGAATTCAAACCAGGAAAGTGTGCAGTGATGCACTTTGGACCTTGAAACTTAGGATTAATGGCAGGTTTCTTAGCAGTGTAGAAGAACAGAGGGACCTTGAGGTTCCACATCCAGAGACCTCTCGTCATGCAAGTTGATAGGGCGGTTAAGAAGCATGTTGGCCCTATTAGTTAGGGGATTAAGTTCATGAGGTAATGTTGCAGCTCTATAGAATTCTGGTTAGACCACATTTGGAGTATTGTGTTCAGTTCTGGTTGCCTCATTATAGGAAGGATGTGAAAGTGTTAGAGAAGGTGCAAAGGAGATTTACCAGAATACTGCCTGGATTAGAAAGCATGTTTTATGAAGTAAGTTTGAGTGAGCTTTTCTCTTTGGAGCAAAGAAGGATGAGAGGTAACTTGATAGAGATGTAAAAGTTGGTAACAGGCATTGACAGAGTAGACAGCCAGCATCTTTTTCCAAGAGTGGAAATGGCTAAAATAAGAGGGTATAATTTTAAGGCGGTTTCGGGAGATGTCAGAGGTAAGCTGTTTACATAGAGAATGGTGGATGCTTAGAACACACTGTCAGCAGTGGTGGTAGAGGCAGCTACATGAGGGACATTTAAGAGGCTCAGAGATAGGTACATGGATGTAATAAAAATGGAGGCTATGCAGGAAGAAGAGTTAAATTGATTTTGGAGAAGGTTAAAAGGACAGCACAGCATCATGTGGAGAAGTGTCTGTATGGTGCTCTAATGTTCTATTTTCTATGAGATATGTGGTTTTTACACAGAGTAGCATGCCAGGGTGTTAGTGGAAGCAAACACAACAGAGGCGTTTAAGAGGCTCTTAGATAGGCATGAGAATGTGTGGAGAATAGAGGGATATACAGATTGTGTAGGCAGAAATAATTAGTTAGGCAAGTTCGGCAAATCCTGGGCCAAAAGGCCCATTCCTGTGATGTACTGCTGTATGTTCTAATATAATTATTCGAAATATCCCAGCAACAGACAAGAACTGACCTCAACAGAAGCTCCAGAACAAAAAAATAACTAATTACATAGATAAATCAAATTACACATTCTTTTTATGCTGCTTTAAGGAAATTAAAGATTATTGTATAGGTTGCTTAAGCAACTGAAATTTGCCGAAGATGCAGGTTTTTCTAACTAAATTGTGTTGTGTATCTCCTTTTATCTGCTTGACAAATTGTTAATATTCATCCTCTTCCTCCCTAGTCTTTACAATGGTTAAACCAACATCAGATTACAAATATTCCTCTGGAGTAAATGCGGATTTAAAGTGATCCCTGTGGAACATAATTCCGTAAGTTCCAAAAAGGAAATGTTCTACTATAAATTTCAATTGAAAACAAAGGTCCTGAAATGCTGGAGGAAATATAACTGCATAAAATGATAACTCAAAAAAATATATCTCACTGAAGATTTACATTGAAAAAGCAATCGAAACAACCTTCCAAATAACATTAAGAGGCACTCATTTAATTTAAATGCAATTTTCAATCCTAGACACCTTAGATTTAGTATGAAGATTCAGGTCCCTGGAATTGGAGATCTTGTATCCGCAGCACAGTCCAAAATAACTGTTTGCTCATGCTTCTCACTCCCCCTGCCTTAAAGTACAAGCTTGCTATGTGACTAACCCCATAAAATCAGAAAATGAAAATTATACTTTCAAGCAATCAAAATATGGTATGTCACAACAACACGTAGGATGGCGCTAAATGTATCTGTCAAGGTGAAGGGAGTTAGACAGCAACAATCTGAAATTCATTTACAAACTGCACTCAGTTTGCATTTACTGCCTGCTCAGCATCTCCTCAGAAAAGACAAACAACCGTTATTCCAACTTTTTTTATTTTCCAGAGGGCTGTTTGTTAACTAGATTTCAGACTAATATCTGTTTGCTTGGCCTGCTATAGGACATGTGTTTAACTAAATGACAGAATGTATATTCAAAATACCACACAAAATACATCAAGAGTTCAAAATTAGAAGGCACAGGTTTAGGGTAACACAGATAAAATGCTGGAGGAACTCAGCAGGTCAGGCAGTATCAATGGAAATGAGTGAACAGTCGACATTTGGGGCCAAGACCCTTCTTCAGGACTGCAAAGGAAGGGGGAAGATGCCAAAATAAAAAGGTTGGGGGGGGGGTGGAAGGAAAATAGCTAAAAGGTGATAGGTGAAGCCAGATGGGTAGGAAAGGTAAAGGGCTAGAGAAAAAGGAATTTGATAGGAGAAAAGAGTGGAACATAGGAGAAAGGGAAGGAGGAGGGAACCCAGGGGGAGGTGAGAAGTGGGAAGAGGCCAAAGTGGGGAATAGAAGAGGGGAGGGGGAGGGAATTATTTTTACCAGAGGGAGAAATCAATGTTCATGCCATCAGGTTGGAGGCTGCCCAAACAGAATATAAGGTGTTACTCCTCCACCCTGAAGGTGGCGCCATCCTGGCACGAGAGGATGCCAGGTTTAAGGTGCAAGGAGTAAGATTTGAGGGGAACGTTTTTCACATTGAAGGTAGTGAGTATATTAAGTGAATGGTAGAGGTGAATACAATTCTGATATTTAAAAGGCATTTTTATAGATACATGGATAAGGAAAGGTTTAGAGGGATATAGGCTAAATGCAGGCAAATGGCTCTAGCACAGGTCAGCAGAAACAAGCTGTACGGCCTGTTTCTGTGCTGCATAACTTTTTGACAGCTTCTCAATTTGGACAATCTATTTCAAGCTTATCACTAAGTTTACACTGTTGTTGCTTCACTCTGACGAGTAGATAGATAAGCTTCAAATTCATAGTATACCCACAATCCTCCACTGCATATCTGGGAAGAGGAGAAATACAAAGACACTCTAATCATGAGCATCTTCAAGAAAGGAAGCCCATTGACCTGTGGGAACTATAGAGGGGTCTCCTTGCTGACTGCCATGGAGGTAGACGTCGCCAGGATTCTCCTCAATCACCTCCCCTCGGTGGCTGGAGAGCTACACTCCACATCACAATGTGGATTCCATCCATCCAAAGGCAGTGAATATGCCTTCACTGCACGATGAATCGAAGGATAAAGTAAGAAGCAACACTAAAGTCTTTGGACTCGTCAGTCTGGGGGGACTGTGCGACACCTTCCTCAAAGAGTCTGGCCACAAAGATTAGTCTCCTCCTTGATCTTGCCCCACAACACAGCCCAGGTCCTGGATGTTGGCCAGTCAAGGCTGTGTCCTCACACCAAGACTTTTCTCAGCCTGTTTTATGGCAGCATTACACATCACATCCAACAATATTCAGAACTAATGGGAAAATGGCCAACCACGTGCTCCTGCTTCCTCCCACATCCCAAAGATTTGCAGGCCAGCAGGTTAATTAACTGCTGTTAGTTTTCCCCTCTCCTCCTCCCCCCCCCCCCCCTCCAATCTAGGTAATGTAGGAAGAATCATCAGAGAGCTAATGAGCATGTGAGGGAGAACAGGGGAATAAGAGAGAGAATGGCACTGAGCTAGCTTTGAATCGATGGACCAAATGGTCTCATTCTCTACTGTCTGGAAACATGAGAAACCATCAGCTTTCCATACCAATGTTAGCTGAAGTTCATCAGAAACCACAACAGTTTTTTTACAGCTGGGCACAAACCAAGCAGAGTTTACTGTTACGTTCCAAGTTGAGCATGTACTTCACTCTAAAATAAAGATGCTTTTCATTGTTTAATTGTTGCCACCACATTATATGCCTTGCTTTCAATTAGGCATACAGATCAGGACGAGGCTCACAATGTGCCATATCTGCAACCATGTGCCTATCTACATGTTCATTTCAGGAAATGCACCCATGAGGCTTGCAAAACAATTATTAATCATTTCAAGCTAAGAACATACAGTTAACAAAAAGCAAAAAAAACAAAACTGCAGCTGCTGAAAATCTAGAATAAAAATAGAAAGTGCTGGAAATCTTCAGCAAAGTAGACAGTCTGTGGAAAGAAAACAGTTAAAGTTTTAGAATTGATGGAAAGCCACTGATGTGGAACATTAAAGCTCTTCCTTTCTCCGCAGCTGATGCCTACTCTGGTGTGTATTTTCAGTATTATCTACCTTTATTTAATAGAGTTTTGTATTGTTATATCATAATTGCATTCTCTGTTTCCAACTATGAGCCAGAGCTGAAGCTGGCAATTGTAACTTGTAACCAAAGAGCTCTAGATACAAGAAAGCAAGAATTTAAGATAATGAATGCACAGCAAGAAGAAACGCTTTGTGCCTTTACACAGCAGCCTCCATTTATTTATGAGGCTTTGAATGGAATAGACATCGAAAGGTTACCTTAAATATAGGTGGGTAATAATTTTATGTAACAAAAATAACAGAACCATCCACTTACTGATTGTGGATTTGAACACCAAAATCTATTAACTATCATCTATCCTGAATGGTTAAATCACCTATTGCCTTTATATGTCTTGTTCTCTCTGATTTTATGGGATCCCAGTTGCCTTATTAGATTCTATCTGAAAGGTAGCCCTTCCTTTCGCCCATAAGCTGTTATTGATGGTGCTATAGGTCTCTCTCTGCTTCTACTTCTGAGTTAGCTCGGGCTGCTCAATGAGAGCAGAGGGAATTGTCTTTTGGATCCGGTCTTGAATACTTGACCAGGAAGCCATGCTCTTGACAACATCATTGCACAGTGAAAAATCGTCTCCAGAAATACATTGAATAACAGATTACATCTGCCTGTCTCACTCCAGGATCTCAGACAGCAAGTGCTGAGAGGAAAGAGCAAAGAATTAGGAACAATTTACACTTGTGTA